>NC_092395.1:10113923-11363923 GCF_030028105.1 Mobula birostris | reverse complement strand
CCAGCATGCAAAGTCAGCTCTGGTGCCCTGGGCGGATGAGATCCACAGTGAGATCCAATGGCTAGGAAGGCAGTTCTGCAACGCTCCATGGACAGTGAAGGGCCTGACGAGGCACAGGAGAAGTCTTGGTCATCCACTGCAACCAAGGGAGACCGCCATTGTGACAAGTCCTAGTCCGTGTCTACACTGCACCAGGACTTCTGAGGTCGAGACAGTGGAACTGCCCCAGTGCTTTCTCACTTTAAAAACTCTCCCGCCCCGGTCTCCTGCCATCGTGGGATATGATAGACAGCCACCATGATGCGCTACTGTACTCTACTTCCAAAAGTTGGGCTTTAATGTGGATCGTAATACGTAATGACAGCAATATATGGGGTGGTATGCTGGCGTAGTGGTTAGCGAAACGCTATTATAGTGCCAGACATCACTGATTGGATTTCAATTCACGCCACTGTCTGTATGGAGTTTGTATGTATATCATGTGGCTTTCACCCCACATTCCAAAGACATACGGTTAGGATTAGTGAGTTGTGGGCATGCTCTGTCAGTGCTGGAAGCGTGGCAACACTTGCAGGCTGCCCCCAGCACATCCTCACTGATTCGATTTGCCAGAAATGACACGTTTCACTGCATATTTCGATGTAAATGTGACAAAGCTAATCTTTATCTTTAACCAAGGGTGAGTTTTCTCCTAAATGCATAAGCATTTCTCCATCGTTTCCATTTGTAAGAGGGTATCTAGCCAAGGTTCACACTGTGACATGGATTTCAGTGCAGATTCTATCACAAAGTCTGAAAAGTAGGGTAGCACTGACAGTAGATTCTGAATTCCCATGTCTTTTTTTAGCTTGTCTGAATGGCAGTTCTTCTTCTTCTTCTTAAGCCCTACTGGGGTATAGGCTGCCGACAGGAGCTTGACAGAGTACTCTGTCCTCTGCCAGACTTTCAAGTCCTCCCCAGATCCATCTTAAGATCCCTCCTCTCCCAGGGATGAGGTCTTGGAGCTCCTGTGGGTGTTTTTGTAGCTCTGGGTTCTTACAGGATGGGATTGCTAGCCCCATGCCCAACCCTCCTCCTGGGCTTGGGACTGTCTTATGGCAGAGACTGCTGTCAAATTTGTTCTGTGAAAATAGCGATGCCAGCAATCTTGTTGTTACCAATGTTGCAAACGCTTTCGAATGCAAGAGATTCTGCAGCTGCTGGAAATCTAGAGCAACACACACAAAATGCTGGGGAACTCAGCAGGTCAGGCAGCATGGATGGAGAGGAATAAACAGTCGACATTTTGGGCTGAAACCCTCCATCAGGACTCTAATTAGGTGCATGTCAATAATATGATATTCAACCAGAGCTTGCTGACACTGGTGGGCCTCTTGTGTTTCCCATTGATGTAAGAAAGAAGTGGGAACTCACCTTTTGCTGGTTCTCCTGGTGACTGGATAGGTAAACGTCCTAGGCGTCAGAGTGCTGTACCACGTAGTGAGCGCCACAGTGGCGTACGGGTTAGCGCAACACTTTAACAGCTCAGGGCGTCGGAGTTTGGCGTTCAATTCCAGCGCAATCTGTAAAGAGCTTATGTGTTCTCCCCATTTCCCCTGGATGCTCCAGTTTCCTCCCACAGTACAACGATGTACCGCTTAGTAGTGTTAAATACTTGTGTTGCTGGGTGATGCAATTCGTTCGGCCTGTTCCGTGCTATCTTAAAATAAACAAATAATAATTCAGTCAGGCTAGAACAATTCCATCCATTACAATCTCATTAAAAATTTGCTGACCCATCCAAATATCATTCCCCTGTTGTACAGTGTAGCAGCAACTTTTGCTTAGCATTGACCTGGACAATGGTTAACTAAATGTGAGCTAATCTGGTTAAGGAGGGACAAGGTATTGAGAGCATACTAGACAGATCAATGGTTCCAACTTAATTGTTGTTTTAAGTCTGCCTATAAATCAAAATATCCATAAAAGTCTGCAAAACGTCTTATTCATAAATGTTAGCATTAGATTCAGATTAATTTATTAACGCATGTACACTGAAACCTGCTGTGAAATGGCTGTGTTAACAAGCAACACAACCTAAGGATGAGCTGGGGGCAGCCTGAAGGTAGTGCCATACATTTTGATGCCAACATAATACGTCAACAGTGTTCAGCAGAACAACATAAACAACAACAATAGCAAAACACCCTTGTCTCACCCACCCACTCACCCATGCATCCCCAACCCCAGGACAGGCCACCTCCAGTCCATGGCCCTAGACTCAGACTCACATACACTGGGCTTCCAATCTCCAAACATGTTGACCCAGAAGTTTGACCTTGACCTCTGAACTCTCCAACTTTGGCCTTCATCTTTCAGGGTTTGACCTCCAGATTTGCTGATCTTTGACTTGTATGTTTCAGGCTGTGTAAAATTTTTCTACTCGGAGCAATGGTTGGTTTGTGCAACTGTAAAACAAATTAGAGGGAACATTGATGAAGACAGACCTCATGCATTATACTTCCATTCAGTGTGTCCTGAATTAGAAGGCTTGACAAATTCACAGCGGGATAGAGTAGTGGAAACAGCATTCATTGATGTGACAAAGGTATTGATTTGTGTTCACTAAGTACTCAAATCTGCAATCGGCAACTCTGATAAGGCCACTTGCAGAGAAATACAACAGGGATACCTGGAACTATGTCGAGTCCCGATCATTTACTTTGTTTAGTTCAGAAGCTAATCCACATTACTTGCAATATCATGCAGTGCTGTGCAAAAGTCTTAGGCACATATTTATAGCTAAGATGCCTAAGACTTTTGCACGGTACTGTAGTAATTTTACATATTGCACTGTATTGCTACAACAAAAAAATCATGCCATATGTGAGCGATGATAAACTGATTCTGATAAGGGTCGCTATTGTGGACTGAGGGTGGGAAGGGGGCAGGGAGAGGAGAATCACAGTTAGGAAAAGGGGAAGAGAGAGGAGGAAGCAGAAAACACCAGAGAGACATTCTGTAATGATCAATGAACTGTTTTGGAATAAAATGACCTTGCCTGGTTGGCTGGTGTCTCAGGGCTGGGTGTGTTTGCACACCAACCCCCCCTGCCATCTCTGATATGCACCAGCTTCTCATACGACCATCCCCCACCTGCTCCCACGGCTTCATGTGGCCCTGATGTTGTGGGGGGTGGGGAGGTGGCTAAGCAGGTGCCACACTTTGCCCAAGGGTGACCTGCAGGCTAGCGGAGGGAAGGAGTGCTCTACACCTCCTTTGGTAGAGACGTGTCTCCACCCTGCCACCCACTGTGCTGACTTGGTCAAGTTATCATTGATAATGGACTGCCCGGTGGCACAGATTACAGGGCTGCCAGCTGACTGCTCCAGCAACCTGACCTTTGATGCTGTCTGTGTGGAGTTTGCATGCCCTCCTCATGACTGACTGCATGCTTTGGTTTTCTCCCATCAGTAAGGCCCTCACCATCTAGGACATGCTCCTCCCATCGGAGAGGAGATACAGGAGCCTGAAGACACATGCTCAACAGTTTCTGAATGGCCTTCCCCCTCCACCATCAGATTTCTGAACGGTCCACGACCACCACCTTTCTTTTTGCCTTCGTTATTAATTTTTAAAATATATTTCTTATTGTAATTTTTCTGTATCGCTCTCCTGCCGCAAAACAACAATTTTTGCGACATACGTCAGTGATAATAGACCTGATTCTGATTCTGATTTTGATTCCTACATCCCAAGGAGGCATAGAATGGCAGGTTAATTAGCCATTGTAAATCCCCCAGGCCAACCTTTTTAATACGTCAGACCCTTCTATTAACCCAGGGGTCTGTGGACCCCAGTTTGGGAATCCCTACGTGCAGCCAGGTTCAAGTGGTTTGACATCTCTTACTGAAAACTGAGGAACTTTTAGAAAAATACAGAAGCAATTGTATTATAATTAATGGAAAATTCGCTGAATGATTACATGTATATAGATGATTACATACAGTAAAATACAAGCAAGCATAGGAAAGTTAAACTACAAGGAGAAAACAATTATTCTGCATTCAAATCAGAATCTGGTTTAATATTTCTGGTATATGTCATGAAATTTGTTGTTATATGGCAGTGTACATTACATAATAAAAATTGTGAATTACAGTAAGAAGTAGATATAAAATATATATTTAAAAAGTTAAATATGATAAGGAGTGCAAAAAGAGAGAAAAAAACAGCGAGATACTGTTCTTGGATTTAATTTCCATTCAGACATTTGAGAGCAGAGGGGAAGAAGCTATTTTGTATCATTGAGTGTGTGCCTTCAGGCTTCTGTACCTCCTCCCTGATGGTAGCAATGAGACTGAGGGTTGTCCTGGGTGATGGGGGTCCTTAATGATGGATGCTGCCCTTTTGAAGCATTGCTCCTTGACAAATTCCTGGATGATGGGGGAGCGGGTGGCTAGTGCCCATGATGGAACTGACTGAGTTTACAACTTTCTGCACCTTATTGCGATCCTGTGCAGAGCCCCCTCTCCCCACACCGGACAGTGATGCGGCCAGTTAGAGTGCTTCGCACAGTACCTCTGTAGAAATTGGCAAGTGTATATTGTGACATACCAAATCTCATCAAGCCCCAAAAGAAAGATAGCCGCTGTCATGCCTTCTTTGTCACTGCATCAGCATATTGGGCCATTCTTAGATCGCCAGGAACCCAGGAACTTGAAATTGCTCACCCTTTCCACGTCTGATCCATCAACGAGGACTGGTGTGAGTTCCCTCGTCTTGCCCTTTCTGAAGTCCACAATCAAGTCTTTGTTCTTACTGACGATGAGTGCGGGGTTGTTGCTGTGACACCACTCAACCAGCTGATCTGTCTCGCTCCTGTAGACGTTCTCGTCACCATCCGAAGTCCTGCCAACAACAGTTGCGTCATCAGCAAATTTGTAATGGCATTTGAGCTGTGTCTAGGCATAGAGTCATGGTTGTAGAGAGAGTAGAGCAGTGGGATAAGCACACATCCCTGAGGTGTGGCAGGGTTGAAGACCAACGAGGTGGAGATGTTACTTCCGATCTGCACAGAATATGGTCTTCCACTGAGGAAGTCAAGGATCCAGTTACAGAGGACTAGACTTTGGAGTCTTTTTGATCAGAACTATAGGAATGATTGTGTTAAACGCTGAGCAGTAGTCAATAAACAGCAACTACTTGAACTTTTGTTTCTAAGAGAACAAGAGATGAAACAGGCACTCGGTGCTGCAGAGATCCTGAATTTCCCAATGGTGCAAGATGCCATTCCTTTTGCAACTGGATACTGCACATGACTGGAAGTTTTTCTACATCCTGAATGTCCAACCAGCATGTGACATTTTACAGCGCATGCTCATGGACAATGCACAGTGTCCTTGTAGTGGTCATGATAGATTCACGTTTATTTATCATATGTTCATTGAAGCAGACAGTGAAATGCATCATTTGCGTTAACAACCAACACACCCAGTGGTGTGCTGGGGGCAAGCTAACATTGGATGCCTGCAATACTTGACTGAGCAACACAGAACACAACAAAGCAGGATGTATCAAACGACAATGCAATAACAGCAAAACAAACTCTGTTTGTCCCACATACACAGTCCTCTAACCCCAGGACAGGCATCTTCAGCCTCCAGCCTCCAGCAGACTAGTGAATTCATAGACATCAGGTCTTTGATCTCCCCAGCAGACTTGCAGAGGTTCACAGACTCAGGCTCTGGCCAACAGACCTTGATTTCCGAACTTCTGATCGGCCTTTGGGCTTCGATTTGGTTGTCTGATTGAGTTGCAGGCTTCAACCTTCAGTACTGATCCCAGACTCGCTGATGATGAAGATCGAGGACCTGAACTCCTGACCTCAAGCTCTGTACTCACTGATGATGAGACCCCAAAGGCTAGGCCTGGAACTCTGCTCTTGGCGTTTCGCATTCCTAAGGGTCACTGGCCCTCGTGCCTTCTGCCTGCACGGAGCACACCAGTGGCCTGGGGGTGGAGCACCTGCCTCCATCTTCGCTGGTCTGCCTGCCCCATCATGTCCGCGTCACTTGCCTTCGATGGCAGAGGAGAAGCGTAGACTCTTGCCTGCCTTCAGATTCCCCAACATCCCTGTCCCTAAACCCTAACCGGAATCTTAACTCCCCTCTCTGTCCCAAAAGTCATCTCTACCAACTTTAACAATCCTAAAAAAAACTATTAAGTTCCTGACAGAGACCTCAACTTAGTGACATCTTGACCAGATATAATTGCTTTGCATCATTCTGCAGTACCATAATTGGATAAAGGTCCTCAACAGATCATAAGGTGAAAAAACCATAAGACAAAGGAGCAGAATTAGACCATTTGGCCCACCAAGTTTGCTCCACCATTCCATCATGGCTGATTTACTAACCTCTCAACCACAACCTCCTGCCTTCTTCCCTTATCATTCAAGAATCCACCAACCTCCACTTTGAAAATACCCAGTGACTTGGCTTCCACAGCCATCCGTGGTAATGAATTCCACAGAATCCACTCCATCTGGCTAAAGAAATTCCTACTCATCTCTTTTCTACAGGGACGTACTTGTATTCTGTCAGGAGGTTATCGCCTCTGATTCTAATACATAAGCCACGCACTAGGGAGCAGTATGACTCCAATGAAACCACGCTGTCAGATGAAATATGACTGAGGGGCAGCAATGGTTCCACTGTCTGCCCACACACTATTCAACAGAGTGGACCTTGGGATTGATTAGACCAACTAATTTGGCCACACTACCAATAACATAGCTCCAAACCGTGATGATCAAACATTACCCTTGTTACCTTCCAGCAACTGCTGACCATGAGATCACTTCCTTGGCAACAAGGCAAAAACAATAATCATCATGCCAAACAGCTTTCCAAGCCACGGCAATTTTGTACATCAAAAGATGCAAGCCACTATGGAAGTGTCAGCCTTGGTGTTTGCGTGTATGTGCGTACATACAAATAGACATGCCTGCGTGTCTCTGTCTGCACACGTGTGCTTGCACTGAGATTTCTCAGCAGTGCTCCCTGTTAAGCTACAGAAATCTTTTTCCCATGATAGGTTTATCAAAAACAAGAGGACAGAGCTTTAAAGTGAGGGAAGGACTTCTATTTTTATTGAGATAGAGCGCAGAATAGGGCCTTCCAGCCCTCCGAGCCATGCCTCCTAGCAAATTCCCGATTTAATCCTAGCTTAATCACAGGCACCTACCAACTGGTTTCCCTTTGGACTGTGGGAGAAAACTGGAGCACCTGGAGGAATCCCAGCTGGTCACAGGGAGAACATACAAACTCCTTCAGGCAGGGGCAGGAATTGAACCTGGGTCTCTGGTACTGCAAAGGGTTGGGCTAATCACTATGCCACCCTAGAATCATAGTCAGCATAGAAACAGGCCCTTCCATCAAACTCATCCATTCTGACCCAACTGCCCACCATTTGTTTGTGTTTGATCTATATCCCTCCAAACATTTGCTATCTGTGTACCTGTCAAAATGACATTTGGCAGTTTGTTCCACATTCCTAATGTCATATGTGTGAAAAGTTACCTCTTTAAATCCTTGTCCATCTTAAATCCCCTTTGTTTTAGACTACAGGGAAAAGACTACGACCATTCACCTTAACTACACCCCTCATGATTTGATATATCTCCACAAGGTCACCCCTTAGCCTCCAGCACTCCAGAGAAAGAAGCCCCAGCCTATCCAGTCAGTCCAGTTGGAGGGTGGTCTGGTTGTGTTGGAGGAAAATGGCTTGTTTTGCTGTTGTTTTGTTGCTTGGTGTGTTCTGTTATATTGAGTTCTGTCTATCCCCCTCACCATATCCACTGTAACAAGTCCTTTGATCATAAACACAAGAGGTTCTGCAGATGCCGAATATCCAGAGCAACACCCACAAAATGCTGGAGGAACACAGCAGGTCTGTTGAAATGAATGAACAGTCGCATTACCTTCAGTGGGTCACACCATTCAAAGTAATAAATGTGTATTATGATTATTGGTAGCCAGCTGGTGATGTAGCGGCATCTGCACCGGACTTGGAGGCGAGTGCTCCCAGGTTCGACTCCAGCCGGTTCCTTGCATGCTTTCCATCCGTGCTGGCTGAGCATCGAACTAGCAACTCGGCCTTGTAAAAAACAGACAAAAATGCTCAAGAAATGGCAAAGGTTGCCGCTTGAAGCGTTACAAGGTGTGGAGAGGAACAACAACAATAATTGTTGGCTGAATTGTTGGATAAACTGGTCAAGGAGATTGGATATAGAAACATAGAATCATAGAGAACCTACAGCACAATACAGGCCCTTCAGCCCCCAAAGTTGTGCCGAACATGTACTTACTTTAGAAGTTACCTAGGCTTACCCATAGCCCTCTATTTTTCTAAGCTCCATGTACCTATCCAGGAGTCTCTTAAAATACCCTACCGTTTCCGTCTCCACCACCGTCGACGGCAGCCCATTCAATGCACTCACCACTCTGCGTAAAAAACTTACCCCTGACACCTCCTCTGTACCTACTTCCAAGCACCTGAAAACTGTGCCCTCTCATATTTCAGATCTGGGAAAAAGCTTCTGACTATCCACATGATTGATGCCTCTCGTCATCTCATACACCTCTAACAGGTCACCTCTCATCCTCTGGCACTCTAAGGAGAAAGGGCCAACCTATTCTCATAAGGCACGCTCCTGAATCCAGGCAACGTCCTTGTAAATCTCCTCTGTACCCTTTCTATAGTTTCCACATTCTTCCTGTAGTGAGGCAACCAGAACTGAGCAAGTACTTCAAGTGGGGTGTGATCAGGTTCCTATATAGCTGTAACATTACCTCTCAGCTCTTGAACTCAATCCCATGGTTGATGAAGCCCAATATTCCATATGCCTTCTTAACCACAGAGTCAACCTGCACAGCAGCTTTGAGTGTCCTATGGACTCGGACCCCAAAACCCCTCTGATCCTCCACACTGCCAAGAGTCTGACCATTAATACTATATTCTGCCATCATATTTAACCTACCAAAATGAACCACCTCACACTTATCTGGGTTGAACTCCATCTGCCACTTCTCAGCCCAGTTTTGCATCCCACTGTAACCTCTGACAGCTCTCCACACCACCCACAACACCCTCAACTTTTGTGTCCTCAGCAAATTTACTAACCCATCCCTCCACTTCCTCATCCAAGTCATTTATAAAAATCACGAAGAGAAGGGGTCCCAGAACAGATCCCTGAGGCACATCACTGGTCTCCAACCTCCATGCAGAATATGACCCGTCTGCAACCACTCTTTGCCTTCTGTGAGCAAGCCAATTCTGGATCCACAAAGCAAGGTCTCCTTGGATCCCATGCCTCCTTACTTTCTCAATAAGCCTTGCATGGGGTACCTTATCAAATGCCTTGCTGAAAACCATATACACTACATCTACTGCTTTACTTTCATCAATGTGTTTAGTCACATCCTCAAAAAATTCAATCAGGCTCATAAGGCACGACCTGCCTTTGACAAAGCCATGCTAGTTGTGGATATATTTTCTCCTGTGGATGAAGATAGATATTTTACTGTCAACACCATCCTCCAAGCCTCGTTATTACTAGATTAACTATATATTTTAGCAGTTATTCTATCCATATTGGAAACACAGTTTGAGATATCCCGGTCAGGTATTCGAAGGGCTGATCCCATAACCTGGTTATGTTAAGGACAAACTCTTCAATCTACCTTTATAATCCCATCAATGCTCTTTAAAAAAATGATACATGCTTTAATATTCAAAGCGAGGTGTGGTCCCTTTAAGCAGCTTTTATATTTATTACATGTTTACAAAATCTGAATCTCATTGCCAAACCTCCAGGGGAGATAACTCAATTGCAACAACAAACTGATGTTGCATTTTGCACCTTGTGCTCCTGGATGTGTGGAGTTGGATTACTTCAGCGCCAATAGAAAGCATGTGTAGTTCTTATTCCACTGTCATAGAGACCTTAACGTTGCAGAACATAGTCCAAAGTTCAAACTAAATTTATTATCAATGTACGTATGTGTCATTATATTCATTTTCTTGCAGGCATTCACAGTTGAGCGACGTTATACAATAGAATCAATGAAAGAATATACACAAAGACTGATAAACAGCCAATGAGCAAAAGGAGATAAACTGTGAAAATACAAATTAATAAATGATAACCAGTATTGAGCAGTGAGTCCATAGGTTGTGGAATAAATTCAGAGTTGAGGTGAGTGAAGTTATCCGCGCTAATGGTTGAAGGGTTCCTGAACCTGGTGGTGTGGGACCTAAGGCTCCTGCACCTCCTTCCTGATGGCAGCAGTGAGAGGACAACAATGGCCTGGATGATGGGGGTCTTTGACGATGGATACTGCTTTCTTGTGGTGGAGGTCCATGATGATGACTGCTGCTTTCTTGTGGTAACTTTTCTTGTAGATGTGCTCAGTGGTGGAGAGGGCTTTGCCTGTGAAACAGGGCCTGTGTTAGACAACATGACTCCATTCAGTCACCAGTCATTTCCACGCAAAATGCCGGAGAATCTCAGCAGGCCCGGCAGCATCTATGGAAAAAAGTACAGTCAATGTTTCAGGCTGAGACCCTTCGGCAGGACTCCTGGCCTGCTGAGTTCCTCCAGTATTTTGTGTGCTTTGCTTGGATTTTCAGCATCTGCAGATTTTCTCATGTTTGTGATCTGCGAAGTCTCGTCCAGGGATGCCTACCCTGAAGAAGTTTCAATCTTCCCTTCGACAGGAGTTCAGTGAAACGCTCTCTCATTGCTCCCCCGCTGTGATCCCTGCTGCTCTCCAACTCTTTGACTATGTGCTTACCCAGTCCCGCTACTGCAGCCGTGTACTACTCGACCTGCTGAGTTCCTCCAGCATTTTGTGTGTGTTGCTCGGATTTCCAGCATAAGCAGATTTTCTCTTGTTTGTGACCGGTCATTTTCATTACTATTTTCAATTGAGATGGAATGTAGCATAACCAATATTTTGATGCAAATGTATTGCTGTGTTTGCAACAAATATTGGTAATGACTCCATCAAAGCAATGCATCAATGTGTCAAAATACTCGAAATACACAATTAAATCAATGTGACAAAGGAAATTCAAAGAAGATATTTTTGTAGCAAGACTAGTGGTAATATATTTTTATATTGTGATGTCATCAGACCGTGTAATAAAGTGTTTATACTTTATACTTTATTGTCGCCAAACAATTGATACTAGAACATACAATCATCACAGCGATATTTGATTCTGCGCTTCCCACTCCCTGGAGTACAAATAGATAGTAAATATTAAAAATTTAAATTATAAATCGTAAATAGAAAATAGAAAATGGAAAGTAAGATAGTGCAAAAAAAACTGAGATGCAGGTCCGGATATTTGGAAGGTACGGCCCAGATCCGGGTCAGGATCCGTTCAGCAGTCTTATCACAGTTGGAAAGAAGCTGTTCCCAAATCTGGCCATACAAGTCTTCAAGCTCCTGAATCTTCTCCCGGAGGGAAGAGGGACGAAAAGTGTGTTGGCTGGGTGGGTCGTGTCCTTGATTATCCTGGCAGCACTGCTCCGACAGTGTGCGGTGTAAAGTGAGGCCAAGGACGGAAGATTGGTTTGTGTGATGTGCTGGGCTGTGTTCACGATCTTCTGCAGCTTCTTCCGGTCTTGGACAGGACAACTTCCATACCAGGTTGTGATGCACCCTAGAAGAATGCTTTCTACGGTGCATCTATAAAAATTAGTGAGGGTTTTAGGGGACAGGCCAAATTTCTTTAGCTTTCTCAAGAAGTAAAGGTGCTGGTGGGCCTTCTTGGCAGTGGACTCTGCTTGGTTGGACCAAGTCAGGTCATTTGTGATATTGACCCCGAGGAACTTAAAGCTCTGAAGCTATTGAAATAGACTGTATATTGCTTTACCATTTAGGTAGCAAAAGGAATTTGTATAATATACTAACGTAAAGTTGTAGACCGTTCTACAGCAAACAGCAATAGAAATGTCTTACTGTAAGTGGTCACTGAGTGTATGCTTGTAGTCTTCTGCTGCTGTAGCCCATCTACGTCAAGGTTTGATGTGTTGTGCAATATGGCTGCTCTTCCGCACACCACTGTTGTAATGCATGGTTACTTGAGTTACTGTCACCTTTCTGTCAGTTTGAACCACTCTGGCCAATCTCCTTGGACCTCTCTCATTAACAAGGCATTTTCACCCACAGACATGCAGTTCACTGGATTTTCACACCATTCTCTGTAAACTGTAGACAGTGTTGTGCAAGAAAATCCCAGAAGGTCGGCAATTTGTGAGATACTCAAACCATCCCATCTGGCACCAAAAATCACTCCACAATTAAAGTCACATAGATCATGTTTCTTTTCCATTCTGATGTTTGGTCTGAACAACAACTGAACTGCTTGACCATGTCTGCATGCTTTTATGCATTGAGTTGCTGCCACGTGATAGGCTGATTAGATAATTGCATAAACAAGCAGGTGTACCTAATAAAGTGGCCACTGAGTGTACATCAGTATAGTTCCAAGGAGACCATCCGTCTGTTGGGAAGAAAGGGACCAACCTGACAAAGATTTTAGGAAGAGAAACTTAACTTTGGTCAGCAATGCTAAATGTCTGCCAAAGTACTCACCTGCCTATGTACTGTTTCCTTTCAAGGGGGAGTCGAGGACCAGAGGGCAGACTCAGAGTACAAAGATATCTCTTCAGGACAGAACTGAGGAGAAATATCTTTACTCAGAGGGCGGTGAATCTGTGCGATTCATTGCCACAGAAGGCTGTGGAGGCCAAGTCGTTGGGTACTTTTGAAGCAGATGCTGTTAGATTCTTGATTATTAAGGGCATCAAAGGTCACAGGGAGGAGGGTTCAGAGGGATAGTAAATGAACCATGATGGATTGGTGGAGCAGACTCGATGGGCTGAATGGCCTTTTTCTAGTTCTATGTCTTATGGATTTATTCTGTCTGGCTGCATTAACCTCGAGTGCTCAGTTTCAGGAGTGCTCCCCCTGCAATGGTCAATGTGCCAGCACTTAAAGTCGATGACCCAAGAGGAACTTCTCCCTCTATCGAGTAATGTAATTTCACTCTAAAGTCTTTGTCAACAATGATCTTCATGAACTGGGACCTGAAATACATTTTGGAATGATTGACATTGAACTGGGTCGACTTCCATCTGGGTACCCTCCAACCTGATGGATTGGATATGCATTTCTCCTTCTGGTAATAAATTTCACCCCCCTCCTTCCTCCGTTCCCACTTTGTCCTTTTACTTCTTCTCACCTGCCTCTTACTTCCTCCTAGATTCCCTCCTCCTTCCCTCTCTCCTATGGTCCACTCTTCTCTCCTATCAGGTTCTTTCTTCTCCAGCATTTGACCTTTCCCACCCACCTGGCTCCTCCTACCGGCTTCCAGATAACCGCCTTCCCATCCTCCCACCTTTTTATTCTGTCATCTTCCCCCTTCCTCCTCAGTCCTGAAGAAGGATCTTGGCCCGAAACGTCAACTGTTCGTTCTTTTCCATAGATGCTACCTGACCTGCTGAGTTCCTCCAGCGTTTTGTGTGAGTGGCTCTGGATTTACAGCATTTGCAGGGTTTCTTGTGTTTCTCAATTTACCAGTGTTTCTGCAGCAGAAAAATACACTCTGCTTGTCTGCGCAGGGTTGGTGATAGCTGTGGTTGGCCACTTCTCCAGAGATGGGATTATGGTGATAGTCAGGATGTTTTTGTTGGATGCTATTTTGAACAACAGGAACTCGGCATGGATATTACCCTCACTATATTTATTTGAATTATATCCAGCCGATAAACTGCAGGATATTAAGCCGTACTTTATAAATAGTAGTTAACAGTAATGTATTCCATCAGTGGGCTGGAATTATCCTTTTAATGTAATACTGTCAAAGCCTCTGTAATTCAAAGTTTAGTTTCAAAGTTAAGTTTATTGCCATATGCAGAACTAAATGTGTGCACAGTGTAAAGGAAAACCTTTTGCAAAAACATCGCAGGGACATAGTATCATACACTCAGTGTCCACTTTACTTAGCACCTCATTTACCTGATAAAGTGGCCACTGAGTGTATGTCCATGGTCTTCTGCTGTTGTAGCGCATCCACCTCAAAGTTCGATTTGTTGCGTGTTCAGAATTGCACTTCTGCGCCACTGTTGTAACATGTGGTTATTTAAATTACCGTCACCTTCCTGTCAGCTTGAACCAGTCTGGCTATTTTCCTCTGACCTCTCTCACCCACAGAATTGCCCCTCACTGGATGTTTTTTTTGTGTTTAGCACCATTCTCTGTAAACTCTGTTGTACGTGAAAATCCCAGGAGATCAGCTGTTTCTGAGATACTCAAACCATCTCCTCTGGCACCAACAATCACTCCATGGTCAAAGTCACTGAGATCACATTTCTTCCCCAGTCTGATGTTTGGTCTGAACAACAACTAAACTATTTGACCACGCCTGCATGCTTTTATGTAATAAGTTGCTGCCGTATGATCAGCTGATTAGATACAGTAGATTTCGGTTAATAGGGCCATTGGTTAATTGGGGCAGCTGCTTATTTCAGACAACTCATAAAGGACAAAAAACAATCAAGAAAACTGCTGAGATTCCCTTCATTTCTTAGGGACACCATGCCATTTAATTGGAACAAGAGACTTGCTGAACAGTTTCTAACAAGCATCAGTTGTGTGTACTTGTGTGGCTGTTCGACACTACACAGTGATTACAGCAAACGGTTTTTAAATAGTGCCACTTGAATGTGCTTGTTTCAAAAAGCAGTGATTTTATCACTTATAGTTGCAAGAAATAAGCAGCAAGACAATTCTGAACTGTTTTGCTCACTGCAGTTTCAAACATTCGGGCTTGGAGATGTCAGAAACGGCCAGGAGTGAAAATGAAGTTATTTCACTACGTCAAAAAGTTAGGAATTAGGAAGTTTTTGAAGGTTACAATGAAGCTGAAGATGTGAAAGGCGCAATCATTCAAAGGCATTGTATAAAGGCAGTCCACTATCTGCACTAGGTATCTGCACTGATTTTGTTCATTTACAGTCAATCGCTTCTGCCCCATCACCTAGGTCGTGTTGGTTGCTTGCTGCTGCCATCAGGAAGAAGGTACAGGAGCCTTAGGACTCACACCCCACCGGGTTCGGGAACAGTTATTACCATTCAACCATCAGGCTCTTGAACCAGAAGGGATACTTCACTCAACTTCACTCACCCTACCACTGAACTGTTCCCACAAACAATGAACTCATTTTCAGGGGTTCTTCATCTCATGTTCTTGCTATTTAGTGTTTGTTTATTTATTTATTTTTAATTATTTCATTCCTTTGGATTTGCACAATTTGTTGTTTTTTGCACACTGGTTGTCCACCCTATTGGGTGCAGACTTTTATTCATTCTATTATGGTTATTAGATTTATTGAGTATGCCCGCAAAGAAAGTGAATCTCAGAGTTGTATATGGTGACATATATGTACTTTGATAATAAAGTTACTTTGAACTTTGAACTTTGAAAAGAACACGGCAGTGTACACTCGCTGAATTCCTTTGTCGATAACTAGTAGGAGCCAATATAGAGTTTTCTTGTATTGTAGTAATATTGATAGTGTTCTAATTTGTTCGGTATTTCATTTAAATATATAATTTCTTGCTCATTTTGTCAGCTTTATACCTTTTTAAATATTTTCATGAAGCTTCAGCTAATTGGGCCAAAATGTACTTTAACAAAAAATTCATTTATGGGATATGGGCATCGCCAGCTAAGCCAGCATTTGTTGTTTCCCTTGACAAGGTGGTGATGAGCTGCCTTCTTGAACCACTGCAGTCCCTGAGGTGTAGGTACACCCACTGTGCTGTTAGGGAGGGAATTCCATGATTTTAGACCCGGTGACAATTAAGGAACGATGATCTATTTCCAATTCAGAATAGTGAGTGACTTGGAGGGGGATTTCCAAGTGGTGGTGTTCCCAGGTATCTGCTGTTCTCATCCTTCTAGATGGTGGTGGTCGTGGGTCTGGAAGGTGCTGCTTTCGGAACTTTGGTGTGTTGTTGCAGTGTATCACATAGATAGTACACATTGCTGCCGCGACTGTTCGTCGACTGGAGCTGGTCCTGATGTATCCCAATTAACCAGAATCCACTGTATTTGCATTAACAAAACAGGCATGCAGGTGAATAAACAGCATTCACAAGAAAAACAAAAACAAATTATATACTATGGTCTACTCTCCTCCCCTATCAGATTCCTACTTTTCCAGCCCTTGACCTTTTCCTACCCACCTGGCTTCAACCATCACCTTCCAGCTATCTGCCTTCCCCTTCCCCCACCTTGTTATTCTGGCTTCTTCCCCCTTCCTTCTAGTCCTGAAGAAGGGTCTCGGCCTGAAACGTTGACTATCTATTCATTTCCATAGATGCTGCCTGACCTGCTGAGTTCCTCCAGCATTTTGTGCGTGCTCCTCTATATACAATGTTATAAAAAAGAACACATTTACAAGAATACAATTAGAGCAAAACAAGTTTATTTTAGTGCACGATGATCGGAGTGGTCACACTGTTGCTAAACAGTAGTAATAAGGGTTGTGCTGATTGGTTCAAGAACCGAATAGTTGAAGGGAAGTGGCTGTTCTTGAACCTGATTGGGTAAGACTTCAGGTTTCTATACCTGCTGTCCGACAGTAGCGGGAAGAGGATGGCATGACCCGGATGGTGGGTATCTTTGATGATGGATGTTGCCCTCTAAGGCAGCATCTCATGTACTGTATATGCTGCTGACGTTGTGCCCATGATATATTCTCAGGAAATTCTGATATCTCTGAACTCTCTCCTCTTAGGGCTAATGATGATCCCGAAAAAACCAACACAACTTACCTGGACGACTCTCAGCCAACACAAGGTAAGCCACTTATATTTCTGCTTTATGCTGAGAATTTATGTTTTGATATTTAATTAGAAATTTCAAACTGTTGTTCAAACTTATTTTTAGAACACAGTGCCTTGTAGAAGTATTCAGCCCCCCAAACCTTTGTTCATAGAAATGAGTATTACAGCCAGGGATTTTCATCAAATTAACTGAAAATTTTTATTTGTGGATCACATCCTCCTCTTTTCACAGTAGAGCCCAAAACACAGGGGAAATTGTAAAGCATGAAAAACTAAAAATTTTAAAACTGAAATGTTAGCGGTTTAAAAGTATTCACCCCTGTTTGCTCAGTACTACATTGTACCATCTCTCACAGCTATTACAGCCAGTTGTCTTTTTGGATAAGTCTCTATTAGCTTTATACAACGTGATAGAGCAAGATTGGCTCATTCCTCCTTGCAAAATTGCTCAAGCTGTGCCAGGTATTTTGGGAAGTGATGATGGACAACAATCTTGAAGTCTTGCCAGAGGTGTTTGAATAGGTTAAGGTCACAACTCTGGGCCACTTATGGACATCAATTTTCTTCATTGAGAACAACTCTGTGGTTACTCTGGCAGTATGCTTTGGGTTGTTGTCCTGCTGAAAGATGAACTTCCTCCCCAGTTTAAGCTTTCTGGCAGAGGCTAGCAAGATCTCCTCCAGTGGGTTTCCTCTGGGTGTTCCAGTTTCCTCCCATAGTCTAGAGATGTACCGGTGAGTAAGTTAATTGGTATTTGTAAATTGTCCCACGATTGGGCCAGCATTAAAATGGAGATTGCTTGGTTCAAAGAGCTGCTAGTGCCTACTTTATGCTTTATCTCAATAAATAAATAAAAGATCTCTCTGTATTTAGCAGCATTTGTCTTCACAGCAAACCTGACCAGGTTTCCAGTCAATGCTGCTGAAAAGCATCCCCATAGCATGATGCTACCTCTACCATACTTTACAGTAGGATGGTATTACCAGGCTGATGTGCAGTATTAGATTTATGCCACACGTACCGCTTAGTGTTGAGGCCAAAAAGTTACAGTTTAGTCTCATGTGACCACAGGACTTTCTTCCACATCTTTACAGTATTCTCTGAGTGGCGCTTTGCAAAGTTTTTACAGGCAAGGATATGCTTCTTTTTTAGCCAGTCTTCCTTGCCACTCTTTCACAAATACCCTTTTTGTGCAAGGCCTTACAGATTGTTGAGCCATGAACTTCATCTCCAATTGCAAGCACTGACTCCTGCAACCCACTCAGTGCATTGATGTCACAGCAGCCTCTCCTCAAAGTGCCATTCTTCTCCAGTAATTAAGTTTAGAGGGGTGGCCTGACCTAGGCAGCGTGGCTGTGGTTTCATATTTTTTCCACTTTTTCAGAATGGACTACACTGAGCTCCAAGGTATGTTCAGTACTTTTGAGATAATCTTGTACCCTACCCCAGACTTGTGCTTCACTATTGTCATTTTCCTGACTTGTCTTGAATGCTCTTTCGTCTACATTTTGGTTTGGTCTGTTGAAAATCAGCCATACTGTTGGACCTTGCAGAGAGAGGATGTATATATTCTTATGAATTCATTGAAAACTGATGATCCTCCAATTTTCTACATCAACAAATTGGGTGAGTTGGTAAGGTAATATATAGTATTGTACCTGAGGAAAGCAAGTGTAGTAATTACTAAGAAGATGAACACTTTTTCACTCATAATTTTGGTTAATAATTTTTAGTAAATTGTTGACAGGTTTTGGAATTTTTTGATTTGTCATGGAATGTTTTATAAATTAGCTCAAAAATCCTACTTCTATATATTTTAAATTCATAAAATGAGACAGTAAAGTGTGAAAATAGTTGTGGGGCCTGAATGCTTTTTCAAGGCACTGTATTTGGAGTAAAATGGCCTGTTTGCTGTCAATTTGACATTATTGGTGATCATCTATAAACAACAGTTCTGTCCCACTTTCTGTTGGTTCCATCTGCACATTCCTCTCAGTTATGTTAGGCTGCTCAGAAGGATTGATGGAGAGACCCAGGATTAGTTATTACAAGCCTAGTTGCAGAATTAGCTCTCTCCAAACATCAGACTTCCAGGGATAAGCAAAAGTTACTGTGAACTTGGAAGCAATATCCAAACTGAAGGACTCCCTATTAGTTGTCAGTTTTCAAGGTTGGAGTGCTTTTATTTGTAAAGTCTATATACGACATGAAAGCAGATAGACTGATAGACTCTTAGCCAATGAAGCTACAGTGTCAACACTCCTAACATGAAACAGAAAGAATTAATGCTAATTACCGAACAGAGAATGAATGCTGATTTTGAAGCTGCAATGATATACACCAGGGAGAAATGCCACTGGGGTTAGTCTTGTGAGAGGGAACCAGTGTAAGCTATTGGATCCGTGTGCTAGAGCAAGCTGAAATCAAGGTTTAAGAATGATTTAATCTACGGCACAGCAGGAAGCTGAGAGATGAACTGTTTATGCTTCATGGGCTTTGAACACGGCTGACGGGCCAGAAGATTCTTGGAGCCCATGACCTGTGCAAACCTTTAGCTTGAAGGTCTGACAGCACTCATTTCTACTTGAAGATATCCTTCAGATGAGATGCACTTTGCAATTCATGTAGTACTTGCTTGTGAGGTAGCTGCATTTTGCTGATCTTCGTAACAATGGTGAAATAGACCGGAGCAAGGTTGAGTTTTGAATCCTAAAGCTCAGGGACTTTGCATTTGAGGAGATCTGAGATGTTATTTTGCTTCTAGTGAATTCTGGCTAAATGCTTATTGGAAAAATGAAAATGTTGCTACAGGGAGCTGTGGAGGCCAAGTCATTGGTAGATTTAATGCAGAGGTTGATAGATTCTTGATTAGACAAGGCATGAAAGGTTATGGGGAGAAGGCAGGAGATGGAGGCTGAGAGGGAAATGGGTTAACCATGATGAAATGGTAGAGCAGACTTGTTTGGCCAGATGGCCTAATTCTGTTCCTATATCTTCTGGTCTTAAAGGTGAATGTGCCTCAGTTTTATTCAGCTCCTTTTATGCTGATGTAAATTTCACCATCTCATTTGAGCAGTGGTTCTCAACTGTGTGTGACAGGAGAACACACATCATTGTACAATAGTCTCTGTTTTGTGATTTCATACATTATTATTGCACATTGGTAAATTATTGTGTATATTATTATACTGTACTTTATTGTAATTATTATTGCTAAATATGTTTTTAAATATTGCTGCTGTAATGAAAGAATTTCCCACTCATGATCAATAAAGTACTTACTATTATTAAAAGATGTAAATTCTTTGAGATTCTTTTAAATTCTTTTAATGTAAATTCTAAAAGACTGGTACCAAATAAGACTATTCCTAGCGTACACATTTCCTAATTCAGCTTGCTTCACAAACTGAGTCTACAGGGTAATTTTAGTGAAACTCGCCGGATCAGAATCCAGTGCAGTTGCCCTTTTCCTTTTTGACTCCATCGCAGTGGTTTCCAACCTTTTTTATGCCATGAACCCCTACCATTAACCAAGGGGTCCGCGAAGCCCAGGTTGAGAACTTCTGCTCTAATGTGATGGTAAAATCTCTAAACTTGGAAATTATTCAGAAGATGTGTAGCTCGGGTGGTTGATGGTTGGGTTGAGTTGTTCTCCGATCTTGGCAATCTATTTGCAAATGTTTTGACACCATGCGAGGAGACATTATCAGTGTGCTGTTCACTTGTGGTGTGTCCTCTGAATGCTTGGTCTTTATATACTTATCAATCAGTTGATTGGCCATCATTACAGAAACTCAATTGTGACATAGGGAGAGGGTCTCGTTGCTGATTGGTTGTGGGTGAACGCTGTGTGTTGTCTGGAATTTTTCCTGCATTGGCTTATAAATGAATCAAAGTCTACATGTCTGTTTATAGAATTGTTTGTGGAAAACCATGCTTCTAGGAATTCTCTTGCATGCTGTGTGTTTGCTTGCACCATGACTTTCACTGATGCCTGGTCAAATATGTACCCCTCTCAATCTTTATGGGTACAGACTCAGGAGAGTTGATCATGCCAAGTAGGTTTAGTATGGAAATCTGAACTAAAGTCCAATTTTAAAAGCTGTTTTAAGTTTCTGATTGGACAGAGAAATAATAACCACTGTCTAAATCATAGAACTGCACAGCAGACGAGAGCACTTCGCCATTTTGCCTACGCCAACATTTCATAGGAGTGAAGATACATCTCTACCAAAGGAGCTGTAAGATGCTTCTTCCCTCCATTGGTCTGCTGTTCACCCTTGGGCAAGCTATAGCACCTGTTTAGCCCCTATTCCAACCCTAATGAGGGTCACTTGAACCCATGGGAGCAGATGGTGGATGGTTGTATGAGCAGCTGGTGCATATCACAAGTCCTGGTTATGTGATCCCTTGACACCAGGCAGACAATCTCTGAAAAGTATTGGTAATAGCCGGGGTCACCAGTCCTGTAAAGACACTGCCAAGAAGAAGGGAATGACAAACCACTCCTGTAGAAAAATTTGCCAAGAACGATCATAGTTATTGGCCATGATCACCCAAGTCATACAATATGGCACATAATGATGTCAAATGACACAGCATGTAATGATGATGTGATGATGCTGTGTTGAGGTAACCCAACAATACACACTGGTCTTTTTCCAGACAGAGAGAAAGGATATTTGGTCAAAGCACCATAAGATGTTCAAAGGACCAGACCTCTGGGCCAGGAAAGGAATAGAAGTATTACTGGGGGGAATGGCAGTTAAGGATATTTGTTTTTGGCTGGAATGTTGAAAAACTCTGAACAAATTTGCAATAGTTTATTGGAAATTCTCTTTAAATTGCTGTTTACCAGCTAGTTTCTTTCTATTGAAAAGTTCATAACTGAAGTGAATGTTTAAGAGCAATTGTTAACTGTAGTACATAAATTGTCAAAGTCAAAGTAAATTTATTATCAAAGTGCATATACATTGTCATATACTACACTGAGATTCATTTTCTTGCAGGCATTTACAGGAAAATTAAGAAATATAAAATTACTTTATGAAAAACCATACATAAACAAAGAGGAACAACCAATGTGTAAAAGAAGACAAATTCTGTAATAAGTAAATAATACTGAGAACATGAGTTGTAGAGTCCTTGAAAGTGAGTCTGTAGGTTGTAGAACCAGTTCAGAGTTGTGGTGAGTGAAATTATCCATGCACGTTCAGAAGCCTGAAGGTTGAAGGGTAATCACTGTTTCTGATCCTGGTCATGCAGGACCTAAGGCTCCCGTACCCCCTGCCCAATGGTAGTAGCAAGAAGAGAGCATCGCCTGGATGGTGGTGGTTCGTTGATGGTGAATGCTGCTTTCTTGTGACAGCACTCTGTGTAATTGTTCTCAGTGTTGGGGAGAGCTTTGCCTGTGATGAACTTCCTGTCAGGGTCCCAGGGCAGATCTGCACACAGCCTAGTGCGCCGATTCCCCTGCAAACCAACACAAAGGGAGCATGGCGCTAAAAGGATTGATGCAAAATTTTTAAACATCTTCACTTCAAGGTTGGGTTATTTAAAAAAAATTGCAACAACTCCCCTCTCTATTTTGGGTTTTGTCCAGGAGGAGTGTTATAGATAGGGAATTTAAAAATTGGAACTTGTATTGTTGGCTGCTCCACATCAAAAGAATGCTGTGGTTAAACAAATAAATGGTTGAACCCTTTTAGTCATTGCTCAGATCTTTCCATGATTGCAAAGGCTATGAACTGGCTGGAGTCGCAGTGTCACATAGCACAGAAACAGACCCTTTGGCCCAACTGGTCTATGCTGGCCAAGATTGTCATCTAAGCATTTGCCTGTGCTTGGCCCATATCCCTCTCAAGCCCAGGGGTTCCCAACCTGGAGTCCTCGGATCCCTTGCTTAATGGTGTTGGTCCATGGCATTAAAAAGGTTGGGAGCCCCTGCTCTAAGCCTTTCCTATCCATGTATACCAATCCACGTACCTCCTTAATAATGTTAATCTACCTGCCTCAACAAATTCCTCTGGGA
The DNA here is from genome assembly GCF_030028105.1 of Mobula birostris. Lineage (NCBI taxonomy): Eukaryota > Metazoa > Chordata > Chondrichthyes > Myliobatiformes > Myliobatidae > Mobula > Mobula birostris. The sequence goes on along the minus strand of NC_092395.1, from coordinate 11,340,982 downwards.
GTTCATTCCATATACTGACCACCCTTTGGGTGAAAAGTTGCCCCTTGCGTCCCTATTAAATCTTTTCTCTCTCACCTTAACTTGTGCCCTCTATTTTTTGATTTCCCTAACCCTGGGGAAGATGCTGTGCATATTCTATGCCACTTGTGATTTTATACACCTCCATAAGATCACCCCTCATTCTCCTACACTCCAACTAGAAAAGCCCCAGCCTGCTCAACTTGTCTCATAACTCCATCACTCAAGTTATGGCAACATCCTTGTAAATATCCTGTGCACTCTTTCCTGCTTAATGGCACTTTTCCTACAGCAGGGTGACCAAAACTGAACACTGGTTGCTTTAGGAAACATAAGGGATGAATGGGGAATGAAAATGTAGTCAAGAAGCAACCAACAAAGTGTTGCAGTCTCCTGACATTTTATTGGTAGTTAGGATAGCCACCTTTCTGATTCAGGAGATACAGGCAATTGGGCTAGATCAGGCATTTTATTTATGATCAAAACTGTCATTTAACCCATAAGTGACTTTGAGAAGGTGATGGTGAAGTCTTGCAAGTTGAATGGTGAAAATATTCTTACAGCTGTATTCAATGAGTTCTAGAACTTTGAACTACTGACAATACATTTACAAGCCAATCCTGTTAATCTTGAATGCAAGTCATTAGCTTGACAATATGCAGAGCAAGATGAAACTAAACATATAACAGGAGCAATAAACAATCTGCTGGAGGAACTCAATGGGTCAGGCAGCATCTGATGGGAGGACGGTAACTGTTGAGGTTTTTGTGTTGAAGTCCTGCAGTTCTGGATTCTTCCAGTAAAATGTTGTTGCTCCAAATTCCAGTAACTGCAGTCTCTTGTGATTTCATAGAACAGGAGGAAGTGAAGTGTGTGCATTATATGCAACACACATCAAAGTTGCTGGTGAACGCAGCAGGCCAGGCAGCATCTGTAGGAAGAGGTGCAGTCGACGTTTCATGCTGAGACCCTTCGTCAGGACTAACTGAGTAAGGGATTTGAAAGTTGGAGGGGGAGGGGGAGATCCAAAATGATAGGAGAAGACAGGAGGGGGAGGGATGGAGCCAAGAGCTGGACAGGTGATAGGCAAAAGGGATACCAGAGGATCATGGGACAGGAGGTCCGGGATGAAAGACAAGTGGGGGGGGGAACCCAGAGGATGGGCAAGAGGTATATTCAGAGGGACAGAGGGAGAAAAAGGAGAGTGAGAGAAAGAATGTGTGCATAAAAATAAGTAACAGATGGGGTACGAGAGGGAGGTGGGGCCTTAGCGGAAGTTAGAGAAGTCGATGTTCATGCCATCAGGTTGGAGGCTACCCAGACGGAATATAAGGTGTTGTTCCTCCAACCTGAGTGTGGCTTCATCTTTACAGTAGAGGAGGCCGTGGATAGACATGTCAGAATGGGAATGGAATGTGGAATTAAAATGTGTGGCCACTGGGAGATCCTGCTTTCTCTGGCGGACAGAGCGTAGATGTTCAGCAAAGCGGTCTCCCAGTCTGCGTCGGGTTTCGCCAATATATAAAAGGCCACATCGGGAGCACCGGACGCAGTATATCACCCCAGTCAACTCACAGGTGAAGTGTTGCCTCACCTGGAAGGACTGTTTGGGGCCCTGAATGGTGGGAAGGGAGGAAGTGTAAGGGCACGTGTAGCACTTGTTCCGCTTACACGGATAAGTGCCAGGAGGGAGATCAGTGGGGAGGGATGGGAGGGACGAATGGACAAGGGAGTTGCATAGGGAGCGATCCCTGCGGAATGCAGGGGGGGGGGGAGGGAAAGATGTGCTTAGTAGTGGGATCCCGTTGGAGGTGGCGGAAGTTACGGAGAATAATATGTTGGACCCGGAGGCTGGTGGGGTGGTGGGTGAGGACCAGGGGAACCCTATTCCTAGTGGGGTGGCGGGAGGATGGAATGAGAGCAGATGTACGTGAAATGGGGGAGATGCGTTTAAGAGCAGAGTTGATAGTGGAGGAAGGGAAGCCCCTTTCTTTAAAAAAGGAAGACATCTCCCTCATCCTAGAATGAAAAGCCTCATCCTGAGAGCAGATGCGGCAGAGACAGAGGAATTGCGAGAAGGGGATGGCGTTTTTGCAAGAGACAGGGTGAGAAGAGGAATAGTCCAGATAGCTGTGAGAGTCAGTAGACTTATAGTAGACATCAGTGGATAAGCTGTCTCCAGAGACAGAGACAGAAAGATCTAGAAAGGGGAGGGAGGTGTCGGAAATGGACCAGGTAAACTTGAGGGCAGGGAGGCAAAGTTAATAAAGTCAACGAGTTTTGCATGCGTGCAGGAAGCAGCGCCAATGCAGTCGATGTAGCGAAGGAAAAGTGGGGGACAGATACCAGAATAGGCACGGAACATAGATTGTTCCACAAACACAACAAAAAGGCAGGCATAGCTAGGACCCATACGGGTGCCCATAGCTACACCTTTAGTTTGGAGGAAGTGGGCGGAGCCAAAGTAGAAATTATTAAGAGTAAGGAGTAATTCCGCTGGGTAGCCTCCAACCTGATGGCATGAACATCAACTTCTCTAACTTCCGCTAAGGCCCCACCTCCCCCTCGTACCCCATCTGTTACTTATTTTTATGCACACATTCTTTCTCTCACTCTCCTTTTTCTCCCTCTGTCCCTCTGAATATACCCCTTGCCCATCCTCTGGGTTCCCCTCCCCTTGTCTTTCTCCCTGGACCTCCTGTCCCATGATCCTCTCATATCCCCTTTGCCTATCACCTGTCCAGCTCTTGGCTCCATCCCTCCCCCTCCTGTCTTCTCCTATCATTTTGGATCTCCCCCTCCCCCTCCAACTTTCAAATCGCTTACTCACTCTTCCTTCAGTTAGTCCTGACGAAGGGTCTCGGCCTGAAGCGTCGACTGCACCTCTTCCTACAGATGCTACCTGGCCTGCTGCGTTCACCAGCAACTTTGATGTGTGTTGCTTGAATTTCCAGCATCTGCAGAATTCCTGTTGTGTGCATTATATAATATTTTGAAAGATATGGCCTTTATGTCATCTTGTTTTGACAGTGTTGGGTGTCATTGGTCAAAGGATATCATTTCAAAAGTATTAACAGTTGATCTGCAAAGTTATTGAATAATTGCCTAATATTGATTACTGGAAACCAAATTCCAGTTGACGTCCAATATTAAAAAGACAAATGTTATAAATCATGACCACAAAATTCAGACAATCACAAACAAACTTATCTACTGAATGTTATTAATATGTGCAGATGTTTTGTCAAGTTATTTACAAATTATTATTGAATATGTACTCAGTGGCCATTTTATTAGGTACACCTATAGACTTGCTCGTTAATGCAAATATATAATCAACCAATAATGAGGCAGCAACTCAATGCATAAAAGCATGCAAATCAGAATGGGGAAGAAGTGTTATCTGAGTGATTTTGACTGTGGAATGATTGTTGGTGCCAGATGGGGTGGTTTGCATATCTCAGAAACCGCTGATCTCCTGGGATTTTCACACACAACAGTCTGTAGAGTTTACAGAGAATAGCATGAAAAACAAAAATACATTCAGCGAGTAGTTCTGTGGGTGAAAATTATCTTGTCAATGAGAGAGGTGAGAGGAGAATGGCCAGACTGGTTCAAACTGACAAGAAGGTGACATCAACTCAAATAACCATGTGTACAACAGTGGGGTGCAGACGAGCCTTGGGGCGGATGGGCTACAGTAGCAGAAAATCATGAATGTACAATCAGTAGCCACTTTATTAGATACAGGAGGTATTTTTTTATCCAGACGGTGGTGAATCTGTGGAATTCGTTGCCACAGGCAACCATGGATGCAAGGTCATTGGGTGTATTTAGACGGAAGTTGATAGGTTCTTGATTAGTCAGGGCATGAAATGGTACATGGAGAAGGCAGGAGAATTGGGTCAATAGGAAAATTGATCAGCCATGATAAAATGGCAGAGCAGATTTGATGGTCGGAATGGCCTAACTCTGCTCCCATCTCTTATGGTCTTAAAATCTAGTTTTGGCAGTGTTGGTGTCATTAGCCAGAGGATGTCATTTCAAAGTATTAACCACTGATATGCATGGTTATTGAATAATTATCTAATATTGATTACTAAAATCAAAATCCCAGTTGTTGTCTCATGGAAAAAGACAACTATTTCATAAAACAGTCTTAGAAAAACACTGATCCATGTAAGCAACTATATAATGCAAAGAAAAATGCAATTAAATATTGACTTTGCTACCAGAGGATCAAGGAGTCCATCAGTTGCTATTTTTAGGGCAACTAGATGTAGAGTCATACGGCATGGAAACAAACCTTTCAGCCCAACTCATCCAATCTGACTCTGTTGCCCAATCAGCTGGTCTCGTCTGCCCACATTTGGCCCATAGCCCTCGAAAACTCTCCTATCCATGTACTTATTTAGATGGCTTCTAAATGTAGCAATTGTTGCCCACCTCAACCTTTGCTTCTGCCAGCTCCTTCCAAATATGCACCAACCAATGTGTGAAGAAGCTACCCAAGATGTCCATCTTAAATCTCTTGCTACTGATTTTAGAACTGCGCCCTCTCGGTTTTAATACTGCTCCCTGGGAGAAAAGATTTCATCCTGCCGATACCTGTACACTTGCTCATTAATGGAAATATCTCATCAGCCAATCATGTGGCAGCAACATAATGCATAAAAGCATACAGACATGAACAAGAGGCTCAGTTGTTGTTCAGGCCAAACATCAGAAAGGGGAAGAAATGTAATCTCTGTGACTTTGGCCATGGAATGATTGTTGGTTCCAGACTGTGTGGTTTGGGCATCTCAGAAATTGCTGATCTCCTGGAATTTTCATGCACAGCAGTCTCTAGAGTTTACAGAGAATGGTGCCATTTAAAAAAGTCCAGTGAGCAGAAGTTGCATGAGTGAAAGCATCTTGTTAATGAGAGAGGTCAGAGGAGAATGGCCAGACTATTTCAAGCTTACAGGAAGGTGACGGTAACTCAAATAACCACGTTACAACAGCAGTGTGCAGAAGATCATCTCTGAATGCACAATACATTGAACCTTGAAGTGGATGGTCTACAACAGCAGAAGACCATGGACGTACACTCAATGGCCCTCGTGATCTTATACACCTCCGTCAGGTCACCCCTCACTCCCTTATATTCCAGGGAATAAAGTCTATTCTGCTCAATCTTCCTTTGTATCTCAGGCCCCCAAGTCCATGGAACATCCTGGTAAGAATTGTCTACATATATGCCGGATTTTCTAATTATTCTCTCGTTCTGCAATTAGATGTAAAGGTTCTGCAGGTGTAGGTTTCTCTCCACTTCCTTCCTGAGTGTCTTCTGCCTTGTCCATTGGTATCAGCAGCTGCCACCATCATGTTCACATCTTAGATCCACCCGTATACTTTCTGGTAAGATTCAAGGGTCAGAAGTCCAAATTATGATTCCCTTTAGATACTGAGTTTGACTGTTTCAGCTCTTGCCAGAGGCTAGGGCAGAGATCTTCCAAACCTCTCGGTCTCATAGATCCATTCACTAACTGAGCTGCATTTTATCCAATCATTTCACTGGAAGACAAGCAAAGTGCACAGACGTAGCCAAACATGTTTGGGAATGATTGGTTTTATTTGTTACGTATACATCAAAACACACAGTGCAATGCACCGTTTGCATCAAATCAAATCAGTGAGGATTATGATGGGCAGCCCACAAAAGTTGCCATGCTTCTGGTGCCAACAGAGCATGCATGCAACTCACTAACCCTAACTCCTACATCTTTGGAATGTGGGAGGAAACTGGAGCACCCAGAGGAAACCCACATAGTCATGGGGAGAATGTACAATCTTCTTAGATACAGTGGGGGAAATTGAACAGTTGAACCCCAGTTTTACAGCTGCCATTGTAAAATGATGCACCGTTATGCTACCCTGCCACTTGGTACTAAATAACAAGACAATGTTCGCTCAAAGGATTCAAAATCCGCACCAAAAAAAATACATATCTTGGGTGTTTTGTAGGTTCGCTTAAATTGAACTTAATTACTAGACTGGACAGTTTGTCAGGTATTGGTACAGTACCTCTGTCAGGTTTGATACTGATGGTAATAAGAAATGGACTGAAATCACCTTGGTATATTTTTGTGGCTCTTGTTCCTCTGGACTGGACTTCCTGTTGGGTACAAGGATGAAGAAAAAACACATATTGACATCCCTTGCCAAACCTGCAGACCTTTTAGGCAGTCTCTAGTTAGACTTGTGTTGGGCCCATGGCCAAGTGGTTAAGTCTAGTGATCTGAAGGTCACTAGTTCGAGCCTCAGCTGTGGCAGCGTGTTTGTGTTACTGAGCAAGGCACTTAATCACACATTGCTCTAGTGTCTGTGCGAGGAGTGGCACCCCACACAGACTTCCAATCTGCGCCTTGTAAGGCATGAAAATGCCCGACGTAGGCCTCTCATGGTCTGAGTCGACGTTCCCTCCCTCCCCCCTCCCTAGTTAGACTTGGAGGAGCAGGAATTTCTGAACCTTTAGGTTGCACAGAACCATTTTACAATGCTGAAGAGGTGTTTCCAGCCTTCCATCTCTTTTTCCTGCTACCTCGGACAGCATAGGATTGACAGGGTTCCAAGTAAATTGGGAATGCTTGCTCTTGTTAGTCAAGGCATTGAGTTCAAAAGTCAAGACGTTATGTTGCAACTTTATAAAACTCTGGTTAGGCCACATCGAGAGTATTGCATATAGTTCTGGTCACCCCACTGTAGGAAGGATGCTGAGGCTTTGCAGAAGAGGTTGACCAGGTTGCTGCCTGGTTTAGAGGTCATGTGCTATCATGGGAGACTGGACAAACTTGGGTTGTTTTCTTTGGAGGGGCGGAGGCCGAGGGGAGATCTGATAGAGGTTTATAAGAAAATGAGAGGCTTAGATAGAGTAGACAGGGAGAATCTGTTTCCCAGGGTTGAAATGTCTAATACCAGAAGTCATGCATTGAAGGTGAGAGGGGGTAGGTTCAAAGGGGATGTGAGGGGTAAGTTTTTTACTCAGAGTGTGGTGGATGCCTGGAATATGCTTCCTGGTATGCTGATAGAGGCTGACACATTAGAGGTTTCTAAGAAACGTTTAGATATGCACATGAATATGAGAAAGATGGACATTTTGTAGATAGGAGGGATTAGTTTTGGGGGTTGTTTTGACTAACTTTTTAGCTGTTTTGGCACAACATTGTAGGCCTTAAGTGCCTGTTCCTCTGCTGTACTGGTCTGTGGTCTATGTTCTAAATTGGATGGGCATCTCGGTTAGTATGGACCAGTTAGACTGAAGTGCCTTTTTAAATAGAGATGAAGATTAGCATTATTTGTCATATGTGCAGGTACATAGAAACTTACAGCGAAACGTGCGTCGTTTTGTGTCAATGACCAACCCGGTCCAAGGGTACATTGTGGGCAGCCTGCAAGTGTCACCATGCATCTGGCACCAACATAGTAAGCTTACAGTTTACTAACCCTATCAGTAACCTGACTGTCTTTGGAAAGTGGGAAGAAACCGGAACATCTGGAAGAAAGAAAGAAACACAGACAGTCACACCTTCAAATAGCAATGGGAATTGGATCTCGATTGCTGATCACTGGCACTTCAAAACATTCCCTAATCACTGTACTACTGTGCAACCTTCCTTCACGTGTATAACTCCAAAACTCTGATAGGTAATTATCTCTCACTTCCACTACTCAGACATTGTCCCCATTATCTCAATCTTGGGTCCCAAAACGTGTCTAATAAATTTCTTCATAGTGAGTGTGATGTTTCACCAAGACCAATTCTTGCTGTGGGAACTCTGGGCTATTTAAATGGCCCAAAACAGGAGATCATAGAACCGCTGAGTGGTAGGGAGGGAAGAGGGAGGGAAGAGCGTGGGAAGGAGGAAAGTTTGACCTTACACTGAAAATGTCTGCAATCTTTTGGATAATTGTAAACCAGTGGGCCTAGGGCCAAGAACAAAACTGTTCCTAATTTGGCTTCATTTGACATTGCATCAGCGATCTATCTCAGATGTTGTGTGGAACTTGGAAAAGTATTATATCAGGACAGCAATTCATATATATATATCCCCCTCTCCCCCTCTTCCCCTCCCTCCCTCGCACCTCTTCCTTCTCCCCCTCCCCCTTCCCCCTCCCCCTTCCCTCTCCCCCTCTGCTCTCCCCCTCTCCTCTCCCCCTCTCCTCTCCCCCTCTCCTCTCCCCCTCTCCTCCATCCTCCTCCCCTCCATCCTCCTCCATCTTCCTCTCCTCCTCTCCCCCTCTCCCCATAAGACCATAAAACATAAGAGCAGAATTAGGCCATTTAGCCTAATCCCTGTTCTAAAGGCATGTCCTCGTATTCTGAGGCTGTGCCCTGTGGTCCTAGACTCTCCCACTACACGAAACATCCTGTCCACATCCACTCTATTGAGGCCTTTCAGTATTTGATAGGTTTCAATGAGATCCCCCCTCATTCTTCTAAATTCCAGGCTGAGAGCCATGAAACATTTCTCTTATGTTAACCCTTTCATTCCTGGGATCATTTATCATGAACCTCCTCTGGGACCTCTCCATTCAATTGCTCATGTGAAATTCCTTCATTTTAAAGCCAGAGGCGGAGACATGGGGTGAGTTTAAATTCAGATAAAACTGTAAAATCGGTGATATCAAATCTGCCTGAAATTATTCATCACACTCAGCCTTGCCTTCCATTGATTTCAAGCTGTGACCACTGTAGGTGAAGAATTGTCTTTGTTTCTGCTTAGAAATCCAGTCACTGTTTTCTTCAGCATTAAGCATATTACACCTCTACTGTCTTAGGAGTTTGCATAGATACAGCAAGTTATCTAAAACCTTGATAAACATCTATAGGTGCACAGTGAAGAGTATTCTGACTGGTTGCAACACAGCCTGGTATGGAAACATCAATGCCAATCTAAAAGCCTACAATAAGTGATGGTCACAGCCCAGTCTGTCACAGGCAAAGCTCTCCCCAGCATTGATTCAAGAAGGAATACTGATACAAGAAAGCAGCATTGATCATTAAGGACTCCCACCATGCAGACCATGTTCTCTTCTCATTTTGAAGGAGATACATGAGCCTTAGGTCCCACATTACCAGGCTTAGAAACCATTATTACCCCTCAACCATTAGGGCTTCTGACCCAGTGTGGGTAACTTCACTCACTTCAACTCTGAATGGATCCTACAATCTATGGACTCATTTTCAAGGAATGTACAACCCACAGTCTCAGTATTTGCTTATTTATTTATAATTAGGTTTTTTTTAATGCACAGTTTGTGTTCATTTTTACATTGATTGTCAGTTTTTGCTTGTGTGTAGTTTTTCATTGATTCCATTGTATTTCTTTATTCTACTGTGAAAAATAAATCTCAAGATAGTAAATGGTGATAAATACGTACTTTGATAATAAATTTACTTGGAACTTTGAGCTTTATTTCTTCTGCCAAAGTGAATGACCATACAATTCCCTATGCTGTATTCTACTGAGGAAGGTCGGCCGTGATCTTCTTGAAATGTTGGATTGGCTCAACTTGAATGGATGGATTGACGATGATGAAATTTCATCACAGTAATGAAATGCTTTGAGTGGCTGGTTATGGCTAGAATGAAGTCCTGCCTCAGCAAGGACCTGGACCCACTGCGGTTTGCTTATTACCACAATAGGTCTGTGGCAGATACAATCTCAATGGCTTTTCACACAACCTTAGAACACCTGGCCAATACAAATACCTATGTCAGAACGCTGTTCATTGACTGTAGCTCAGCATCATCATTCCCACAGTCCTGGGTCTCTGTACCTCCTTCTGCAATTGGATCCTTGACTTCTTAACTGGAAGAGGACAATCTGTGTGGATTGGTGATAACATATCCTCCTCGCTGACAATCAACACAGGCGCAGGGGTTTGTGTTTAGCCCATTGCTCTACTCTCTGTATACCAACTACTGTGTGGCTAGGTATAGCTCAAATGCCATCTATAAACTTGCTGATGATACAACCAGTGGTGGTAGAATCTCAGATGGAGATGAGAGGATACACAGGAGTGAGATATATCAGCCAGTTGAGTGTCGTTACAGCAGCAACCTCACACTCAATGTCAGCAAAACCAAAGGGCTGATTGTGGACTTCAGAAAGGGTAGAACAAGGGAACACAACTAGTCCTCATAGAGGGATCAGAAGTGGAAAGAGTAATTTCATGTTCCTGGGTGTCAAGATCTCTGAGGATCTAACCTAATCTAATATAGCCACTGTCTTGCCTTCTTTATAGCTGCTTCCCAACATATCGAAGGAGCTATAAAGAAGGCAAGACAGCGGCTATATTTCATTAGGAGTTTGAAAAGATTTGGTTTGTCAACTAAAACACTCAAAAACTTCTATAGATGTACCTAGGAGAACATTCTGACAGGCTGCATCACTGTCTGGTATGGAGGGAACAAAGGGTCTCGGCCTGAAACGTCGACTGCCCCTCTTCCTACAGATGCTGCCTGGCCTGCTGCGTTCACCAGCAACTTTGATGTGTGTTGCTTGAATTTCCAGCATCTGCAGAATTCCTGTTGTCTGGTATGGAGGGGTTGGTATTGCACAGGACCAAAGGAAGCTACAGAAAGTTGTAAAATTAGTCAGCTCCATCACGGGCGCTAGCCTCCGTAGTATCCAAGGCATCTTCAAAGAGTGGTGTCTCAGAAAGGCAGCATCCACAAGGTACAGAAGTCTGAAGGCACACACTCAGCGATTCAGGAACAGCTTCTTCCCCTCTGCCACCCGATTCCTAAATGGACATTGAACCCATGAACACGACCACACTTTTTAAAAAATATATATCATTTCTGATTTTGCACTGTTTTTAATCAATTCAACATACATATATATACTTACTGTAATTTATTTACTTATTTGCTTTTCCTTTCTATATTTTCGTGTACTGCATTGAACTGCTGCTGCTAAGTTAAGAAATTTCATGATACATGCCGGTGATAATAAACCTGATTCTGATTCAATGACCAACTCCTACTCCTGGGTCTTAGATTCTTCAATGAGAGAAGCAACACTCAAGTTTTGGTCTCCAAATTTGAGGAAGGACATTCTTGCTATTGAGGGAGTGCAGCGTAGGTTCACAAGGTTAATTCCCGGGATGGCAGGACTGTCATATGTTGAAAGATTGGAGCGACTGGGCTTGTATACACTGGATTTTAGAAGGATGAGAGGGGATCGGATTGAAACATATAAGATTATTAAGGGAGGCAGGAAGCATGTTCCCGCTGATGGGTGAGTCCAGAACCAGAGGCCACAGTTTAAGAATAGGGGGTAGGCCATTTAGAACGGAGTTGAGGAAAAACTTTTTCACCCAGAGAGTGGTGGATATGTGGAATGCTCTGCCCCAGAAGGCAGTAGAGGCCAAGTCTCTGGATGCTTTCAAGAAAGAGATGGATAGAGCTCTTAAAGATAGCGGAATCAAAGGTTATGGGGATAAGGCAGGAACTGGATACTGATTGTGGATGATCAGCCATGATCACAGTGAATGGCGGTGCTGTCTTGAAGGGCCAAATGGCCTACTCCTGCACCTATTGTCTATTGTCTATTGAGATTGTACGTTCTAGAGTGACCCTGTGAGTTTCACCCCACGTTCCAATGATGTACGGTTAGGGTTAGTGAGTTATGGATATGGTATGGTGGCAAGACTTTTGGACTGCCCCCAGCACAATCCTTGCTGATTTGATTTGATGCAAACAATGCCTTTCACTGTATGTTTCAATGTACATGTGACAAATAAAGCTGATCTTTGCTCTTTGGAATGATTTAGTTAAATTTACCATTTGCTATTCTGGGTATCACTGATCTTCCCGCTGTCCTGCTGTTTAAGCTGTTCAAATGAACTGAAAAGTTATTTGATCGAAATTCAGCCACAAGCTGTGCTTTTTTTTTATTCTTTGAAGACGAATGAATGCATATATGCAAATTATTGCTACTGATCTGGAGCACCTGTAAATGGACATGACACCAACAGACTGAGTCAGTTCAGATCTTGTGAAATTGTTTTTAAATAAGAGGGCAATACAAAGTTGCCATGGCAACCTGCATACGTTTTACACTGATCAGGATATATCAACGGTTGTCAGGTTCCAATGAACTCTATTTTTGAGTGGAATAATTTCTGTCAAATACATTACTGTGCAGGCATATAGTCAGGGTTTCTGAGACTTTTGCACACTACTGTATTTGTCCACGCTGTGTCTTAATAAATAAATAAATCAGGGAAGAGTGACACAACATGCACACCGGGACCACCAAACTTACAGGCAGTTACTTCCCCCAAGCCTCCAGGCTGATCAACAACCTACACCCGTTACCACCCCCCAGTACCACTACGTACACATCACCCAACGTCACCTTATGTACATACAATTAGTCTATGTGTACAACAGTTACTTGTACATTGTGTTTTATAGGATTGCTGTTATATTTATTATGTTTATTTATTGTGTTCTTTATGCTTATTGTGGTTTTTTTCTATGCCACATCAGTTCTGGAGTAACAATCATTTTGTTCTCCTTAACACTCGGGTGTTGTTCACATGTACAGTAAACAATCTTGAATGAGAGGCATTAGTTAACGTGAATGACCACTGTCTTTTTACCAGGGTTGGGGTGTCAAAGGTACAGGGCATAGCTTTAAAGTGAGAGGGGCCAATTTAAAAACAGACCTAAGGGACAGCTTCTTTGCACAGAAAGTGGTGCGTATAAGGAACAGTCTGCCAGAGGAAATGGCAGAGTAATGGAAAGAGATTTGGACAAGTTAATGGATAGGAAAGCTTTAATGGGACATTTGCTGGGTCAAACACAGGCAATTGGGTCTAGCTCAATTAGGCAAGTTAGTCAACATGAACAAGTGGGTCCAAAGGCTCATTTTCCTCGCTGTATAACTCTGACTGTGACTCTATGACTCGGTGGCTCAGAAAGACAGCAGCCAATTGAGCTCAACAATACCCGCAAATAGAAAGGAAATTCATCATTTAGATGAACTCTTTGTGCTTTACGCAGCCAGTAAAAATATACAACAGAATGTCCATGCCTGCCAAGTGAGAAGAATCATACTTGGCTATTTCATTTTTATGTAGCACAGGATGAAGAGGGGGAGAAAAGAAACAGACATTTAAGAGTTAGGTATTAATTTGACCTGACTCATGGGACAACTGCTTCTTTGGCTGTCAGTTGTTTGAGCTCCAGGTAAATGGAAGCTTGGAGATTTTCAATCAATTATACAACTTGGAGTGGACCCTTCCAGCCCCTCAAGCCTTGCCACACAGCAGCCCATCTAATCATGGGACAATTTACCGGAGCACCCAGAGGAAACACATGCAAACATGCAAGTGCAGACTCCTTACGGGCAGTGGCGGGAATTGAACCCAGGGCACCTGTACTGCAAAGTGTTGTTCTAACCACTACGCTACCATGCCAACCCAATTCTGAATGAACTGGAGCTTAGAGTAAGGAACAGTGTAAAACATAGCACTTGTTAGCGTAAATCTAGCAATCCTGTTGTGAATATCACAGGATTGACTGTGTGGATGATGGATGTGTTACACTGGTGTAACAGGGAATTTTGTTTGGCAGTACTTTGTCAGAGCTTTATAAAGGCACCGCACCCTTGAGCACATCTACAAGGAGAGCTGCCACAGGAAAGTGGCATCCATCATCAAGGACCCCCCACCATTCAGTCCAGGCTCTCTTCTTACTGCTGCCATCAGGAAAGAAGGTACAGGAGCCTTAGGTCCCACACCACCAGGTTCAGGAACAGTTATTACCCTTCAACCATCAGGCTCCTGAACCAGTGTAGATAACGTCTGATGATGCACCATCAATAACTCTAAAAGACTGGAAATAGAGTAAATACTGAAAGGCTTTTATTAGCAGTAAAATGTGACCTCCACCATGCTGAGTATCTGCCCCTGGACTGAGAGGAGGAGCAATGGCGCAATCACCTTTATTCAGGGGACTGTGGGAGGAGCCACAGGAGCAGTCAGCAGAGGGGCGTGTCCAGACAGGTAACCCAGTTACAACATATATATATGGTTTACCGCAACGTCACTAACCTCAATACTGAACTGATCACTCAACATAACCTGTGGACTCTCTTGCAAGGACTCTACAACTCATGTTCTCGATATTATTTATTTATGTATTTATTTTTGTATTTGCAGTTTGTCTTTTGTGCACTGGCTGCTTGTTAGTGTGTGTAGTTTTTTCATTGGATCTATTGTATTTCTTTGTTCTATTATGAATGCCCACAAGAAAATGAGTCACAGGGTTGTATATGGTGACATATACATACTTTGATAATAAATTTATTTTGAAATTTGAACTTGACCTTTGAAGGCAGTATTTCTCTGGATGTTATTTGCTGTATCTGACTTTGACATTAGGGGGATAAAGTTGAGGCCCTTTCTTTCCCAACACTATAACCACTACACACAGATTTCCAATGAAAAATGAAGACAGTCCTTCAATATATTGCATTTCTGCAGGCTTTTCTTGAAAGTGGTGGAAAAGACTCGATGGGCTGAATGGCCTAATTCTGCTCCTATGTCTTATAGTCCAGGTGTCACATTGAACTATAGATCAGATGGAAAGTATTGGAGGTACAAAACCATGGAGCTGTAGTGAGTTAATGGAAAGTCATCGTGATGTGGGTGGGGGAAATCAGAGCTATATTAAAATGTGAGGCAAAGATGGAAATTCATCCCACTCAGTGGGAATAATTAGCCATAGTAACGGAAGTTTGATTGAGGAAGGACATACTGGTTTTGAAGGCAGTGCAAAAGTGGTTCATAAGGATGATTCTGAAGATGAGGGGCACAGGAAGAGCTTCTTCCCTGAGGCTGTGACCCTGCTGAACCTCACATCACAGTGCTAAGCAGTATTGCACCCGTATTGTTCTTTCTCAGTACTTTTATATTTGTGTGCCGTAGCACTTACTTTTTATTCGCAGTTATTTTGTAAATAACACTATTCGTTGCACTTCTGGTCAGATGCTAACTGCATTTCATTGGCTTTGTATCTGTACTCGGCACAATGACCATAAAGTTGAATCTAATCTAATCTAATCTAACCTGTGAGAAGAGAGTGAGTCACTTGGGATTACACTCGCTGGAATTCAGAAGAATAAGAGGGGTTCTTATTGAAATATACAAAATAATGAAAGGGATAGATAACATAGAGGCAAGAAAGTTGTTTCCGCTGGTAAGCAGGACTAGAACCATCGGACATAACTTCAAGATTTGGGGGAATAGATTCAGGAGGGAGATGAGGAGTCACTCCTTTTGCCGGAGAGTAATGAATCTGTGGAATTCTCTGCCCGGGGAAGCGGTAGAGGCTACTGTAAATATACTTAAGACATAGTTAGATAGATGTTTGCATAGCAGGAGAATTAAGTGTTACGGGGAAAAGGTAAGTAGATGGAGCTGAGTCCACAGCCAGATAAGCCATGACCTTATTGAAAGACAGAGCAGGCTCAACAAGCCAGATAGTTGACTCTTGCTCATAACTCTTGTGTTCTTATTACCTCAAAGTCCATTTTTGGATGGGTGTCGAATAGGCTGAATGGCCTCCTATGGCACAGTGGTGTAGGTGGTACATATACCGTCTCTTCTCTCTATCCAGGTTGAATTGTAAGCTCAGGTGCTGTCTGTGAGGAATATGCACACTCTTCTTGTGACCTTGTGGGTTACCTCTGGGTCACTGTTCCCTCTAAACTGTGTGGGTGTGCAGCCACACAGTAACTGAAATGCCCCCGCGCACATAGCCGTTGTTGCTGTGCAGATGGAATTTTCTTTAAGAGTTCAAAGTAGGTTTATTATCAAAATACATATGTACAACTCTGAGATACATTTTTCTGCAATAAATCCAAAATAGAATGATAGCCATAATGAAAGACTGCACCAACTTGAGCATTCAACTACTGTGCAAAAGACAACAAGCTGTATAAATACAAAAAGAAAGAAAAAAAATAATAGTAATAAATAAGTAAGCAATAAATATCAAGAACACGAGATAAGGGTCTTTAAAAGTGAGTCTATAGGTTGCGGGAACATCTCAATGCTGGGACAAGTAAAGTTGAGTGAAATTATCCCTTTTGGTTCAAGAGCCTGATGTTTGAGGGGTAATAGCTGTTCCTGAACCTGGTCGTGTGAGTCCTGAGGCTTCTGTACCTTCTTTCTGATGGCAGCAGTCAAAAGGGAGCATGTCCTGGGTAATGTAAGTCCCTGATGGTGGATGTTGCTTTCCTGTGACGATACTTCATGTATTGATGCTCAAGGGTGGGGAGGGCTTTACCTGTGATGGACTGGGCCATATCCACTACTTTTTGTAGGATTTTCCATTCGAGGGTATTGGTGTTTCCATACCAGGCTGGGATGCAGCCAGTCAATATACTCTCCACTACACTTCTATAAGACGTTTGTCAGTGTTAGATGTCATTCTGAGTCCACACAAGCTCCTAAGGAAGTAGAGTCACTGCAGTGCTTTCTTCGTAATTGCACTTACTTGCCCAGAACAGGTCTTCGGAAATAATAACACTGAGGAATATAAAACTGCTGTCCCTCTCCACCTCTGATCCTTTGATGAGGACTGACTTATGGACCTCTGCTTCCCTCCTCCTGAAGTCAATAACCAACTCCTTGTTCTTGCTGACAATGAGCAAGAGTCTGTTACTGGTTCAGTCTCCCTCCTATATGTTAATGTAATGTAAATATAAAGTGCCGCACAGTTTTCAGGCCATGTAAAAATTTCCTGCTGAGAGCAATGGCTGGTCCACGCAGCAGTAAAAAAGTATTAGAAGGGGCATTGCTCTGGGTGCTCCAGTTTCCTCCCACATCTGGAACATGAGGGTAAAATCTGAGGGAGTTGAGGGGAAATAAAATGGGTTGAGAGTACATGAGTGTTTGAGGGTCAGTGCAGAGCACCGTAGAACAAAGCACCTCTTTCCAGGTTACATGACTGTACAATAAATCGCTCCGATTGCATGAATAGCTTTTACAGCTCATGAGGTCTCGCCCCTAGGGTCACCAACACAGTTCCCTCTATGCTGCGCAGTAACTGAAATGCTCCCGGGAACGTAGCCTTTGTTGCTGCACAGCTGGAGTTTTCTTTTATGTAATGTGCCGCGCAGTTTTCAAGCCATGTAAACATTTCTGCTCAGAGCAATGGTTGGACTGTGCAGTTGTGAAAAAAAAATAGGGAGAACATTGGACTGACTATCCAGATTTCAGATTTCTGAATGGACATTGAACCCATGAACACTACCCCACTGCTCTTTTTTTCTCTTTTTGCTCTACTTATTTAATTTAGCTTCTGAAAAAATATATATACTTACTATAATTTACAGCGTCTCACGAGGAATTCTGCAGATGCTGGAAATTCAAGCAACACACATCAAAGATGCTGGTGAACGCAGCAGGCCAGGCAACATCTATAGGATGAGGTACAGTTGACGTTTTGGGCCGACACCCTTCGTCAGGACTAACTGAAGGAAGGGCTAGTAAGAGATTTGAAAGTGGGAGGGGGAGGGGGAGATCCAAAATGATAGGAGAAGACAGAAGGGGGAGGGATGGAGCCAAGAGCTGGACAGGTAATTGGCAAAAGGGATATGAGAGGATCATGGAACAGAAGGCCCAGGGAGAAGGGAAAAAGGGAGGGGGCGAAACCCAGAGGATGGGCAAGGGGTATAGTGAGAGGGACAGAGGGAGAAAAAGGAGAGAGAGAAAAAGAAAAAGAATGTGTGTATATAAATAAATAACGGATGGGGTACGAGGGGAGGTGGGGCATTAGCGGAAGTTTAAGAAGTCAATGTTCATGCCATCAGGTTGGAGGCTACCCAGACAGAATATAAGGTGTTGTTCCTCCAACCTGAGTGTGGCTTCATCTTTACAGTAGAGGAGGCCGTGGATAGACATATATACCCCTTGCCCAACCTCTGGGTTTTTCCCCCTCTCCCCCTTTTCTTTCTCCCTGGGCCTCCTGTCCCATGATCCTCTCGTATCTCTTTTGCCAATCACCTGTCCAGCTCTTGGCTCCATCCCTCCCCCTCCTGTCCACTCCTATCATTTCGGATCTCCCCCTCCCCCTCCCCCTCCCATTTTCAAATCTCTTACTAATTCTTCTTTCAGTTAGTCCTGACGAAGGGTCTCGGCCTGAAACGTCAACTGTACCTCTTCCTAGATAATTTACAGCTTTTATTGTTATGTATGACAATGTACTGCTGCCACATAACAACAAATTTCCCAACATATGCCAGTGATATTAAACCTAAAGGTGTCATAGAGTCATAGAAAAGTATAGCACAGAAACAGGCCCTTTGTTCCATCTAGTCTGTGCTGAACCATTTAAACTGCCTACTTTCATCGACCTGCACCAGCACCATAGCCCTCCATACCCCTACCATCCACATACCTATCTGAACTTCTCTTAAATGTTGAAACCGAGCTGGCATGCACGACTTGTGCTGGCAGCTCTTTCCACACTCTCACCACCCTCTGAATGAAGAAGTTTCCCCTCATGATCCCCTTAAACTTTTCATCTTTCACCCTTAACCCATGACCTCTAGTTGTAGTTCCACCCAACCGCAGTGGGAAAACCCTGTTTGCTTTTACCCTAGCTATACCCCTCATAATTTGGTATGCCTCTATCAAATCTCCTCTCTGTCTTCTAAGTTCCAAGGAATGAAGTCCTAACCTAGTCAATCTTTCCTCATAACTGAAGTCCTCCAGACCTAGCAACAGCTTTGAAAATTTTCTCTGCACTCTTTCAACCTTATTTACATCTTTCCTGTAGGTGGGTGAACAAAACTGCACACAATACTCCAAAATGGGTCTCACCAACAAAAATTCTAAATCAATCAGGGCCTGTTTAAAACCATAAAAGTAATGTTAAAATATTAAAATTATTTATAACAATTGAAAGACTGAAGCATACATGCATACTTAAAAGTAATTAAATTATTTAATTAAATCCAATAAAAATAGACTATTTACCTTGCTTCCAGCAACAGACTGGCCACTTATATTATTCTATGTCAGATTTAATAGCCACAACCTCAGTGAGCAAATTTCTCAGCCTGAAACCTGAATCAACCTGGACAGCCTGAAGGGCCTTTGAAAAAGTCCCACATGCGAAAGTGCTTTAGAAGGGTAGAGCTCGAAGACAAGTTGACAAAATTAGGTCTGACTTTGACTCGATAGTAGGATGCAGAAGGTGATGGTGGGGGGTTGCCGTGTGAATATGGTCTGTGAGCAGTGGTACACCACAGGAATCTGTTCTTGTATTATCTATGTTCATGATCTGGATACAACTGTATATATTTTCAGATGACATGAATACTGGTGATGTTGCCTAGCCTAGTGCTTAGGAGACTAGTACCAGACTGAAGGATAACATTGAGGAACAATTGACTGCAGGTGCAAGGATCTGGGGCAACACATGCTAGTTTGGAAATAACTTGGAAAATGTGTAGCTGGGGAGATTGATGGTTGGGTTAAGTTGTTCTCTGATTTTGACAATTCAAGTGCAAACGTTTCGTTGTCATGCAAGGAGACATCATCAGTGCGGTGTTAATTTGTGGTGTGTTCTCCAAATGCTTGGCCTTTATATACTTATCAATCAGCTGATTGGCCGTCATTACGGAAATTCAATTGTGATATAGGGAGGGGGTCTCATTGCTGATTGGTTGTGTGGCGAACTCTATGAGCTGTGGTCTGGAATTTTGCCCACATTGGCTTATAAATGGGGTCGAGGTCTACATGTCAATTTACAGAATTTTTCACGGAAAACCATACTTCTAGGAATTCTCTTGCATGTTGTGTGTTTGCTTGCACCTTGACTTTCACTGGCTATGCTCCGGGTTCAGGTTTATGGGACTAGGCAGGATAACATTTCAGAACGAACTAGGTAGGCGCAAGGTTCTGTTTCTATGTTGCATTGCTCTATTACTCTATGAATCTATGTCTCAGCCCGAAACACTGACTGTTTATTCCCCTCCATAAACGCAGCTTGACTTGCAAAGTTCCTCCAGCACTTTGTGTGTGTTACCTGGAGGAACTCAGCAAATCAGGCAGCAACTGTGAATGTTTCGGTTCTAGATAAATTGTATTGACCTAGAATGCTGACTCCATCTCAGACCCCATTCCTCCCCTCCCCCTCACAGATAAGACCTAAGTTCCTCTAGCTTTTAATGTGTTGCTAGACAATGGGTTTTGGATGGCAGGGTGGAGATTCATCTCTGCTAAAGGAGCTGTAAAGCGCTCCTCTCTCCACTAGCTTGCAGGTCACCCTTGGGCAAGGTGTAACACCTGCTTAGCTCCCTGATCAGGGTCATGTGAAGCCATGGGATCAGGTGGTGGATGGTCGTATGAGCAGCTGGTGCATATCACAAGTCCTGGTTATGCAACCATTGACGCCAGGCAGACGATCTCTGAAGAATATTAATAATAGCTGGAGTTACCCAATTTATAAAGACACTGCCCAGAAGAAGGAAATGGAAAATCACTTCTACAGAAAGATTTGCCAAGAACAATCATAGTCAAAGACTGTGATTGCCTACATCATACGACATGGCACATGATGATGATGATGAGACAATGATAGTGATAAGTTGGTAAGACCATAAGACATAAGAGCAGAATTAAGCCATTCACCCCATCAAGTCTGTTCCACCATTCAATCGTGGCTGAATTACTTTCCCATTCAATCCCCATTCTCCTGCCTCCTCCCTGTTAACTTTGATGCCCTTACAAATCAAGAACCTATCAGCCTCCACTTTAAATATATCCAATGATTTGGCCTCTACAGCTATCTGTGGCAATGAATTCCACAGAGTCTTCACCTTCTCTGGCTCATCTCTGTTCTAAAGGGACATCCTTTTACTCTGAGGCTGTGTCCTCTGGTCCTAGACTCTCCCACTATTGAAAATATCCTCTGGAGGTAACCTGATAGAAAGATGCAAAATTATGAGGGGACAGAGGTAGGGTAAAGTGTAGGAAAGTTTTCCCCATAGCAAAAGATGTCCAAAACAAAAAGTAATAGATTTAGGATGAATGGTGGAAGGGTTAGAGCAGGGGTTCCCAACCTTTTTAATACCAGGGGCCCCTACCATTAACTGAAATGTCCATGGACCGTAGATTGGGTTAGAGGAAATTCAAAAGCACTGTCTCTCAAGTAGGTAATCTCATAGCACATAAGAAATAGCTGGGCAAACACTTGAACCACGAGGACACTTGACAATTGACTAAGTGCTGACAGGTGGAACTGGTGTTAATGGGTCAACATAGAGGAGATGGGCCAAAAGGCCTGTTTCTGTGCTTCATGACACCCTGATTGGGAGAGCTCGTTGAAACCTATTGAATACTGAAAGGCCTGGATAGAGTGGATGAGGAGAGGATATTTCCATTAGTAGGAGAGCTTAGAATCTGAGGGCACAGTCTCAGAATAAAGGGACATCCCTTTGGCACAGAGACAAAGAGGAATTTCTTCAACCCGAGGGTGGTGAAGCTGAGGGATTTGTTGCCACAGAGGGGTGTGGAAGCCAAGTCATTGAGAGATTGATGGGTTCTTGATTGGCAAGGGGGGGGGGCTAAGGGTTACAGGAAGAATAAAGTTTATAAAAATATCAGTGATACGAGATTCTGCACACGCTGGAAATCTTGAGCAATACACACAAAATGTTCTAGGGACTCAGCAGGTTAGGCAGCAATTATGGAGGGTAATAAGCAATCAATATTTTTGATTGAGACTCTTCATCAACAGTCCCGATGGAAGGGTCCCGGCCAAAAACATCAACTGTTTATTCCATACCATGGAAGGAAATGCACGGTTGATGAATTAGGCTGACCCTTATGAGGGGAAAAAATCAGCTATGTTTGAATAACAGAGCAGACTTAATGGGCTGAATGGCCTAATTCTACTCCCAGAACTCTGACACAAGTGCAGCACAAGCAATCCAGGACCAGGACCATCACTCTACAGAGCCGAAGCCCAGGTTCCAGGGTACATTCAGGGTCAGGCCCTTTATCAGCAGACCAGGGTGAACCTTGGCAAATCTGTCCCTGTGTGGGGGGCAGTACTCAGCATGGGTCAGCAATGGATTCCAATGCAAACAGAATGAGGTAAGCGGCTCTATGAAGTTTTATTCATTGAGTAAAGAGACAGAGTCAAATGACAGGGAGAAGTTGCACAACAGAGTTCATAAATACAAGAGGTTCGGCAGATGCTGGAAATCCAAAGTAACACTCAAAATGGTGGAGCAACTTAGCAAGATAGGCAGCATCTATGGAGAGGAATTAACAGTTGGCATTTTGGGCCGAGACCCTTCATCAGGACTATTAGGATGGGTAACAGCTTCTTCCCCCAGGGCCTGAGACTACTGAGCTCCCTGCCATCACCCAGGTCGGATCACGTATCACGCTCCAGTAACGTTAGTGAAACTGTTTATGTTTTGATTTCTGCCATAAATGCCCCTTACGCTAAGTGTCAGTCTTCTGGAATGTATTTTATTATTTGTTAATTTATTTGTGGTAATATTACTTTATATGTGTGTGTATGAGTAATAGGTATTGTGTTGTGCACCTTGGTCTGGAGGAACGTTGTTTTGTTTGGCAGGATACATGTATACGGTTGAATGACAATAAACTTGAACTTAAACTAACTGTAATGAAAGTAATTAAATGGTTTTCAAGCAGAATTCAAAGCTTACATTTGTGACATAGCTTTCTGGCGATGCAGCTAACAATGGTTGGAAAACGTTGATGCTGAACATTTTGTGAGGCGGTCAAAGGATTACATTTTTGCAATATACAATAAGATCCCCTCTCAAGGCCAGTTACCAAAGCAAGAGAATGTGGTTTCTCCGACTGAATGCCTGCCAGTCCATTCTGTACACCATCTAAAGGATTGGTTGCCATGGCAACAATGCATTGTGTCCAAAGGCACCAGAGCAGATTTTTAAAAAAAGCAAAGCAAAAATTTATTGTCGCGCTGTAATCTGTAATAATTTTCAATCTTACAGAAATTACCATCAAGGTTGACGATTCAGAGTGCTTATCAACTGGCAGCTATCATGACTTGGAGACCGAGCGATTTCTATCCACCTGTTCAACTGGTCGCAGAGTTTCTTTCAATGAAGCTTCGCTATTCGACCATGGGAAGAAAGCACAAGAGAAAGGACGGAGGTAACGTATGCACCATTGCCTCAGTGATGATCACAAGTTTTGGTTTTAAACCTGAAAGAACTAATCTGTCACTCCACTAATACCAATGAGGTCTGAATCACCTACTTTGATTTTTCAATCATTTGTATTGGTTAAAATTTTACTTGACATAATCTGGACACATGAGGTTATCCAGATGCTGGAAATCTTGAGTAACACCCACACGAAATGCTGGAGTAATTCATGTAGGTCATAGAGTCATTGAAAAGTACAGCACAGGAACAGGCTCTTTCGCCCTTCTAGTCCATGCCAAGCCATTTAAACTGCCCACTCTCATCAACCTTTCACCTTTAACCATTGACCTCTAGTTGTAGTCCCACCCAACCTCAGTGGAAAATCTGAAACAATCTAATTTCAACTCCATGCACATCTAGGCTTCTTGAGCAACACACACAAAATGCTGAAGGTACTTAGTAAGCCAGGCAGCATTGTCCTAATGACAAGTCTCAGCCTGAAACACTGACTGTTTATTTGCCATCATAGGTGCTGCCTGACTTAATAAATTCCTCCAGCATTTTGTGTTACTCAAGAAACCTAGATGCGCATGGAGTTTAAATTAGTTCGTTTAATCTCTTTTGATTTTTTAAAAATTTATTTGATCCTTGTTAGTGCTTTTTTTCTTAAATATCTATGATTATCACCAATGCTTGAAATCATTTAAAAAGCCTTGGACAGCAGTGAACAGACTGCATTTCTGGGACGGGGCCTCAAGACATATAGACTGAGGGCAAGTAGTCAGCGCTCCACCCACCAAAAGTGACACTTCCCGGTGGTCAAACATTTTAATTCCCATTCCCATTCCCATTCCCGTTCTGACATGTCAGTCTTCGGACTCCTTTTGTGCCACGATGAGGCTACCCTCAGGGTGGAGGAGCAACACCTTATATTCCATCTGGGTAACCTCCAACCTGATGGCATGAATATCGATTTCTGATTTGATTTAAAAAAAAATTACACCCCCACTCCCCTCTTCCTCAATTCCCCACTTATGACCTCTTCTCACCCGCCTATTACCTCTCCCTGGTGCCCTTCCACCTTCCCTTTCTCTCATAGTCCATTCTCCTCTCCGATCAGATTCCTTCCTCTCCAGCCCTTTATCTTTCCCACCCATCTGGCTTCACCGATCATCTTGTAGCTATCCTCCTTCCCCTCCCTTCCCCCATCTTTTTATTCTGGCATCTTCCCTGTTCTTTTCCAGTGCTAAAGAAGGGCATCCTGACCATTGACTGTTCATTTCTACAGATGCTGTCTGGCATGCTGAGCTCCTCCAGCATTTTGTATGTGTAGCCTGAGCTTTATCGAGCTCTTGGTTGCAGAGGTTCAAGGGAAGTCTGGGTTGTCAGGCACTGGGCAGTGAAGTCTAGGCAGGTTCTGGATTATTATGTCCCGTTAAGATGCAGGAACAATAAGGTGGAAGAATTGTCGCAATACAAGTGTGAAAGAAATGTTAATTCCAGCTCTTAAGGCAAGTATAGTAACAGATTAAGGTATGCATGCTCAGATAAATTCCACTTGGTTATGGTCAAGATGTTTTAACTAGAAAGCACATGGCACTATTTTAGTCAAACTGTTATAAGATATAGGAGCAGAATTAGGCCATGTGACCCATTGAGCCTGTTCTGGCATTTTACTGTGGCTGAGTTATTATCCCGTTCAGCCCCATACTCCTGCCTTCTCCCTGTAACCGATCAATCTCCATTTTAAATATCCCCAGTGACTTTACTCATACACTTAGTGGCCACTTTATTGGGTACAGGAGTGAAACCCAGAGTGGTCTTCTGCTGCTTTGGCCATCCACCTCAAGGTTCAATGTGATCTGCATTCAGAGATGCTCTTCTGCGCGTCACTGTTGGAATGCAAGGTTATTTGAGTTACTGTCGCCTTCCTGTCAGTTTGAACCAATCTGGCCATTCTCCTCTGACCTCTCTCGTTAACAAGGCATTTTCACCCACAGAACTGCTGCTCACTGGATGTTTTTTTAAGAATAGTTATTACATCATTCTCTGTAAAATCTAGAGACTTTTGTGCATGAAAACCCCAGGAGATCAGCAGTATTGGAGATGCTCAAACCACCCCATCTGACACCACCAGATTTCTTCCCCATTCCAATGTTTGAACTGAACCTGTTTACCATGTCTGCATGCTTTTATGCATTGAGTTGCTTCCACATGATTGGCTGATTAGATACTTGAATTAATGAGTAGGTGTTCCTAATAAAGTGGTCATACTCCATGAAAACAGGCCCTTCACGCCCAATAAGTCCATACTAGCCATTAACCATCCAAGTGGTCCCCAACCTCCGGGCCGCGGACCGATACATTGCCACGAAGAATGTAGCGGTGGCTGGAGCGCACCCATCTTTAAGAAAAAAGCCAAAATAAACAAGGTCGGCACAGATCAGAGGCAACGCTAGCGGCAATCGCCTCTGATCTGGGCCGACATTTACATGCCGGGCGGCACCTAATTAAATAGCTTGTTTATTTCGGCTTTGCTTTGTGGCAATGTATCGGTCCACGGCCCAGAGGTTGGGGACCACTGCAATAGTACATATTTTTCCTCCCCACATTCACATCAGCTCCACCCAGTTAACCACTGACCTACACTCCAGAGGCAATTTGCGGAGGCTAATTAACTGACCCACCCATATATCTTTGGGATGTGGGATGAAGCCCACTCTGTCACAAAGAGAAAGAAACTCCACCCAAACTGGACCAAAAGGTTAAGTTTGAACCCAGGTCACTGTGGGGTAGCAGCACAGTTAGCTGCACCACTGAACTGTCCCTGGTGCAGTAGATATGCAATGCAATTCAATTCAAGTTTAATTTTCAATCAGCCATACATGAATGTCTATGAATACAGCCAGATGAGACAGTGTTACTCTGAGGCCAAGGTGCAACACATAGTACCAACAGTCACACACAGCACAAAGCACACTTAGCACATAGAAGATAGAAAGACATAGCCACTCATTAAAAGAGTTAAAACTCATGCCATCCAATGCCGCCGCAGAAATCGGCAGATGAACACAACAAAGCTTATCTTCAGAGAGCAAACACTTGGGTGGGGGATGCCCCAATCCCAGCCTGGACACCAATGCCACACTGCCTTTGGTGGAGTGTACTGGCTTCAACGCCTCTCTCCTGGCAGCTGTAAACAGGCAACACTGTGGCTTAAGGCCTCGTCCTCGCACATACAAGATCGTAAGCACATGTAGAATATCAGTAAATACAACCACACAGAATATACAGCCATATACAACCACATAGAATATTTCTATATGAAATAGATTGTACTGAAGTTCTTGGCTAGATGAATGTTTAATTGGTACAATAATTTCTGGCTTTCTTTCACAATTTGGCTTTATATGACATGTCAGTGGAGAGAAAATTTTATATAACGATCCCAGGGTGACTGGCCCTAATAATTCAAGAATGATGAATGTGTGGGTTTAACGTAATATAGAAGTGGGCTGCCATGCATTTGCTAATAGAACAATTGATACATTGAAATGAAGAACAAAGAAGAAATGTTTCTGAAGCAATGAATCATGAGGAAAAATTAAAGGCAAAATCTGAATCAGGTTTAATATCACCGACATATATTGTGAAATATGTTGATTTGTAGCAGCAGGACATTGAAATATATTAAATATGCACTCAATGGTACTTTATTAGGTCCACCCGTGCACCTGCTCGTTAATGCAAATATCTAATAGCTTTGCACTGTTGTAACTATATGTTATAATTATGTGGTTTTGTCAGTTTTATTCTTGCTTTGTCCTGTGTTTCTTGTGATATCATTCTGGAGGAACATAGTATCATTTTTTAATGCATGCATTTCTAAATGACAATAAACGAGGACTGAGTGTCCTCATAATCCTCATAATCTAATCTAATTTAATCAGTTAATCATATGGCAGCAATGCATAAAAGTGTGCAGACATGGTCAAAGATTGAAGCACATTTATTATCAAAGTACGTATGCTGTAAACAACCGTGAGATTCGTCTCCTTTCAGTCAGCCACAAAACAAAAATGCACAATAGAACCCATTAAAAAAACCCAAAGACAACAAAGACAGTCAAACACCCAATGTGTAAACAAAAAGAACAAATCATTCAAGCAATAAAATATAAACAAATGACACAAAGAACATGAACCACAGATTCTGCGAAAGTGAGTCCACAGCCAGGGAGGCGAGTGAAGATGGTGAAGGAGTCCGATGGCTGCAGGATGTAGCCGTGGAGCCAGTTCAGTACTGAGGTGAGTGCCAATTGTTTCAGGCCACACCTGCAGAGCCAGTTCAATGCTGACGCAAGTAAACCTCGCAGAGTAGTGAGATGAACACCGTCATCCTTGACGCCTTGATCAAATCACACAAATGGTAAAAGAAAAGTAAACAGAAACACTTGGAACATGAACTGCCCTGTCCCCAGCTGCGGAGCCCCTTCAGCTCCCTGTACCTCCCAAGAGGTCAAGTGGTTCAATGGTTGTTAAAACCAAACACCAGGTGGGGAAGAAATGTGATCTAAGTGACTGACTGTGGAATGATTGTTGGTGCCAGACGGGGTGGTTTGAGTATCTCAGAAACTGCTGATCTCCTGAGATTTTCACGCTCAACAGTCTCTAGAGTTTACAGAGAATAGTGCCAAAAAAACAAACAAAAAATCCAGTCAGCGGCAGATCTGTGGACGAAAATGCCTTGTTACTGTGAGAGGTTAGAGGAGAATGCATTCAGACAGGATGGCGACAGTAACTCATATAGCCATATGTTACAACAGTGGTGTGCAGAAAAGCATTTCTAAACACACATGACAAACTTGAGGTGGGTGGGCACTACAGCAACAGCAGAGGACCACACCAGGTTGAAAGGTGAACCTAATAAAGTAGGCACTGAAATATGTTATTTTGTGGCAGCAGTACAGTGCAATATGTAACATACACCACAAATTACACTAAGAAAATACTATGATCAAAACTGGGATGTACAGTACTATACAAAAGTTTTATCTAGTTAGGGTGCCTAAGGCTTTTGCACAGTACTGTAATTGTCAACGTGGAGCAGAAAGTGAGTTTGTAAATCTTGCAAAGGGTGTTTGGAATGGCGAGGACTGAGTGCCATGAGACGGGTGTGGGACACGTGGCAGAGAAAGAGTGCCAGGGGTGGGGGGTGGCACGGGTGCAAGCTCATTTGATTCCAAACAATTGATTTATTGATCATTACAGAATGTCTCTCTTGTGCTTCCCACTCCCTCCCCTCTCTCTTCCCCTTTTTGCAACCATGATTCCCTCTCCCTGCCCCCTTCCCACTCTCAGTCCACAATAGAGACCCAGATCAGAATCAGGTTTATCATCACTCACATACGTCATGAAATTTGTTTTATTTTTGTGACAGCATTACAATGCAATACATAGAATTACTGCAGAATTATGCAGAAGTCTTAGGCACCCTAGCTATTTATATGTGCCTCAGAGTTTTGCACAATACTGTGAATCTTGTAATTACTCAAAGATGTTCATCACCTAAGTTACAGAGAAAGGTTGAACAAGTTGGGTCTTTATTCTTTGGAGTGTAGAAGGTTGAGGGTGGACGATAGAGGTATTTAAAATTATGAGGGGGATAGATAGAGTTGACGTGGATAGGCTTTTTCCATTGAGAGTGGGGGAGATTCAAACAAGAGGACATGAGTTGAGAGTTAAAGGGCAAAAGTTTAGGGGTAACATGAGGGGAAACTTCTTTACTCAGAGAGTGGTAGCTGTGTGGAACGAGCTTCCAGCAGAAGTGGTTGAGGCAAGTTCGGTATTGTCATTTAAAGTTAAATTGGATAGCTGTATGGACAGGAAAGGAATGGAAGGTTATGGGCTGAGTGCAGGTTGGTGGGACTAGGTGAGAGTAAGTGTTCGGCACGGACTAGAATGGCCGAGATGGCCTGTTTCCGTGCTGTAACTGTTATATGGTTATATGGTTATATCCAGTTTTATAGTTATTGTGGTGAAATGGACAATGGAATTTTAATTTATTATTTAGCATGCAGAGAAAACAATCACCAGGTGTCATTTCTGATCGACACAAAACATTCACCAGTTGCTGGAAATGCAGATCACACACAAAATGCTGGAGGAACTCAGCAGGTCAGGCAGATTCTATGGAAGGAAATAAACAGTCAATATTTTGGGCCAAAGCCCTTCAACAGGAATGGAAAGGAAGCTGGGATAAGAAGGTTGGGTGGAGGAGCAGGACTACAAGCTGGTAGGTCATTGTTGAGAGCAAGTGAGGCGGAAGATGTGTGGGTGGGGGAGAGGGATGAAGTGAGAAACTGGGAGGTGATAGATGGAAAAGGTAAAGTGCTGAAGAAGAAGGAATCAAATAGGAGAGGACAGTGGACCATGGGAGAAAGGGAAGGAGGAGGGGAACCAGAGTGAGGTAATGGTAATGTGAGGAGAAAAGAAGGGGTGAGAGGTGTTATGTTTTGTAACTTCAAAATATTAAATTAATTCAAAAGAAACATGGGAGTCCAAATTGGGTGTAGTTTGAGTTTACTTTAAGCAATGGTATAATGTGGTAATGTGATGACACATGCAATTAATGTATTTTTACATAGAACCCATAATTAATTATTTAAATGAACAAGAATGCTTAATCCAACAATATAAATACAAGATTACTCAATTATTGAAATATTAAATATGCAATAAGAGGGAAACCAGAATGGGGAATAGAAAAAAGAGAGAAACAGAGAGGGCGGAGAAATTGGCAGAAGTTGGAGAAATTGATGTTCCTGCTGTCAGGCTACCCAGATGGAATACAAGAAGTTGCTCCTCCAACCTGAGTTTGGCTTCATCATGGCAGTAGAAGAAACCATGAACTGAATGGGAATGGAAATGGGAACGGGAACGGGAGGTCAAATTGAAACGGGTAGCAACCGGGTAATCCTGCCTTTTGCAGCGGACAGAGTGAAGGTGCTGGACAAAGTGACCCCGTAGGGTATATGGCATCTTTAGCAAGTCTGGTCTTTGTTGGTCATGCCTAAGTGTCATTGCAAAGGTACGGTTCATGCAGTGAAGACGTTCCTTCAGTGATGTTCGGTAGGATGTTCTACAATTTGGGCATGGAGATGATGGAAGAATGACAATCAGGTTCGAGTTCAGCTTCCTGTCACACTACAGACTGTGGCATTGATAACTTTCTGCTGTCATTGCCTTTCAAGATTATGTAGGTCATGGGTGTGGGAAGTTCTGCCAAAGAAGAACTGTTGAGTTACCACTGCGTACTTAACATTTAGATAGATGACATGTCAAGGGTTTGAAGGATCTTTCCAAATTTATCAAATGCTAATTAATGCAAAGGCAGTCTATTAATTTTCTATTAAATTAATTTTTAATCATTCTCTAATTAAATACTTGTCAAGCCTGTATGAGTGTCCCTGGGATAGGAATTGATTGTGAGGCTTTTCTCAGGTTTCATGGGGAGCGCACTGATTTTCCAGCAACGTTGCAAACCCCTAGTCTCCAGAAGAGAAACCTTCCTCAGTCAGGTTAGCCTTACCTGTCACATGTACAACAAAACGTACAGTGAAAATGCGTCATTTTTGTCAAATCAAATCAGCGAGGGTTGTGCTCGGCAGCCCACAAGTGCTGTGACGCTTCCAGTGCTAACATAACATGTCCACAACTCTAGCCCTAACCTGTACGTCTTTGGAATGTGAGAGGAAGCTGGAGGACCCAGAGAAAACCCATGCAGGTCACAGGGAGAACATACAAACTCTTTAGAGGCTGTGGCAAGAATTGGACTCCAATCAGTGATCACTGGTACTTTAATATCATTATGCTAACTGCTATGCTAATGAGCTGACCTCCCTAGAAAGGGGAAGACATTTTAAGTGCCTCAGCACTTCCCAAGAAAGTGGAAGGTTTTTATTTTAAATGTACTTTTAGAACCAGAAGGAGTGGAAACCCCTAACCTCACAAAAGTCCCTATCACTCCTCATCCACTCCAGTTCATTGCTGTCCACTACTCTCAGGATCTGCCTAAGAGCTGAGCCAACAAGGCAGTTGGCCTGACACCGATTGCTTAGCTTGGTGACTGGGACGGATTTCCACTGATACATTAGCCTTCAGTTTGAGTCCACATTGTTCTCGATCGAGAAACAGCCCTCGATCAAAATTACTCTGTTTTTCTCTGCCATTTCCCCATCCTTTCCTAATTTGGAAAACCAGTGCTAATTTGCAAAACTGTAAGATTAGTTTTTTTACACAGAGAGCAGTGGGTGCATGGAACGTGCTGTCAGGGGTGGTGCTGGTGCAATACTCAGAAGATGCTTGCGTATGTGCATGATCAGAGGCCAACTTTTAAACTATCTAAAGCTTGTCCACAGCAGAGGTCAAGAAAACAATTCATACTCTCACCATCCATTGTCAACCAACCTGATCCCAATGCATACCATAATTCTCCAATAACAAAGGTCTACGATGAGGTCCTGTCAAATGTAGAACACCTACCATATCTCAGGAGCTTCAGTGTCATTCTTCAGTGCAAAGCCTTTCGGTATCTGAAGAGCATGCACTCAAACCCAAAGCAAGGCTCATGGTTTACTGGACAATGGTGCTCCCTGCCCTCTGTCCTCTCCTGAGACATGATTTACTAGTAGCAACCACTTCAGTACCCATGGAGCTGGATTGGATACAGTTCATCCTTGTTTCTGAGGAACGGCCTAAGGAAAAGATTAAACAAAATAAGTTCATTGTGACTGGAGTTGTTGCTGTTTTTAACTCTCACTGTCAAACCCATAACTGTATTTGGAACTATCACAGGGAATAGCCGCTGAAGCTCATCGTGAGGTACTTTTGAGGTGTAGTGGTTAGCACAACGCTTTACAGTACCAGCAACCTGAGTTCAATTCCCATTGCTACCCGTGAGGAGTTTCTATGTACGTTCTCCCCGTGACTGCATGGGTTTCCTCCAGGAGCTCTGGTTTCCTCCCACAGTCCAAAGACATACCGGTTGGTAGGTTAATTGGTCATTGTGAACTGTCCTGTGATTAGGCTAGGATTAAATCGGGGATTGCTGGGCAGCACAGCCCGAAGGAGCCTGTTCCATGAGGCATCGCAATAAAATAAAAATCAATTAAGCCATTTTAGATAGATAACTTGTTAAAGTAAAAAGTAGATCCCCATCTTGGATCAGAATCAGGTTTGTTGTCACTGATGTATGTCATGAAATTAGTTGTTTTGCAGCCACAGTACAGAGCAGTACATTGAAAATTAAATACTGTAAGTTCTGAAAGGAATATTAAAAAATAAATAAAGTAGTGCAAAAACGAGCAAAATAGTGAGGTAGTGTTCATGGGTTTATGGTCCGTTCAGAAACCCGATGGCAGAGGGAAGAAGCTGTTCCTAAAATATTGAGTGTGTGTCTTCAGACTCCTGTACCTCCTCCCTGATGATAGGAATGAGAAGTGGGCATGAAATTTAACGCAGACAAAGAGTTGCACTTTGGTAGGACCAACCACGATAGGTTGTACACAGGGAATGATGGGGCATTGAGGAGTGCTGTCGAACAAAGGGATTTGGGAATACAGGTCCATAATTCATTGAAAGTAGTGTCACGGGTAGATAGGGTCATAAAGAAAGCTTTTGGCACATTGGCCTTCACAAAACAAAGTGCTGAATGCAGGAGATGGGACGTTATATTGAGGTTGTATTAGACGTTGGTGAGGCCTACACAATTTTGGTCACCTACCTACAGGAAAGATGCAAATAAAGTTGAAAGAGTGCAGAGAAAATTTACTAGGATGTTGCTGGACTCAAGGACCTGAATTATAAGAAAAGATTGAATAGGTGAGGACTTCCTTGGAATGTAGAAGATTGAGGGGAGATTTGATAGAGGTACACAAAATTATGAGGGGTATAGACAGGGTAAATACAAGCAAGCTTTTTCCGCTGAGGTTGGGTGGGATTACACCTCGAGATCATGGGTTAAGAATGAAAGGTGAGAAGTATAAGGGGAACATGAGGGGAAACTTCTTCACTCAGACGGCCATGACAGTGTGGAATGAGGTGTCAGCACAAGTGCATGTGAGTTTGATTTCAACATTTAAGAGAAATTTGGATAGGTACTTGGATGGTAGGGGTATGGGGGGCTGTGGTCCTAGTGCAGGTCAATGGGAGTAGGCTGCTTAGTAAATGGTTCAACCTGGACTGAATGGCCTGATTTTGTGCTGTACTTTTCTGTGACTCTGTGACCCAGATGGTGAGGGTTTTTAATGATGGATGCTGCCATTCTGAGGCATTGCCTTTTGGGGGTGTCCCCGATGGTGGGGAGGCTGGTGCCCATGATGGAGCTGGCTGAGTTTACAACCCTCTGCAGCTTTTTCTAATCCTGTGCTTTGGTGCCTCCATACCAGACAATGATGCAACCAGCCAGAATGTTCTCCACGGTACATCTGTAGAAATTTGCTAGAGTCTTTGGATAAGTTCCTCCATGAAGACTTAAATGCTTTCATTAGCAAAGTTATTTTTCTCCATCAGATGCAGCATTTTCCATTTTCGATTTCCATCTATCACAGATTTCTTCTTTACCTCCTTCCTCTCTTCCTTTTTCCCCGGGGCTCCTCTTCATCTGATGGATTGTTCCTGACAGTTGCTCCCCAGCTTTCTTTGCCTTTCCTTTCTTTGAACTGATACCGCCTTCCTCCTGATGGCTGGCCAAGACAAGATGTCAAAGGCACATTTTCACACAGAGAGTGGGGGGGTGGGGGAGAATGTGTGGAAGAAGCTGCCGGGTGTGGTGGTAGAGGCGGATACATTAGGGTCATTAGAGAAGCACATGGAGGAAAGGAAATTGGAGGGCTATGTGGGAGGGAAGGGTTGGATTTACCTTGGACTGTGCTAAAGGGTCAGCTCAACATTGTGGGCCGAAGGGCCTTAACTGTGCGGTACTGATTTATGATCTATGTCTTCAGTCTGCACAGTTAATTACATTTAATCTCTGTACTTCTTGAACTGATTTGGTGACATGAAGAGGAAGTTAATTGGATCTAGAGTATTCACCCTCAAGCAGTGCCACTCTCAAAGCCATGCCATTAACATATACGTTTTTTTAAGTTTTATTCATAGAAACTGCAAATTACAAGTGATTCACTAGTACTTGGACCTCCTGCAGAACCTATGAAGTGCTGTCAGCAGCTAAAGGATAACATAATTAAGCAGATTGCTACAGCAATGCTATTTTTCACAGTGAGATACCTGCTGTCTATTGCATGGCATAATAAATTATAATGCCAGTTATTTTGTCCTGAGACTCTAGATCAACACCAGCTGGCAAGGTTCCTCCAGTTCTAAATTTAGCTCTTCAGAAGGCATATTGGGGCTAAGATTGTGGAGCATTGAAAGTGCTCTCACACTCACAACACAGCAGTTTGCACTCAGTACCCACTTTATTAGGTGCCTCTGTGCACCTGCTCATTAATGCAAATACCTAATCAGCCGATCATTTGTGCATAAAAGCTTGCAGATATGGTCTAGAGATCCAGTTGTTGTTCAGCCCAAACATCAAAATGGGGAACAAATGTGACCTAAATGACTTTGACCACTGAATGATTGCTGGTGCCAGACAGGGTGGTTTGAGTATCTCAGAAACTGCTGATCTCTTGGGATTTTCACACACAACAGTCTCTAGAGTTTACGGATTGGTGCAAAAACACACAAGAAAAGAGTGACCGGCAGTTCTGTGAGTGAAAATGCCTTGTTAATGAGGGACGTTAGACGAGGATGGCTGGGTTAGTTCAAGCTGACAGGAAGGTGACAGTAACTCAAGCAACCACATGTTACAACAGTGGTGTGTGGAAGAGTATCTCTGAAGGCACAACATGTCAGACCTTGAAGTGGATGGGCTACAGCAGCAGAAGACTGTGATCATGCACTGAGTGGCTACTTTATTAGGTAGAGGAATTGCCGAACAAAGTGGCCACTGAGTGTATGTTTATTCTGGATGTAAAAGCAATCGGGACTGGGAGCTTTCTTCAAAACATACAGTACTTCCAATGTTGGTGTCAGATGGGGTGGATTGAGTATCTCAGAATCGGCTGATCTCCTGGGATGTTCACACACAGCAGTCTCTGGAGTTTACAGAAAATGGTGCGAAAAACAGAAATAAAACAGCTGGTGAGCAGCAGTACTGTGGGTGAAAACGCCTTGTTATTGTGAGAGGTCAGAGGCGAATGGCCGGACTGACAGAAATGGTTCAAGCTGTCAGGAAGGTGGCAGTAAGGTGATTTTCTGTCTGGCGTCAGTGGTCACATAACCAGGACTTGTGATATGTACCAGCTGCTCGTACGACCATCCACCACCTGCTCCCCTGGCTTCATGTGACCCTGATCAGGGGCGAAGTAGGTGTTACACCTTGCCCAAGGGCGAGGTGCAGGCTGGTGGAGGGAAGGAGCACCTTACACCTCCTTTGGTAGAGACATATCGACACCTGCTTTATTAGATACAGCAGGAACAAATAAAGTGCCCACAGTGTGTACATTGTCAGTGTGGAATTAAAACAAGGTGCTAAAGCTTCAGAATTCGCCTTATTTTGTGCAATAAAGCAGCGAACATAGTGACGACTATTTGAAACAATTTCACCGAATGCCTCCTTTTGTCAGCTGCAGTTGTTATGGAAGACTACTGGAATATCCAGGCCTAAGTCTTAAGAAATAAGATTTGTACAAGACATTGGTTAGGCTTCATTTAAAGTATTATTTATTATAGAGTGTGGAGCAGGTCCTTCCAGCTCAATGAGCCGCACTCTGGCCAGCAACCCACCGATTTAACCCTAGCCTAATCACCGGACAATTTACCATGACTAGTTAACCTACTAACCGGTGCATCTTTGGACTGTGGGAGGAAACCGGAGCACCTGGAGAAAACCCACGAGGTCACAGGAAGGAACGTGCACTTTGTTTACACCGGACGTCGGGATTGAACTCCAAACTCTGACGCCCCAAGCTGTAATAGTGGCCCGTGAATCGCTACACTACCGTGGCGCCCATCATATTAAGATCAGTTTTGGCACCCTACATATAAGAAAGATGTCACTGAGCTGGAAAGGGTGCAGAGGAGGTTTACGTGGTTGATGCCTGGACTCAAGGGACTGAGTTGTGGAGTGAGGGTGAGCAGGTTAAGGCTTTTTTCATTGGACCGTAGGAGAATAAGGGATGATCTTAAAGAGGTGTATAAATTTAAGAGGGGCGTAGACACGATGAAAGTGTACAAACTTTCTCCCAGGGTTGAGGAATCAAGAGCTAAGGAGCATAGGTGTAGGGTGAGAGGGCAGAGATATAATTGGTACATTGGGGGGGCAACTTTTCCACAGAGTGGTCTGCATATGGAACAAGCTGCCAGTGGAAGTGATTGATGTGGGCACGTTAGAAACATTTGAAAGGTATTTGGACAGGTACACAGATAGGAAAAGGTTTAGAGCAGGGGTTCCCAACCGTTTATATGCCATGGACCAATACCATTAAGCAAAGGGTCCGTGGACCCCAGTTTGGAAACCCCTGGTTTAGAGGGAAATCGGCCAAATGCAGGGAAATAGGCCTAGCTTAGTTGTGAACTTTGGTTAGAATGGACCAATTGAGCCAAGGGGCCTGTTTCCAAGCTCTATGACTATGAAATAATCTGAATTAATTGAAGGTCAGAATCTGTTAGTCAGCTTTGGATAATCATACGATTAGATGAGATTAGTTCATTGTCATATGCACCAGGGTGCAATGAAGTTCCTCCTACTCATCTTCTCTGGGGGTCTGAATCTTGATAACAGTCTCATAATCCCCACTGAGTAAATGCAGATATCAACAGCAGGTGTGGGCAGAAATGAGCTTTACCCACAAGGCCCTACATCACAATCAGAATCAGATTCATTACCATTGCCATATGTCAAGAAATGTATTGTTTTGCAGCAGCCGTACAAAGCAATACTTAAAAATTGCTGCAAATTACAACAAGAATATATAAAACAATAAATACAGTCCGTAGTGCAAAAAGAGAGCACAGGTAGTGAGTTAGTGTTCATGGGCTCATGGATCTCTCCGAATTCTGATGGCGGAGGGGAAGAAGCTGTTCTCAAAACACTGAGTGTGGCTCTTCAAGCTCCTGTACTTCCTCGTTATTGGTAGCACTGAGAAGAGGGCATGTCCTGGATCGCGTGGGTCCTTCATGATGAATGCCACCTTCTTCAAGCACCACTTTTGAAAATGTCCTCAGTGGTGGAGAGGCTAGTGCCCATGATGGTGCTGCTCGAGTCTCCAACCCTCTGCAGCTTTTTCCAGTCCTATGCAGTGGCCCCTCCATACCAGTCAGAATGTCCTCCATGAAATTTGCTGGACCAGATTTCTACAAACTCCCAGTGAAATATAGCTGCTGGCATGCCTTCTCCGTAATTGCATCAATATGTTAGGCGTAAGCTAATTATTCAACATGTTCAAACAGTTTACTTATGCTCATTGCCAAGGTTTCACATACAAAGGCTACGTGTGAGGGAGCATTTCAGTTACTGTGCGGCCGCTCACTCACGCAGCTTAAAGTGAACAGTGATGGTTGCAAAACAAAGTTTTACATTTTGTTTCAATCATCATCTTCATCCTCATTATGAGCCGTGTCATACGACATAGGTGATCACGGTCTATCCATGACTATGATTGTTCTTGACAAGTTTTTCTACCGAAGTGGTTTGCCATTGCCTTCTTCTGGGCAGTGTCTTTGCAAGACGGGGGACCCCAACCACTATCGATACTCTTCAGAGATTGTCTGCCTGGCATCATAGTCGCATAACCAGGACTTGTGATATGCACCGGCTGCTCATACGACCATCCACCACCTGCTTCCATGGCTTCAAGTCACCCTGATCGGGGAGACTAAGCAAGTGCTACTCCTTGCCCAAGGGTGACCTGCAGGCTAGCAGAGGGAAGGGGTGCCTTACACCTCCTTTGGTAGAGACATGTCTCCACCCCGCCACCCATTTGTTTTAACGTCTAAATCAAACTGCTTAATACACCCTAAAGAAACATGTTTCATATCCACAATTGCCCCTCGGAGATGGTGGAGGCTTGATCATTATATATAAGGTATAAGAGATAAAATGTACCTTTGTTAATCACATGTTTAACAGACAGTACCATGCAGATACTCGGTAGAAAGTCAAACACTAAAGTTAAGTTGATATTTTGTGTACAAATTCTTGAAATCTTGGAGGAGCTACCTCAGTATACTGCCAATGCTAAATCAAAGATGAT
This sequence comes from Mobula birostris, assembly GCF_030028105.1. Classification (NCBI taxonomy): domain Eukaryota; kingdom Metazoa; phylum Chordata; class Chondrichthyes; order Myliobatiformes; family Myliobatidae; genus Mobula; species Mobula birostris. The sequence continues at coordinate 11,302,417 of NC_092395.1, read as the reverse complement.
GGTGTGAACAGTTTTCCCAGCCTTGTTTCTCTCCAAATTTAAATCTGCAGAGTTAACAAGAAGTTTCATTAATAGAACATATTACTTTGTCTGGAATATACTCTCAGTGGCCACTCTTTCAGATAGACCTGCACACCTGCTTGTTAATGCAAATAATTATCAGCCAATTATGTGGCAGCAGCTCGATGTTTAAAAGCATACAGACATTGTCAAGAGGTTCAGCTGTTGTTAAGATCAAACATCAGAATGGGGAAACAATGTGATCTAAGTGACTTTGATCACGGAATAATTGTTGGTGCCAGACAGTGTGGTTTGAGTATCTCAGAAACTGCTGATCTCCTGGGATTTTCACTCACATCAGTCTCTAGAGTTTACAGAAAATGGTGCAAAAAACAAAACAGAACATCGAATGAGCAGCAGTTCTGAGGGCAAAAATGTCTTGTTAATGAAGGAGTTCAGAGGAGAATAGACAAATTGGTTCAAGCTGACAGGACGGTGACAGTAACTTAAGTAACCACACGTTACAACAGTGGTGTGCAGGAGAGCATCTCTGATCACACAACACGTTGAACCTTGAAATGGACAGGCTACAGCAGCAGATGACCATGAACATCCACAGAGTGGCCACTTCATTCGAGGCAGGAGGTATCTGATAAACTGGCCACTGAGTCTCTATTACAATGTCTAACCACAACTGTGCTTTCAAAATTATAATCAGTTTTTTATTTGTCCTGGCTAATTATGTATGCATATAACAGTTAACCATCAGATCATAAAATATAGGAGCAGAATTAAGCCATTTAGCCTACTGAGTCTGTTCTGCCCTTCAATCATAGCTGATTTTTTTTTTCAATCCCATTTCCCTGCCTTCTCCCCATAACCCTTAATCTTCTTACCTATCAGGATCTTATCAAGCTCTGTCTTAAATACAGCCAAAGTCTTGGCTTCCACAGCCCTCTGTGGTAATGAATTCCACAGATTCACCAGGGTCTGGCTAAAGAAAATCCTCATCTCAGGTTTAAAGGGACATCTACTCATGGGGAAGGATTTGGCAGTAAAACCCCAAGGGAAAAACCCTGAGCTGAGTCTGTGCCCTCAAATCCTAGACTCCATTAATGAATCCTCCTCTCCACATTGAGGCCCACTATTGGTCAGGGTTACCATGAATGTTCTGCCCCAGCTGTCTATGTGATATGCAAACCAGTACGCAAGCCAGGGTATTACGATATGGTGAGCAAGCTGTTCCCCATGTAGCAGGATCCTCCTCTCCATGAAGCTGAAGAATCCAAAGGAACGGCAGAGACCGGTATAGTCTGGCACCAGCTGTGCTGCAGGATTGCCAGTCAGCATTGAACTCATCACAAGACTGCCTTAAGGACTCCAGCTTCGGATTTTTCCCTCAGAGTTGACTCCTGAAGCCTCCTCCATGAGTGGGTATAGCTGCAAGGCAGTGGAGGTTTGAGATCAGAATTTTCCTTCTCCTAGATGAGCTGCCAACCACAGTGGCTGAAACCCATCTGCCCGAAGCAACTGGTTTTAAGTTGCCAGTAACCCGCCTTTCCCCTTCTCCTGTCAGTAAAAACAATTTCACCGGGCTTGATAGCTAAGGCACACGTGAAGGCCAGAGCTGGACTTGGTTGTGAGAATTTATTTGAGGTGTACACCTTTGATAGCATTTCATAGGTAGTGGGAGCTTATCTGCACTACTAACCCCAACTATAACAATCTTATGGAACCTCTCTATATCCACTAATATGATTTAATTCATTTTTTATTTATTTTGAGATTCAATGCAGTTCAGGGCCTTCCAGCCCAAGGAGCCGAACCACGCAGCAACCCACCTATCTAACCCTAGCCAATTTACCATGACCAATCATCCTGTAACCATGTACGACTTTGGACTGTGGGAGGAACCTGGAGTATCCAGAGGAAACCCACACGTATCCTGGCTGTGTCAGAATTGAACTTCAGAATCCAAAATTCCTCCAGCTGTAATGGTGTTGTGCTGTCCACTACATCATCATCATCATTATCATGTGCCATGCCCAGTTTGAGCTTTGACTGCCATGGCCCACACACTCCTGTTTCAGGTCAAATGGATCAATTCATTGGTATTCATTTCTAGTTCTCTGGCTGCTGTCTCCATCATCATTTGTCTTTGCCTTCCTCTTGCTTTCTTCCCTTCAATCTTTCCCATAATTACCATGCATTCTAACTCCTCTTTCCTAATCACATGTCCAAAGAAGTTACGTTGCCTTTTCATAATCTCATACATTACTTCTCTTTTTGTGTTTGCTCTGTTCATGACATCCTCGTTAGATATTCGTTTCGTCCATGATATTCTTTGCAGCTTCCTCAAAAACCACATCTCTGCTGCTTCAATTTGTTTCCTCGTGTCACTAGATATTGTCCAACATTCTGATCCATATAACATAACTGGATAAACGTAACATTTCAGTACTCTGAGGCAGGTTGTCATGCCTAATTTAGTGTTGGTCAGTATACTCTTCATTCTCATAAAGGTGTCTTTTTCCCTCCCTATTCTTCTTTTGTTGTCCATGTCGCACCTGCCATCTCATGTCACCCAGCTTCCTAAGTAGCAAAAGTTCTGTACCTGTTTTATGTCTTCCCTGTTTATTTTCAGCCTGCAGATAGGATTCTCCTTCTTTTTGGATATCACCATACATTCTGTCTTTTTGCAATTGATAGATAGACCCATTTTTGCACTTCCTTCAACAACTATATCAATTAAGTTTTGTAGTTCTTCCTCCGTACTTGCAATTAACACAGTGTCATCTGCATATCCGAAATTATTGATGTTTTCACTGCCAACTTTGATTCCCAAGATGACTCTTATTTTTTGTAATATTGTTTCACTGTACACATTAAACAAATCAGGGGAGAAAACACACCCTTGTCTAACGCCTCTCTTGATTTTCGCAAACTGACTCACTTCTCCATCTATTCTTACAGCGGCAGTTTGTTCCCAGTACAGATTTCTGATTAGGCAGAGGTCTTTCGAATCTAGATCTAAAGTTTCCTGTAATATTTCAAATAACTTATTGTGCTTCACTTTATCAAATGCTCTTGTGTAGTCAATAAAACAAACAAACAAATCTTTTTGCACTTCAATAGCTCATTCTAATAGTATCCTTAACATCAATATTGAGTTTCTTGTACCTTTGTCTTTCACAAAACCACATTGTTCTTGACCTATTTCAGCTTGTATCTTACTTTTAGCTCTTGTCATCAAAATTCTCAGAAGTATCTTGGTGATATGACTCATTAAACTTATGGTCCTATGTAATTCACATTCTACTGCTCCAGGTTTCTTAGGAAGAGTGATAAATACTGATTTTTTCATCTCTTCTGGTATTAGTCCAGTCTCATAAATGTCATTGATTAAATCAGAAAGTTTTTCAATTCCATAATCTTCAAGGGTGATAATTTGTTCCATTACTAATTCATCAGAACCTGCTGCCTACCCTTTCTTCATCTTATTTATTGCATTACGAACTTCAGATTTTAAAATACTTGGACCTTCAATGTTCTTCTTAATTTCTGTTTTTTTGCCTCGATCGTCTCCAAACAATTCCTGAATATACTCAGTCCATCTGTTCATGATCTCATCTTTTTCCATGATAATGGTACCTTCCTTTGCTTTCAAACATCCACCTGAAGAATAGAGAAGCTGCTTACCAGCGATATTCTTGATTTGTTGATGTAACCTTTTTGGATCAGTAATAGGGATTCTTTCTATTTGCTCACATTCCTGGTTTAACCATTCTTCTTTGGCTTTTTGACATATCTAAGGACTTATGTTCTATAGGATTTGCTTTCTTTCATCTCCTTTCTTCCATTAGATTTTTGATTTCATCTGTCATCCATTTATTCTTTGTACTTTTTTCTTTTTTAGGAATCACTGACTTTGCTGATTCTACCAAGGCATCCTTCAGAGAGTTAAACTTCATTTCTACATGATTGCTATCATCTTCAACAGATTCTACTTCTAGACTTTGAAATCTATTCCTTACTTCAATTGTAAATTTTTGTCTTAAGTTTTCTTCTTTAATTAATTGCAAGTAGTCAAGGGATTGTTCAGGTTTTTGCTTCTTTAGTTTTTTAAGTTTTACTTTTACATGACATACGACTGGGTTATGGTCACTATTACAGTCTGCACCTGGATATGTTTTGCATTGAGTCACTGAGTTTCTAAATCTTTGGTTTATATTAATAAAGTCAATTTGATTTCTGATGCTATCACCTGGACTTTTCCAGGTCCACAAGTGCCTTGGGTGGTTTTTAAAGTAGGTATTCATAATGACCTGATTATTCATCTTGCACCATTCTACCCGTTTCTCGCCTCTTTCATTTCTTTTCCCTAGTCCAAATTTTCCTATGGTATTTCCATCAATACCTTGTCCTACTTTAGCATTTAGATCTCCCATGACAACAACAGTATCTTGAGATTTGCATCCATTCTTTGCTTGTTCAAGCTCTTCATAGAATTTATCTATATCCTTATTTGTTCCATCTGTTGTTGGTGCATATTCCTGTATAATTGATAAATCGAATGGTTGTCCTCTGAATCTAACAATGAGCACTCTTTCTGACGTTGCCCAATGTCCTAAAACACTTTTTGCCATGTTTTCATCCATAAGAATTCCTACTCCATTAGAATGGGATGTTCCACAAGAATAAATTAGTATTTTATTTCTTTTCTGACATGCTCCAGCACCTGTCCAATGAATTTTGCTAATTCCCACTACATGACACTCAAAAAAAGAACTGCTTCTTGCATTTTGCGAAATGAAAGGCCTTTAAAACAACTTACAAAATTATTCAGGGAAAAGATTGGGGAATTAACTATCTTTTATAATATTAAAAGAAAATAATAATTGCTGGCTGAAAAGCTAGGTTAACTTTTCTAACTCTCCAAAATCATGGAGGAAATAATACCATAATTGATTAATTAGACAACTAAAGAGCTGAAGTAACAGATTTGTAAAGAATCATTTGGCAATGCAATTGACAGATGTTTATTCCAATTCCATTGACATCAATATATCAAGTGGAAACAGAATGGATACACAGGAAATCTTGAGTTTACATGTCAGATATCTCAAACTGTGACCGGGATAGCAATTGCAATGGAGTAAAAGGAAGTTTGCCTGACTGGAAATATCTTCTGAAGAAATCTCCCTGTACTATTTGCTTTCATATCCAGTGTAAATTTACACTTGGTGGCTGCTTTATTAGGTACAGGAGGTAGCTAATAATGTCATAGAGTTATAGAGTCATAGAGAATACAGCACAAAACAGGCCCTTCGGCCCAGCTAGTCCATGTTGAAACCATCTAAACTGCCTACTCCCATCGACCTGCACCTGGACCATAGCCCTACATATCCCTACAGTCCGTGTACATATCAAAATTTCTCTTAAATGTTGAAAGCGAGCTCATGTAGACCTCTTCTGCTGGCTGCTCATTCCACACTCTCATGACCCTGTGAGTGTAAGTTCATGGTCTTCTGCTGCTGAAGCCCATCCACTTCAAGGTTCGACGTGCTGTGTGTTTCAGAGGTGCTCTTCTGCACACCACTGTTCTAATGTGTGGTTGTTTGAGTTACTGTTGCCTTCCTGTCAGCTTGAACTGATCTGGCCATTCTCCTCTGACCTTAAACTTCAAAGTAAATTTTATTATCAAAGTTCGTAAATGTCACCAAATACAACTCTGAGATGCATTTTCCTGCGGGCATACTGTACAGATCTTTAGAATAGTAGCTAAAACAGGGCCAGTGAAAGATCAACCAGAGTGCAGAAGACAATGAACTGTACAATTACAAATATAAATAAATAGCAACAAAGGACGAGAACATGAAATAAAAAGTTAAAGAGTCCTCAAAGTGAGATCATTGGTTGTGGGAGCATCTCAATGGACAGGCAAGTGAGTGTAGTTATCCCCTTTGTTCAAGAGCCTGATGGTTGAGGGGTAGTACCAAACAGAATGGCCACTGAGTGTTTGTTCATGGTCCTCTGCTGTTTCATCACTTCAAGGTATGATGTGCATTCAGAGATGCTCCTCTGAACACCACTGTTTTAATACGTGGTTATTTGAGTTACTGCCACCTTCCTATCAGCTTGAACCAGTCTGGCCACTCTCCTCTGACCTCTCTCAGTAACAAGGCATTTTCACCCACAGAACTGCCACTCACTTGATGTTTTTTTTTTTGCGCCATCCTCTGTAAACTCTAGAGCAGGCATTCCCAACTTGGGGCCCATGGAGCTAGTGGATTATCGGCACCCAATTACCCACCATTGAGAACATCTACCATAAACACTGCCTGGACAGGGCGAAAAGCATTATCAAGGATGCATCTCACCCTAACCACGGCCTTTTTTACTCTCCTCTCATCCGGTAGGTGCTACAGGAGCCTCCACTCCCACACCAGCAGGCTCAGGAAGAGCTTCTTCCCTGAGGCTGTGACCCTGCTGAACCTCACATCACAGCGCTAAGCAGTATTGCACCTGTATTGTACCGTCTCAGTACTTTTATATTTGTGTGCTGTAGCACTTACTTTTTATTCGCAGTTATTTTGTAAATAATACTATTCTTTTGCACTTCTGGTCAGATGCCAATTGCATTTCATTGGCTTTGTATCTGTACTCGGCACAGTGACAGTAAAATCGAATCCAATCTAATCTAATCTAATCTAAAAAAAGGTTGGGAACCCTTGCTTTAGAGACTGTTTTGCATAAAAATCCCAAGAGATCAGCAGTTTCTGAGGTACTCAAACTACCCCATCTGTCACCAACAATGGTCAAAGTCACTTAGATCACATTTCTTCCCAATTCTGATGTTTGGTCCAAACAACAACTGATCCTCTTGACCATGTCTGCATGCTTTTGTGCATTGAGTTGCTACCACATGATTGGCTGATTTCGTGTACAGGTGTACCTATTAAAGAGGTGAATGATTATATATTGAAGATTGGGAAAATTGGGAATAAATTTAATTAGAACATCAGAAGGTGAGATTAAAAACAACTGATCTGTACATCCAGCATTACCAGGAATCATGGAATATGCTTATCTCATCAGATTGAGAGATAAACCAATCTGTGATGGGACCTGTGAAAGGCTGTTAGGCCAGCAGAATGTGAGGCAAGGTAACAGTAATGCCTACAGAATCCTTGGGTGCTACATAATGCATGATTCAAACTTTAAAATGGAAGGGCAAAAACAAAGAGTAGCACACAAAAAATGGTGGAAATACTCAGCATGTCAAGTAGCATCTATGGAGAGGAATAAACAATCAATGTTTCGGGCCAAGACCCTTTATCAGGTCTGCTTATTTTCTTCCATAGATGCTGCCTGACCTGCTGAGTTCTTCCAATATTTTGTGTGTATTGCATTAGATTTCCAGCATCTGCAGAACCTCTTGTGTCTTCAAGAGCAAATAAAAGACAGGCATGAAACTGGCTGAAGACCAAAATTATTACTAGGATCAAAGAGGTTCCCATTAGGTTGGAAGATTTTGGTAAATGCAGCTATTGATCCCATAAACGTAGAAGTCTGAGGATCTCTGTGAAGGGTAGAAATTATTTATTTATCAAGATACAGCCTTCAACAATTCCCTGATTTAATCACAAGACAATTTACAATGAACAGTTAGCCTACGGACAAGTAGTTCTCTGGGAGGATATGGGGGAATCTGGAAGAAACCCATGTGGTCACGGGGAGAACACACAACCTCCTTACAGGCAGTGGCGGGAATTGAACCTGAGTTGCTGGTACTGTAAAGTGTTGTGCTAACCACTGCTGAGATAAACCAGTCCCATGGGCCGTGAGATAATCACAAAAGATGAATGACACTGCATGTGTCAGGAGACTGGAAAGAGCAGGGATGGATTTTTGGCACAGCATTAAAAGCAAGTGTGCAGATTTCAAAAAGTAAGCAAAACGTTGAAGGACAGAATGTACACGAAACAGCCTCACCTTGTTTCTGGTCCACACAGATCAGTACATTCTTACAAATGTTGTGCGACCCTAGAGGATTTAATGATGTGATGCAAGAACAACACCTTTTTAATTTTGGAAATTTGAACACACACAAAGTGCTGGATGAACTCAGCAGGTCAGCGAGCATATACAGCGTGGCAAGGAATAACAGAAAATATTTCAGGCCGAGACCCTTCAACAGGACTGGGAAGAAGCCAGGATAAGAAGCTGAGGGGGAGTTGAAGGAGTGATAGATGAGACCAAGTGAGAAGGAACACAGGTGGTAGGTGAGAGGGAGTGAAGTAAGAAGCAGGGAGGTGATAGATGAAGAGGTAAAGTTCTGAAGAAGAAGGAATCTTACAGGAATCAGAGGGAAGTGATGGGCAGTTGAGGAGAAGAGAAATGGTAAGTACTGGAAATAAGAGATTATGACCTCTAATACCAAAAGGCGTACAATTCATACATATTTGGGCTTCAGCTCTTCAGGGACATCAGCGACAGGTGCTTAACGATTTCTTCTGAAACTCCACTCTTTGCCAACCTGACAAAGTACCAGACTATCACCATGAATAAAATAGCCATCAGTGGAATGACACTTGAGTGCATTAAACATTTATCAACTAATATTACATACAATTATTTTCAGATGTGTTATACGGTCAAGTATCATGAGTTAGATGGTAACATTGAAGAAAGGTCAAGTATTGAATGCATGTTCTTACTTGGCAACTATTGTTTGGCACAGAATGGAGATAAAATCCTCAGCTCTGCTTTCCAATCCAACTTCCCTGAGAATACATTCCTTGGTGAGGGAACAGGAGTGTGAAATTTGCCCTGTTACTTTTAGATCCTGATTTAGCTCCAAGCAGAATCACAATCAGAATCACCTTTATTATCACAGTCTTACATGACATAAAATTTGTTGTTTTGCAGCAACAGTACAGTGTAAAATGACTATAAATTACTAAATAAATAAAGTGAAAATAAGTAATACTGAGGCAGTGTTCATGGACCATTCAGAAATATTATGGCAGAGAAGAAAAATGTTTTTTCTGAATTATTGAGTGTAGGTCTTCAAGCTCCTGTACCTCCACCCCGATGGCAGTAATGAGAAAAGGGCATGTCTCAGATAGTGGGGTCCCTAGTGAAGCACCTTCAATTACTCCAAAAGACTGAGGTTTGGTAAAATACTGAAAGGCTTTTATTCGCTGTACAATACGACCTCCACAGTGAGTGTCTGCCCCCGGACTGAGGGGGAGGGGCAAGGCGAACACCTTTATACAGGACTCTGTGGGAGGAGTCACAGGGGCAGTCAGCAGAGGGGTGTGTCCAGACATGTAACTGAGTTACAACATATATACATGGTTTACCACACCTAGTAATGGACATAGCCTTCTTCTGGCATGGCCCTTGAAGATGTCCTCAATGGTTGAGAAGGGCTGTGGCCATGGTAGAGCTGGTTGGATCGATAACATTCTGCATCCTCTTGCGATGCATTGGAGCCTCTCTGTGATGCAGCCAGTCCAAATGTTCTTCGTCATATATCCGAAGAAATTTGCAAAATTCTTTTGGTGATATACCAATTCTCCTTAAACTCCAAAAGAGTAGGACATTATCCCATGATGGGATAGTGTCAAAGGTTCAAAGGTACAATTTAATGTCAGAGAAATGTATACAATATACATCCTGAAATGCTTTTTCTTCGCAAACATCCACAAAAACAGTGGAGTGCCTCAAAGAATGAACGTCAGTCAAATGCTAGAACCCCAAAGAACCCCCCTCCCCCCAGCTCCCCTTCCTCCCACAAAAGTGCCAGTGAGAAACAATCCCCCCTCCCTCCACCGGCAAAAAAAAAGCATCGGCACTGCCACCAAACACTCAAGCGTGAGCAAAGCAATAGCGAAGACACAGTTACCCCAAGGACCGCGTTTCCCCCAGTATTTGACATACCGCAGGTTCGCTCTCTCCCTAATAAAGGAGAAGGAGGTGTCTCCATTTTCCCAGCAAACGGGGAGATATAACAAATAACTTGCTGGTTTACGATGTTAGAAGTCCATTACCTCACTTTTTCCTGAAGACTGCAAAGACCCTGGGTCTCCAGGCACCCAGTCACAGATACCAGGCACACAGTCGCAGATAACCCGACTCTCCCGACAACACATGGGTCTCCTGTCGTGACACCAACACTCGATCCGCCCGTCTCCAGACCCCCGAGATCCTAGGCTTCCGAATCCGAGCCGGACTCTTAGGCTGAGCCTTGGGCGTGCTGAACAACAATGGCTGATCGTGGAACCCCGAAAGCGGGTCCCATTCCTGCAAAGAACCGTAGTCAGCGTGTAATTCCAGGTCAGGGTCTTCAAAAGAACCCTGAAAGGGAAAAATAGAGATATTAAAGATGGAAATAGAGCTGTTTCCATAGATGCAAGCAAAGGAGTTGCTGTTAGGTGCCATTAACCCTCCTAAGCTCCGCTATGATTGCATTGATGTGTTGGTCCCAGGACAAGTACTGACTGATCTGTTAGTATTTGTGTGAGGGAGCAGTTGGCTGGGGGGGGGGGGGGGGGGTTGGAATTTGTGAGTATTTGCTTATTTTTTTCATGTGGGAGGGTTCAACAACTTCCATAGTTTTTCTGTATGTCGTGGCTATCTGGAGAAGACAAGTCTCAGAGATGTATTCTGCATACAAACTTTGATAATAAAATGAACCTTTGAAGTACTCCAAGGTGTTGACACCCAGGAGCCTAAAGCTAGTTTCACTTTCCACCTCTGACCTCTGGATGAGGACTAGTGCATGTTCTTCTGACTTCCTCTTCCTGATATCCACAATCAAGGTTTGGTCTTGTTAGCACTGAGTGCAAGGTAGGTGTGACACCACTCCACCAGCTAATAAATCTCACTCCTGTATGTCTTATTGTTGCTGCGTGACATTGTACAATATGGTAACTAGAGTAACCAAAAGCAAAATGACAATAACTACAACTGAAAATATTTTATGTCTTTAATTTCTTTCTTCACTTAGATATACTCTGACCGAAGGGGATTTTCACCATTTAAAGAATGCTCGATTAACTCATTTGCACATCTCGCCACCTTCACTGAAGATAGTAACAATTCATGAGTGTGAATCCAGTGAGAATAATAACTTGGCTGTGACAACTCACACCCCATCCTCCTCCAAAACCAACCTTTCCATTTTCCAGGCAAGTAGCAATTAATCCTCATCTTTAAAGACTGCTCATATGGTGTTAACCTGAGAAGGATGTGAATGGAAAGTGCTACTTTGCTTCAGTTGTCTCAAGTTGTGATTTATGCCTTTAGAGATCACTGTAATTACTAACTTTCTCTTTAAGTAATAAAACAACCTAATATGTATATATTTTAAAAAATTCCTAACTGGTAAATTAGAATCACGAAGCAATATTACATGGAAACAGGTCCTTCAAACTACCAAGTCTGCATCAACCACCAGCCATCAACCATCTATTTAATCTGACATTAAATCCAATTTTTTTAAAACTCACCATATTATCATCAGATTCTATCACTCATATGCATTAATGTGCAGAAGTCTTAGGCACAACTATATAGCTAGGATGCCTAAGACTTTTGCACAGTACTGTTTTTGTCAACGTGGTGTGGAAAGCGAGTTTGTAAATCTGCCAGGAGCAGAGGATGCTGGGAATGGTGAGGGTGGGGCACCATGGGGGGGGGACGGACAGGTGGCAGAGAAGAAGTGCCAGGGGCGGGTGCAGACACATCCTGTTCTGAGACAGCAGGGAGGTCATTTGATTCCAAACAATTGGTTTATTGATCATTACAGAATGTCTCTCTGGTGCTTCCCATTCCCTTCCCCTTTTCCCATCCACAGTTCCCCTTGCCCTGCCCCGTTCCCATTCTCAGTCTACAATAGAGGCCCATATCAGAATCAGATTTATCATCACTCAAGTATGTCATGAAATCTGCAATTTTTTCAGCAGCAGTACTGTGTAATACATAAAGTTACTACACTACAGTGCAAAGGTCTTAGGCGCCCTATTATATATGTGTGCCTGAGACTTTTGCACAGTACAGTATACACTAGATGCAATTTTCCATGGCCTATTAACTTCCCACCCTGGACATCTTCGGAATGTGGGAGGAAGCTGGAAGAAGCCATGAGAATATACAAACACACACAGACAGACCCTGAGGTCAGGTTCGAACCCTGGTCTCTGGCACAGTGAGCAGGGTGGGGGTGGTCTACTCCATGCTTGGGTTGCAGCTTTAATTGCCATTACGATTTACTAGTTCTCAAGGGGAATAGACCGGACAAGTAAGTTTGTCCAGTAGAATTGCACCACGTGAAGGGCCATCGTTTTTTTCTCGGCGACAAGAGACTGTCAAGACAGCTGTGAATAAATATTGGGTACCATAGTGTAGTGGTCAGGTTATGGTCTGTCAGCTGGGGAGAGTAAAAAGGTTATGGGGAGAAGGCTGAACAGGGAATTGAGAGGTATAATAAATCAGCCATGGTGGAATAGCAGAGCAGACTCAAGGGGCCAAATGTCCTAGTTCTGCTCCCATGTCTTATGGTTTATACACAAATTGCATCCATTCAAGCTCTCCTACCCCAAAAACAGGTACTCTCCAGCTCCTCTCAATCCCGTCTCCAGCAGCAGGCTCTGTGAAATTCTGCCCTTTTAAAATGATATGCAAGATGAAAATGTTGCTGTTTTATTGAACTTTCAAAAAAAATGGAGCATTTACGTGTAAAGTGTTTTGATTTTGCTTGTCCATTTGCCAAAAGATTTACGTAGCTCTCTGGGCTTCACCAGAGAGAGACAAAGATCAAATTTAGGAACCAGTTTCTCCTCTTTAATTGCCTCCAGGTTGTTATCTCTCCCTACCTCCTGTCACTCCTGTACCACCTTCCCTCTTGCTTCTCAATCCCTGCTCCCCAAGGGCTCCAACAAACTTGTTCTCCATTAATATTTTCGCAAATTATTCCTTCTCCTCACCATTTCTACTTCTGTTTGCCCTGACATTGTACACTCCGTGGCCATTGTACTAGGAACACTTGTAAACCTGCTCATTAATGCAAATATCTAATGAATCACTTCTGTGGCAGCAACTCATGAAAGCATAGAGCATGCAGACCTGGTCAAACTTTAAAGTTCAAAGTACATTTATTATCAAAGTATGTATACTGTATACAATCAAGGGGTTCAGTTCTTGTTCAGACCAATCATCAGAATGGGGAAGAGATATGATCTATGCGACTTTGACCGTGGAATAATTGTTTGTGCCAGATGGGGTGGTTTGAGTATCTCAGAAACTGCTGATCTTCTGGGATTCGCAGGTACAGCAGTCTCTAGAGTTTACAGAGAATGGTGTGAAAAACAAAAAGCACCCAGTGAACTGCAGTTCTGTGGGCAAAACGCCGTGTCAATGAGAAAGGTCAGAGAAGAAGGACCAGACTGGTAGAAGCTGACAGGAAGGTAACAGTGAGTCAAATAACCACTTGTCACAACAGTGGAGTGCAGAAGAGCATCTCTGAATGCATAACATGTCAAACCTTGAAGTGGATGGGCTACAGCAGCAGAAGACCACAAACATACGTTCAGAGGCCACTTTATTAGGTACAGGAGGTACAGTGGCCACTGAATATATGAAGTAACTCATAAAATGGCCACTGAGTCTACTTGCACTGGACCTGTACAAGGATGCACACGAATAATACCAGCGTCTATTGATACTTATGGCCGTATAAGCTTTAATAAGAACAGAATATGCCCAAAGCACTTAGCTTCCATGGGTAGAGCAATCAAGAAAAAGTTTCAGGTCATAGATATTGATTCAGTTTCTCTTTCCACAGATACAGTCCAACCTGCTGAGTGTTTCCAGCATTTTCAGTTTTTATTTCAGATTTCCAGCTTCTGCAATTTTTATTTTGCGTTTCTTCAGCTGCATAAAATTGGTTTGTCCTTTCTTGAGCTAAGGAAACTGATGGTTGAGCTAAAGCATTTAAAATATGGAATTGTTATCAATACAGCACCCACCCTGTTTCCTGCTTTGCTTCTGAACTCAAATCAATTCAGAGGTAGAGTACGATGTACAACTATTATTAAAATGCTCGATTAGCATATACAACTGAAGTTCCTTTTCTCCTGTATATCTACGAATCTACTTGGACAGGGTTCAAGGTAAATTTATTAACAAAGCCTGTATATGTTACCTTGAGATTCATATTTTTGCAGGCATGTACAGGAGAATAAAGAAATACGATAGAATTTATGAAAAGCTATACATAAAGACTGACAAACAACCAATGTACAAAAGAAGAGAAACAGTTCAAATAAAAATTAATACCTAGAGCATGAGTTGTAAATGAGTTTGTAGGTTGTGGAATTAGTTCAGAGTTGAGGCGAGTGAAACTATTCATGCTGGTTCAAGAGCCTGATGGTTGAAGGGTATTAACTGGTCCTGAACCTGCTGGTTGAAGAGTAATAACTATTCCTGAACCTGCTGGTGTGAGACATAAGGCTTCTGTAACTCCTGAACGATGGTAGTAACATGGCCTGGACAGTGGTGGTCTTTGATGATGGATGCTGCTTTCTTGTAGCAGCGCTCCATGTAAATGTGCTCTGTGGTTAAGAGGGCTTTGCTTTGTGTTGGACAGGGCTGCACCCACCACTTTCCGTAGCCGTTTCCGTTCCTGGGCATTGGTGTTTCCATACCAAGGTGTGGCGCAACCTGTTAGGGTATTCTTCACTGTGCATCTACCTCCTTTGTGATCTCCTGCACAGAGAGCTTTAATATCAAAATAGGATGGGTAATCAACAAAGCATTGTGGAAATCAGAACTTCTTTCCCTCTCTCGGACCCATAACAGAAAAACAGCAGCAGACATCCGGGAATGCGGCTCGCTCTAAGTTTCTTGGCAAAGCACCAACCATCCTGACTCAGAGGTAGACTCTTGTTTAGGTCCTGGAACTTACAAAGTAACAGCATTGTGGGAGTGGCTTCATTACAAAGACTGTCACATTTCCAGAAGGCAACTCACCACCAACTTTCCAAAACCAATTAAGCGACAGTTAACAAGTGCTGATGTCCTTATGTTAATAGAGAATAAATCAAAAGGTTTTAGAAGCTGGGATAATTGAAAATTTCAGCCCCCGGGATGCTTGAGATTTTTGGTGGATAATATTATCACGGGACGTGGTACAGAAGCATGTGTCCTGGTATGTTCACATTCATTCTTGCTGGACGGTGATTTGGATGGTCAGGATTTACTCATGCAAGTGGTTACAAATTCACATGTGAAGCCGGAAGTCCCAAACTTAAAGACCAAACTTGGGCAGTGATTTGCAAACTGCAGAACGCCACTGGACTCCACTTGGATTCCAACACCTGGCAGAAATTCCTTGGAATCTGAGTGTGTTACAGAGCCCATTCCTTTCTGTAGGCAAGAGAGGAAACTTAACACGGTAAGTTACATTTTATCAATTAATAACATTTTCTTTGATGTTTTTGATCATTTAAATAATCGTGTATTCTTAACAATTTTTGGTTATTTATTTCTTATATCACCTTCAAGTGTCACGTAATGTCAGAAAATGAACAAACTGGTAGCAGAGTGGTTAATGTAATGCTTTATAGCCCCAGCGATGGCGATTGGGGTTCAATTCCCACTACTGTCTATCAACTGATCTCACTTTGGTCTGTTTCACTCTCACCTGCGCTCAGCAGAAGTATCAGAGATATGATAAGATGTAGAAAGATGAATCTCAATACCACATAACCAAGGATTCTGTATTCATTAGACATCTGTTATCTGTCATAGAGTCTTACAGCATGGAAACAGGCTCTTTCACCAAACCCACCCACAATGACTATCTTGTCCAGCAAGAGAGTCCTATCTGCCTGCTTTTGGCCAATAGCCCTCTGAACCTCACCTATCCATGAACTTCTCGAGATGGCTTTTAAATGTTGCTAATGTGCCCATCCCAACCACTGGATGGCAGTATGGAGCTACATATCCACCAGAGGTGTGAGGCGCTCCTTCCCTCCGCTTGCCTGCAGGTCACCCTTCAGTAAGGTGTAGCACCTTCCCGATCAGAGTCACGTGAAGCCATGGGTGCAGATGGTGGAAGGTCACACGAGCAGCTGGTGCATATCACAAGTCCTGGTTATACGACCATTGACTTCAGGCAGACAATCTCTGAAGAGTAATGAGAATGGCTGGGGTCACCAGACCTGTGAAGACACTGCCCAGAAGAAGTCAATGGCAAACCACTTCTGTAAAGGATTATTGCCAAGAACAATCATGGTCATGGAAAGACCACGATCGCCCACGTCATATGACACGGCACAAAATGATGACGATGAATGTGCCCACCTCAATCACAATTTCTTGCCAGCTTATTGCAAATATGCACCACCTTGTGTGTGAAAAAGCTGCCCCTGATGTCCCTTTTAAATTTCTCAGCTTTGAACTTAAAACAATGTCCTCTTATTTTTAGAATGCCTGCTCCTGCGGGGAAAAAAAACTTATTTGCTTACACCCTATCCGTGCCCCTGATGATCTTGTATACCTCTGTCGGATCCCTCTTCCCCAAATCTCCTATGCTCCAGGGTATAAAGTCCTACCCTGCACAACTCCTCCTTGTAACTGAGTCCCCCTCCCCCACCCTCGGTCCAGGCAACATCCTGGTAAATCTTTTCTGCACTCTTTCTAGTTTAATAACAGGGTCACTTCTCTTGTGAAACGTTACAATTTTAGAA
This sequence comes from Mobula birostris, assembly GCF_030028105.1. Taxonomy (NCBI): domain Eukaryota; kingdom Metazoa; phylum Chordata; class Chondrichthyes; order Myliobatiformes; family Myliobatidae; genus Mobula; species Mobula birostris. The sequence continues at coordinate 11,285,657 of NC_092395.1, read as the reverse complement.
ATCTACGTAAGTTTGAAGATAAATTGCAGAAAATAATTTAAAAAGGAAATAACAATCAAGAAAGGATTTGAAGATTCGGTAATTAAAATATATTTTAACAAATTATTTCTACAAACCAATGCAAGATGGAGGGTTTTGACCTGAAATGCCAAAATTTTATTCCACTCCATAGATGTTGAGTTCTTCCAGTATTTTGTGTGTGTTGCTCAAGATTTCCAGCATCTGCAGAATCTCTTGTGTTTAATACAAGAATAGGTTCAAGTTTTATTAGGATAACTTGGTGCCATGATACAATAGTTAGAGCTGCGGCTCACAGCTCCTTCCTGACCTTCGGAGATGTCAGTGTGAGCTCTGCATATTGCCTTCATGACTGCAAGGTACTCCCCTGGCCCCTCCAGTTTTTTGCCCTCGCCCCACAGGTATGTTGGAAGGTCAATTGACTGTAAAATTGTCAATTAATGTGGATTAGTAGTAAAACGAATCAAAGGGGATTTGAAGGGCATGTGAAATATGGAAGTTCAAAGTAAATTTATTATCAAAGTACATATATATCGCCATATACAACCCTGAGATTCATTTTCATACAGAGAGGGGAATGGGACTAATAGCATTGTTCTTTTGGGAGCTAGCATATATCCAATGGACGGAGTAGCCTCCTTTTTATTGTTATAAGATAACATATTTAAATTATCTTAATGGTGCATACAAGATGTCCAACAACACTTTACAGGGAATTAATTGCTCTGAAAAATGGAGTCCAAAGGGGTCAAAAGCCCTTCAAAATGAGGACAGAAACTCAGGCCGATGGTCTTTGTCGAATGATACAGCAGAGAGTAATGCAGTTGGCATCTATTGTGGAGTGTTTGATACAGCACCGAAAGAGGCCATTCTGGCTGTGTTAGCTGTTTGGTAGAACCATTCAGCCTGTTCTGAAAAGAAATGCTGCTGCCATCTATTGTGGAGTGTTTGGTTGGAAGAATTCTGAGCAGATTTATGCACCATTCCTTTCTGCATGAAATTCACATGTGAATTTCACACTTCAGTGTGAGCTTGTTTCCTTCTCAATGAAGTAACAAAATTGTGATGTAGAATGTGGTTCAAAGTAGGAGCCGGCAGGTTACTATTCAGAATCAGAATCAGCTCTAATATCATCGGCATGTTGTGAAATTTGTTAACTTTGTGGCAGCAGTACAATGCGATAGGTAATAATAGAGAGAGAAAGAGAACTTCTGAATTATAGTAAGTATATATTAAATAGTTAAATAAGTAGTGCAAAGAAAAGGAAATTTTAAAAAGTAGTGAGGTAATGTTCATGAGTTCAATTCAGAAATCGGATGGCAGCGGGGAAGAAGCTGTTCCTGAATCACTGAGTGTGCGCCTTTCGGCTTCTGTACCTTCTCCCTGATGGTTGCATTGAGATGAGGGCATGCCCTGGGTGGCAGGGGTCCTAAATGATGGATGTGGCCTTTCTGAGGTACCGCATAAAGCCACAAAAAAAGCAAAATCTAATACATCACGGTGCCCCCGGTGAACTACTGTGGAATTAAATCCAGCCCACTGCCTTTGAAGGAGTATATTTTTAATGATTGATCTGTAGTAATTATTTTCCACATAATTCCTAGCATTCACATCTGATGCCCAGCTGGTAATGTTGCCGGTGAAAAATTTCAACAATTTGTTATCAGTTGGTGGAAGATTCAGGTTCATGTGACTTACATTTTTAGCTATTACTCTGGAAAAACTTCAAATATTTCAGACTTAATTAATATTAAATTCAAGTTTTATACCTTTATCAACAATGCATACAAATTAGAATATGTCTTGGACTGAGATATAACAGTAAAGAACCAAGGGAGTTACATATGGTATGAATTAGAGGCAACAGCTCAAGTTAAAAATACAGTAAAGGGCATTAACCTGATATATTAAACATTATTCATGTCATGGAACCATGCCAGATTGATTATCTAGTGGGTGGCAATGCTATGAAATGGTTTAATGGATCCTATGTTAGATAGTTACAAGAGGGAGGTCAAGACAATTGAACTGAATACTCCTTCATTTTAATCTTGAACAACCTATAAACAATTCTGGTAGTATGCTGTAAGGTGTATGTACATTTATAAACTATAACGTTCTAAATCTATCATAGGACATTGCCTGGATGCATTCTTTACTGGTCTCATTTCAGTCACTATGTTTTACTAGTCAGAGGAGCCCACGTTAACTGGGAAGATACCTTGGTGCAATCTGCCCTTGTTAACTTCCCAAGGAAATGCCAGTACTCTGATGCAGAGTATCACTGATTTAAAATGCCAGATGACTATATGTTTCATGGAAAAATGCCACAAGTCAAGCAATGGTGCTCCCAGAAATTTAATTCAGCCTGTATTCTTTGAAGGAGTCTATTTTAATGATTGTAGCTATTTTCTTCACGTTTCTTAGTTTTCCCATGGGCACTTGTCACTTTGCTAATGTCAACATCTCTGATAGGATTTTTATTTCTGTATGTGCAAAACTGGATGAATAAATAAAAATGTGCATAGACTGCATGATCAATGTCATTACTAAAGAGCATTCTGTCCAAAGTAATCTCCATAATCAATAACTAAAAACAAAGTTTTTTTCAGATATTTCTCAAATAGTTAAATTAAATAAGTAGTGCAAAAACAGAAACAAAAAAGAAAGTGAGGTAGTGTTCTTGGGTTCAATTTCCATTCAGAAATCGGATGGCAGAGGGGAAGGCACTGTTTCTGAATCGCTGAGTGTGTGCCTTCAGGCTCCTGTACCTCCTCCCTGACGGTAACAGTGAGAAGAGGGCACGTCCTGGATTTTCCCAACTTATGTCGAGAAAATCTAAAACAAAATCACCCCAAAGGACACACTTGGAATTTTATTTTAATTTATTTGCACAAGATAAAATTTTGTACCAGTAAGATGAGTTAACAATTCACCATTTGTATTCATATCAATTGAGATGTAAGAATGACACGTGAGACTTTCTAAATACATATGGAGACTACGGACTATATTTGTCTGTGGGTCTATTGAGCAGTGATGTGGGGGTAATGACTGACAGATGGTGGTAAATGTAACTATCAATGTGACTCTAATTCAGTGAGTGTTGTCATTGTTACTAATTTCAATTTAATTTTACACTGACAGAAAGTTGATGCATCTTTTGTCTTCAACTTCTGTCTGAATATTTATGATTTTAATCATCATAATAACCTGATTTCTAGAAGACCTGCAGAAAAGCTCTGACTAAAGGCTGAAGTAGATGGTGTATATGGAATGGGGTGTGAAGGATTCCCATGTATAGATGTAAATGTGGAATTGAAAGTTCAAAGTAAATTTTATTATCAGAGTATATACAAATCACTACATACAACCCTGAGATTCATTTTCCTGTGGGCATACTCAGCAAATCTATAGAACAGTAACTGTAAACAGGATCAGTGAAAGAGGAAGAGCATAGAAGACAATAAAGTATGCAAATGGAAATATAAATAAATAGCGATATGTAACGAGAGCATGAAATAACAAGATAAAGAGTCCTCAAAGTGAGATCATTGGTTGTGAAAACATCTCAATAGATGAGTTAGTTATCCTCTTTTGTTCAAGAGCCTGATGATTGAGAGGTAGTAACTGTTTCTGAATCTGGTGGTGCGTGTCCTGAGGCACTTGTACCTTCTACCTGATGGTCTGGGTGGTGAGGATCTTTGACAATGGATGCTGCTTTCCTATGACAGCGTTTCCTGTAGATGTGCTCAAGGGTTGGGATGGCCTTACCCACGATGAACCGGACCAAATCCACTACCTTTTGTAGGATTTCCCATTCAAAGGCATTAGTGTTCCTATGCCAGGCCATAATGCAGCCAGTCAATATACTCCCCACTACACATCTATAAAAGTTTGTCAAAGTTTTTGATGACATACCAAGTCCCCACAGACACTCCTAAGAAAGTAGAGGCGCTGTCATGCTTTCTTTGCAATAACATTTATAGGATGGGTCCAGGACAAGTCCCACGAGATAGTGACATGCAAGAATTTAAAGTTACTGACCATCTCCACCTCTGATCCCCTGATGAAGACTGGCTGATGGACCTTTGGTTTCCATCTCCTGAAGTCTACAATCAGTTCCTTGGGCTTGCTGACATTGATTGAGAGGTTTTTGTTATGACACCACTTGAATATGGCATTGAAGCTGTACTTAGCCAAACAGTCATAAGTGTAAATCGAGTAGAGCAGGGGGCTAAGCACGCAGCTCTCTGGTGCACATGTGCTGATGGAGATTGTGGAGGAGATGATTTTCCCCCATCTGAACTGACTGGGGTCTGCAAGTGAGGAAATCCAGGATTTATTTGCACAAGAGGGTATTGAGGCCCAGGTCTTGGAGTTTATTGATCAGTTTTGAGGGGATAATGCTATTAAGTGCTGAGCTGTAATTGATAAAAAGCATCCTGATGTATGCATCTTTGCTGTCAAGATAGTTTTATTAATACACACAAAATGTGAGGAATGAATAGTCAACATTTTCTTCTTTATTCCGTATTCTTTATTTCATTCCTCTACTTAGATGCTGCCTGACCTGCTGATTTCCACAAGTATTTTGTGTGTGTTACTCTGGATTTCCAGCATCTGCAGAATCTCTTGTGTTTATAATCTCATTAAACAGCGGAGCAACTTTGAGGACTGATGGACCCAATCCTGCTTCTCATGTAAAAATTTTTTAAAATCTGAAGTAAAAATTAAAAAAAAACAAAAACTAATTTTCATCTACTACCAATAACCAATGATCCAATAGCATTACCTTAAAATGTTAGCACAATATTATGATGCTGTGGTTGATAAAGTACTTACCTTCCTTTTATTAAACTACTAACTTCCATCAATATGTTATGTTGATTTAGGTATCTTATGCTTTGAACCTAAGGTAGCAGAGTGATGTTTCAAGAGCAATAATGTACATTAGTTCACACATTTTCGGCCCAGAGCTCTACTTTTTTATTGGCTAAATATGTGTTCCTTAAAAATAATCCATGCAGATATCACATCTTTTTATAGCAAAGTGATTCAAATAAATCTGAATCTAATCAGTGCATTAGACCTGATGTCTTTTCTGTTCAAGAAGTTGATTTCTTGACACCAAATCCACTGGTAGGTCCGTGACAGAAGCATTGCATTCTGTTTGGAGATTCCGGTATCGAGTCATTTGCATACTTCTGGTTGGCCTCTTGGGTAAGTTTCCCAGTTCTAGATGGTTTGACTGGAGGAGAAGAGGAGTAAAGCAAATTGATCAAAAAAAAGCATTGACTGTGAACATTGGCAGCGAATCCTTGCCCTGTCTGAGGGGTGAACTGCGGAATCCACACAGACTCACCCACCACAATCCCTCCGTCTTCTGGCCTAGCCCTAGTAAACATACTCAATATGTAACCAGCCAATATATGCAAAAGCAACAAATTCCAGGAGCTGGGAAATCTTAATTTAAAATGGGGCATCAGAATATTAGAAAAACAACATATTGATATAAGTTACAGGTCAGGCAACATTAGCAGAGTTCACATTTCAGGTTGCTGTCCATTCTAATAAAATGTCTCAGATCTGAATTGTTAACTCTCTACTTTTCTCCACAGATGCTGCCTGACCTATTCAGAACTTGATATCATTTAGGCATAGTAGCATCACGGTAATCCAGCCATCTGAACCAATGGTCTGAAGACATGAATTCTAAGCCCAACATGTTGGTGGGGAGCTGTAAATTCAGCTGATTAACTAACTCTGGGACACAGTGACTAGATTGTCATTGGAACCCACCCTGGTTTGCTTCAGTCAAGGAAAATTGCTGGCCTTATCCAACCTTGCCTCTAATATGACCACAACAACATGGCTGGAACTTGACTGCTTTCTGAAAATGACCCAGAGAGCTAATTATTATAAGGCCCATGAATAAATGGGAAAAAATATATATTCTCTTGTTATTCCAAGCAACAGCACTTTATTACAAAACAGGAAGACCTGTTTTATTCAAAGGAAATCTGTTTATGTCGATGCAGGAACCAAAAAAAAGGTGCATGGAATCATAACATGTTTTTCTTGGTGTGTTGACATCCTCTTTAGTTTGCCATTCGAATACCGCTCCAGCTTTAGAGAAGTAACGATTAAGTTTATTGAAGCTCGGCGTCTATAGAGCTGTTCTTGGTAGTTGCCTTTCCAATGTGAATTTAGATTATTTCTAATTTTGTTTGCAGCCCATCACAAATCCGCTGCCACAAACGGCTCTGACAAGCCTCTCAGTCAGCCCCAGCTCTGCCCTGCCTGGGGATACAATCAATTCATCAGTTAACACTACCTTTGTTGATGCAAATGTTCCTGCACCTGCTGCTTCTGGAGAAGGTAGTGTGGTAAGTACAATTGCATCAAATTAAGTCGAGTCTCCAACAAAGAAAGAGGCCATTTGTCCCCTCTGGTCTAGCTGCCAACCGGGCCTCTGCCAGTGCTTTTTCTGACTTGCCCCTTATCCCTCCATCCACATTTCCTTCATATACATGTTGAGCCTTCACTCAATTGCTTCAAAGCCATTCGCTTCAACCATTCCACGTGGCAGTGAGTCCACCTTTTCACCGCACTCTGGTAAAGAAGTTCCTCCTAATTTCTTTACTTGATCAACTGTTAGCTGTTTCATATTAATGCCCCGGAGTAACGGTTTCACCATTACAACTCATCCACGCTAACAAACTGTTCTTGAACATAAAAGGGCTTCAATCGCATCTCCTCCAATCCAGCCAACTCGAATTCTCCTGATACTTGCATTCACTGGCACATTTCATCCAGACCTTCATTCTTTGGAGTTTTACTGTCAAAACTGGATGCAGTACATGGTAGGTATTGTGTGATGCACTGTAGTAACTCTCCACGAATTGCTTGACTCAATCTCTCAAGATATTCAACTCCAATAACTAAAAGGTCAAAAGTGGCAGTTGATTGGGAGAACCTTTTTCCCAATCAACACCAAGTTGACATGAAAAAGTTTGTTGCTTCGTTACTGTTGTTGCGCAGAATCTTGAAATTCCTGACAAATAGTGGCTTGGAATAAGTTTTACTACACAGATAGAATGAGTTCCAGAAAGTACCTTCTCAAAAAATGAGACAAAAGAGACTGCGGATGCTGGAATCCTGCACACTGGAGGAACTCAGTGGGTCAGGCAGCTTCTAAGGAGAGAAATGGATAGTCAACATTCTTGGTCAGGACCCCTTCATCTATCCAAATAAAGGGTCTCAACCGGAATCATCAAATGTGCATTCCCCTCCCTAGTTGCTGCCTGACTCGATGAGTTCCTCCAGTGCTTTCTGTGTTGCACCTGTCCAAGGACAATCGAGATTTGGTCATCTTATGTCACTGGTGCAGGAATTTACCAGGGCAATGACCTAGTCCTAACTATCGTCCATTGCTCCACCAATGAACTTACCAACATGAGATGTTCTTTTGTGGGATGATCAGCAATCCATAACTCCTCAGAAAGTGGATCAAGCACTTCAAAGTTCAAAGTACATTCATTACCAAAACATGTATAAATTATACAACCTTGAGATTTGTCTCCTTACAGGCAGCCACAAAACAAGAAACCCGAAAGAACCCCTTAAAAAAACAGACCAACAAGCACCCAATGCACAGAGAGAGAGAGAGAGAGAGAGAGAGAGAACACAACTCATGCAAACAACAGTATTCTGAACAAAAGTGAGTCCATAGACACGCAGCCTGGAGCAGGCCGATGGCCTCAGTCTCAGTGTCACGGACAGCGGAGTAAACATCATGGAGCAGTGAGCAGAAACAGGCTGACCCTTGCCTCCAGTCCCGACACCCTGCCTTTTCGATCCATCCAGCTGGCATTTAAATTGTCCAAATATCAGGTCACTCCTTGCTCTAGGACCCAGGGCCTGTTGCATCGATACGCTCTGGGCCTAGACCCTGCCACCACATTCAAACTTTCCAAATCGGCCTGGCCACTTCCAGACAACATGATGGTCAAATTCTTTCCATTATGAATCTGCTTGTGTTTGATGCTTTAGATTGTTTCAAGTTACGTCCTCCTTCGGGCAGGGATGTAACAGGCACTGACTGCCCTTGGGCCGACTTCTGCAGTACCTTGTTTCCCTGGACATTGGTGCATGAGGAAGAATTCCCCTCAGAAAACACCACGACTTGGTGAATGACCAAGGCCATAAAGGACATGACAAACTACTCAAAGAGAGAAACAGAAAACTCTCAGCAGTGGTACAACTCGTTCCGCGTGCTGAGGGAGCACAGTTTAAAGTAAATTTATTATCAAAGTACATATATGTCAACATATGCTACCTTGAGATTTATTTTCTTGTTGGCATTCACAGTAAACAAAGAAATACAATAGAATCATTGAAAAACTACACTCACACACACACACACACACACACACACACACACACACACAAAGGCTGATGCCTGACAAGTAACCAATGTGCGAAAGAAGACAAACTGTGCAAATATAAAATACTGAGAACATCTCAGTGTTACTTACGCTCAGTGCCCACTTTATTAGGTACACCTGTACACCTGCTTGTTAATACAGATATCAAATTAGCCAATCACATGGCAGCAACTTTATGTATAAAAGCATGCAGACATGGTCAAGAGGTTCAGTTGTTGTTCAGACCAAACATCAGAATGGGGAAGAAATGTGTTGTGAGTGACTTTGACTGTGGAACGATTGTTGGTGCCAGATGGGGTGCTTTGAGTATCTCCTAACCTGCTGATCTCCTGGAATTTTCACTCACAACATTCTCTAGAGTTTACAGAGAATGGGAAAGGAACAAAAACATCAGGTGAGCGGCAGTTCTGTGGGTGAAAAAGCCTTGTCAATGAGAGAGGTCAGAGGAGAATGGCCAGATTGGTTCAAGCTAACAGGAAGGCGACGGTAACTTAAATAATCAAGTGTTCCAACAGCGGTGACCAGAAGAACATCTCTGAACGCACAACATGTTGAACTTTGAAGTGGATGGGCTACAGCAGCAGAACATATTGTATACACAGTGGTACCTCATGTACCTTATAAATCAGCCACTGAGTGTAAAATACTTTGTAATAGTATTACAAAGAATCTCTGTGCCTTGCTAAAGGTGCCCTCATTAAAATATGCCATCCAGTGCAGTCATTTCAACCACAGAGTAGGGCAGGGAGTCATTGCCCCTGGGTGTCAAGATGAAGTTGGTGATAAACATTTTTTAAGTTTGGTATCTTCCATGCTGGGGGTAGAGATACTGTATTTGCAACATTTTGCAGTTTCTGCATCATTTTTTTTTTCTGTGAGGGAGCTCAGAGTGACTCTGGTTAAAGAATCTAGTCAAACTTCAGCCTCTCTTACTAGGGGAAGCAGGCAGGTGTACTTTAGCATTACTGGCTTCCATTTGCTGTTTCGTTTGGCTGTATTCATGGGTGTTCATTTATGGTTGAATGACAATTAAACTTGAAATTTATAATAACACCATGGCCTTTCTTGTGGTGGGGGGGTACAGGTCAGCATTGTCGTGTACTGAAACTAAATGGGAATTGGTGCCCAGGTGACCTTGGACCACACGGATCACATGAATCAGAGCAGCGATCCTGACAACAACCCCACGGCCTTCATCAGCAGCTCTGCCACTCCAATCTGCAGGGTGATTGCTGGATGATCTGCTACGTGTGCTGGCACCATACTGTAGTGGTTAGCATAACGCTTTACAGTATAGGCAACTCAGGTTCAAACCCCGCAATTGCCCGTAAGGGCTTGGTTCGTTCTCCCCGTGACCACTTGTGTTTGCTCTGGTTTCCTCCCACAGTTCAAAGACGTACTGGTTGATAGGTTAATTGGTCATTGTACATTGTCCTGTAATTAGAGTAAGATTAAATTGGTGATTGTTGGGCGACTTGGCTCGAAGGGCCAGAAGGGACTATTCCATGCTGTAACTCAGTAAATAAATAAATCAATGTCATCACTATGACATCCTGATACATCTTGCACATGCGCACACACACATACACACAGACACACATACACGCAGGAGACATAGACTGAGAGCTAAGTATCTTCAAGTACGTACAATGGCAAAATGAAGCAATACTTTTGCTCCCAGCCTGAGAAGTGGGGTCAGCAACATCTGGAAGAGCAGGTTATGAAGAAGATCCCAGCCCAAAATGCCAACGGTTTATTCCTTTTCATAAATACCACCTGACCTACTGGATTCCTCCAGCATTTTGTGTGTGTTGCAGAGGTCATGGTTTTCTGTTTGTTGCATAGACTCATCATCTTGCCCTTGCCTGCTGCTGTGTGGTGGGCAATTCAGGAGCAGGTCTATGTGGAAGAGAATGGAGCTTGAGAAAGAGGAAGGGAAGAAAGAGGGATGGGGGTGTGCAGGAGAATCTCGACATCTCCTTTGTACCCGGGCTATGCACGAAGGACACATCTGAGTGTGATGCTGGTAACCCGAACACTAGTTTCACCTAGAGAACAACTTTCTCTGCCACTGACAATCACAACATCTATATGTCCCCGGAGTAAATATTCCAAAACAGACAGGGGAATGAAATCATGGCGTCCGTAAGCATTCCCTCAGCTTTGCCTTGCAAGTGACTTTGATTGTTTTGATGCTCCAGTGCATTTCTATGCTGAAGATGGACCATAGCAGGTGAGAAGTTGCTCAGGAGAATTGGCCTCGGAGGGCACCCTTGAGACATTTTGGCTTTAGTCTTAACTGTGTACTGCAACATCTTTGGTTTTGCACAGTTTGTTTTCTTTTGCACACTGGTTGTTTGTCAGTCTTTATGTGTAATTTTTCATTGATTCTAATGTATTTCTTTGTTCTAAAGTTCATAGTAAATTTTATTATCGAAGAATATAATGTCACCATACACAACCCTGAGATTCAGCAAACCTATAGAATAGTAACTATAACAGAGTCAATGAACAACCACCAAAATAGGGCTTTCGACCAGAGTGCAGAAGAAAACAAACTCTGCAAATGCAAAAAAAAGAAAAACATAATATAAACAAATAAGCAATAAATATCAAGAGCATGAGATGAAGACTCCTTGAAAGTGAGTCCATTGGTTGTGGGAACAGTTCAGTGACGGGGCAAGTGAAGCCCAGTGAAATTACCCCTTTGTTGAAGAGCCTGATGGTTGAGGGGTGGTAACTGTGAATACTTGCAAGAAAATAGATCTCAGAGTAGTACATGTTGACGTATACATACTTCGATAATAAGTTTACTTTGAACTTTGATCTTGGCAGGGGTGCCATCGGTATCTCAAAGTCAAAGTAAACTTATTATCAAATTATTTGTATGTTACCATACCGGTATACTCACTTGAGATTCAGTTTCTTCCAGGCACTTAACACGAAAATAAAGAAATGCAATAGAATTTACGAAAAACTATACATAAACAAAGACTAACAAATAACCAATGTGCAAGAGAAGCCAAATTGTGCAAATCTGTGTAAATCTCAGTGATCCCAGTAATCTATCGATGGACAAGCTGCTGGGAGTGTTGTGACAGCCTACAAGATGATCCTCAGCCTCGATGGCAGTGGTCTGAACTTTCCTACTAACAAGTTGACCCTAATAAGTTCCACCACAGCTCTTGGGCTGCAGACTGCTACTGTTCTGCAACCTCGGCCAGCAGAGAATGGCTTTGTCGGCAGTCTGGCAGCAGAGTTAGTCGCAACTCCGTGTTTGGAAAGTGGGTCTCCATGTTAAGATCAATGGTGATGGTCCTTGCGCACTACTTGATCGCCAACATGGGCCTTTTGAATTTCCAAAACATTAACTCTTTCCATTGTGCAAACTTGTCAGTGTTATTCCAGAATCCACTTCCATATGAATCTGTGTGGGAACCAGTACTCTGGTGAGCTAGAATCTACCATTGCGTTGCTCCATACCTGGGCTGAAACTGGGTTTCATCCCAGGTAATTTCCTCCTCTAGGTTGTCTTCCTAAGTGTGTGGGGTCTCAGTACGAGAACAAGCAGTTACAAGTAGGCTGGCAACACCCTATTTTTTGTTATTCGTTGGGGCAGGGTAGATCTCTAGGGTCATTGAAAGTCAAATGGATAAACTTGAGCTGAAAGAGAGGGTAAGTACGTGGTGGGCGTTCACTTCAGCTTAGATCATAGTTTGAGGAGTTTGTGGGATGTGAGGAGGAGGACAATGATATCTTTGATGGTTTCTCAATCCCTCCTCCTCCCCATATTGGTCATAGGCTCAGCGATGCTTATCCCAGTGACGCCTAGCACTGTCCTCTCGTAGGGGGTCAGGGCAACCACCACCCTTCTGGTAGGTTGGAAATTAAAACATCGCAGATGCTGGAAATCTGAAAGAAAAGAAATGTAATACTCTGGCCAGGGAGTCTCTGTAGAGGGAGAAACAGAGTGAATGTTTCATGTCGATGATCTGTCATCGGTTCCATGACCTGAGAGAGAGATGCAGCATGCATGCAAGAAGGAGAGAGATACTTGTGCAATTTATTTGACTGATGTGGCTGCACCGAGTGACAAACTGACAAGTGTATTACAGCCTGTGGGATGCGAGTGAGAGTTTGCTGCAATGCTAAGCGTTATGACGGGGTTGCATTCCTGTGTACTGCTCATGACCCACACAGTTCGCAAATCAGAAATGCAGCTGTGTTCCCAGAAGGCAGAGGACGCCCGCAGGCCCCACGGTAACTGGCAAATCCATCCTGCCTGCCTTTCAAATGTTCATCCATGTGTGTGGCCTGCGGCATTCACAACTGGGAAAGGACCCGAACACGGCGCAAAGATAATGGGTATGAAATCTGTAGCAGACAGCAAGCATTGGGCCAAGTGAAGTTCACTGCTGCAATACCATTTGTAGATGTTTTCAGTAACCTTGACCATTTGTCAATGAACTTCCTATGCTGCTGCAGCTACTGTAGGTCTCGCACCTCGATACCCTGTTTTGCCTTCCGCAGCTAATTCATTTTGAACTTGCATCCAGAGTTTCCTCAACCCAGTGGGTACAGGACATTGCCCCCTCCCCATCTCCTCCAGTGCAGTGTTTGAAACCTTAGAACTGCACCTCCACCAATTCCCCAGAGCCGGTCGTCTTTATTCACAACTCCCGGTACCTGCTCCAAACATCAAGTATCTCCAGGTGAAGGCTAGCCGACCTGTGGGTTGTACATGCTAACTAATGGTTGCACAAGCCTTGAACAAGGCTTGCTGGAGACAGATCAACAGCCTAATTTTCTGTCGCTATTAATAGTCTGCATTGCAATGAACAGGCAGAACTTAATCTCACATTTGAGTACTATCCATTCCAGCACCCCAATGCATCAGTGTCATCTCCCATGAGTTTACCTTGCTTACTTCCACACAGCTGCATTCCATATAACTGCTGTTCCTAAAGATTTTTTTAATACTTGTTGATGTTTTTAGCCAATTCCTCCGAAGTTTACTGTGTAGGAAAAAAGACTGTCAGCAAAAATTAGCATGCTCTGTCGTTCTCCTTACCAGGACCTATATATAGAAGGAAAGAGTTTGAAATGTCATCAGGCTCAGTTCTAAACTTAGTTGCCTTGTGATTACTTGTTCTGTGTGGCGAGCCTCTCTCTTTAGACTGAACTCAGCAGAGGTCAAGCTGTCAGCATGAACGCATCGATATCGTTGATGGAATTGTGCTCCCCTCTCTTAGCAGAGCGAGCCGGTCGCCGGGAGCACCAGAGGCGGCGGCGGCGGAGGCGCGGAGGCAGCGACGCCTCCCAGCCAGGGCGGCGTGCTGCAGTTCTTCACCAAGCTGCGGAGGCACGCCAGCTTAGAAGGAGCAAGCCCCTACTTCAAGATCAAAAAATGGAAGTTTGAAACAAGTCAGAGAGCACTGAGCCTCGATACCAGAGGTAAGGTGATAAGAATTTGGGTGATTCCTTTTATTTACTTGGACCAGAGGCCTCTGTTCATTTGACAAGGAGTGCAATCATATGATGTAACATAGCAGCAGAAGCCATTCAGCCCATTATAATAATACTAGATCTAAATGCCAGTTGGATTATTTATTTACTTATTTTTATTTATTGTGATACAGTGTGGAGTAGGCCCTTCTGGCCCTTCCAGCCGCACCACCCAATTTAACCCTAGCCTAATCACAATTTATAATGACCAATTAACTTACCAACCGGTACGTCTTTGGACTGTGGGAGGAAACTAGAGCCTCTGGAGGAAACCCACACGGTCACGGGGAGAACGTACAAGCTCCTTGAATCCGTGCCGCTGGTTCTGTAAAGCGTTGTGTTAACCACTGAACTATCATGCTGCCCCAATCAGTCTTACTCCTGCACTCTCAGCCCTTAGTTTTCAGGGTGTGACTTCAATTGCAGGCATTCCCTGGGTTACGTGAGAGTTCCCTTCCTGAGATCTGTCTATAAGTCAATTTCTCTGCAAGTCAGAAACTCCGGTTAGGCCACACTTAGAGTATTGTGTTCAATTCTGGTGACCTCCTTATAGGAGGGATGTGGAAGCTTCAGAGAGGGTGCAGAGGAGATTCACCAGGATGCTGCCTAGATTAGAGAGCATGTCTTGTGAAAAAAGATTGAGCATATAGGTACATGTTCAGCACAGCATCGTGGGCCGAAGGGCCTGTATTAGACTATAAGACCATCAGACCATAAGACAAAGGAGCAGAAGTCGGCCATTCGGCCCATCGAGTCTGCTCTGCCATTTTATCATGAACTGGTCCATTCTCTCATTTAGTCCCACTCCCCCGCCTTCTCACCATAACCTTTGATGCCCTGGCTACTCAGATACCTATCAATCTCTGCCTTAAATACACACAATGTCTTGGCCTCCGCTGCCGCCCGTGGCAACAAATTCCATAGATTCACCACCCTCTGACTAAAAAAATTTCCTCGCATAAATTTCTTCATATTATGCTGTAGGTTTTCTACGTTTCTATGTTTTTTCTCTTTGGAGCGAAGGATGATGAGAGGTGACTTACAGAGGTGTATAAGATGAGATGAATAGACAGAGTGGATAGCCAGTGCCTTCCCAGTGCAGAAATGGTGAATACAAGAGGGCATCATTTTTAGGTTGTTGGAGGAAAGCATGGGGTTATATCAGAGATAGTTCCTTTTTTAACACAGAGTGATAAGTGCTTGAAATGCACTGCCAAGGGTGATGCTAGAGGTAGATACACCAGAAAAATTTAAGAGACTCTTAGATAGGCACATGAAGGAAAGGAAAATAGAGGGTATGTGGGAGGAAAGAGTCAAATTGACCTTGGAGTAGGTTGAAAGGTCGGCACAACATTGTGGGCCGAATGGCCTGTACTGTTCTATGTTCTACAGTATGTCAATTTTCCTTAGTGGCCCACATTTTATAACTGCAGATATTTGCTATCATCGCATTCAAAAATCACCCATTTGCTGCCTATAATTAAACTAATGTTACATATCCAGTATTCAGTCATTAAGGAATACCATGAAAATTTTATTACTATTATTACCAGCTTGTTAGTGAGGATAAGCTCCCGCTTCCTATTAAAATCCTCCAAGTGATATGTGTCTCGTATAGCCCCTGACAACCAAGTCCAGCTCCTGGCCTTCAAGTGTGGCTTAGCTACTGAGCTTGGCAGAACCATTTCTACTGACGGGAGAAGGGGCACAGGCAGTTTACTGGCGCTTTTGTCAGATGGGGCTCGGCAGCCGTAGTTGGCTGCTCACCTTGGAGAAGGAAAACTCTGATCTCAAGCCTCCACTCCCTTGCAGCTATACCCACTCATGAGCAAGGCTTCAGGATAAACCCTGAGAAAAAATCCAGAGCTGGAGACCCTAAGGCAGACCTACATTGAGTTCGATGATGACTGGTAACTTCTGCAATGCCGGCCGGTGCCAAACTGTATCAGTCTCTGCCATTCCATTGGATTCATCAGCTGCATGGAGCCTGCTGCATGTATAACAGCTTGCTCTCCATATCGCACTGCTCTGGATGGCGTATCAAATAGACAGCTCGGCCACAGTGTCCATGGTTGACCCCAACCAATGGAGAACCTCATTACCAGATTGAAAAATGTTATTAAAAGAATATATTTGAGAATTAGTCTAAAGCCAGATTTTCTTAGCCTTGGGAACCCCTGTACTTCTCAAACAAGTGGTCCTAACACCAGTTCTTTTAGATCATGGGTTTCAGATTCTTCACAACCCCTTGACAGAAAAGTATTTCCTCAATGCCCCATCCATTCATTTTACCAATTATTCTGCACACCCCAGTTATTGATCTTCCTGCTCAGAGAAATAGGACCCTAGGAGTCTCAAAATACTCTTCGAGTTCTCAAAATCAGTCCCTTAGGAGTTGGTTTCCAATAACTGGGCAAGTTTGTTGCATTTCATAAAATTACATATCTTCACAAGTAATTTGCTAATTATGCCGAGGGTTTGAAGGATTGAATTTTTGTGACAGAGGTGGCGGCCATTCAACCCGTTAAGTCTATGTCAATTCCTGATAGAAAAGCCCTGTCAGTCCTCACTTTCTCCCCACAGCCCTGTGTTTGTCCTCATTTGCCCTGGTGCAGCTTTCCTTTGCTTCTCATGCATTGATTACCTTAAATGAAGCTAGGTGATCTGGTTTACCTATGTTCAAAAGGAACCAATAATTACATTAATTTAATGATGGGTAGCATATTGGTGAATATTGATTGAGAAGATAGCAAGCTTCTCATAAACATGAGAACACCTGCAGATGCTGGAAATTGAAAGCAACACACACAAAATGCAGGAGGAACTCAGCAGGTCTGGCCATGTCTATGGAAATGAGCACATAGTCGACGTTTCGAACTGAGGCCCTTCATCGGGGCTGGAAGGGAAGGGGGTAGACGCCAGAATATAAAGTTGGGGGGGGGAGGGGAAGGAGGATAGTTAGAGGGTGACAGGTAAAGCCAGGAAGGTGGGAAAAGCAAAGGGTTGGAGAGGAAGGAATCTAACTGGAGAGGAGAGTGAACAATAGATGAAAGGGAAGGAGGAGGGGCACTGCGAGAAGTGATTGGCAGGTGAGAAGAGGCAAAAGGCCAGAGTGGGGAATAGAAGAAGTTGGGGGGGTGAGGGCAAAAATTTTTTTACTGGAAGGAGAAATCGATATTCATGCCATCAGGTTGGAGGCTATACATATGGAATATAAGGTGTTGCTCCCCCACCCTGCCCACCCTGAGGGAAGCCTCATCTTGGCACAATGTCGGAACAGGAACGGGACTCGGAGTTAAAATGTTTGGCCACTAGGAATTACTGCTTTTTGGCGGATGGAGCAGAGGTGGGATGATGATGCGGTCCCCCAGTGGAGAGGAGGCAAGTATTTGCTAGTTATACAACGTAGGTCACTAGAATAAATGGACATAGAACAGTACAGGTGCTGTGTTGACACTTTAACCTACTCCAAGATCAGTGAGGCAGCTTCAGAAAGGGATGGATTGAATTTGTTTATTTTTCTGACCAGGGTCTGTCAGGAGGGCTTACTGATTTCTCTGTGACTACTGTACTAGAAAGGGGAAACTGTTTAGTTAAGTGTGTAACACTTTATGAATAGGAAAAGGGCTACAGATCTCTTCTTCCATACAAGCCTATGGGTCAACTTGTAAAGTAACATAATGTGACAATGGTTTTGTGGACCACTTCATTTCTATTTTTGACGCAAAAGATGATAATGATCTTGTGTAGAATAATGCGAAGGAAAGTTGGCTAGTTTAGAAACATGAAGATCAGCAAGGTGTGCAAACAAAAAGTGAAGGGCCTGTTCAGGAATAGTCTGCCAGTGTCCACCTACCAACTGCGCTCTTCTCAGCCAGAACGACGGCAGCTATCTCGTCATTAACTCCAATAATGTTACAATGAACCAATGGAATAAATGGGTTTCAATGCACAATCTAGCAGCAGAATTTTAACAGATTTTAAGAAAGAGTTTATTTTTGTATTAAAGATTAGATTGAAGATTAGCTTTATTTGTCACCTGTCCATCGAAACGTGCAGTGAAATGGGTAATTTATGTCAAATCAAATCAGCGAGGATTACGCAAGTGTCGCCATGTTACTGGCGTCAACATAGCATGCCCACGCTAATCTACCGTAACCACAGAGGAGGAAACCAGAGCAGCCAGAGGAGAACCCATATGGTCAGAGAGAGAACATACAAACTCCTTACAGACAGTGGCAGGAATCAGTCCCCAATGTTACAGCAAGAAAGGTAAAGTGATTGCACTAACCACTATGCTCCTGTGCCACCCTGCACAAATGTAAAAAGGGGGAACAACGAAATGAATAGATTAAATAATGAAAATCCATCTTGGGAAGAATTAATGCAAGTGATTGGATTACGTGCCGTGCTTGGCAAAGCTGAAAATGGCCATTTTAAAATCACCTATACTAACTTTAAAAAGAGAACATTCCTATTAGTGTAGATTAAGTGCATGCATTATTATTATTCCAGGTGGTGTACTAACCCGTGTTAGAGAGAGAAGAGAGGAGAAGCTGTTAATAGTCCTTCCATCCAAACCTGCAACCTCAATAGAGTTCAGCAATATTCAGTAAGCTCTCATTTGAAATAGAAATACATATAGCTTTCTTCAGGTTGCCTGCATTTCAATGTTGCTGGATTTTCCATAGGAAATATACTTAAATGTGATATTGACAGACGTAGTCTGTGGGTTTCCTTTGCATCTGTTTAGATTTGGAAAGGTACAGTGGAGACCTACTGTTGCCAACACACTTTAAGCTTTAAGATTGTTTAAATTCATTTCTAGTACACAAGTGCAAAGGAGAACAAAATAATTGTTACTCCAGATCTGATGTAGCACAAAAAAACACAGTAAGATAAAGAACACAATAATTTAAAAATATAACAAATATAAATATGTAAGATTGTGGGTTAGTCAGTGGAGGTGTAACTGTTCCTGAATCTGATGGTCCTGGGGTGGATGCTACATAGCCTTCTCCCTCCTGGGAGTGGGGCAAACAGTCCAGGGTGGGTGGGATCCTTCAAGATGTTACTGGCCCTTTTCCAGCACCTTTCTGTATAGATGTCCTAGATGGTGGGTAGACTGGTGTCGGTGATGTGTTGGGCAATTTTGATTACTTTTTTCTGTCCACTCCAGTGCAGTTTCCGTACCATGCAGTGATACAGTCTGTTGGTAAGATTAGATTGGCTGGGACTGTTTTCTTTAGAACTGGTGAAGCTGAGAGGAATCATAGTCAGAGAGTCGGAGAGCACTACGGTCCATCTAGTTCACGTTGAACTGTATTCTGCCTAGTCCTATTAACCCTTCACCTGGGCTATAGCCATAGAGTCATAGAACACTACAGCAGAGAAACAGGCCCTTCGGCCCATCCAGTCCATGCCGAACTATTATGCGGCCTAGTCCCATGGAAACTGCACAGGGACGATAGCCCTCCATACTCCTTCCATCCATGTCTTTATCCAAATTTCTCTCAAACTTTGAAATTGAACCCCATTCAAACTCACTACTCTCTGAGTCAAGAGGTTCCCCCTCATGTTCCGCTTAAATGTTTCACTGTTCACCCTTAACCTATGACCTCTAGTTCTACTCTTACCCGTCCTGAGGTGTATAAGACTAAAGGAAGCATAAATAGGAAGGATGTGTTTTCCTTAGCAGAGTGTTAACAAAAATGAGAGGTCATGGATTTTAAATAAATTGTGGGAGGATTAGAGGGGAGAGGAGGACATACAGTACTGTGCAAAAGTCTTAGGCACATATATATAGCTAGGGTGCCTGAGACTTTGGAACAGTATTTTATATTATATTGTAATTATATGAACACTATCTCAGTATTTTTCCCCTATTTTTGCACTACTTATTGAATTTAATTTTCTTTTCTTATATTTCTTCTTATTGTAGTTAATAGTTTTTATTACTAGGTATTGCAATGTACTGCTACTGCAAAACAATAAACTTCATGACATACAGTACTGTACAAAGTCTTAGGCACCCTAGCTATAAACTACATGTGCCTAAGACTTTTGCACAGTACTGTAGGTTTTGATATTAAATGTGTTCAGAAATATACCTGAAGAGCTGTGTGTGTACAGACATGAATGTAATGTTTTAAAGTTCAAAGTAAATTTTATGATCCAAGAACGTATATGTCACCATATACAACCCTGAGATTCATTTTACTGTAGGCATACTCAGCAATTCTATAGAATAGTAGCTATATAGGATCAATGAAAAATCAACCAGGGTGCAGAAGACAGCAAACTATGAAAATGCAAATATACGTAAATAGAATACATAATGAGAACATAAGATAATGAGGTAAAGAGTCCTTAAATTGAGATAATTGGTTGTGGGAACATCTCAATAGTTGGGCAAGTGAGAGTAGTTATCCCCTTTTGTTCAAGAGCCTGATGGTTGAGGGGTAGTAACTGTTCTTGAACCTGGTGGTGTGAGTCCTGAGGATTTTGTACCTTCTACCCACCCGATGGCAGCCGTGAGAAAAGAGCATGGCCTGGGTGGTGAGGATCTCTGATGATGGATGCTGCTTTCCTACGACAGTGTTTCATATAGATGTGCCTAATCGTTGGGAGGGCTTTACCCATGATGAACTGGCCCGAATCCACTATCTTTTGTAGGATTTTCCATTCAAGGGCATTAGTGTTTCCGTACCAGGCTGTGATGCAGCCAGTTAATACACACTCCACTACACAACTATAGAAATTTGTCCAAGTTTGTCAAAAAAGATGCTGCCCCTTGCTTCACATAGCGTAATGTGATGGATCTCATCCAGCCTCGAGAATTTATCCACCGTTATGTGTTCCAATATATCTAACGCATTCACCATCTCAATGTGCATGTGGTCCAGGCCATCAATATATCCCCTTCTGAACTCATAATCCACCAATTCCTTCTTTTCATCTATATTTAATGACATGTATTCACTTAGGTTGCGGGGTGGAGATATGTCGCTACCAAAGGAGGTGCAAGGCACTCTTTCCCTCTGGTAGCCTGCAGGTCACCCTTGGGCAAGGTGTAGCACCTGCTTAGTACCCCCACCACCACCACCACTGCCTGATCAGGGTCATGTGAAGCAGGTAGTGGATGGTCATATGAGTAGCTGGTCACCCAAGTTGTAAAGACACTGCCCAGAAGAACACAATGGCAAACCATTTTTTTTCAGAAAAAATTGCCAAGAACAATCATGGTCATGGAAAGACCATGATCACCCATGTCATACGACACTACACATAATGAAAGAACAATTCGTTTAGGACCTCATCCCCTGACACCACGCTTAGATTACCTCTTTGTCTCAATGTCTCAAAGATTAGGTCTCAATGTGACCTAGTCTTTCCACAGCTGACTTCCTGCTCCCAGTGTACCTATAGAATGAATCAGGCTTCTCCTTATTCTTGTCTGCCAAGGTTATTTCATTACCTCTTTTCCCCCTTCTAATTTCCTTCTCAGCTACTCTCATTACACCTTCTATATTCCTTAAAGGACTCACTTTATTACCTCTAGCTGTCAGATCAGGCACCCTGAGCCAATAGGCTGGTCCTGGACTTATTTCCTGGCATAATTTACATATTACTATTTAATTATTTATGGTTTTATTACTATTTAATTATTTATGGTGCAACTGTAACAAAAACCAATTTCCCTCGGGATCAATAAAGTATGACTATGACTATGACTATCATCCTGATCAAAACTTCATCTACCTTTATTATCCAAGATTCTAATCTTGATCTTTTCACAAATGTGATTCCCCCAAACTCTTGCTATTTCTCTTTTAAAAGACTCCCACTTGTCAGATGTTGTTTTACCCGGAGCCATTTCACTCTTAAACTGTAAGGCCATAAGACATAGGAGCATAATTAGGCCATTTGGCCCATCGAGTCTGCTCACCATTCCTTCATGGCTGATATGTTATCCCTCGCCACCCTATTCTGCTGCCTTCTCCCTGTAACCTTTGACACCCTTACTAATCAAGAACCTATCGATTTCCGCTTTAAATATACCCAATGACTTAGCCTCCACAGCAGTCTGTGGAAATGAGTTCCACAGACTCACTACCCTATATAACAACACACCCAAAATGCTGGAGGAATTCAGCAGGTCAGGCAGTATCTACGGAAAAGAGTAAGCAGTCAGCGTTTCAGCCTGAGAGCCTTCTTCAGGACTGAGAAGGAAGGGGAAAGATGCAAAAGTAAAAAGTTGGAGGAGAGGAAAGAGGCTAGCTGGAAGGTGATAGGTGAAGCCAGGTGAGTGGTAAAGGGAAAGGGCTGGAGAAGAAAGAATCTGATAAGAGAGTGGACAATAGGAGAATGGGAAGGAGAAGGGGACCTGGGAAATGTAACAGGCAGGTGCGAATAAGTGAAAGGTCAGAGCGGGGCTGGAAAGGGAGGGGGGAGTTTGTTCACCGGAAAGAGAAATCAACATTCATGCCATCAGGTTGGAGGTTACCCAAATGGAATATAAGATGTTGTTCCTCCAACCTGAGGGTGGCCTCATCTTGACACAAGAGGAGGTCATGGATTGACACGTCGAAATGGGAATGAGGATTAAAATGTTTGGCCACCAGGCGCTCCTGCTTGTGGCGAATGGTTTGCGTTTGACTACCCTCTGGCTTCCTCCTCATCTCTGTAATACACCCAAAATGCTGGAGGAACTCAACAGGCCAGGCAGCATCTATGAAAAAGAGTAAACAGGTCAACGTTTCGGGCCAAAACCCTTCATCAGGACGTCAGTCAAGACCTTCACCATCTACCCAGTTTCATGTCCCAAGATAAGGTCAAGTACAGCCCTTCTTTGGTAGTACATATTGTCCTGAAAAACTATCTTGGACATACTTAACAGTTTTTGATCCACCCAAGTCCCATACACTATGGCAATCCCAGTAAATATTGGGAAAGGTAAAATCCCACATTACTATAAGTCTGTTGAAGATCAAGCCTCATATTAAGCACAGCCTCAGAATAAGTGATGTTCCTTTAAAACTGAGATGAGGAGGAATTTCTAAAGCCAGAGAGTCATGAATCTGTGGAATTTGTTGCCACAGAGTGTTGTGGAGGCTAAGTCATTGGGTATATTTAAGACAGCAATTGGTAAGTTATTGGTTGGTTAAGGGTTACGGGTAGAAAGTGGGAGACTGGGGTTGAAAACAAAATCAGCCATAATTAAATGGCAGGGTGGACTCGAGGAGCTAAGATGCCCAATTCTACTCCTATAATTTATAAGACCGTAAGACCATAAGACAAAGAAGCAGAAGTCGGCCATTCAGCCCATCGAGTCTGCTCCCCCACTTTATCATGGGCTGATCCATTCTCACATTTAGTCCCACTCCCCCGCCTTCTCACCATAAATTTTGATGCCCTGGCTACTCAGATACCTATCAATCTCTGCCTTAAATACACCCAATGACTTGGCCTCCACTGCCGCCCATGGCAACAAATTATGGAGTTATTGCTTTTATACCATGAGCCTGGGGTTGAGGGTTGGGGGCTCCCACAAGAGATTCATTACAACATTTCAAAAAGGCTTTGAGAGACCCCTTGAATATTGTTAAATAGTTGTTTTTCTGTCCACCTGTGATGGCTCAGAAGAGTGCAATTGTTTCAGGGGTTGGTATCGTACATAGAAACAACACAGCCTGTTCATTAGAGGTAATTTAATGTCACCACGGTAACATACTGGTTAGTGCGATGCCATTACAGCTTGGAGCGTCAGAGTTAGGAGTTCAATTCCGGCCTTCCTGTAAGGAGTTCGTAAGTTCTCCCTGTAACCATGTGGCTTTCCTCCTGGTGCTCCACTTTCCTCCCACATTTGGATAATAGGCTAATTGGTCATTTTGAATTGTCCTGTGAGTAGGCTAGGGTTAAATCGGTGGGTTGCTGGGGTGCAGGTTCGTTGGGCTGCAAGGATGTGTCCTGGGCTGTATCTCAAAATAGATAAATAAAATAAATAAATTTTGGCCCCGTGCTGAAGATATTGGCCTGGGAGATAGTGTTGGCATTGATTTGGTTATCCTGCCAGTCAATCTGTAGGGCTTTGCATAAATAACATTGGTGGCTTGAGGTGCCAGCAGTAGGGTACCTGCTGACTCTGAGACATACAGAGTCCAAAGGTCCCTTCTCCCTGGTCAGGCAGGAGTTTGAGGTCATGATCATCAAACGATCTTTCCACTGAAGGCAGGAGGTATCTAATGAAGTGACAACCGAGTGTATCCTTGTGTATTGATGCATCACCACCTTTGACTTGGCCTACAACAGTGGTGCCATCTGCAAATTTAAATATGGTGTTGGAGCTCTGCTTAGCCACACAGTCGTAAGTGTGAAGTGAGGAGAGCTGAGCACACAGCCTTGTGGTGCACCCGTACTCCCAACAATCAGTGGAATAGCACCTCCAGAGATCCGCAGAAAACTCTACAAACGTATCCAAAGTATGCCCAACCACATTCCAGTTCGTCGAAAATGCTTCTCCAGCTTCCCAACTCAAGTTCCAAAACCCGTTCTACAACTTGGAAAATCTCGACTCCTATGACAAACACACTGAATGATGCCAATACTGGCACACCAGCACGGCCCCCCGGCAGAGATCTGATCGACGACCCCGCCTTGTTCATTCCAGGCTTTACGACAGCTACTAGAAAAAAATGGACAGCCGCAAATGGACTCAAAGGTCGACATGCCAAAACAGCGCAAATACTACACCAATGGGATGCCCGACACGGTCAAAGTCAATTAGATCACATTCTGATGTTTGGTCTGAAGAACTGAACCTCTTGACCATGTCTGCATGCTTCTTTGCAATGAGTTGCTGCCATATGATTGGCTGATTACATATTTACACTAACAAGCAGGTGTACCTAATAAAGTGGGTACTGAGAGTACTAATAGGTGCATTGAGGAGTGGGGCTTGGAGGGATATTGGCTAAACGCAGGAGATTGGGACTAACTAGGTGAGCACCATGTTCGGCATGGACTTGGTCCAAAGGGTCTGTATCCATGCTATATTGCTCTGTGACTCTATCTGAGTACATTTGAAAATTCTCTCTCAATTATGCCCAGAAGTGTCACTTTACAATGGCTTTATTTACTTAGAAATTCACTGCTAAAAATATCCCAATATCATCAACGTTGCTGCAAATATATTTATTTATTTATTGAGATACAGCTTGGAATGAGCCCTTCCAGCTCTACAAGCCCTGCCACCCGGCAGCCCCCGATTGAACCCTGGCCCAGTCACGGAAGAATTTGCAATGACCAATTAACCTACCAACTGATGCATCTTTGGACTGTGGGAGGAAACCAGAGCACCTGGAGGAAACACACGCGGACACGGGGAATATACAAACTCCCTAGGGGCAGTGGCGGTAATTGAACCCAGGTCGCCTGTACTGTTAAGTGTTGTGCTATCGTGCCACTCCAATGACAGAGAGTTAAATATTTTAGAATATAAACAAAATAGCACTGAGTAAATACATATTAAGAAAGCAATTTATATGAGGATATAATCTATCTGTGCTCTTTAGCTGAAGGCAACTTGTTGAAAATAAAGTGGAGAATGATTGCTGTTGCTAAGCAGATAGGGAGTGCAATTAACCAATAATATCGGTTCATTTACTTCCTTTTAGATCCATATATGCAGAAAGTGAGTGGAACCTGACCAAAGATAAATTCTTCCCCAAACTATTTTAAGTGTCAAATAAACTCTTCTTGGGCTTCCAGCTGGGTGCAGGTATCGATTATAACCGACATTTCAATGACAAATTCTGCCATCTTCATATAAAACTAGAGGAAAAGAATTTTAACAAAGACAAAGGTCTGGCTGTAAGTAACAACTAGAATTCGATTGTAAATAAGGTGGGAGAGTTGAAACCTGATTGGATGAGGACTAACCAATCAGGAGGGACGGACTATGGGGGTATAAATACCACCGGCCTAGACATGCCCAGACATCCTTCCTAATGAAGGTGGCATCAAAACGTCGGTTATAATCCATACCTGTACCTGGCTGGAAGCCCAAGAAGAGTTTATTCATCATATACGCCAGGAAAGCTCTAGATCCTTTTTATTTTAAATGTGTCTCCTTTGGATGCAGAAAATCTTACTTATGTCCGTGAGTAAATTACATAACTACACCCAAAGATCTTTTACTTATCCACCTGTTCCCTCTTGATTTGCTAATCGAAGAATTTGTTTGTTAGGTTCTCCAAAGAGACACCAGTTCCATCGACAGCGTGCTGCAGGTGAAAGTATGGAGGACGAAGACCAGGACCCTCATCAGACTGACATTATACAGTACATTGCGCACACGGATGATGTCACCTTTTGTCCCCCTCCAACTTCATTCGCACAGACCCCCTCCAGCCCACCTTCGTCAGTCGCCAGGTACTGTTCAGACAGTTTTGATTTAAATAATCATAACTTTTACTTTTGGTATTTTTCACTTAAATTAAGATTACATATTGTGAGAGCTTAATAACTAACAAATATGATGTACTAAAGAGACTCTGTGTGCATCTGCACATGTGTGTATGTGTTTGTCTGTGTGTGTATCTGTTTCTGTGTATGTGCATCTGGGTGTGTGTCTGTTTCTGTGTGTGTGTGTGTCTGTTCATCTATTGATCTGTCTCTGTGTGTATCTATGTGTGTGTCTGTCTATGTGTCTGTGTGTGTATGTGTCTGTATGTATGTGCACACGCACCCATGTCTGTACATATATGTGCATATGCCTGTGTATTTAAATTTCTCTATCAGTACATGTGCGCAAGTGCATTTATGTACTGTACAGTAGATAAATGAATATGTGCAGACAGCGTATGTATATATATGTGTTCATAATTAACTCAATAGACAAGTGTGATATTTATGTGCACAATGTATTTCTAGATACCAATGTCTAAGCAACAACTACATTTAATTTACTGTGTGAATTAGTACTTATTTGCAGTGATTGTATTATAATGAGAGTTATTTTGATTTTATGCATAAAATGATAGTGAACTAGGAAGTTAATAAGCAGCAGGCCAGGCAGCGTCTCTAGGAAGAGGTACAGTCGACGTTTCAGGCCGAGACCCTTCGTCAGGACTCCTTAAGGTCTCGGCCTGAAACGTCGACTGTACCTCTGCCTAGAGATGGTGCCTGGCCTGCTGCGTTCACCAGCAACTTTGATGTGTGTTGCTTGAATTTCCA
Source organism: Mobula birostris (assembly GCF_030028105.1). NCBI lineage: Eukaryota > Metazoa > Chordata > Chondrichthyes > Myliobatiformes > Myliobatidae > Mobula > Mobula birostris. The sequence continues at coordinate 11,258,448 of NC_092395.1, read as the reverse complement.
GCACTTGCAGAATTCCTGTTGTTAGGAAGTTAATAATTTTTATTACCTCCCTATTTGCACAAATTCAAATTTACCCATAATAGGTTTTGACTTTTAATAGAGTTAGTTACCTTTCCCCTACACTGTGTGAAAAGGGGCCATTAAATATTTTTGAATGACTATATGCACATAAAATAATAAAAAGCAGCACTGACATCCTTTCGGTCAGATTCCTAGCATTGAGCAATGCCCAGTGAAAGTGCAGGAAAGAAAATCTGGTGAGGAATGTTAAATTCTGGTGACAAATTCTGTCAAACTTCCAAATATTCCTTCTTTTTTAACCAACAGTTACATTTTATAAGTTTTGGTTAAAATATGAAAGCTTCCTTGGCAGGCTTCCCTTTCTGCACCAATTCTGCTGCAAAGGCTTTACCTAAATATTAGTAAAAACAGAATAACTTAAAGAAAATAGTAGATATTACTACTTAAAGGCCATTCTTTAATATCGCAATTTAGTGTTAAGCTATTTTCAATCATTTTGATAAGATCAAGATTCCACTTCCCTTGCCAAAGGATAATTTCATAGGTTTGTCAATACTTTCTATAACATAGATACTTCTCATGTTCTACAAAGCTCAAAGCAGGTAGAAGGTTTTTCTGAGGGTAAGAGTTATTTTGATTGTGTCATGTTATTTTAATCATGTACTGTAATTACGTACAGAATGTCACTGTGCAAATCTCTTCCATGAATAGATTGTGGGGTAAAAATATTTTGCCCATATATTGCTGTGCAGCTAGTCTGATAATAATCCAACTGCAAATTCTCTGGACCATATCTGGAAAGTAATCCCTGGATTTGGAATTGGCTAGATGCAAATGGCTATGCGTTCAATACCAATTCAAGAATTAGGTTCAGTTAAAACCAATGACGCTGAATTTTGGAAGGGGCATCAAATATATGCCTACAATTCCATCTATTATGGCTTAGCCCATGCCTTGAGATTCCACTCCAGTTTTGTGGGATCTCAGAAGATTGTCGAGGCCAATATGGATCTACAGCTTCTCCCACACATAGGGCAAAAGGTGAGTAGTTTAGGAGATGGGCCACTCTCTGGACTTCTGAGGCATGTAATTGAGGTTCTAAGTTCCATCTTCAATGCTCCTTCTCCACTTTAAGATTTCCTACTAGTAGTGAGAATATTGCATTTTTTTCAGGAGGCTTGAGCCTAACGTGAATCTATAATCTGAGCAGGGTTGAATTTTGCCATATTCATTTAAAAATTTTCAACCTTCTTTTCAAATCCTCTATGGTTTTAAGCCTCTCTATCTCTGTAATCAAAGCGCAAAGTAAATGTATTATCAAAGTACCTACATGTCACCGTAAGCAACCCTGCAATCCATTTTCTTGTGGGAAATCACAGTAAATACAAGAAAGAACCAAAATCAATGATAGACCGCACCCAACAGGATAAAGAAGCAAAGTACAAATTCTCAACAAACTGTCTAAATAATACATACATACATAGATAAACAGCAAACAAGCAAACAAGCAAGAAAGCAATAAATATTGAAAAGCTGAGATGAAGAGCCCTTGAAAGTGAATCCATAGTTGTGGGAACATTGCAGTGATGAGGCAAGTTAAGTTGAGTGACGTCATCCCCTCTGGTTCAAAATCCTGATGGTTGAGGTGTAGTAACCGTTCTTCAACCTGGTGGTGTGGATCCTTGGACTCCTGCTGGGAGAAGAGAGAATGGCCTGGATGGTGGGGCTCCTTGATGGTGGATGCTGTTTTCCTGTGGCAGCACTCCATGTGGATATGCTTAGTAGGGGGGAATGACTTTACCCATAATGGCTGGGCTGTGTCCACTACGTTTTGTAGCTTTTCCATTCAAGGGCTTTGGTATTTTCATACTAGTTCATAATGCAACTAGTCAATATACCCTGCACCATACAGCTATAGAAATTTGTCAAAGTTTTAGATAACATGCAAGCTCCTCAGGATGTAGAGCCGTTGACATGCTTTCTTCGTAATTGCACTTACCTGCTGGGCACAGGACAGGTCCTCCGAAATTTCAACAGCAAGGAGTTTAAAGTTGCTGATCCTCTCCACATTTGATCCGCTGATGAAGACTGGCTCATTCTGGTTTCCTCCTCCTGAAATCAATAATCCGCTCCTTGGTCTTGCTGACATTGAGTGAGAGGTTGATGTTGTGGCACCACTCAGCCAGATTTTCAATCTCTCTCTCTCATATGCTAATTCATCACCACCTTTGATTTGGCCAATGACAGTGGTGTCATCAGAAAACTTAAGTATGGCATTGGAGCTGTGCTTGCTTTGCAGTTAAAAGTATAAAGTGAGTAGAGCAGGGGGCTAAGCACGCAGCCCTGTGGTGCACCTGCGCTGATGGAGATTGTGGAGGAGATGTTATCACCAATCCTGAACGACTGGAGTCTGCAAGTGAGGAAATTGAGGATCCTGTTGCACAAGGAGTTATTGAGGCCTTGGTCTTGAAGCTGAGGGGATGATAGCATTAAATGCTGAGTTGTAGTCAATGAAGAGCATCCTGATGCATGCATCTGATGAACATCTGTCCAGATGTTCCAGGATTGAGTGAAGAGCCAATGAAATGGCGTCTGCAGTTGACCTGTTGTGATGGTAGACGAATTGGAGTGGATCTAAATTGCTTCTCAAGCAGGTGTGGATCTGCTTCATCACCAACTTCTCAAAGCACCTCATCACAATGGATGTGAGTGCTACTGGACGATATTCATTGAGGCAGGTTACCATGTTCTTTTTAGGCTCTAGTATAATTGAAGCCTGCTTGAAGCAAGTAGGTACCGCAGACTCTCAAATCAGGAAGTTAAATATATTGGTCAGCTGTCCTGCCAATCGATCAGCACAGGTCTTTAATACGCAGTTAGGTACCCTATCTGGACTGGATGCTTTCTGTGGGTTCATCGTCTTGAAGGACTCTCTCATATTGGCATCAGAGACTGAAATCACAGGGTCATTGGGGGCTGTGGGAATTCGTGAAGTGCCCCCATGTTTTGATGGTCAAAGAGAGCATAAAAGACATTGAGTTCATCTGGGAGCAAAACTTTGTCATCATCTATGTCACCTGGTTTCACTTTGTAGGAGGTGATAGCTTTCAAACCCCTCTACAACTGCTGAATATCCTTCATTGGTTCAAGTTTGATCCAGAATTGCCACTTTGCATGTGAGATGGCTTTCTGGAGATCGTACTTGGACCTCTTGTATGCTACTTGGTCAGCAGACTTGAATGCCACCGATCTGGCCCTCAGTAGATTGTGGATCTCATGGTTCATCCAGGACTTCCAGTTAGGGATGACTCTGAATGATTTTGTGGGGACACACTCATTTACGACTGTTTCTTTAATTTAAATTTTTATTTTGTATTCTGCTTTAAATGTACAATTCTCTTAGTTACTTCAATTCCTTCAATTCTGACCCATCAGAATCAGGCTTATCATCACTGACTTATGTCATGAGACTTGTTTTGCAGCAGCAGTACCGTGCAATACTTTAAGATACAATAAGAAATATTAAAATAATAAGTAGTGCATAAAGCAAATAGTGAGGTAGTGTCAATGGGTTAATGGTCCGTTCACAAGTATGATGGTGGAGGGGAAGAAGCTGTTCCTAAAATGTTGAATGTCTGTCGTCAGGCTGCTGATGGTGATAATGAGAAGAAATGCCCTGGATAGCGAGAATCCTTAATGATGCATACCACCTTCTTGAGTCATTGCCTTTTGAAGGTGTCGTTGGTGGTGGGAAGGCTAGTGCCCACAACAGAGCTGGTTGAGTTTACAACCAGCTTTCCCTGATCCTGTATATCGGTAGAAACCTGCAAGGATATTTGCTGACCTGTCAGATCTCCTCAAACCCTTAATGAAATGTAGCTGCCGGCATCCCTTCTTCATAATTGCAGCCATATTTTGGGATGAGGATAGATCTTCAGAGATGTTGACACCCAGGAACTTAAAGCTACTCAATTTGTCATCAAATTTAATTGCTCCAATTTGAGTAGACAGGCTTCCAGTATAAAGTCCTTTGGCTTTGGAATTCAGTTCCTAAACCCCTCTGAACTTCTGATCTCTCCTCTAAATCTTTTTAACCAACCTCTTGGTTATCTCCCTTAAACTCTTCTCACATAGTTCTGTCAACACACATCAAAGTTGCTGGTGAACGCAGCAGGCCAGGCAGCATCTCTAGGAAGAGGTGCAGTCGACGTTTCAGGCCGAGACCCTTCGTCAGGACTAACCGAAGGAAGAGTTAGTAAGAGATTTGAAAGAGGGAGGGGGAGGGGGAGGGGGAGATCCAAAATGATAGGAGAAGACAGGAGGGGGAGGGATGGAGCCAAGAGCTGGACAGTTGATTGGCAAAAGGGATGAGAGGATCATGGGACAGGAGGCCCAGGGCGAAGGAAAAGAGGGAAGGGGGGAAAACCCAGAGGATGGGCAAGGGGTATAGTCAGAGGGACAGAGGGAGAAAAAGGAGAGTGAGAGAAAGAATGTGTGTATAAAAATAAATAACGGATGGGATACAAGGGGGAGGTGGGGCATAGGCCCCACCTTCAGCTAGTCCTGACGAAGGGTCTCGGCCTGAAACGTCGACTGTACCTCTTCCTAGAGATGCTGCCTGGCCTGCTGCGTTCGCCAGCAACTTTGATGTGTGTTGTTTGAATTTCCGGCATCTGCAGAATTCCTCTTGTTCATATAGTTCTGTGTTGCCTCTGTGAAGAAACTCAAGGTATTTTCCCCAAGTCAGGGGAACTTATTTGAATGTGAATTACTTACTCCCGTTAAAAAGTGTCATGACATTATAGAGTCTCTGAGGATTGAAAGAGAATAAATCATGAAGAAAAGGATTTTGCTTTGAACTTTAATCAAGGGCTAATTCCAGCCTTTGTTCAGGTTGTACTGTGAGTGTGCAGCTGGGAATTTCATTGTCTCCCCATACAAGGTCTGAATGACTACATATGTAAGTTCAGAGTCAAAATTTAAAGTAAATTTATTATCAAAATACCTATATATGTCGCCACATGCTACCCTGAGATTGATCTTCTTGTGGGCATTCACAAGAGAGACAAAGAAACAAAACAGAATCAATGAAAATCTGCACACAAAGACGGACAAACTGCACATAAAATAAAAACAAATAATAATGAACAAATAACTGAATAAATAATATTGAGAACATGAGTTGTAGAGTCCATGATAGCGAGTCCATAGGTTGTGGAATCAGTTCAGTGTTGAGGTGAGTGAAGTTATGCGTGCTGGTTCAGGAGCCTGATGGTTGAAGGGTACCGACTGTTTCTGAATCTGATGGTGTGGGACCTAAGCCTCCTGTACCTCCTTCTCAATGGCAGCAATGAGAGGGAGCATGGTATGGATGGTGGGGGTCCCTTGATGAAGGATGCTCCTTTCTTGCGGCAGTGCTTCTTGTAGATGTGTTCAATGGTGGGGAGGGCTTTTCCTGTGATGGACTCAGCCAAATCCGCTGTAAAAGTTCATTTCATGGAATCACTAAGAGATGCAGTAGGGAAACAGGCCCTTCAGCCCATCAAGTCCATGCCAGCCATCAAGCACCTATTTACACTAATCTCCTATTTTATTCTCTCCACATTCCCATCAGATTCTTCACTTCTCCACCACCAAATTCTACTACTTATCTACACATTTGGGTCAATTTACGGTGTCAAATAATCAGAGTCTACACATTTTGTTTTGGGTCTTGGGAAAACTGGAGGACCATGTTCACAGAAAGGATGCGCAAACTCCGTAAAGATGACCAGGACAGAAATGTGGACTGTTGTTCTTCCTGCTGCCCCATTGTGCTCCCCAAACCCTTGGTAAAGCATTTGAATGACAATGGAAGTATTGATTAGGAATTCCTCATTAAATGCAGCAGGGGACCAAAGGATGGTTCAATTCCTGCTACTGCCTGTAAGAAGTTGGTATGTTCTTCCCGTGACTGCATGGGTTTGCTCCGGGTGCTCTGGTTTCCTCCCATGGTCCAAAGCATACTGTACCAGTTGGTAGGTTAATTGCTTATTGTAAATTGTCATTGATTAGGCTAGGATTAAACTGATGGATTGTCGGGTGGCGCAGCTCAAAGGCCTTTAAGGGCCTGTTCCACGCCATATCTCAATAAATAAATAAACTGCAACTGTGTAGCAACCCTCTTCCCATGTTTTGTGATACTGTCCAGAGAAAAATCCTACCCTGTTACCTTGATCTGAGCTTTATTCATTTTGAGGAACTAATTAACATGTCATCACTCTCACACAGCAGGCCCACAGGTCAGGAAATTTGCTTTTGAGCCCAGCATGGCCCGTTCCATTTTTAGAGTCAGTGTTGCACACCAGAAAAACAGGCCCTTCAAGTGGGCATCCATGAGTGACGTCACAAGAAGTGCACGGGTTATTTTAAATGGAATTACAAGCGGGGAGTTTATCCGGATTTGTGGGTTGAAATTAAATGAGCATAATATAACAAGGGTACGTCTCGAACACTTCACTGCTGTGCATGCCCGAGTCTTGTCAGATTTTGTGAATGTAATACCCCAGTTGCAGAAAGTAGGCTACGGATTCCCGATGGCCCACCATTTTAATTCCCATTCTGACATGTCGGTCCATGGCCTCCTCCTGTGCCATGATGAGGCCAAACTCAGGGTGGAGGAACACCTTATATTCCATCTGGGTAGCCTCCAACCTGATGGCATGTATATCGATATCTTCTTCCAGTAAAAACATTTTCCCATTCCCCCTACCCTATTCTTCTATTGTCCACTCTGCCCTCTTGCTGCTCCTCACCTGCCTATCCCCCCCCCCAGTGCCCCTCCTCCCTCCTTTTCTCCTGTGGTCCATTCTCCATTCCTATCATATTCCTTCCTCTCCAGCCCTCTACCTTTCCCCCCCACCTGCCTTCACCTACCACCTTCTCATCTTTGTTTTCCGGCATCTTCCCCCTTCCTTTCCAGCCGTGAAGATAGGTCCCAGTCCGAAACGTCGACTGTTTATTCATTTCCATAGATGCTGCCCAACCTGCTGAGTTCCTCCAGCATTTCATGCATGTAGGCTACAGATAATATACTCCGCATTGCAAAAGCTAGACAGTGTTGTAAATTTATGGTTTCATTCATATTTTTTGCTGGAAATAAAGAGTGGGTGCTATAATTAAAATTTTTAAATTTTGGAACATAACTTATCTATGCAGGGGATTAATGCAAAACCATTCTTTATTTGCCATGTAAGCTAGATTCAGGAGAGTAATTCTTGGTGGAAAGTATGTCGAAGTACATATTCTTGCTTTAATCCTTTAACGATTGTATAGTTCATAACAGATCCTCTTTTTTTTCATTTGCTTTCCCTTAAGAAAACTGACAACAGAGTTAATTGAATTGAATTTGGACGTCTATAATTTCAGCATTGCAAATGTAGCAGCTAGTCAGGTGGTGGAAATGGCTGCCATCCAACCAGATGGCTGTGGGCTGTCTGCATGTTCATTCCTGGATGCTTGTTGGAAGGGAACTTCACTCATCCTTGGCTGCCATGATAGTGGCTTTAAATCGGGCTTGGGAGAGTGACAGAACTGATGCCATTGATTATGATGTGGAGATGGGCCTAGTGCATTGAGAATTGGATGTGTTGCTGAAGCTTTATAAGACATTGTTCAGACCACACTTGGAGTATTGTGAGCAGTTTTGGGCCCCTTACCTAAGAAAGAGAGAGAGAGGGTCCAGAAAGAGTTCACAAGAATGATCCCGGGAATGAAGGGGTTAACTTATAAGAAGCATTTGATGGTCTGGGCCTGTACTCACTGGAATTTTATAAGAATGAGCGGGAATCTCAGAGAAACCTTTCGAATATTGAAAGGCCTAGATGGAGTGGATGCAGAGATGATGTTTCCAGTAGTGGGGAGTCTAGGACCAGAGGGCACAGCCTCAGAGTAGAAGGCCATCCATTTAGTACAGAGATGTGGAAGAATTTGTTCAGACAGAGGGGAGTGAATCTTTGGAATTCATTGCTACAGACGACTGTGGAGCCCATCATTGGGTATATTTCTCCCTCCTCTCTTTTTCTATTCCAGTTCCCGTCTTATTCCTTCTCTTTTCCTCACCTACCTGTCACCTCCCTCTAGTGCCCCTCACCCTTCACTTTCTCCTGTGGTTCACTCTCCTCTGCTATCAAACTTCTTCAGCCCAATACCTATTCCCTCCCAGCTTCTCACTTCACCCACCCACCCACCTTCCCCCTCACCGGGTTTCACCTATCACCTGCCAGCTTGCACTTCTTCCCCTCTCCCCCACCTCCATATTCTGGCTTCTTTCCAGCCCTGATGAAAGTTCTTGGCCTGAAACGTCGGATCTTTATTCCTCTATGTAGATGCTGCCCCCTGGCCTGATAAATTCCTCCAGCGTTCTGTGTGTGTCCCTCCCTTTCCAAAGGTGGGAAGCTGAATGAATACCTGTCAGCCAGAGATAATGTCAACGACTGGATTGTTGCCAAAGCAAGATCGATTCAGAGGCAGAGATGCAGCATGGAAATAGACCACGAGTCCACACCAACTACCCGTTTACACTGATCTTACATTTTTCTCATTTTCAGAACTCCACCACAGTCCCATCCATCTCCCCAGTGCCCTGGGTTCAGTTCCCACCAGCGCAACAAGTTTATACGTTCTCCCGTGACTATGTGGGTTTCCTCCAAGTGTTCCAGTTTCTTCTCACGTTTCAAAGACGTACGGATCAGAGGGTTAATTGGTCACATGAGTGCAACTGGGCTTATTGGGCTGGAAGGGATTGTTATCATGCTATATCTTTAAAAAAATATCCCAGGTTTTACCACTTACCTGCACTGGTGGAGACTGGGCAGCTAGACAGCTTATCCCAGGGCTGAAATGGCTAATATAAGGAGGCATAACTTTAAGTTATTGGGAGGATAATATAGGGAGTAGGTCAGAGGGAGGTCATGGAATGCACTGCTAAGGGTTGTGATCAAGGCACATACCTTAGTGACCTTTAAGAGACAATGAAGGGGAAATGGAGGGATGGGTTAGATTGATCTTGGAGTAGATTAAAGGGTCAGCACAACATTGTGGGCTGAAGGGCCTGTACTGTGTTGTACTGTTCTATATTTTATGTACACTCTAGGAGCAATAATACAGCCAATTGATCTACCAGCCCGTATGCTTTTGGGATGTCAGAGGAAACCCACGTGGTCAAAGTGGGAAAGTACAACCTCACGCAGACTGCACCTGAGCTCAAGATTGAACCAGGTCTGTGGCACTTTGAGGCATTAGAGCTGCACCTCCGGCCACCCTCTTCAAGATCTATACTCTTGCTTCCTTGACCAATAGCTAATAACCGGGGGCGCCACGGTGGCAGAGTGGTTAGCCGACACTATGACAGTTCAGGGTGTCGCAGTTCGGAGTTCAGTTCCGGCGCTGTCTGTAAGGTGTTTGTACGTTCTCCCCGTGACCACGTAGGGATTCCTCTGGGCGCTGCAGTTAGTAGGTTAATTGGTCATTGTAACTTGTCCTTGCGATTTGGGTGGTGTTAAACAGGTGAGTTGCTGGGCGGTGCAGATCGTTACCTGTTCCATGCTGTATCTCTAAATAAACTGCTCATGTTCCGCTACTGCTGAACCACATTGTCCATTCAGGGATATGTCTGTTGCAAACACCGATGGTTCCTGTTGGTGTTTTTCCCTGACGATGGTTACTGGGATCATTCCCCCACCCACATGGATTTAAGCAGACACACATCCAGTTAAAACTTACTATATCAGAATCAGAATCAGGTTTATTATCACCGGCATGTGTCGTGAAATTTGTTAATTTAGCAGCAGCAGTTCAATGCAATACATAATATTGAAGAATAAAATAAATAATAATAATAATAATAATAAATAAGTAAATCAATTACCGTATGCATATACTGAATAGATTGAAGATCCTGCAAAAAAAACAGAAATACTGTATATTAAAAAAAAGTGAGTTAGTGTCCAAGGGTTCAATGTTCATTTAGAAATCAGATGGCAGAGGGGAAGAAGCTGTTCCTGAAACACTGAGTGTGTGCCTTCAGGCTTCTGTACCTCCTACCCTGCCATGTAGCTGTTTAAACAGCCTGATGTGGAATCGCATGATGTGGTGTCACATGAATGGGGTGGGAGAAGGTTGATATCAAAAGTAAATGCCAGTAGAGGTTACTTGGGCTGCATTAGGGTTGGGATGCAATGTACCTTTCCCTTCGGCACCAAGAGGACGTGCAACCTCCTAAACACTCTGCACTTACGGTCAACTGGGGTACTGCGAGTAATGAAAGAATATAGAAAAGACTGAAAGGGTCAACACAACCAGAGTAGAGAAACACACACAGAACGCTGGAGGAACTCAGCAGGTCAGGCAGCATCTATGGAAATGAATAAACAGTTGACATGTTTTTGCTGATACCACTCTAAACCCAATCTATGGTACAAGTAAAATATTCATGTCAAAGTCAAAGTAAATTTATTATCAAAGTACGTATTTGTCATCATATACTTCCGTGAGATTCATTTTCTTGCAGGCGCTTACAGGAAAATAAAGAAATATAACAGAATGTATGAAAAAATGCATAATTATATTTAAAGTGGGGGTAGATAAGTTCTTGATTAGTAAGGGTGTCAAAGGTTACAGGGTTACAGGGCTGGTGAACAGGAATGAGATGGATAATAAACTGTCCGTCTTGGAAAGACAGAGAAGTGTCAATGAGCTAACGTTCTGATCCTGCTCCTTTGTCTTGTGGTCTTAAACAAAGATTGACGAACAACCAATGTGCGAAAAAGACAAATGATATGGGAGTGAAATATATAAACGACACTGAGAGCGTGAGTTGTAGAGTTGTTGAAAGTGACTCTGTGGGTTGCGGATGTAAGTTGTAGAATCAGTTCAGGGTTGAGGTGAGTGAAGTTATCCGCACTGGTTCAGGAACCTGATGGTTGAAGGGTAATAACTGTTCCTCAACTTAGTGATGTGGGACATTAGACACCCGTACTTTCTGCCCAATGGTAGTAGCAAGGACTATGCACATAGAAACCAAATCAGATTCATGCAATGCATATAAATAAAAGCAATTCTAAATTCTAACCAGTCCATTGGTTGGAGATGCTCTGCATGTCGGAAATCATCTTTGCATCTTGAAGCTAAAGAGTTTTAGGATATAAAGTAAATTGCAGGTTGAATGTCTTTTACCTGCGGGACTGGGGCTGCAACATCAGGTGCCAAAAGATCTGAAGCCAGTGTTCAGAATCCAGACAAAACCTTTTCAACCATTGGAAGCTTCCCTGACTTTTCGTTCTAGTGGGATTATTGCATTGGCTTTGAGCAGGTGTAAGAACCAGAATGCCTTCTTCCCACTGACAAAGCAAGCATAAGTATATAAAATTATGAGGGGTGTAGACAGGGTAAATGCAAGCAGACTTTTTCCACTGAGCAACACACACAAAATTCTCAAGGAACTCAGCAGGTCGGGCAGCTTCTATGGAAATGACTAAGCAGTCAACATTTCAGGCCGAGACCCTTTATCAGGACTGAGAGGGAAGGGGGAAGAATCCAGAATAAGAAGGTAGGAGAGGGGAGGAGGAAAAACTTGAAGGTGATAGGTGAAGCCAGGTGAGTGGGGGAGGAGGGATGAAGTAAGGAGGTGATAAGAAGTAGCGAGTCTGGCTGGTAACATGGTCGGAGAGGCGGAGGCAGCAGAGAACATAGTTGGGGGGTACAGTAAACGAGGGTCTCACTGAACTCCTGTCAAAGAGAAGATTTAGATTTCTTCAGGGTAGGCATACCTCAAAGAGACTTCACAGTGGAGCAACAAATCATAAACATAAGAGTTCCTGAGAGAGACTGAACTGGAGGACATAGGTTAAGGGTGAAAGGTGAAATATTTAATGGGAACATAAGGGAGAAACCCCTTCATTCAGAGTGTGGAACAAGCTGCCAGTGGAAGTGGTTGGTGCAGGTATAATTTCAACGTTTAAGAGAAGTATGGATAAATATGTGGATGGGAGGGGAATGAAGGGAAATGGACTAAGCAGAGGTTGATGGGACTAGGCAGAGCAATAGTTCTCAGCACTGACTAGATGGGCTGAAGGTCATGTTTCTGTGTTGTAGTGCTCTATGACTCTATAGTTCCTTAGTTGTTCTTCACTGATGGTGAACATCCAGTTAATCTTACTGACAACTTAAGCAAAAACAACATCTTAACAGAGATTGTTTCATTACCTACTAACAGAGAAAGGAAATGGTGCCATTAGAAATTGGGTCCATAGACAATAGGAGCAATAAATTAAGATACTTTCTGGCTTTGCTGTTTAGATGTTTCTTCCTAAACTGATGGCAGAGATTTAAGTCCCAAATAATAATTGGATTGGGTGCATCTTTACTAGTTTTCTCTTCAGATTGTAGCTGGTGATCCTGAGAACATGCAGTAGTGCTCCCAGCATTCCATCAGCATGTTCCTTAGGGAAATGTATCCCCCATCTGTTAGGTTTTTGTTTCCTGACTGAACTTGATGTGGCCTCATCCTCGGATTGACATCTCAGTCTGTAATAACTCTTCCTAAACCTAGTGTTGTGGAGCTTTTGGCTTCTGTGTCCCAGTCTGGGACTTTGGAGATCACTGTTTGTAATTATTTTGACTACCTGCAACTGAATGGGATTGACCAGTTTGTTGTAATTGGAGTTAGCATGGACTCGATGGGCTGAATGGCCTCCTTGAGTGCAGGAGCTATCCAGTTATGCTATAAATGTGAGCTGGCAGGGCCGCATGCAAACCAATTGAAATAAACCAGCTTCTGCTTGTCAGGAATTAGCGGTGTTAGCAGAAACCAAGCTTTATTGAAGTTAAGTTTTGTAAATACTGTGCTGCTCTGTGCTACATTTTCCTGAGATAAGCTTGGTTTTCTTTCAGGCTAGATGCGGCAGAGATTCTGCCAGGCGGGAGTGAAAGTGCTGAGAGAAGGGAAAGCTCTGATCAACAGAGGATCTACCGTGATATCTGGAAACTTCGAGCCTCTCTCGAACTTTGCGTATCATCGGAGCAGAGCAGCAATGATAAGGACTCGGTGCGGAGCGACACTGAGAGTCTGTGTTCGTTGAGTGGGCCGGCCGGCAGCCTCTCCCAGGATGCGGCTGATGAAGATGACGGCCTTGAGGAGAGACCCACGGACAAAGGAGGCAAGCAGGATAGTGTGGATTCTGAGCGAGGCAGTGACAGCGAATCGAACACAAGAAAGCTCCTTCAGATGGACAGCGGCTACGCATCAATAGAGGCACCAAGCAAACTGTTAGAAGAAAGAATTCTCAAGGTGGACATTGAAAGTAGGACGAAAGACAAAACAGCTTCAGAGAAAAGGTTGTTCTTCACAAGTTCTGGACGCAAAGGGACTGTCTTTGAAAGTTTTGATGCAAAAATATTGAGTGAAGAGATAGAGGAAGAAGGTGCTGTTGGAGGTGAACCAGAAAGCCCCATAGGGTGGTCACCATATGGTCAAATGTTTGCAACCAGAGACTATTTACATAGAAGGGATTACAGCATTGATGAGAAGACTGATGCCTTATTCAATGAATTCCTCCGGCACGACCCTCAGTTTGACGACTCTCCGCTGAGGTCTAAGCACCGGTCCCGCATCCACCTCCGCAAGCAATGGCAGAGGACCAAGCAATACAGCGATCCAGGAATCCGTTACCCGCCTGGACTGGAACGGCACCGAACGCCCCTCCGGAGAGGCGACAGCGTGAATTACCCCCTCGACCATCGGTACCAGAGCACCTTGCCTCGCATCATCAGCACCACAGACGAGGAGCAATCCGGCAGTCAGGAACAGATCAAGTCACCAACTGCTAAGGACTCGGAACATCTCGGTGTGGACACTGAAGAAAGAATCCATATAATTGAGGAAGAGACAATGGAGCAAGGAAGTGTCATTGACCAGACTGAACAAATAGACTTCCAGCAGCCTTTAGACCATATTAGTGACTTCACAGAGACAAATAACTCTACAAACTTTGGGTATGGGCCTCAGATGATAGGAGCAGATCCCAAAGACATATTAGCTACTAGCATCGATGATAGGCTGTATAATAACCTTAAAAAATCCAAGGAGAGTGTGGAGTATGTAGTATCTGTCACACACACGTCACTAGACCACAGTCCTGTTTAACCTTTTTTTTTGTGGAAGTCTGACTCAATTTCTTTTTTGTAGAATTCTCATGTGTATGCTCTTCCTCTTTACTATTAGATACTCCTGACACACACAGGCAACTTTTGCTGCTATCATACACAAGATGCTTCATGTTCCCCCCCCCCACCCTTCCATCAAAGAATGATTAGATACCTGTAGAGCTTTAATCCCTAGTACATAAATGTTTTATTAGAAAACTAGCTTGCCTTTTTAAATAAAAACAGAATAAAAGAGTGGTACCGATGACTTGGGGAAAGCTTTTCGATTCAAGTTGTTTGGCTGTTATTTTATTTCTGTTCTTCCAAAATACCTGAGGATGTTTTTAATATTAATAAATGGCATCAACCTGGTATGAATAGCATTGTACACCAAGTGCTTCCTGTTCACAGAGTTGGCTGCATCGCTCCCATATGCATGTACCCTTTTCATTCGAAGACTATCATTCGAAAGAAACTCTAGGATTTTACCTCCATTTGTCACCAGTGCAAGTAACCTCCTTGAAACTTCTGAAATTTTTTAAGTGTAAATTTCTTCCTCAAGATGTTCATTCTCTGTCCATAATTTCATGTTATGTTTTGTGAATTAGAATGTCAATTTTTAAAAAACATATCCTTAATTGTTTGTACCTTCAGTGTAAAGGTGTCTGTAGTTTTATTAAACATAAACAATGCTATTCTGTATTTATGGATGGACTGGGCACAATAAATGGACAATGACTTTTTTTCTTATTTTAATTTTATTTTTGAAGTCTTATTTCCAAAATCATTAAGTAGAGTGGTTGTCTACCAGTCATTCAGCATTGAATGTTTTGACTCAGTGACCAGCTATCAATGTAATGCATTTAGGCTAACTTCACAAGTTTAAATAATTATATACAATAATTTTATAAAAAATATATGTGGTACTCTATAGGTCACACAAAACTTCTTACAAAGACACTTTACCTGTTTTTGTTTTTTATCTTAACTGTAAAAATCAGCCTTGACCTATTATTTCATTGACTTTTTTCTGCTTTCATTGCTAAAATAAATTCTTAATTCATTCAAACAAAAAATAATTTCGTGTGACTTGTTTCATATGTCTAAGAGCAATGTGGTAAAATAGAGAAAGAAGAAAATGTGGAAAATACCTTAAATTCCATTGTTCTAAGAACTTGTTCTATAAAGCACAAAACTCCAAGGTGAATCTTTTTATTATCTTGTGAGACACAGCAGCAAATGGCACATTGAAAGAGAAAGACAACATAAGATAGAATTGTTCATCATATTCTCTCTCTCTCTATCTATATCTCCCCTAACCCTTTTCTCTCCATTACATATTTTATCCGGAAGACTAATAGCTGAATGAAATTACCAGCATACTGAGTTGTGAGTCCTGTGTTTTCTGACAACTAAAGGAATGTTTGAGATCTCGGTTAACTTTCAGACTACCATTTTAAAGAGAGTGTTAGTAAAGATATTTCGAACCAGCTGGCAACAAGCTGGCTTTCTCCAATTAGCTATACCCGGCATGGAGCAGATTTAACAGGACTTTGTAACAAATCTATTTGTTTATTTAATGCTTGAATGAAGTCATCAATTCCGAATCTGTTTCCACTTCATTCCAAAGAAAACCCAACTAGATTTGCAAAAGATCTCTTTTCATCACTAAGCTACATTTTGTAAGTCTCAACAATGGTTTAGCACAATATAAGAATATCTAAAGTATTGCCTTGTTGCTGTTCAAGAAACAATAGAGCCTCTAAATTTCTTCCCCGTCAAAGGTAGCAGAATCAGAATCAGGTTTAATATTACTGGCATGTGTTGTGAAATGTGTTGTTATATGGCAGTGGTACAGTAAATTACAGTAAATATATATATATTTTAAAACATTAAATTAAATAAGAAGCGCAAAAAGAGAAATAAGAAAGTCGTGAGGTAGAGCGTTCAGTCTAACATAATGAATTTCAGAGGCAGAGTATAATAGAAAATCATTATTTATTTATTTATTGGGGTACAATGTGAAATCGGCCCTTCCCGCCCTTCCCGCCCTTTGAGCCACACAGCCAGCAAGCCCTGATTTAATCCTAGCCTAATCACACAACAATTTACAAAGACCAATTAACCTATCAACCAGTACATCTTTGGAAGGTGGGAGGAAACCAGAGCACCTGGAGGAAACCCTCAGGGTCACGGGGAGGATGTACAAACTGCAGGCAGCGAGGGGAACTATACAATATACTGATCATTACTGATCGGTTTGAACCTGTGTCTTATTCTAAATTAATTAGTTGTTTTATGATGGAATTTTAACTTTTTAAAATCCTTCCCAAAGCTCTTAGGCGTTAGGGATGGTATATAGCACTTATTCATTTGTGATTTGTTGTAAATACATTGTTACAGATTATCCTTCTGGTACCTGCAATTCTGTTTGGTGTTATTTATACAAATCAAGTTATGTAAACTAACTAAGCAGAAGTGTGGCCTCTGCTCTGGTTAAAGCAGCAGACAGTATGACATCATAAGTGTCTGTTTCTTGTTCACTCTTGTAAGTTCTGGATAAGTAATTTCATATTTGTACTCTAGCAACTGATACAGAACTATGAGCTGCTGACAGTATTCATTGCCCACAAGCCCATTGTTAAGTATGGGAAGGTGATGATCAGTGGAAAAGAAGGCTTCTTCCATTGAGGTTGGATGAGATGAGACAAGAACTAGAGGTCATGATTTAAGGGTGAAATGTAAACTGTTTAAGGAGAATATGATGAGAGCGTGGAACGAGTTGCTGGTGGAAGTGGTGGACTTGGGTTTGAATTTAACATTTAAGAGAAATTTGGATAAATACATGGATGGCGGGGGAGTATGGAGGTGTGGGTCGATGGGTGTAGGCAGATAAATAGTTTGGCATGGACTGGAGTCATTGAGCCACGGAAACAGGCCCATTAGCCTATCTAGTCTGTGCCAAACCATTTAAACTGCCTACTCCCACGTGACATTAGCCCTCCATACCCTTACCTTCCATGTATCTATCCCAACTTCTCCTAAACATTGAAATCAAGCTCACATGCATCATTTGTGCTGGCAGTTTGTTCCACACTCTCAGAACCCTCTGAGTGAAGATGTTTGCCATCATGTTCCCCTTAAACTTTTTAGCTTTCGCCCTTAACACATGACCTCTAGTTGGCGTCCCACCAACCTCAGTGGAGGACTAGATGGGCCAAAGGGCCAGTTTCTGTGCTGCAGTGTTCTGTGGCTCTGTCTAGAGCCAGAGTTGTACAACACAGAAACATGATGACCTTCTCACCATATCCATGCCTCCTAGTGGCCATGCCCTCTTGGAAGCATTTATGACTGAGGTCTGCCTTCTAATACTGCCTTCTGTTGGAACTTGGTAGTCCTAACTGTTAAAATGTACTTTTATCTCCAATTTATTCAAATAAAAAGCCTCTAAGACTCTGGAGGGACAAGAGACAACAGATGCTGGAATCTGGCGCATCACATAAAAAAGTGCTGGAGAAACTCAGCTGGTCGCGCAGCATCTGCAAAGAGGAATGGACAGTTGACACAAAGATCTCAGCCCGAACCTTCATCTGTCCATTTCCCTCCATAGGTATTGCTCAACCCACTGAGTTCCTCCAACAATTTATGTGTGTTGCTCTAACACAGGGGTTCCTAACCTTTTCTATGCCATGGACCCCTGCCATCAGTCAAGGGGTCCATGAAGCCCAGGTTGGAAACCCCTGCTCTGGGACTTCAGCCTTTACAGGACCAGGTTGTTTTTTCCAGAAACAATGAGCCTAATCGAGCTGCTTGACAGTTTCAGACAGGTGTCAGCCAATTCCAGCCCAGCTCATTTCACTTGCACAACCAGAGGCCCAAATGAGCTGGAGGTCAGATGCAGGCATACCTGGCTTCCAGTTGAAAGCACCACTTGGGCCCTGAGGCAATGTGTTGGAGAGAGGGGACAGACGTGTATTAGTCATTTCAATAGGTTAACGTCCCAGTGGAAAAAAAGGTAAGTAAGTTATTTTGCTTTATGTTATTGTTTTTTTCGCGTTATTTGTTAAGATACAATAGTTTTCAATTAATTAAGTATATCTGCTTGCCTCTTTGTAGTTCCCCAACTATCAAAGACATTTTAAAATAGCTCAAAGCCTTTCACATCCAGCAAGTTCGACATCCTCGAAGGAGGATGAGAGGAGATTTGGTGGAGATGTACAATGTGATAAGAGGCATAGATAGAGTGGACAGCCAGAGACTTTGTCCCAGGGTGGAAATGTCTAATACAGGGTGTCATAATTCTGAGGTGTTGGGAGGAAAGTTTAGGGGTGATGTCAGAGATTTTTTTAACAGAGGGAGTGGCGGAAGTTCATGGAACGTGCTGCCATAAGTGCTGGTAGAGGCAGATACATTAGGGACATTTAGGAGTCATATGGATAAAAAATAGAAGGCTATGTGGTTAGGCGAATCTGAGAGTAGGTTAAAGGGCTAGCATAATATCATGGGCTGAAGAGCCTGTACATTCTATGTTAACTTGCCAAAGACTAGTAGGGTATATACTGATGGGGCTTAAGCAATCTCAGCAAACAGAGCATTGTTAGACTTTGCTGTCTGCTGTAGTTGGGTTTCTACTTACCTTTTACTCTGGATGAGTGATTCATTCTGCCAGAACTCTCAGAATTTAAAAATAAATCAGTGAAATTCATTCATAATTCCAGTTGATGAAAGATTTGAAGAATAATTTCACTGTCAACGAGGAGAGAAGGGAATGAATAATTAATGACTAATAGAGGTTATTCATAACTTTGTGGGCCGAAGGGCCTGTGTTGTGCTGCAGGTTTTTCAGCGTTTCTATTACTGAAAGAATTGGAGTTCGGTTTGAGGTACAGTCAGTATAGCCTAGTTTGGGGATTAATACGCTGCAGGAGAAAAGGGCTAGGATTTCAGAATCAGAGTCAGGTTTCATATCACTGCCATATGCCATGAAATTTGTTGTTATGTGGCAGCAGTACATTGCAATACATAATAATGAAAACAGTAAATTACAGTAAGAAATATATATATTCAAAAAGTTGATAAATACTTAGGGTGAAAAGAGAAAAAAAAAGTAGTCAGCTAGTTTTCTTGGGTTCAGTGTCCATTCAGAATTCTGATGGCAGTGGGGAGGAAGCTGTTCCTGAATCATTGAGTGTACCTGTACCCCTGCCCTGATGGTAGTAATGAGAAGAGGGCATGTCCTGGGTGATGGGGGCCCTTAATGATGGATGCCACCTTTTTGAGATATCGCCGCTTGAAGATGTCCTGAATGTTGGGGAGGCTAGTGACCATGTTGGAGCTGACTGATTACAACTTTCTGCAGCTTATTTTAATCCTGTGCAGTAGCCACCCACCCCCACCCCTCCAATACCAGATGGTGATGCAGCCATTTGGAATATTCACCATGGTACATTTGTAGAAATTTGTAGTATCTTTGGTGACATACTAAATCAAGTCAAACTTCTAATGAAACATAACTGCTGTCATTCCATCTTTGTAACTGCATTGATACGTTGAGCCCAGGCTAGATCCTCAGAGATGTTGACACCCAGGAACTTGAAAATGCTCACCCTTTCCATTTCTGATTCCTAGATGAGGACTGGTGTGTGTTCACCTGACTTCCCCTTCTGAAGTCCACAATCAATTCTTTGGTCTTACTGACGTTGAGTGCAGGGTTGTGTTCCGCCTTGCTGTGTCAATTTTATGGGCCTAGATTGGTTGCAGTTTCTTAATGCAGCAACTCGCTCTGAATTACATGCATAGATTAAGGAATGACTGGCTCCAAGCAGTCTACCTAACTTTCCTCCTCAACCTCACTCGTAAAAGTGAATCAGTAGTTGCAAAATACTTAGTATTTCAAAATACTTAGTTTTTTTTTATTTATGGTGCAACTGTAACGAAAACCAATTTCCCCCCTGGGATCAATAAAGTATGACTATGCAGGGTAGAACTGAAACCTACTGCACAGCATCCCAACCAATACAATTCTGGACTCACCAGAAGCAAATCTTAAACACAAGATATTCTGCAGATGCTGAAAAGCCCAGAGTAGCACTCAGCAAGTCAGGCAACATCTATGGAAAGGAATAAATATTTGACGTTTCAGTGTTCGTTTGTGGGTTTCGCCACAAGCAAACACAAGATACTGTTTGATAGGAAGAGAATATTATCTTCGTTACATTGCCATGCTCATAACTAGTTTTATTTCATTCAGTATATTGGCTCATAAACAATTGGCCAGTTGCTAAAAAAGTAACAACCCTTAATGCAATTGCAAAGAGCTTGACAGAAAGATGTTTGAGATCTAGATTGGAGAGGGTTAAAAAGAAACTTATTTTCTTAATTGCGACACGGTGCTGAATAGGCTCTTCTGGCCCTTCAAGCCACACAGCCCAGCTATACCCTGATTTATCCCTAGCCTAATCATGGGACAATTTACAATGACCAGCTAACCTACCGACCTGTGGGAGGAAACCCACGCAGTCACGGGGAGAATGTACAAATTCCTTACAGGCAGTGGTGGGAATTGAATCCAGTCTGCCTGTACCGTAAAGTGTTGTATTAACCATGATGCTGCTATACCTCCCCAAACCAATGTTCAATCAGCAGAATACCCTCAAATTGTCATAAATCATACTGCCTTCATTAATAGTCAAATAATGCCATCACTAATTAATCAGAAGTACTACAATTCATTTACCGTAAAATATATCAGTAAATCTAAGCATTTCTTTTCCAGATTAAGCATTTTATTTGTTTCAATCCTTGGAGTCTCTTAAGAAAACAGACCCAGAGAAAGCAGGTTGTTTTCTCTGGAGTGGGGAGATTTGATAGTCATTTATAAGATTGTGAGAGGTATAGATGGAGTAGACAGACAGCATCTATTTTCCACAGGGCTGAAATACCAGAGGGCATACATTAAGGTGAGACGGGGTCATTTTAAAGGAGATGTGAGAGGCAAGTCTTGTTACACAGAGAATGGTAAGTGCCTGGGGTGGTGGTAAAGGCAGACACAGCACATTAGGACTTTGTAAGAAACATTTAGATAGGCACATGAATGTGAGGGATAAGGACATTGTGTAGACAGAAAGGATTAGTTTAGTTAGCCATTTGATTACTAATTTATTTGGTTGGGCGCATCATTGTGGGCGGAAGGGCCTGTATGGTTTTATGTTCTATCCAACGTGCAACTGCCATTCAGCTGTATTTCTAATACTGCTACAAATATTTGTCATTAGCACTTCATATGTGAAAATGGTTATTTCCTCAACTAATTGTTGGGTATTCCTAAGTAAATACTGATACCTGATTCTTTTCTTCCTCAGGTCCCTGACTTTAAGTTGAATTTCTAAGGAAATGAACGGAAGTTCGTCTGAGGTTTCAACCTGTGAAGCGTGCAAGTTTTTCTCTTTAAGACGGTCTTGCCAAGCCAGAAGATCGCCATCTCCTCAAGAACAGGGAGAGAAAGAACGAAGTCTCACGAATGGATTCTGGTCCATCCTCCTAGCTGGAGCTGCACTGTGTGTTTCTACAGCTGGACCACTGGGCTTTCCGCTTTCGGGAAAAGACTGATGGAACCAGGGACACAGTCCCAAAGAGTGAAAAATCCTCCTCTGTCTCCCTTCTCTAAAAAAGGGACTTCACTAATGCACCTACCATGAACCAGCAGCCTTGATGGTTGCCCACCGGCAGTAACTGTACAATTGTTGTCGTGTTTGTACTTTTGAGTTGGTGACTGTTGGTGATGTACTGTGTTTGCCTTGTAACAATTTAGACAAAATGCTGGATGTTATAAAATTGTGCTGTACGCCGTAATGTTGAGGTTAGATGGTATTGACAGATGTTGAACCTTTCTGTAAATCCTTATTCTACCCACCTGGTTTCACCTATCACCTTCGAGCTATTCCCCCCTCCCCCATCTTTTTATTCTAGTGCAGGAGTTCCCAACCTGGGGTCCATGGGCCCCTCAGTTAAAGGTAGGGGTTCATGTAAAAAAAAAGAGTTAGGGTTCCCTATTTGAGCATCTCTCCCCCTCCTTTCCAGCCTTGAAGAAGGGCCTCGGCCCGAAATGTTGACTGTTTATTAATTTCCATGGATGTTGCCTGACCTGCTGAGTTCCTCCGGCACTTTGTGTGTGTGTGTGTGTGTGTGTGGTGTGTGTGTGTGTGTGTGTGTGTGTGTGTGTGTGTGTGTGTGTGTGTGTGTGTGTGTGTGTGTGTGTGTGTTAGTGCGCGCATGCGTGTGTGTGTGTGCGTGCATGTGTGTGCGTGTGTGTGTGTGTGTGTGTGTATGTATGTGTGAGTGTGTACGTGCGTGTGTGTGTGTTGCTTTGGATTTCCAGCATCTGCTGAATCTTTCAAGTTTATAGTCCTTATTGCTGTTTGTATGAGGCATGAGCAAAAATAACGCTGTCACTGAACTGAGCCAAAATGAACAATATCCTCAAGTACTGGCAACAAGCTGAACTTGCTGTGATTGAAACCAAAACACATTGCCTTCAGTCTGATTAATTCAGATGCTGGTTGAGCCAATTATTTCATTTTTAAAGTCATTATGCTTCTCGTTTTTTTTTTATACTGATGTTACTTTTTTGTGCGGTGTTTCCCTTGTCCCAGTTGTTATACCCTTTTCTATAGGTTTTGTGCATGCTACAAGTCATAAGAAAACCTGTTGGTTTTATCATAAAATGTCAATAAAAGTTTTCACTCAATATCATCTTTGCTTCTTCAATCTTCAAATTGGTTTCAGAAGTAGCATCTGTTTACATAATAAGGTTATAATGACGTGTGTGTTATATACCTCCAGTGGCCACTTTATGAAATACCTCCTGTATCTAATAAAGTGGCCACTGAGTGTATTTCGGTATGTTCGTGGTTTCTGCTGCTCTAGCCCATCCACTTCAGGATTCAATGTGTTGAGCATTCAGAGATGCTCTTCTGCACAGCACAGTTGTAACGTGTGGTTATTTGTGTTCCTGTTGCCTTTCCGTCAGCTGGAACCAGTCTGGCCATTCTCCTCCGACCTCGCTCATTAACAAGGTGGTTCTGCCCACAGAACCGGGTGCTCCGGTTTCCTCCCACGGTCCAAAGACGCACCGGTTGGTAGATTTATCGGCCATTATAAATAGTCCCGTGATTAGGTGAGGTTGCGGGGTGACACGGCTCAAAGGACCGGAAGGGCCTATTCTGTGTTGTTCCTCAATAAATAAAAAAAATAAAATAAATTGCCGTTCACTGGACTTTTTTTTTTGTCTTCACACCATTCTCTGTAAACTCCAGAGACTGCTGTGCATGAAAGTTTCTGAGATATTCAAACCACCCCATCTGGCACCAATAGTCATTCCATGGTCAAAGTCACTTAAATCACATTTCCTTCCCCATTCTGATGTTTGGTCTGGTCAACAACTGAATTTCTTGACCATGCCTGCAGGCTTTTGAGCATCGAGTCGCTGCCATATGACTGGCTGAATGGATATTTGCATTAATGAGCAAGTGTATCTCATAAAGTGACCACTGAATGTATTAGTTAAATTGCAAAATGTTCTGAAGTGATTATTTAAAGGAGCATTTAAGAAATTCTTAATGACGTTTGATAGGTAAGACAGAGGGCTATGTAGGAGGGGAGTGTTAAATTGATCTTAGAGTACATTCCAAGGTTGGCATAACGTTGTGGAGCAATAGGCATGTCCTGTGTAATTCATCGCCATGGTATCCAACAAAATCTTATGTCACGTCATACACTATAAGAGCAGATGACCAAAAGGTTACCAAAGATGATTTTATTCAGCACCTTGGAAGAAAGGATGGGAGCGAGAAAGATCAGTGGCAAGTCAGTGCAGTGGTTAGTGCAGCCGCCTCACAGCTGCCCAGTCCTGGGTTCAATATTGACCTTGGGCTCTATCTGGGAAGAATTCGGACAGTCTCTGCAAGGCCACGGAGGTTTCTGCTTGCTGCTTGGATTTCCTCCCACATCACAAAGAAGTTCTAAAAACTCAAAGTTCAAAGTAAATTTTATTATCAAAGTACATATATGCCACTATATACAACTCTGAGATCCATTTCCTTATGTACGTACTCAGCAAATCTATAGATTTGTAACAGAATCAGTGAAAGATCAACCAGAGTGCAGAAGACAACAAACTCTGCAAGTGCAGATATAAATAAATAGCAATAAATAATGAGAACAGGAGATAAAGAGTCCTCAAAATAAGCTCATTGGTTGTGGCAACATTTCAATGATGCAGCAAGTGAGTGTAGTTATATCCTTTTATTCAAAAGCTGAGGGGTAGCAACAGTTCGTGAACCCGGTGGTGCGAGTCTTGAGGTTCTCGTATCTTCTACCTGATGGCAGCGGTGAGAAGAGAGCATGTCTTGGGTGATGGGGATCCCTGATGATTAATGCTGCTTTCCTATGACAGCATTTCATGTAGGTGTGCTCAATGGAGGTAAGGGCTTTGCCTGCGATGTACTGGGCCAATGGTGGGGAGGGTCTTACCCATGATGTATTGGGCAGACGTACCATTTGTAGGATATCCCATTCAGAGGCATTGACGTTTCCAAACCAGTCTGTGATGCAGCCAATCAATATACTTTCCACTACACATCTATAGTAATTTGTCAAAGTTTTTAAAAAGGCTCTTTTGCTGCTGTAAATTGCTGTAAATGTCAAAAACCCAAAGGGGAGCTGATGAGAAAATGAGTTATAAGTCAAAAGTGAGAATGAAATTGAGAGAATTGCTCTGTTGGAGCTGTCATGAATACAATGTGTTGAATGTCCCCTTATATATAAATAGGTAGGAATGGTAATCAGAGGTTAACATCTTGGCAGCTAAAGACATGATCAGAATGCTGGATGGATTAAATGAACAAGTATACATATTGAAGAGTAATTATGATGTACTGAGATGGGAAGGGGCAGACATAGGAGGAGCATCAAGAAGATAAGAATTTTAATCATCTGGGAGCAATAAGCACAGGGTGATTGGGAGCAGGACTCAGTAGGTATTTGTACATGAACAGCAGAGTTCTGGAAGATCCCAAGTTCATGAAGAGGAGAATGAGAGAAGCAGGTCTAGAGGGTAAAAGAAAACTCACAGCTCTGGATCACAAGGTCACCATTGAAGTTCAAAGCATTTGTAACTTCAGAAGTTATTTCACAAAAACAAAATTAAGTCATTAACACCAAGATGAAGATGAAAGTGAAAGCTTAACCAGCGAGGTTGACCTTGAGCACAATGAAGAGATGGAGACACACTAAGATTTAAGAAGAAATTCCAGAGTTGATAATGGGGCATACACAGCCAGAAATGTAGGAACTCTGCCTCCAACAATAACAGGGTTGGAATGGGTTACGGACAGAAATCCACGGAAGGTGCTTAAGCCCAAGGAGGAGAATTGTAAACATGACATCCCAGTGGGCTGATGTGGTTGATGACTTGGTACTGAGAATGTAAAAATTGGTGGGAAGTCTACTGTACGTTCTCCCCGTGACTGTGTTGGCTTCCTCTGGGTGCCTTGAACATTGAATCACAGTGGATTTAATTTGGTTTTTTTTGAAACTGATCAACAGAAAAGACACTTCTGTGTCAAAGTGAAATGAAAATATAATGTGAACCTGCTTAAAGTGAAACCTTTTGCATCCCAATATATTATAAGGAAATATTTCTGTACGCCTCTCAATCACACCAAAGCCACTCGGCATCTAAGCTTGAACTAAAAGAACAGGTAGATCTCTTGCATAATTGTACTGCTTCTATCAACTTCCGTACTGGACACTAAGTTCTCTGGCTCTATATTGGCCCATGATGAAGCTGAATGAGTTTACAAATCTCGGCAGCTTTTTCCAGTCCTGTGCAGTGCCTTCCTCCAATACCAAGCAACTCCAGTTAGAATGCTCTGCATAGAAATATGTAAGTTCTAATTTTCTAATTTAAATTTAAAGTTTAAATTTAACTTAATTTAATTTAAATTGAAATTTTCTAATTGACATAAAAGGGGGGAAGCAATGAAAATAAAGACAGAGAACAAAAAGATAAAAGAGAAAGAAAAATTTTGTTTTCATTTATATTTCTACAGAAATGATGCAATAATCATCATCATCATGTGATGTTGGCGATCATAGTCTTTGACCTTGATTGCTCTTGGCAAATTTTTCTTCAGAAATGGTTTACCATTGCCTTCTTCTGGGTAGCGTCTTTACAAGATGGGTGACCCCTGGCTTTATTGATATTCTTCTGAGATTGTCTGCCTGGCATCAATGATCACATAACCAGTACTTATGATGTGCACCAGCTACTCATACGACCGTCCACCACCTGATCTCATGGCTTCACGTGACCCCGATCTGGGGGCTAAGCAGGTACCACACCTTGCCCAAGGGTGACCCGCTGAGTCGCAGAGGGAAGGAGTGCCTTACACCTCCTTTAGTAGAGATGTATCTCCACCCAGCCACCCAAATTATTGCATGCAATAATAATAATTAAAAACTGAAAAGAGTGTCCTTATGTGCAAAAGTTAATTCTCAGTACTGGAAAGGTGGTTTGGTAGTAATCAGGCATCAATACAAAATTGCTTAGGCTGGAATGGATTATTTCTAATATTCTTGTTGAGTTTCTTCAGTGAGTTCAGAGCAGCAACTTTGTAGCTTTCATCAAAGTTGACTACATCAACAGGGTGCAAGAATCTTGATGAACTGGTCAGTGTTGTCCACTTTATGCATTACTAAAGGTGATTCTTCTCCCCTTCAGCGTGAAGTCCAACTGTATTAAGTTTAATGTGACCCCATTGTGAAAGACATTAAAAGGCTTTTTCAATCTCTAAACATCCTGCCTAATGTCTTCAAACATCAGTGTAATTCTTCTTACTGCCTAGAGCCATATAAGCACACCATTTTGTGTCCAGACAAGACATGAGATTGGTAATTTGGTTTTGTTGTTGTCACTTACTGAGGTGCAGTAAAAAACTTGTCTTACATACTGCGCATACAGATCAGTTCATTACAACAGTGCATTGAGGTACTACAAGGTGAAAGAATAACTAAGTGCAGAATAAAGTGCTATGGAGACCGTGCAGTTCAGGTACCACAATAAGATGCAAGGTCAGATCGATAATGATTGTGAGGTCAAGAGTTGAGTTGGGTTAGGTGGGTTTACAGCTAGAGGTCATGGGTTAGGGTGAAATGCATGAGGGAAAACTTCACTCAGAGGGCCGTGAGAGTGTGGAACAAGCTGCCAGCGCACATGGTGCACACGAGATCAATTTTTACTTTTAAGAGAGTTTGAATTGGTACATGAATGGTAGAAGTATGAAGGGCCCAGAGCAGGTCAATGGGAATAGGGAGTTTAAATGGTTTGGCACAGACTAGGCGGGCTGAAAGGCCTGTTTTTGTGCTGTAGTCTTTTATGACTCAAAGAGTTCATCTCATTGTAAAGAAGTATCATTCAATAGTTTTACAGCAGTGGGATAGAAGCTGTCCCTGAGCCTGGTGATACATGCTTTCAGGCTTTTGTATTTTCTGCCTGATGAGAAGGGAAGAAGAGAGAATACCAGCTGCTTTACCAAGGCAATAAGAAGTATAGATAGAGTCAATGGTGAGGAGGCTGGATTTTGGGAGGTACTGAAGTGCCTACAGTTTATTGCAGTCATAAGTAGAGTAGTTCCCTCACAAGGTCATGATGAATTGCGATAAGGTGTTTTTTTATGGGAAGGAGTGGGAGAGGGGAATTAGGCATTTACATTCACTGACCCTTCACTAACCATTCAATATTCTTACAACAGCAACACACAACAGAGGCTGTCCTTGATACCCCGGTGGTATATACTTACATGCTTTTGTATTTTCTGCACAGTGGGATAAGAGAGAATGTCTGGGGGCTGAGGTGGAGTCTTTGATTATGCTGGCTGCTTTACAGAGGCAATGAGATATAGACCAGCGTCTCTGGAGGGGAGACTGGTTTCTTTGATGTAGTAAGCTGTGTGTGTAACTCTCTGCAGTTTCTTGCAGTCGTGGGCAGAGCAGCTGCCGTACTGAGCCAGATAGGATACTTTCAATGTGTATCGATAAAAATTGCTGAGGGTCAAAGTGGACATGCCAAATTTCTTTAACCTCCTAAAGAAGTAGAGACACTGGTGAGCTTTCTTGGCCTTGGCATCAATGTGATTGGACTATTCATTAGGAACTTGAATCTTTCCACCCCCATCACCCAGGTCATGCCTTGTTCTCATTGCTACCATCAGGAAGGACATACAGAAGCTTAAAGGCATACACTCAGTGATTCAGGAACAGCTTCTTCCCCTCCGCCATCCGATCTCTGGATGGGCATTGAACTCATGAACACTACCTCACTACGTTTTAATTTCTAATTTTGCACTACTTATTTAATTTAACAATTTTATATATATATATATATATATATATAGATACATATATTTACTGTAATTCAGTTTTTCTCTGTTATTATGTATTGCATTGTACTGACAACAAAATTCATGACATTGCTGGTGATATTAAACCTGATTCTGATCGTTGACCTCAGCACCATTGATGTAAATAGGAGCCCGTGCCCCACACCCCTCCTGAAGTCAATGACCAGCTCTTTTGCTTTGCTGACACTGAGGTGAAGGTTGTAGTCATGACACCATGTCACTAGGCCTTCTATCTCCTTGTACATTTACTCATCATTGTTTGAGATACCACTATGGTGGTATCATCGCAAAATCGTGGATGGAGCCGGAGCAGATTATGGTCAAACAGTCATGAGTTTTATATGAGTCGAGTGCAGGCTGAAGATGCACCCTTGTGGGACACCAGTGTTCAAACTAATCATGACAGAGATCTTGCCATGCACCCTTACGGACTGTGGTCTGTTGGCCGGTAAGTCTGGGATCCAATTGCAAAGGGAAGTATTGAGACCCAAGACTCGGAGTCTGGAGGCGAGTTTGTTTAGAATTATCGTACTGAACCCGCAATCACCATTGTGGACGTAATATCAGTCTTTCAGAGAGTCAACCCGTGGAAGCAACTGGTCTGCATGGTGTCCCTGGTTGCACCCTTAGATCCAATGGTGACCAAATGACAAGGGTACTTGCAGACATTTTTAACCTCTCCCTGTTTCAATGTGAGGTTCCCCAACTGCTTTCAGAAGACCGCTATCATTCCGATACCCAAGTAAAATGAGGTAGCCCATGCCTTAATGACTACCGCCAAGTGGCTCTGATTTTTACCATCATGAATTGTTTCAAGTGGCTGATCGTGGCATGCATTAACTCCAGTCTCTCAGACAGCAGATCTATGGCAGATGCCATCTCCCCGATCCTACACTTGTCTCTGGAGCATCTGAACAATAAAGATCCTTACATTAGATTATTACTTCAGCTCTGCCTTCAATACATCATCATCATCACGAGCTGTTCTGCATGATGTGGGTGATCAGCGTCTTCCTCTCTCTATCCATGACCACGGTTGTTCTTAGCAGATTTTTCTACAGAAATGGCTTGCCAATGCCTTCTACTGGGCAGTGTCTTTACAAGACGGGTGACCCCAGCCATTAACAATACTCTCCTGAGATTGTCTGCCTGACGTCAGTGGTCACGTAACCAGGACTTGTGAGGTGCACCAGCTGCTCGTATGACCATCCACCACCTGCTCCCATGGCTTCACATGACCCTAATCAGGGAGCTAAGTAGGTGCTACACCTTGCCCAAGGGTGACTTGCAGGCTAGCAGAGGGAAGGAGCACCTCACACCTCCTTTGGTAGAGACCTATCTCCCCTCCACCTCCTTTTCAATTCATCAATGCTCAGAAATAGTTACATAAAACATCAGGCACAGATATTATGAAAAATACCACCAAGTTATGCTGCTATGTAAACCATCAACTGGTTAGTCCTGCCCTTGTCACTATGTATGATGGCTGCTGTATATTTTCAGGCTCTCCCAGGAATAGTAATAGATACATTAAAAGATTGTTTTGAATTATTTAATTTAAATTTTATTCATTTTTAAAGTCAGAGCTGCAAAGGGCTTGAAAGTCCTTGTCCAGGATTCCCTAAAGTTAACTTGCAAGTTGAGTCGGTGAAAAGGAAGGCAAACACAGTCTTAGCCTTAATTTCACAACAACTAGAATATTAAAGCAAGGATTAATGCTGAAGCTTTGTTCAGACTGCACTTGGAGTATTGTGAGCAGTTTTGGAACTCTTATCTAAGAAGGGATGTGCTAGCATTGGAGAGGGTTCGGAGGAAGTTCGCGAGAATTATCCCGGGAATGAAAGCGGTAAAATATGAGGAGCATGTGATAGCTCTGGACCTGTACTCACCGGAATTTATAAGAATGAGGGGGATCTCATTGAAACCGAATAAATATTGAAAGGTCCAAGCAGAGTGGACATGGAGAGGATATTTCCCCTAGTGGGAGAGTCTAGGACCATAGGACACAGCCTCAGGACACAAGGACATCCCTTTAGGACAGGGATGAGGAGGAATTCTTTTAACCAGAGAGTGATGAATCTGTGTAATCCATTGCCACAGATTCTTGTGGAGGCCAAGTTTTTGAGTATATCTAAAGCAGAGGTCAAAAGGTTCTTGTTTAGTAGGTGTGTCACAGGTTAAGGGGAGAAGGCAAGAGAATTGGAATTGGAGGGATAGTAAATCAGCCATGACAAAATGGGCAGACTCAATGGGCCAAATGGCCTTTTTCTGCTCCTATGTATTATCACCTAAAACAAATACTGATATGGAATCAAGGGTTCGAGGGACAGTCTGGAGTGGAATTGGGTCAGAAGACCCGACGAACGAGCATGATGACCTTCTCCAATTGCTGTTTCTTACCATTTCTTTCTCCCCCTTGAATGTGCAAACAGTTCTCACTAAGTGCAGGAAAGTCTGAGCATTCACTTAGAGACACTTCCAGGGAAGATTCAGCTCAATATTGTATTCTTTTGAAGCAAACCCATTTGGGATTTAATAAGAGTTACAGAATTACTTAACACTGAAACAGGCTCTTCAGCCTACCTCATCCATGCTGATTGGGCCCACATTTGGCCCACATCTCCCTCAACCTTTTCCATCCATGTACCTGTCCAAATATCTTTTAAACATTGTTATTGTACCAGCTGCTACCACTTCTCCCTGCGGCTCTTCCCACATACCCACCACCCTCTGTGTGGAAAATGTTACTGGACGGGCCCCCTTTAAAAGGGGGTGGTACAGTAGTATAGAGGCTAGCATAACACTATTACAGCGCCAGTGACCCGGGTTCATTACTGATACTGTCCGTTAGGGGTTTATACATTCTTCCCAAAAACATGTGGGTTCACTTGGGGTGCTCCAGTTTCCTCCCACATTCCAAAAACGTACAGGTTAAGTTCAAGTTCAACTTTAATTGTCATGGATACCCCATGAAAACAGCGTTTCTACAAGGCCAAGGTGCAAAACACAGTCCCGACAGTCGTACACAGGTTAGTAGGCTAAATGGTTACAAGGGTGTAGTTGTTGGGCCAGAAGGGCCTGTAACCATATAACCATAACCATATAACAATTACAGCACAGAAACAGGCCATCTCAGCCCTTCTAGTCCATGCCGAACTCTTACTCTCATCTAGTCCCACCAACCTGCACTCAGCCCATAACCCTCCATTCCTTTCCTGTCCATATATCTATCCAATTTAACTTTAAACAACAACATCGAACCTGCCTCAACCACTTCTGCTGGAAGCTCGTTCCACACAGCTACCACTCTCTGAGTAAAGAAGTTCCCCCTCATGTTACCCCTAAACTTTTGCCCTTTAACTCTCAACTCATGTCCTCTTGTTTGAATCTCCCCCATTCTCAATGGAAAAAGCCTATCCACGTCTACTCTATCAATCCCCCTCATAATTTTAAACGCCTCTATCAAGTCCCCCCTCAACCTTCTATGCTCCAAGGAATAAAGACCTAACTTGTTCAACCTTTCTCTGTAACTTAGGAGATGAAACCCAGGCAACATTTTAGTAAACCTCCTCTGTACTCTCTCAATTTTATTGATAACTTTCCTATAATTCGGTGACCAGAACTGTACACAATACTCCAAATTTGGCCTTACCAATGTCTTATACAATTTCAACATTATATCTCAACTCCTATACTCAATGCTCCGATTAATAAAGGCCAGCATACCAAAAGCTTTCTCCACCACCCTATCCACATGCTATTCTACCTTCAGGGAACTATGCACCATTATTCCTAGATCCCTCTGTTCTACAGCATTCTTCAATGCCCTACCATTTACCATGTATGTTCTATTTTGAATAGTCCTACCAAAATGTATCACCTCACATTTTTCAGCATTAAACTCCATCTGCCATCTTCAGCCCACTCTTCTAACCGGTCTAAATCTCTCTTCAAGCTTTGAAAACCTACTTCATTATCCACAACGCCACCTATCTTAGTGTCATCTGCATGTTGTATCTCTAAATAAATAAACCTTTCTCCTTTCACCTTAAATCTATGCTTTCTCGTTTTCCCTACACGACTCCCTTGTCCATTTGTTCCCCCCCCCCCCATCCCTCCCCACCGATCTCCCTCCTGGCACTTATCCTTGTAAGCGGAACATGTGCTACACATGCCCTTACACTTCCTTCCTTACCTCCATTCAGGGCCCCAGACAGTCCTTCCAGGTGAGGCGGCACTTCACCTGTGAGTTGGCTGGGGTGATATACTGCGTCCGGTGCTCCCGATGTGGCCTTCTATATATTGGCGAGACCCGACACAGACTGGGAGATCGTTTTGCTGAACATCTATGCTCTGTCCGCCAGAGAAAGCAGGATCTCCCAGTGGCCACACATTTTAATTCCATGTCCCATTCCCATTCTGATATGCCTATCCACGGCCTCCTCTACTGTAAAGATGAAGCCACACTCAGGTTGGAGGAACAACACCTTATATTCCATCTGGGTAGCCTCCAACCTGATGGCATGAACATTGACTTCTCTAACTTCTGTTAATGCCCCACCTCCCCCTCGTACCCCATCCGTTATTTATTTATATACACACATTCTTTCTCTCTCTCTCCTTTTTCTCCCTCTGTCCCTCTCACTATACCCCTTGCCCATCCTCTAGGCTTTTTCCCCCCTCCCCCTTTTCCTTCTCCCTGGGCCTCCTGTTCCATGATCCTCTCATATCCCTTTTGCCAATCACCTGTCCAGCTCTTGGCTCCATCCCTCCCCCTCCTGTTCTCTCCTATCTTTTGGATCTCCCCCTCCCCCTCCCACTTTCAAATCCCTTACTCACTCTTCCTTCAGTTAGTCCTGACGAAGGGTTTCGGCCCGAAACGTCGACTGTACCTCTTCCTAGAGATGCTGCCTGGCCTGCTGTGTTCACCAGCAACTTTGATGTGTGTTGCTTTCTTGTGTTAGCCTCCCTGGGAATAAGACTGCGATGGTAATTGTCTTACTGTTCACATCAATCTTCCTTAAGAGACAAGAGGGAACATAGCCCATGTTACCTGGAACTGTGAATTCCTTCCCCTGTGTGGGAGTTAATTGGACAGGCACCATTGCACCTGATGTATACTGGGTTAATGACTTTATCACACTTGTTAATTAATTTGTCTCAAATGGACAGATTCAGTGACTACTGTTGAAAGATTTCCCACAAGCATTGCCACTAGGGCTGTCATTAATATTTAATAGTTAAACACAAAATAATCATTGGAAGTCAGGAAAATCACAGATCCAAGGGAAAAAGGCAAGGATCTATGGTAATTAATATTTAAATAACTGTATCAATGGCAACAAAGAATGAAAATCGGGTCAGCAATAACATTTCACACATGAAAGATAAGAGCAAGGTCAGGAAAGAACCATCATTTCCTGTGAGCATCAGAATATGGCGTCACAGTCGTGAAGTGGTGAGTGCGATGCTTCACAGCACCAGTTGTAAAATCGATAGTGGTTCCATTCTGGCTGCCATCTGTAAAGAGCTCCTATGTTCTCCATGATCAAAAAGGCAAGATCCCCACCAACCAGACCATGTTAGCTTCTTGCACTTACTGTCAGGCAGGAGATGCAGAAGCCTGAAGTCCCAAACCAACAGGTTCAAGAATAGCTATTTCTCTTCAACCACTTGGTTCTTGAGTGCATCTGCACAGCCCTAATCACTACTTCAGTACTTCTGTGACCACTTCGCAGTACAATGGGCCATCATTTTGTTTCTTCTTTTGTGTTCTTTCTTGCATAATTTAATTTTTTTGTGTTTACTTGTGAATTTTGTGCTTCTAATGCTAAGTGCCTGTGATGCTGCTGTGAGTGTTTTTTTAAGGAACCTATGCATACTTGTACTTACAGTATATTTATGACATTAAATTTGACTTTAACTTCAAGGACTTGAGGGCCTGAGTTGAAAAAAAATCAGGTTTAATATCACCAGCAGATGTTGTGAAATTTGTTGACTTTGCAGTGGCACTACAATGCAATCTTCTTCTTTTTCATGTGCCTTGTGCATTACACGCTTGGGCGATCATAGCTTTCCACATCGAACGATCCCACACGGCGTCAATGATATCTCGCACACTTAAATCTGTTAGCTCTTTCACAGTGTCCATATATTTTCCTCTTTGCCTTCCTCTTCCATGTTTCCCAGGCATACAGCCTTGTAATGTAAGGCATTCTATTTCTCCCTTTCTGATGACATGGCCCAGGAATTTAAGTTTCCTCTCATTTAATGTTCTCATTAAAGGTCTTTTCATATGGGCACGTTGGAGTACTGGCTCATTAGTTATAATGCTATACATACTTAGAAAAAAAAATGAATTACAGTAAGTATATATACATTAAATAGTTAAATTAAATGAGTAGTGCAAAAATGGAAATAAAAAGTGAAGTTGCGTTTATGGGTTTAATGTCCATTCAGAAGTCGGATGGCAGAGGGGACGAAGCTATTCCTGAATCACTGAGTGTGTGCCTTCAGGCTTCTGCACCCCGTTCCTGATGGTAGCAATGAGAAGAGGGCATGCCCTGGGTGATGTGGACTTGATTAGACAGACTTGGACCTTATTATCATCATCATCATTATGTGCCATGTCATATGCCACAGAAGATCATGGTCTTTGACCATGATTGTTCTTGGCAAATTTTCCTGCAAAAGTGGTTTGCCATTGCCTTCTTCTGGGCAGTGTCTTTACAAGATGGGGGACCCCAATCATTATCAATATTCTTCAGAGATTATTTGCCTGATGTCAGTGATCGTATAACCAGGACTTGTGAAATGCATCAGCTGCTCATACGACCATCCACCACCTACTCCCAGGGCTTCACCTGACCCTGACCCGGTTGCTAAGCAGGTGTCCAAGGATGACCTGCAAGATGATCTTATAGAGGTGCATAAAATCATAAGGGACACAGCATAAATGCACATAGGGCAGGGGAGTATAAAACTAGAGAGTATTGGTTTAGAGTGAGAGGGAAAAGACCGCTCACACCTTAGGAGACCTCTGGGGCAATTTCTTCACTGTGAGATTGGTGAGTATGTGGAATGAGCTTCTAAAAGAAGTTGTAAAGGCAGGTACAATAACAACAATTAAAAGACATTTGGACAAGTAAGTAGACAGGTAAGGTTTACAGGGTTATGGATCAAATACAGGCAAATGGGACCAGATTGGTGGACACCTTGGTTGGCATGTTTTGAATGCCACCAAGTTTCTACAGATGTACTCTGGAGAGCATTCTGACTGGTTGCATCACCATCTGGTATGGAGGGGCCGTGGCAAAGTACTGGAAAAAGCTGCAGAAAGTTATAAGCTCAACCAGCTCCATCATGGGCACCAGCCACCCCAGCATCCAGGACGCCATCTTGAAGGGGCGATGCCTCAAAAAGGCAGCCTCCGTCATTAAGGACCCCCATCACCCAGGAGATGCCCTCTTCTTCATTGCTACTATCAAGGAGGAGGTACGGGAGCCTGAAGACACACTCAATGCTTCAGGAACAGCTTCTTCCAAACCACCACCAGTTTTCTGAATGGACAAAGACACTACCTCAGTATTTTGTTTTTCTCTCTCTTTGCACTACATATTTAATTTAATTTTTAATATATATTTCTGACTGAAAGTTATAGTTTTTAATATGATGTATCACACTGTACTGCTGCTGCAAAACAACAAATTTCACAACAAGTGCTGGCGATATTAAACCCGATTCTGATTCTGATCTCAGTAAAATTATGCCCTCGTGTACTACCCATTGTCACCCTGGAGTAAAGGCACTGGCTGTCCACTCTTCCTAACTTTTTGCCTCTATGTCATCTATCCCTTTTGTAATTTTATATGTCGCTGTAAGATCCCCTCCCATTCTTCTGAATTCCGGCGAGTTGTGCTTGTGGTATTGGGAAGCCGGGTGGCTGTGAATAACACGCACGTCAGACAGAGGGGTGAGGAACAAACACGCAGCGTATAATTTTGCTCGTAAGTCATCGACCCAGAATGCCCTCTGACATTACCTTCAGCACCTAACACACAGGAAAGCTTGACTGCAAACTGCAAAGGTCAAAATGTACAGGAATACATAGCACAGCAAGCATACTTCCAGGTGACTCAACCTCTCTTTACATACTAACCCCCTCATCTCCAGAATCAACAGCTTCTTCCGAACCACCATCAGTTTTCTGAATGGACAAAGAACCCATATACACTACCTCTTTTTTTTGTTTTTCACCGCCTCCACAGCCAGTACGTCTTTCCTCAGGTAGGGAGTACAGAACTGTATGCAATACTTCACGTGCAACCTCACCAGTACCCTGTACAGCTGCAGCATAACCTCCATGCTCTTAAATTCAAAATAAGGAACTTACCATGTTGGTTACAAAACCCTACTCACTTCTTGCGCACATCGATAGTGTGATGCATTGAAGAACTCGACACAGGCACTGATGTCCACCGAGATCCAATTCACGCCTGGCTTCTGTTGTTCATGATTCTCGTTCATGTTGGGATATCACATTCCACTCTCTGACTGTTGCTGCTGAAGTAGCTTTCAGACGTGCCGGCGGGGATTGCTGCTCTGTGACTTGAGGGGATGTGTAAGGATTCTGACTGGCTGAATGCACAGGGATTGGAAGAGGCTGCAGAGGATTGTCAACTCAATCAGCTCCATCCTGGGCACAACCTGCACCCCCCCCAACCCCATCTTCAAAGGCAGTGCTTCAAGAATGCGGCATCCATCATTAATGATTCTCACCATTTGGGACGTGCCCTCTTCCCGTTACTACCATCAGAGAGGAGGTACAGGAGCCTGATGGTCCACCCTCAATATTTTAGGAACAGTTTCATCCCCTCAGATTTCTGCACGGTCTATGAATGCTACCTCACTATTCCTCTTTTGCATGGCTCCTGCGTTCATTTCTTATTGTAAATTATAGTAATTTTCCATGTCTCACACTGTATTGCTACCACAAAACAACAATTTCATGACACATGTCAGTGGTAATAAACCTGATTCGGAAACGTCCATCCACCACCTCACCAGGTCCCTCCGAAGTAACTCTCAGCTTTCGACAACTCATTTTAATGTTAAACTAACAATACTTTCATACACACAGTTGTCAGCATCTGTGAGCCCCATATTAAATGTGATTTGAGGAATACAATATTCAATCATGTACAAAAAAGATCTAGTGCTTTTTGGGACCACCTGATGAAGAAAACCATTGAAATAAAACTAGAGGAAAATAATTAAAACAAAGACAAAGGTCCCATCCTAAGCAAGAACTGGAATTTGATTGTAAACAAGCTGGAACAACAGAAACCTGATTGGATGAGGACTAACCAATCAGGAGGGATGGATGACAGAATATAAATACCACCGGACAAGACACGCCCAGACATCATCCCTGATGAAGATGGCAGAGTTTGTCATCAAAACATCAGTTAAAATCGATACCTGTACCTGGCTGGAAGCCTGAGAAGAGTTTATTCTTCATTCATGTATATTGATATGGTAGCAAGGTAGTTAAGTTACTGGACTGATATTTAGTGTGATGGGCTATTGATCAGGGTACATGGGTTCAAATTACACCAGACCAACTAAAATAATGATTAGACAGGATGCAAAGGAGAAGGCTTTATATCCACAGTTATTGGAAGACAATGCCTCTGTTGGAATTTAGGAATGTGAAAGGAGATTTGATGTAACAAGAAGTCCAACAGAATAAGCAGAGAGCTCAAGAACTAAGTGACCTAGATTGAAGTTAATCAGTGGAGAATTAAAGGGGAGTTCAATGAAAAATTAATATTGTCATCAGAAAATAGCAGGGATCTAGAACTCACTGCCTAAAAGAAGGAGAAATACTCTAGAAGAACACCTGGAAAGCTGTGATCAAGAGCTTGGAAGTAGGATGAATTCAATCAGTTTTTAGCTAGGTGTTATCAGTTACTCCGATTCTATGTTTCTGTTCTGATATTATAATTACATATAACAAATATAGAGCTAATGAAACTAATATATATAAGATACAAAGATAGAATATTAATATCATATATACATAGCATATACTGTATATAGTATGTTATATATAAATAGTATATATACTGTATACTATACAGTACTGTGCAAAAGGGGGTGTATGAGGAGTCTAAGGAGGGGTTGCACCTTTGGTGAAGGGGCTTGTCGTGTCCATTTCAGGGCAGCTGACTCACCTTTGGTCCCCTCTGGACACTCAGCTCTCACCTGCGGC
Organism: Mobula birostris; assembly: GCF_030028105.1. NCBI lineage: Eukaryota > Metazoa > Chordata > Chondrichthyes > Myliobatiformes > Myliobatidae > Mobula > Mobula birostris. Next base: position 11,219,514 of record NC_092395.1, on the reverse strand, counting down.
TCCAAGTAGCTGTTTTCATGTTGTGGTAAACCATGTATATATGTTGTAACTCGGTTACCTGTCTGGACACACCCCTCTGCTGGCTGCCCCTGTGGCTCCTCCCACAGTGTCCTGTATAAAGGTGTTCGCCTTGCCTCTCCCCCTCAGTCCGGGGGCAGACACTCACTGTGGAGGTCGTATTGTACAGCGAATAAAAGCCTTTCAGTATTTTACCAAACCTCAGTCTTTTGGAGTAATTGAAGGTGCTTCACATGTGACAGCGGCCACACCCTGGTACACCGCTACAACAGGCGGGCTAAACCAGGTGAGAGTAGCCTGTGGCCTCATATCCCGGTGATTTAGGGACATGCCTGTCCCAGCATGCAAACTTAGCTCTGGTGGACTGGGCGGATGAGATATACAATGGTATGCAAAAGTTTGGCACCCCTGGTCAAAATTTCTGTTACTGTGAATAGCTAAGTGAGTAAAAGATGAACTGATTTCCAAAAGGCATAAAGTTAAAGATGACACATTTCTTTAATATTTTAAGCAAGAAAACTTTTATATTTCCATCTTTTACAGTTTCAAAATAACAAAAAAGGAAAAGAGCCTGAAGCAAAAGTTTGGGCAACCTGCATGCTCATTGCGGCCAAAAAGTTCTATTTTAACTTCATCAGTCCACAGGACTTGTTTCTAAAATGAATCAGGCTTGTTTAGATGTTCCTTTGAACCTTTTGAATAGATCTTTTTGGTCACAATAAGCAAAGGTATGTTTGGAGAAAAAAGGATGCAGAATTTCATGAAAAGAATACCTCTCCAACTGTTAAGCATGGGGGTGGATCGATCATGCTTTGGGCTTGTGTTGCAGCCAGTAGCACGGGGAACATTTACTGGTAGAGGGAAGAATGAATTCAATTAAATACCTGCAAATTCTGGAAGCAAACATCACACCATCTGTAAAAAAGCCGAAGATGAAAAGAGAATGGCTTCTACAACAGGATAATCATCCTGAACACACCTCAAAATCCACAATGGACTACCTCAAGAGGCACAAGCTGAAGGTTTTGCCATGGCCCTCACAGTCCCCCGACCTAAACATCATCCAGAATCTGTAGATAGACCTCAAAAGAGCAGTGCATGCAAGACGGCTAAAGAATCTCACAGAACTAGAAGCCTTTTGCAAGGAAGAGTGTGTGAAAAGAACTGAAAGACCCTTAGCTGGCTACAAAAAGTGTTTACAAGCTGTGATACTTACCAAAGAGGGTGTTACTAAGTACTGCCGTGCAGGGTGCCCAAACTTTTGCTTTGGGCCCTTTTCCTTTTTTGCTACTTTGAAACCGTAAAAGATGGAAATAAAGAACTTCTCTTGCTTAAAATATTAAAGAACTTTATGCTTTTTGGAAATCAGTTCATCTTTTACTCACTTAGCTATTCACAGTAACAGAAATTTTGACCAGAGGTGCCCAAACTTTTGCATGCCACTGTATATATATGTGTGTGTGTGTGTGTGTGTGTGTGTATGTGTGGTATGTGTGTGTGTGTGTGTGTGTGTGTGTGTGTGTGTGTGTATGTGTGGTATGTGTGTGTGTGTGTGTGTGTGTGTGTGTGTGTGTGTTGTTTGTGTGTGTGTGTGTGTGTGTGTGTGTGTGTGTGTGTGTGTGTGTGTGTGTGTATAGAACTCTTTGATACTCCCTGCTCATGCTTCAGTGTCTTTCTTCAGGGTAACTTTACAAGAAATGTATTAAGAAAGGGATTGCTAAGCAATGATTGGAGGAGTAATGTTCTTCATGCTCCATGTGTCAGACTCCTTGACTTGGGTGTCTAAACCAACAGGAGGAAATCACATTTTTCTTTTCCTTTATTGCCGATGTAGAATGAGTCACAGCTGCTGACTGAACTGATTGCAAAGGCTTGAAGGAGATGATGTTTTCTTGCTGTCTTCGACACAGCATGAGTCACGGCGATTCATTAAATAAAGCAACTCTGAGCTGATAATAGTCAAAGTGCTTTTCGCTATCGTGATCCAGCTGAAAATGAAATATTTTTCTATTGCTTCTTGGGAGCTTCAATCACCATAAAATCAGGTCACCTTTTGAAATGAAGATGGACAGAATACAAAATCCTTCCATTTATGTTTGAAAAGGAAGGATTTAGTCAAAAGTTGAAAATATTTGAGAGTACGGTTAAAAAAAAAGCCATAAGAAAATAAACTGACGGTTAGATGAGGAAAAAGGTTATTTCAGTACTTGTAAAGTACTGTAAGAGTTTATGGTCACAGACAGATGAATCCAGTTGCTTTTGATCATCAACTCCCCTTTAAAACTCCTTTCACATTAAACCCTATACCCTTGTTTTTGACAAGGAGAAAGATTATAACTCTCTATCCTACCTATAGCCCGTATAATTTTATATACCTCTATCAGATCACTCCTCTGCCTTCTTGATTCCAAGTAGAAACAAACCCAGCCCATCTGATCTCTCACTGTAACCGAAATCCTCAAACATCCAGGCAAATCTCCTCTCCACTCGCTCCAGAACAACCACGTCCTCCAGGATGGCACGGTAGCCTGGTGGTTAGCAGTGCCAGTGACCTGAGTTTGTTTTCCGCTGTTGCCTGCAAGATCTCCCTGTGACCGCATGGGTTTCTTCCGGGTGCTCCAGTTTCCTCCCAGAGTCCAAAGCTGTACGTAACGGTTGGTAGGTTAATTGGTCATTGTAAATGGTCCCTTGATTAGGCTAGGATTAAATCAGGGTATTTCTGGGCAGTGCAGCACAAAGGGCCAGAATGGCTTATTCTGTACAGTATCGCAATCAATCAATAAATAAATAAATAAATAAATAAATGGGTAGGTAGGTAGGTACATTTATGTTTTTCAATTTCTAGTGTTGAAATTGCGGGGGCCCTGGCAGAAATATTTAAAATGTCGCTGTCTACGGGTGAAGTGCCGAAGGATTGGAGAGTGGCTCATGTTGTTCCGTTGTTTAAAAAAGGATTGAAAAGTAATCCGGGAAATTATAGGCCGGTGAGTTTAACGTCAGTAGTAGGTAAGTTATTGGAGGGAGTACTAAGAGACAAAATCTACAAGCATTTGGATAGACAGGGGCTTATTAGGGAGAGTCAACATGGCTTTGTGCGTGGTAGGTCATGTTTGACCAATCTGTTGGAGTTTTTCGAGGAGGTTACCAGGAAAGTGGATGAAGGGAAGGCAGTGGATATTGTCTACATGGACTTCAGTAAGGCCTTTGACAAGGTCCCGCATGGGAGGTTAGTTAGGAAAATTCAGTCGCTAGGTATACATGGAGAGGTGGTAAATTGGATTAGACATTGGCTCAATGGAAGAAGCCAGAGAGTGGTGGTAGAGAATTGCTTCTCTGAGTGGAGGCCTGTGACTAGTGGTGTGCCACAGGGATCAGTGCTGGGTCCATTGTTATTCGTCATCTATATCAATGATCTGGATGATAATGTGGTAAATTGGATCAGCAAGTTTGCTGATGATACAAAGATTGGAGGTGTAGTAGACAGTGAGGAAGGTTTTCAGAGCCTGCAGAGGGACTTGGACCAGCTGGAAAAATGGGCTGAAAAATGGCAGATGGAGTTTAATACTGACAAGTGTGAGGTATTGCACGTTGGAAGGACAAACCAATGTAGAACATACAGGGTTAATGGTAAGGCACTGAGGAGTGCAGTGGAACAGAAGGATCTGGGAATACAGATACAAAATTCCCTAAAAGTGTCGTCACAGGTAGATAGGATTGTAAAGAGAGCTTTTGGTACATTGACCTTTATTAATCGAAGTATTGAGTATAAGAGCTGGAATGTTATGATGAGGTTGTATAAGGCATTGGTGAGGCCAAATCTGGAGTATTGTGTTCAGTTTTGGTCACCAAATTACAGGAAGGATATAAATAAGGTTGAAAGAGTGCAGAGAAGGTTTACAAGGATGTTGCCGGGACTTGAGAAACTCAGTTACAGAGAAAGGTTGAATAGGTTAGGACTTTATTCCCTGGAGCGTAGAAGAATGAGGGGAGATTTGATAGAGGTATATAAAATTATGATGAGTATAGATAGAGTGAATGCAAGCAGGCTTTTTCCACTGAGGCAAGGGGAGAAAAAAACCAGAGGACATGGGTTAAGGGTGAGGGGGGGAAAGCTTAAAGGGAACATTAGGGGGGGCTTCTTCACACAGACAGTGGTGGGAATATGGAATGAGCTGCCAGACGAGGTGGTAAATGTGGGTTCTTTTTTAACATTTAAGAATAAATTGGACAGATACATGGATGGGAGGTGTATGGAGGGATATGGTCCGTGTGCAGGTCAGTGAGACTAGGCAGAAAATGGTTCGGCACAGCCAAGAAGGGCCAAAGGGCCTGTTTCTGTGCTGTAGTTTCTATGGTTCTAATATGTAATTGCATACGTATGCTTAAATCTAATTTAATTTGATTTTAATTATATTGAATTTTTATGCGGCATTTTCATGTTTAATTATAGTGAAGGTAGTTTCTGTTTAGTTAAAGTCATATGCACAAGTACATAGGTGCAATGGTAACATTATTCATGGCAGCTTAACATAGCTTATCGTTATGCACAGGATATCTTCATCACAGACAAGACCTTCATTGATTGATCATCTGTTATTGCTCCAGGATTAAAGGGCTGGGTAGATTATCCGGGAGCAGTGCGGTCGGCCATATTGGTCAAAGTAAAAGACTAAGTCAATTTTATTGTCATTTGCTCATATATGCACAGGTAAAATAAAAAAAACTTCCCTGCAGCAGCACCACGGGTACAAGCTTCACATAAGCAGCAATCACACGATGAACATAAATTATACACTTTTTTTTTACAAGAAAGAACACTATTAGAACAAAGTAAAGTGCCCAAATGGTCAAGGCACTGCTACACTGTGGTAAGTGATCAGGGTTGTTCTAGTTGGTTTGAAAACCAAAGCAGCTGTTCTTGTACATGGGGTTGGCTGTAAGAAGGTGGCATGGCCCGGAAGGAGGGGATCTTCGATGACGGATCCTGCCTTCCTGAGGCAGCAGCTCCTCTAGGTGCTTCCGATGATGGGATGCGATGTGCCCGTGGCACACTGGACTGACCCCTCCGCTCTTATGTTCCTGTGCAGTGCAGCTGCTGTGCTAGACTGAGATGCAAACAGTCAGCACACCTTCAATAGTTCATTCGTTCATTATGTGCCATGGCATATGACGTAGGCGATCATGCCTATGATTGTTCTTGGCAGATTTTTCTACAGAAGTAGTTTGTTATTGCTTTCTTCTGGGCAGTGTCAAGACTGGTGACTCCAGACATTATCAATACACTTCAGAGACTTCCTGCTTGGCATCAGATAACCAGGACTTGTGATGTGCACCAGCTGCTCATATGAACATCTACCACCTGCTCCCATGGCTTCACGTGACCCTGATCAGGGTCCAAGCAGGTACCACACCTTGCCCTGCGGGCTAGCAGAGAGAAGAAGCACTTCACACCTCCTTATCTCCACACCGCCATCCATACTTTCAGCAGTACATCTGTAAAAGATTGTTAGAATGTTCAATGACAACCCTCCTAAGAAAGATACTGGTACACCGTCCTTGTGATGGCACCTTTATGCTGGTTCAAAGACAGATCACTCGATACGTTAACATCCAGGAATTTAAAACTGATGACTCTGTCTACTGCCGATACCCAATGCAGACTAGCATTTGTACATCTACAGAATACATATTTTTATCTGTTAATATTGTTTTATATGCTGTATGCAATATGGGTATTGTGTTTAGCACCATCACTCCTGAGGAATGCTGTTTCACTTAGCTGTCTACAGATGCTCTGTTAATTGACTATAAACCTGAATTTGAACGCACGTTCACCCTCCTTTCCCATGCTGACAGCTTTTTAGTTTTACTGTTACTGAGTGCGAGGTTGTCGTTGTGGCACCAGCCAGCCTATCTTACTCTGACATGCTGACTTATCTCCACTCTGATTCGTCCAACAGCAGTGATGTCATCAGTGAATTTATATATGGCTTTTAAAGTTAGACATAGGCAACTCAGGAGAGGATAGAAGGTATCTAACCCCAAAGTCTGTCTTTTATTGTCTTTTACAATCCAATAGTTTTACAGTCACCAGTACTGTTACAAAAAATTTATAATTGGAACCGGATTTGTAATTGTAACTGGATTTGCTATTTACGAACGCAAACACGGGGAAATCTGCAGATGCTGGAATTTCAAGCAACACACATTAAAGTTGCTGGTGAACGCAGCAGTCCTGACAAAGGGTCTCAGCCCGAAACGTCGACTGTACCTCTTCCTAGAGATGCTGCCTGGCCTGCTGCGTTCACCAGCAACTTTCATGTGTGTTGCTATTTACGAGTTTGAATTCCACAGTTCTTCTCAGGATTCAAACTTAAGATTATGAGATGTAGAATGTAGAACAGTACAGCGCAGGAACAGGCCACAATATTGTGCTGCACCAATTAAATTAGTAACCAAAGGGCCAACTAAACTGATCTCTTTTGCCTGCACGGTGTCCATATGCCTCCATTTTTGCCACACAAAGCCATGCTGGCACTCCCTAATTAGGCCATGGTTTTCCAAATGCTCATAGATCCTAGAAGTCAGTCTGGATAGATCATTGAGTACTGTGAAAAAGGCATACGTATATATATACATACTCTAGCTACGGTGCCTAAGACTTTTGCACAGTACTGTAGTTGTCAATGTGGAGCGGAGAGTGAGTTTGTAAATCTGGTGAGAGCAAAGAATTTTGGGAACGGTGAAGGTGGAATACCGCAGGAGAGGTGAGGGACAGGTGGCAGAGAAGGAGTGCCAGGGATAGGGAGGGTGGCACAGGTGCAGGCACACCCAGCCCCGGGACTCCAGGCAAGGGAATTTAATTCCAAACAATTAGTTTTTTGATCACTATGGAACGTTTCTCTGGTGCATCCCATTCCCTCTCCTCCCCTCTCCTTTCCCCTTTACTCAACCATGATACCCTTTTCCCTGCCCCCTTCCCACTCTCAGTCCACAATAGAGACCCATTTCAGAACCAAGTTTATCATTACTCATATTTCTCACGAGTGCGTAGCAGTTAGTGCAACCCTGTAACAGCTTGGAGCAGAGTTAGGAGTTTCCTGGCTATATGTATGTGCCCGAGACTTTTGCACACTACTGTAGATTTAGACCTATAATGTTCGGAAATGCAAGGGGAATTTAAATATTAGTGCATTCAACAAGTTTGAAGGTACTTAAACTCACAGCCAGTGAGCTACATTAAGTTAATGGAGGTCTAAGACCATCTGAAGCTGCAACTGTTTCTCATTTGCTTTATTCTTGTGCTATAATTACATGACCAAGCTTAACATTGACTAGTTTGTGTGTTTGTTAATTAATTACTTCAAAGTGACCTATAAAATTAAGAAAATGGAAGAAATTGCCTTTGCTTAAATTTACAAATTAGAAAATTACTATTTTAACTCTGTGAAGAAGAATCAGTCTGAGAAAATAGCAGTGATGCTACAATGGAGTAACTGCCACAATTCAGCCTCTCCACCTCTAAACACCGCAGGAATGAGTCATCAAAGTCTTCTGTTGAAAAAAATAGAATTGTGGATTTTACCATTAAGATTAAGAGGTTTCCCAGAAACTCCACAGTGTCGTTGTCCCACTCAAAGGGCAATGGAATGGAGATGTACTCTCACTGTCCACTGAGTGTACGCTCATGGTCTTCTGCTCTTGTAGCCTATTCATGTCAAGTTTCAACAAGTTGTGCATTCACAGATGCCTTTCTGCACACCAATTTTTGAAATGTGTGGTTAACTTGAATTACTGTCGCCTTCCTGTCAGCTTGAACCAGTCTGGCCATTCTCCTCTGACCTCTCTCATTAACAAAGTGTTTTCACCCACAGAACTGCCACTCACTGGCTGTTTTTTTATTTTTTTTTTACACACCATCTTCTGTAAACTCTAGAGACTATTGTACGTGAAAATCCAAAATTGGTATGATTACATAGAAAGTGTAATGCAGGCAGACAATAAAGAGCAATGCCAAAATGAGGTAGATTTGAAGTCAAATGTCCATCTCATTGTACTAGGGAAGGATTCAATAGTCTTATGACAGTGGGGTGGAATCTGTCCTTGTTCTGTGTGCTTTCAGGCTTTTGTATCTTCTGCTTGTTGGGAGGGAGGAGGAAAGAGAGTGTCCAGAGTGGACGGGGTCTTTAATCATGTCGGCTGTTTTAATTACGTTGAATTGTAGACTCGGCCAGCTTCATCTTACACACCATGAGGACATCTTCAAAAGGCAGTGCCTCAAGAAGGTGGCATCCATCAGTGGGAACACTGAACCTCTTCCTGTTGGTTCTCTTCATCCCTGTCCATTTCTCTGAAGCCCTCCGACTTTTCCAGTACTGATGAATGTTAATCCTTTTCCTCCACAGATGTTGCCTGACATGCTGAGAAAAAAATCACTTTGTTCTGTGCCAAAAACCTCTATAATTTCTCTATGACTCCCGACTGCAATTGTGTGGCACAAGGCCAAGTGATTAGGATGTTGAGCTCTCGATCTGAAGGTCTTGGCCAAGGCAACCTGTTGCGTCTTTGAGCAAGGCACTTAACCACACACTGCTCCAGTCCACCCAGCTGAAAATGGGTACCGGCAAATGCTGAGGGTTAACCTCACGATAGACTGGCGTCCTATCCGGGGGGGGGGGGCGGGGGAGTGGGGGGAGTCTCGTACTCTCAGTCGCTTCACGCCACAGAAACCGGCATAAGCACCGGCCTGATGGGCCACAAGACTCGGGATGGACTTTGACTTTGACTGACTGCAATTAAAGGAAATTCCAGCAATGTTTTCCATTGAACAGAAAAACATATTGGAATTCCTATAGCGGAATCACCGATCACCATGACATTACCCAATCATAACAGACAAGAGAATAAACACTGAAAATTACACCAGATCACATTTGAACTGTAAGCAAATTTCAGAACCAGAATCATTTGTTGTCATCACTGACATACACTGAGTGGTAGGTTTATTGGGTAAGCCTGCTCGTTAAAGCAAATATATAATTAGCCAATCATGTGGCAGTAACTCAATGCATAAAGGCATGCAGATATGTTCAATAGGCTCAAATGTTGTTCAGACCAAATATCAGAAAGGGGAAGAAATATGATCTAAGTGACTTTGACTGTGGAATGATTGTTGGTGCCAGATGGGGTGGTTTGAGTATTTTAGAAACTGCTGATCTCCTGGGATTTTCACACACAACAGTGAAAACAGTGAATTTACAAAGAATGATGCAAACAAAATTGTAGCAGCAGAGATGTAGTTTTTGAAGAAGATGCAAAGAATATTATGGACGAAACGAATATTTAACAAGGATGTCATGAACAGAGCAAACACAAAAAGAGAAATAATGTATGAGATCATGAAACGGCAACGTAACTTCATTGGACATGTGATTAGGAAAGAGGAGTTAGAATGCACGGTAATTATGAGAAAGATTGAAGGGAATAAAGCAAGAGGAAGACAAAGGCAAATGATGATGGAGACAGTGGCCAGAGAACTGAAAATGAATACCAATGAATTGATCCACTTGACCCGAAACAGGAGTGTGTGGGCCATGGCAGTCAAAGCTCAAACTGGGCACGGCACCTGATGATGATGATGATGATGATGATAATGATGATGCAAAAAATGAGACAACATTCAGTGAGTAGCAGTTCTGTGGGTGAAAGTACCTTGTTAATGCCAGACTGGTTCAAGGCGACAGTGACTCAAATAGCCAAGTGTTACAACAGTGGTGTGCAGAAGAGTATCTCTGAGCGCACAATATGTCGAACTTTGAATTAGATGGGCTACAGCAGCAGAAGACCACGAACGTACACTCACTGGTTATTTGATTTGGTACCTCCTGTACCTAATGAAGTGGCCACTGAGAGCACCTTGTGAAATTTCTTGTCTTGCGGCAGTAAAAACATTGAAAACATTGTGTCTGACTTTGAAAAATTTAGTCCTGCAAAGATATCTTCATGGTGTGAATAGCAACATTTTTGATGGTGTTAATGTAATTCATTCCTTCCCAGTTGATGCTCTAGCAAGTATTATTACAAAGGGAAATTACAGTGATTACTTGAAATTACAGGTAAATTTGCTGGCTGCATGAGGAGAGTTAGAGATCCACTTTCAAGATCTTCCAAAATGTTCTCACTACATTGCTGTTTTTGTCAGCCGCTCTTTTCTTCACTCCCCACTAACCTTATGCTGGCTCATCAATTTCTGGCAGGGAAAATTCATAATTATGAATTTCAGACAACCTGCTCCCTGTCTATCCCTCAAAGTCAAAGTAAAATTATTATCAATGTATGTATCTCACCATATACTGCCTTGAGATTTGTTTTCTTGTGGACATTCACAGGAAAATAAAGAACTATACATCAACAAGGAATGACAAACAACCAAGGTACAACAGAAGATAAATTGCACAAGTAAAAACAATAATAAATATTGAGAACATGAGTGATAGAGTTCTTGAAAGTGAGTCCATAGGTTGTGGAATCAGTTCAGAGTTGAGGTGAGTGAAGTTATCCATGCTGGTTTAGGAGCCTGATGGTTGAAGGGCAATAATTGTTCCTGAACCTGATGATGTTGGACCTGAGGCTCCTGTACCTCCTTCCTGATGTAGGAGCCTTGGGTTTTCATTCTTTGGTCTGTTTTATCTCCCTCTCACACACTCCCAACAACCACCCCCCTCCCACCCCCACCGGCCCCTGTCTCTCAGATTCCTTCCTCCCCCCCAAGCTTACAATCTGCCCATCACCCATATACTCTCTTCCCACTGAGTCCTGCCCCCTCACTCTTCCCATCTGCCCAATTCACCTCCATGCTCCACCTTCCTTCCCATCATCTGCAGTCCTTTTGTTGCCTCCACCTATCACCTCCCAGCCTCAGTCGCTAACTCCGCCCTTCCCTGCCCACATGACCCCATTTGCCAATCAACTCCTCCTTACCTGGATTCACCTATCTCTTGCCAGCTCTTGTCCCACCATAGCCCCTCACCTTCTTACACTGGCTGTTTTCAAGTTACTCTTTGAATCAGGCAGAAGAGTTTTGATGTTAACCATCCACATGCAACCACACCCTGAGTTCCTCAAACATTTTGCGTGTGGTGCTCCAGATTTCCAGCACCTGCAGAATCTCTTGCGACTACCAAATGGAAGTTTTTTTTTGCCTGCTATGGCATTGGAGGTGCAAGCTGATAGTGTAACGGGGAATTAGGAAGAAGCAGTCAGGAACTAACAAGCACATACAGGCTTGGGCGGGAACAGGTTGATATGGACAATAACCACCTGGAACAAACAAGTACAGATAGGAGACCCTTGCAAACAATATTAATTAAACTTAAAGCTGAGAACAGCTAGAGGAAGGACTTGGAAGGAAGGTGCATGAGAGTGAGTGATTTAATTCTGTAATCAGGGACAGAAAGAAAAATAAAGAGAGGGAAAGAAAAACTTGATATAATGCTCTGTTATTCAGCCCAGAGTTTAATCTATGTTGGGATTTGGGAGGAATGATTGTAACCTTCCTTTCCCCAAGTATATGCACTTCAGTGACACTCAACCTGTACACTGCCAAATGAAACAACATTCCTCTGGACCAAGGTGGACAAACAGTGCATATAACTCACACATGTAACACGTTGAATGTATTATAATTATAAATAACACACACAAACTGCTGGAGGAACTCAGCAGGTCAGGTAGCATTTATGAAGGGGAATGAACAGTCGACATTTTGGGCCAAGATGCTTCATAAGGGCTGGAAAGAAAAGGGGGCAGAAGCCAGAATAAGATGGTGGGGGTAGGGAGGGGAGTGAGGGGAAGGAGTACAAACAGGCAGGTGATAGGTGTAACAGATGCAGCAGAAGGTACATGAAGCTGGATAGGGACAGTAGGTAGGGTTGCCAACTGTCCCATATTTGCCGGGACATCCCATATATTCGGCTAAATTAGTTTGTCCCATACGGGACTGCCTTTGTCCCGTATTTCCCCTCGCTAAGGTAGAGCGTTTCTATGAAATTGTTCGTAAGCTGAAATGGCGTAAAGCAAAGCAATTACCTTTAATATATATGGGAAAAATTTTTGAGCATTCTCAGACCCAAAAAATAATCTACTAAATCATACCAAATAACACATAAAACCTAAAATAACACTGACATATAGTAAAAGCAGGAATGATATGATAAATACACAGCCTATATAAAGTAGAAATAATGTATGTACAGTGTAGTTTCACTTAACAGAATCAGGAAGATTAAGCCAAAACCGATTTGTAGAAAAAAATCGGCACGTACACGTATGCACACGTCAGGCATGCGCACACAGGTGCCCACGCAAGGCTTCATGGTCATGGTAGTCTTTCTCGGGGTAAACACAAGTGTCCTGTATTTGACTGCTACTTTTGTCCCTACTGGTAGGTGGTTACCTACCTTCCCTTTCTGGCTTCATCTACGCACCCACCTTCCCTACCTGTACTTGGAATTAAATGGTAAACAGAGCAGAGAGTATTGATATTGTGCACAATGGAATGGTGGAGCAAACTCAACAGGCCAAATGTCCTGATTCAGCTTTTACGTTTATGGGCTATGGCTGTCCTTCTATCCTATCAATCCTTTAATCACCCCATTTCATTGCCGGAAATCGGCGGGAGGAGAGAGAAGCAGCGCGCCGCGCGTGCGCAGCCCTCCGGTGAAAAATGATATCGTATCTGTTAAATAGGGGCCGTGGACAATTCTGATTTGATGGAGGTGGATGTGAAAGCACAGAGGAACATCTGGAAAAATTTCTGAAACGCTCGTTCGTTGCTGTCGTTACTGCGTGGTCGGGAATCTTTCGGAGGGAAGGCCTCAAAATCCCCAGCTTTGCCTGCTATTGGCGACTGAGATGGAGGTCGAATCGTTCGGACAGAGATGGCGCTCAGTACTCAGCGTCCGACAGCTGATCAGAGCTCGAAGTTTTCGGATGACTCGGAGTCGGACCGTGGTCGGGTATGGCAGGGAGAGTTTTTCTTCCTTCTCCCGTCTGCGTGAGATGTGGGACATTTGAGAGACTTTGAACTTTTACTGTGCTCATGGACTTCTTCATCAAGGTATGGTATTGTTGCACTGTTGTAACTATATGTTATAATTATGTGGTTTTGTTAGTTTTCTCAGTCTTGGTCTGTACTGCGTTTTGTGATATCACACCGGAGGAAATATTGTATCATTTCTTAATGTATGCATTACTAAATGACAATAAAAAAGACTGTGTGTCTTCATAATCTAAATTATCCGGTATTATCTTCCGATCTGGTGTGTTTTGATAAACACAAGAGATTCAGCAGATGCTGGAAATCCAAAGCGACACGCACAAAATGCCGGAGGAGCTCAGCAGGTCAGGCAGCGTCCATGTAAATCAGTAGACAGATGACTTTCCGGGCCAAGACCCTTCTTCAGCCTGAAAAGGAAGGAGGAAGATGCCAGAATGAAAAGGCCGGGGGGGGGGGTGGAGGGTGAAGGGGAAGGTGATGGGTGAAGTATGGTGGGGAGGACTGCTTGGGGCCTTACAAACTCCTCACAGACAGCGACAGGAAATGAACTGTGCCGCCCCTTATTCGGTTCAGGATATCAAGGTGAATTTTAGCTCTATGAACTAGTGGTCATTGTGTATTTCTTTGGCAGAATATCTGTTTGTTTATTTGCTTATTTATTTTTCTGTTTATTTATCTATCTATTTATTTATAGATAGAGTGTGAAATAGGCCCTTACGGCCCAACAAGATGCATTGCCCCAGCAACCCACCTAGCTTAGCCTAGCCTAATCACAGGACAATTTATAATGACCAATCAACCTACTACCTGGTATGACTTTGGACTGTGGGAGGAAACTGGAGCATCTGAATGAAAAGCACGCACTCATGGAAAAGACATACAAACTTCTTACGGAAAACAGTGGAATTGAACTCTGAACTCTGACGCCTCATGCTGTAATAGCATTGCACTAACCAGGAGCGGTGCTGAGGTGGTGCGTGCTGGTGCTATAGCACCAGCAGAAATTACAGTAGCACCACCATAGCACCACCAAGAAATTACCTGACATTCAGGTTGCAGCTGCTTTGCTTTCTCTGTATAGTTTTGAATACAGCTTATTTCTCCAGTTGATCTAGTGAAACAGCGCCCCTAATTACCATAACACCCACGCAGCAATGAAGTTATAAACTCTGTGCTGGTCTAAGGTCAGATCCACTCTACACTTCTGCTTATTCGTTCGTTGTCAATGTCTTGCCGTTGCTGTACTCACTCAGATCAGTTAAGCTGATCTAAGATCACTTCAGGTGGTGATGTCACTCACTCTCACTCACGCGAGAGATTGATAGTATACATACTTTGTGCAGGATCCAGGTGTAGATCCATGGTTTCGCGAGACTAATGGATGCAACACCCACATATTGTGCTTTTACAAGCTAGCGTGTGCCTGGCACGTGCATTATTTTGGCCGGCATGAAAAGTGGATCGATGTTTAGTGAGAAAACAACCTCATCCAGAGTAATCAGTGGTGTCTCGGCCTGAGTCTGTCTTAATTGAAAGTGACATGCAGAAAGAAGTAAGTGGGGATGAGTACGACAACAGTTCAGTGAAGGAGTGTGAGGGTGAAGTAGAGGAACAAGAAATGGAGTGGGATTCGGAAGAGAACGTGGATGAAGCTGCTCTTAGTGCTAGTGGGAATACTGTTAGTGATGTTAGCCAGCAGCCTGAGGAAGGACCCAGTCGGCTAGCATTGAAAAAGTACCCTTCGCAACAGTCTGGCAATCAGCAAAGGAGTTTTATTCGTGGCTGGTTTGACCTGTACTCCTGGCTGGAATATTCGATCATGAACGAAGCTACATTCTGCTTTGCATGCAGACATTTCCTGTGTGGAGGACATGGGTTCCATTCTGAGTCTACCTTCACTGTCACCGGTTACCGCAACTGGCAGAAAACTACAACAGCTTTCAAAACCCACCATGTAAGTGCAGTTCATAAATTTGCTATGGAGGCATGGACCGAATTCAGATTGAGAACATGCAAAGATTGTCCAAGAAAATCGTGAGTATATGAGAGCAGTGGTTGAGTCTCTACGCTATACTGCGTGCCAGGGCATTGCCTAGCGAGGACACCGGGAGGATGATGGATCTGGCAATAGGGGAAACTTTGTTGAGTTGCTCAGTGTAATTGGACAGTTTAATAAGACTGTAGCTAAAAAAAAAAGAGGACAATCCTGGAAATACAAAAAACACTCATCATGATATCCAAAATGCAATTATGGGTATTATGACAGATATGATCAGACGTCAAATAAGTGCAGAAATCTAGGAGGCTGGACATTTTTCCATCATGGTGGATGAAAGTAAAGACTTGAGTAAAAAGGAGCAAATATCAGTGGTGGTGCGGTATTTGAATATGGAAACAGTGCTTGAAGAAGCTCTGCAGCTCAATGGAGTAATACATAAATTTTGTGGCTGCCTTTAATTCCTCCTTTTCCCCAGTTTAAACGTTGAATTTTTAACTTTTATTTCTCGGATCTTAGAGGGGAATAGTTGTCATTATTTCATATCCTTTAAGAAGTGGAAAGCAGCTCTTTGAATCCAGCAATGGAAAGGGAAAAACTTCGAAAGAAAAATCAGAAGATAAAAAAGACAACAAAATGGATAATAACACTTCTGAGTTGAAGTCGTTCCGACAGAGTTTTCTGACTAACGAGGAAAATATTATTTCCTTGAATACTGAGTTTAAAGAATCAAAACGTCAGAATGTGGATATTTCAACCCGCTTGGAACAGGCTCAACGCAAAATTGTCGATTTAGAGGTGAAGTCTCGTCGGAATAACATTTGAATTGTCGGACTGAAGGAAGGTTCTGAGAGTGGGAATTTATTGGACTATTTTGCCAATTTGTTTCAATCTCTGTTGCTGGATATTCTACCTCAGCCTCCCGATATTGAAAGAGCTCGTAGAATTTTCACATCGAACTCTCAGATTTCAGGTAAACTACAGGCAATTTTGGTCAATTTTCTTCGCTTTGAAGTTAAGGACCAAATCATAAAATGTCCAAGGAAACAGAGTTTTTAAATTTAAGGGTTCGAAGATTCGTTTTTACGAAGACTATCCACAGGAAGTTATGGAACAGCGGATCAAATTTGTTCCAGCTATGAAGCTACCCCATGCAAAGGGATTATTTCCATCACTCCGCTACCCTGCCCGATTAAAATTATTTCCTAAAGATTCTACTCCATGTGTTTTTTTGGATCCCCAAGCGGCATTGTTAATTCTATCTTGGAGGCGGCTGAAGGGTGAAGGATATTAGGTTTGCTGAATAATTTTCTGAAAGAAAACAGGCTTTGAAGATTTCTGATATGTTGAAGATATCCTTTGATCGATGGACTATTTAAAGAGGAGGTGAACTTCTTGGTTTGACTAATGAATAACTTTCCTGAAGCCCACAATCTTTTTATGAAGAAACAGAGAGAACTGGAACCAACTGCACAGCCCATGGAGTTGAAGAAATTGTCAAATACACGCTGGGCATGGCAATATACAGCTTTGTGGGCTATAAGGAAATCACTCCCTTCCATTCTAGCTACACTACAGGATATTATGGGTCAACCAAATGCATGGAGGAAAACGGCGGCCAGAGCTGTAAATGGACTGATTGACGAGCAGTCTGCTTTACTTCTCTGTTTGAGGATTTATTCTGAGTCATCAAGTTCATGTTGGACCAGCTACAATCACCCAGTTTGGAGCTTTCATCCGCTGTGGACTTGGCTCAGTTTGTTATCGATGCACTCTCAGCAAAACGGGGAGAGGAATCATGGAGTGAAATTCAGGCAAGAGCAAGGAACCTGTGCGTCAAGGCTGGTACACAGAGCAGACCACATGAAAGGAAACAGGCCCAGCCACTCTGCCGCCTACATGATTTTGTTGTTGAGGCCAAAACTGAACGCACACCTGTCACATCCTCTGATGACCTTCGCAAGCACTGTTTCTATCCGGTTATAGTCTTCTGACTGAAATGAAAAGACAGTTCTCAATTGAAAACACAAAATATTCTGCAGATGCTGGTGTTAAAGCAACACTCCTTCTCCTTCTTCTTCCCACCCTCCTTCCACCTTCTTTAAAGGGCCTCTGCCCCTTCCCTCTTCAATCCTGATGAAGGGTTCTGGCCCGAAACATTGACTGATCATTTCCACGGATGCTGCCCAACCTGCTGGGTTCTCAATTGAGACTGGGGGTGTTCTGACTGGAGTCTCAGCATTGAGTTCCAAACACAAGTTCTTCCTAGATAAGAATTGCCTTTGGCCAATGGCCTAATACTATGGAGTGACTGAAGTGAACCTGACTGCAGAGCTACATCAGGTTTGGCATCTGCTGGAAGCAAAACAAAAGCAAGGACAGACAGTGAATGACACAGTGGAATTTCTAGCTCTAATGAGACCCTACCGCGATGCATTTATAGATTTATACAAACTAATCTGCATATCACTGACTCTGCCTATGACATCTGCCTCATGCGAACAGAGTTTCTCTTGCCTCAGACGCCTCAAAAACTACCTAGCGAATAGCAGCGGCGATGCTCAGAACAGCAACTTGGCCCTGTTGGCCATAAACAGCCGGAGAACCAAAGCACTTGACATCCAGAAAATCATTGATGCTTTCGCCACCAATCACAACAGATGGATTGTGCTTCTCTGAAAACATCAATGGGGAGTGCAGCTGATTCTTTAAAAATTTGGGCCAAGACTAATGCTGATTATTATTATTATTTTGTGGTGGATACCCCATAGTCCTTATGTTTCCTGCAAATCCTAAAATATTACATTTACTGCTATTAAGCCTACTGGTTTTGCTTAGACTTCCAAGCGGTGATTCTGTTGATTTTTGTTTTAAATTCAGTAGCTGAATTAATTGAGGTATTGCATGGTCAGAGTACGATTTGTCCAACTCCTGGTAAAGCCTTGCATCTGTTGGTTGCCTTATTTGACTTTAATAACATAATCATAGTCATAGTCATACTTTATTGATCCTGAGGGAAATTGTGTTTCGTTACAGTTGCACCAATTAAGAATAGAGTAGCGGTGTATATTTTGGCATTGTCTGTCTATGTAATGCGAATAGCAGTGGACATTGTGGGTTAGTGTTGTGTTTTTCAGTTGGAAAGCACGCATTTGACGCTGATTGCGGGATTGGTGCGTGATTCACGTTGTACGCTGTGGGTCAGATGCTGTGTTGGTTTGTTTGTTTATGCTCTGTGTAGCCCGGGTTGTCTCCGATGCTGTTAACACTGTCACAGTTCACTTCTTTATTATAGTTGTCAATTGCTGTTGCTTGTGAATCAACAGAGGCATTTATAGTAGGCACATCATGCTTGAAACTGACTTTTGAACGCCACGCGTCTGGCCTTGTGAATACATATTACCATACAGTACATCCCTCAGCACCATCACTGAATAATTCAGCCCCACTGTAGCACCAGCAAGAAAAAATCTTTGGCGCTGCCACTGGCACTAACCTTGGCACTCCTATATCCCACAAGGCTGTTGGACGTTAGCTCAGACGGAGTTCGTGTTATTCTATCTTGTTATTCCGCCTCCAAGAAAATGGAAAAAGTTTAAATGACTTAAATCCTCTCTGTTTCAACCCCAGGGAGCTATAGAAATCATTTTATAGTATTTTGCAATGAATCTACGTAAGCTAAGTCTATAGCAAATACTTTAATGGTGAACAAAACTGAAGATAATGGGAATACAAGAAATCAAGTAACACACAAAATCCTGGAGGAACTCAGCAGGTCAGGCAGCATCTATGGAGAGGAATAAACAGTTGATGTTTATTCATTTAAATCAAGTTCCTTTGTAAGTGTAAATGAATATTTTCTTTTCAAAGATCAGAATTAATAAATCATAGATTCGTAGAAAAGCCACAGCATAGAAACAGGCCCTTTGGCCTATCCGGTCTGCACCGAACCATTTAAGATGCTTAGTACCCTTGACCTGCACCCAGATCTTAGTCCTCCATAACCCTCCCATCCACGTCCCTATCCAAACTACTCTTGAACATTGAAATCACATCCACCACCTGCACTGGCAGCTCGTTCCATACTCTTATCACTCTCTGAGTGAAGAAGTTTCCCCTCATGTTCCCCTTAACATTTCACCTTTCACCCTTAACCCATGATCTCTGGTTGTAGTCTCACCCAACCTCAGTGGAAAAGTCTACTTGCATTTACCCGATCACCTGCTATATCGAATCCCTCCCCCTCACCTCAATCTTTTATGCTCTAGGGATTAAACTCCTAACATATTCTATATTTCAGTCAAAAATGTTGGGTATAGGAAACTCCCTCTGCGTCCATTCCATCTAGGCCTTTGTCGTTGCAGTTTCAAGTAGGGATATGCTGGGTTTGGATCAATTGAGTTGCCAGTACTAGCATATCAGGCAAGGACAGAGTTTGGAACACTGGTTAATTGTTCACCTTTTGAATAATGTCTGGTTATTACTCTTCAACCATCAGGCTCCTGAACCAGCATTGATAACTTCATTCACCTCAACATTGAACTAATTCCTCAACATATGGATTCACTTTCAGGGTCTCTACAGTTCCTCTTCTCTATATTATTGATTGACTGATTGATTGATTGATTTATAATTATTTGTTCTTTTTGCATTTGCACAGTTTGACTTCTTTCACACACTGGTTATTTGTAAATTTTTGTTTGTATGTAGTTTTTCATTGATTCTGTTGTATTTTTTTGTTCTACTGTGAATGCCTGCAAAAAGTGGATCTCAGGATAGCATATGATGATACATACATACTTTGATAATAAATTTACTTTTAATTTTGAACTTCGATTCCCATTTCCATGTGGATCTGTGTCTGTTGAATAGCATTGCTGAATAGCTTCCGCTGGCTTGTGGAAAGATTTAATTTAACTTTAAGAAAGTAATATTGCTACTTCAATAGTATCTGGTGAATCCATTTCCTTTTCAACCGGGTTCAATACGGCAAATAATTCTACTGAAGAATCTTGTGTATGAAGGGTTTTGAAAATAGTGAACCATTAATCAATGAGTTGACTTTTACATACATAAGTAGGACATTTGGCATTTCCCCACTGACCACATCAATTTTTACTAATGCGCCATAGAGATCATCCTATCCTGATGCATCACAGTTTGGTATGACAACTGCTCTACATGTGACAGCAAGAAACTGCAGAGTTGTGGGCACAGCCCAGCACATCACAAAGACTCTGTCCAACCATAGACTCTGTGTACACTTCTCGCTGTCTCGATAAAGCAGCCAATCAAAGATCCACCAACTCAAGGCATCTCCCTCTCCTATGTTACTAAAGCCCGAAAGCATGTACCACCAGGCTCAAGGACAGCTTCTATCCCACTGTTAGAAGACCGTTGGATGTACAATAAGATGGACTCTTGACCTCACAATCTACCTTGTACATTATTGTCTGGCTGCACTGTACTCTTTTCTGTAACATTAACACTATATTCTGTATTCTGTTACTGCTTTTTCCTTGTATTACCACTGTGTACTGATGTAATGAAACACTTTTCCTGTACCTCAGTACACTTGACTATAATAAACTAATTTCATTCATTATGTGCCATATCGTATGACCTAGGCAATTATTAACTTTCCATGACCGTGATTGTTCTTGGCAAATTTTTCTACAGAAGTGGTTTGCCACTGCTTTCTTCTGGAACTGTCTTTATAAGAAGGGTGACCCCAGCTGTTATCAATACTCTTCAGAGATTGTCTGCCTGGTGTCAGTGGTCGCATAACCAGGACTTGTGATATGCACCAGCTGCTCGTACGACCATCTAGCACCTGCTCCCACCCATGGCTTCACGTGACCCTGATAGGGGGCTAAGCAGGTGCCACACCTTGCCCAAGAGTGAGCTGCAGGCTAGCGGAGGGAAAGAGCGCCCTACACCTCCTTTGGTAGAGATGTACCTCCACCCACCACCCTAAACCAATTTACCAAGTGAAAGAAAACGACGTACACACACTAAATTCACGGGTACATGAAGCCATTGGCCATTAAAATCCTTTGACTGTGAACTTTCACAGTGTTCATAATGGGTTAATTCATACTAATGCCCAGCTGACAATTCGGTGGAGAATTTAAGAGAGCTACAGCCTGTGAGCCAGCACTTTCTTGACTTACACACCTGTGCGAGACAACATAGGAATGAAGAATGTACTGGCAATTAGATCCCAATGTATTTGATGTAATGAGCTCTTTGGTCCCGTGCAGTATGCTGGAGAGCATTGGGCTCTGAGATTTTTAGAACACCTGTATTGGTTAGTTGTTCTTTAACTAGAGTCGTTAATTATTTAGAGTTCCTTGTGTGTTTCTTGACCGACTCATTCTTTGTAATGTGATCTACTGGTGCTTTCTGCTTATGCTTGTTAACCATTTTTTGATAGGCTCAGGAATTCCATGTATTGTATTATTTAAGTGGTTGCCTGATTAGTGCTAATCACGGGGTCCTAGTTTTGAGAATGTTACTTCTCGCGGGATCGCTCAGCTGAGCCACCTATGCTCCTTTGGAATTATTATGAATGAACTCTCTTCGCCATCTCTACATTGGAGTCTGTCTTTCCTCCACACTTGGGTTCCGATATTGCCAACGCACATCATGACATTTAACCTCTTGTTCTGCCCTGGACTCATCAATGAATTGAGGATAGTATTGGATCATCCTGAAATGAAGGGGCCAGTTGCGGATTCATGGATGAGAGGATGTCCTATCAAGAGTGGCTGAAGAAGTTAGGTCTGTATTCTTTGGAGAACAAGAGAATGAAGGGCAATCTTAATGAAATACACTTAATTAGGTACATCTGTTCATTAATATAAGTATTTCATCAGCTAATCATATGGCAACAACCCAATGCCTAAAAGTATGCAGTCATGGTCAGGAGGTTCAGTTGTTGTCCAGACCGAACTTCAGAATGGGGAAGGAATGTGATCTAAGTGACTTTGGAGTGATTGTTGGTGCCAGACAGGGTGGTTTGAGTATTCCAGAGATTGGTGATTCCCTGGGATTTTCAGACACAACAGTGTCTAAAGGTTACAGGGAATGGTGCGAGGAACAAAATAACATCCAGTGAACGGCAGTTCTGTGGGCAAAAAGCCTTGTTGATGACAGAGGTCAGAGGAGAATGACCAGACTTGTTCAAACTGACAGTAACTCAAGTAACCACGTGTTACCACAGTGGTGCGCAGAAGACCATCGCTGAATGCATAACACACTGAACCCTGAAGTGGATAGGCTACAGGAACAGAAGACCACGAGCATATACTCAGTGGTCACTTTATTATGTGCAGGAGGAAACTAATAAAGAGGCCTCTGAGTGTATACAATATGCTTAGAGTCCAGGATGCCGAGCAGATGCCGAGATGCTTCCTCTACTGGAAGAACCTCAGATATGGGGACACAGTTACAAGGATGGCAGGGTCATTAATAAATCTGTGGTGCATCAGAATTTCTTGCCGAGCTTGACGAATCAGTGGGTTTTTCATTCCCAGCTCGCCGTGGAGGCAAATCATTGCAGACAACTAAAGAGGGTGTGGATCTGTTTCTGAAAGATCTGTGAATTAAAGGTGGTCGGGAACCAGAAAAGGAATAGCTGAGGTATAAGGTGAGACAGGATAGGCTGGAACTTCATTCTCTGGAGTGTAGAAGTCTGAAGGATGACCTTATAGAGCAGGGATGGCCAACCTGGAGCCAATTGGCCCTTTGCTTGTAGTGTTAGTCCATGGCATAAAAATAGTAGTCAGACCCTGTTATAGAGGTATAGAAAACCATGAGGTGTGTACATAAGGTGGATGGTCACAATTGTTTCCTCAGGGTAGTGTAGAAGTAAGGGGCATCTATTTACTTATTTGTATTTAGAGATACGTCGCAAAACATGCCCTTCAGGCCCAGCGAGATGCACTGCCCAGCAACCCAATGATTTAACCCTACAGGACAATTTGCAATGATCAATTAACCTACTAACCAGTGCATCTTTGGACTGTGGCAAGAAACCGGAGAACCCGGAGGAAACCCACATGCACACAAGGAGGACGTACAAACTTTCTGACAGAGGCCACAGGAATTGAACTCTGAACTCCGATGCCCAGAACTGTAATAGCACTACTGAGGCATGGGTTTAAGGTGAGAGGGGAAACATTTAAGGGGGAATCTGAGGGACAACTTCACATAGAGGGTGGTAAGTGTATGGACCAAGCTGTTTAAAAGACATTTAAATAGGTACATGGATAAAAAGGGTTTTGACAAAAATGGGCTAAACACAAGCAATGGGACTACCTCAGGCAGATATCTTGGATGGCAAGGTTGAGTTGCACTGAAGGGCCTATCTCCAAGGGGACTATTGAACAGGATCGAAATAAGCTGCAGAAAATTGTAAACTCATTCAGCTCCATCATGAGCACGAGCCTCCCCAGCATCCAGGATATCTTCTAGGAGCGATGCCTCAAAAAGGTGGCATCTGTCATTAAGGTCCCCCATTACTAAGGCCATGCCTTGATCTCATTGCTACCAGCAGGAAGGAGGTACAGGAGCCTGAAGGCACACCCTCAGCAATTCAAGAACAGCTTCTTCCGCTCTGCCATCAGAATGGAAAATGAACCCATGAACACTACCTCATAAATTATTTTTATTTTTAGGTTAGATTATGAGGACACTCAGTCCTCATTTATTGTCATTTAGAAATGCATGCATGCATTAAGAAATGATACAATGTTCCTCCAGAGTGATATCACAAAAAAAACACAGGACAAACCAAAGGCTAACACTGACAAGACCACATAATTATAACATATAGTTACAGCAGTGCAAAACAATACCATAATTTGATAAAGAGCAGACCACGGGAACAGTAAAAAAAGCTACTTATTTGATTTAACCATGATTTACAGTTCTGTTCCTCTATTATTATGTATTGCATTGTACTGTTGCCAAAAAGACAACAAATTTCACGCCATACACCAATTGCACTAAACCTGATTCCAAAGCTAAACTAGTTTGACATAAGAGATTTCTGTAATTTTAATTTTGTTCATTGTTTTTAAATATCTATGCTTTTAAAACCAATAAGCAAAATAAAAATTACCAGAAAAAATCATTTAAAAATCTATTTATCTTCTGAGTTAATTTAAAATAATATTTATTAAAATAAAGAACTGAACAAACAAAGTGACCCACTGACAGTTCCAGACGCCAAGGGCTCTTTTCAATTCTTTCTAAATATCTTTAATTATCCGAGACGTTCAGAAACAATTGAAAAAGTACTTTGAATCCAGAGCTAATTGTGGGTCAGTGGGATTGTCTGACGTGATCTGTCTGTGGGGCAGATTCCTCTCATAGACTGTTCCACTTTGCAGGGCTTTACATTTGTTTGGAGAGCATGTAGTTACAGGACTGGATCAGACATAATTCAGTTCATTGCTAACCACATTATTAATCTATCTCAAACTGCAGAAATTTGTTTCAGAAATAATTTCTTGAGCACTTTGAAGTGCTAAATCTTTATTCAGTATAGCTTTAAAAAGTGATAGAAAAAATTGATGGAAGAAAAAGTCATGATCGACAGCACATGACGTTCATGAGTTACGTCAAGGGATGGACTGGCAAAAGTTCTGAAAAGCTTATTAGAAATTCTCAGATTAAAGTCAGATGGAAGACCATGATTGCCCACGTCATACAACACAGCACATAATGATGATGATATACACACATAGAGATCAAAATCAGGTTTAATATCGCCGGTACATGTCGTGAAATTTGTTAACTTAGTGGCAGCAGTATAATACAATGCATGATAATATAGGGAAAAAAAGTAAATCGATTACACTACGTATATATATGTATATTAAATAGTTAAGTTAAAAATAGTGCAAAACAGAAATAATAAAGAAAGTGAGATGGTGTCTGAGGGTTCAATGTCCATTTAGGAATTGAATGGCAGAGAGGAAGACGCTGTTCCTGAATCGCTGAGTGTCTGTCTCAGGCATCTGTACCTCCTTCCTGATGGTAACAATGAGAAGAGAGCATGTCCTGGGTGGCGGGGGTCCTTAATAATGGACTCCATCTTTCTGAGGCTCTGCTCTTTGAAGATGTCTTGGATACTACGAAGGCTAGTACCCGAGTCGGAGCTGACTAGTTTTACAGCTTTCCATTGCTTCTTTCAATCCTATGCAGTAGCCCCCCTCCCCCATACCAGACACCGATGCAGCCTGTCAGCACGATCTCTATGGTACATCTGCAGAAGTTTTAGGTGACAAATTAAATCTCCTCAAACTCTTAATGAAATATAACCACTGTCTTGCAGATTAATAAGATTAAGATTACAAGAGGCAGAAGATGGTTAAAATCATTCTGGCCATGGTGGCATTTCAAAAACAAGAGGGCATAGATTCAAGGTGCAGGGTAGCAGTTTAAGGGGGTTCTGAGGGAAAAGTTTTTTTTTATGCAAAGAGTGGTTGATACCTGGACCGCTCTGCCAGAGGAATAGTGGACATAGATAGAATAATTATGTTTAAGAGTCATCTAAAGAGACACTTTAATAGGTCAGGCATAGAAGGATATGGACATAATACAAGCAAATGGGACTAGAGTAGATGGTGAAAAGGACAATATGGACAAGGTGGACAAGGGGCACATTTCTGTGCTGGGTAACTCTAATAGAACCAACCTCTACACTTGTGGATTTCTTTCTCTCATTTGCAAAGTCAATGTCAGCCACTTGATTAAATGATCTCACATTCTTTGGGAGACTTACTATAAGTTGAAACAATATAGAAACCCATTTTAAAAGGACATACTCATTATTGACCTAGATGTAATGACTGCATCTTCAAATGGTTGCTTCTTAACAATGAGCTCTGCAGAAAGATGAGCTCAGAAATTAGACAGACCAGGCTGTGAAACATATGTGGAGAATGCTTCAGAGAAATTTCAAATGCTTAATGACCTTTCACTTACCAACTTTTTGACTGACTATGGATTTATTATCGGCTGCTTTTTGTTTATTTATTTTTGTTTATTTTTGTTCCCAGATTCTGTTTTGTATTCCAGACTTGGGACGGCATGGTAGTGTAGTGGTTGGCACACTATTACAGCGCCAGCAAACCGGGCTCAATTGCTGATGCCACTTGTAGAGAGCCTGTACATTCTCCCCGTGACTGCCTGGGTTTCCTCCGGGTGCTCTGGTTTCCTCCCACAGTCCAAGTCTGTACAGCTGAGTAGGTTAATTGGTCACATGGGTGTAATTGGTTGGCGTGGGCTTGTTGGGTCAGAGAGTCCTGTTACTGAGCTGTATCTCTAAAAATAATTCAACATGGATTACAAAATTGATTACCTCTGGCCCATTTTCCTCTAATATGTTAATTGAATGACATCTGGGGGTTGTGGGGTATGCAGCAGAGCCCACATTTTGATACCATCTCAAACATGTACATTTGCTGTGGAGTGTTTGGTGCAGGTCCCTCTTGCCCTTAGGGTTCCAATGTGTCTGTAAAGCCTGTGAGATTTATTGCCTCCTTCTCTGGCTGGATTCCATGTTTTCACCGGGATCCCAAACTGCTCTCCCGCCTCCCTCATTGTGATTTCATGTTCCACTTTCATTTTCTATCAGCTTCCATCTTCAGACCTTCGTCACCTCCAGCCTTCACCTAGACCAAAAGAGTAGAGGGGAAATAGCCAGCATAGAGAAGTGGGGGAGAGGGGCGCAGCAAGATCTGGCAAGTGATCGGTGGATCCAGTCGAGGAAGGGTGATAGGCAGATCGACTAGGGAGGGAAGGATGGGAATAAAGAGAGAATCTAGGAGATGTTTGGTGGATGCAACCAAGAGCTGTGCTCCTGCTCTTCCACTGCACTCTCAACTCTTGCATCCCCAAACCAGTGCTAAAACCCATCAATTCTATTTGTCACACAATTTCCATTGAAAATAACCCCATATGGATGCGTCATGGCTTGGTTTACCAACTGTTCTGCCCAAATTGCTTACTTACTGCCCATTATGCTGCTGGTATTCAGGGCAGCAATGAAGGTCCTCCATCTCAGACTGCATAGAAGGGTTCTTCATTGCTGTTTCTGTAACATTGTGGACTGGTGGGCCACTCTTAGTCCTGGCCTCTACCCTTTGACCTGCTTGGGATGGGTGACCCTACCAAGAGCCAAAGCACCAGGCTCTGACTCCAGCCAACATAGCTCTCCAGATCATTGAGGCATGCAATATTTCAAACCCTACGACAAAGGTCGTGGTCCTGTTGGACGTATTCTGTCCAAGACTGAAAACAATTTGAGAAAATTATGTGTTCAGTCTAGTCCATTGTGAAAGCCAGCCTTCCCTCTACTGAATTGGTCTACAGTTCCCTCTGCTTCAGGAAAATGGCCAACATGATGAGAAAACCCTCGCACCCTGGTCATTCTCAGAAGATACAGAAGCCTGAGGGCACATAACACCAGACTCAAGGACAACTTCTATCCTGCTTTTATAAAACTCTTGAACAAACCTCCTGTACAATGATGAACTGCTGATTTTTCTATCTAACTCATTGTATGTTGTGGAATCGACAGTACCATGGAAAGATGGTGTCGAAGAAGCTTATGAGAGGAAAAAGACCAAGTACTCTGAACTGGCAACTGAAGCTGCCCAGAATGGCTGGAAGACCAAGATTTTCCCTGTAGTATTGGGATGCAGAAGATTCGTTGCTACATCTATGACCAGTCTACTGAAGAAGATGGGGGTGAGGGGTCACTCCCTCCAACAAGCAATCAAGTCCTTGTCAAATGCAGCAGAAGAAAGCAGCAATTGGATTTGGATTAAAAGGAAAGACAACAACTGGGCTGCAAGATGAAGATAGGAGGGTATGAGGGGGGGTGTATCGGGGATACCAGGTAGCACCGTCGAGCCCTCTGGAGATGTCATGGGCTTATCAACGAAACGTCAAAGAAGGAGGGTGCCCACCTGATGACCTCGATGACGTACCTACCCTCCCTCCCTGTCACCACTCCAAGCCCACTGCCAACATCGAGAGTGCCAACTTACCACAGGGATTGAAACATCAAGTCCTAGTAGCTCTACTCTACTAACCCCTGCACCTTATTTGACTGCCTACACTGCACTTCCTCTATATTCTACATTCTGTTACGGTTTCCCCTCTGTGCGCTTGTGTTTAGAATGATCTGTCTGGATGGTATTCAGGCAAAGCTTTTTACTGTATCTCAGGACATGTGATAATAAACCAATTATTGATTCCTTCTGTAGGAGCCATGTACCTGTTTTCTATCTGAATTGTATTTTGTGTTAATTATGTTTATTATGGGTAGTTAGTCATGTGGGTTGGGGGTGGTAGAAACAAAGAGTTTAGTTAGGTATTCATGCTTTGTTTTTGGGGTGCTAGTCTAGTTAGTCTAGAGCTGGGAGTGAGCTAGAGGTGGTATCTTTTTTGTTGACCACTTAGGATCACTTAAGACCACTTAATTACATTTAAGAAAGCTTAAGCATGCTTAAAGTTGCTTGAATAGACTTAAATATGTTTGAAATTTCTTGAATACATTTAAGAGCACTTGACTTAAGTATGTTTAATATGCTGAGACCGTTCATTTTTTTATATCACGAGTTTTAGTTTCATTAGCTTTTACCACTTCAAGATTGTTTGTTTTGCTAATTTCTTAATAGAAGATTGAATGTATTCTTCGACTTTGGAACCCTGTTATTGGATTGAAGAGCATGTCAAACAGGATCAACACTCCCCCAGTCCACTGTTGATTTGTTCGAGTATCTGCAACATTTTCCAAATATTCATCTCCCCACAGAAACCCCAATCCAGACCAACCATCTGCCACTTGAACCTCACAGTTCAGCGCTCACCCCAAAAAATGACCCATTTGACTACCTGCCCCCTTTATATTTTATTTTACTTAGAGATACAGCTGGAACAGGCCCTTCTGCCCCATTGAGTTGCACATCCTGCAACCCACTGATTTAACCCCTAGCCTAATCACAGAGTAATTTACAATGACCAATTAACCTACCAACCGGTTCATCTTTGGACTGCAGGAAGACACTGGAGCAGCTGGAGAAAACCCACACTCACAAAGGAGGAACATAGAAACTTAATTACAGTGGACATCATAGTTAGGCTCCAAACTCCAGTATCTGAGCTGTAATACCATCGTGCTAACTGCTATACTACCATGGCACCCTCAACATCTCTGAAATCCCAACCCTTCTCTATCAAGACTCAGATCTCAAATGATTTGATTTCCATCATGAAGTGTCTTGGCCTGAAACATTGACGCTTTAGTCCTCTCTATGGATTCTGCTTGTGCCGCTGAGTTCTTCCAGCATTTTGTGTGTGTTTTGCTCTGGATTTCCAGCATCTGCAGAATCACTTTGTTCTCATCTGATTTCCCTTCTGTGTTTGCACTGGGCAATGTTGTCTTCAATCTCACGCTCTACTTAATTTTGCTGAGATGAACCTTTGAACAAAACTAAAGCAGATAGCATTCACTTTCTAGGCATTAATAATTTAATTCTGGCCCATTAATGTTCTAGCATCTAGTACAAAATGCTAAGTAGCCATTAATATCATTTAGAGAAAAATCAGTTTAAACACGAAGATGCAATATTAAAATGCAACCAGGGCTGACACTTTAACAGTCAGCCATAACTATTGTTAACAACGTCAAATGTCTTTACAATGACAGCCTTACTAAAACAAATGGTAAAATGTTGACAGGCTTCTCGCCTATTAAACAACGTTGGCCATACGGACTTTGACATTCAAGTTAATTATTTACTTCCAGTTTCTCCAAATTCATTTAATTTTAATGGAGACACCGAGCCATGCATGATTTCCCTGACATTGTCAGTCAGCAACTCCTCCAGGGCTTAGAATACCAGAAAATGTTATACATATAAAACAATAATTATCTGCAATTTTAATTTCCTTCTCCTTGCTGTCTAGAGGACTTT
This sequence comes from Mobula birostris, assembly GCF_030028105.1. Taxonomy (NCBI): domain Eukaryota; kingdom Metazoa; phylum Chordata; class Chondrichthyes; order Myliobatiformes; family Myliobatidae; genus Mobula; species Mobula birostris. Next base: position 11,189,444 of record NC_092395.1, on the reverse strand, counting down.
GCTGCGTGCAAAAAGACTGCTGCCTTTCTCATAAAAGATGCTTTGAGATATTCCTGAGAGATACAATAAAGCATTGCACAAATGTACTAATTTATTAAAAGCAACCAATGGCTAATATCTCTTCCGAAGCAGAGTGACAAGTGAACAAATTTGCTTTAGAAAATCGCGTTCGCTCAAAACCACATGCTAAAATAACACTCTGCCAACTTGCCAGTTTTTTTTCCGCAGTTAGATATTATCTGATCAAACATTGCAGTTAGCCCCCCTCCCCACCACCTTCTATCTATTACCTCAGCCACCGCACAGCACTGCAAACACGTCAGAACACTTTTTTATAATGCTGTTTACATTGTAAATACATGTATTTATGCATTTTTGTACACTTATTCCATATCTGAACTTGTAACTTTATTTTTATTCTTCATAATTGTTGAATATTATTGTTTTTCTGTTGCACATGTTGCCAACGCACCACAGCAAATTCCTAATACATGTAAATTTACACTCAATGGCCTTCTTTATTAGGCACCTCCTGTACCTTCTAAAGTGGTCACTGACTGTACAGTATGTTCATGGTCTTCTGGTGCTTGTAGCCCATCCACTTCAACATTTGATATGTTGTGTGTTCAGGGATGCTCTTCTGCACATCACTGTTGTAACGCGTGGTTATTTGAGTTACTGCCGCCTTGAACCAGTCTGGCCATTCTCCTCTGACCGCTCTCATTAATGGGCATTTTTGCCCACAGAACTGCCACTTACTGCATGTTTTTATTTTGTTTCTTGCAGCATTCTCTGTAAGCTCTAGAGACTGCTGTGCATGAAAATCCCCAGGAGATTGGAAGTTTTTGAGATATTCAAACCACCCCGTCTGGCACCAACAATCCTTCCATGGTCAAAGTAATTTAGATCACATTTATATCCCATTCCGATGTCTGGTCTGAACAACAACTGGACCTCACCTACCTGTCCCGGTTCTCCAAGATCCCCCTGTATCTCTAACTATTCAATTTCCTGCCAATCATCATGTATTCCAGTAGTTCCCAAACCTTTTTGGGTTACAGTCTCCTTGGTCCCAGACCACATCCCCAGCATCCCCTCTCAATTTCTGACCATTACTTAAAATCTATAAAGAATTTTGAACCATGATGCACAGTGAAAGAAAATAGGGACTGCAAATAATTGTGAAAATTATTCAAATCTATTTAAAGCTACAAATAAAATTATTTCTTTATTTAATTACAGTAAAAATAATTGCCACGAAATTAGTAGTCCAACTATTCATTACTTCATTGCTTGTTCGCCTTTCAATGAGATGGATGGGCTTAGCGCAGTGATGTCAGCTTCTCAACATCAGGATGAATGTCATTCTGAAGTAGTCTCAGTTCCCCATGTTCAGTAATTTGCCGTCTCTTTCATCGCTTTGAAAGAAGTTGAATAACTGCACTGAAACTTGCTCCACTAAATACGATGTTGGAAAGGCAATATAGAACATCTTGACCTTTTTTCCACAGTGCAGAATAGAATTGAGAGATTTCTTACTGCAACAAAAAATCTCCATATGAGTTTTTGAACTTTGGCTTAAGCTCAAAGTAATTTTGTAGCGAGATCAGTTCTTCCTCCATCCTTCTGTTAATTCCTCTTTACAAGTGTTCAGGAATGGATTTATTACCCAATCTGGAACTTAGACTGAGATGAGATCCTGAAATCTCTCTGATATGTCTTTATGCAGCTCGTGCAGGCGGGCACAGTATACTTGAAGATCATCTGGTACTCCTTCTTTTCCTTCTAACTCAGAGAGGCTTGGAAATTGGAAAAGGTCAAGACAGTGAATGTTGCACTTAAATAGCGTTAACTTGGACAGAAATGTGGAGACGACTGATTTGACTTTGTTAGGTTTCACATCATTTCCTTGCAAATGAAGACAGATTTCATTAAACTTTGCTGATAATTCTGGCAAATGAGCAATCTCATGTCTAATTTTAGTGGGTTGATTACTGAATGAAGCAACTGAGTCTTTTAAGAATTTTATCGGTTTCAAAGAGCGCATAAAAACATCTCAGAGTTCTCAGAGTTTCCTTTTGAGAGCCATCTGACTTCTGTGTGCAACAGCGAGTGTTCAAAATGTTCATCATTTTCAATACAAAACTCTCAAAATAGTCTAGAATCGAGAGCATGGGACTTGATTTTAATTATCATTGCGATAACAATAATGATTTGTGCAGCTGATCACTTAGGTGTTTTTGGGGCAAGATGTTGTGTGTAAATTACACAGAGAATGATAAATATGTTAAGTACAGCTTTTTCCAAGGAAGTACTAATATCACGGTGGCATCCTGTCATTAACTGTGTCCCATCTCTTGTGTAAGCAAGAATATTGGTAAGCGGAAATGTCCTTTTCTTTGAAAAATTATTCCTCAATCCAAACTATCGACTCTCTTTTCATATCTGTTTCTAGTTCACTTGCAAATAACAACTCTTGAACCATGCTTTAATCTTTCATAAAGCAAACATAACCAAGAAGCTAAGCAAAGTTGAGCAAATTCTCTCGTCCTAATTATGTTGCACAAAGTGTCTTCCACATTCTCAGACATTTCATCTATTCATCTTTGAACAGAGTTGTTGTTAGGCAGGATTGCTTTAATTATTTGTCTGGTGACTTATGCAAAACCATACTCAGAACCTCACTTACTGCTGGCAAAGTAAGTTCTTCTCCAATTATATGGGCTCTCCAGATTTAGCAATTATATAATTGCTTGGTGCTGGTATAACTCCATATTTCAGATACACCACACTATACTGACTACACCTCTTTTTTGTGTGGTCAGCTTCTGCCATTTTCATTATGGATTAACGACCATGGTCAATCGCCTATTGTTAAGTCCAACCTCAAGTGCTGAAATGGCGGTAGGCATGTTCATGAAACTAGTACGTAACTCTTTAATATGTAACATTTCATTCTTAATATCAAATGCACAATGGTGACATGAAATGACATGTTATTCCAAAAGGAATCCTTAACACCAAACTTAAACCACAGAATACGGCAATGCTCTATTTAGAATGAAGCTTTGAAAGAAATTTTGGTGCTCTCTTGTTTTAAGTGTGGAAAGAATACCACAGAGAGGCATTACCTGGTATCATGTTCTGGGTAATCCATTTCCTTCTGCCTTCAGATTTCTTAACAGTCCAAAAACACTACCTCTCTGTTCCTTTCCTGCGCTCTTTTTGTAATTTATAGTACATTTTTTTAGTATTATTAAGGGTTCCACCCATCCACCCAGCATCCCCTTTGACTTTCTACCATCAGGCAGGAGACTACAATGTATAAAGACAAGAACGGTCAGAGTGGGAAACGGTTTCTTCCCTCAGGCCCTTAGGCTTTTGAGCACCCTGCCGCATTGTATTTGAAGTGTCACCAGTTAATTTGTTCTGTAGCCAACAATATTTAATTTATTCCCTTTACTTTGTTTATTTATGTGTATTTCATTTGTAGATTTTACTCTTACTTTAATGTTATTGTGTGTTCTATGTGTACTACTGTGCTTTACACCCTGGTCTGGAGAAATGTCTCATTTGACAGTATACATGTACATAGTTAAATGACAATAAACTTGCCTTGACTTTTATGTCTTGCACAGTACAGCTCCCACAAAATAACAAATTTTGTGATGTACATCAGTGATAAAAAAAAATGTTGATTCTGATACACAAATATGAGAAACATCCATGGACGATGAATCCTAAAGATAAAACCTCACATGACCCCGTACATTAGAAGTAAAGCCCTCCCCCGCTCAGCACGTCCACATGAAACACTGTCGTAGGACAGCAGCATCCATCATTGGAGATCCTCACCACCCAGGCCACGCTCCTTTCTCGCGACTGCCATCAGGTAGAACATACAAGACCCTCAGGAATCGCACCATGTTCAGGAACAGCTAATACCCCACAACCATCAGGCTGTTGAACAAAAGGGGATAACTACACTCATTTGCCAATCCACTGAGACGTCCCCACAACCAGTGATCTACTTTTAAGGACCCCTTATGTTGTTATCTCATGTTCTTATTATTTATTAATATATTTGGGGACTGGTGAGTCCTGGGCTGAATGTCCTGCTCATTTAAGGAAGTTGAAACATCTTCTGTAACTTCTCCTTTCCAGGTGTTATGGCTTCTCCTACATTACTGTGCCTATAGCAACACCTTCATGTGTTGTCCCTGTTCTTATTGAGTTTGTCGTGTCATGGCACAACTGAGTGTCCAGCGGGCAGGCTGGGCTCATCAACCTTATCTGGCAGCCAGCCTAGGAGATTCCAAACCCGGGTAGATGGGACTTATTGGCCTTGCCTATTCAGTGTGTCTAGAAGGAAAACTCCGATACTCAACCTACAGCCTTGCGGACGTCGCAGCTCGCTGTGCCATTGTGGAACATTCCTCGGCCTACAGAGCGGAATCAGTCCACACGCACCAATCCTCACAATAAACATGCGCAGTGCAAGTAGGGAGCAAAGCAATGGAGAATTTATTTTCCCTCCTGATCTTCACAAGTGAAGAACCAGACATCATTAATATGTTTCGCATTTGCAGCTTGTTGTCTTCTGCACTCCAGTTAATCTTTCATTGATCCTGTTATAGATTCAGGACTCAAAGTAGATTAAAAGAATGTATAAATTATACATTCTTGAGATTTCTCTGCTTACAGGCAGCCACAAAACAAGAGGCCCAAAAGAACCCAATCAAAAAAAATTAAAGACCAACACCCAATGTGCAGAGAAAGAGGAAAAAAACCCACAAATCATGCAAACAAGAGAAGCGATCAACAGCATTCTGAACCAGATTGAGTCCTTAGATCTGAATCCCTGGAGCAGCCAGAAGTAGGCCCAAAGCCTCAGGCTCAGGTCATCCTATTAGCGGAGCAAATCGCTGCAAAGTTCGTAGACACGAAGCACATAGCTGGGGCAGCCTCACAGCGAAATTGGCCCAACCCTTACCTCTGGTCCACGAAACACTGCCTTTCCAGTCTATCTGGGCTGGTATTTCAATTGTGCAAACAGCAGACTGTGCCTCGAATTAGGACCCAGGCCCTGCCGCAGCGAAGCATCCTGGGCCTAGACCTCGCAACCCAGCCCGAAGCTGCTCTCGACCTCTCCAAACCAGCTCAGCGCTAAGAGAGATCCAGCCTCACACTCGGGTTAGCTGAATGGGCATCGAAAACCCTGCCTTGCCTTCTCCACTCTGAATAGCTCAATCCAACTTCTATAGATTTGCAGAGCACGCCTTTAGGAAGATGAATCTCAGGGTTCTATATAGTGACATATATTTACTTTGATAATAAAGTTTACTTTAAACTTTGAAATATTGTACAACATAATTGCAATCTACATTGAATATCAGACCTCCATTAATCTAAAAAAAATGCTTGTTGGATTTTGTCAACATTTTAAATTCAAAGAAGTGAAATTTGATACAATTAAGTATTACTTTTATCCTGTAAACTCTCTAAATCTTGAAAGCACACAGGTAGCTTCTGCATAAAAGCCACCACTTCTTGAGGGTGTTTTATGTCATCACAAAGGCACTGCCCCCCTTTCTGATGTCAATGACCAGTTCTCTTGTTGATATTGAGAGATAGCTTGTTGTCATGACACCAAGTCACTAAGCTTCTCTCTCCTTCCTGTCCTCTGACTCATCGCTACTTGAGCTGCGGCCCACGACAGAGGAATCATCTGCAAATTTGTACATGGAGTTGGAGCCACATTTGAACACGCGGTAGCTGTTGTGTGCTTCTTCAACAATCTTTGCATTTTCATTTTTGGAATAGAATATGGGTGGGGGTGGTGGTGGCAGAAGTTAAAATGGCATATAAAGGTTACTTTTAAACGCAACAGACTGTGCCTTCTGTAAAAATTTTTAAGAACAATATTCAGGCTCCATCTTGGCCAGTAATGGGTTTAATGGTTGTCGTCCAGGAACTGAATTAATTCCCTCGCACAGTTAGCAAATAGTTTATTCCCTAGAGTAGCTCTTATTGACTCCAAGAGAGCAAAAGGTAAGCACATACCTTCTATTTCTAGTGCAATGCAAGAAGAAATAGGGTGCAGATTTAAAAATTCTACTCAGTGTCTCCATGATAATAACACTGGCAGCCGCTTAAGTAAAACAAATCCACTTAGTGTCCACTTTATTAAATAAACCTGTACACCTGCCCATTAATAATGCAAATATCAAATCAGCCGGTCATATGGCAGCAACTCAATGCATAAAAGTGGTTCAGTTGTTGTTTGGACCAAACATCAAAAAGGGGAAGAAATGTGATATAAGTAACTTTAACTGCGGAGTGATTGTTGGTGCCAGATGGGGTGGTTTGAGTATTTTAGAAACTGCCGATCTCCTGTGACCTTCACGTGCAACAGATTGCACAGCTCTAGAGCAGGGGTTCCCAACCTGAGGTCCATGGATACAATGCTTAATGATATTGGTCCATGGCATAAAAAGGTTTGGGAAACCCTGCTCTAGAGTTTACAGAGAATGGAGCAAAAAAAAAGAAATAAAAGAACAGTAAGTGGCATTTCTGTGGTTGAAAACACCTAGTTAATGAGAGAGGTCAGAGGAGAATGGCCAGACTGGTTCAAGCAGACCGGAAGGTAACGGTAACTCAAACAACCACACATTACAACAGTGATCTGCAGAAGAGCATCACACACAAAATGCTGGAGAATTCAGCAGGTCAGGCAGCATCTACGGAAATGAATAAACAGTTGAGAATTCAGGCCGAGACCCTTCTTCAGGACTAGGAACAAAGGGGGAAGACGCCAGATTAAAAAGGTTGGGGGAGTGAAAGGAAGCAGGCTAAAAAGTGATTGGGGAAGCCAGGTGGGTGGGAAAGGTCAAGGGCTGTAGATGAAATAATCTGAAAGGAGAGGAGTGTGGACCATAGGAGAAAGGGAAGGGGGAGGTGATCCAGGGAGAAGTAATAGGCAAGTGACAAACACGTCGGACCTTGAAGTGGATGGGCTACAGCAGTGGATTCTTTAGGTGTACCTAATAAAGTGGCCACTGAGTGCAATGCTTTGGTACCACTACAGTGTTTTAATATTTCAAAGAAGAGCCAGGACTATCATGCACAGAGGCTTCATTAGGAAATAATGCAAGAACTGGCAGCCATAAACACTTATGAATTGCATTGGTAGACCATTGTAAGACCGCCTGTTACAGAGAGCTTTTATTGTCACCAACACATAAATTGAATGTATTACTGCTCACGCAGCACCTTGCCACGCCCGTAATCAATCCAACAGTGTTGCAAAAGTGATCCAATCCCCAATGCTGACTGCAAATCATTTACCTGTCATCTCTGAACCTTGGAAACATCCCGGTAGCCTCTGCATAAATGCAGCAGATGTCTGACTGTGTATTTCATCATCAAAACCATTTTTTTTTGGCATTCTCATTTTGGAATAGAATACCGTGGAGGGGGTGGGGAGGGGGGCAGAGATTAAAATGGTGTGTAAAGCACAGGAGCACACCACAAATTATAGGAATGCTTGTGTCAGTATGCCTAACAGGTGGGAAGGTAACCGTGGGATGATTTGATAAATGAAATTATTTGTAACAGTGACGTGACTGAAGCTGGGATAAATTGGCAGTGGAAAGAAAACACTGTTCAGAATAGGCCTCAATAAACCGAGGCCCTTTCTTATAGCTCTTCATGATTTCAAAAATCCTCCCAAATGGTACATTTAACTATACACGTGCTCCTGTCACTGCCAACTACAAGTGGCAGCAAGACACTTTCATTTGGTAAATGTTGAATTTCGTAGTGAACCTGCTACAAAACAACGCAGGTTAACATACACGAGGTTTTTCAACCCATCGCCCTTTATAATATATTCCCTTTCTCCAAGCCCTTTACAGCATGCATTTACACATCACAATGTGTACTATACTGCAGGTACAGTATAAACAGAAAGTAGTCTAAAACATAAAGTGCTTCTACTTGGCTTTGCACAAAGTTCTAAATATCCATGGTTATACGGTTTTCTCAAACTCAGGTTTGGTGTAACAAATAGTTGGCGTTGGTTGGTTGGCATGCCGTTTTCTTTTGGTAGGAGGTTGGGTTCGTTTCTTATTCGTTCACCGCTTCTTTCTTCTCTTTTCCGTTGCTTGCTTCCGGTGCTGGTCCACACAAGAGCAAAGGCAGCAGCAGCACCACAATCCCCCGTCTTCAGAACTAGCTGCAACAAATTGAGAGAAACGTGCGTGAGTTAAAGGTGCGCATCGATCAGCAATGATTGGCTTCGGTGTCAGTTGGTGATTTATCAACAGGGTTTAAGAGAAAAACAACTTTTTTCATGCCGAGTACATATGACCTAGTATTGACTACCTGTGAGAGAGGGGAAACAGATTCAGTTAAAAGGGAGTGGGATAAGTACTCCAACACAAGAGATTCTGCAGGTGTTGGAAATCCAGAGAGCAACACACACAAAATGCTGGAGGAACTCAACAGATAAGGCAGTATTTATGGAGAGGAAAAAACAGTCAACGATTCAGACCGAGACCCTTCATCAGGACTTTGTATAATGACGAGCCTCGGCCTAAAACATCAACTGTTTATTCCTCTCCATACATACTGCCTCATCTGGTGAGTTCCTCTAGCATTTTTATGTGACATTTTTATGTACTTGACAAAGAATAGCCCTCCCAACCACAGAGCACTTCTACGTGAAATGCTGTCATAGGAAAGGAGCATCCATCATCAGAGATCCCCACCAGCCAGGACATGCTCTCTTCTTGCTGCTGCCTCAGGACTCACATCACCAGGTTCAAGAACTGTCACTACCCCTCAACCATCAGGCTCTTGAATAAAAGGGGATAACTACATTCCACTTCACTTGCCCCGTCATTGAAATGTTCCCACAACCAATGATCTCACTTAAAAGGACTCTTTATCTCATGTTCTTGTTAGTTATCGCTATTTATTTATATTTGCATTTGTGCAGTTTGTTGTCTTCTGCACTCTGATCTTTCACTGATCCTATTATAGTTACTATTCTATAGATTTGCTGAGTATGCTCACAGGAAAATGAATCTCAAGGTTGTATATGGTGACATATATGCACTTTGATAATACATTTTACTTTGAATGTTCAAGTTTATTGAGGAGAACCATGGAAGAGGACTGATGGGAACTTTGCTACTAGAAGCCAAGTACAACATACGCTCAATGGCCTCCTTAATGCTAAATGAATACCTTGACTGTTATATTTGGAAGTAGGGCACGTGGCCAAGTGATTAAGGCATTGGACTAGCTACCTGAAGCCGAGCCCCAGCCGAGGCAGCGTGTTGTGTCCTTGAGCAAGGCACTTAATCACACATTGCTCTGTGATGACACTGGTGCCAAGCTGTATGGGTCCTAATGCCCTTCCCTTGGACAACATTGGTGTCGTGGAGAGGGGAGACTTGCAGCATGGGCAACCGCTGGTCTTCCATACAACCTTGCCCAGGCCTGCACCCTGGAGAGTGAAGACTTTCCAGGTGCAGATCCATGGTCTCGCAAGACTAACGGATGCCTTTTTAAATTTGGAATTAAAAGTCCTGTATCATCAGTAATCTGCTATGGATTTCCCCTTGTACTACCTTGATGTGATGAGGTGAAACGCTCGGACACAAGACCTGCATGACCTGCTGAATTCCACCAGAATTTTGTGGGTGCTACCCTGGATTTCCAGTATCTGCAGAAATTCTCCTGTTTACAAAGTGCTTCCACCTTATCTTGGTAGATGACAATAATAAACTAGTTACTAATTATCCTAAGCACATGATGTGTTGCAGGAACCAATAATAAACAGCATGGCATTTAGTTTTGAACTAAGTTGGATACCTTCAAGCATTATGGCTAATGACTGATATCTATTCAGCTAGCCAGTGCCGAGTTGTTATTTTCAGATCAGTGTGACTGAAGAAAACCCGAGTGGTTATCTGACGGAAATTGTATGAGAGTGAACAGAAGACAAGAGTTCCCAACCTTGTTTATGCCATGGACTAATACCATCGAGTAAGGGGTCCGTGAACCCCAGGTTGGGAATCATGAGAGACTATCTTTTGTTAAAAATATCCACCACAAGCAAACTCAGAAACAGGATGAATTAAATTCAGAGAAGGACAGCACAATATATTTGACAAGTTGGGCATGGTTTACATATTTTCAAAAATATATATATTTTATTTAGAGATACAGTGCAGTAACAGGCCCTTCTGGCCCAATGAGCCTGCTTAAACCCATGTGACCAATTGACCTACTAACCCGTAAGGCTTTGGAATGTGGGTGGAAAGCGGAGCACCCGGAGAAAACCCAGATGGTGACGAGCAGGACGTACAAACTCCCTACAGACAGAAGCAGGAATTGAACCTGCGTTGCTGGCGCTGTAATAGTGTTACACTAATCGCTGCGGTACCGTGCGGCCCTTCTTCACAGCCGAGCACAGTTCAATCTGTGCCTTGCCTCAGCAAGACCCTTTCCAAGTGATATGAACATTTACAATGGAAGCCGGCATGTAGAGAAAAAGCTAAGGGTGTGCGTGTGTGTTTCATACAAACATTAAAAGTTAAACTGTAAGACACAGTAACTCCACAAAGAGGATATGCAAAGGAGAAGTGTAAGTTATTACCCAGCTGAAATTCTTATTTTTTTTAGATTATGAGAACACTCAGTCCTCTTTTATTGTCATTCAGAAATGCATACATGCATGAAGAAATGATACAATGTTTCTCCGGAGTGATATCACAGAAAACAGGACAAACCAAAGACTAACACTGACAGAACCACATAATTATAACATATAGTTACAGCAGTGCAAAGCAATACCATAATTTGATGAAGAACAAACCATGGGCACGGTAAAAAAAAGTCTCAAAAGTCCCCGAGTCAATTGACTCCCGAGTCCCCGATAGCAGGCGGCAAAAGGGAGAAACTCCCTGCCATAATCCTCCAGGCACCGTCAACTTGCTGATGCCTTGGAAGCAGCCGACCACAGCCGACACTGAGTCCATCCATCCGAAAACTTCGAGCCTCCGACCAGCCACTCCGATACAGCCTCCCGAGTGCCATCCTCTGCCCAGCACCTTGGACCTCTCCCCGGCTGCTGAAACAAGCAAAGCCGAGGATTTTGGGGCCTTCTGCTCTGGAGATTCCGGTTACCACACGGTAGCAGCGGCAGCGAAGCGGGCATTTCAGAAGTTTTCCAGATGTTCCTCCGTACTCTCACGTCTGTCTCCATCACATCAGGATTGTGCACGGTCCGCTACTTGACAGATAACAGATATTCATCACCGGAAAGGCCGCGCGCACTGCTGTTGTGCCGCCATCTTCTCCTCCCACATTTTATTCTTCTTTTAATTCCTCAGGTAAATATCTCTCAAGAAAGCCAAATACCAGGAGCTGGTGGAGCAGTGCCAGAGACAGGGGTGGAGGGCACATTGTGAGTCTACAGAGGTGGGATGCAGAGGTTTTGGTAGTTGCTCGCTGTGCTGAACCTACTCTCTCCTTGGAATTACGGGGGCTGCAAAGGAAAGAGTCACTGGGATCATAACAGAGGCTGCTGAGCGAGCCTCCAGTTGGTTATGGATCAAGAGGTGTGACCTGTGGACCAGTGCTGCTGCGACACAAGCCAGAGCCAGTTCAGCACTGGCTGGGTTGCCTGGGCGAGAGTGTCTGATGTTGAAAGACCAGAAACACCCAGTGACCCCGGGTTCCATCACTGATGATATGTCCCAGTGCATCCTCGGATGTGTCTCAGCATCAGAGTTCAAATATACAGCCCACTTTGTGCTGTTCTCAAGACAGATCCATTTCCAAAGTAGTAAAATACAGCAAGATAACTCTGGGACTTGGAAAGAGTCACGGCGAAGCCATCTAAAGGCGGCAATTTCAATTACTTGGCCTCCAGTGTGAGTGGATCCTAATGTCATAGCTGTGCCAAGCCAAGTGGAGGCACTTAATAAATTATATTTGACACGGTTTAATACCTTTCTCAATTGGCCCATTAAAGGTACTTAAAGTTTACAAATCGCAGCAGAGATCCAAGTAAGGTCATAACAAAAGCAACCCGGGCCGGCTGGTGGCGCAACAACGTCGGTGCCGGACCCGGGAGCGGAGGTTCCCGAGTTTGAAACCAGTCGGGTCCGTCCCCAAGTACGCTTCCCATCCGTGCCGGGTTGAGTGTCGAGAACGCAACTCGACCTCGTAAAACAAAAAGGGAAAATACGCGAAAATGTCTGTGTGAGGAGTGGCATGCCACACAGTCTCTCTCCCTCTCGCTCCGCACCTTGTAAAAAAGCCATGAAGAATCCATCATCACGGACGCACGCACGGACCCGCACACGCAGACGCACAGACTCGCATGCACGCAGGCACACACAAAAAAAAAAGAAAAGCAACAGGGTAGTGTAGAGGTTAGTGCATTGCGATTATAGTGCCAGCTGCAAGATCGGGATTCAACTCCTGCTGCTGTCTGTAAGCAGTTTGCACGTTCTTCCCACACGTGGTTTCCTCCAGATGGTCTGGTTTCCTCTCACATTCTGAAGACGTATGGGTTAGGGTTGGTGAGCTGTGGGTGTGCTACATTGCCACCAAAAGCCTGGCGACCCTTGCACAATCCTCGATGATTTGATTAGCACATTGCACTGTATGTTTTGATGCATATATGTGACCAATAAAACTAAACTTTAATCTTTAATCTTCGGACCAGAGTTTGTTTGCCAGTTGCAATATACACTTGAGGCTACTGGTAAAGGGAGGTTTAACTAGTGACTGTTCTTTCAACATTGAATGTAGAACAGTATGGCACAGGAACCCAGCCCTTTGGCCCAAACTAGCTAAAAAGTAAATCAAAAAAACCCCAAAACCTAATTCTTCCTACCTGCACAATGTCCACATCTCTCTATCTTCCTTATATCCATGTGCCTATCTAAACGTCTCTTAAAAGCCTCTAATATATTTGTCTCTATCACCATACCAGGCAGTGCAATCTAAGCATTTACCACACTCTGAGTAAAAAACTTACCCTCGTATCCTCTTTGAACCTACCCCCCCCTCACCTTCAATGCATGCCCTCTGGTATTAGATATTTCTACCCTGGGAAAAAGATACGGTCTGTCTACTCTATCTATGCCTCTCCTAATCTTACAAACGTCTATCAGATCTCTCCTCAGCCCTCGGTGCTCCAGAGAAAGCAACCCAAGTTTGTTCAGCCTCTCATGATAGCACATGCCCTCTAAACCAGGCAGCATTTTGGTAAAACTCTTCTGCATCCTCTCCAAATTGATATTTAACTATATCCTCAAATTAACTGTTTTTTTAATGCATCCACATCAATGTTACAAGAGGTGACTTTCCTTCATTCTTGCATTGAACTGTATCAATCTATTGAGAAAACTTCTGCCCAAGAAATCTGCAGCAAATTATAAACACAAGAGATTCTGCAGATGCTGCAAACCCAGAGCAGCACACACAAAGTGCTGAAGGAAATCAGCAGGTCAGGCAGCATCTATAGAGGGGAATAACCGGCTGAAGTCCAGCAGTCGCAGCACCTGTTGCATTTCCTTTGTGTTATTAGAAAAGGTAAGGCAACCATTCAAATTTACTTGCTTAAAGTTCATTAAACTCCATTATCTTTCAAAGTTTAAAGTTCAACATACATTATCAAAGTATGTATACTATATATAAACTTGAGATTTGTTTCGTTACAGGCAGCCACAATGCAAAGAAACCCAATACAACCCGTTAAAAATTGACAGTTAAACACCCAATTGTGCAGGAAAAGAAACTAATTGTGCAAACAGTAAAAGTAAGCAAATAGCATTCAGAACTGAAGTTCACAGAAGTGAGTCCACAGCCAGTTCGTTGCAGGCCGTGACATCCGGTCAGGGCAGAGAAAAGTAAACCTTCTGCTTGAAGGGGCGTCCATCCGAAACTCTAGCAATTTCTTATTCCACCAATGTTACTTGTTCTCCTGCATATTCGCAACATTTTCAGTTTCTATATTAGATTTTTGATAAAGGCAGGAATCCCAAGTGACAAAATAATGAAATGGAAAATATTCCACTGGTAATTTGTCTTGTGAAATGAATACAAAAATATTCAAGCACCCAGGATAGAGATGCTATCTGAATAATTGCATTCACTATTCACCCATGGATTAAAATTAATTTACCAGACCCAGAAATAAGGCTGAGTGCTCTTTGGATCTTTGACATTAAAGTACATTTATGATCAAAGTAATGTATGCAGCATAAAACTCAGATCCGTCTTTCCACAGCCAGGAAACAAAGTAACACCATGGAACCCGTTCAAGAGAACATCAAACATCCACTGTGCAAAACTAAAGAACAAATCACGCAAAAGGCAAAAAAATGATCAAAAACACAGAATATAAAACACGAAACCACATTGAAACAGTCAAGAAATGTTCAGTTTAGTTCGATTCAGTTCAATTTGGTGCTGTTGCAGTTCATTGTCACAGATATTAAAGTTTTTATGTAAAACTACCAATCTTCTGAAATATTCAATCACTTTCAACAAAAACATTACAGGTGTAGGTGTCTGAATACCCACAATCAATATTTTAGGAATGGTGTCTTCCCCTCTGCCATCAGATTACTGAGGAGTCCACAAACTCATGAACACAATTTCACTATTCCTCTTTCACATTAATTATTTATTAATTTACTTTATTGTCACCAAACAATTGATACTAGAGCATACAATCATCACAGCGATATTTGATTCTGCGCTTCGTGCTCCCTGGAGTACAAATCGATAGTAAATACTAAAAATTTAAATTATAAATCATAAATAGAAAATAGAAGAATGGAAAGTAAGGTAGTGCAAAAAAGCCGAGAGGCAGGTCCGGATATTTGGAGGGTACGGCCCAGATCCAGGTCAGGATCCGTTCAGCAGTCTTATCACAGTTGGAAAGAAGCTGTTCCCAAATCTGGCCATAGGAGTCTTCAAGCTCCTGAACCTTCTCCCGGAGGGAAGAGGGACGAAAAGTGTGTTGGCTGGGTGGGTCGTGTCCTTGATTATCCTGGCAGCACTGCTCCGACAGCGTGCGGTGTAAAGTGAGTCCAAGGACAGAAGATTGGTTTGTGTGACGTGCTGGGCTGTGTTCACGATCTTCTGCAGCTCCTTCTGGTCTTGCACAGGACAACTTCCATACCAGGTTGTGGTGCACCCTAGAAGAATGCTTTCTACAGTGCATCTATAAAAATTAGTGAGGGTTTTAAGGGACAGGCTAAATTTCTTGCTTTATTTATTGTAACCTTTAATAACTTATTATGCCTACATTGTACTGCTGCCACTAAACTACAGATTTCATGACTTATGCCAGTGACAATAAACCTGATTCTGATTTTTAAAAAATTTGACCTTCACAAATACAACAAATAAATCGGCATGCCACAAATACTTCTTATATTTTAAAACTGCAATTTGATTGGCTGCTTGGCCGGCTTTACGTCCTCACACATACTCTAGCGCAGATGCCCAACAATAGCAAATATCAGGAAAGATCAAATCTACAGCACAAGGAGTGCCAGATGTTTGCATGCAGCTTTCCCTGATGTTGAGCCGTTCACTGCAAAAACTCCAGACCAAATGCACAGTCTGAAGCCGCAGTTTTCAATGATCAGTGAGAACGCTGAGATGAAACAAATCTCAGATATTAGAGTCATAGAGAAGTACAGCCCAGAAACAGGCCCTTCGGCCCATTCCATCTGTGCTGAGCCATTTAAACTGCCTATTCCTATCGACCTGTCCTCCACATTCTGCCCTGATGGTTTGATTTCTAATACTGTGTTCTCAGCAGCTTGGTAGTCATAGTCATACTTTATTAATCCCGGGGGAAACTGGTTTTCGTTACAGTTGCTCCATAAATAATAAATAGTAATAGAACCATAAAGAGTTAAATAGTAATATGTAAATTGCAATAAGTCCAGGACCAGCCTATTGGCTCAGGGTGTCTGACCCTCCAAGAGAGGAGTTGTAAAGTTTGATGGCCACAGGCAGGAATGACTTCCTATGACGCTCTGTGTTGCAT
Organism: Mobula birostris; assembly: GCF_030028105.1. Classification (NCBI taxonomy): domain Eukaryota; kingdom Metazoa; phylum Chordata; class Chondrichthyes; order Myliobatiformes; family Myliobatidae; genus Mobula; species Mobula birostris. Next base: position 11,173,348 of record NC_092395.1, on the reverse strand, counting down.
CTTGGTGGAATGAATCTCTGGCTGAATGTACTCCTGTGCCCATCCAGTACATTATGTAGTGGATGGGAGACATTGACCAAGATGGCATGCAACTTAGACAGCATCCTCCTTTCAGACACCACCGTGAGAGAGTCCAGTTCCATCCCCACAACATCATTGGCCTTACGAATGAGTTTGCTGATTCTGTTGGTGTCTGCCGCCCTCAGCCTGCTGCCCCAGCACACAACAGCAAACATGATCACACTAGCCACCACAGACTCGTAGAACATCCTCAGCATCATCCGGCAGATGTTAAAGGACCTCAATCTCCTCAGGAAATAGAGACGGCTCTGACCCTTCTTGTAAACAGCCTCAGTGTTCTTTGACCAGTCTAGTTTATTGTCAATTCGTATCCCCAGGTATTTGTAATCCTCCACCATGTCCACACTGACCCCCTGGATGGAAACAGGGGTCACCGGTACCTTAGCTCTCCTCAGGTCTACCACCAGCTCCTTAGTCTTTTTCACATTAAGCTGCAGATAATTCTGCTCACACCGTGTGACAAAGTTTCCTACCGTGCAGTGCTTACTGTCCTCCTAGCTCTGAACCAAAAATAAATTACTTTGAAACATTGCCAATATGAAAACAAAAGGTTACAAACTTTAATTTAGCAGTACGGAGTCCAAATGAGTACTAAACCTTCTCACAGCATAAAGCTACAAGAATTCTTCAGCTGTGAATTCAATATCTACAAGATGAAGTTAGCTCACCTACCCACACATTAATCAACAGAGCAATATATAACTAGCTGCACTTGCTTGGCAGAAGATTGCCCAATGCATTAATTAATTTTTAAAGAATAGTTTCCAAGGGGATTTTATTGAACATTATTGAATTTTGAAAGGCATAGGTAGAGTGGGCATGGAGAGGATGTTTCCAATAATGCGAGAGTCCAGGACCAGTGGGCACTGACTCTGAACAGAATGACATCCCTTTACAACAGAGATGAGGAAGAATTTATTTAGCCAGGGGGTGGTGGATCTATGGAATTCATTGCCACAGACGGCTGTGGGGGCCAAGTCATTGGGTATATTTAAAGCAGAAATTGATAGGTTCTTAATTAGCCAGGATGTCAAAGGTTATGGGGAGAGGGCAGGAAAATAGGACTGAGGGGGATAATAAATCAGCATGATGGAATGGCAGAACAGACTCGATGGGCTGAATGGCCTAATTCCTCCTATGTCTGATGCTCTTATGGTTTTACTTTGGAAAATGTTGTGCCTTTTATCATTTTCTGCATTAATAGAAATCAAAATGGATTGATCCACAAAAATATCACTTGTGTTAACCATGGCCTAGTCAAGTTTTGGGTCAAGAGCTACTCCAGAGATTTAGTGTCAAAATCTAACCCAAGTCCCCAGTGCAGTATTGAGGGAGTGTTTCAGATTCCCGGAAAATATTTTAACTGAGTACCCAGTTAGCCTTCTCCAATAGAGAAAAATTAATTCATCTGTCAATAGTCCAGAGAGCTGTAGAGGTACCCAGATCAACCTGGCTGACACATTTTCTATATTACAGCAGTGGCAACATTTCAAAAGTAGCTCAATTGCTGGAAAGTAGATTGGGATGACAATGTTACGCAAAGCAGAGAAACACTGAAGACAAACAAATTTGTTTCCTGTGAATGTACATGGCAAAGTAAAGATTTAATTCTAACCTTTGCAAAACATCAATGAAAAGTAGATACTTACATTCACATGGAAAATGATTTAGTATGTTTGAGACTGAGATTAATATAATGTTCACAAGCTCAAAGTAAATTATTATTGAAGTACATATATGTCATCATATTCAACCCCGAGATTCATTTCCTTGTGGGCATTCACAGTAAATACAAGGAAGGAAACACGATAGAATCAATGAAAAGCCGAACACAATACAGACAGACAAAACCAATGTGCAAAAAGACAACAGACTGCACATGCAAAACAGAAAAAGCACAACATAATAATATTAATAAATAAATAAACAATAAATATCAAAAATATGAGATGAAGAGTCCTTGAAAGTGAGTCCATAGGTTGTGGGAACATTTCAATGATGGGGCAAGTGGAGTTGAGTGAAGTTACCCCCTTTGGTTCAAGAACCTGATGGTTGAGAGTTTATAGCTGTTCCTAAACCTGGTGGGGCAGGTCCTGAGGCACTTGTACCTCCTTTCTGCTGGCAGCAACAAGAAGAGAGCATGTCCTGGGTGGTGAGAGTCCTTGATGATGATAAAGCAATAAAAGGAAATACAAAATGACAAAAAGTAAAATCAAACAAATAAAATACATGAAATTCTGACAGGACTTTATAAGTTAAATATAGGAGAGTTATGAATAAAGGTAGGCAATTTAAAATACTTGTATTTTGGTGTCATAAATAATACACTACGGCACTTTGGAAAGGCAAGATGAAAGATGCATTTATCTTTTCAGATGTCTAACGTAATGCTTGGTCATGTGTCTAATCTAAAATACCCTGAGCATCTGAGCACATTATCTGGAAGAAGTGACATCATTTTAATGATGGTGGCATAATTTTAGAGAGTGGTGGATGCATGGAACGTGGGGTGGTGGCAGAGGCAGATACATTAGGGGTATTTAAGACGGACAGGTACAGGGATGATACAAAAATGGAGGGCTGTGGAGGAGGGTAAGGTTAAATTGACCTTAGAATAGGTTATAATGTCGGCTCAACTTCGTTGGCTGAAGGACCTGTTGTGTCCTATATTCTATGTGAAAAGAATAAAATTAATATTCTCTGCTAAGTCTTGGTTTTCCAGAAATTAAACCAAATATGCATACTGCCATGGCGATGAGCCTCTTGCTTGGAAATGACTTTCTGAAGATTCTACAGAGTTGTGTGCTTTCACACTCAGCAGTACCCTCTGTGACGATAAATCACAGGGAGGAGCTACATGGCAGAAATGCAACTTGTCTGTAGTTTTGATAATGAGGATACGTGCAAGGAATAGCTAGATATGGTACTAGACTCATAGAGTGAGACTGAGGAATGGTCTAGGTTTCATCTATGTACCTATCCAAGAGTGTCTTAAATGTCCCTAATGTATCTGCCTGTACCACACACCTTGGAATACATCCACGCTAACCAGTAGGCACTCATCCTCTATTAATCCCATTGCCCAGCCCATGGCCTGTGCTAGCAAATTTCAAAACCTCATTTAGAGAATTTTTTCTTTTTTTTTGAGATACAGTATGGATTAGATCCATGTGGCTCCAGCCCAGCAAACCCCGATTTAATCCTAGCCTCATCACACGACAATCTACAATGATCAATTAAACAGTAGGTCTTTGGTCAGTGGGAGGACATGCATGCAGTCACGGGGAGAACGTACAATCTCCTTACAGGCAGCGGTCGGAATTGAACCTGTATCACTGGACCTGTAAAGCGTTGTGCTAACCACTCCACTACCGCGCTGCTCTAAATGCTAGCAATGGCTCTGCTTGCACCACTCTCTCAGGAAGCGCATTCCAAGCTCTCACCACTCTCTGGTTGAAGGTCTCCCTCAGATCTCTCTGCTGGGTTTTAAACCTCAAACTTCCTTAAGGAAAATAGAATGTGATTTAAGTTACTCATTAGGAGCCGTTTTATTGCATACTTTTTCTTCCCAGGAAGAAGAGGTAAAAAATGCATGAGGAACCAGGACGATCAGAGATCACCTGCATGGAAGACAACAGAAGAACTGAAACAGGCAAATGTTGTTGAACAACCGCAGCACACTTTGGTTGCTTTCATTCTTCATCTGAAACAAATTCTTCCAATCGACCCAAATTTTTGATTCAAGTTCTTCGCAAAAGCTGTTATTTTCTTGTGAAACAAATGCAAGTTAACAAGTTTAACTCTGCAATGTTTTAACTTACAGAGTGAGATTCTACTTGAAGGATGGTGCAAAATTGTAGCCACCCATGAGAAAAGATGCTTATTCAATTACTGGGTGTGTTATTAGAGACAGCAAGTTTGACAGAGCCAAATTTTGAGCTCTTTATGCCTAACATATGATATTATGTAATTACAAAGATTTATTTGCTTTCTTGATGTCTTGTACATATGCACACAGTACGATTGCATATACGCACTGGACAACTGGGGGTTGGTCTCATTTCTTATAATTGGATCCTTTCAGGTTCCTTGCTCTGTGACTGCTAGTAAGCAAACAAATCTCAAGGTTGTATAATTTAAACATTCTTTGAAAATAAATGCACTTTGAAATATCTTTGAGCCATTTAACGCAAAGGCCATTCTACCAGAGGATCATAAACACAAGAGCTTCTGCAGATGCTGGAAATCCAGAGCAACACACACAAATTGCTGGAAGAACTCCGCAGGTCAGACAGCATCAATGGAAACAATTGCCGAGACCTGAAGAAGTTAGAAATTCAAAGTTCAAAGTACATTTATTATCACAGTATGTACACATTATACAACCTTGAGATTCGTCTCCTTACAGGCAGCCACAAAATAAAGAAACCCGAAAGAACCCATTGAAAAAGAAAATGGTCAAACACCTAATATGTGGAAGAGAAACAAATAGTGCAAACAATAAAAGTAAGCAAAGAATATTTAGAACTGAAGTTCATGAAAGTGAGTCCACAGCCATGAAGCCAGTTACAGACGAGCCAGGAGCCTGCTCGTTGCAGGCCACAGCCTCAGTTCAGTGCAGAGACGAGTACACCTCACCGAGCACTGAGCTGAACATCGACCCATCCCTCTCCTCTGGCTCCGACACCCTGACATTTTCAATCTGGCCCAGTGCTTAAATTGGTGTCGTTACTCACTCCTGCACCCAGGCCCTGCCACTCCAATACGCTCTCGGACCCGGAACTCACTGCCCCAACCTTTCCAATCTGGTCTGGCGCTTAAGTAGGTCAGAGATCGGCTTGTTCCTCGCTCTCGGGCCCAGGCCCCAAGGGTGTCAGTCTGACACTGTTTATTCATTTCCATAGATGCTTTCTAACCTGCTGAGTTCCTCCAGCACTTTTTCTGTGTTGTCCTACCAGATGAGTGGTCTTCATCCTGTGTGGAAATTTGCAAAGCCGAATTCTTCATGATTGCTAGTCACTTTGTTCTGAATTGATCAATCAGCCAGGCCTTAATTCATACACCTTCAAAACAAAGTTAGATTCGACAAGCGAAGGATTTTAAAATCACAAGCCATGTTATGTTGTTGCAATAGACTCAGCTGCTATAGATACGGGATTCTTTGATACAATCCAACAGAAATCCACCAATTTCCCTTCAACCACATTAAGCAACTCCTAAACACTTACAACTGCAATTCTGATCAAAAATCTTCAGACTGAGAAGCCACCTCTGATTCCCTCTCCATAGATGCTGCCTGACCTGCCAAGTGTTTCTTGCATTCTCTGCTCCTATTTCAAATGCATCACACCAACAACTCCACTGTTTTTCTCAGTTGATGTGCATATAAAGGATTAGCTTTATTTGTCACACGTACATTGAAATACACAGTGAAATATGTCGCTTACATCGAATCAAACCAGTGAGCATTGTGCTGGGCAGCCCACAAATGTCAACAGGCTTTTGGTACCAACATAGCCCGCCCTGAACTCACTAATCCTAAGCGTATGTCTTTGGAATGTGGGAGGAAACCAGAGCACCTGGAGGAAACCCAAGCGGTGATAGAGAGAACATACAAACTCCTTACAGACAGCAGCAGGAATAGCGTTACGCTACGCTACAGTGCCACTCCTCTAGTGGCGCAATGGTAGCGTAATAATCCAAGCACTGATTAACGTTCAGATTTTTATTTTTAGGCTTTTAGGAAAAAAAAATCTAATATTAAATATATGAAGGTTGTAATCTGCATGCTAAAAGATAGCTCCTTAGGAACTACTGTTATAGAAACAGGACACAAACAGGAAATACAAAACGAACGATTGAAAGATAGCAAGGCTGCAGCTTTGTCAAAGAATCTTTATTAGCCTCATGAAGGTTTTTACAAGGTGCCTTTTTTTTAATGTAATTGCAAATATATCACACCTGTAGGTGGGGAATTGTCTCGAAAAGGAGGACTCATGCAGATTTCTTCCTCGGGTTCTTCCACTAGTGGACAGGGAGGGGCTAGGTTGGTGCCCCTCAATTTTGTAGTGGGGGGGCACATGAGTGGCAGCAGTCCTATTGTTTTTAAGAAATGTAATGAAATGCTACTTACCATATTGACTGTGAATGTAAGAAAGTACAAAGTTCAAATTTTATTACAGGAGATTCATTTTCCTGTGCGCATATTCAGCAAATCTACAGAATAGTAACTATAACAGGATCAGCGAAAGATCAACCAGAGCGCAGAAGACAACAAACTGTGCAAATACAGATATAAGTAAATAGTAATAAACAACAAGAATGAGGTAATGAAATAAAGAATCCTTGAAGTGAGATCATTGGTTGTAGAACAATTTCAATAATGGGGTGAGTGAGTGTAGTTATCCCCTTTTATTTAAGAGCCTGAAGGTTGAGGGATAGTGACGGTTCTTGGACCTGCTGGAGTGAGGCTCGTGTACTTCCTACTGCTGGCAGCAGCGAGTAGGGGGTACGGCCTGGCTGGCGGAGATCTCTGATGATGGGTGCTGCTTTCCTGTGACAGTGTTTATGTAGATGTGCTCAATGGTTGGGAGGGCTGCACCAACGATGTGCTGGGTCCAATCCACTACCTTTTGTAGGATCTTCTGCTGAAGGGCAATGGTGCTTCCATACCAGGCTGTGATGCAGCCAAGCAATATACTCTCCACCGCACATCTATAAAAGTGTCAACAAACAAGGCATTGTGCAGTTTATTCTTGTAAATATTTTTTTTATTACGAATAAAGTTTATTTTGATTATAAACAGTTTTCTTCCTGACAGTGCATAATGTACTGCAGCAATATCACCAGAGTATCTTTTCCAGTCACTCCCTATGGCAGAGAGGTAAGTTATCACAGTACACTGTTGGATGAACATCAATTACACTAAAGTAGCTACCACCATTGTAACGAACAACACTGCCAGTAATTGGGAGAGAAACAAAGATAGGAATGAGGTTTGAATCATAGTTCCAATTTACTAATGGACCTCATCCACAGTCCTGGCAGTGGAAAATCTAAAACATGCAACACAATGGAACCACTAATATGTACTGACATCACTATGATTTGTTAATGGAGCTCAAATTGTCAGTCATTGTTGACAGTCCAAGCACAGAAGTAGTGTGAGAATAGGAAGTCAAGTTCTGTGTCAATATCGATGGATCGGTGTCAACACGATTTCCAGGATATTTTTTTTTAAAAACAGTTTGTTCATCACAATAGAGACAGCTGTCAATACTTAACCTTATTTTTAACCTTGGCAGCTGAAGAGCAGCAACAGCCTGCTGCAATACTCTCAGTGGCCACTTTCAGAGGTGCAGCAGCCTACCAAATAAACCCAGTGCGGTCTTCTGCTGCTGTAGTTCATCCACTTCAAGGTACACTTGGCTGTGAATTCTCTCATTAACAAGGCACTTCTGCCCACCAAACTGCTGCTCACTGGACGTTCTCTGCACCATTCTCTGTAAACTCTAGAGACTGTTGTGCGTGAAAATCCCAGGAGACCAGCAGTTTCCGAGATACTCAAACCACCCCATCTGGCACCCAACAATCATTCCACGGTCAAAGTCACTTAGATCGCATTTCTTCCACATTCTGATGTTTGGTCAGAACAACAACTAAACCTCCTGACCATGCCTGCATGCCTTTTCATTCTTCCTTTTTAATTTCTTTCACTGACTCTGTTATGCTTGTTATTCTATTATGGTTTCGTTGAGCATGTTTGCAAGAAAATGAATCTCAGGGTTGTATCTGGTGACATATGAACTTTGATAATAAATTTAGTTTGAACTTTGATGTATTGAGTTGCTGCCACATGATTGGCTGATTAGATATTTGCATAAGGTGTACCTAATAAAGTGGTCACTGAGGGTATCGGTCAACAGCATAAATGAACCGCGTAAATCAAAAGCCACTACAGCTCACCCCTCCCCAACAACCTGGAACTGCCAGAAGACCAGGAGTTTAGAGCTCACACTTCAGCAGAATTACAGTGCGACGTCTGACTTCTCTATCACAGCCTCTGAATCAGAATCAGGTTTATTATCACCGGCATGTGATGTGAAATTTGTTAACTTAGCAGCAGCAGTTCAATGCAATACATAATATAGAAGAGAAAAAAAAATAATAATAAATAAAACATAATAAATAAACAAGTAAATCAATTACGGATATTGAATAGGTTATTTAAAAATGTGCAGAAAAACAGAAATACTGTATATTAAGAAAGTGAGGTGGTGTCCAAAGCTTCAATGTCCATTTAGAAATCAGATGGCAGAGGGGAAGAAGCTGTTCCTGAATCGCTGAGTATCTCCTACCTGATGGTAACAGTGAGAAAAGGGCATGCCCTGGGTGCTGGAGGTCCTTAATAATGGATGCTGCCTTTCTGAGACACCGCTTTGTAAAGATGTTCTGGGTACTTTGTAGGCTAGTGCCCAAGATGGAGCTGACTAGATTTACAACCTCCTGCAGCTTCTTTTGGTCCTGTGCAGAAGCCCCTCCATACCAGACGGTGATGCAGCCTGTCAGAATGTTCTCCACAGTACAACTATAGAAGTTTTTGTGCGTATTTGTTGACACGCCAAATCTCTTCAAACTCCGAATAAAGTAAAGCCGCTGTCTTGCCTTCTTTATGACTACATCGATATGTTGGGACCAGGTTAGATCCTCAGAGACCTTGACACCGAGGAACTTGAAGCTGCTCACTCTCTCCACTTCTGATCCCTCTATGAGGATTGGTATGTGATCCTTCGTCTTACCCTTCCTGAAGTCCACAATCAGCTTTTTTGTCTTTCTGACATTGAGTGCCAGGTTGTTGCTGTGGCACCACTCCACTAGTTGGCATATCTCACTCCTGTACGCCCTCTTGTCACCACCTGAGATTCTACCAACAATGGATGCATCGTCAGCAAACTTGTAGATGGTGTTTGAGCTATGCCTAGCCACACAGTCATGTGTATACAGAGAGTAGAGCAGTGGGCTAAGCACTAGGAAGTTGAAGATCCAATTACAGAGGGAGGTACAGACTCCTAGGTTCTGCAACTTCTCAATTAGGATTGAGAACTCTTATCAATATGTAGAATTTAGAGCATACAGTACTATGCAAGTCTTAGACATTATATATATACACATATACATACACACATTATATACACATATACACATACACACACACACACACACACATACATATTTATATTAAATAGCTAGGGTGCTTAAGACTTTTGCACAGCACTGTAGTAATTTAATGTATTTAATTGTATTGCTGCCACAAAAAAAAAATTCATGACATATGTGAGTGATGATAAACCTGATTCTGATATGGGTCTCTATTGTGGACTGAGAGTGGGAAGGGGAGCAGGGAGAGGGGAATCATGGTTGGGGAGGGGAAGGGGGGAGGGGGAGGAGGGAGCACCAGAGACATTCTGTACTGATCAATAAACCAATTATTTGGAATCAAATGAATTTGCCTGGTGTTTCAGGGCTGGGTGTGTCTGCACTCACACCAAACCACCCGTCTCTGGCACTCCTTCTCTGCCGCTTGTCCCAAATTCCTCCCGCGGCACTCCACCCTCGCCATTCCCAACATCTTTTGCTTCTGCCAGATTTTCAAACTTGATTTCTGCTCTACATTGACAAAAACAGTACTGTGCAAGCCTTAGGCACCCGAGCTATATACACATACCGAAGACTTTTGCACAGAACAGTAGAGCGCAGGAACAGGCCCCTTAGCCCATCATGTTGTACTGAACTAATCAAACTTGTAATAAAACTAATCCCTTTTACTTGCACAGTGCCCGTATTCGCTGCACATTCTTGTGTCTATGTAAGAACCTCATTAACATCTCCATTGTATATAATGGGGGGATGGGGGTGGGGGGGGAAATTAGGTCAGGAGCTAACTAACAGAGATGCTGCAAATGCTGGAAATCCAGAGCAACACACACAAAATGCAGGAGGAACTCAGCAGGTCAGGCAGCATCTACGGAGGGGAATAAACAGGCAATGTTTTGGGCCAAGACCCTTCTTCAGGACAATTGATATTAAGAACTTTTACAATATAAACAATTGATATTGGTTAGAGGGACCAAGAATAATGTGACCAAATTTGCATTTGACACAAAGATTAGATTAGATTAGATTATGAGGACACTCAGTCCTCGTTCATTGTCATTTAGAAATGCATGCATTAAAAAATGATACAACTTTCCTCCAGAATGGTATCACAAGAAAACATAGGACAAACAAGATGGATGGGTTTGTGAGTTGTGTGGAGAACAGGATGGGACAAGAAGTTGGCAAGTGAACATTATTGACAGAAGATAGGAATATATTCAATTTGGATAGAATAATGATCATGGAAATAAGTTAAACAGAGTGAAATTGCAAAATGCTGCGGTACAAAGAGAGATGAAAATCCAAAAAAAATGAGACACGGTTTGCATGCAGATACAGCAAGTATTTTAGAAGCTAACAAAATGACAGTCTTTTTTGCAAGACGGACAGAGTATAAAAGTAGGAACATTTTAGTGAAACATCTCAGAACATTGGTGAAGCAGCCATTGCAGAACAGAGTGCAGTTTGTAGAAATGGACTAAGTTGCTTTGGAGTGGTAAGGTTGATCACTGAGATGAAGTATTTAGGTTGGCACAATAGTGTAGTGGTTAGCATAATTTTATTACGGCACCAGCGACCCAGATTCAGTTCCTGCCACTGTCTGTCAGTTGATTATATATCCTCCCCGTAACTGTGTGAGTTTCCTCTAACATCTCAGAGGTGTACAATTTAGGAGGTCATTGATCACATGGGTGTAATTGGGTGGCACAGGCTCACTGAGCCGGAAGAGTTTGTCACTGTGCAATCTCTAAATAAAAAAACTAAATAAATAAAAATAATATAAAAGAAACAATTGTACAAAGAGATGTTGGGCTCTATACACAGAGCATGGAAGAATGAGAGGTTGCCTTACTGAAATGTAAGACACTGATAGGGTTTAACAGAATGAATGTTAGAAGGATGCTTCCTTTAATAAGGGCACCTCAAACAATGGAGCATCCGTTAGTCTTGCGAGACCATGGATCTGCGCCTGGAAAGTCTTCACTCTCCAGGGTGCAGGCCTGGGCAAGGTTGTTTGGAAGACCAGCAGTTGCCCATGCTGCAAGTCTCCCCTCTCCACGACACCAACGTTGTCCAAGGGAGGGGCATTAGGACCCATACAGCTTGGCACCAGTGTCCTCGCAGAGCAATGTGTGATTAAGTACCTTGCTCAAGGACACAACACATTCCCTCGGCTGGGGCTCGAACTCACGACCTTCAGGTCGCTAGTCCAATGCCTTAACCACTTGGCCACGGGCCCACCCAACAATGGAGCAGAGTTTCACAGTAAGGGTGAGCTCACAGAGAGCGGTAGGCTGTGTCCATTATTCAGGGAGCAGTGTCTCAGAAAGGCAGCGTCCATTATTAAGGACCTTCAGCACCCAGGGCATGCCCTCTTCATACTGTTACCATCAGGGAGGAGGTACAGAAGCCTGAAGGCGCACACTCAGCGATTCAGTGACAGCTTCTTCCCCTCTGCCATCCGATTTCTAAATAGACATTGAACCCTTGGACACGACATCACTTTAAAAAAATATATACAGTATTTCCATTTTTTGCACGTTTTTTAATCTATTCAACATATGTATACTATAATTGATTTACTTATTTATTTATTTTCTCTTCTAGATTATGTATTGCATTGAAGTGCTGCTGCTAAGTTAACAAATTTCACATCACGTGCCGGTGATAATAAACCTGATTCTGATTCTGCATCGACTGGGATTCTGTTCCCACTGTTGCCTGTAAGGAGTTCGTGGATTCTCCTTACGACCATACTGGTTTCCTCCGGGCGCTTCTGTTTCCTCCCACATTCCAAAGATGCACAGGTTAGGGTTGGTAAGTTGTGGGCATGCTATGTTGGTGTTTGGAAACAGGGCAACATGTGCGGGCTGCCCCAGCACATCCTTGGAAGTGTTGGTCATTGACTCAAATGACACATTTCACTGTATGTTTCAATGTACACGTGACCCAAATAAAGCCAGCCTTCTTTAAGGCAGAGATATTGTAATTCTCTACTGTACCTCAGAGAGTTGGAGGAGCAAAGTTACTGAATGTTATCTTGAATCCTCATAAATTACAGATCTCAATGATCAATTTCTGCAGAAGCAATTTTTCCCCATTGATTCCAGCTGCCCTTAATTGAAGGGAAGGTGTGGAATACAAGTGCTAATTCGTGAAAGAAAAGCCTCCCTCCCTGATTCAACCCACACAATACCCTTGAGCTAATCTTCTGATATTTCTCCCACACAATGAACGAACATTTTGGCCTGATTGCATATGACAAGCAAGAGCGAATTCTCTCAGCATCCTTGATAACCTGAAAATTATAAATGTGCGGCACATAAAAAAATTACAATGCTTTTTCATAGACTCATTGATAACAACAGCAAGGAAAAAAAGCCCTTCAGCCCAACGAATCCATACTGACCAAACCAATTTAAAATAATCCTCAACCTTCACATCAATTCCACCTATATTCTATCACTTTTTCCGTAAACTTGGAGGCAGGATTAGAGTGAAACATTTTTCTAAATGTTAATTCTTTATTTTTATTGAATTCCTTCCTCGTTATAATTGTTGAATGTTACTATTTCGCACCAACACACCACACGCCAATGTATATGGGGAATAAAGTTGATGAACAGCATTGGGAAAAGTTGAGAAACCAGAGCAACCGGAACGTTAAGGAGTCGGTGTATACCACACTCAAGACTACCCTGCCATACAATAAAATCATGGTCAGTCTGATCTTACCCCTCAAATCTACATGGAGCACTGTCTCAGGAAAGCAGAATCCATCATCAAGGACCCTCCCCCAATTTCAAAGTTATGCTGTCTTCTCACTGCTGCCATCAGGAAGGAGGTACAGGAGCTTCAGGATTCACACCACCAGGTTCAGGAATATTTATTACCCCAAACCATCAGGCTCTTGAATCAGAGGGGATAACTTCACTCAGTTTCATTCACCCCAACACTGAACTGTTCCCACACCTATGGACTTAACTTCAAGGATTCTTCATCTCATGTTCTTGATATTAATATTTATTATTTGTTATTATCATTTTGCTGGTTTTGTTTCTTTGTATTTATTGTGAGTGCCCACAAGAAAATGAATTTCAGGGCTGAATATGGTGACATACAGTATTGTGCAAAATTCTAAGGCATATATATAGCTAGGGTGTCTAAGTTTTTTGCACAGTACTGTATTTAACAAGCTGGAGCGGAGAGCGAGTTCATAAATTTGGTAGGTGCAAAGGATGTTGGGAATAGTGAGGGTGGGGTGCCGTGGGAGGGGTGTGGAACAGGTGGTAGAGAAGGAGGGCCAGGGGCGGGGTAGGAATGGCACAGCCCTGAGACACAAGGCAAGATCATTTGATTCCAAACAATTGGTTTATTGATCATTACAGAATGTCTTTCTGGTGCTTCCCGCCTCCTCCCCTCAATACATAAAATTACTACAGTATTGTGCAAAAGTCTCCCACAGTCCTCCATCCTTGCTATTTCCAACACCCTAGCTATATAAATGTGCCAAAGACTTTCACACAGTACTTTGTTAATAACTTTACTTTGAACTTCTGAACAAATCTACCTTCTTGTATGGTCCTCATAGCCCTCAACTGTCCCAAGAATCAAAAACCTATCCCACTTAACCCTGAACGTATAAAATATCTCAGCACTTTGGGGCACAAAATTCCAAACACTGATAGGCTTACCAGAGCAGAAATTTGTCCGTATTTCAGTCGAGGTGTTTAAAAAGATCTTACTTAAAAACTGAAAATGCAGCAACTAACGCACAGATGCTACTCAACACACTGACAGCAATATAAAGTTTCAAATCAATTTCTGTTTATCAGGATAATTAGAACTAAAAGAAACTTTAGAGGAAGAGAAGGGGCTGAGGGCAGAGAAAGAGAGAAATATGGTGAAGACCAGCAAAGAATCAATGGCAAGTTGTAATGGTGCCAGGTGACGGAGTCCACCCAAACAAACATGGCTCTGTCAGCCTAAATATCACCGAGGATCTCACATGGTCTGTACGTACCGGCTGTGTGGTGAAAAAGGCACAACAGCACCTCTTTCACCTCAGACGGTTGGAGAAGTTTGGTATGGGCCCCCAAATCCTAAGAACTTTCTACAGGGGCACAATTGAGAGAACCCCGACTGGCTGCATCACTGCCTGGTATGGGAACTGTACCTCCCTTAATCGCAGGGCCTGCAGAGAGTGGTGCAGGCAGCCCAGCACATAATAGATGTGAACTTCCCACCATTCAGGACACTTACATAGACAGGTGTGTAAAAAGGGCCAGAAGGAGCTGATTCACCCCAATCACAAACTATTCCAGCTGTTACCATCCAGGAAACAGTACCACAGCATAAAAGCCAGGACAAACAGACGCCAGGACAACTTCTTCCACCAGGCCATCAAACTGGTTAATTCATGCTGATACGATTGTATTTCTATGTTATATTCCTATTATTATAAATTACTATAAATTGCACATTGCACATTTAGATGGAGACATAATGTAAAGATTTTTACGCATGTGTATGAAAGATGCAAGTAATGAAGTCAATTCAATTCACTGCAGTGTTTACAGATGAGTTGGAATATCGATAGTTCCTACATGCCCTTACAAAGAATTTTTGAAAAAGTATAGAATCAAAATTACTCAATTAATTTAACTGACAGAGAACTGGAGTCCATACATCGTCATGTGTCTGCCAGCTCCTAAGACAGCAACCCATCGATCCCATTTCTCCATCGTCGCCTTATACAGAAATTTTGTTGTTTTGCAGCAGCAGGACAAAGAGATCAATATTACTACAAATTAAAAGTAAATAAATGGCACTAAGGGATAATAATATGGTAATTTTTTGTTTGCTCTCTTTCACCATCATTCTGTACTGGTGGTTGTTCGTGCTCAATGATGACAGAGAAACCTGTGTGGGAGAGTCTATAAAGTGGAAAGGCCATTGCACTGGGGAAGTTCCAATCTCTCGACCCCAGTGGTACGAGCAAGTGTCACAAACTGGGGTCTTCCTTGGTTGCAGTGGACGACCATGACATGTTCTATTCCTTGTCATGCCCTTCGGTCTCTACGGTGCATATCATCCTATAAACTGCAGTATTGTGTACAGTTCTGGTTACCATCTTACAGGAAGGATGCAATAGTGATAGAGAAAGTGCAGAAGAGATTCACCAGGAAGCTGCTTGGAATATTTATAAGGGGAGATTGGAAAAACTGGGTTTATTCTATCTGGAACATGGTAGGCTGAAGGGTTATCTCATAGAGGTTTATAAGATTATGAGGGACACAGAAAGGACAGATAACCCACAAGACCATACAACATAGGGGCAAAATTAGGCCATTTGGCCCATCAAATCTGCTCCATCATTCCATCATGGCAGATTAATTATCCCTCTCAACCCCATTCTCTTGCCGTTTCCTTGTAACCTTTCAAAGGACTCAAGGTAAATGTATTATCAAAGAATGTATGTAGTATACAACCCTGAGATCCGTCTTTTCCACAGACAGCCATGAAATAAAGAAAACCGTAGAACACATTCAAAGAAAAACATCAAACCCCACCCCCCTCGACCCCTACGCACAAAAAACAAACTGTACAAATGGCAACAAAAAAAAAACACAGAATATTTCAGATCAGCTCAGTGTTCGTTATCTGCAGGCTGCCCCAATTCAAAAAGCATCCAAAAATAGCAACAAAAGAATGACTAGAAAAATAAAACACATCATAACATGAATTAGAGTTCAACCTACAAACTGCACCCATTAAACTTTGCTCCGGCACCATCCTCTAACAGCATCGAGAGAGAAAGAGATATCATTCATACACAAGGATCTTCCCTCGGGAGCAGTGAGAGGGAGAGACCATCACACGCAGATTTAAAGTGAGAGAGGAGAAACTTAGGAGATCATATGCTAAGTTTTTTCATGTGGAGTGCGGTGAATATCTGGAAACAGCTGTCAGAAGTGGTGGTGAAGGCAGTAGATTGACAACATTTGGATAGGTCGATAGAACATGGAACACTACAGTACAGGAACCCGTAGGTGCACAGCCACACCAAAATTCACAAAAGGTTAGTTCTGACACATCTACATCGAAACATAAAGCAAAATGTGTCACTTGTGTCAGTGACCAGCTCAGTCCGAGGATGTGCTGGCAGCAGCCCAGAAGTATCGCCATGCTTCTGGTGCCAACATAGCATGCCCACGACTCACTAACCCTAACCCATACATTTTCGCAATATGGGAGGAAACTCACGCAATCACAGGGAGAACGTACAATCTCCTTACAGGCTGTGCTGGGAGATAAACCCTATCTTACGGCTGTTGCTGTAAAGCATTACACTAACCACTACTCTACCGGAGCACCTATCAGTACAGATTTAAAATGATCAAATACAGAGAATATATTTCACTTCTAACATAAGCCAAATAAACATGCCAGTTCATCCTTACACCTGGAACAGGAAAACAGAACATTTCTTTCTTTAATATCAAGTTGCTTTGTATTTAAGTTTGGCTTATTAGCAAAACTAATATGAATGGAAATTGGTCAAGGTTTTTGTTTCAGAAGGCTGGCCTTTATATTGCAAATGTCAAAGAAACAAAAATGTGGACAGAAAGACTGTGGTGAAGCAGGTGCATGAAATCCCTCCAACTGCTTCTCATTCACTTGGACTGGACAGCCACTGCTGCCTCTATAACTAGTCAATGCTGTAGCAGATTTCCTGTAATACCAGTCACACATAGTGTATGCAAGCACAGATGAGAGATAAATCCCCTTCCAGTCTTCGCTTCTGCCTGCCGAGAGCCATCTGGACTTTCACAGCACAGCAGGGCTGAGATCAAATACACAAAATGGATAGGAGCCTGAACTCATACGCAATTGCATCCACCCCCTGCTACCACCCCAACCCTGCACTATAAATTTGTGATCATTTTCAATAGGGAATGGATATCATCACTCGGGTTCCCTGGCGTTCTCTATCATGTCCCCAATCAGGCAAATGACAGAAGGCAAATTAGAGAACACATTGATTGGCACAGTGCCCATGCCATAAATACCTAGGTACTGATAGGAACAGCTTTCATGTTGAAAGCAATCTTCTAAAGAAAGGAAATAATGAAAACTCATCGGTAATCCATTAAATCAGGGGTTTAATGCCATGGACCAATACCATTAAGCAAGGGGTCCGTTAGATCCCAGGTTGGGAACCCCTGCATTAAATGGTATTCATATCATTTCTTTTTTCACTTTCCAAATACTCATTAGATCATAAGATACAGGAGCAGGATTAGGCCATTCGGCCCATCGAGCTGGCTCCACCATTTCATTATGGCTGATCCAAATTCCCTCATAGCCCCAATGTCCTGCCTTCTCCTTGTATCCCTTCATGCCCTGACCAATCAAAAATCTATCGACCTCTGCCTTATATATACCTAAAGACTTTGCCTCCACAGCCACCTGTGACAAAGAATTCCACAGATTCACCATCATGGCTAAAGAAATTCCTCCACATTTCCATTCTAAAGGGACACCCCTCTATTCTGAGGCTGTGTCCTCTGGTCTTAGACTCTCCCACAATAGGAAACATCCTCTCCACATCTACTCTGTGGCGTTCTTTTAACATCCAGTAGGTTTCAAATAGGTCACCCCTCAATCTTTGAATTGTAGGATATTTTGGATGTAGGTTTTCATACATGGCTGTATAGTTAGATAGATTTCAAAACAGAAAATGCTGGAAACACTCAGCAAGTCAGGCAGCATCTGTGAAAAGAGAAACAGTTAATGTTTCTTTGACAAAAATAGATGTAGATCATCTGGAATAAAAATTATTTTCTGTGTATGGTATTGAATATTATCAGACATGCTATAATTAAAGGTTTCAGCACAAAAGTTACCAAATTATTCTCAAAAGTAATAAGCAAACTTGTCATGGCATTTATACATGAGGTATATAGTGCACTCAGTGGTCACTGCTGCTGTAGCCCATGCACTTCACTGGATGTGACAGCAACTCAATGCATATAAGCATGTTGGCATGGTCAAGAGGTTCAGTTGTTCAAGCCAAACAACAGAATGCAGAAGAATTGTGATCGAAGTGACAATGACTATGGAATGATAGTTGGTGCCAGATTAGGTGATTTGAGGTAATCTCAGAAACTGGGGATCTCCTGGGATTTTCATGCATAATCTCTAGAGTTTAGATAGAATGGTGCAAAAAACAAAAAAAAACATCCAATGAGCAGCATTTCTGTGGGTGAAAATGCCTTGTTAATGAGAGAGGTCAGAGGAGAATGGCCAGGTTGATTCAAGCTGACAAGAAGGTGACAGTAACTTAAATAACCACATGTTATAACAGTGGTGTGCAGAAGAGCATCTCTGAATGCACAACACATCAAACCTTGAAATGGATGGGCTACAGCAGCAGAAGACCATGAACATTACGCAGAGGCCACTTTATTAGGTAGAGGAGGTACTTAATAAAATAGCCACTGAGCATATATGCATATAACAAGAAACTTAAACCTTGAACTCAAACCTATACAAAATTAAAACAGGTTTCTTCGAAGGTTTTCCAATCACAAATAAAAACATAAGCAGACATCATTAAAGTCCAAGTTTCACAACAGTTTTTTTTTAATTTTAAAACAATCCAACAATATATTTTTAAATATAAAATTTGGAAACCTCAAGTAAGCTGAAACAGCAGGTTACATCTCTGTGGAGTAACATGAAGTTTAGAAGTTTGCACAAATTCAGCACATCATCTAAAACTTTGACAAATTTCTATAAATGCACTGTGGAGAGTATCCTGACAGGTTGCATCACAGCCTGGTATGGAAACATCAATACCCAAGAATGGAAAGCGGTGGATGCGGCCCAGCCATCGCAGGAAAAGCCATCCCCACCATTGAGCACATTTACAGGGAGCGCTGCCACAAGAAAGCAGCATCCATCATCAAAGACCACCAGCCAGGCCTTGCTCCCTTCTCACTGCTACCATCAGGAAAGAGATACACGAGCCTTAGGGTCTGCACCACCAGGTTTAGGAACAGTTATCACCCTTCAGCTACCAGACTCCTAAACCAGCATGGATAACTTCACTCACCTCAATACTAAGCTGATTCCACAACCTATGGACTCACTTTCAAGGACTCTACAACTCATGTTCTCAGGATTATTTATCTTTTTATTATTATTAGGTTTTTTTGTGTATTTGCACAGTACATTTTCTTTCACACATTTGTTGTTTGCCAGTCGTTGTGTGTAGTTTTTCCATTGATTCTATTGATTTTCTCTGTTCTGCCGTCAATGCTTGCAAGAAAATGAATCTCAGTGATATCTGCGTACTTTGATAATAAATTTACTTTTAACTTTGAACCTAACAATGTTTCTTTTTAATAAATTGGGAAATCTCAAGCAAGTTAACGGCAGATTACAACTCAAAGGACTAACGCACCATTCAGTGGAAAAGTACAAGTGAATTCATTTGCTACCTCTATGGCAGAGCAGGAACTGTCTTGCAGCGTCAGCAAAACATGTAATTCATCGGCTGGTACATCAACACAGCTTGGTCTGCTTTGTTTCCATCCAGGGGGTCAGTGTAGACATGGTGGAGGATTACAAATACCTGGGGATACGAATTGACAATAAACTGGACTGGTCAAAGAACACTGAAGCTGTCTACAAGAAGGGTCAGAGCTGTCTCTATTTCCTGAGGAGACTGAGGTCCTTTAACATCTGCCGGACGATGCTGAGGATGTTCTACGAGTCTGTGGTGGCCAGTGCGATCATGTTTGCTGTTGTGTGCTGGAGCAGCAGGCTGAGGGTAGCAGACACCAACAGAATCAACAAACTCATTTGTAAGGCCAGTGATGTTGTGGGGATGGAACTGGACTCTCTGACGGTGGTGTCTGAAAAGATGATGCTGTCTAAGTTGCATGCCATCTTGGACAATGTCTCCCATCCACTACATAATGTACTGGGTGGGCACAGGAGTACATTCAGCCAGAGACTCATTCCACCGAGATGCAACACTGAGCGTCATAGGAAATCATTCCTGCCTGTGGCCATCAAACTTTACAACTCCTCCCTTCGAGGGTCAGACACCCTGAGCCAATAGGTTGGTCCTGGACTTATTTCATAATTTACTGGCATAATTTACATATTATTATCTAACTATTTATGGTTCTATTACTATTTATTATTTATGGTGCAACTGTAATGAAAACCAATTTCCCCCGGGATCAATAAATATGACTATGACTATCCCAAATGCAGTGACCTGGACTCAATCTAATATCTAGCGCTTTCTGTGTGGGTGTTTTCATTTTATCATTTGACCATGTGAGTTTTCTCCAGGTGCTCCATATCTTCACACTGGTCGGTAGATTCATTGGCCACTGTAAATTGTGCCTAGTGTCCAGGTGAGGAATACAATCCGGAGGAAGTTGATGGGGACATGGGAAAGACAAAAGTAGTGTAAATGTTGAGCAGCTTCAGTTTCCTAGATGTCAACACCATGGTGGATCCATCCTGGGTCAGGTACATTGATACAATCAAGGCGACGGCACATCAGCAGCCCGACTTGAGTCTGATGGACAATGGAGAGCATTCTGACTAGATGCATCCCATCGCGATATGGAGGCTTCAATACAGAGGACCACAAGAGGCTGCAGAGGGTTGTAAACTCAGCCAGCTCCATCACAGGCACAACCCTCCCCACCACTGACAACATCTTCAGGAGGCAGTGGCAATCATCACTGAAGACCTTCACCATCTGGGACATGCCCTCTTCTTATCACTACCATCAGAAGCCTGAAGACCCACACTCAATGAGTCAGAGACAGCTTTCTCGCCCTCGGCCATCAGTTTCTGAATGGTCCATGAAACCTATTTCCTCGTTGTTGCTCTATTTTTTTTATTATTAGAGGTATAGCAATGGTAACAGGCCTTCAGGCTCAGGAATCCGTGCCAACCTAATACACCCATGCTACCAGTAAACTTACTGATCTGTGCATCTTTGGAATGCGGGAGGAAACCCACGCAGTAAATGGCAGAACTTACAAACTCCTTAAAGACAGCAGTGACCTTAATACAACCTTAAGTGGTCTGGGAGGAGTCTGCATGGTCCCACTGTGTTTGTGTGGGTTTTCCTTGAGGTGTTCCCGTTTCCTTCCACATCCCAACAAATGCCGATGTTGATAGCTTAATTGGCCAGTGTAAATTGTCCTGGCAATGGTGAGTAAAGGAATCTGGAAAGGGCTCAGGGGAATTTTAGGAGAATAAACTGAGATTAACGTAATTGGGTACTTGATGGTGGTCAGGGATTTGCTGGACACATTTCTGTACTGCATTCTCGATGACTATACTATTTTCTTTATACGGTATATTTTGCCGATTAACCAAAATGGTTTTTAGTTCTGATTTAGTGAATGTAATCTCATAACTTGAAGCCTACTTCAAAGCATTTACTTAACTCCGCCAAGCAAAGAAAATGCATTTTTGTAGGATGTAGTTATCCCCAAAGAAATTCAGTTTGCCTTTCCACGTCCTAAGCTATTAAATGACTAATTCTTAATAAATTAAACATTTTATCTATCCCTAGTTTCACGCTTTGCAATATGGCTGTGAAAAGCTTTTTCACAAATCCCTCTTCTCTAAAAGGGAGAGGGAAAAGATGCAAGGAGATTAACTCTCGTAAAGTGACCTTGGAAACTCTCTCCGAGTGAGTCACTCACACAGCACCACTACCACCGCATTAATGAGCAAGTGCCAGAGGAAATCTTGAAGCAGGATGATATTGTTCTACTCTCCTTCAAGATTCAGGTTTATTTGTCATCCGTACATCACAATATACAGTGAAATACGTCATAAACACAAGAGATTCAGCAGACACCGGAAATCCAGAGCAACACACACACACACACAAAATGCTGGAGGAGCTCAGCAGGTCAGGCAGCAACTATGAAGAGGAATAAACAGTTGACATTTCGAACCAAGACCCTGCATTGTTTGCGTTAACAACCAACACACCCAAAGGTGTGCTGGGGCCAGCCCTCAAGTGTTGCCACACATTCCAGTGACAATATACCATATATCCAATGTTCAAAAAGAACAACACGGAACACAATCAACAAAACAACAACAGCAAAACAAGCTCCGTGTTCCCTCCCACCTGGTACGTACACAGTCCTTTTACCCCAGGACAGGCACTCGGCCTCCAGCAAGCTCAGACTTCCAGACATTGGGCTTCGATTTCTCCGGTGCTCTCTCTGAGTTTCACACACTCAGTAGACTAAGCATTAATTTTCTGTACATCTTAAGCTTAACGAAGTTATCCATTTTATACTAACCTTATAGAAGACATACAAGCAGTGCAGCAACAGGAACTAGTACCACCTGACGCTGCCCGAGAATCTAGCAAATTATAGGTGTACTGTATCAGATGGATTGCTGTAATTGCACAATTTGTCTTATTATGCACAATGGCTGTTTATCAGTCTTTGTTGTGTAGTTTTTCATTGAACCCATTATGTTTCTTTGTATCTACTATGAATGCCCGCAAGAAAATGAAACTTAGTGTAGCATATGAAGACATATACATACTGTGATGATAAATTTACTTCTGAACATTTTGAACCATGATGTACAAGTACAAGGACATGAATAAGAGGAGAAAGATGCTGAAAACACAAATTTAGAATCTTAAAAAAATGGAATTAAGGAAATACCCAGCACAATGGGCAGCATCGTACAGAAAGGAAAAGAGTTTTTATTATTACAAACTGAAGTCCTTTCATGAGAACTGGTCAGCTGTGATATGAAATGGAACAGCAGTTTATCTGAAATTGTTGAATTTGTTATCAGGTACCGAAGGCTGCCACAGGCTGTGTCAAGCTTATGTTGAGCTTTGTTGGAACACTGCCGAAAAGCAAACCCAATGGGAGGAAGGAGGAGAGGGAATTCCTGGGGTGGCTGGGTGGAGTGTTTCGTTCTGCTGGCTGCTTTACTGAGGCACCAAGAAGTATAAATACGAGAGCACAGAGGGGTGCAACACACACAAAATGCTGGAACTCAGCAGGTCAGGCAGAGTCTCTGGAGGAGAATAAACACAGAGGTTTCTGTTGTATGCTGAGCAGCGTCCACAACTCTCTGAAGTTTCTTGCAATAAACTCAGTGGGAGCATCATGACATTCTAAAATGGAGAATGCATTCCACACCAGTACAAGCTGTCGCAATTACTCTCCTTCCAATCTCTGCTGCCCTCCAACTCTTCGATCCTCCTTCCGCTCTCCCTACCCTTTTAATTCTGGAGTCTTACCCCTCCCTTTCCAGTCCTGACAAAGGCTCTCAACCCAAAACACTGACTACTTATTCATTTCCATAGAAGCTGCCTGGCCTGCTGAGTTCCTCCAGCATTTTGTGTGTGTTGCTCTGGATTTCCAGCATCTGCAGACTTTCTTGTGTTCACTCTCCTTCCTTTCCCAGACTCTCTCATCACACAGACAAGCAGTCACATACATCTTTACAAAGGTTCAAAAGATGTAAAAATGGCTGCAAGGAGAAATGTAAACAAACCATCCAAGGGGAGGGAAAGAGGACAGCTGATAACTATTTTAATAAGTAGAGTCAGTGAATACAGATGCCCACTTCCTCTCTCCCACCCTTTGACACAGAAACCATCCTGCCTGGATGCATCGCAGCTTGGTACAACAACTGCTCTGCCTGTGACCACAGGAAACTGCAGAGAGTTGTGGACACAGCTCAGCACATCAACGAAACCAGCCTCCCCTCCGTGGACTCCGACTACACTTGGTAAAACAGCCGGCATAATCAAAGATCTCACCCACTCCAGAATTCGCTCCTCTTCCCCCCTCCCATTGGGAACAAGACACAGAAGTCTGAAAGCACATGCCACGAGGGTCAAAGACAGCTTCTATCCTGCTGTTATAAAACTATTGACCGGTTCTCCTGTACAACTATATGCCCCCTTGACCTCATGATCTACCTTACTGTGACCTTGTACCTTACCACCTGCACTGCAACTATTTTTTTTAATCTACAGCGCAGAATAGGCCCTTACATCCCTCAAACTGTGCTGCCCAGCAACCCCCAATTGAACCCTAGCCTAATCACAGGACAATTTACATTGCCCAATTAACCTACCAACCAGTACGTCTTTGGAACTGTGGGAGGAAACCAAAGCACCTTGTTCTGTAGGTAAAAATTCCTTGTTTATTCCTTGTTATGAAGGAGTTTGGGGGAGAATCAGAAGAAACCCGCATGGTGAATGTACAAGCTCCTTACAGGCGGCGGCGGGAATTGAACGCGGGCACTCTAGTTATTGTTTTACCTTGCACTACCTTAGTCCACCTTTGTAATGAATTGATCTGTAAGGACGGCATGCAAGTCAAATTTTTCACTGTACCTCAGTACATGAGACTATAATAAATCAATTTATCAATTTCACCAGTTTGTAAAAGAATTATTCAAAGTAAACTACAAACTTGATTAGTACCTACAAAATACCAGAATACAAAATAAAGACATTTACTTTCTTGTTACCACTGGCAGATGCCAACAGCTATATTTCCTCTTTTTCAGTTATAATAAATTCCAAGGCAGGTATGAATTCCTTTTGATGTAAAGTCCCATCAGCACTCCTCCCGGCCTCCCCCTCCCTCTATTGTCTATTCCTCAACTTAATATGTAGTTATTTTATGTAAATTATAATCATTACATAATGTAATTAAATTCTAAAATCTCGGTTTGCTGATAAAATACATCGATTTCTCTTGTTGTAGCCATCTCCAATTCTTATTAGGATAGTTCTGTGGTGGAGGTTGACTTGGATGCAGTTATTCAAGCCCTGCTCTCAGCTCTCCTCTCCTGACATCTGGCATCTCGCACAGATGATTCAGACAGCACAGACTCATTCATACATGGTGCTACAGGTCTCAGTATGACTAGGACCCAAGTCCATAGATAATATTTGTCTCATTCCACCAAGATGCAACACAGAACGTCATAGGAAGTCATTCCTGCCTGTGGCCATCAAACTTTACAACTCCTCCCTTGGAGGGTCAGACACCCTGAGCCAATAGGCTGGTCCTGGACTTATTTCCTGGCATAATTTACATATTACTATTTAACTATTTATGGTTTTATCACTATTTATTATTTATGGTGCAACTGTAATGAAAACCAATTTCCCCCGGAATCAATAAAGTATAACTATGACTATATTTATTTTCTAATTACCAAAAACAAATCTGGCACCCACAAAACCACTCTTCTAGATTCAGATAACTTGAGAAAATTTTACTTGTTTCCACAACTTAAAAAAGTGAAAACAACAGCATCAAATTGTCCTAAAATGTATGTTTTGAACTGCAGATGGCAAGCAGAGTACAGCTTTTCTCTGCATTTCAGCACAGGTTACAATAATAAACCAATTATTAATTAATAACAAAAAGATTTATGGTGATATAGTGCTTTTCATGATATTAAATATCTTAGACCAGTTTCCCTCCCACTGCCTACAGACATACGAGATAGGTTAATTGGTCATTGTAAATGATCTTGTGATTAGGTTACAGTTAATCACAATAGTGGAGTTCCTGGGGTGACATGGCTCAAAGAGCCGGAATGGCCTACTCTGTTTTTGCATCATTAAATAAATAAATAAACAGCTGTAAACTTCAAAGTAAATTTGTTATCGAAGTACATATATGTCATCATATATAACCTGAGACTCATTTTCTTGTAGACATACTCAATAGATCCATAGAATTATAACCATAATGGAATCAACTGAAGACCCCAGCAACTTGGGCATTCAATCAGTGTGCAAAAGACAACAAACTGCAAGTACAAAAAGAAAAGAAATAAACAATAAATATCGAGAAAATGAGATGTACAGCCCAGGAGTCCTTGACAGTAAATCCATCAGTTGTGGGGATATTCCAATGGCAAGTGAAGTTGAGTGAAGTTATCCCATTTTGTTCAAGAGCCCAATGGTTTAGGGGGTAATAACTGTTCCTGAAGCTGATGGCTTGAGTCCTGAGGCTCCTGTACCTTCTTCCTGATGATGGCAGCAAGAAGAGAGCATGACCTGAGTAGTGGGGGTCACTGCGATAGCACTCTGTGCAGCTGTGCTCAATGGTGGGGAAGGCTTTACCCATAATGGACTGGGCCGTATCCACTACTTTTTATAGGATTTTCCATTCAAGGACATTGGTATTTCCAATACCTTTCAGCAAATGAAGTGTAACTATTCTACTGATATAGCCCTCTATTAACTTGAGTGTATTTGCTGAGACTGAACAATTTATGCTTATGGCATTTTTAGTCAAATTATAAAACATATAACTTGCCCAAGTAAAGTTATTTGTCAGTGATAGTAATTAAATAATGGATCAATTGACCAAATTGCATGCTATAACAGCATTTATTATTTCACCCCCAGTCTTTGGTTTTAGTGTTAATTATTTGCTGTTTTACTCATCTGTTACAACTTCTGTATATAATACAGTTTATGTTCGGTAAAAACTATGCAATATTTTGTACAAATGATCGCCACAGTCGCAAACGTCCTAGCTCTTAAAAGAAAGATTAAGCAAGGATTAAGCTACATTCAGTGACAAGGAAAATTACAATCAGTGGCCACTTGATTCGGTCCATCACCAGGTTCAGGAATAGTTATTACCCTTCAACTATCAGGTTCTTGAACAGAGGGGATAACTTCACTCACCCCAAACACTGAACTGTTTCTACAACCTATCTTCAAGGACTCTTCATCTCACGTTCACAATATTTATTGTGTATTTATGTTTGTTTCATTGTATTTACTGTCAATGCCTGCAAGAAAATGAATCTCAGAGTTGTATATGGTGACATTTACGTACTTTGATAATGAATTGACTTTTAACCTTGGACTTTAATGTAACTGTCCAGTATCAGACTTCTGAATGGCTCAGGAATCCACGAACACTAACTTCCTATTCTTCTTTTGAACTATTGTTGTAACTTATAATTAATGCCCTTTACTGTATTGCTGCCTGAAAACAACAAATTTCATGACACATATCAGTGATAATAAACCTGATTCTGATCTCTAAGCCTTTAACCACTGCTCAGACATTGAGTGGACCCAGAAGCTGAATCTGATAAGAGTTATGGACAGCAAGAGAATCAAGTGAGGAAAATGGTTGAGGCACAAGATTAAAGTCTCGGTAAATTATACAACAGGTTCAAAAGGGCTACAGGGTGTATTCCTGCTCACATTCCATTTGCTTTACTACAGACACAAGTCTTAAAAGGTGCAGTTCAGCACTTTGTACAAATAGAGGAAAACTACCTACACGTAGGAAACAGCGCAAACTCTGAACGATGAAATACTCAAGTTATTGCCATCTATCAGAAAGTGATATCAACTCATTATTATTCATAGCTTTAACAAAAAAGCTAGACATAAAAATAACATTTGTCCACTGTCTGACTGTTCCGGATTGGGAAGACGAGGAAACTGAAACAGGGGACGAGAGATACTGCAGATGCTGGAAGTCTTGAGCAACACTCAGAATGCTGGACTAACTCCTGACTTGCTGAGTAGCTCCAGTATTTTGTGCGTGTTGTGTAATAAGAAACCAGCTCTACAGAAATTGGAGAGAGTAAAAGCAAAGAGCAGTGCTAAAAGATATACAACTCGTTAATCAGGTTACAATCAGATCATTAGAGTTATAGAAAAGTACAGCACAGAAACAGGCTATTCAGCCCACATGTTGAACCATTTAAATTGCCTAGTCCATTAGCCTGCACCCCGACCACAGCAATCCCCTAAAGCATTGAAATCGAGCTTGCATGCACCACTTGCCCTGCCAGTTTGCTGCCAGGTTTCAGCACTCGCATTTTACTAAGAATATTGAGGCAAAACACTAAGATGGCACCAAGCACTAGATTAGTTAATTCTCATATACGCCAGGATGCAATGAAATTCCTTGCTCAAGTGAAGCTCAGAGTGTATGTGGCAATAATAAATACACCAACGACAGCAAACCAATGGATGGTGTAAAGTACAGTTGTGTGGAATTTGGGGGGGAGGAGGTGGGGTTAAATTATAACAGCAGATTTGAGGAAATAGGTTATGTTAATTTGATCAAAGATAATTTAAGATGCTTGAAAGTCATGAAGGTTTTGTCATTTAAGAACATAGAATAGTACAGCACAGTACAGGCCCTTCAGCCCACATTGCTGTGCCGACCATCAAACCCTGCCTCCCATACAAGCCCCCACCTTAATTTCCTCCATATACCTGTCTAGTAGTCTCTTAAATTTCACCAGTGTATCTGCCTCCACCACTGACTCAGGCAGTGTATTCCACACACCAACCACTCTCTGAGTAAAAAAACCTTCCTCTAATATCCCCCTTGAACTTCCCACCCTTTACCTTAAAGCTATGTCCCCTTGCATTCAGCAGTAGTGCCCTGGGGAAGAGGCACTGGCTATCTACTCTATCTATTTCTCTTAATATCTTGTATACCTCTATCATGTCTCCTCTCATCCTCCTTCTCTCCAAAGAGTAAAGGCCTAGCTCCCTTAATCTCTGATCATAATGCATACTCTCTAAACCAGGCAGCATCCTGGTAAATCTCCTCTGTACCCTTTTCAATGCTTCCACATCCTTCCTATAGTGAGGTGACCAGAACTGGACACAGTACTCCAAGTGTGGCCTAACCAGAGTTTTATAGAGCTGCATCATTACATCGCAACTCTTAAACTCTATCCCTCGACTTATGAAAGCTAACACCCCATAAGCTTTCTTAGCTACCCTATCTACCTGTGAGGCAATTTTCAGGGATCTGTGGACATGTACCCCCAGATCCCTCTGCTCCTCCACACTACCAAGTATCCTACCATTTACTTCGTACTCTGCCTTGGAGTTTGTCCTTCCAAAGTATACCACCTCACACTTCTCTGGGTTGAACTCCATCTGCCACTTCTCAGCCCACTTCTGCAACCTATCCATGTCTCTCTGCAATCTTCAACAATCCTCTACACTATCTACAACACCACCAACCTTTTTTAAACTTCTTGTGAGACTGTATGCTTTTAAGATTGCTGAAAGAATAAGAGAAGAGAAGCCGGACTAAATTTTTTTATATTTATGGATACACTGCAGAACAGGACCTTCCGGCCCTATGAGCCACACTGCCCAGCAGCCCACCTATTTTACCCTAGCCCAATCACAGGACAATTTACAACAACCAATTAACCTTCTAACTGGTAGTCTTTGGAATGTGGGAGGAAACCGGAGCACTCTGAGAAAACCCAATTGTTTACAGGAAGAAACGTTCAAACACTTTAGAAGACGTCGGAATTGAACTTCAAACTTGTGGCGGTAATGCACCATTAAGCTGGATGCCAACCGCCGTAAAACAAGATACAGACAGAACTTCAAACTCCAATGCCCCAAGCTGGGCGTCCTGCCACCACAATGACACCATGGCACACACTATAGATGCTGTCTGTGCCAAGGTTAAATCCTAAGTTACAGGAAGAGCAATTTACAATCCTGTTGGCAAAGGTAATGGATAAATATGTTTTAAAAAAAAAAGGAAGTAGAGTGGATAGAACAGGTAGGAAGTTCTTGCGTAATCCTGGCACAAGTCTGCTTCTATGCCATAACATTCAGATGTGCAAAACAATAGTTTCCTTTAAAATCAATGACAGAATAGTACACCATTTCTTCGCTGATTTGTTATACTTGCATGATGCACCCCAGCTCCAATAATACTGTTCCAAAAGGCAAGGATATGTATTCAATCCTTTATTAGCAATTTGCAAACATACAATCTTAAAGTGATGAAACTTAAGCATACCCAAGTGTAAGCTAAGCGTAATTGAGCGATATTGAGCAGGTCAGCAAAAGGTTTAACATCAGTCGGTCCCAAGCTACAAACTGCCAGGAAATAAGCAAGAAGACATAACTTAATCTCTCGCTTTTACTGCGCCCCCACTCAAGTGACTAGTTACCATAATAAATGCACATACCACAGAATACAATGCGGATAGGGAACAGATGTGTGGCTCCTACAATTCCTTTATGTAGTTGAGTAATAATTTGGGGTTCCATTACTAAGGATGCTGAAAATTAGTTTATCACCAAGACATGCTTTAATCACTGTGAGTCAGCAGTCAGTGAGTCATAAATGAATAGGGCAGAAGGATATAGAGCCAGTTAATAGTTTTAGTTTCATTACACTGAAAACAAACAATTGAAATAGTTTAATGAATTGCATGCTAGTGTTCCCACACATGCAATGTCTTATTTTTAATTCAACATTTCCAGAGCTTCACAAGTGCAATCAAGTGGTGAGAGTCATAAAGCTATAGAGCAAGCAAAGAGTCTCTGTAGCCCATCTCCTCCATGTTGATCAAGGTGTTTTTCTAAGCTGCACTTGGCTCATATCCCTCTTAACTTTTCCCTATCCATGTACTTGTCCAAAAAGTTTTTAAACATCATGGCTAGTTCAGTCAGGAATCAAGACCAGATATGTACATGGGTGAAAACTTTTTTTTAAAACTGAAGACAGAGATTACTAAAATCTGTAATGTTATTTGCAGATAAAGTAGCTCAGCACTGAGTGCCAGGTATGCCAATTGTATAAACTGTACTAAAAACTTGGGTCTTGGTTTAACCATAATCTTGGTTTAGCTGCTTCTGGGCATAAACAGCTTCATTGTTTGAAGAATTGTGTAACGCTTACTTTCATCCTTCTGATTTGACCTTCCTCTTAACAGAATCTGGTCAATGGTTGAGTTCTGATCCCAAAAGAAAAGAGTTCGTCCACCATCGAGCAATTTCGCCAAATAAACCTTCTGAACAGAGAGGGCAAAATCTTTTTCAGCGTGTTGGCGCAAAGACTTACAAAGTATCTGAAACAAAACCACTTCATTGATACGTCAATCCAAAAGGCTGGCCTAGTGGGTTTCTCGAGGTGCCTTGAACATATCAGCGTCATATGACATCAAATCCAGATGGCTAAGAAAGAAAAAGGATCTGCATGTCTTGTTCCTCAACCTGGCCAATACCTGTGAACCAGTTCCTCATTCCCTACTGTGGACTGCTTTTGAATTCCTTCAGGTGCCTGCAATAACAAAATGTCTGGTAAAACTCTACTTCCAGGATCTGCAAGTTTGTCTTACAACATCAGATTTCACCACAGCGTGGCAACCACTGGAAGTAGGAATCATGGCAGGGTGCACCATCTCCCCATTGGCCTTCACCATGGCAATGGAGTTCATTATCAGAGCCTCAAAACGGGTTGCAGGAGGAAAGCAGCTACAGTTTGGTCAACGGTTACCACCGATACGAGCCTATATGGACGATATAACAATACTGACGACAACCGTACTCTGCACCAAGAGACTTCTGGAAAAGCGTCATCAAAACGTCACATGGGTGAGAATGAAGATCAAGCCCAGCAAGTGCAGAAGCATCTCCATTGTCAAAGGTCAAATCACGGATAAAAGATTTCATATTGATGGGACACCTGTCCCAACTGTTTCAGAAATGCCAGTGAACAGCTTGGGCCGATGGTATGATGCTAAACTCAAGGACACTGAGCAGTTTAAACAACTAAAAAAGGATACCATCACGTACATAGCTCGCATCAACAAGACCTGGCTGCCAGGAAAACTCAAGCTGTGGTGCTTCCAGTTGGGCATACCCCCAAGACTCATGTGGCTTTTAACAGTGTATGAAATCCCCATCAGCAAGGTTGAAAAGCTCGAAAGAATGATCAGCACACATGTAGAACAGTGGCTTGGACTTACGAGATGCTTAGGTCCTGTTGGACTGTACAGAAACGGCAAATTGGAATTACCAATTGCAAGTCTTGTGGAAGAATTCAAATGCATCATAGCAAGATTAGTCATGACCCTCACTGAATCTGAAGATACAGTTATTCGAACAGCGGCCTCCCATGTGGCAATGGGGAGGAAGTGGACTCCATCTGAAGCCGTACAGAGTGCTAAGTCTGCTTTTTGCTTCAGGAATGTGGTTGGTCAAGTCCAACATGGGAGAGCCGGGCTCGGGCTCATCCCAAAAGCTCCTCAGTGGCACAAGGCAACATCAGTGCAGAAGAGACGGCTCGTGGTGAAGGAGTTGAGAAGACAGGAGGAGGCAGAGTGAAACGCCAGGGCCATCTCAATGGCCAAGCAGGGCCACTGGACTAATTGGGAGAGCCTGGAAAAGAGGAAACTTAGCTGGCATTACATCTGGGAGATGGAGGGATCTTGGCTAAGTTTTGTCATCAGAGCCACTTATGACCTCCTACCCACACCCCAGAACCTGAACCAGTGGTGTGGAGAAGACCCCGCTTGCTTTCTTTGTCAAGCACCTGGATCACTAAGGCACATTTTAACAGGATGCACCACGAGCCTCACCCAGGGGCGGTACACTTGGCAGCATAACCAAGTTCTCAGACAGCTGGCATCAATCTTGGAACAGAGGCGAATCACATCAAATGCTCTCCCACAAACATCGGCAGGAAATGTCCACATCACACGATTTGTACCAGCAGGCCAACCTCCAGAGCACCATATAACATCAAAAGATGTAAGCATTCTGCAGGTTGCTCGGGATTGGAAAATGGACGTGGACTTGGAAAAAAAGCTTGTGTTTCCCCCAGACACTGCGGCTACAACACTCCAGCCAGAGGTGGTCCTGTGGTCCACAACAGCCAAGCTGGCATATGTTGTGGAATTGACAGTACCGTGGGAAGATGGTGTCGAAGAAGCTTATGAGAGGAAAAAGTCCAAGTACTCTGAACTGGCAACTGAAGCTGCCCAGAATGGCTGGAAGGCCAAGATTTTCCCTGTAGAAGTGGGATGCAGGGGATTCGTTGCGACATCTACAACCAGTCTATTGAAGAAAATGGGGGTGAGGGGTCACTCCCTCCAACAAGCAATCAAGTCCTTGTCAAATGCAGCAGAAGAAAGCAGCAATTGGATTTGGATTAAAAGGAAAGACAACAACTGGGCTGCAAGATGAAGACAGGAGGGTATGGAACTGAGGGGGGTGTATCTAGGACGCCACGTAGCACCATTGAGTCCTCTGGAGACGTCATGGGCTGATCAATGAAATGTCAAAGAAGGAGGGTGCCCACCTGATGACCCCGATGACGTACCTACCCTCCCTCCTTGTCACCACTCCAAGCCCACTGCCAACATCGAGAGTGCCGATTTACCATAGGGATTGAAACATCAAGTCCTAGTAGCTCTACTCTACTACAAGCAGATAACTCAAATATTGCCAATTATTTTAAAAAACATTTACACCAGAAATTGAAAGACTGAAATAAAGCTTGCTAAAATGAAACTGGATAATAATTTATCATCCTGACATTCTTACACAAAATGGCTGAAAATTTTAAAAGCTTTAACTGGAACCAGCAGCAGTGTAGTTCTTCCCAGGGATAAAGACACTCATATCGAGACACTATAGTGTTTAATTATTTCTTTAATTTTGTGCTCAGGGATAATGTTACATTACCACTTCTTATTTTCAACGGCTGCATCAATAGCACAATGTGTATTAAATCTCCCTTTAATCTGCCCCAAAAATCCACTTGCATCCTTAATTTCACAATGACAATTCAATGTCAATACTTTCAGTTTAGAAAATAGGAAAAATTATTATCAAGCCCAATTTGCTTATCAATGCAATCTTGATTAATCTGCAAACTAATTCCAGATGCCCATTTTTTCACAAGCATAATATTTTTTTGTTTTTAAGACATAGAACAGAGTTAAAACTAACACCTGACCTAGCATTCAATTGCTATTTGGAGAACAGTTCTAAACTTCAGCTATTCGTTGGATATAGAGGAGGTTTTTCTGACTCATTTGTTCACAGGACCCTCAGGTCTTATTCTCTCCAACCTGAGGAAATATGTTTATTTATACCTTATCAGTCTCTCTTACAGTCTTAACAACCATGATCAACTCCCAACAATCTAAATTGAACAAATACAACCCATTTCATGCAGTCTCTCCTTATTCCACAAGATGAGGTATTATAGCGATAAATCTACGTAGAACTATTTGCAACTCATAAAGCTAAAGCAACTTACTCTAGGTACAGTGCCTAGAATTACTTACAATATATAAACACAAGAGATTTTGCAAATGCTGGGAATCCAGAGCAACATACACAAAATGTTGGAGGAATTCAGGCCAGGCATCATCTCTGGAGAGGAACAGACAGTTGATATTTGGGGCTGAGAACTTTCATCCGGACTGATGAGTCTCATCCCAAAACATCAAACTGTTTATTCCTCTCCATAGTTGCTGTTCTTCCAGCATTTTGTGTGCATTACTCACAATATTCCAGGTTGAACCGTGGTCACCTGCAGTCCTCGCTAAGTGACATTGCCAATCGGCAAACGGATTCAGAAATTAAAATAAAGTTTGTCAATTACTTTACCTTTGTAACTCTCCTGTGGCAGTGCGGCGCAGACTCAGTTGCAAGCTTTATGCCACTTAGCTTTACATACTGTACAATTATAATGGTGCTAGCTAGCTAACTAGCAAATAAATGCCAAATAAACTTGTTCTGTTGACCATAATCAGAATGAGACATTTTAATAAGCATTGCCACATCACATACTTCATACAAGTTATTGAAGTTAAAAAAAATTAATAGTAAAAGTGTGCCAATTGTTAACCAATATATAACATAATTAGATCTTACATTAGAGAAGAACTTCACAGAATGCAAAGCATTTTGAAATGCCCACGGATCATGAAGATGCTTATTAAAAGGTGGATTGAGAAATTAAGAAAATTCATTTTCCCCAAGCATTCTTACTTTCTGATACAGGGAGTTCTCACTTCCGAGGATTTTAATTTTGCTTGCATAATTTCTTTAAAATTACAGACAGCTTAAGATGAGGGAAGTTCTTGGGATTTCTGAAAAATCATGACTGAACATAATTGTATTTCATTGGATGTCTTGATTTGTAACAAGAATTATCAAACATTTGTTGCTGTAAAAAACTAAATTACTGATAAATGGCAAAATTTGATTTTTATTCAGGATGTGCTGGTAGCAGCGATATGGGTCTGAAGGTATCAATAATTTCACATTAATACACCAAAGCACAGCAATGGGTCTAGGCAACGCTCATGCTAACATGACAATAGTTCATCCTGCCCTCTTCACTCTTTACTTCAGAAGCACATGATTCTAGATATAATTATGACCTCAACAGAGAAAAATAAATGTTCAGACTTCAAAGGTTATTTCACCTGTGATATGTAACTTCAACAAATACTTCAAGTAAAAAGCTTATCTTAAGAAGTCAAACGGACAATATTTCAAATGCAGCTATGATGTATATTATGAGGTTTTGGGTTGTCCATGGTGTACAACCGTCTTGATTCACTCCCTAATCTGTTGTCTCTCAAAATACTGAGGAAATTGAATTGAGTTATTCTTTAGAAGATGCTGCCTACTCAGAACACAGGATAAAGCAATTCCAGTTTTGTAGCACTCTTTATATCTGTGTTAGTGTTCCACAGACCCAATTAAGTATAGGTGAATGTGGCAACCAGTTCTGTCATACAAAACAATTTAGGAAAAATAGTTGAGGAGTGAAAATAGCAGAAACCATTCTGTTCTTCAAATACCGCTCCTGAATCTTCTACAACCAGAAACAGGTAAATAAGGGCAATATACCTTACACATAAGTGCCATGGAAAATATTTGGTGCACACAATCTACAGGAAACTAGATGCCCAGCGCTGGTGAGAGTTGGCAGGACAGACTGAAGTTCATTAAATGAGTAAGGAATGTCAAGATAAATAACTTTTGCCATTTATTTTAGATATAGTCTGCAATAATTTTTGTGTATGTCATTCACTGCTGACTTCAAAGCATTTCTTAATACAACTCAACCAATGTGCTTAAAGGAAAAGTCCTAGCATGGTATGCTAGAATTCCTCCTGCTGGCATCTGCTCATCTCATCTACAATGGAGCTAACCATAACTGTTGTAATTCAACATCTGGATGCTCAATTTTTCAAACTGTCAATACCTTTAAGAACTATTTTGGATCATTTTATTCAATCAAAAAAAGTTCAATTTCAGAAGCTTACTTGTCGTTCTGTAATCTTGCTACTGTCACACATTTCCTTGCAAACAGAGGAGACCTTTCTGTGTGATTGCAATGGAGATGGTTGAAATGTCTTTTATTTAAATGATTCCAGCATTGCTGTGCCTTCTAAGTATTACTTAATGCACTTTTTTTAAAAAATCAAGCCAAGACCTTTGGTACAATAGCCCACACCTTGTGATCAGATAGTATGTAAAATGTTGCAAAATAATATGAAGCTGGCTTTAAAACTGAATATGCAACTACAAAAAGGTAATAAAAGCACAGTGCTTAATGATGAAGTATAGCTAGCTGTTATCAATGAAACATTCGCTACAAGGGAAAGCAGAGTTGTGGAGGCTGACCTACACTTCAGTGTGGTTTATTAAAATTACTTCATGCACCACTAACCAAAGTTTTAAAAAAACAAATGCTTTATTGCACAGCTTAAAGCACAAAACTAAACAAATCTACATTTAGAATTAGCATTTGTTCAGTAACTTTACAACAAGAACTAATTTGAGTCATTAATCACAGTATTTGTATATGAAGTTGTGTTTATTCGTAGGATAATTAATTTGAACTCAAATTACTTTTGCATAACATTTCTATTCATTACTTCACTCACATCCTTGTCTAAAATACAAATGTCAGTTTACTGAACCAATTTCATTAAACCCTATATCTGAACCATCCTGAAAATAGACTGAAGTTGTACTAAAAATGGCAGCAAGCTGCATCATTTTGTACAGTAAACTTTAGTTTGATTTAACAACAGCTGTTAAAATTAAAATCCGTTTGGGGAGGGAAACAAGAACAGAGCTGAGAATCTTGGAAAATTAAAGTTGCTCTTAGCTGATAGAAGGACATTCAAACATATTTTACAGCAATAATGTGGAGAGCATCAGCTATTTTCAGCGGGGATGGTGAATAACTCTACAGCTCCTTCCACCTTTCAGATTTAAATCACTGAGATTTTTTTTTACAATAAAAAGAAATTTAAGATGTCTCTAGAATATCTATGGGTAACAGACTTCTGCTGGATGCTCTGGATTGGATGCACTGACAGAGTTATTCAGGAGTTTTTAAAAAATTATTTGTTCAGAATTATTCCTTATGTTTTGGTCAATTCCAGAAAATATTAACATATGCCACATGACTACTGATGGTTCCCATCAATAAAGAGTAAACTTACACAAATCAACCAACTTTCCTCACAGTTTGCCTTACAGCAAGGGTTCCCAACCTTTTCTATGCCATGGACCCTCACCATTAACTGAGAGGTCAGTGGACCCCAGATTGGGAACTCCTGCCCTATAGAAATATGAAAACCCTGAATATCATTTGCACTTTAATCAGTTACAGTAAAATGTTAAAATATTTAGTTGCAGGGTCATGAAGACAAGAATAGCTTTTTTAATATAAATTTCCAATGAAGTCCATAAATACACACTCTTAGTTATCACAAACGTGGGTGCTTTTGAATGCAAAGGGCTTTCAAGTCATTTTATTTAATTTAATACAACACCTGCAAAAACAAAAATATAGGCAAAATCATTTAAATTATTAACCAAATTTCTACAAAATTTGAATCAGTGTGACTTTTGGGATTTTAGCTATTGTAGCATGCAGACTACTACTGTCACAGTACAACACTAGAAGAATGGGGAAAAGTTGTTTTAATATTCTTTTACACTAATTAGCAACTGTGACAACTCTTTAGGAAGCACTACATAAACACACATATGCAATGGTGAAGACACCTCACTAAATTGTGGTTAATAAATATAAATCAAAGATAAAATACAATGGCATTTCTGTATGAAATTATACAAAAGCAAAATGGTGTTCATTTACAAATAATTTCCATTTAAAGTTTTTAAAAATGGTTTTCAAAGCAGCTGTGAACTTTCAATCACCAACTATTTTCTACTATACAATTTTTCAACATATCAAAGTAATGATTTTTTTAAAAAATTATTTGCCAACTTAAAGGAGCAGAACGTCCTGGGTCATGGCTGGATTGAGGCAGGACACCCTACATATGATTATAATGCTAAAGGCGAGACAAACATAAAAACAAACCAATCAGCAGGCTTTGTGTTCAGATGATACTGGCATGTCAATTCATAGAGAAGAGACCATTGTAGCAGTTTCTAGGTATAAAATGGTAATTCTTTGATGGAGACATGCAGAAACTATTAAAGATGTTAATTAATAATCAGGTAATAATATTAAATGGTGTTTTAACAAGGGCAAGAAGTAATCTGTTAAAGAAAGTCAAAACAAATAACGTACTGCTCCTTTAATACATTCAATTTCATTTTAAAATTACAATCCTGCACTAAAGAATTAGAATCCCGAGAATAAAAGCCATGGACCTCACAATATAGAGGAGTTCCTACAAAACACTTTTGTTACAGGTTTCAAGACCCAAAACAATCAGATATTCAACTCTACCAATCAAATTGATTATGTATTTCTTCGTATTTCAGGATGGCAGCTGCAAGTTACAGTACTCAGGACTTGTACATTGGGTGTTACCCCTAGAAGGTTCATGTGTAGCACCAATGATGTCTGCTATGTAAACACCACTTATATCTCAAATCCTCCAGAAGTGTCATTCTGGTTTAAAATGCAACTGGACCATGAATAATTCTCCAAGTACTTTACACTGTCGTGAGAGAGTGCGATAGATTTTAACTTTCACCATCAGGCCACCATTAGTTGCCATTTAACACGTTGCTGGATTGAACTTTTTACTGACTTCAAGCAGACTCAACCGGGTGCATATCTGACAGCTGCCCCTCAATGGGCTGTTTTCCATCCAAAGTTAAAATCCATCAAATCGTGTTTAAAACATTGTTTTAAGCAGTTAGACATCATATTAGCTCTCTGATAGCAGGAGCTTATGGCATACTGCTGACTTCAAATGTAATGATAGATCTTACTAGTTGTTTGAACACTACAGATGCTCTTTATACATAAACTTTTACATACAAGGAAACCTAAGCTACAGAAAATTGAGAAAAGAGAGCTTGGGAGAGGGGATGGAGTAACATATTTGTAACTAAGAAATTGTAAAAGTACAAAGTAGACTTTTTACCTAAAATTCACTTTATAATGAATGGGATTGATTGTTTTTTTTAAAAAAATGAACTGAAATAAAAGTAATGCTATTCCGCCACAAGTTCTAGTTTGTTTACAGAAAAATAAAATTCACCTTCAAGTGTACAAAAAAATACTGAGAGAAACAAAGGTTGTTCTCAAAATATGTGAACAAAGGTTATAAGACAATAATCACCCAGTGCAAAATACGAGTGACCAAATATATATATATATATATATTTACTTCTGCGAAGTTTCAATGTATTGATCATATCATACTACAATATTGTACATTGTAATACGAATATGGCATGTGGTGACTTTGTGTTGGGTTTCCATTCAAATATAGTTCAATTTTACCTTTTTTTATTATTATGTTTGAACTGGAAAGGCATAGTTTAAAACCATCTGTCACACTATTAAGTGACAGTTAAAAAAAGTCAAGTTCATTATTATAGTCATATCTCACAGAGACTAATGACTGGCCCTATTCTGATTGCTATGAATCAATGCAAAGTCTCTATTCCTTCATAAATGTATATACATAATTGGACTGTCACATTAAAGTGTGCACTTAAGATATAGAGTCCAGTTCAAATATAATTTAATGGAAGCTCCAGTACATACCACAGAGTTTACAGACGGGTCATTGTTGTTTACATGCAGAGAGTTTCCGAACTTTGCTGCTACTGGTGGAGGCTTTGCGGGATGGATTGGAAGAAGAGCTTGACCTCCGTTCATTTTTGACCTTGCTGTTAAACTGTCCTGCCTCTGTACCATTCATGCACATTGCTTTGTGGCTGCCTTTGCTCCTGTTTTGGCCGTTTTGCTCAATCTCTTCTTCAGGCACCTGCACCTGTCCTGTGAAAATAATAGATTATTTTTTTGAGAACTGGGAGGCAATTCTAAGTGGCTTTTTTTTTCTGTGGGTAGAAAAGTAAATCACAAATCATTGGACCATCCAAATGGCACATAATTTTGGAATTAAAAGAGCACTAAAGGATCAACCACAGCAAAGCCATTCTTTAAAAATATCCACTGTCCTGATTAAACAGCAGAGACAAGTGGACATTTGAAGGACTTTAATTAGGCAAAATGCTAATTAATTGCTAACTTGTGAGTCACTTTTCAAAATAAGCTAGTCGAACTGAGCATCTGTAAAACAGATACAGAATTTTACGCCTATTCTAACTATCAAACAATATCAATACTAGTCATCAACCTCAAATCCAGGGATCGCCTCCAAAGCATTTTCAAACTCACTAGAACTTCTATTTAGAAAATATAATTTTGAGTTAATTTTCTTTGGATATTCACTTTTGAGAAATAAAAGTAATACTTGGAGCATTAAGCCAAAAGGGAATAGATTTATGCAGAGTAACATGCATCTGTAAAATACAGTAGTCAGTTTTCAACTTTGGACATCCAATAGAAAGCACACTGATTTTAATTTCTGTTCAAAGGAAAAGTGGAACAAAACTCACAATTCAGAAGGTGTGGAGAGCAAATCCAATTATTGGACGTGGTGGAGGGGGTGGGAGGAAGGAAGAGATCAATTAATTAAATAAAAATGTTGCATATACAGCTAGCATTAGTGCTGGCTACAGTGAACCTAGTGGGGATTATTATAAAAGCTTGTCTCATTCTGTGATGTTGATTAAGGAACCTGTTATTCTGTTCCAAAATAGTCCTAAATGTGACTTCAAACTCTTAATGTGGTTGATTCGTTACTGCCCTTAGAGTGTATTCAATTCAAAGGTAGTAAAAGCCGACATTGGCAGCAAGGCTTACTTCCTAAAGATCAATATCAGATCTGTGCCAGCTGTGTGACTGGACAACAAGTTTGGAAAAAAATTGGAGGCATTTATCATATAAAACATTGTTTTACTAACTTTTTAAGTGCATGCCAGCCCAAAAAAAAAGCCACTGAAATTGATTCCATTTCTCTCTCTATCATGCCAAAACTTCTGCAATGTGCTTGAAATGTTTTAGATGCTTCAAATGCTTCTGTTTTCAGGCAGTTTCTACATTTTTGCATTTAACTGAATTTTCCTGACTCCCCTTTATGGTGGCACAGTAACATGGCCAGCAGAGGTACTGGTGCACAGCTCCAGTGACTGCATTCAGCCCTGACATTTGGTGTTACCTATGTAGGTTGCACAATTCTCCCTATGAATTCCTCTGCAATCTTTGGTTTCCATCACAAAGATGTGCAGATTGGTCAATTAAGTTGGTAACTACAAATTGCCCATGGTGTGCATGTATGCGGTATAAATTGTGGGGGAGATAATGAGAACAGGGGCATAAAAACAAAAAGCGACTCATGAAGAATTAGTGTAGATAGATTAATAATAGCCAATGTGGACTCTAAAGGCTTGTTTCCAATGAATTTTATTTTAAATCAATATCCCTTATATATTGGCCATTCAGGTCCTTACTAACAAAACCTCAGTGTTACATAAGATTAAATCTCCTGTTTTCCTTCCATAATGAAAACAATATATCCAACATTCTTCAAAACTAATCTTCTCCAATTACCGCAATACACTCATAAATTACATCTGCATTCTCTCCAAGGATGTTAGATCCTACTGTACGGTACATAAAATGGTGTACAATGCTCTAGCAGTGACCTAATTCCAGAGTGATCTCTGCTCTTTGTCTTTTATGCCTCAGGAAATAAAAATATCTTGTGTGACTTTAATGGGCAAGTTAAAGTTCATCCATTATAACTAATCCAAAAACCTACTTTTGCTATCATTTGATAATCTGTAAATCACACATAATCTTCTGTAATCATAAATTGCAAGATAATTTATGATAGTTTCAGGTTCTAATTCATAAAATTATTTAAAGCACTAAGTGCAGAAAAATAGTCATCAATCAACCAACACCAGTGACCCAATGAATGGTATCCTTGCAGGGATCATTGTATTGCATTTATTCTCCCTAGTTTAAAACCTAAACACAGAAATTATTTCACAGATACATTTTCACAAAACTGGAATCATATGTGTATGATTTATTTAACAATACTGCAAGATGGCACTGGACAACAAAGATTTTGCCTCTGGAATACTTTTGGGATTTTGGGTTGCTGATCATGTAAATAACCACGAAATTTCCTGATCACACACCATTTTTTAAAAAATCAGCTGTATTTGTTATTTCAATTCATAATTCAAGTCAGAATAACTGATGCCAAGATTAAGGAAAGTATCAAACAGGAAGGACATCAATGACAGGCAACTCAAAGAACTTCTAGTGGGACTGGAGAAAATCTCATGGAAGGCGCTCAAGGATGTTATAGAAAATTTGCCTGGCAACTACAGATCACCAAACTACATGCAGCCAGTTGACAACATGCTTCAAGCATACAAAATCATGAAGTGCAACATGTCACTATAGATTCATTTTCTGCATTTCAATTTAGACTTCTTCCTTGCAAATCTTAGTGCTGTCAGTGACGAGCACAGTGAAGGTTTTACCATGACAGTACAATCATGGAGAAATGGCATCAGGGCAACTGGAATCTATCAGTGCTGGCTGATTACTATTGGACACTTAAGTAAGAAGCCTCAGACACTGAGTACAGTCGAAAATCATCAACAAAACACTTCGAGCTTTGCAAAGCGTCAGCACTGTTATGCAATTAAATGTATTATATTCAATAAAAGCTAATTTCTTGTTTCTCCAAATTCCTACAAGATACAAGTAATCTGAAATTATATTTGTGTTCAGCTTCAAGTCATCTATCATAAACTAAAGAAAAAACTGAGGAAGCAACACTTTCAAAAAAAATTGTTGTCCAGTGCAGTCAACAGAAATAAAAAAACATCAATTCTACTTGCCTTGCAGAGAATGAAGTGGACAACTAACAATCACTGGGATAATTAGAATAGATGATGAAAGATGATGGAATCTGGATCTTGGGGTAATGTTCTCTAATTCCAGTCTCACCAGCCAGTGTCAGCCATTTCAGACCAATAAGAATAAATTCATTCAATGAAGTTGGCAAATCTTTGAACGTTTCTATCGTAGAAAATGGTAGCTACTCAGCCAGAGGATATTCAACATAGAAATTGATAAGTTTTGGAAACAAGACTCAAGAAAGTGGACACAAGGCAAGGAAGAGGAGATGTAAAATAAGATCACCAGAAGTATGAAGGTTGGGGAGGTTACAGAGCCACATGCCCAACTTCAGCTGATGACACTCATGGAATCCATCATCACACTGCTCTTAGAAGCATTTAACAGACACAACTATACATAGAATCTTACAATATTATATCAACATAGTGCAGTCTACTGATGCAAGTAACGTGCTGATTGGAAAACACATTGTATCTTTCCCACAAGAGGATCCAAGGGAAGACCAAATCATTTAAAAAGTGCATCATGTATTTGACTTATTTCACCCTCCAAAGCATCCTGCTCATTGGTGTGACTTCCAATTCAGCCAGACAAAATATATACCCAACTGTAAAATTCAATATTTAATCATAGTGCAGCAAATGACATGATTTTGATAGCATTCCTAAATCGATGCCGATCATCAACCATTATCCAAAAGACGAGCATTTGATTCATTTGTTCTGATTTAATAGAATCTACAATTTTCACTATTTACTTCCAAATATGTATGTGAGTGAATTCTGCAAAGCATTAAAACCACCAGGAGTCAGCGGGTCAGGCAGCATCCACAGAGGGAAATAAAC
Source organism: Mobula birostris (assembly GCF_030028105.1). Classification (NCBI taxonomy): domain Eukaryota; kingdom Metazoa; phylum Chordata; class Chondrichthyes; order Myliobatiformes; family Myliobatidae; genus Mobula; species Mobula birostris. The sequence goes on along the minus strand of NC_092395.1, from coordinate 11,129,112 downwards.
AGCCAATGTTTCAGGTTCTGACTCTTTATCAGGATTATTCATCTTCCTTCATAGACGCTGCCTGACCTGCTGACTTCCTGCAGCGTTTTGTGTATTGTTCAGATTGCACGATGTATTACAGATCATTTTTCAGAATTGAAGTCAACCTCACCATGCCATTTCATATAGACAGACTTTATATAGAAGAGTTGCACGCTGTACATGAAATTTATTAACTGCTACAATCTTTTAAAGGACAGGGTTAGGTTCACAGTTCGGGAAAGTGTACACTTTTGAATTTTTAATTTTAAATGTACGAATTCCGTATGGTCACACAATTTTGTGTTTGTCAAAGAATGTTAATAAATTACATAAGCTCGTTAACAGTTTCACATTTAGTTTAACTATAGCTAATAGCTCGTCCAGTATTAAATTGTACTCCCATATATTTTTCCATTCACTCGTAAGCCTCTTCTTCTCTAGAGTAATGCAGCACAGCCTGCAGTTTCTTTGCAAGTATATCTTTCTACGCTACTATTCTCATGCAGATTTTGGCACTTTTTCCAATGCCTCAAAGCCTTTGTGTAAGATTTTATCCGAATACCTTTGCCTCTCACAGTTCTCTCAAAAGGCAAAATCTCCATTGTAACAACGTTGGGATTGCTCTTGATTAATCGCAAAGAGAAAATAATAATTGCACAGTCAAAAACTGAGTTTTATGCACAATGGACTGGAGAGGGTAAAGGCATCAATTGAAGACACATGATATGATTTTTTTTAAGAAGATAGAGGTAGTCTCTGTTCCTGAGAAATGTCCATAAGCTTATTTGTGCACAAGTCATAAATGCCAGGTTTCTATATTTTCTGTATACACCAATATTGTATTTCTCTACATACATTTACTCTAATCCTTTCATTTCACTGAAAATTCATCATAACAATACCAGTACTTAAAATAATGGTATATATACCACATTTTGTCATTAATGAATAACATATAACATTTTATTGCAATGTAGAAAATGTTTTTAAAATATGTGGGAGAATTTGCGTAAAGTCAGATTTCTATAAATCAGGTAATCTGTAACCCAGGAAGCCCCATATTCGGATATTTCCATTCCAAGAAAGATTCCTCTTTTCAACAGGAAGTACTCTATTTCTTTAGAGGTCTCAAAGAAGGAATTAACAGGAATTTAAAGTTAGCAATAATTTCATGAAATTAACCATGACATTATCAATTAACAACCAATGAAACTGGTCACTGTGAATAATGTAACAACAAAATCTAAGAGACTAATATGGTTGCAACTGTAGCACAGCTACTGAACTGAGACACATATTAGTAAGAAATACTTTAAAAAAACTTGTGTAATGCTTTGTTTACTTTGGCAAGATTAGCCATGTATTTAAGGTAATTGAATATGCAATTATGACAAAATCAACTAAATTATAGTTAATGGTTTTACTGCCCACATAAATCAGAAGAGTCATAATTAGAATTTTAAAACTATGCTTAATTATAGATTAAACTTCAAGGAACTCAAGGAAATAATGTCTTCTATTTACAAAAGAACAGTTCAATATTTGGTAATGATATACAATAGTAATGCAATGTTTGAATAAACAGCATAATTAATAATGCTTCAGGATCAAAACTTCAAAACAAACTGTTTTGATGAGAAATTATCTCCATCTCGCTGTGGTAACTGATTAGTTATCTCATTCTGAAAAAGCTTAGCAAATAACATTTTAAATAAAAAATTAAACCAAAATACGTTCAAAGTATGAACTACTTTGTAAGTACTGTCACTGCTATGTAAAGCCTCGTTACATCAGATTTCAGAACCTTGCTTACCTGGCTCCAAGAATGTAATAAACAAAAGCATACTCAGGCTTGGATTTCTGAACAAATGCATAAAAAAGACACTTGGCCCATTTTTGACACCTCCCTCCCCTTTCTCAATCTCTGTCTCCATCTCTGGAGACAAACTGTCTACTGATATCTTTTATAAACCTACTGATTCCCATAGCTATTTTGATTATACCTCTTCTCAACATGTCTCCTGTAAAAATGCTATTCCTTTTTTCAGTTCTTTGGTCTCTGCTGCATCTGTTCCCCGGGTGAGGCATTCCTCTCCAAGACACCAGAGATGCTCTTCTTCAAAGAGAGGGGTTTCCCTTCCTCCACCATTGATGCTGCTCTCACCCACATCTCCTCCATTTTCCAGACATCTGTACTCACCCTATCTTCCCGCCACCTTAACAGGGATAGAAGTCCTCTTGTCATAACCTACCATCCCATGAGCCTCCACATCCAACACATCATTCTATGTGACTTCCAACATCTACAAAGAATTTCTACCACCATGAATCAATTTCCTGGCACTTATCCCTGCAAGTGGCCAAAGTGCTACATCTGCCCATTCACCTCCTCCCTCACCTCTATTCAGATCCCCAAATAGTCCTTACAGGTGAGGCAACACTTCACCTGCATATCTGTTGGGGTCATCTACTATATCCAGTGCTCCTGATGCAGCCTCCTCTACATCGTAAATTGGAGAACTGCTTTGTCAAGTACCTCCACTCCATTTGCCAGAAGCAGAATTTCCTGTTGGCCAAGCATTTTAATTCCTATTCCGACATGTTGGTAAACAGCCTCCTCTTGTGCCACGATGATGCCAATCTCAGGGTGGACAAACAATACCTTATATTTCATCTGGAAAGCCTCCAACCTGATAGCATGACCATCAATTTCTCCTTCTGATAAATATTATTGCTCCTCCCCTTCTTTTCCCCACTCTGGCCTCTTACCTATTCTGATCTGCCTATCAACTCCTCCTGGTTCCCCTCCTCCTTCCCTTTCTCCCATGACCCACTCTCCTCTCCTATCTGATTCCTTCCTCTCCAGCCTTTTATCTTTCCTACCCACCTGGCTTCATTGATCACCTTCTAACCATCCTCCTTCCCCTTTCCCCACATTTTTTATTCTGAAGTCTTCCCCCTTCCTTTCCAGTGCTGAAGAAACGTCAACAGCTTATTCATCTCCATAAATGCTGCCAACTTGCTGTTCCTCCAGCATTTTGTGTGTGTTGCTTTAGATTTCCAGTATCTGCAGAATTTCCTGTGTTACTAAAGCTAGATGTTTTCTCTTGCATTAATTTCATTCTTCTCAACTTGTTCAAAGCAATCAATCCAATGGCAAATAAAGCACTCAATTTCTGTAGCAGAAGATTTTTATCATAAGGTAATTAATAGTTTACAGAATGAGCAACTCAGTCAGGTCTGCCAACAGTACTCAACTGCCTTTGATCTATTTCCCTCACTTAGCAAAAAATACTGGTCCTAGTTTTGAAAACTGCAGATTAGTTAAGCTTTAAAAATAGCCTTTTGGTAAAACTGTTTAGAATTCCATTATCCTATGCACACAAAAAAAACTTTCTGATTACGCAGATGGCAATTTTTCAAGACGCACATCCAATAGTGGAAATCTGGTTGGTTTGTTTGGCTTCAGAATGAAAAAAAGTTATCCTTTTCATCCTCACAACCTTCATTAAAATTGAACATGACAACATTTCTGAATAATAAAGTGGCAATTTTAAGTTCAAAGTAAAATTTATTGTCAGAGTGCGTATATATCTCCACATACAACCCTGAGATTCTTTTTCCTGTGGGAATCTATAGAACAGTAACTATAAACAGGACCAAGGAACAACAAACTGTGCAAATACAAGTATAAATAAACAGCAATAAATAAAGAGTATGAAATAACAAGTTAAAGAGTCCCTAAAGTGAGACCATTGGTTGTGGGAACTCCAGAAGTAAAATGAGTGCAGTTATCCCTTTTGTTTAAGAGCCTGATGGTTGAGGGGTAGTAACTGTTCTTGAACCTGGTGATGTGAGTCCTGAGGCACTTGCACCTTCTAGCTGATGGCAGCAGCAAGAAAGGAGCATGGCCTGGGTGGTGAGGATCCTTGATGATGGATGCTGCTTTTCTACGGCAACATTTTTTGTAGATTACTCAATGGTTCAGAGGGCTTTTCCCATGATGTACTGGGCCAAATCTGCTATCTTTTGTAGAATTTTCCTTTCACTGGTGTTCCCACACCAGGCAATAATGCAGCCAGTCAGTACACTTTCCACCACTCATCTATAGAAGTTTGCCAAGGTTTTTGATGATATGCCGAATCGTCGCAGACTGCTGAGGAAGTAGTGGCACTGCTGTGCTTTCTTTGCAATAATATTTATATGGGTCCAGGACAGGTCCTCTGAGATAGTGACATCCAGGAACTTAAAGTTACTGACCCTCTCTACCACCTCCCAGCCTCTGATGAGAACTGGCTCATGGACCTCTAGTTTTGCTCTCCAGAAGTCTACGATTAGTTCCTTGGTCTTATTGACATTGAGTGTGAGGTTGTTGTTATTACACCAATCTGCCAAATTTTTAATATCCCTCCTGTATGCTGATTCATCACCACCTTTGATATGGCCCACAACAGTGGTGTCATCGCAAACTTGTATATGGTGTTGGAACTGTACTTAACCACACAGTCAAAGATGTAAAACAAGTAGAGCAGAGGGCTAAGCACATTTTAAAATCAAAAATACATTTTCCCCCAAATAACTATAAGCAAAGTAAACTTAAGTATTATAATTAATATAACCTAGACAGGTTGCTGAACACTATTGCCATGAATTCTGGTCAAAGTTTTGTCTCAAAATTGTTATTAATTGTTTTTATCTTGTGTTAATGCCTACAACATTTTGCATCCTTTTTAATCCTGGGTGCTAAAAACCAGTACAGCTTTGTTAGTCCATTAAAACAAGATACAATCATTGATCTATGAGAAACTAAATATCAATCGCTGCCTTGAGTATACTTGGTGTCCAAACCTCCACAGCCTTTTCAGGTGGAAAATTCTGGAGGCTTTAATATTCACAATCCACAAGATGAATTTTTCTCATTTGAGATGAATGTTTAATGTCATACTTTGAGACACTGATTCTAGATGGTTCGACAAGAAAAACTTCACTTTTTTCTTCCCCTGCTGTATTTCAGGTGAGCTCCCATAATGATTTTAAATTAAAAACTCTAACATACATACTTTAGGAGGTCAAATGAAAGGAGGAAGTGAACATTTAATGTTAGTCCTCTTAATATCATGGAGGTACAGAGGGATATTGGGGTCCAGGTCCATATTTCACTGAAAGTGGCTATGGTGGGAAAGAAGGTGTATGGAATGCATTCCTTCATTAAGTACAAGAGTAAGGAATTCTTGATACAGCTACACTAGTCAGAACCACTTGAGGTATTCTAAGCAGTTCTGGTTGCTCCATTATACAGGATATGGGGACTGCAGTAAGGGCACAGTGGAGGATTATCGGGATGCTGCCTGGATTAGAGGGCATGAACTATAAAGAAAGATTGGACAAAGTCGAATTGCTCTCCTGGACTGAAAGCTAAGTGGAGACCTGACGGAGGTTTTAAAATGGTGAGAGGCATGGATAGGATAGACAGTCGGAATCTGTAGAAATGTCAAACATCAGAGGACATGCTTTCAAGGTTAGAGGGGGAAGTTTTAAAAGCAATATGAGAAGCAAACAATTTTTTAAAAATATAAATGCAGAGATCGGTAGGTCTCTGGAATAGGCTTCTAAAGTTAGTAGTGAAATTAAGCAGTTTGGAGATTAAGAGGCTTTTAGATAGACAGATCAATGTAAGAGGAACGGAAAATGCACAAAAAGAGGACATTTAATATAAACTGGCAACAAAATCTGTATAACAAGTGCTGTGTTAATTCTATACAAATACATTCACTTAATACCTCCTTGTGCAATTGGATTCTCAATTTCCTCACTTGCAGATCACAGTCAGTTCAGATTGGCAACAACATCTCCATGATCTCCATCAGCACAGATGCAGCACAAGACTGTGTGCTTAGCACCCAGCTCTACACTTATTACTGTGTAAGCACAGATCCAATGCCGTATTCAAGTTTGCTGATGAGACCATTGTCATAAGCAGAATCAAAGGTTGTGACGAATCAGAATATACCAGGGAGATTGAAAATTTGGCTGGGTGACGCCACAACAACAACAACCTCCTACTCAGTGTCAGAAAGACCAAGGAACTGATTGTTGGCTTCAGGAGGAGGGCACCGGAAGTTCATGAGCTAGTTCTCCTCGAGGGATCAGCGGTGAAAGGGTCAGTGTTCCTCAGTGTCATCATTTCAGAGGACCTGTCCTGGACCCAAGTCTGATTACAAAAAAAGCACAGCAGCACCTTTACTTCCTTTGGAGCTTGCAACGATTCGGCATACCATGTAAAACTTTGACAAACTTCTATAGATGTGTAGTGAAGAGTATATTGACTGGCTGCATCATAGCCTAGTATGGAAACACCAATGCCCTTGAATGGAAAATTCAACAAAAAGAAGTGGACACAGCCCAGACCATCACAGGTAAAACCCTTCCCACCACTGAGCACATCTACACAGAACGCTTTCGCAGGAAAGCAGCATCCATCATCTGGGACCTCCACCACCTTGGTCATGCTCCTTTCTTGCTACTGCCATGAGGAGGTGGTACAGAAGCTTCAGGACTCACACCACTAGGTTCAGGAACAGTCATTACCCCTCAAACATCAGGTTCTTGAACCAGAGTGGATAACTTAACCCAATTTCATTTGCCCATCAGCAAACTGTTCCCACAACCAACAGACTCATTATTTATTGTTTATTTATTTATCTTTCTTATTTTCAGTTTGTTGCTCTTTGCACATTGGTTGTCTGTCTTGTTGGGTGCAACCTTTCATTGATTCAATTGTTTCTCTTGGATTAACCATGTTTGCCGCAAGAAACTGAATCTCAGGGTTGTATATGGTGACATACATGCACTTTGACATTCAATTTACTTTGAACTTTGGGGACAACAGTAAAATTCTTCTATTACAGATCACATAGTTCCTCTACCTGTACACAATATTCTGCATTCTCAGAAGTGGCCTACATAATTTCAGGAAAACACTTTTATTCTTGCACTCAACTCTTCCTGCAAAAAAAACTATATCTTCTTTGCCTTCAAGACTGCCTACCAGAAAGTTAGTGTTTAGACACTAACACCATTCAATCTTTCTAAGCCTGCTGGTATTAAATTATCAGATGCCTCACCAGCTAAAACTGCAAAACATTGGATTTATTTTTTTTATTTAGAGATACAGTGTGGAACAGGGCCTTCCAGTCTAATGAACTGTACCACCCAGCAACCCACCAATTTAACCCTAACCTAATCACAGGACAATTTACAATGACCAATTAACCTGCTAAGCAGTACCTCTTTGGACTGTGGGAGGAAACTGGAAGAAACCCACGTGCACACGGGAAGTGCGTACAAACCTTCTTAGAGGTCGCTGGAATTGAACTCCAAGCTCTGAGCTGTAATAGCACTGCGCTAACCACTACACTACCACTGAGCCCCTTTTCTTTGTCTGCAGAAGTGGTAACCTCCACTTGAGGTTTCAAGTGAGAAGATTTTCACAGAAGACTACTCATTTTCAAAAGAAAGAGAAAAAAAAAAGTCTAGGAAAACATACACAAACAAGGTGACGTTCCCGGATAAAAGAGTTTAGATCCTCCTTTAGTACTTGAAAACAAAGAAGACAGGAAGTAAAGAACATTCACTACTCTTATTTAGCTGTTCGGATTGAACTTTACACAGTGAATATCAAGAATAGAGTTTAGAATTCAGGATTCAGATTTATTTATTTTTGAGCATCGAAACATACAGTGACATAATCACTTGCGTTAACAACCAATACAACATAAGTACGTGCTGGGGGCAGCTCACAAGTGTTGTTACACATTTCAGCACCAACATAACATGCCCACCATGCTTGGTCGAACAGAACACAGAACATAAAACGTAAAGAGCGAAAAACTAGCTACTTTTAAAACCAAGATAAACCAATATTCTTGCAAGTAGGTCAAGGGTGCTCCGACAGTCGCATTATAGTTCTTTTTTCTTCTTAAAGTTAGCTTAACATGTAGCAGTCAAATTACCAAGAAATGGCGATCAGATTTTAGAAATGTGGGAAAGCCAGAAAACAGAGGAAGTTCCCAGCCTATAGTTAAAGAGGAGGACAGCAAGAAATTTGGTGCACATTAGTTATTGCACTGATCCCATATTCAAAAATAGGCGAACTATACATGAATGTTAAGAAAGGTCTATTGTAGCTTTACAAATGAAGCTTGCCGTGATAAAATTAACAGGCAATTACTCTACCATATGTAGAAAAGACACAAAAGATTGAATCCTACAGGAAATCTTTTAACGGTTTAAGTTGCACTGGTGATGCCCAGTGACATCTATTGAGAAGCGAAATACAAAACAAAGAGAACTACTAAACAGCTTATTAATAACACTTCATTAAAAATGATCACCGCCGATAATGAAGAGGTGCGCAGAGGTGGAGAAAAGGGGAGACATTCATGAGGAAAAGTCTTGAGGTCCGATAGATTTAAGCACAAGGCCAAATTGGAAAGGTCAGGTATGGGCCAAATCGTGGCGGCAGGGTCCAGGGCCCAGAGCTGTCTGAAAGGGAGGAATGACCCGATATTTGGACGATTTAAGCGTCAGGCCAGAATGAAAAAGGTCAGGATGGACGGGGGGGGGGGGGGAGATTTGCTTGCTGCTTTGTGATGTTTACTCAGCTCTTCACTGAACTGAAGCTGTAGCCTGCTCCAGCTGCAGCGATGCCTGGCTCCGTGACTTTTGTTAAACTCCAGTTCTGAATGCTATTTGCTTACTTTAAGTATTTGCAAGACTTTTTTTTTCTCTCTGCGCATTGGGTATTTGACTGTCTTTTTTTTTAGTGGGTTATTTTGGGGTTTCTTTGTTTTGTGACTGCCCGTAAGGAGGCGAAGCTCAAGGCTGTTTAATGTATACATACTTTGATAATAAATGCACTTTGAACTTTGCTCACAAGTTGCTTTTCAGGAAACAAGAACATTTTGAAGAGTGGTATTTGTTGGAAGGTGACACTTTTTTCAATGCACTTCAGTAAAACTCAGGACACTTACCTATCTGAAATTCTATTCATCACAGACCACCTTATCCCAAAGTATTCCCTTCCAAGCTTTTACCATGTTATATTATTATATCCTCAGTCCGATCTAGCGCCAGTAAAACATTGGGATTTACTTTGAAATTCCAGTTAGTTGATATCCAAAGTTGATATAGGACAGTTGTCAAAAAGCAGATTTTCAGTCACACAGAAGAAAAACATTATCAATATTTGCAGGTGAAATTTTAGAAGAATAACCATCCCAGAAAATTCAGAAGACAGCAATTAAATATCATAGCAATGGGCAATCAGTCAATGTAACTTACTAAAGGAATATGCAACCATCTTGAACAAAATTAAATGTAATACATTTTAAAGGCTTGGTTTAAAATAGCCAGTCAATCTTTTGAAGTCCTGCTAATAGGCACATTTCCACAAGTCAAATTGGCATTAATGTGGTTTTTGGATTACTACTTGCATTATTTGCATTGTACAGGCCATGTTGACTATAGCGCAATTGCAATTAGGAAAACAGTTTTAAAACTGTGCCAAAACTTTCTATTATTTGAGGTTTCTCAGGAACATAACTATTGCGTTATAGTAAAACTCGCAGTTTGCTGAAACTTCTATTATTTGATGATTCTCTAAACAAATCCTGATCTATCAACAGATCTATGATAATGTACAATGAACTCAGAATATAATCACAAATATATCCAGCTCTATTTTAAACAGCAAAACATCATTGTGTCGTACAGAAGCTGCAAGGCATCAGACCACAAGACAATACAGAGGTTAGTAAAAACCAATGAGAGGATCACTAGGGTCTCCCTCCCCTCTTAGTTGTGTCATTTACCAGGAGCATTGTATACGAAGGACCTGAAGCATTATTGAGGATCACTATTACCCATCCCACAATCTCTCTGACCAACCACTGTCAGGAAAGAGGTACAAGAGCATCAGGACTAGGACTGCCAGTCTGAGTAACAGCTTCCTCCCCTAGGCTACGAGACTAATGAATCTTCATGGACACCCCGCTCTGGTCTTCTGCCTGCTCTGGATTCATGGACCCCCGCTCTGGTCTTCTGCCTGCTCTGGATCTCTTTATCGCTAATTGCCGACGGGACATCAACCGTCTCGACTTCACCGCACCTTGTCCCCATTCCAACCTCACTCCTTCCGAACGCTCTGCTCTCCACTCCCTCCGCACTAATCCTAACCTTATTATTAAACCCGCCGATAAGGGGGGTGCTGTTGTAGTCTGGCGTACTGACCTCTACCTTGCCGAGGCACAGCGACAACTCACGGATACCTCCTCTTATTTACCCCTCGATCGTGACCCCACTAAGGAGCACCAGGCCATTGTCTCCCACACCATCCCCGACTTTATCCGCTCAGGGGATCTCCCATCCACTGCTACCAACCTTATAATTCCCATACCCCGCACTTCCCGTTTCTACCTCCTACCCAAGATCCACAAACCTGCCTGTCCTGGCCGACCTATTGTCTCAGCTTGCTCCTGCCCCACCGAACTCATTTCTGCATACCTCGACACTGTTTTATCACCCCTTGTTCAATCCCTTCCGACCTATGTTCGTGACACTTCTCACGCTCTTAAACTTTTCGATGATTTTAAGTTCCCTGGCCCCCACCGCTTTATTTTCACCATGGACGTCCAGTCCTTATATACTTCCATCCCCCATCAGGAAGGTCTTAAAGCTCTATGCTTCTTTTTGGATTCCAGACCTAATCAGTTCCCCTCTACCACCACTCTGCTCCGTCTAGCGGAATTAGTCCTTACTCTTAATAATTTCTCCTTTGGCTCCTCCCACTTCCTCCAAACTAAAGGTGTAGCTATGGGCACCCATATGGGTCCTAGCTATGCCTGCCTTTTTGTTGGGTTTGTGGAACAATCTATGTTCCGTGCCTATTCTGGTATCTGTCCCCCACTTTTCCTTCGCTACATCGATGACTGCATTGGCGCTGCTTCCTGCACGCATGCAGAACTCGTTGACTTTATTAACTTTGCCTCCAACTTTCACCCTGCCCTCAAGTTTACCTGGTCCATTTCCGACACCTCCCTCCCCTTTCTAGATCTTTCTGTCTCTGTCTCTGGAGACAGCTTATCCACTGATGTCTACTATAAGCCTACTGACTCTCACAGCTATCTGGACTATTCCTCTTCTCACCCTGTCTCCTGCAAAAACGCCATCCCCTTCTCGCAATTCCTCCGTCTCTGCCGCATCTGCTCTCAGGATGAGGCTTTTCATTCTAGGACGAGGGAGATGTCTTCCTTTTTTAAAGAAAGGGGCTTCCCTTCCTCCACTATCAACTCTGCTCTTAAACGCATCTCCCCCATTTCACGTACATCTGCTCTCACTCCATCCTCTCGCCACCCCACTAGGAATAGGGTTCCCCTGGTCCTCACCTACCACCCCACCAGCCTCCGGGTCCAACATATTATTCTCCGTAACTTCCGCCACCTCCAACGGGATCCCACCACTAAGCACATCTTTCCCTCCCCCCCTCTCTCTGCATTCCGCAGGGATCGCTCCCTACACAACTCCCTTGTCCATTCGTCCCCCCCATCCCTCCCCACTGATCTCCCTCCTGGCACTTATCCGTGTAAGCGGAACAGGTGCTATACATGCCCTTACACTTCCTCCCTTACCACCATTCAGGGCCCCAAACAGTCCTTCCAGGTGAGGCAACACTTCACCTGTGAGTCGACTGGGGTGATATACTGCGTCTGGTGCTCCCGATGTGGCCTTTTATATATTGGCGAGACCCGACGCAGACTGAGACACCGCTTTGCTGAACATCTACGCTCTGTCCGCCAGAGAAAGCAGGATCTCCCAGTGGCCACACATTTTAATTCCACATCCCATTCCCATTCTGACATGTCCATCCACGGCCTCCTCTACGGTAAAGGTGAAGCCACACTCAGGTTGGAGGAACAACACCTTATATTCCATCTGGGTAGCCTCCAACCTGATGGCATGAACATCGACTTCTCTAACTTCCGCTAAGGCCCCACCTCCCCCTCGTACCCCATCTGTTACTCATTTTTATGCACATATTCTTTCTCTCACTCTCCTTTTTCTCCCTCTGAATATACCACTTGCCCATCCTCTGGGTCCCCCCCCCCTTGTCTTTCTTCCCGGACCTCCTGTCCCATGATCCTCTCGTATCCCTTTTTGCCTATCACCTGTCCAGCTCTTGGCTCTATCCCTCCCCCTCCTGTCTTCTCCTATCATTTTGGATCTCCCCCTCCCCCTCCAACTTTCAAATCCCTTACTCACTCTTCCTTCAGTTAGTCCTGACGAAGGGTCTCGGCCTGAAACGTCGACTGCACCTCTTCCTAGAGATGCTGCCTGGCCTGCTGCGTTCACCAGCAACTTTGATGTGTGTTGCTTGAATTTCCAGCATCTGCAGAATTCCTGTTGTTTGAGACTAATGAATCCCCTGCTACCACTGAGGTCTACCTCACTAGGACAGAGAGCTGTTTACTGTGTTTTTTTTAAGCTGTTTACCAATGTGGCGCACTTCACATGCATTTAGAATTTTATTTTATTAACTTATTTGTGGTAATATTGTGTCATGTCTGCTGTGTGTGATATATATGCTGTGGGTCAGTAGTCTATGGGAAGGTTGGTTTGTTTGGTTGTAGGTAAATACATACAGTCAGATGACAATAAACTTGAACTTCGGATTTGTAACACTAAATTTTCCCCCATGAAATAAAATAATACACCACTTCTCCTGAGTACCTTAGCAAGACCACAACTTCCATTCATATACACAACATACACAATATGACCTACATATCCCAAGATGGAGCTTATCAGGAATTTTATCAAACAAAAAATTGACACCGGGAACCACTGACACAAATGATCAGAGACTTGGATCAGAGGTAGATTTTAGGCATTGTCCTAAAAGAGGAAAAGAAAAGCAGAGAGATGATGCAAGGAATTTCCAGAACTCCAGATATATGCTGTTAGGAACACTAGAGGGAGCAAATAAATTTGGGGACATTCAAATAGTCAGAATTACAGGGGGTAAAGAACCAAAAGTGGCCATTGATTTAGATAGATGTGAAGCAAAAGTGCTATTTCCAAACAAAAGAGTATTTTAAAAACAAGATCCTCAATGTTGATGAGCAGAGGGATCTTGGCGTCCAAGATTGCTGTTTCCTGAAAGTGGCTGCACAGTAGATAGAGTGGTTAAGAAGGCATATGGGCACACTTGCCTTCATTAGACCAGGCATTGACTTCAAAAGTCCAGGAAGTTGTGCTGCAGCTTTATAAGACTCTAATTAGGCCACATACGGGGTGGTGGTAGAGGCAGAAACACAGAGCCCTTAAAAGGATGTCTAAACAGACACATCTTTGGAAGGATATGGCCATTGTGTAGGCAGAAGAGATTAGCTTAGTTAGCCATTTGATTACTCATTTAATTGGTTCAGCACAATATTGTGCACTGAAGGGCCTGTTCCTGTTCTATGTTCTAAGGTGTTGGCTAACAAGTACAAGGAGTAAGTAAGCAAGACTTCGAAGCAAATTAGAACATGGGCAGTTTTAGACGAATACAGGCCTATGGAGAGTACACCAGCTAGATTAGTCAGCAGTTTATACTGAAAGTAGAATGGCCTGGTAGAACTTTATGTAGCCCGGGAGATTCATTGCCTGCCATACCTGTTAAAGAGTACCAATTAGACTTGAGGAAAGTTGTCAATGTACAGAGTTCACTGTGAATATCAATCATGCAAATATGGTATAAACCCAAATGGATTGCAACAACAACAGATATATTAACAATTTATGACAACTAAGTATCAAATTTCATCCCATTCTAACTCTAGGACATAAGATAGCATAATTTCCAGCAAAGTCTACTTCACTAATTTTTCTAACCTGATTTTCTTCCAGATCAGTATTATTATCAAGCCAAAAACCCACAAGTTTGCCACCAATCTGAGAGAAGCCTAATAAAACTATATTAGTAGGTTTCCTAACAGCTACTAGTTTGGTTAACTGAAGACTATAAATGTCCAATACAATCTAAACCTGGCCCAAGAAGTCATTTGCAAGATGCCTTTAAAGATGGACAATTAAAACAGGCCTTTTCACCCTTCTCGGCTGTGCCGAACCATTTTTCTGCCCAGTCCCACTGACCTGCACCTGGACCATATCCCTCCAGACACCTCTCATCCATGTACCTGTCCAAGTTTTTCTTAAATGTTAAAAGTGAGCCCGCATTTACCACTTCGTCTGGCAGCTCATTCCACACTCCCACCACTCTCTATGTGAAGAAGCCCCCCCCCCGCCCATGTTCCCTTTAAACTTTTCCCTCTTCACCCTTAAACTATATCCTCTGGTTTTTTCTCCCCTAGCCTCAGTGGAAAGCCTGCTTGCATTCACTCTATCTATACCCATCATAATTTTATATACCTCTATCAAATCTCCCCTCATTCTTCTACGCTCCAGGGAATAAAGTCCTAACCTATTCAACCTTTCTCTGTAACTCAGTTTCTCAAGTCCCTGCAACATCCTTGTAAACCTTCTCTGCACTCTTTCAACCTTATTAATATCCTTCCTGTAATTTGGTGACCAAAACTGCACACAATACTCCAAATTCGGCCTCACCAATGCCTTATACAACCCCACCATAACATTCCAACTCTTACACTCAATACTTTGATTTATAAAGGCCAATGTACCAAAAGCTCTCTTCACGACCCTATCTACCTGTGACACCCCTTTTAGGGAATTTTGTATCTGTATTCCCAGATCCCTCTGTTCTACTGCACTCCTCAGTGCCCTACCATTTACCTTGTATTTTCTACCTTGGTTTGTCCTTCCAAAGTGCAATACCTCATACTTGTCGCAGATCACATCAATTACATTCGCCAAAAAAAGCAATCCCTGCCTCCTTTGGGAATTGATGATTTATCAGTCTAGTACTAAGTACTTCACCAAATGTGTCAGAAGAAAAATTATTTTAATGAGGCTTATCCCAACAGAAGACTTCAAAAACAATGCAGCTTTTGTGACAACTTCAAAATTGTTCTTCACCTCCTGAACAGAGATGAGGACCTTCATTTGACAAACAAATTGGATTGACGAGATTTGAAAATGTAACTAAGATGTCAACAGCTCATCAACTGCATATTTTTCCAAAAGATCCTCAATTTACAAAACCCAAGGAAATTGAATAAACTAACTTTCAATCACGAACCACAGGAAAAGTTTATTGTATGTGCAAGTGAAGTCAAAGTCAGAATAAATCAAGACAACCACAAATGGGATTTTTCAGGTGAAAACACTACTAACAGAAACAAATATTTACAGCAATTTCATTTGAAATGCCTTTTAAAATAGCAGAGGGATGATTAAGCATTGAGCGTGCTATACCCACACAAATGAAGCACAATTTCAGTGGCACCCGAGTACGAGAAACGCCTATGCAACTTCAGAAAGCAATGTACGATATTGAAGGCCACAATGTAAACATTATAACTCGGACCAAGCTACTATGAAATTACTATACTGCTTAATTTGAGTATGAGGGCAATATATAGGTAACAACATACCCGGTACTGTAAAATCCTGAGTATAAATTATTTCGTTCTCCACATCTTCACTGTACAGATCTTCTTCATCTTCATTATAACCATGCAAGTCTTCCAGGTAAGGCACCACTGTCATACTTCTCCATTTGTCCTTGGTCTCTGGGCTTGGAGGAATAGGAACAGGATTTTCTGTCTGAGGATGTTTTTTTCGAAACCAACTGGAAATTTCAAGAAGAAAATAATGTTACTTTTGTTGAAACTGATGACTTTGCAGGTTTCTGTTTCTTTCCTCTTCTCAGCGCCACTTCCCGACCCATCTTAATACATCGGTAGAGCTTTTCCATTTCCAAAAAACAGCAATTCATCTATATTAAAATGTGATCAGTCTTTATTTAAAACTTGCATTGAAAAAAAGTAACCCAGCAGTATAATGGAAAGACTTGCACTAAATAACCAGAAAATGGGTAAGATTCATAAAACCTTAAGGAAAATTTCTTAGTAACTCAATAATCCAGTTTTGAAAGCTATTTTTAGCATTGCAAAAATATATGAAGCAACTGCAGCAAAAATGTGAAATTCAAATGTAGAATGTCTATTTTCAGTTAACGTCCTCATTTCTTGTCTGCTCAGTTCAAAAAGCAATGCCTCAAAAAGGCATCATCCATCATTAAGGACTAACTTCACCCAGGACATGTTCTCTTATTACTACCAGAGATAAGGTACAGGAGCCTGAAGACACACACTCAACATTTTAGTTACAGTTACTTCCCCTCCACCATCAGATTTCTGAACAGACAATGAACTGACACAGGAACACGAGCTCACTATTTTTGCAGTACTTAATTACTTCATTTTTTCATTTATATATTTCTTAATGCAATTTGTAATTTTTAATGTATTGCACCAGAAAACAAGAAATTTCATGACATATGTAGTGATATTAAACCTGATTCAATGAAGCAGCTAATAACTTTAAAACATTTTAAGATCAGGTGGGAATACAGTTCAGATTTCAAAATATGATACTTCATAATTCTGCAACTTTAGGCAATCAGCAACTTTCTGATTTTGACGCTCTCCTGGTCAATAGAAATATTTTCAGTCAGAGGACAGGTCATTACTTCCAAACTGACTAATGGGCATCTACCTGTATTAATCACATCTTCCATCAGTCGAGGTACTGAAGCCCATAACCTTCAATACCCAGGCATTTCTAGCAATCACCTCGACACCTCTTTTGAATGCTGTTGGCAACTCCACTTTGGCTACCTTCTTTGGATCTTCAAATTTAAAATCTTCCTTTCAACTCCTCTGTAGAGTGCCAGAACCTGACTGCCAATTCTCCACAACAGCAGAATGACCCTTGTTTCAAAGCCTAAAGAAAGATGGTACTAGTGTGCTTGAAGAACAAAATTCCCTTTTTAAACCTAAAGTTCAAATTGAAACTTATGCCATTCACCTCTCTTTGTAACATCACCTACAACCAATTCTAACATTCATACTTGAAAGGCTCATGGCAATCATGTTGAAAAGCTGATTTTGGGAAGAATCAAGTGATGGTTGAATGATTTTTCTTAATTGTTTAAAAGAATATTGGGATCTCTCCATATTATTCTTAACTTTGTATCAACCCCACAATGGAGAGAGAGTGGAAGAATAAGAAAATCAGCCATGTAAGGGATCTATATTTTCTATCACAAGTTTAAGCTGCACAGTCTCATGATTAAATGGTTATGCTTTGCACTTCTTCCTCCCAAAGAGTAAAGAATACATTTGAGTAAAGAATAGATTTTATTATTCATCTTACAACTTGAACACACACACACACACACACACACACACACACACACACACACACACACACACACACACACACACACACACACGATGGAAAGTAGAACACTATTTTTGGATGCACACTTGAAAAAGATTATTTCAGTAGAAAACAAAACAGCATTACATAAAGATTTTAAGCAAGTTTTGTTTCATTATTTGTCTACAATTAGCATTTCAAACATCTTCCTTTCTTGTCAGAAGCACAAAAATTCCCTGGAGGGTAAATTATAGTACTCAAGCCTGCTCCCTTTGACTGATTTATAGTGCTAACATCAATTTGACATCCCGTGCAAGACTCCTTCATTTTCTAGTCGCTCACTGTAATGCCTCATCGACTAATTCATTCACCCTTGGGCTGACATCCCTCACGCAGGAAGTCAGTGATTTTAGAAGTCTTTTCTTATTTAGGGACCTGTACAACCAGCTGGCTTTTGATGTACTGTAAGCACAGGAATTAAGCATTTATTTTTCAAGCAACAGACACTATTCTACATATTTTCCTTAGAACCATAGAACATTACAGCACAGAAACAGGCCTTTTTTCGGAGAATGTTTAGACAAATACTTAAAATTCCAAATATATGAGTGTAAGATAAGTTATAGAAAATATGCATATACAGGCTTTGCAAGTAGTAAAACACATACACCAGCATTATAGTTCAACTCAAGAGCTATATTCTGAGGACTAGTGCCAGGCTTTAGATATTTCAGAAAGGAAAGGGAGGGAGGCAAAAAAGGTGGTGGCGTTGCACTGTTGATCAGAGATAGTGTCACAGCTGCAGAGAAGGAGGAAGTGATAGAGGGGTTGTCTACAGAGTCTCTGTGGGTGGAAGTTAGGAATAGGAAGGGATCACTAACTCTACTGGCTGTTTTTTTTTATATATAGACCACCCAACAGTAACAGGGGCATCGAGGAGCAGATAGGGAGACGGATTCTGGAAAGGAGTAATAATTACAGGGCTGTTGTGGTGGACGGTCATAATTTCTCTTTTAGAAGCTTTGTGTATGACGCATGGCTCCGAGGTTGTACACCTAATGGGTTTTTTCCCCCTCACTTTTTCTGCTTAGCAGGGTTTTTTTTATTATCACAAAGTTTTTTCAAACTTTAAGATACTGTTTTTTCTCTTTGAGACATTGCAAGTGTTCTTAATTTGATGTACTTTGTTATTTCTTTTGTATAATACAATAAAAAGATTTGAAAAGAAAAACAAAATTCCCAAATATTGATTGGCACCTCCCTAGAGTGAGGGGTTTAGATGGGGTGGAGTTTGTTAGGTGTGTTCAGGAAGGTTTCTTCACACAATATGTAGATAAGCCTACAAGAGGAGAGGCTGTACTTGATCTGGTATCGGGAAATGAACCTGGTCAGGTGTCAAATCTCTCAGTGGGAGAGCATTTTGGAGATAGTGATCACAATTCTATCTCCTTTACCATAGCATTGGAGAGGGACAGGAACAGACAAGTTAGGAAAATGGTTAATTGGAGTAAGGGGGAAATATGAGGCTATCAGGCAGGAACTTGGAAGCATAAATTGGAAACAGATGTTCTCAGGGAAACATATGGAAGAAACGTGGCAAATGTTCAGGGGATATTTATGTGGGGTTCTGCATAGGTACATTCCAAGGAGACAGGGAAAGGATGGTAGTGTACAGGAACCATGGTGTACAAAGGCTGTTGAAAATCTAGTCAAGAAGAAAAGAAGAGCTTACGAAAGGTTCCAAAAACTAGGTAACGATAGAGATCTAGAAGATTATAAGGCTAGCAGCTAAAAGCTTAAGAATGAAATTTGGAGAGCCAGAAGGGGCCATGAGAAGGCCTTGGCAGACAGGAATAAGGAAAACGCCAAGGCATTCTACAAGTATGTGAAGAGCAAGAGGATAAGACTTCAGAGAACTGGACCAATCAAGTGTGATGGTGGAAAAGCGTGTATGGAACCGCAGGAGATAGCAGAGGTACTTAATGAATACTTTGCTTCAGTATTCACTGCAGAAAAGAATCTTGGCGATTGTAGGGATGACTTACAGTGGACTGAAAACCTTGAGCATGTAGATATTAAGTAAGAGGATGTTCTGGGGCTTTTGGAAAGCATCAAGTTGGATAAGTCACCAGGACCGGACGAGATGTACCCCAGGCTACTGTGGGAAGCAAGAGAGGAGACTGCTGAGCCTCTGGTGATGATCTCTGCATCATCAATGGGGACGGGAGAAGTTCTGGAGGATTGGAGGGTTGTGGATGTTGTTCCCTTATTCAAGAAAAGGAGTAGAGATAGCCCAGGAAATTATAGACCAGTAAGTCTTACTTCAGTGGTTGGTAAGTTGATGGAGAAGATCCTGAGAGGCAGGATTTATGAATATTTGGAGAGGCATATAATTAGGAATAGTCAGTATGGCTTTGTCAAAGACAGGTCATGCCTTACAAGCCTGACTGAATTTTTTGAGGATGTGACTAAACACATTGATGAAGGTAGGGCAGTAGATGTAGTGTATATGGATTTCAGCAAGGCATTTAATAAGGTACCCTTTACAAGGTTTATTGAGAAAGTAAGGAGGCATGGGATCCAAGGGGACATTGCTTTGTGAATCCAGAACTGGCTTGCCCACAGAAGGCAAAGAGTGGTTGTAGACGGGTCATATTCTGCATGGAGGTCGGTGACCAGTGGTGTGTCTCAGGATCTGTTCTGGAACATGTATTCTTCGTGATTTTTAAAAATGACCTGGTTGAGGAAGTGGAGGGATGGGTTTGTAAATTTGCTGATGACACAAAGGTTGCGGGTGTTGTGGATAGCGTGGAGGGCTGTCAGAGGGTACAACAGGACATTGATAGGATGCAAAACTGGGCTGAGAAGTGGCAGATGGAGTTCGACCCAGATAAGTGTGAAGTGGTTCACTTTGTTAAGTCAAATATGATGGCAGAATATAGCATTAATGGTAAGATTCTTGGCAGTGTGGAGGATCAGAGGGATCTTGGGGTCCGAGTCCATAGGACACTCAAAGCTGCTGCACAGGTTGACTCTGTGGTTAAGAAGGCTTTCATTAATCGTGGGATTGAGTTTAAGAGCCAAGAGGTAATGTTGCAGATATATATAATGTTGCAGATATATATATATGACACTGGTCAGACCTCACTTGGAGTACTGTGTTCAATTCTGGTCATCTCGCTACAGGAAGGATGTGGAAACCATAGAAAGGGTGCAGAGAAAATTTTTAAGGATGTTGCCTGGATTGGGGAGCATGCCTTATGAGAATATGTTGAGTGAACTCGGCCTTTTTCCCTTGGAGCGACGGAGGATGAGAAGTGACCTGATAGAGGTGTACAAGATGATGAGAGGCATTGATCATGTGGATAGTCAGAGGTTTTTCCCCAGGGCTGAAATGGCTAGCATGAGAAGGCATAGTTTTAAAGTGCTTGGAAGTAGATACAGAGGAGAAGTCAGGGGTAAGTTTTTTTGTGCAGAGAGTGGTGAGTGTGTGGAATGGACTGCCAGCGGCGGTGGAGATGGATACGAGAGGGTCTTTTAAGAGACTCCTGGATAGGTATATGGAGCTTAGAAAAACAGAGGGCTATGGGTAACCCTAGGTAAGTTCTAAGGTTAGGACATGTTCGGCACAGCTTTGTGGGCCAAAGGGCCTGTATTGTGCTGTAGGTTTTTTATGTTTTTATGTTTTTCTATGACTGCTGATGAAAACTGGAATTGATTCTCTTAAAATTTAAATGACTGGAAGGTTATATGATTGTGCTGTTTAAAATGTAGGGAAATGATAGATAAAGTGAAAGAATTTTATTTGGTGAAGCAATCAGAGCAAGGAATCAGTTGGGAATGAAATTGTGGAACAAATTTGCCACATAATGAGAAAAAGCAAGAATCTTGTGAAGGTTGAAGATTCCAATTCAGTTGTAATTTTAGATGTCAAGGCCAAATTTTGTCATTAGATAAATGTTATCAGGGAACAGAGGCAGATAAATGAAGTTGTAGAAAAGGCTGAAAGATCTGTAAGGCTTACTCCATTTACTAAACATAAGAGATTCTGCTGATGCAGATCTTGAGCAACAGACACCAAATGCTGGAGGAATTCAGCAAGTCTGGCAGCACCTATGAAGAGGAATAAACAGTTGTTGTTTCAGGCCGAGATTCTTCATCCGTACTGCAAAGGAAAGGGGAAAGAAGCCAGAATAGGAAGATAAAAGGGAGGGAAAGGAGTACCAGCTGGCTAGTGAGAAATGACTACTGAGGAAACTATTTCCTATGTTGTATTAGAGTTTCTATGATATTGTTAACAATGAACATACATCTCTTATTTGAACAGATCATCTTTCCATTCTCATTCCCATCCCATTTTCCTACCAGTTACAAGTTTTAAAACATTTAATTTCTATAACTTACTTTTCAAATCTTTTTGTCTCATTCAGTTTAACTAAGATGCTGAAATTCTTCTACAACTAAACCAAACCAACAATAATTCAAACTTAATTTAAAATCCATGCTCCTTTGAAAAGCTATCTACAGTATTTGAAACCACTTGTTAAAATAAGGCACTCACTCCAACAAAAATCTTAAAGGTTACTCAGGCTGCCTCAGTAAACAGTACTACTGACAGCAAAGTAAAAGTAACCCCCCGCTCAGACATGCCATCTGGTAAACAACAAGACTGGCTCTAAATATTGCTCAATGGCAAATTAGGGAAAGAGCTTCTGTTAACTTATTTATTATTCAGCAACTGTCAGTCAATTTTCATTTCATCCATCCTTCTCTGTCAACCAACTGTAGCTTCTGAAAACCAATTAGCTGATATGCAACTCTGTGTGAAACCACTAAGCCACAGGAGATGGTTAAAAAGAAACCTTTAATCTAAAAGGGCATGGTCTAGAATGTGTGCAATTTCTTAGGTCTAGGTTTGGTCCTTAAAATGTATTACTTTTTCTTGGAAAGGGTGGGGAGTAGGGAGTGAGGAAACTGGACAAGGTAATTATTCATCATTGCAATTTGCTAGTATAGTACGATAAAAAGGATTAATATCTTGAATGTTTTTAAAATATCATGAAATTGCCCACTTACACTCTGTGGGCAATTTATTAGGTACATACATCCTGTACCTAATAAAATGGTCACTGAGGGTAAGCTCATGCTCTTCTGTTGCTGTAGCCCATCCACTTCAATGATCATCATGTTCTGTGTTCAGAGATTATATAAATAAATGCTCCTTATTTTTACACTACCTATCCTAGGGAAAAGATTATGACCATTCACCTTATCTACACCCCTCATGATTGTATATACCTCTATAAGGTCACCTTTCAGACTTATACACTCCAGAGAAAGAAGTTCCAGCCTAGCCTGTCACCTTTTAACTCAACTATTCCTGTTCTGACTCCAGATCACCTTAATACACTGATCTTTCAAAAACAGATCTACTTCCTCTTTAGATGCCCCTAATGATTAGCCTCCATGGCAATCTGGGAAAGAAAATTCCAGTGATTCAACATGCTGTGCAAGAAATGCAGTTTTATTTGACCCTGCCATCCTTGCAACAGTGTCCCCATATTTGAGATTCTCCCAGTAGTGGAAACATCTCAGTATCTGCTCCGGCCTGGAGCATAAACATGTTGTACACAATCAGTGGCCACTTTACTAGTTACTTCCTGTATAGAATAAAGTGGCTGCTGAGTATGTTCATGGTCTTCTGTTGCTGTAGTCCATCCACTTCAAAGTTCGACGTGTTGTGCATTCACATCTGCTCTTCTGTACACCACTGTTGTAATGAGTGGTTACTTAAGTTACAGTTGTCTTTCTGTCAGCTTGAGCAAGTCTGGTCATTCTCCTCTGACCTCTTTCATTAACAAGGCATATTTGCCCACAGCACTGCTGCTCACCGGATGTTCTCTATGTTTTTCACACCATTCTCTGTAACCTTCAGAGATGGTTGTGTTTGAAAATCCAGGAGATCAGCATATCCTAGGAGACCAGATGTTTGGATGATTTAAATGCCAGGCCAGGTGGATTGAAAGGGCAGGGTGTTGGGACCAGAGGCGAGGGTCGGACTGGTTCTGCTTGCTGCGCCGTGTCGTTAACTCCTTTCTTCACTGCACTCAGGCTGTGGGCCTGCTGCGGGCTCTGCAACTCTTACTCCACTATGATGCCGATGCTGTGCCCTGCTCTGGCTGCTCCAGGCTTCATGCCCAAGGACTCGTTTTCATTCTAAACGCTACTTGCTTAGTCTCTCTCTCTCTCTCTCTCTCTCTCTCTCTCTTTTTTTTTTAAAGTTCTTTGCATTTCTTGGGTTTTGTGGCTGTCTGTAAGGACATGAATCTCAAGGCTGTATAACGTATACATACTTTGATAATAAATGTACTTTGAACTGTATCTGGCACCAACAATCATTCCAGTCAAAGTCACTTAGATCACATTACTTCCCCACTCAAATGTTTGGTCTGAACAATAACTGAACCTCTTGACCAAGCATACATGATTTTATGCATTGAGTTGCTGCCACATGATTGGCTGATTAGGTATTTGTATTAACAAGGTGTACAGTGTACCTAATAAAGTGGCCACTGAGTGCAGAGGAACACTTTAATCAAATGTATCAACAAAAAAAAAAAAGGATTTTTTTGGAATCAGGAAAATATGTAAAATAATGAACTCTCATCAACAAAAGGTAAGGGAATATATTGATAGGCATGTTGAAAAATAATACTCCATTGACATGATATCTTTAAGCATCAAATTTACAGCTGAGACCTAAATCAGGCCTAGCGTGCTTTTCTGATCTTCTGCATTTACGCTGGTTTATTAACAGTACCAGTGCATAAGCAGGAAAGGTTACAAGGAATCAAGATTTATCCACTACGGTAGGGGCAAATGGGTCTCAAAAAAAAATAACAAATTAAGATTAAAGGATGTAACTTTAAAACAGATACAGTCAGAATTGGTACTAGTTCAATAGGCCAGATGACTGCCCCCCGCCCCCCATACTCTAACTTGTGTGGAACTAATAAACTCTAATTTGGAATGGAGACAGTGATTTTGCTGGACAGGCAGCAACGGTGCAAGCTACTGAGTACTGTGGTGAAAAATGAGAATTAGCACTAGGATCCACTAATGTGCATGCAGACACTAATCAATGAAAACCTCAAGACAACTCCTAAAAACAGATTTTATTGTGGCAGAAAGTTTGTATTTATTACTAACTTTAGAATTTACCTAATTTGCTTATGTTAAGAAACTTACTTGTGCTGTCTAATCTGTTGTATTGAAAACCTTTTCACAGGATCATATTCAAGCATTCCTGCAAGGGCAGATAAAGATGTGTTAATAATAAAAATAAAACAACAATGATTTACTTCAAAAACAGCAGAATTTCTTTCTATCTTAGCAACATACTACTGTGGAATTTATTGAAATTTGCAATTTCTAGGTCACTGTTACAATGCTGTAGCACAAAATGAAAAGGAAGCAAGTAAAATTGCATCTCTCCAGTTTCCTGAGAGTCTGATATCATTGTATGTTATACTTGCAAAAGCAATGAAAAGACTGGTTGCCAAAGTTCTGTGTTCCCATTAAAACCATTGGTAATAATTCCAAATTAATAAAAGAAATCAGTACAGCTGCTTAGAATTGTAAATAATAATGGTAGTAAACATTACATCAATATTTTTTAAGAAAGCAAGAAATTGTCAACACCACAATTTAATGGGATTTCATTAACCTAGGAATAAATGCATTTACCATGTAGGGAGTTACTTATTTAATTTTAAAGAATGAATTGTTACCGTAAGACTTTAAATCATACAAAAGGTGAGTCAGTTTTATTTGTAGAACTAAAGGGATCAGCAGTTGATTGAAGTAGGATTGGGTTCACTTTTAATTGCTAGTTTTCCATAATCCTTCAGAAAGCAAAGAACTTGCTTAGGTTCAAACAATCCAGCTTATCAAAAATGCAAGACAGATCACAAAAGTAAAATACTGATTAACAACACAAGAATAAACTGCAAGGCTGTGCTAGGTAGTCAAAATAATGCACAAAAGGTATATTACAAAAACAATTTCTCCAACTTGCAATACCAACGCCATCCAATATTCAAGATGTCTGAGCTGGACTTTTATTCCTATAATTTTTATAAAGTTGTTATACAAGAAAATAATTAAAAACTCTAAAACCAGTGCCGTTTCATAATCAGAATGATATTTTTCTACATGCAGCAATAATCGTCAACTAAATTTAATACAGATAACAAAGCAAAAGATATGAAGGCAGCTGTAAGGGTTGATAGATATAAATGAATGCATTTCTTAGAGCGCACCCTTACATTCATGCTGTTTTGCAACTTTAAACCTTTTGTATATTTGGAAAGAATCTTAAAAAGTAGTAGATTTAAAAAGACAAATCCTGTTTGATAGATGCCATCTTTCAGGGTGCTATGTATGGAGTAACTCACAGAGAAAGATTAACATGTACATTGGAGAAAGAATAGAAGTATATTAAATCAGAGGAAATACAATTAACTCAAGTGAAGCGTAAATATTGGCAAAGATATGCTGGGACAAATATCCTACCTCTGTGCTTCAAATACTGTGAAAGATTTACTTAGGTGTAATCTGATTTGCTGCTAAGGAGAAGATTTACAAAGACATATCACATCAAAAAAAAACAAATCACACATTTCTATGAAATTTTAGCTCATTTTTCTTGACCTGCAGTGAAGATAGCACCAGTAGGCAACATGACCAACGTCAATGTTCTGCTGACAGTTCACAAAACTATCTCTTTTACTACTACTTTTTTTTTTAAAAGTATGATTCTACTACTAAGCTGTGTGCGATTGGAAGCTGTGATTTACATTCTGATGGCATGTTCTGGAGCTGATTGAGCGATCTGGCGCTTTGCTGCCTCTGAAGAATGGACTTGCTAGCGGCACTGTGCTGTACTCAACTAAACTAAATACTACTGGTTTGCTGTTTGACATTCTATGTGTTGTTCACTCGCTTTTTGCTATTTGCGCAATTTGTTTTTTTTTTTTTTTGCGCAATTGGGTGTTGATGTTTTTTTGAACGGGTTCCATGGTGCTTTTTGTTTTGTGGCTGCCAAGTGGTGGACGAATCTCATAGTTGTGTTCTGTATACATACTTTGATAATAAATATAACTTTGAATCTTTGAGCCTTCGCCAGCACACATTACAATATCCTCTGAACAATCACATTAATGCTATTCAGGGGAGCAAATCTGATTTCCAAATACCCTCTGAAATAGCAATCCTAGAAATCCACTCTGTCCAAAAACAATTACAGATAAACCATAAATATGAGTCTACTTGGTGATACAGCATCCTGCAAAATAAAGGAAACTCACTCTACATACTTTGATAAGCTAATAAACTTCAAGATGGTTTTATTTTTAGTAAATAGCATATTTAATCCTAATTCTGGTAAATGAAGGGAAAGAAAGAGACAACAAAATAAAAACTGTCTTGTACAGTTATTCAATAACACAATAATTAATAAAAGGCAAATTTACAGAGTACCTTTCCACTACCTTTTCTTATAATCTTAAACGCAATTCAGAAATATTTTTCAATACTGAAGCAATTCTTACCAACAAGACTCCCCATAAATTATATAGGCACGCCACCTAGTGTTCTGTGTCAGCTCTACATCTTCTGCAACTGGATCAAAACTGAAATAATCTAAAGTTTGCATCCCATGCATTGCTTAAATATTCTGAGTGCCCTAATGCCAAACTGCATTTCAATATACAAGACTGAAGCAAGTGAGCAATAAGCAAGCATATATAAAAAGCAAAAGAATACTGCCCATGAATTGCTTACCCGTGTGGCCAGGGATAACATTTCTGGCATTTGAATATATGCCACAAGAATTATATTACTGTTCAATCATATTAATTTTTATAAGCTTTATTCAAACTGGAAGAGGACAAACTTGTTACTTTGTAGATGTTACAGATGCTGCATTGGAACATCCAGCATCCCTTGGAGCACAGGAGAATGAGGGGAGATTTCATAGAGCTATACAAAATAATAAGTGGTATAGATAGAGTAAAGGCGAACAGGGTTTTTTCCCCACTTGGGTTGGGTGAGACTAGAACTAAAGGTCATAAGTTAAGGGTGAAAGGTGAAATATTTAAGGGAAACACAAGGGGGAACTTCTTCACTCAGACTGTGGTGCAAGTGTGGAGCGAACTGCCGACGGAAGTGGTAGATACAGGTTCAAATACAAATTAAACGTTGTAAAATACATGGATGAAAGGAATATGCATCTTTATGGTTCAAGTCAACACACGCAAAATGCAGGAAGAACTCAACAAGTCAGGCAGCATCTCTGGCAATTAATATACTTTTTGACGTTACGGGCCAAGACTCTTTTTCTGGACTAGAAAAGAAGGGGGAAAGATGACCAAATAAAAAAGGTGGGGGGAGGGGAAGGAAGATAGCTGGAAGGTAATAGGTGAAGCCAGGCAGACGGGAAAGATAAAGGGCTAGAGACTGATAAAGGAGAAGAGAGTGAACCTTGGGAGAAAGGGAAGGAGGAAGGGACCAGGACAGGGGGTTGATAAGCAGGCGAGAAGAGGAAAGGGGTCAGAGTGGGGAATCCCAGATCACAGGAAGGATACATGGCTGTGGTAGCCAGTATGGGTGAGTACATGGATGAAGCATCAGAGGGCAGCAGAGATCACAGAGAGGGTGCAGATGGAACAAGGCAGAATAACAGTTTGGCATGAACTACATGGGGCAAACTGCCTTGTTCTGTGCTGTGGTGCTCTATGACCCTGCAATGCATTTTTGCTTGCTTTTGATCTGAGGGACTCAAGCAGGCAGTATTCAGCGCCCATCCTGAGAACATTAAGCTAACCGTTAACCATGGAAATGAAGTTACAATTGGCACAAATTGGGAAGGGGATATCTCAGTACTCTTGAAACCAAGTTCTGATGGATTGTGATAAATTTCTTAATAATAAAGAACAAGGTAGAAACTGAGAAATTTCACATAAAATCTCAGCCATTATATCATAAACACTCCAGAAAATATGTTTATTAGCATAAATAACTACATTTTCCTCGTCAGACCTACATTAGCTTGTTGGTGCATCTTAGGGCTGTTGCTGCCACTAAACATGTTTTATTAACCTTTATTCACCTTTATTCAGGTTGAAGAGACACCTAATAGTCACAACAAAGTCAAATTTCGAATGGACTTCTCACAGAGTAGCAAACCACATATGCTGAAACTCTAAAACAGAAATGCCAGAGGCCCTCAGAAGATAAGACAGTGCAATGGATGAAAAAAAACTAAGTCAGCAAATCATCAACCTTAGAAGGATAAACAGATCAAAATGCTAAACAGACTGCAAGACAATAGTCTTCATCCACCAGTAAAACTTTAAGTGAACAACTCCCAAAATTATTCAGGTGACATACCTAAATTGCCCATACATAGATGTACTGTTTCACAGTGTAAATTTTATTTTTTTTACTATGAGATTTAATAACAAAACTGTATTTCACTATTTCAGATAGTTGTATTGAGACACAAGAGATTCTGCAGATGCTGAAAATTCAGAGCAACACACATAAAACACTGGAGGAACACAGATGCTGCCTGAGCTGCTATGACAATGAATAAATAGTCAGTATTTCAAGCCAAGGTCCGAGTCCCGATGAAGGGGTTTGGCCTGAAACATCGGCAGTTTATTCATTTCCATAGGTGCTGCCTGACTTGCTGAGTTGCTCCAGCATTTTGTGGCTTGCACTGTATCGACAGATTTTGTTTTAAGTAATTTTAACCAAAATTCTTGAGCTCTGAAACACAAATAATGTTCATTTTTACATTTAAGCTATTGGGAGCTGCTTGGATTTTGCTTTACAAAAAAATTTTCCTGGAATATAAATTATTTCTCTATCAAGAAATACATAAAGCTTTATTTTAAATTTTGAAAACATTTACGGACTTAACAATACTTCATGCCCCCTGCTGCATCTTTACGGTACTGCTTTCAGTCTACATGCAAGGGATAAACAATACACTATCCTTCACTTATCTCAAGTATAGTCCCAAAATAAATATTCATATTTAAACATATTCAAAGCTGGAAACTTATTCAACATGATGGAACAATTTAACATTTGGTTTATTCCCTCCAAGAAATCTTTACCTTTCTTTTGTTGATGTAAACCAGCACTTCCCCCAATTTCTACTTTAAAAATATTATGATTTTTGTTAAAGTTTTATAACAATTTTACTTGCCAAGAAATTGAATCATATAGCTTCTTACATTGTGTGATCATGTCAAACCACCCCCCCCCCCCCCCGCCCATTATACTCAATGGTGTTCCAGGTACGAAACAGGTATCACTCAAAAGAGAGTGATGCTTAAGCTAAATAATTTGTGGTTGTGACAGTCTGGAAGCAAATTGAAAGTTCGTTTCCAGGTTTTCACAAAGCTCTATTTTTCTGTACTTACCTCGTAATAAATCTGTCAACAACGGTCCACATTCTTCTGGAATGGTATACTCCCCTTTCCCTATGTTTTCAAATAATTTGTAGATGTTATCCCCCTCAAATGGATAAAGACCAGTTGTAATATTGTATCTGAAAAAAAAAAGACGTTAAAGGGAGTGTGTCACAATATGCAACTGCCCAAAACTTCAGTGGCAATTCAGTGCCCTTTATACTGCAAATCTGTAGCCTAATATATTAATATATGGTAAAACAAGTATGCAGATTTCTTTTTAAACAAGCTGAAATAAAATTAAGGGATTAATTTGCAAGGATTGAAACTTTCAATGTCTCCACCAGATTTGCAGAATGTACTTTGGAAAAAAGAAATACTAATTCATCACTATAGTAGGCTATTCTCCACGGTTTTGTTATATATCTTTCAGTTACTGGTAAAATTCAGTAACGTGAAGTTTAATTGAGCATATAAAATGGATAAACTGAAAACTGCAGATTCTAGAAATGTGACGAAAATACTCAGCAGGTTACACACCATCTGCAGAGAGAGAAAAACCAAAGATAACGCTCCCGGGCAAAGACCTTTTATCAAAGCCTGTTCTGAAAAAAAGGTTAGCAATGCCAAGCACTTTAGTAATCAAAAGTTGGTTAAATATTTCCGTAAGGGAGCTTCAGCTTTAAAATGCTGATAAATTACCCTGCAAAATGCAGATTTTTTTTACATTTTATACATCAAAAGTTAAGTAGAACATTTCTTACAATGTCACCCCTGCAGACCAAATGTCCACCTTGAACCCTGAAAATGTATCTAGTCCATTTGCAATTTCTGGAGGCTGGAATGCTGGTGATCCTTGACTCGTCCTACATGTATCATCCTCTGCAAAAGGGTGTAATGCCTGAAATAACGAGAATTGAAAAATTATTCTCTTTAGATAAATGTGGAAAAAGAAAGGCACATTAGAATTCATGATGTTCCATTTTCAACAACAAATCTCATCACATTACAAATTCAGTTCTCAATTGAAATATTTAAAATCAATGTGCAGCACTTTAAAATATTGAAAAACAAACAAAATGCAAACTTTGCTGTTTTTTTTTAAATGGTGGCCTCTGACCAAGGGCAAAATTAATGCTCTGCCTTCACTTTAAAGACAGAAAAGAACATATTCTCCCGGTTTAACTAATAAAATTATGACACTAAAAATGTAAATCTGCAGTAAGCCATTGATCTTTTGAAGTAGACTATTATGAGCTCTAGGAAAAGTGAACCAGTCACCAAAAACTGAATTAACATTTGAACAAGCCTGACATATAAAATACATTTAGGAGTCATCCATAAAATAAAATAAAAGATCATTCAGTTATAGCAATCCCTGAAACCAGATTACATGGCAGTTTTTCCCCTAGCATCACAAAACTGAAATTTGTTTCAAATTGGAGTAAATCATAATTGCACATTTCGACATCAAATCACTCCAACTGGAGAGCTCAATTGCTCACTTCCTAGCGTAGGGTTTTTAAAACACTTCCTCCTTTAATCAAAAATAATGTCAAAATCTGCTCTCTAAGTACTTTCTGAAGGCACTGCATTTGGCCTTAAACCAACGCATTCCAGGAACTTTGAAACAAATTTGTCCAAGAAAAATACTTCCCAAACTTCAACAAAAATAAGCATACTGTGAAACGTATCAAAGTCCAGTATAGAGAATTGCAAGATGAATGATTTGCTGACCAATTATTTGCTGATTTTCTTAACTTTAACTTTGGTTATTCTTTACATACTATTTGGTACCTCTTTGAAAGCAAAAATCAGTCTTAATTGAGGCAATGATCAAGTACATTTATTTTAGCTAAAAGAACATTAAAAGGACTCCAACCACAACAATGCAAGGTTAGAAAGAGAAACCATGCTTCGCTAATGAAGAGATAAATAAGACTTCTTCCTCTTCCACTGCTGAAGAATATCGCTTGTAGACATTGGTTCAACAACAGTATAATTTCACCAATCCTTCACTGACTCTGCATTATCAGTACGAGTACCCAGGATGCACTTTTAAATGATATGCAGGAACAATTTCATTCAAATCACATAGCATCTGAAACACTCAGCAGATTAAGCACCAATTGTAGAAACAGGTATAGACTGATACTTCAAGTGGAAAATTCTTCCTTCTGAGTCCCTCTTCAGGTCTTCAACCTAATTTTTTTCCCCTGCCTCTTTCCACGAATGCTGCTTGACCTGCTGAGTGTGTTTCCAGAGTTCAGTTTCTATTTCAGATTTCCAGAATCTGCAGTTTCTTTTTAAATTCTGACCTTTCTACAACCTGTGGGATAAAATTGATAATATAGGTAGATGCAGAAAAAGGAAGAAAAGGTGCAAAGGAGTTAAGCAAGACATTTTTATTTTGAGAGGATCAGTAGTGGTGGTTTTGAAAGGAAGTGATCGAGAAAGAATGATGGAGGTATAGTTCAATTTTCAGAGGTTTTTATGGCAAAGGTATTGGAGCAGGAGATGGGTTTAATGGAACAAATTTAGTTCCAAAAATAAATAAGAATCGACAGAAAGACATGGGATCAGAACTAGAGCAAGAGCCAGAGGACAGGGTGGAGAAGGGAACTGGTGATGATAGGATTTAATAGATTAATGGGAAGAAATAGAATCACTTCGTAACAAGAAAGGCCATGAGCTCAGAGAAAAGTGAAGGGACAGTAAATGAATGAAAGGAGCCCCTGCACTGCAGCACTGAACCCTCCAAAACTCATCATTAACCTTCCCCTTTCTGTTCCCCCCACCTTCATCAAGCAGAAGATACAAAAGCCTGAAAGCACATACCACCAACTCCCAGGACAGATCCTACCCTACTATTATAAGATTATTGAACAGTTCTCTTGTACAAAATATTACTCTTGACCTCACAATCTACCTCATTGTGGCCTTGCACCTTATTGTCTGCCTGAACCAATGTTCCCTGTAAATTTATTTATTTATTTATCTTACCGCTGCAGGGACCACCACAAAGCAGTAAAATTGCTCTGAGCAGGATTTTTTTTTAAATCATTATCTTTATTTATTTTAAACACACACGGCCTGAAAACTGCAATGCACTTTAAATGTTTTTAAATATGCATACCATGAATATTTAGAATGAAAATTGAAAAATTACACACTTTTGATTTTATTTATTATTTGAAGGGTGTAATGAAATACAGTACAACAAAAAATCTTTCACATTTTGTAAACTTTTTCTTGTCTGTCTTTAGTCCAGCTGGGTAGCAACAAAGGCTATGTGTGTGGGAGCATTTCAGTTACTGCGCGGCCATACACCTGCACAGCTTAGAGGGAACGGTGGCCTGCACTAAACTTTCTGTGTGCCTGTAACTTTATTTTGCATTCTGTTGTTTATCCTTTGTACTACCTCAAGTACTGATGTGATGGAATGATCTACATAGATGACATGCAAAACTAAGCTTCCACTGTGCCTCAGAACATGTGACAATAATAAATGAATTCACCAATTTTTTAACAAAAATTTGTAGAACTAGAGTAGAGGCGAGTCATCTTCAACCCAATGGGGACTATTAAGAAAATTCAAATTGCTGAAAACAATTTCAAGGTGAATCCCTTGGGAAAAATTCTTTGTAACAAGTTTTAAAATAGATCAAGCACTATTCTTTGAAACTGTACATTTTATTTTCATTAATGCAGTTGCTGAATTTGGGAACAGGGCTTCACTGTACCAAATACAGTCATCGGTGGAATCGGCCACTAGCAAGTTCTGAGTAAGTAGCACTGCACTGAGTAGCCCCTCGTCAATTCCCTGGGAGCTACCTTCCATTGAAAGATAGAACCTGGAACCATATTGGATGAAACAGACTGATCTGTGCGCAGGCAACCAACAAGCTTTGATGGTTTGCCAGTTCAGTGGAAGATCCTCCCTAATTGAATCCTATTCTTAAAGGTTTATAAGTGGAAAAATAATTAGACCACAATAAAAGAACAAATTAATGGAAGTATGGAGACTATTACCAAAAAAATCTTCTGGGGGACCAAGGACAAACTAGCTATTTCTCATGACTATGGCAATTATCCAAATTCTGAAGAGTAATTTTTCCTCAATTCATGAGATTTAAGTCTACAGAGAATCAGGGAAAATGAGGACATCAAGGACTTTACAAGCATCTTACAAAGCTGAAAAACACCAGGAGTCAAACATGGATGCATTGTTGAGCATCTTTCTTGATCCAAAGCTGTAGCACCAACTATCAATACAGGTGCAATGAGCTAAGTGGCTTCCATCTGTGTTGTTATTCTGCCTTGCTGCCACGAAGGACACTACTTCCATTGGAGATGACACCAAGGTTGGGTCATGTTATGAATAGTGTGGAAGGTTTTGCCTGAATGGGACTATATAGTTTTTGGCAAAATTACAACTCACTAATGATGTCCACAGTTAACAATGTTCTGAATTTTTATTTTTCTTGAGGTAGATAGAATTATTGAAGATGAAAATGCTCCCTTGGTTTATTAATTATCATAACACACTACATTAAACAGTGACTTAGGAATGGAACCACATTCAAAGAAAATAAGTAGCAATTGACATTGGGATGCACTTGTACAATACAGTACACAATCTGAAGAAGGATACATACTTCAGCTACTCCTAGGTCTGAGATTTTCAAAGTGCCATCCGTCGTTAGCAGAAGGTTCCCTGGTTTAATATCTTTGTGGACTATCCCTTGACTGTGCAAATATTCTAGACCATCAATTAACTGGCAGAAGTACCTGTGAAAATTATTTTAAGAAACAAACATATTACACAGCAACAGCTGATGAAAGATGTTTTGGCCTTTAGAGCGTAAATATAAATGAGAAGTACCAATATTTACTAAAACAAAAATATTCTTATATAATGGCTAAGTATATGCATGAGATATAAAGAAATAATTACATTCCCCCCGTTTCTGTTTACAATATATCCATTGGTAGGGGGCCTTAATCAGTTTCATAACAGCAAGGTCTATATAATAGAAAAGCAGATCTATCCGCCAGACATAAAGAACAATTATTTACCATTTCTATCACCTTCACTCCTGTTTATATTTAACATTACACAAGTTCGTTTAGAAGTTAGCAAGATTTATTTAGTGAACCACTGAGAATATTTTTATTTCTAGGTAAAATCAAACACGGCATCAGCAACAAATGTCCTAGGACAACAGCAAGGACAAAACAAACCCAGAAAAGGTCCATAGTTTTAATTATTTATTAGTAGTCAGAGATCAATGGAAATGCAGATTCATTCTCACTGTTCTTGATGTTGTAGAACAGTGGCAGAACTCAAGATAAGTACATTTTCACAGCAAGAGAGGTACCAGAATAAATCAATTGTCTGCTCATCATGCTGCTCTTTTAGTACATTATCCAGAATATAAATGTCCAGGGTTTTTATGTTAATCATCTAGTAATAGAACTCTTGATTAATTGGCATTAATAACCAGCACCCATTTGGCACAGTCTCTGCCACATAACATAACTTCTACTGTATCATGCAAAGTTAAACTGAAGTGATTGAATTAAGCAAGTCTGATTAGAATTGTTCACTTGTGTGTGAAGTGAGCAAGACTCATTCCACCGAGATGTAACACAGAGCGTCATAGGAAGTCATTCCTGCCTGTGGCCATCAAATTTTACAACTCCTCCCTCAGAGAGTCAGACATCCTGAGCCAATAGGCTAGTCCAGGACATTGCCTGGCATAATTTACATATTACTATTTAACTATTTATGGTTTTATTACTATTTAATTATTTATGGTGCAACTGTAACGAAAACCAATTTCCCCCAGGATCAATAAAGTATGACTATGACCAATATAATGATTTGTATCTGATAACATCATATCAGGCATTTAATAGTCTGCTTTTGATAAGACTGGAAATACATTTAAGTATATGCAAAAATACAATAATGAGCTCGAAATACAAGGTACTACCTATTGCAGCAACATTATTGTCAGTAGATACTGTGTTATGAAGTGAACTTGCCAGTACAAGTGGTGCACGCGAGCTCAATTAGCAGTCAAGAGAAGTTTGGATAGGTAGATGGATGGTAGCGGTATGGAGCACTACGGTCCTGGTGCAGGTCAATGGGAGTAGGCAGTTAAAATGACTCAGCACAGACTTAGAGGGACATGTTTCAGTGCCATACTTTTCTATGACACTAACTCAGAAAGTAAAACGTGTGGGATAAATTTATGTGAATAATTAACCCCATTGAGAGAGTATCCAAAGCAGATCTAAATTTCCAGCCATCAGTCATATATATTGGTAACAAGATAGTGCCTTGTATTATTAATTCTCTCTGGGTAATAATCACCTATACTGGAAGATCATAATAGATTCTATTTCATGCACTTCTTTTGTCCAGTAACAAAGTGGATATATTAATATTTTGTTATGCATTCCAGCTATGTATATTAAACTTTGCTTAGCCAAACTTAAGTGTGTTAATTTAATTGTATAATCATTTATTCTATCATGTCCTGCATTAGCCCATTAATAATTATTTTGAAACCCAAGGCTTAAAACAAAATCAGGAAATGAGAGCATGATGAATTAAGCTTTGCAAATCTATATTCAAGGTGTAAATTTTTAAAGTAAGGATAAAAGTGACAACAAGCCAACATTCAAATCAACTGAAATTCTTACAAATACTTTAAAACTGATCCCTCTATTTCAGTGGTGACGGTCAACAGAACATCAAACATTTAGGAAAATGTTCTGCATTGAGATAACATACAAGAGACCAAATTTCATGATATATGCCAGTAATATTAAACCTGCTTCCCATTTTGATTCTGACCTTTGTTCTGGACTTCAATTCTGAGTCAATAACTTGACAATGTTATTGACATGGCACTTTAAATGAAAAATGAATTGTGTAAACAACCTAGTTTTTTTTAAGATGACTTTTTCCTGGTACTCAAACTTTCTAAAATGTAAGAACAAAGAACAATAAATTATGGGGGAACCAAGTATTTGAATGCCAGATCCAAAAAGATATGTAAAATATGCACGCTTAGAAGTCTTTTATAGCATATAATTAAGGTTACCTACCCATGAGCTTGAAAGACTGGAAATTTCTTATCATTGACACTGTCCAACATTTCTTGCATTCCACACACACAATATTCCATTACCATATACGTTGGTCAAGTCAAGGAAAGAGTGGCACAAACTTATGACCAAATCAAACATTCGGGCATCTTATGTAGCTAAACAGCTAATATGTCATGACTTAAAAACATATAAATTTCACATCACTCAGTCAGTAATAAAAGGGATCTTGAAGGATCTGATTAGTCAGATCGCTCGAAGCTGCCATACAAGTTAAGGGCTGTTCAGGAGGTGTATAGTACGTTGGCTTCATTAGTCAGAGGACTGAGTTTAAGAACACAAAATAATCTGCAGAAGTTGGGGTCAAAGCATCAAAGCATCCTCCTGACAAAGTGTTCCGGCCCAAAACGTCGACCAATCTTTTCCACGGATGCTGCCCGACCTGCTGAGTTCCTCCAGCTTGTACTGAGTTTAAGAGCCATGAAGTAATGTTGCAGCTCTATAAAACCATGGTTAGACCACACTTGGAATAGTGTGTTCAGCTCTGGTTGCCTCACTATAGGAAGGATGTGGGAGCTTCAGAAAGGATACAGACATTAACCAAGAAGCTGCTGGGACCAGATAGCATGTCTTACAAGTATAGGTTGAGCAAGCTACGGCTTTGGAGAGAAGGAGGGTGAGAGGTAATTTGATAGAGGGGTAGTAACGATTTTTCCAAGGGCCAGAGACATGTCCCAAGGGTGGAAATAGCTAATATAAGGGGACAAAATTTAAAGGTGACTGGAGAAAAGTATTGGGGTTATGTCAGAGGCAAGTTGTTTTTTTTTCAAAAACACACAGTAGTGGGCACGTGGAATGCCTTGTCCTGAGTGGTCCAGAGTGCTGGTAGAGGTCGACACCTTCAGAACAATTAAAAAACTTTTAGAAAGGCATGTGGATGATAGAAAAATGGAGTGCTATGTCAGAAGGAAGGGTTGGATTAATCTTAAAAGGAGATTAAAAGGTCGTGGGCTGAAGGGCTTGCACTGGGCTATAATGGTGTATGTTCTAACGTATTTTGTTTCTTTATTATGTTAAGCAAATGTGCAAGTAGTAATTATTTTGGCATGTGCTGTCATCTCATCCTTTATGATTTACAATGTTAAAACTTGACAGTCCTTAAAACTTGCTCAAAGTTAACTAGTTCTCTTTGAAATATGGAGGACAGCATGTGTATAAACGTCTCTCTCCAGCAGATTTCATCATGATCATCATGACTCCAGTATTTTTACTATTTTTTAAATGTTTCTTAATTATACATATGATTTTTTTGTCTTCTATCACTGAGCAGCAGTGAACCATCTGATTGGCCTACCAGAATTCCCTCTGGGAACTAATTGACTTGATCAGCATTTCTGATCTGGCTATTGTTCACGATTGCATTTAATATACAAAAAAATTACATTGTTTCAAATCATTGGAAGGATGAATGGGAACACATATTTGCACTTGAATAATGGTTTTATCGACAGAACATTTCATATGTCATGCAAAAGTAGAGTGACATGAAACATCACCAATAAAGGGCACTTCATGAATATTTCAAACTAATCCAATTAATTTAAATGAGATATTAAAATTATAATAAGTACAAAAGAACTGAATGAGCAGTCACAAATCTTCATCAATGAGGATGTACAGGAGCCTGAAGACCCACACTCAATAATTAGGAACAGCTTCCTCCCCTTCACCAAAGTTCTGAATGATTATGGACCTGTACCTTGTTGATTCATTTTTTGCACTATTTAATTTTGTAATTTATATATTTGTGTGTTTGCACTGTACTGCTGCTGCAAAACAACAAATTTGTGTCAGTGATAATAAACTTGATTTGAAATCTGTTTCTATTTTACAAGAGTTGTGTATCTTTAAGAAATGCTTTTCCTTCACATTAAATTGGTAGATATTTTCTGCTTGAATACAATTTCAGTTCACATCCAAACCCAGGAAGACATGCAGGGAGATATTGGACCAGGTTTACCATGAAGACATAAAATCTTGAAAATTACTCCATGGAAATGCCCTTCTGGAACATATTCCCAATGCAGTTGTGACTTGTCTAAACAGTTGACATTATAGATGCTCCCTGATTGCTGATTTCCTCCAGCATTTTGAATGTATTGCTCTGTATTTCAGCATCTGCCAAATCTTTTGTGTTTGTGACCTGTCTAAGGAGACTTCTTTAGATGATCTCTGCCCTCTGGCAACTGGAACTGACCTACTTAGTTTATCAGATGCAAATATTCTCATCAACGCCAAAATGGGATGTATAATACACCAATAAAAACAGACTTTTCAATATTTTTCTGCAAGTAATTTTAATACAGGTGCACACACAGCACGAATGGAGAAAACAAAACATTGTTTAAAAAAGTCACTTTGAAAGAATTGCCCTGTACATATACAATATTTAACATTAATTTCTCAAGGCCAAAGTAATTGTCACTAGTCCCTATCTTGTGGTAATAATTCAACTGCATCATAATTTCAGTGCTTTTACAGCAAGAATAATGTGCAGGCAATCAAAATTTACATCAAATTGCAGATTTACTCAATGTAGAGTCAGAAAAGTCTGCAACAAGCATAGTCACAAGTGTAGTCACTAGCAATTGCTGCTTGTTTTATAGTAAAACTGTCAATGCTTGCCACCTTCAATCTATCAATACAGCTTCAAATTATAGATTTTTTTAAACACTTGAAACTAGCTTAGTATAGCTAACCTTTTAAATAAAAAGCATCTTAGTAACTATTTCAAACAGAAAACTTATTCAAAGGTATTCATTTCACATTCAGTCAATAAAGAAAATCTTAAGTTAAAAGTTGCAGGGAACCATATATCATTGTAATTGTATTCGAATACAATTAGAATGAGGGGTGGTCTACAGATGGTAAACACTGAGCTGAACTGAATATGCCTGGACTTCCGATTTTATGTTTTATATTCTGCGTTTTTTGCTTTTTTTTTGGTTGCCATTTGCACGATTTTTTTGCGCGAGGGAAGACTTCATGTTTTTTTTTGAATGGGTTCTACGGTTTTTCTTTGTTTTGCGGCCAACTGTGGGAAAGATGAATCTCAGAGTTGCATACTTGCTTTGATAGTCAATGGATTTTGAATCTTTGAAACAAATACTCATGCTAGGATGGGATCTTAAAAGGTAGAAAGCTCTGGACAAGGTGGTCCCAAATTTGCTGACACGAATCTACAGAATCATTCACTATACTCCTCCCCTAAACTCAATGTGGGAGTGCTGAAATAAAATAGGAATTTGGTGAAATTCTATACCATTTCTGCTATATATTTGTAAATTCATTTACTTGAATAAAGATGTAATGGTTGTGAAAAGATAAGACAAAATTCAGCGAAGTAATACAACTGACAAAGAAGAGTTCGACATGCTGTTATGCTTTTAGTTATCAAAAAATATTTACAAACTTAGCATTTTTTTAAATTGTTAATTATTAAAGTTAACTCTTTTAGTTCTGAATGCTTCTAACCATTAGGAACTTCACAGATGACAAAACCAGGAGGATACCTTGTTACCTGCATTCCTGGATTGTTCTCATCAACTCACACAGCATCTATGACATTAACCAGGCCCTGATGTTGCTCCAAAATGTAACCAGTTAACTTTGAGCAAAGCAAATTCAATTTTGTTTGATCATGAGAGGGCAAGAGCATCTTCATGGCAAATGTAGGAATGAGCAAAATTGGAGCTACTGTTTTACTCAGTCATGAAACTCTATTGGAAGTTAATATATCTTCATTTCTGAAAAATTAAGAATGAGATTAATATAGGCAGATGTTTACGTATTTTCAATCACTTATGGTGATTAAACATCAACATCTACTGAAAGAAGAATCTACAAAAAGTACGTGAATTGTCAACTGAAAGTAATGGAGCATTTACAAAGCAAATATTAAGTGTACTTGACTTTGATGATGAAGAAAGCATAAGGAAATGTTCATTTAAATGCATGGGAAATTAGTGTACATTTTTGGCTAACTTGGCCATATATCATTCAAATTTCCAGTATAATAGCCAATAGTTCTCATGTTTCAACGCATCATTTTGTATATTACTTTGTTTACTCCGATCTAAAGAATTATGGGCCTCAGGCAACCCATGAACTTATAATTTAATGTACAAGTCTACTTTGAAGAATTCAGCACTAAATATGCCACACAAAAAGGATATATCTTTTGTTTTTCATCATTATACAGCACATCTACCAACTGGATTACATTTTTGTGTCGTAGTCTCCTGAGCAACTGGATTTCCCTGTAAATAAAAAAAAAAGAGTGATTTTTTTTAAAAAATTGTTTTACATTAGTATGGTCTTTCCTCTTAAGGCTATGTCAATAAATATATTAATCCAGAATCAGTAGCCAGTGGCACGTGTTTGGTGTCAATTAAACATCGTGCTTACCTGCTCTGGACTCTCTGGCATAAGAGTCCAGTTAGGAGCAAAGCAGAGAGCTAGAAACACATCCCGAGATGTCCAAGTTCATATGGAAGTGCCAAAATTATTCATAGTTACAGAAAACTGATAGAAACCAAATACTCACTGCCAACAAGTTGCCACAAAAATCTTTTTTTTTAAATTTTGAGACAATAAAGTTCAAAAATAAATATTATGTGCTCAAACAGATGTTTTGTTCAAAACTTGAGTTTACGGTTTATAATAAATACCTCTTGCAATAAGAATTTAGTTGCATTTGTAAACATCATTCATTCTTCCCAATTAGTGTGTAGCTACTGCTGCATACAAGTTCCTAAATAAGGAAGCTGCACACATTATATTAATGGCATATAATAATTTTTGCTTTTAAATAATACTTGTGATGAACAAGAGTAAGATCAGTCTGCATCCAGGTAGTACATAAACTCAAAGTCAGAAATGATGGTGATCCCAAGATAAATATTCCAAAACCTGAAAAAATCTGAAATCCAAAACACTTCCGGTACCAAACATTTGGGATCAGAAGTACTCAACCTGTAATTTGTTTTGGTGGTGTTGGGTTAAATATTGAAGGTTTTTCACTATAAAATGTATATTATTTGAACCACAGCTTCTATGAGGCAAATGTAGTGTAACCCTGAAATGCAATACAAAAATTAAATGACATCATAAAACCACCAAAAGTTAAAATGATAAAATATTTTAAGGAAGCATAAAAGGAGGAACTGTGTGCGGCAAGAAGGGTGAAGTAACGTGGGAATGTTAATGAAAGGGTGGAAGGGAGGAAAAAATTAAATTACTAATAAACGATAATAAAGGAAACAGGAATAGTTAATAGGCCAAGAAAGAAAAGGTGAGGCAAGGGAGGGTGCAAATAATAGCAGCATAATCATTAGTTGAAATTTTAACTCAGTATAAAGTCCAAAAGGCTGTAAGCAGAAGATCGGAGGCCCTTTGAGTTTTATTGAAGCATGCTCGAAATCAAAGTCAGATAATCGGACAACCAATAGATCAAAGTTATGTTGCAGACTGAATGATACTCTACACAGTAGTCAATGCTTTTCCCTTTGAAACTACAAAGAGTATACCAAGTTTAAAGCTCAAAATTGAAGGTAGTGCAAATAAATTATGATTCCAGCTGGGAACCTTTAGTGAGAAGAAATACTAGCGGTGACAGAGGAAGCTAACCGAATGGAGCAAGGTATCTCAGAGCAAAGGGATAATGACATTATGCTGGAAGTAGCAGATATGGTTAAGTGAAATGTTTTGAAGGATATTCGTTACCCTAGGTAATTTCTAAAGTAAGTACATGTTCGGCACAGCATTGTGGGCCGAAGGGCCTGTATTGTGCTGTAGGTTTTCTATGTTTCTATGTTTCATTGGCCCATTTTATTGCCCTTGTTGATGTAATGAGGGGAGGGAACATTGACTCAGACCATCAGAGGCCTGCATTGCGCATTCATGCCTTACAAGGCACAGACTGGAAGTCTGTGTGGGGCGCCACTCCTTGCACAGACACTAGAGCAGTGGTCCCCAACCACCGGGCCGCGGACCAGTACCGGGGCGCGAGGAAACGATATGATTTGGCGATATGAAATGATATGAGTCAGCTGCACCTTTCCTCATTCCCTGTCATACATTGTTGAACTTGAAATAATCTACCAAATCATACCAAATAACACATAAAACCTAAAATAACACTAACATATAGTAAAAGCAGGAATGATATGATAAATACACAGCCTGTATAAAGTAGAAATAATGTATGTACACTGTAGTTTTACTTAACAGAATCAGGAAGATTAAGG
This sequence comes from Mobula birostris, assembly GCF_030028105.1. Lineage (NCBI taxonomy): Eukaryota > Metazoa > Chordata > Chondrichthyes > Myliobatiformes > Myliobatidae > Mobula > Mobula birostris. Next base: position 11,085,776 of record NC_092395.1, on the reverse strand, counting down.
CAAAACCAATTCGTAGAAAAAAAATCGGCACATACACGCATGCGTACACAGATGCCCACGCAAGGCTTCATGGTCATGGTAGTCTTTCTCGAGGTAAACACAAGTGTCCTGTATTTGACTGCTACTTTTCTCCCTTATTTGGGAGTGAGAAAGTTGGCAACCCTACTTGAACACCCAGCCCCCCTCCCCCACCCACTGGGTCGGCTGGTTCGCGGTACAAAAAAGGTTGGGGACCTCTGCACTAGAGCAATGTGTGGTTAAGTGCCTTGCTCAAGGACACAAACACGCTGCCACAACTGAGGCTCGAACTAGCGACCCTCAGATCACTAGACGAACGCCTTAACCATTTGGCCACGTGCCCAACACTAAGATACTCTAACAGTGCTGTTCAGGAGGAATTTGCAAGATCCAAGTAAAGACGCAGGTACTGTGAAGGCACAATATATTTCAAGTCAACCTGGTCAATGATTTCATCTCTTTTGTTGGTATGTCAGAGGTTTGGGCAGAGTGACCTAGATGAGCAACTAGATGGGGTACGATGTGGCATAGCGGTTAGCTATTACATCTCAGGGTGGAGTTCAGAGTTCAATTCTGGTATCCTCGGTAAGAAAGTTTGTACATCATATGGGTTTCCTCCAATAGTTCAAAGACATACCAGTTAGTAGGTTAATTGGTCAAAGATTCAAGATTCAAAGATTTAAAGGACATTTATTTTCAAAGTATATATACAACCCTGAGATTCATCAATGTAAATTGTCCTGTGTAGGCTAGGGTTAAATCAGTGGGCTGTTGGGCAGCACAGCTCGAAAGGCTGGAAGGGCCTGTTCTGCACTGTATCTCTAAAATAAATAGTTTTTTTTTAATTCTATAGATAACATACATTGAAAAAGTATGCAAGAGATATAGAAAAAGTTTTTTTCTCTGTTTTCCATAGATTTTCTTCAGCAATAACTTGATTAGGAAAATAAATAACTAAAAAAAAAGTAAGATAGTAAGATCGCAAACAACAGGAATTCTGCAGATGCTGGAAATTCAAGCAACACACATAAAAGTTGCTGGTGAACGCAGCAGGCGAGGCAGCATCTCTAGGAAGAGGTGCAGTCGACGTTCCTGACGAAGGGTCTCGGCCTGAAACGTCAACTGCACCTCTTCCTAGAGATGCTGCCTGGCCTGCTGCGTTCACCAGCAACTTTTATGTGTGTTGCTAAGATAGTAAGATAAACTTTTGCCTTTACCCAAACACTTGGACTTTTATTACCCAAATAACCAACCCTTGATTAAAGGGAGAAAGCAGGAGATTGATAAGATGAAAACTTAAAACAAAACAGATTTCTCTTATAAAACCAAAAACAATACACTTCAATTATTAACACAAGAAAGTCTGCAGATGCTGGGAATCCACAGCAACATACACAAAATGCTGGAGGAGGTCAGCAGGTCAGGCAGCAATGATGGAAACGAATAGATAGTTGACGATTTGGGCTAAGACTCTTCTTCAGGACTGAGAAGGGAGGAGGAAAACATCACAATAATCAAGTAGGGAGAGGGGTAAGAGAAGGAAGCTAATTGGAAGATGATAGGTGAAGCCAGGTGAGTGGAAAAAGTCAAGGGCTGGAGAAGGGGAGGACAGAAGAGGAGAGTAGATCATGGGACAAAGAGGAGGAGGAGGAGGGGACCAAGGAGGGAAGTAATAGGCAGGCGGGAAAGGGTAAAATGTCAGAGTGGGAAATATAGGAAGGGGTGGGAATTTGTTTACTGAAAGGAGAAATTGCTATTCATGCCATCAGGTTGGAGCTACCCAGACAGAATATAAGGTGCTGCTATTCCACGCTGAGGGTGGCCTCACCCTGGCACAAGAGATGGCCAAGGAGTGACACATTATTACACATTTTTAAGATTACACTAAAACCCTTTTCTTCAAATTTAACATTGCCAAAGTATGCTTTCATCCTTCCTTTCAGGAGCTACATCCTGTTGGAAAGGCATTTATCCAAATTGTGCATTTAAACTAAGTCAAACAAGAAAATGTAGTTAAAAAGCTATCAACAGTTCAGTTTCCATGCCACAAGAGAGCAGTAAAAGAACATCCTATTCCATGAGAATTTAAAACCAATAATGAACTTTACAATGGAATCAACACTAGAAATGACTCACAAATTATGTTATACTTAAATGTGTGAACGAGGAGGTCTAGTAATTAAGGGATTAGGACAAGATGTATTTTTAACCACATGTCTCCTGTCACTCTGGATCTTGCATACTTTCCAACAGGCAACTATAGTGCAACTTGGTTTAGGAGTTCCTCAATTACATGAAATTTTGGTGGGAAATTTACAGAGTACAGATCTTCTTTATATTGGATAGTTGTTATGCAGACAGGATTTGGACTTTGAACATAAAACTGTACAGCACAGGAACAGGCCCTTCAGCCCACCATGTTGTACTGAACCATTTAAATTAGTAATCAAATTGCCAACTAATCTCTGCTGCCTACACTATGTCCATATCCTTCCATTTTCCTCATATTCATGTGCCTTTTTAAACATCATCTAACGTAGATGCCTCTATCACCACCCCATTCCAGGCACCCACCACCCTCTGTGTAAAAAAAATTGTCCCTCACATCTCCTTTGAAATTACACTCTCACTTTAAATACATGCCCTCTACAATTAGATACTTCAACCATGGGAAAAAGATACTGTCTGTCTACTCTAGCCATGCCTCTTATAACCTTATAAACCTCTATCAGATCTCTCCTCAGCCTTTGCCATTCAATAAAAAATAAACCAAGTTTGTCCAACCTCTTGATTTAGTACAATTTCTCTAATTCAGGCAGCATCGTGGTAAACCTCTTCCACACCCTCTCCAAAGCCTCAATATCTTTCCCGTATTGGGACGACCAGAACTACTGTATATGCCTAACTAGAGTGTTATGAAGCTTCAACATAACTTCCTGACTTTTGAACTCAGTGCCTCATCAAATAAAGGCAAGCATGTCATATGCCTTCATAACCACCTGTAGTATGTAGCCACTTTCAGGAAGCAATGAACCTGGACCCCAAGATCCCTTTGCTCATCAACATTGTTAAGGGGCTTGCCCTTAACAGTATACTGATTCCTTGCACTTGATCTACCAAGGTACAACACTTTATATTTGGCTGGGTTAACCTCCATCGACACACATCTGCAATTTACCTATATCCCGTTGTATTCTGTAACAATCTTCTGTGCTATCCACAACACCATCAATGTTCATATCATCTGCAAATTTACTAACCCAATCATGTATATTTTCATCCAGGTCATTTATACAATCACAAACAGCAGAAGTCCCAGCACAGATCCCTGGGAGATGCCACTACTCACAGACCTCCAAGCTAGAATAAATCCTATCAATCAGTACCCTCTTCTATTCTATGAGCAAGCCAGTTCTGAATCCAAATGGCCAATGCACCATGTATGCCATGTATCTAAATCTTCTGGTTGGGCCTAACATGAGGGACCATGTCAAACGTTTTACTAAAATCTACGTAGACAACATCCACAGCTCTACCTTCATCAATCACCCTTGTCACAAAACTCAATCAAGTTAGTAAGACACAACTTGCCCCCTTCCCCTCACTAAGCTATGCTAACTCCCTCTAATTAGGACATATGCTCATTAATCCTATCCTTAAGAATTCTCTCCATAACTTCCCTACTATTGATGTGAGACTCACTGGTCTATAGTTTCCAGGATTATCCCTGGTTTCCTTCTTGAAAATGCTTTTAACATTCATGTTTGTTTGATTGACATTCCTGTCAAACACTAATCAACCATTCCAAAAATAAGTCAACATCTTTAATAATTTTTTCATAAAAAGTAGGCACAACTTCAGCAATATTCCTTGATCTATGTATCACAATGTGACAGCATTAAACTCTGCTTATTCATTTTCTCCCCAGTTATTTGATCAACTAAATAGAGTTGGGAATTTTAAACTAAGTCTTTAATATTTACTTCTTCCACTTGCATCAGCCACTCTGTCATGTCTTGATAAGTAATATCTCCTCCGCATTGATGTTTGAATTACTTCACTGCCCTTTCCATTTCCCAAACCAAACAAACCACGTCTCGCCAAGTGGTTGTTGCCATTACGTTTATTTTGCTCACTCAAACATTTTGAGAATTTTCAGTAGAAAAATCAAATGTGCAGCTTTTCTGGAGTTCAGTTCCTCAAAATGTTTTATTTTGTCATCACTGGAAAAAGTCCATTTGTTTATAGCCGGGTACCATTTCCTATTCACATGCTTATGATGAAATTATGCAGGAGCAAATTCCATCAATTGTACCTCTTGCTACATATACTTGCAGCTATCAACAATCACTAACATGAATTGTACTGGACATAATATTCTCCACTACAACCTCAAAATGCAAACCCTTACACCTTAACTCTACAATTGTCACATACTGCCAACCACTACACCACAAGAGCAACATCACTATCACCCAAAACACAATGAACGAATATTAAAACAGCTCTCTTTTTTGGGGGACCATGATGCACATAGACACAGTGATAGCCAGCAGGGTCCAGAATTTGCGATATCCTCTTACCACCACCCCTCATGGGGGAAAAAGGATTTGCTGAACTGAAGTTAGCATTATGGAGATAATAGGGCTGAAACCATAGAAGGTGACAGCAACTGCATTCCTGATATAAAAACATAAAGTGTCAGCAAAAGAACCAAGTACAGTCAGGGTTAGGAAAAAAAACACAGAGAAAGCGAGAATGGGGTAAATTGGGAGGAGAAGGAAGTGAAAGGATAAATGATTAAAAGGTGTAATAAGCATAAATGCAGAATAGTTACTTAAAGTCACTGAAGAAATGTTTCAGGCTTGATAGAAATCTTCCATTTCAGAAATGTTGCTTCTATGAAATTATTAATGTTAAGTCTGAATAGCTACAGTAAGTCTATTTGGAAGAGGAGATATTATTGAACAGAATCTAGCATCCCCAATCATGAGCACCAGACTAGCTTGCCGGTTAGCGCGACAGTATTTCAACTCGAGGCATTCCAGAGTTCAATTCTGGCACCGTTCAGTAAGGAGTTTCTATACACACAACTCCATCCCCACCTATGGAATGTGTGGATTTTCCCTGGGTGCTCTGGTTTCCTCCCACCGTCCAAAGATGTACCAGGTAGGTAAATTGGTCATTGCAAATTGTCCCGTGATTAGGTCAGGATTAATCAGGGTTGCAAGCGCAGGGTGGCTCGAAGGGCAAGAAGGACCTACTTACTAAATAAATGCCCAGGAGTTGCAGCCCAGAATTAATATGCAACTCTATTCATGCACTTGTCGATCCAACTTTAATTCAGTAATTAATATCTCAGTTTCCACCACACCATGAATAAACACCACAGATGGTGCTGAAGTGGAAGATCAGGCTCTATCATGCAATCAGTTGTTCCCTTCAGTGATGAAGAGGCTCTAGGGCCGCACAGCAATCTGACAATCCGCCCTCAGGAGTTTCCCACCAACGATGCACCTTGTGACTCCGGTATAAAATTCATGGATATATAGAGAGTAGGCAGCCAATGAATGCCACAGTGTCAGGCAAGAAGCAGAAGACCACTGGTGCACGAGGCAACAGCTCTGGACTGCTCTGGAGTATCTCTGCATTATTTGGAGGTAGGCTTCAAAGTGTGTAGTGATCTGGTGCTCAACTTGCCAATTATTTTTCCAGAGCACCTAGACACTGCCTAACAGGCAAAATTGGGGAGAAGAACATTCCGAGTGGGAAGTAGGATATACCCAAATTGCACCTTTGTAAGCTGACAAGAACACTGTTGTAAATTTATAAAATTTATGAGAAAATGGAGACAAATAACAAAGTGGGTGGGGGAAGAAAGGGGTGCCTTAAAAATGCAATCAAATTGTTGCTACTAGTCTCCAGCAGACAGAAGGACATTAAAGAAGGCACCATCCCACTGGTACTCCAACCACAACTAGCCAGGTCTGGAGAAAGCTTCTTGGAGGTCAACACAAGGTTTGCAACCACTACATAAGAAATGAAATGTTTCAATGGGTCCAGAAATTATTATCCCTGCAAAGAATCTAAATCAATGTTAAACTTGCAAGTTTTCCAAGGACTCAAATAGTCAACCAAGTTATAAAGAGTCAAACATTAACACTCTCGGGCTCACTCTTTTGGAAGATTCATGTTTGTATATAACATATGCCTTAAGATTCTAATTGGGCAACAAAATAAAAACAGGAATTTTTTTCAATAGTGTTTAGCTAGCATCATCATTCAGGAAGGGGTTACATTCCTAGAAAATGAGCCACAAGGTGTTTTTCCATAATTCGAACCCATGTTATCTGAACATACATCAAGATACCCAAATGGATATTTTAAAAAAACCTAACTTTGTGTTGTTTTATTTAACTTCCATTACAAACCATCACCGCTGTCTCCTCACCCCCATCCCCAAAAGCTTCAAATGAATTCCATGAGATTTAAATGGGTAATTTATGCTGAGTTTCAAATTTTTGGGTAGTAATTTGTGAATTCTATAAGGGTAAATTTCAATAATGCAAAATGCCTTCATGCAGAGATCACCTCTAACAGCAACAACTTGAAATATTTGTTCCTCATCTCTAGCCAATAATTGGCTGTTGAATTTAGTTGCAATAACATGTTACATTTGTCTGGAGTCTTAATACAGTTTTTTTTTAATTAAGTATTAGCAATCTCAAAGCTCTGCCGCTTTTTATGCAACACACATCAAAATTGCTGGTGAACGCAGCAGGCCAGGCAGCATCGCTAGGAAGAGGTACAGCCGACGTCGAGGTACAGCAACTTTGATGTGTGTTGCTTGAATTTCCAGCATCTGCAGAATTCCTGTTGTTTGCTGCTTTTTATGACTATTCTGGCCATATTAAAAATTTCCACACTACAAAATTCAGGTTGAAAATTACTGGCAGAATTTCCGTCTTTTATAATTTTCCTGTATTCATCTGTATTAAGTTGAGCTCAACTCGTGCGTTATCCCAAGGAAAAAGACTAATATTTAATATTTTATTTTGCTAGATTCTACAACACGGAATGAGTTGATTCACACAAGCCATTCACACAAATGCAAGTATTTTCCCTGCTGTGATGGTTGAGATACATCATAATGTGCCACTCTGTTAATGGACAGAGTACAATAGTTTGCTATTCTGCTGATTCAGACTGTCAGTTCTAGTTTGCATTAGCTACAAAATGAAAAGAAATTTTGATTACCATGTTCCAGTCTGAAACAGTCTATTAATCCAGTAAGCAAAATATCCTGCTAGGGCCTAGAACAGGGTCCAGCCCACTTTTCTGAAAAGGAAGTATCCAGTAGAGTGAATTCATGCTGGCAAAGGATATCCAATGCAAATATGCATTTCTGTTGAAACAAGCACCAGAATGTTGCCTGATGTTGTCTTTTGCATCACATGCACTTTCCATAAAATTTTAGTTGAAAATATTATGTTTCATAAACTAATTAAAATGTGCAAACTGGAGAAGGAAACTAAAAATGGACCACTTTTATTACTTTTGCAAGGAAGAGGAAGAGAGAGGAAGAGCAAGAGTGAAAGTAAGACCTTAGCTAAATTGCATTCATGAAGAACTGGTACAGGCTTAGCAGACAGAAAACTCTGCCACTAAGTGGAAACATTCTGTAAAGGTATTTTTTTTTTTAACTCCAGTCACAATTCCAACTGCTGGAATGAGTCTTTATAATTTTACTGTTGAGTACTTGCATTTAACTGTAAGTAAATGGACCAAACTTGCAAAGACAGCAAATGCTTGAAACTTAAGAGGCAAGCACAAGTGAGAGAGACATCATGGTGGCCAAACATTTTAATTCCAATTCCCATTCCAACCTGTTGGTCCATGACCTATTCTTGTGCTATGATGAGACCACACTCAGGGTGGAGGAGCAACCCTGAAAGGAAAATTCTGCCTGACTAACCTACTGCAATTCTTTGAGGAAATTACAAGCAGAGTAGACAAAGGAGATGCAGTAGATGTGGTGTACTTGGATTTTCAGAAAGCCTTTGACAAGGTGCCACACATGAGGCTGCTTAGCAAGATAAGAGCTCATGGAATTACAGGGAAGTTACTAGCATGGGTGGAGCATTGGCTGGTCGACAGAAAACAGAGAGTGGGCATAAAGGGATCCTATTCTGGCTGGCTGCCAGTTACCAGTGGAGTTCCACAGGGGTCAGTGTTGGGACCACTGCTCTTTACGATGTATGTCAATGATTTGGACTGCAGTATTAATGGATTTGTGGCTAAATTTGCCGATGCTACAAAGATAGGTGGAAAAGCAGGTAATGTTGAGGAAACAGAGACCCTGCAGAGAGACAGTTCAGAGGAATGGGCAAGGAAGTGGCAAATGAAATACAATGTTGGAAAGTGTATGGTCATGCACTTTGGTGGAAGAAATAAATGGGTAGACTACTACTTAGATTGAGAGAGAATTCAAAATACGGAGATGCAAAGGGACTTGGAAGTCCTTGTGCAGGATACCCTAAAGGTTGACCTCCAGACTGAGTTGGTGATGCAGAAGGCGAATGCAATGTTGACATTCATTTCTAGAAGTACAGAATATAAGAGCAGGGATGCGATTGTGAGGCTCTATAAAGCACTCGCAAGACCACACAGAGTATTGTGTGCAGTTTTGGGTTCCTTATTTTAGAAAGGATATACTGACATTGGAGAGGGTTCAGAGAAGATTCACGAGAATGATTCCAGGAATGAAAGGGTTACCACATGAGGAACATCTGGCAGCTTTTGGGCTGTATTCCCTGGAGTTCAGGAGAATGAGAGGATCTCAGAGAAATATTCTGAATGTTAGAAGGCCTGAACAGATTAGAGATGGCAAGGTTATTTCCCATGGCAGGGGAGTCTAGGACAAGAGAGCACGACTTCAGGATTGAAAGACATCCATTTATAACAGAGATGCGGAGAAATTACTTTAGTCAGAGGGTGGTAAATCTGTGGAATTTGTTGCCACGAGCAGCTGTGGATGCTAAGTCATTGGGTGCAGTTAAGGCAGAGATAGATAAGTTCTTGATTAGCCAGGGTATGGGGAGAAGGCAGGGGAGTGGGAATGACTGGAAGAATTGGATCAGCCCATGATTGAATGGCAGAGCAGACTCGATGGGTCGAATAGCCTGCTTCTGCTTCTATATCTTATGGTCTTAATATCTTATATTCTGTCTGGATAACCTCCAACCTAATGGCATGAATACTGATTTTTCCTTCCTGTAAACAAATTCCCACCCCCCTATTCTGACCTTTTACCTCTTCTCGCCTGCCTATAACTTCCTTCTGGGTTCCCTCCTCATTCCCTTTTTCCTGTGGTCCACTCTCCTCTCCAATCAAATTCCTTCTTCTCCAGCACTTTACCTTCCCCACCACCTGACTTCACCTATCACCTTCCAGCTAGTTTCCTTTCCCTCCCGCCACTTTTTATTCTGGCATCTTCCCCTTTCCTTCTCAATCCTGAAGCAGGGTCTCAGCCCGAAACGTTGACTGTTTATTCGCTTCTATAGATGCTGCATAACCTGTTGAGCTCATACAGCATTTTGTGTGTATTGCTTGGGATTTCTAGCATCTGTAGATTTTCTTATGTTAGGACAAATTACCAGTTTTGTAAGGTGAAAAGTCGATTAGTCCAAATCATGCAGCATCATCACATTTCAATTCTGAATGACTTACAGTAAAATCACTCTATTATTGGTATTGGAGCAGTCTGCAAAGAGTCACCACATTCACGTGCCCTCTTAGTGCCATGGTGAGTGTAGACTTCTAGAGTTAATTCAATTTTGTGAAAGCTACTTTCAATAACTTCTCCTAGTGACAATGACTGAAAATTTTAAAAATCTTCAAGAGAAAATGTACTCAAATAAATTGTTGCGAAGAAATGCAAGGATATAGGATGTCATAATTGTAATTGCTCAAGTTATATGGTCAGGAAGGAAGACGTCACATACCACCTCCAAGAATGAAAGAATGCAAGTACCTACATTTCGTATTATTATTGCTTCCACTGAGTGTCTGAATACTGTTACGTACACGCAACGGTTTAAATGAACCAGCAGCAATAGAGCATACCTGGAGTCTGGTTTTGATGTTAAAACCACTATTTATTGGTAACTACTTAATATAGTAACTTAAACCAGGTAAATCCAAAGTCAGCAGTGATATATATAACTCATTCAAGCTCGGGTGGCAAGATTTAAAGTCTTACTATGGTAATGTAAGGAAGTTCAGTTCAATGCATGGAGTTGGTGGGGGAGAGAGAGGTGTTTGTAAGCCGAGGTGAAATCCACAATAGGAGAAGAACGAATTAACAGGTGCCGTTGGTCTTCCGTCATCGGACTCCGAATCCACTCTCGAGTTAGCCAAACATAGCTCATCACAAAGGGGACCGTCTTTGAGGGAAAACTACCACCCAAGCAAGGGTAGGCACACCGGTAGCCTCCACAAGATCAGCCCTTCTACACACCATGATAGCCACTGATCAATTATCCTGATCGATCCTCAACCCACCCTTGTGGGCACTTGAAAGTTCCACCCAGTGACTCTTCTGTCACTGGCTTCCTTACGTTGACTAGTCGCCTTAACCGGTGTTCCACTCTGTGTCCATGAGAGTCATCCGACCTTGCTTAAATAAGCATGCTGTGAAGCAACTATAAACATCGAACTGTCCATCACATAACCACCTCTCTCTCAGCATAGCAACCCAGAAGTAGGTAGCAGTACTGTAGTCAGTTTCTCGCTCTCTCTCTCTCTTTTAAAGGCACAGTCCATGTCCGTCACAATACTGAATATTATTTTTAAATGTTTGAAGGTGAATGATGGTGCAGTGAAGTTAAAAATGGAATCAAATTCTAAAGATGAGGCAAAATTGAAGATACAAATCAATTTGCAAATTAAATCTAGGAGTGCTAAATAAATGTTGAGTCTTTTTAAAAACTACCACATACATGAAGGTTTTCATGTACCCATATTATTGAACTTGGTCTTTGGTTTATTATCTTTACTACTGTTTGTAGTGAAAAAAATTACCCTGAGATAAGGAACTCAAATCTTCCCAAGAGGAAAGCTAAAGAACAAAAAGAAGGGGTTAAATAAAAATCACCTAACTTTCTTAGTTAATTTTTCCCGGTGATTTGATAGTGTCATCTCAACATACATTTCCATTGTATTTGTATTTCAACTGAATCCATTCTGTCATGACAATTTTCCTTTTAGTTCAAATGAAAACTATTAAAACATTCAGAACTATGTTTAAAAATGCTTCGGCTTTAACAGCAAATAAGCTAAACTAACACTCCTCAACAAATGGTGGTCCGTAACCAACTGATGGTTGGAATACAACTTTGCAAGTACCCAGGTAGGAAATAATTTCTAAATACAGTATTATTGGATTTTGTTATAACTTTTACTGATGCAGGATGAAATATAATGCAGTGAAACACACAAATTAAGAGCCTCAAACCTACTCGGCCAGTTAATAATTCAGTCACGACTGGATTGTCTGAATTACCTGGTAACCCTTCACCCCTTTATGTATCTATACAGCTCTGCCATAGAAACAAATGCAAGGACTCAGCTTCAACCACCCTTTAAGGAAGAGGAGTTCTAAAATTTACAACCCTCAACGAAAAAAAGTTTTGCCTTAACTCTTATAATTGGACAAACCTTTATTCTAAAAGTAATGACCCACAGTTCTAGATTCTACCAACACACATCAAAGTTGCCGGTGAACGCAGCAGGCCAGGCAGCATCTCTAGGAAGAGGTACAGTCGACGTTTCAGGCCGAGACCCTTCGTCAGGACTAACTGAAGGAAGAGTTAGTAAGAGATTTGAAAGTGGGAGGGGGAGGGGGAGATCCAAAATGATAGGAGAAGACAGGAGGGGGAGGGATGGAGCCAAGAGCTGGACAGGTGATTGGCAAAAGGGGATATGAGACGATCACCTGCCTCCTGTCCCATGATCCTCTCATATCCCCTTTTGCCAATCACCTGTCCAGCTCTTGGCTCCATCCCTCCCCCTCTTGTCTTCTCCTATCATTTTGGATCTCCCCCTCCCCCTCTCAAATCTCTTACCAACTCTTCCTTCAGTTAGTCCTGACGAAGGGTCTCGGCCTGAAACGTCAACTGTACCTCTTCCTAGAGATGCTGCCTGGCCTGCTGCGTTCACCGGCAACTTTGATGTGTGTTGCTTGAATTTCCAGCATCTGCAGAATTCCTGTTGTTTACGTTCTAGATTCTACCTCTCTTTCCTTAATAGAGCAGTTTCAGCAAGTAATTAAAGACAGGAAATGAAATGAACTTAGCAGAACACACACAGAAAATGGTCAAGAGTATGGGAGGAAGTGTCAGCAATTCTGCACATAAACAGCATTTCCTTCCACTAGCACTAGCAAGCTCAGGATTTCCCCACACATTTAAATCACAAGCTTGCCAACAGCATTTATTCTTGTAACCACATTATTAATGTGGCTCATCCAATTTGCCTACTAGTCAGTAGGAACCTCCAAGTCATTGATGCTGTGATCTCAATAGTGGTAATGTCATTTTGTATCAGTAAAGATGGTCAGACTCAATACTGCTGGAGACTGTCACTGCACACTATTTGTGTATTACAAGTGTTACTTGCCAGTTATCAGTTCATGTCCGAACATTCCCTAGTTCTTGCTATATGCAAACCGAGATGACTATTTTCTGTAGGGTTACAAATACAACTAAACATCAGACAATCATCAGCTAAATCACCCTGACCTTCTGATGGAAGGAAGATCATTGGCAAAGCAGCTAAACGTGATTGGGCCAAGGATAGCATCCTGAGAACATCCTAAGATGATGTTTTGTATGACGGACACAAAAATATAAGTACAAAGGAGTAGAGCCTTAGTCTACTCAAAATCTTCCTTGCCATTCAATGTCCATGGCAGATCAATGCTATCATCAGCTCCCCTTCTTTGACAGTAGGAGGCAGATTCCAGTGTTGCAATTTGGTTAAAGGCACAGCCGGCCCTGGAGGACAAGCCTTTGGAAGGTAGCTGAGATGTTATCTGGCCTCACAGCCCTTTGCTATACATATACAGTGCTCACAACAATTTCTTAATATTATACAGAACAGATCCAATTGGCTAGACTAATTTCTGAAATGGTGGGGATTTTAGGGGGGGGGGAATAGGACTACAATGAATTATCCGCCTAGCAGTTTTGACTTAGTGTGGTTTTAAATGCTTCAGCATTTATACATTATCCTCTGCCATTAGAGAAGATGGAGCTGTTCTTGGAACTCCCTTCTAGAACTGCTTTGAAAGAAATAAATAGCATTTACTCAAAGGAACCTTAGATCCATCACAGATCTTATGATCATGTTTAGAGGCAAACTCTCCAATAACAATACAATACAGAATGTTCCAGTGAGAACCCCAAGGTTAAAATGCAGTCCAATCATACCAAATGTGCACAGTATTGTAGTAATTTTATGTATTGCACTGTACTACTGCAGCAAAAGAAAATCATGACATGTAAGTGATGATAAACTTAATTTTGATATGGGTCTCTATTGTGGACTGAGAGCGGGAAGGGAAAATGTAGGGGGAATTATGGTTGAGAAAAGGGGAAGGGAGAGGAAAGGGAGTAGGAAGCACCAAAAAGACATTCTGTAATGACCAATAAACCAATTGTTTGGAATCAAATGACCTTGCTTAGCGCCTCAGGGTCTGTACCCGTGCCATCCACACCCATGCCCCGGCACTCCTTCTCAGCCACTTGCCCCACACCCACAACCAACCTCCCCCCCCCATGCTGCTCTACTCTCACCAGTGCCATCATTGTTTCCTCGTGCCAGATTTACAGACTCTCCCTCCACTGCACATTGTCAAATACAATACAGCAAAAATCATATATAAGACTTTTGCAGAGTACTTTTGCACTGTACCAAGTGAGGTTCCTCTTACGCATTCAGTGGCCTTCATGCACAAGCATGCCACATGCATTAAGGACAGTGACAACATTTCCCATTGTGGAAATTGTGTTATACTTAATCTATCCCATTTATTCTTAGAATTAATGTATAGAACAATGTAATTTCTAGTCCAATATTCCTTGGATCTCCAGTCACAGTGCTCAATATATTGTAGCCTTTTCTGGCACATATTACAAATGTCAGGGAGAAACAGAACAGCCAGCTGCGCAAAACCATTTTGAGACGGAAGGTAGACAGAATTAGATTAAAGAGCTGTCAAGAATCTTCAAAGTTAAAATTACTTAAATTTGGTTAGCCTCTGATATTTCAACAATAGCAGGACAAACGCACAGTCATATATCCTGGAATAGGAAGAACACTTCAGTAAATAATAGGGATTATAAACAGGAAAGTGAATGAAAAAGACCAAAAGATATAGAAGAATTAGGCCATTTGGCCTATCAGGTCTGCTCTGCCATTTCATTATAGCCGATCCAATTTTTCTCTCAGCCCCAATCTCCTGCCTTCTCCCCATATCCCTTCATGCCCTGAACAATCAAGAATCCATCAACTTTTGCCTTAAATATACATGAAGATTTGGCCTCTACAGCTGCCTGTGGCAAAAAATTCCACAGATTCACCACTCTCTGGCTAAAGATATTCCTCCTCCTCTCTGTTCTAAAAGGACAACCCTCTATTTTGAGCCTATGTCCTCTGGTCTTAAACTCTCCCATCATAGAAAACATCCTCTCCACATCCACACTATCAAGGCCTTTTGCCATTCGATATGTTTCAGTGAGGTTGCCCCTCATTCTTCTGAATTTCAGTGAATACAGGCCCAGAGCCATCAGAGGCTCTTCATATGACAAGCCATTCAAACCTGGAATAATTTTCATGAACCTTCTTTGAACCCTCTTCAGTTTCAGCATATCCGTTCTAAGGGGCCCAAAACTGCACACAATACTCCAAGTGACCAGTGCTTTTTAAAGTCTCAATATTACACCCCTGCTTTTATATTCTAGTCCTCTTGAAATGAATGCTTACAACTGCATTTGCCTTCCTTTCCACAGACTCATCCTGAAAAATTAACACTTTAGGGAATCCTGTTCAAGGACTCTCAAGTCCCTTTGAGCCTCAGCTATTTGTATTAGCTCTCCATTTATAAAATAGTAAACTCTTTCACTTCTTATACCAAAGTGCATGACCATACATTTTCTGACAGAATATTTGGATAAGTGCATGACCATACACTTCACAACAAAAAAAAACCAGAATGAATATTTGGCTTTGGAAGTTATTATGCCTTTATACTGCATTAGTGCATAAATATTTGTTTCAACTGCACCTAGCTAGAACTGAAACTCAACAAGAACTGTAAGATATAAGAGATGAGGCTTCTTCCATTCAAAAGCATTTGACAAGTATTTAGAGAGAAAAGCTATGGGTCTTGTTTGATAAACATGCTGGACAAACTATGAATCAAGCACCTTTTCATTAAAAAGTAAAATGAAATAACATAATACCTATTATTAAATGTCAATGTAAAATAGAAAACCAAAATGGGATTTGAGTCACAATTTATTCTGTAAATATTTTAGAATGATTTGCAGCTTTGAATTCACTTGAGACTCATCTCTGAGATTACTGATCCCTATAGATCATTTAAAAACAGAATTATGCACAGCCTATTAAAATGATAATAATGGGATTGAAAATGGAAGAGGTTTTGTTTTACTGTGTAAAGTTACAAATCCATGTGCTTTTCTTTAAATGTCAACTTAACTATAAGCTAGTAAAGCAGACAAAGCCATAACATCACCAGCATCATACAGCTCCTCTTAACTATCTAAAATAATAACTCACTAACCAGTGTATGTCAAAACATGTTAGAATACATACTACATAAACAAATTCAGACTGCAAAAATGGGCAAAACCATGACACGATACCAGCAATATTATGAAACAATTCACGAACATTATATTTAAAACTCTGAATCTAATTTCCTATTGTTTGTTAAGACAACTCTGGTTTTGCTAACACATCAACCCATGATTTTTAAAATCTCCACTATACAGTAACTTCTAATAAATCAATACAATTATAACACTAATTTACTTGCAATAATACCCATAGACACTTGTATTTCAATAATTCTGCTGTGTAAAATATTAAAAGAAAATCCCATGAACCCTGACAAGAATACAGTAAATACAAAGATGCTAGATCCCGGCTCTGCCTGCAAATCTTCGAGTTCCAGACCTCAACACCAGCCCGCAATGCAGACCGCAAACATTGTACTCTGTAAACCAACCCATTTGCAATCCAAAATCCAACTCATATTCTCAACAAATTAATGAAGCAAAGAACAACTGGATGGTGGATCATCAGAGTTTATAAATCACAATAAGATGTGCAAGAGTTATGATAATTTATAAAATTTGCATTGATGGAAATTTCAGACCTTCAGAGATCTAAAAAAAATTAAAATCTAGTGGACAGGCTTCTAACAGAACAGAGAACAGCCAGAACAATAAGAAAAAAAAATTCTTGAAACCTTTTAAGTATTACATGACCAATGTTGATTAGTTTTATTTCTTTTTTGTGCACTGATCTGAGCAAGGTGAGGGTGAAAATAGAAATCAAATACTTAATTTACATTTTGATTTTATTATTCTTGCTAATTTGTATTTGGCAGCTGAGGGTGGAAATAAAATGATTTTATGTTGCAGATAAATGATTCTTTCCATGTATTCCATTTGAAGTTAACCACCTGCAGTGACATCGGATACAATGGAAAATGAACATTAAAGGTGCTACAACTCAAAGCTGTAACAAGATGGATAGAGGCTGAAGAGAAAACTTATTTAAAATCTCATATTTTGCTTATATAGTTATATTCCCTGCAGGAAGAGTACTTTAAGATTTTCTGTTATTACCATCTTCACAGGCTTTGTGCTAAAGAGGCATGTCTTCAATCAATATGGCAATGACTTCCAGGGTCTTTGAAAAAGAAACTTAATTAGATACTTTGTTTAGATAGTATTGTTAGCTGTTTATATATCACTTGTTTTTCCACAGAAAGCATAACATACCTCCAATGGTCTCCAAAGGGCTAATTTTAACAGGGCTTGGTGTTAATATTCTACAATGTGCCGGCAGTGAAATGGGGTTGTGAATAAGTTAGCACATTTTCTTCTGTTGATTTGCAACAAGTCTTAAAATGAACTCTACACAATGTAAATCTCAAACCTATGGTATTAGTTGGCAAACTGCAGTGAAAGCATGTTTATTATGGGGGGGGGGGGCGACACATAGGGTGATAGTTCACCAGTGTCATTTTATATCTAACCATCTTGTCGAACTTGTTTTTTTCTGCTTGTTGCCCTTCTGGAATGTGTCTTATGTTGCTTTCAATTTGCAGAGCTGCCTTTGTGTAGTTTTTGAGACTGGAAATGATATTTTGAGGTAGGCAATCATTTGCTGAGAAGGCTCTCCTGCTCTGAATAATCCCAAACAAATAGTTAACAATATCACTGTACAACAAAGATTTTGCTTCCTGAATACTTTTTGGGTGTATGTTAAACATTTTGTGCTGCTGCTCATGAAAATCACCATGAAATTTCTCTCACATATCATTTTCTTAAATTGCCTATATTTGTTATTTCAATTCATAATTCAAGTCACAATAATTGATGCCAAGATTAAGGATGGCATTTTTGTTGGTCCACAAATCAAACAAGTCATCAATGACTGGCAATTCCAAGAACTTCTAGTGGAACTGAAGAAAACTGCATGGAAGGCATTCAGGACATTCAAGGATGTCGTTGAAATTTTTATTGACAACTGCAGACGACCAAACTATGTGCATCTGGTTGACAACATTCTTCAAGCATACAATATCATGAACTGCAACATGTCACTAAAGATCCTTTTTTTTTTGCATTTCCATTTAGACTTCTTCCCTGCAAATCTTGGCACTGTCAGTAACAAGAATGGAGAAAGGTTTCACCAGGATATTGTGGTCATAGAGAAATGGTATCAGGTCAACTGGAATCCATCAATACTGGCTGATTGTTGTTGGACACATAAGCGAGAAATCTCAGACAATTACTACAAATGAAAATCATCGATTTTCACAGTGTGTGTGAGAGTGGCTCAGGGTAGGAGTGAAGCTTTGAGGCTTTGGCTCAAGAGGCTTCGGCAAGCAGAGGCTGAGGACGAGCCTGCTCCCAGTGAGGTAAGGCCTGGTAAGTTCCTTTAATTAATTTAATTAACTTAGGAGAAGGTAATGGAGGCAGCAGTTAGGGCAGTCAAGTGCTCTGTATGCAGTAGGTAGAAAGTCAGGGACAGCACCATTGTCCCTGATGACAACATTTGTAAAAGGTGCATCCAGCTGCAGCTCCTGACAAACCGAGTAAGGGAACCGGAGCTGGAGCTGGATGAAATTCGGATCATTCATGAGGCTGAGGCAGAGGCAGAAATAGAAATAGAAATAGACAGGAGTTTCAGGGAGATAGTCACCCCTAAAAGCCAGGAAGCAGGAAGCTGGGTGACTCCCAGGAGAGGGAAGGGGAGTAGACAGAATGAGCAGAGCACCCCTGTTGCCATTCCCATCAATAATAAGTATACAGTTTTGGATACTGTTGGTGGGCACGACCTACCAGGGACAAGTTGTAGTGGTCATGTCTCTGGCACCAAGATTGGACCCTCAGCTCAGAAAGGAAGGAGGAAAAAAAAAAGAGGAAAGCAGTAGTGATAGGGGATTCGATAGTTAGGGGGACAAATAAGAGGTTCTATGGGAGAGATCAAGAATCCCGGATAGTCTATTGCCTCCCTGGTGCCAGGGTCCATGATATCTCGGTATTCTCAGGAGGGAGGGTGAGCAGCCAGATGTTGTGGTCCATGCATGGACCAATAACGTGGATAGGAAGGAGAAGGAGGTCCAGCAAAGAGAGTATAGGGAGTTAGGTGCAAAGTTGAAGGACAGGACCTCCAGGGTTGCAAGCTCAGGATTGCTACCCTTGCCACATGCTAGTGAGGCTAGAAATAGGAAGATAATGCAGCTAAATACGTGGCTAAGGAAATGGTGCAGGAGGGAGGGCTTCATGTTTCTAGATAATTGGGCTTTGTTCCAGGGAAGGTGGGACCTGTTCCGACGGGACAGTTTGCACCTGAACTGGAGGGGGACTAACATCCTTGCGGGTAGATTTGCTAGTTCTGTTCAGGGGGGTTTAAACTAGATTTGCAGGGGGAGGGGAACCAGAGTGTTAGAGCACATAGTGAGGTGGAGGAGAATAAAGGTCATGTGAGGACTGCATGTATGGACAATAATCAAAGCTTTGTATGTGATAGAAATGTTCTCAGGTGCATCTATTTCAATGCAAGGAGTATTGTAGGTAAGGCAGATGAGTTTAGGGCGTGGATTGACACGTGGGATTACGACATTATTGCTATTAGTGAGACTTGGTTGCAGGAGGGGCAGGACTGACAGCTTAATGTTCCAGGGTTCCATTGTTTCAGACATGACAGAGGGGGAGGGATGAAAGGGGGAGGAGTGGCATTACTTAGTCAAGGAAAATATCACAGCTGTGTGTAGATAGGACAGCCCGGAGGGCTTGTCTACAGAGGCCATATGGGTGGAGCTAAGGAATGGGAAAGGTGTGACCACACTAATAGGGTTGTATTATAGACCGCCCAATAGTCAGAGAGAATTGGAGGAGCAAATCTGTAGAGAGATAGCAGACCGATGTAAGAAACAGGAAGTTGTAATAGTAGGGGATTTTAACTTTCCATATATTGACTGGGACTCCCACACTATGAAAGGGTTAGATGGCATGGAGTTTGTCAAATATGTTCAGGAAAGTTTTCTAAATCAATATACAGGGGTATAGAGGTACCAACGAGAGAGGATGCAATACTTGATCTCCTATTAGGGAACCAGACAGGTCAGGTGACAGAAGTATGTGCAGGCGAACATTTTGGGTCCAGTGACCATAATGTCATTAGTTTCAAGTTAATTATGGGTAAGGATAGGTCTGGTCCTCGAGTTAAGGTTCTAAATTGGAGAAGAGCCAATTTTGAGGAAATGAGAAAGGATCTAGGAAGAGCGGATTGGGATAAGTTGTTTTCTGGCAAGGATGTGTTCAGTTTGTGGAAGGTATTCAAAGGCGAAATTTTGAGAGTGCAGAGTTTGCATGTTCCTGCCAAGATTAAAGGCAAAGTTAGCAGGCATAGGGAACCTTGGTTTTCAAGGGATATTGGCGATCTGGTTAAGAAAAAAGAGAGAGGTGTATAGCAGGTATAGGCAACAAGGAACAAATGAGGTACTTGAAGAGTATAGAAAATGTAAGAAATTACTAAAGAAGGAAATCAGGAAAGCAAAAAGAAGACATGAGGTTGCTTTGGCAGATAATGTGAAGGTAAACCCAAAGGGTTTCTACAAGTATGTTAAGGGTAAAAGGATAGTAAGGGACAAAATTGGTCCCCTGGAAGATCAAAGTTCTCGTCTATGTGTGGAGCCTCACGAGATGGGGGAGATCTTAAACAATTTTTTGCATCAGTATTTACTCAGGAAACTGGCATAGCGTATATGGAAAGAAGGGAAGCAAGCAGCAGTGTCATGGAATATATAAAGATTAAAGAGGAGGAGGAGCTTGCTGCCTTACAGCAAATAAAGGTAGATAAATCCCCCGGGCCTGACACAATATTTCCTCGGACCTTGAGAGAGACTAGTGTAGAAATTGCAGGGGCCCTGGCAGAAATATTTAAAGTGTCCTTAGCCACGGGTATGGTGCAGGAGGATTGGAAGGTAGCTCATGTTGTTCCATTGTTTAAAAAAAGGCTCCAAAAATAAACCAGGTTATTACAGGCCTGACATCAATAGCAGGCAAATTATTGGAAGGTGTTCTGAGAGATTGGATATACAAATATTTGGACAGCCAAGGGCTGATTAAGGATAGTCAGCATGGCTTTGTGCATGGTAGAACGTGTTTAGCGAATGTTGTAGAGTTTTTTGAGGAGGTTACCAAGAAAGTAGACGAAGGAAAGGCTATGGATGTTGTCTACATGGACTTAGTAAGGCCTTTGACAAGGTCCCACATGGGAGGTTAGTTCAGAAGGTTCAGACACTAGGTATCCATGAAAAGGTTTTAAACTGGATTCAAAATTGGCTGTGTGGGAGAAGACAGAGAGTGGTAGTGGATGATTGCTTATCAGACTGGAGGCCTGTGACTAGTGGTGCGCCTCAAGGATCTGTGCTGGGACCATTGTTGTTTGTTATCTAGATAAATCGGTTCAGCAAGTTTGCTGGTGACAATAAGATTGGAGGTGTTGTGGACAGCGAGGAAGGTTTTCAAAGCTTGCAGAGGGATCTGGACCAACTGGAGGGGTGGGCCAGAAAGTGGCAGATGAAATTTAATGCAGACAATTGTGAGGTGTTGCATTTTGGAAGGACAAATCAAGGTAGGACATACACAGTAAATGCTAGGGCACTGAGGAATGCAGAGAAACAAAAAGATCTGGGAGTTCAGATACATAATTCCCTGAAAGTGGCTTCACAGGTAAACAGGATTGTAAAGGCGGCTTTTGGCATCCTGGCATTCATAAATCAAAGTACTGAGTATAGGAGTTGGGATGTTATGGGGAGGTTGTATAAGACAATGGTGAGGCCAAATTTGGAGTATTGTGTACAGTTCTGGTCACCTAACTATAGGAAGGATATCAGTAAGATTGAAAGAGTGCAGAGAAGATTTACTAGGATGTTGCCAGGTCTTCAGGAGTTGAGTTACAGGGAACGATTGAACAGGTTAGGACTTTATTCCTTGGAGCGTAGAAGAATGAGGGGAGATTTGATAGAGGTTTAAAAAATTATGAGGGGTATAGACAGTAAATGTGAATAGGCTCTTTCCACTTAGATTAGGAGAGATAAATACGAGAGGTCATGGCTTTAGGGTGAGAGGGGAAAGGTTTGGGGGAACATTAGGAGGAACTTCTTCACAGAGTGGTGAGAGTGTGGAACGAGCTGCTATCTGACGTGGTAAATACGGGCTCACTCTAAGTTTTAAGAATAAATTGGATAGGTACATGGATGGGAGAGGTCTGGAGGGTTATGGACTGGATGCAGGTCAATGGGACTAGCGGAATAATGTTTCGGCACAGACTAGAAGGGCCGAATGGCCTGTTTTGTGTGCTGTAGTGTTCTATGGTTCTAAAACAATTTTCGTTTAGTTGAACTATTGTAAAGCGTCAGCACAGTTATGCAATTAAACACATTATATTTGATAAAAGTTAATTTCTCTTCTTCAAATTCCTATGCGATACTGTACTAGCCTGAAATTATATTTGTGATCAGCTTCAAACAGACCATCATAAACAAGTCCGAGGAAGCAACACTTCCAAAAAAAATTTGTTGTCCAGTGTATCCTGTGTAATTTTCTGATTTCTCCATTTATTCCAGTTACAAGTAATCTGATGGTTCTTTGCATTTTTTTATGTTTAGTGGAATCCACAGGCATGTAGATTAACATTTTGGCTAATTATGAAGCGTAAGGAATCTTGGGCAATGTTATTGGCCAGGGGTCCCCAACCTGGGGACCAAGGATCCCTTTGTTAATGGCAGGCGTCCATGTCATGAAAAAAAAAGTGGGAATCCCTGTTATGAACAGAGGTTTACAGTTTCCACTACATATTATGCACCAATGTTTGATGCTTTCGGCCTAGAAGAAATGAGAGGTTTCTTCCTAGTGCAGGAAGAATATTTCTGTTCTGTTGTATTGTAATTGCATTGATAGATTTGAATGTATATGCCTTTTATATGCTCAAGGAGGGATTTTACAGCCACTGCTGGGAAAGGGGGAAATTGGATTTAATGGGTTATGCTATATAACCGTTATCAGAATAATTTAGAAACACAAAATCCTTAACTACTGGTTTTAAAATGTTAATTCACTCGACCAAATCAGTGGCAAAATATTTATCAATTACTGCAGACTAAATGGAATAAACAGAACAACAACAGCTTACTCCATAAAAACAAATGCATTAATGAATCATGAGTTAAAATTCTTCCACAAGCAAGTAAATAAAAGCAAGGAAATTTTCAAAATGGGAAGAACAGATCATCTTTTGCATCTTAAAGGTTGTAAAATTAAAAATATTTATTTTAAACGCTACTAGCCCTATAACAATAGACATCAGTAAGCAGGGCAATATTTTTAATGGTTATACCTTCAGTAAATCAAATTATTATAGGAGTGTACAAAACAGTTTTTAAACTAAACAAGGATCATTAATGATTAGGGAGTTGTATTCAGAAAGGCCATGACTAGCTAAAACATAGATGTATTGCAATTCTCAATAAAAGACCATTATTTACACTGGTAAAAATTTGTCAACTCCCAAAGAAAATAATAAATTGCCGAGACCAATGTTTAAACGATTTGCTACAGCTTACAACAGGGCAATTTTTGGCATAATCAAAGTGGATCTTCTTTTTTCGAAAATATTAGTGTAATGTTTTCCAGTCTACCAATCTTTAATGTGTGGATCTGAACCAATAAAGCTTGCATTCTGTTGAACAGCATGACACCAGTGTCAAAAGTCAATTACTTTCAGCTGCCCTGGCATTGTCATACCAGGTGTTGAAATAATCAAATTCAGATCAGACAATACTTGTATCTTCAAGCAAAGTTCTACGAACCATGTTACCTAGGACAACTCTTAAATAGACCAAACTTTCACTTCAGAGGAGTGAAATATTCACATTCTCCCAATTGTATTTTATGTTTTAAGCAATGGATATGAATTGATGAGTATAATAAAGCTCAAGTAGATGAATTCATGTATTCTTAGGGTCCTTGGCTTTCATTACCACAATAAAACCGTTCCACCACCTTGTGGCATCCTTCATCAAATTACTCAGCCTGAAATAAATACTTCTTCAAGCAAGGTATCCTTCCACAGATTTCTGTAGGCATTATCATTTCTTCTAAAAAAATGTACCAATTCCATTTCTCAACACTGCATGAAAGCTTGGCTTTGAATAAAACTGGGCAAAATATTAAAAACAAATCCATATCATTCCACCTTAGATCACTATATACATGCACAAATATTTCCACAGACCATATCCATGCCCTTTTATCTGACTATACACAACACTGCCTACTTGTTACCTGAAACAGGTACAGAAGACAATACCATAGAAACACACAATGACTTTCTTGCTGCAAGCACATTTTTTGAATCATTCAATCCTTCAGTCTGGGTTTATTGAGTTTAAAGACTCATGTTTATGACCCAAATTCCCAAGGTTATTATTTTCTGATCTGTAAGTTACTGAAACATAAGCTTATATATATTAATTTTAACAAAATAAAAAATAAATTATAAAAGTAAAAATGACCTATCATGAATATGCTTGTTTGTGATCCAAAATGAATGAGCCTAGTCCAGTTAAAACCAGTGCTTAATGATTCAGGCTATGTTCCCAGACCTACTGATAGAGAATTGTTGATTTGAGAAATTTGTTCATGCATAAATACTAAGAAATTCAAAATAATCAGAAGATGGGTGACTCACATTTTGGGAGGTGTCTTTTGAAACCAATAATCATCATACCCCCATTTCCCTCTCTCCATTTTCAGAACCTTGCCCTCATTCTGCTCATTTTGGCTTGCATCGCTTTAAACTTGCCTGATAGGTAGGCAAGGACAAACTTTTTGCCAGCTAGTGTTTTCTGCAAAGAAGTTTCTATTTATGAACAAGAGCTACCATCATTTATTCAACCCAATACTACAATAATTCATCACATATTAAATCATATGACACCTTCCTCAATCTAAGTTGCCAGGAAATTTCTACATTTGCAAAATATTAATCCACACAAACCAATTGTGTGTTTTTGATCACTGCTTGCTGCAAATACCTTGTATGGAAATAGTTCAGTAGTCTCTACATGTTTAATGGAATGGCAAATAAACTTTGTCCAGTGGGAAATAGAAGGGAAAGAAGCAAAATCATTGTGAAACAATGACTTTTTCAATTCAAAGTTGGAACTGCAGAATTTCATAGCCTCAACAACTCAGTTTTGATCCTCACACAAAAAGGTTCAAGTTCAATTTATTGTTATTCAACCCTACTCAGGTACACTGCCAAATGAAACATCGTTTCTCCAGACCAAGGTGTACAATACAATGTATATAACTCATACACACAAAGTAATAGTACCACAAATAAATTAATAAATAGGTGCATTTATGACACAAGTTAAAAAGTAAACAGTATAACACTACTGGTGCTTCATACGTGATGAGACCTGGGTGATAGCAGGGAGGTCAGTGGTCTGACTGCCTGAGGAAGAAACGGATTCCCATCCTAACAGTTCTTGTCCTAATCCTACAGTACCTCCTACCTGATGTTAGGGGCCCAAAAAAATTGCTGAACAGTGGGAAGGCTCTTTGACAATGCTAACAGCCCTATGTACACAGCACTCCAGATAAATAGCTTTTGATGGGTGGAAGAGAGACCTTGATGATCAACTCAGCAGTCCTCACAATCCTTTGTAGGGACTTGCAGTCAGTTGCCTTGCAATTCCTGTATCAGGCATTAATGCAGTTGGTCAGGACATCAAGACATGCTCCATGGTGCTCTGTAAAAACTGGTTAGAATGGGGGGGGGGGGGGGAGGGTGCAGCTCACTCACCTCAATCTCCTCCAGAAGTGGAGATGCTGCTGCACTTTCCTGCCCAAAGAGGTGGTATCGAGGGACCTGGCGTGAACTCAGCAAGTCAGACAGCATCTACAGAGGTGGATGCTGCCTGATCTTCGGAGTCCCTCCAGCATACTGCATGTGTGGTTCAAAATTTCCAGCATCCGCAGAAACTTATGCCCCGGTTTGATTCTGCTCTCTACTGCTTTTTGTGTCGAGTTTGCAGGTTTTTCCTGTGGCCAAGGTGTTAATTGCAGGTTAACTGATCACTGTAAATTATCCCTGGTATCAGTGCTGTTGCTGTTAATGGGTAATTGAGAGAAAATAGCTCAGGGGAAAGCAAACAAAAGAGATTGCTCTGAGAGCTAGCAAACTAAAAAAGCCAAATAGACTCTTTCTATGTCTTCAGGAAATATGAAAGTAGAGGAAATTTTACTCCATATCCACGTAAAGCTTTCTTGTACTTATATCTCATGCTCATCAAAATATATCAATCAATTTCATAGTGATCACATCCCTCCTTTCAGCAAAAAACTTCCAACAATTAATGCTTAGTAACTGTCACCCAAAAACAATACAATTTGCAAATCTAATACACAAATGATGTATAATAACATACAAAGTAACAACACAAAACATCTAAAAGCACTTAAAAACTGAAAAGAATCCAGTGAAGAGTGGGGAGGTTGAGGAAAATA
This sequence comes from Mobula birostris, assembly GCF_030028105.1. NCBI lineage: Eukaryota > Metazoa > Chordata > Chondrichthyes > Myliobatiformes > Myliobatidae > Mobula > Mobula birostris. The sequence goes on along the minus strand of NC_092395.1, from coordinate 11,059,350 downwards.
AAGATTCTGACAGCAAATGCAGGCTGAAAAGAGAATGCAAGGGGAAGGTGGGGAAGAAAGCACTACAGGCTGGAATTTACACTTGAAGTTATATAGCATAGTTGATATTAAAACATAAACCTTGAAATCAATGCATACAGACTGGAAGCGAATAAAGTACAGGAGTGAAGTGTGAAAAACAAAAACAATAAGTTCTGAACAGAAACCAATTAAAAGACTGAAACTCAGGATTTGTGGTTATAAAGCAGATGTACAAAGATTTTATCAGCTGTAGTGCTGATGTAGTGCTGTGTAGATGAAAATAACAATCTCGGTTGGAAATTGGTTTCAAAGAAAGAGGCCATTTAACCCCTCAAACCTACTCCAGGATTCTGTGAAATCATGACTGACCTACAATCTAACTGCTCATAGAACTGTGGTGTAACAAATCATATTTAATTTAGGTGCTTAGTCAGGGAGAAGATTGGAATCAGAAGCCAAGGTGAGGGAGTTTCTAGAGAATTCAGAGTTGTTTCTGTAAAGCCTACCACTAGAATTGGACGGTATAGTGGCTGAAGTATCAAATGATAAAGACAAACACTTGTTAAATACACATGAAGAGAGAGCCACACTGTATATGCAAATAATAATGGGCAAGAGTCATGGCCATAGTTAAAGAACACACACTCAGTTTCTGCCCACAGATAAATTTAAAACAGTTTTGAAATGTGTCTATACTGATACTAGATTAACTTTCACTTGACTGAATGCAAAAAAATTTTGAAAAAAAATTGGAATGATCATATAAACAGAATAGCACAAGTCCAGCAAATAAAACCAAATGACTCAATTAATCCATCTTGATAAATTATATTGCTATAGAACTATTTAATTAGATGGCTCCTTTACACACAACAGCTGAATTAAGAAACAAGAACATTTATATATAGTCTTAGAACTGTGAAACAAAAACAGTTCAGTTTATGCAGTTCAAGAACACTATACAATACACTCCAAAGAGGGTCAGAGAAAATCAGCTTTATATTAATTTTAATACTGTTACACAGCTGTCAGAGAAGATTAACAAGTCTATTTTAAAAGCTTTCAGCAGCAGTCATTACAATGTTGTATGCTGTTAAATTTTCATTGAAGGCTGAAATGATCATATAGAATCTGTAATTATGTATCAAGTCATAGTAGAAGCGAATCAGTATTGTTTTAAAGCAGATCTGGTTTGCCTGGTTTGGTTCACATAGATTCATTATTAAGTGTCAGAATGACTGGTCGATATGTTAATAATTATTATAACAAATGGTAAAACAAAAGAATCACTCTAGAAGAAAATTTCTGTTGACCAAAAGTCTGCATAGAGTCCAAAATTATTTCAATTACAAGAGAATGACTTCTGAAGATGTCTAAATGAATTTCCTTCAAAAAATATGCTCAACAAGTTCAAAACAAAGGCACCATTTTCTGTAAACCCATCATGCAATTAGTATATCTATCTCGACAGAAGAACAAAGATGTACATTTTAAACAACACCAGTTTGAACATTTCAAAGCACTCTAAGCTATGTATTTAAGTACTCTTGCAAAACAGAAAATGCTGCAGTACATTTGCTCACACGAGGTACAATCAGCAGTGCAATTATAGCCACATACGATGTTTCAGAGACAGTGATGGAGGGGTAACCTTTAGACAGAATGTGAAAACATGGATTCTTCTGCATCTTCCTAAGAGAGCGAAGTCTTATTTTAACAGTGCGAGTTCCACTGTTGTTCAGTACCTCTTCATTCAGATGCAAAAGAGCATCATCTGGACATGAGCCAACATGAACCAACACTAAATCAAGCTCCTCCAGCCATGTGGAGCTCGTCAACTTCATCAACTTTGCCCCCAGCTTCCACTCTGTCCTCAAATTTACCTGGTCCATTTCCAACACCTCCCTCCCCTTTCTCGATCTATCTCTGGAGACAACTTATCTACTGATGTTTATTATAAACCCACTGACTCTCACAGCTACCTGGACTATACCTCTTCCCACTCTGTTACTTGTAAAAATGCCATCCCCTTCTCTCAATTCCTCCGTCACCACCACATCCAATATCAGGATGAGGCTTAACATTCCAGTACAAAGGAGATGTCCTCCTTCTTCAAAGAAAGGGGATGCCCTTCCTTCAGCATCGATGCCACCCTCAACTTCATCTCTTCCATTTTGTACACATCTGCCCTCACCCCATCCTTCCACCACTCTACCACTGAGAGGGTTCCTCTTATCCTCACCTACTGCCCACTAGTCTTCACGTCCAACACATAATTCTCCGGATCTTCCACTATCTCCAAATGAATCCCACCACCAAGCACATCTTTCCCTCACCCCCCCCCCAAACTTCCTGCTTTCCGCAGGGATTGCTCCCGACACAACTCCCTTGTCCATTCGTCCCTCCCCACTGATCTTCCTCCTGACACTTATCCTTGCAAACAGAACAAATGCTATATCTGCCCCTACACCTCATCCCTCACTATTATTCATGGACCTGAACAGTCCTTCCAGGTGAGGCGACAATTCACCAGTGAGTCTGTTGGGAACATCTACTATATCCAGTGTTCCCGGTATGGCCTCCTATACATTGACGTGGCCACACAGCTTGGAGGAGCAACACCATATATTCCATCTGGGTAGCCTCCAACCTGATGGCATGAACATGGACTACTCAAACTTCCAGTAATGCCCCCACCCACCTTCAGTATTCCCCAATCCCTCTTCCCTCTCTCACCCCATCTGCTTACCTGCCCATCACCTTCCTATGGTGCTCGTCCCCTTTTTCTTTCTTCCATAGCCTTCTGTCCTCTCCTATCAGAACCCCCTTCTCCAGCCCTGTATCTCTTTCACCAATCAACTTTCCAGGTCTTTACTTCACCCTTCTCTACAACCCCCTCCCCAGTTTCACATATTGCCTTGCATTTCCTCCTCTCCTCTTCCTACCTTCTAATTCTGACCCTTCATCTTTTTTCTCCAGTCCTGATGAACGGTCTCAGCCTGAAACGTCGACTGTACTCTTTTCCATAGATGTTGCCTGGCCTGCGGATTTCCTCCAGCATTTTGTGTGTGTTGCTTGGATTTCCAGCATCTGCAGATTTTCTCTTGTTTATTAATCAAGACATGCATCGTGAAGACAAGCCTCAAATGTCAACAAGAAAGATATGATCATCAGAAGGGAACTAAAGATAAACTATCTAAACATATTCATTTGCAGCAAGTACCAGGTGGATCAATGGTTTATAGAGATCTTAAAGAGCAAATAGGGTTTGGATGTCCTACAGATTTGAATATTTTGGGCAATTCACTTGTACAGGAGAGGATGAGGGAAATGCAGGGATTATTCTGTTTTTCTTTACACCAATTAGCTATGAACTGGATATCACTGCCAGCAAGGTTAAGGGAACCAATCAGTGGTTATTGGACAGGCACTCAAGAGACAATTTTCAGAGCCAAACCGAAAGAGTGCAGGAATGAGACTAACCAGATTGTTGTACTAGGAACTGGCATAGACTCAGCTGGCTGAATGGGTTTTTACACTGCCATAACAATTCTTTGACCAATATTTCACAGAATGCATCTCAGGAAAAGTGCCATTAATGGATCTTTCTTTCCATTTTTCATTCACTCCTTCATCTTTTCTGTTGCAAAACCCGTTCGATTTAATACTCAGAGACCAAATTAAATTCTAATGCACTTCATATTGCAATTAAACAAAAATGAAAATGCATTTTTAATCATTAAAGTTGTATTGAATCTAAACAATTACATATTTACACAAAGTGGATGTACCAAAAAAAGCAAATTAACCTAATTTATTCTCACACAAATAGGATTCTCAAGCAATATTTTATTTTCCTGCATAATCACCTTCAGAATGCTACATCTGTCTTTAGATGTAACTTCCCTCAATTACACTGCATTGACATGATAAACAGATTTGGTAACAGAATCAAAGACTGTTTAAAACTTTGGAGATCATTTGGCCCATCGTATTTCTATCAGCTCCACACAAGCGCATTGTAGCTATTCTCAAATCTTCCATAGTCCTGCATATTCTTTCCTTTCAGATACTTGGGCAGGTATACATGTACTGATACATGTATCAATTGAATTTGCTTCTACCACTACCACAGACTGTGCATTCTAGACCTTTGCCACTCTCTGTAAAAAAAATCATTCTTTGTGTAATTTGGTTTATTTTGTCAAACAACCCTCAATCTATATCACCTAGTTCCATCAAAGAAGCTCCCCTTTCAACCCTGCCTGTATTTTCAAATGCCATTTAGAAATCCACATATACTACAACAACAACCTCTTTTCCATCATCCAGCCCCTATGCAACTTCATTCCACCTTAAACAAATCTAAACTAACTTTCCCTTAATCCATCCACATTTGCCCAACTGACTGATAATTTTATTCCTGATCACGATTTCCAAAACTTCCCCACCATATAGATCATCAGCATTGCTCTGCTTCCTTAACCTCACCAAGCTCTACAATACTGCAAGTACAACATCATGTTGAGAATGAGTCAGAACTTCCTTCACTTTGGCTGAGAAATTCTTCTGCATTAAAAAAGACTGTTAAAGCAGCACTGCAAGAGGAACCAATGCCAGCTTTCTGTGAGAAAAAATAAATATTTTAATGTACAATCAGCATTAGAAACTGTGCATAAAAGCTGCAGGTTTCTTCTAAAATGCCGAGAACCAACTTTGTTTTGTGAGTTCCTACCATGGTGGAGTTCTAATAAGAATGGTTTCCATTTCAAGTGATTGAGACTAACAATATGCACCTCCAATGGTTTGTGAGGCATTGTACCATCAGAAGCAGTCATCTGCAACTAGGATTACTGGAAGGAAATGATTAGCAAGTAGATGACAATAGAATTATTCTTGAGGATTCCAGGCGTGGTTTTAATATCAGATTCCTTAACAGTGGTTGAAGTAAAGTTGGACCCTTTTACTAATGTTGAAGCCTGGACTTCAGCCTCCAGAAAAGCCTGATAATGCATTAGACTCCCTGCATTCGTAAAGTTCTATAGAATTTTATAACAGCAACATCACATCCTTTGCTTGGAGAACTACACTAAAAAGTATTAATCATGCAAATACACAAGAAAGTGTACAGACACTGGAAATCCAAAGCAACTCACATATAAAATCCTGGAGGAACTCAGCAAGTCATTCAGCATCTATAGAAATGAATAGATAGTCAGTGTTTCAAGTCTTCAGGGCTGAGAAAAAAGGGAGAAGATGCCAGAGTAAAAAGATGGGGGGTGGGGAAATAGATGCTAGCTGAAAGATGACAGGTGAAGCCAGGTGGGTGAGAAAGGTTAATTGGCTAGAGATGAAGGAGAGAAGAGTGGACCATAGGAGAAAGGTAAGGAGGAGAGGACCCAGGGGAGAGTAAAAGGCAGGCAAGAAGAGGCAAGAGTGAGAATAGGGGAAGGGGGGGCAAGAAATTTGTTTACTGGAAGGAGAAATCGATATTTATACCATCAGGTTTGAGGCTACCCAGGCAGAATATGAAGGTGTTGCTCCTCTACCCTGAGGGTGGTCGCATCTTGGCACAAGAAAAGGCCATGGTCCGACATGTTGGATGTAGTTGGAGCCTTTATCAGTTGGCTTTCATATAAAAGTCTGCCATGCAGTAGATAAGACACTGTGCTACCAAAAAAATTATCATGCCCTTCCTTTGAGCCCGCGACATAGAAACTGTCCAGGCCTCTCCTTGGGCTGAACTGAACAGTGCACAATTTTCATAAACACACGGGGTTCTGCAAATGCTGGAAATCCAGAGAAACACACTACATGCTGGAGGAGCCCAGCAGGTCAGGCTGTATCTATGGAAAGAAATAAAGATTTGATGTTTCGAACCAAAACCCTTCATCAGAACCGAGGGAAAGGAATAAAGAGTCAACGTTTTGGGCTGAGACCCTATATCAGGACTCATGTGGTCCTGATGAAGGGACTTGGCCCAAAACATCGAATTTTTATTCCTTTCTATAGATGCTGCCTGACCTGCTGAGATCCTCCAGCATTATATGTTTGTTTCTCTAGATTTCACTCCAGACATCAGCTTTCGACCAAACATTTTCAAAAGTTGGAAAACAGGCTACTAAATTACAAAGGAATCACAATGAACAGAAGTCTGGAAATGAATATATCATACCAATAATATTCTGGCAATTCTGATCATACCACTTCTAAGTTTAACCATCCAATGGTAAATTGAAAGTACTTTAAAGACATTCCGAATTAGCAGTTCATCAGGCACATAAGTGCACATTTTTAATGTCAGCAGTTTTTGAATACAATAAAACCGTTCTAGAAAAAGTTTAAATGTTCTGCAAAAAAATGATACCACTGCATGACAGTATTAAACAAGGGTAACAGTGGGCCAGATCCTGTACACCTTGTTTCCCCCTAACCAGCATATGTGATCTCAGGCGCCATGTCCAAACTTAACTACACTCCCCAACTCATCCATGACCCCAACCTTCTGCATCAGTACACAATATTTAAATATACAGAAGTACAGTTAAACACACCTGGGATTGGATACAGGGACTGATCAAAATATATCTCAGAACACTTACACCAAAAAAGGAAACTAGCTTTGAGAATAGTGTATAGAGAGCTGTGAATGTGAAAACTTGTCACAAATTTATTGATTTTAGTCACACGTGACATAAGGAAGGGGAAGAAAAGGTAGAATATGAAACATTGCAATTTAAAAGGCTGAACCACAAACTCTGCAACAGGAGATACATAGGAAAGCTCAGAAAATGGAAGATGAACAGGACTTCACGGTCACACACCTGGCAGAGCCACTGCCTCACACCTTTACTGAGAAAGGTTCAATATTGACCTTTAATGATTCCACATTTGGTCTTTGCACCCTCTCTCTGCAACTTCTTGGGTTTCCTTCAAGTAACCCCGTTTCTTCCTGCATCCCAGGTCGGTAGGTGAAATAGCCATTGTAAATTATGTCTTGTGTGCAAGTTCGTGATACAGGACTGTGCAAGAGTCTTAAGCACAAGTATATAGCTAGGGTGCCGAAGATTTTTACACAGTACTGTATTTGTCAATGTGGAGCAGAGAGCGAATTTGTAAATCTGGCGGGAGTAAAGGATGCTGGGGATGGTGAGGGTGGAGCGCCGCGGGAGGGATGTGGGACAGGTGGCAGAGAAGGAGTGCTGGGGCAGGGTGGGGTGGGGGGGGGTGGTAGCAAGGGTGCAGATATAGCCAGCTCTGAGACACCAGGCAAAATCATTTGATTCTAAACTATCGGTTTATTGTTCAGTACAGAATGTCTCTCTGGTGCTTTCCACTCCTTCCCCTCTCCCCAACCATGATCCCCCTCTCCCTGCCCCCTTCCCACTCTCAGTCCACAATGAAGACCCATATCAGAATCAAGTTTATTGCTCCTCACATCATGATTTTTTTTTTGTGGCATCAGTACAGTGCAATACATGAAATTACTACAGGACTGTGCAAAAGTCTGAGGCACCCTAGTTATATGTACATGCCCAAGACTTTTGCACAGTACCATAGACGCTGAGGAAGTTGATAAGGAAGTGCGTGTCCAGTTTTGAATGCACTCTTGATGGTTAGTACCGATTTGGTGGGCTAGAAGGCCCATAAACTGTATATGCAACATGAATCCAGGATTCGACAAAAACTTGGATTTAGCAGCTTCACACAAATAGTGAATAGACAGAAGAGTGGATAGAGTGCACATAGATTTTTTTTTAAAACAAAGGAAGTTCTTCACAAAAAGAGACGAGAACTTATTAGGAATAAAAGTCAACGGTCATTCAGATCTGAAGGAGTGCAGAGATCCCAATATATTACATAGCTGCAGGAGGTTACAGACATCAGGAGAATTGAGGTCACAGTTACAAGCTTAAAGAAGCTTACTTCCAGTAAGATGGTGGTGCATTCGGATATAGTGGACTCTCAAGGGCCAACCAAAGATGCTTTTTCTCTTTGTTAAATGTGTGTCTTTTATGATTGCAACACTGTGCAGGGCTCCAAGAGTTTCGGGTGCTGTGGATCTATCCCATCAGTGAGCTGCTCGTTGATCAGAGGAGCCGGCCAAGGTGCCCAGGATGTTGTCAGTGCAGCCAGCCAGCGTGTCAGAACTGGAGTCAGATTGGGTTCAGAGAAGCTGGCCTAGGTGCAGACCGTGTTGTTGCCTGCTACTGGAAGGCATCGGAGTTGGTGCGCAAAGGTGGCATGCAGTGTAACCGTGAGTAATTGTCTTGGCCTTTTGCCTCGCGATTATAAGACCCTGCTGGATATTAATAACATAACACACCGTAGACCTGTTTCCTTGTTTGGTGGTGCGACAGGTAATGTGGAAGTTGCATGGCCTTGGCTGCAAAAAGGACTAGGCCTCAAGCCTCGGGCTTACCTGCTGCTGCAGTCCAGCAGAGGCACACCAAAGGCAGTGTAGCATGCTGTCAGTACTTGATTAGGGGATGGCCTCTCCCTGTTTGACGTTGCCCTCCAGTGTTCGATCTGTTGAATTGATAGGTTGGATTGTAGTGGCTACACACCACCGGTAATCTGTACAATCAATATGTGGGACATGTTGCTCAGGGTCTTGAACATATGTTTTTTTATGCTCCCCATTTTGAATGTGCAGTGTATGTTCTCCATCTTGGTCCCAGAGGAATGCTGTTTACTTCAACTGTATTTATGTAGGGTTGAATGATAATTAAACTGGAATGCGATTTGATTTGAAATATGATAAGTTAACAGGACATGGTGATATTCATGGCAATATGAAGGCTTTGATTCAACTGAAGTTTGCAGAGGATGGTAAGCAAAAGGCTCCTCAAACATTGACATCTAGTAGAATACCCACATCTGGTGGTTGAGGATTTCAGCAATACGTGGTATGAGGCAAAGGAAGATTAAGTATAAGTGTATTAAGTGTACCTATGCTCCGTCCGCCAGAGAAAGCAGGATCTCCCAGTGGCCACACATTTTAATTCCACATCCCATTCCCATTCTGACATGTCTATCCACGGCCTCCTCTACTGTTAAGATGAAACCACACTCAGGTTGGAGGAACAACACCTCATATTCCGTCTGGGTCGCCTCCAACCTGATGGCATGAACAGTGACTTTCCAAACTTCCGTTAATGCCCCACCTCCCCCTCATACCCCATCCGTTATTTATATACACACATTCTTTCTCTCACTCTCCTTTTTGTCCCTCTGACTATACCCCTTGCCCATCCTCTGGGTTTTCCCCTCCTCCCCCTTTTCCTTCTCCCTGGGCCTCCTGTCCCATGATCCACTCATATCCCTTTTGTCAATCACCTGTCCAGCTCTCGGCTCCATCCCTCCCCCTCCTGTCTTCTCCTATCATTTTGGATCTCCCCCTCCCCCTCCCACTTTCAAATCTCTGACTAGCTCTTCTTTCTGTTAGTCCTGATGAAGGGTCTCGGCCCGAAACGTCGACTGCACCTCTTCCTAGAGATGCTGCCTGGCCTGCTGCGTTCACCAGCAACTTTGATGTGTGTTGCTTGAATTTCCAGCATCTGCAGAATTCCTCGTCTTTGCGTTAAGTGTATTGAACTAGTTTAAATGTTTTTTCTGTTATGCTATTGAAATCCCAAGTACACTTTTAATCACCAAACCACAGCACTAAATGCCATTTTTAGCATGAAACAACACAAAATTAAAGCTCCAAAACTGACAAGCAGCTCTAAAAAAAATGTACACCTACACTTTTCACTTCAATTCCTTACTACAGAGCAGAGACTATAACATGTTTATAAAGTAACTAACAAATAATTGTAAGTTTTAGCTTGCCAAGCATCTATAAATTGAAAAAATCTATGCCAAAACATTACAGATCGTCACTTTAGGAAGAGGAAATAATTTGAATTAACGATTACTTGACAAAAAAGGATACTTTTTTATAAAATGTTCACACATGGAATGCATGTTGAATAGTCAACAACCTAAGTAAAATAAATGAGATGCATTCATAACACCAAGAATTAACTGCACCAAAATCAAAAACACTCAAAGACTTTTCTCCTGTCACTATCCACAAATCATCTATACTTTGCTCTTAAGTTTGAAAGTCAAAGAAATCCTACAGACACAATTCCTCATCAACCTGTCAAAAACCAGTCTGGTACACTCTCAAGATGAGACAGTCATAAGATTATCAATTATATAATAACCTATCAAAGGCTAAGAATTCAGCCAAAATAATAATGTTAATTACAATACTTAGATTTAGTTCTCATAAACACAAGAGATTCTGCCAATGTTGGAGATCTTGAACAACAAACACCAAATGCTGGAGGAACTCAATCAGTTAGGCAGCAAACAGTCAACATTTCAGGCTGAGACCCTTCATCAGAACTGGAAAGGAAGGGGGCAGAAGCCAGAATAAGAAGAGAATATGGGGTAGGAATACGAAAGGGAGGTGGATGGAGGAGGGGATAATGTAAGAAGCTGGAGGGGTTAGGTGGAAGATATAAAGGGCTGAAGAAGGAGGAATCTGGTAGGAGAGGTCAGTGCACGATGGAAGAAAGGGAAGGAGGAGGGGAATCAGAGGGAATTGATGAGCAGGTGAGGAGAAGGAATGTGAAGGTAACCATAATGGGAAATGGAAAAAGAGAGGAGAGATGAGAAGAGATTACTGGAAGTTAGAAAAATCAATGCTCATGCCATCAGGTTGAAAGCTACCCAGGCAGAATATGAGGGGTCACTCCTCCAACCTGAATTTGGTCTCATCACGGCAGTAGAGAAGGCCTTGGATTTACATATCAGCATGGGAGGGCAAATTCAAGTGGGCTCTCATTTATTTTATGTGGGAACTGTCAAATTTGGCAAGTAACTACACTGATCTTCACCAAAAACATAATTTTTCCACAAGAAATGTTTACTCACTTCCAAATATTTTGTATTGCCATTAATTCTTCAAATAAATAGCAATTTAGTGACAATATTTTAAATAACAAAAAGGTTGTAGTTTGCATGACATGTGACTGAATTTAGCTTTTGTTTTTAAAATCAAAAGGAAGTGGCAGGAAGTAGTAAATACATTATGTTACTACCTATTCACTTTCACTGTCGTTAAGGCAACAATAACTGTACACTATTGAGAAAAATCATCTCTCTCCAACTTTACAGAAAGTAGTTGGTTCAATGGAGATAAGTGAATGGTGAAAAATAAATGTAAGGAACATATCACACAAATTAACTTGGAAAACACAATTGCCTTATCATTTGCTTTTCCCCATTCTCGTAAATGCTGTCAACTTATAAAGTCCAGTAGCAGAACGTGATTATATTGGCCTTTCTCACTTCTGGTAAACGGCAGAGAAAGAAATAGAGAGAGAGAGAGATACACAAAAGCACCAGCACACTTGTGCACTTTGCTCCAGTTATGAGAACGTCAAACCCAACAACGAAAATGGATACAGCCACAGCGACTAGTGCTTCACCTCTCCAAGACTCTTATAACTGAGCAAGGCCAATCTGAGAGTCACAAATGCGTAGATGAGGTGTAATGTTTGGGACAGTGGGGGGGGGGGGGAGGGAGGGAGTTAGAACTACGATGGGATCGATTGCAAGGACTTGAGGTGCGGGCTGTCAGTGGACAACACCTTCGTTCCCAGGGCCTCCTCGTGTACACTGTGTCTGCACTTCCAGCCACACTTACTTTTTGACATTCGCTTCCCCATTTGGGATCCTTCGCAGCTTCTTCTTCTTGAGGATCTTCACGGCCCTCCTGCACAACGTCTCGGAGTCCAGCATTTCCTTGACTTTGCCGTAAGAACCCTCGCCCAGCAGGTCGCCCATCAGGTACTTGCCGATGATCTTAGCTCTCTTTTTCCTCGGCTGGTAGATCACGTCGGTGGAGTCTATCCTGTGGATGAAAGTGTCCACTCCCATCAGGTCGTTCTCACTGATGTAATCCACCACCTCGTCCATCTCGAGATAGTCTCTGAAAGCTGCCAAAATGGGCTCGGAATCCTCGGGCTCCTCTGGCTGCTGTTGTCGTTGTTCCGCTCCATGCAGCATCGCCTCTCCCTCCCTCCCTACCGGAGTTCAGTTGTTAGGCAGCCGCCATTTTGTTTACCTGCCCCTGCACAACTCCGGAGTTGCTGTCGTGCGTCACACCTTCAAACCCGCCCTCCGTCTCCCAATTCGCAATGCCCATTGGTCAAACTGCCTCTCGATCACCCTCATCACCGGGAGACCGGACTTAAGGTCCCGCCTTCGCCCACAGACTATTGCTGCAGTCTCACGTCAATTACTCCCGTTACCTCACAACCAGCAGCAATGTTTCGCCCCCTCTCCGCGCTGTTGAACGCTATTGGCTGCTCGCTAGGGGAACGATAGCGTTATGCGTCAATTATTAGCGTGCTAGCGAATCGGATTGCTCTCTCTATGCTGAAAGCCCATGCTTCAGTGGGGTGTTTCACATGGAATGTCCCAGTGGTAGGAAGAGTGTTATTGGTCTGGTCCTTGTCCAGGCGTTTAATATAGTTATAAGGGACTGAAGGCGTTATTTTTAGATGCCTAGTACTGTCAGACTTTGAACTGCATGCCCTCTAAGTTTAAACGTTTTGTCTATAACCTTTACTAATATAGTTGATTGCTGCAAAACATCAAGTAAATGCAAAATGTAAGGAAGAAACTACATCACAAATTAAGATCATAGTGAGTCTGTTGATTAATGCACCCCGCGGGCAAAACACAATCCTAGGTGATCAATGAAAATAAGCTTTAAAGCTGCGTTGCAGGAAATCGAATATAAAAACAGAAAATATTGGAAATGCTCGGCAAGTCAGGCTGCATCTGCGGGAAGAGAGTTAATCGTTTGAGATAACCAATGTTTCTTAATCAGAACTGACGTTTTACAGTGAATGAAACTAGTTTATTCCTGGCATTCAGCCTGAGAACGACCCGAGTTTAGCCCCCGTCCCCCACCCCCTACTGCTGAGTAGAAAGAATTTGTTACCTTCCAGCAACCAATAAGCAAAAATCAACGGATGCCAGAAATGTGAAGTTTTAAATATCAGAAAATGCTAAAAAAAAATATAGTCAGCAGGTTAGATGGCACCAAAAAGAGAGAAATAAATATACGCATTAAACTGTGTCTGCCAAAAGTTAGGGACCAAGCGAAGTTCAAGTTTATTGTCATCTGGCTGGACGTACAAACAACCAAACCAAACAACGGTCTTCCGGACGAAATTTGAGCTTTCACTGGCTTAAGCGGCGATCATTCGGTTTTAAGTACGGGTTCCACAACTTTTACTAATGCTGCATTGGACTTTTCAAAAAATTCAGTAAATGGCAGAACCTTTAGGAACACTGATGAATAGGGGAATGTTGGGTTTCATCTCCATAGCTGCCTGAAAGTGGCAACACAGTAGATAGTATGGTAAAGAAAGTGTTGGACATACTTGCCTTCATTGATGACAGTGTTGAATATAAAATCAGGAAGTTGTATTGGAGCTGTATAGAACTTTGATGAGGGCACATTTGGAGTATGGTGTGTCACCGTATTACCAGAAGGGTATGGAGGCTTTGGAGAGAGTGCAGAAGAGTTTCATGAGGATGTTGCCGGGATTAAAGTTCAAAGTAAATTTACTGTCTAAGTACTTAAATGTCACCCATATACAATCTTCAGATTCATTTTCTTGTGTGAATACTCAATAATTCTTTAGAATAGTAACCGTAACAGTCAATGAAAGATTGCCAACTTGAGCGTTCAATCAGCGTTCAGAAGACAAAAAAACTGTGCAAATATGAAAATAAATAAATAAATAAATAAATAAGAAAGAAAGAAAGAATAAATACCAAGAACATGAGATGAAGAGTCCTTGAAAGGGAGTCCTTTCATTGTGGGAACATTTCAGTGATGGAGTGAGTAAAGTTATCCCCTTTGGTCCAGGGGCCTGAAGGTTGAGGAGTAGTACGGTTCCTGAACCTGGTGGTGTGAGTCCTGATGTTCCTATACCTCCTTCTTGATGGCAGCAGCAAGAAGAGAGCATGACCTGGGTGCTGGGGGTCCCTGCCGATGGATGCTGCTTTCCTGTGACAGTGTTTCATGTAGATGTGCTGAATGTTTGAAAGGTCTTTACCCATGATGGACTGGAATGTATCCACTACTTTTTGTAGGATTTTCCTTCTGTTTAAGGGCATTGGTGTTTCCATATCAGGCTGTGATGCAGCCAGTCAATATACTCTCCATCATACATCTATAGAAGTTTGTTAAAGTTTTAGATGCCATGCTGATTCTCTACAAACTCGTAGGGTAGTAGAGGTGTTACCCTGTTCTCTTCATAATTGCACTGACATGCTGGGCCCGAGAGAGGTCCTCCAAAATAATAACACTGAGGAATTTAAAGTTGCTGACCCTCTCCACCTCTGATCCTCTGATGAGGACTGACTCATGGACCTCCTGGTTTCCTCCTCCTGAATTCAATTATCAGCTCCTTGGTCTTGCTGACACTGAATAAGATGTTGTTGTTATGGCACGACTCAGCCAGATTTTCAATCTCCTTCCTATATGCTGATTCATCACCAGCTTTGTTGGTTAGGAAACATTCGACGGATAGACAAACTTAGATAGTTCACTTTGGAATGTCAGAGGCTGAAGGGAGACCTGAAAGAAGCAGATAACTTTATGAGAGGCATAGGGAGATAATCAGGGTCTTTTCCCCAGGATGGAAATGTCAAATACTGGAGGACACAGTTTTAGGATGAGAAGGGAAATATTTAAATGAGATTTATGTGCCAAATTTTTTTTTTACACATGGTGCAGTAGGTGCCTGGAACACACTACCAGTGAGGTGGCTGAAGCAGACACGTCAAAGTTGTTGGTGAACGCAGCAGGCCAGGCAGCATCTCTAGGAAGAGGTACAGTCGACGTTTCGGGCCGAGACCCTTCGTCAGGACTAACTGAAGGAAGAGCTAGTAAGAGATTTGAAAGTGGGAGGGGGAGGGGGAGATCCGAAATGATAGGAGAAGACAGGAGGGGGAGGGATGGAGCCAAGAGCTGGACAGGTGATTGGCAAAAGGGATATGAGAGGATCATGGGACAGGAGGCCCAGGGAGAAGGAAAAGGGGGAGGGGGGGAAAACCCAAAGGATGGGCAAGGGGTATAGTGAGAGGGACAGAGGGAGAAAAAGGAGAGAGAGAGAAAGAATGTGTGTATATAAATAAATAAATAAATAACGGATAGAGTACGAGGGGGAGGTGGGGCATTAGCAGAAGTTAGAGAAGTCAATGTTCATGCCATCAGGTTGGAGGCTACCCAGACAGAATATAAGATGTTGTTCCTCCAACCTGAGTGTGGCTTCATCTTTACAGTAGAGGAGGCCGTGGATAGACATATCAGAATGGGAATGGGATGTGGAATTAAAATGTGTGGCCACTAGGAGATCCTGCTTTCTCTGGCGGACAGAGCGTAGGTGTTCAGCAAAACGATCACCCAGTCTGCGTCGGGTCTCGCCAATATATAGAAGGCCACATCGGGAGCACCGGACGCAGTATATCACCCCAGCCGACTCATAGATGAAGTGTCGCCTCACCTGGAAGGACTGTCTGGGGCCCTGAATGGTGGTAAGGGAGGAAGTGTAAGGACATGTGTAGCACTTGTTCCGCTTACAAGGATAAGTGCCAGGAGGGAGATCAGTGGGGAGGGCTGGAGGGGGACGAGTGGACAAAGGAGTCGTGTAGAGAGGGATCCCTGCAGAAAGCGGGGCGGGGGAGGGAAAGATGTGCTTATATCCCTTTTGCCAATCAACTGTCCAGCTCTTGGCTCCATCCCTCCCCCTCCTGACTTCTCCCATCATTTTGGATCTCCCCCTCCCCCTCCCACTTTCAAATCTCATACTAGCTCTTCCTTCAGTTAGTCCTGACGAAGGGTCTTGGCCCGAAACGTCGATTGTACCTCTTCCTAGAGATGCTGCCTGGCTTGCTGCATTCACCAGCAACTTTGATGTGTGTTGCTCGAATTTCCA
This sequence comes from Mobula birostris, assembly GCF_030028105.1. Taxonomy (NCBI): domain Eukaryota; kingdom Metazoa; phylum Chordata; class Chondrichthyes; order Myliobatiformes; family Myliobatidae; genus Mobula; species Mobula birostris. The sequence goes on along the minus strand of NC_092395.1, from coordinate 11,043,310 downwards.
GCATCTGCAGAATTCCTCGTGTTTGCGTGGTTGAAGCAGATATGGTATGGTCTCCAGAGCTCTGACTGTTCTGTTTCAAGATAAATAACTCCTTTACTTAATGTGAAATTCTAATTTTCTCTCACTTGAATAGAAAATATTGGCATTGGTATTTATTATTACATAAAGGCACATTCAAAATTATTCCCATTCCCGTTTCGATGTGTCGGTCCATGGTCTCCTCCTCTGTGGAGGAATAACACCTTATATTCTGTCTGGATAACCTCCAACCTGATGTTATGAGTTTCGAATTCTCCTTTCACTGAACAAATTCCCCCTCCCCCTCCCCCCCCATTCCCCACTCTAACCTTTCATTTCTTCTCATCTGCCTATTACTTCCCCTGGGTTCCCTTCTCGTTCCCTTTCTTCTATTGTCCACTCTCCTCTATCAGATTGTTTCCTCTCCAGCCCTTGACCTTTCACACCCACCTAGCTTCACCTATCACTTTTCAACTAGCCTCCTTTCCCTCCCCCTACTTTTTTACATGAGCACCTTCCCCCTTCCCTCTCAGTCCTGAAGAATGGTCTCGGCCCAAACATCAACTGTTCATTCATTTCCACAGATGCTGCCTGGCCTGCTGAGTTCCTCCAGTGTTTCGTGTGTGTTGATTTGGATTTTCAACATCTGCAGATTTTCTCGTGTTCAAAATTAGAATCTGGGTGATTAAGAGTAATTATGTTGTGAAATTACATCAAAGTTACTGGTGAACGCAGCAGGCCAGGCAGCATCTGTAGGAAGAGGTACAGTCGACGTTTCAGGCCGAGACCCTTCATCAGGACTAACTGAAGAAAGGGCTAGTAAAAGATTTAAAAGCTGCGTTCACCAGCAACTTTGATGTGTGTCGCTTGAATTTCCAGCATCTGCAGAATTCCTCATGTTGTGAAATTAGTTACTTTTGTGGCAGCAGTACAGTGCAAAACATAAGAAATTGCTATGTTAGAAAAATCAATAAATAGAGCAAAAAATAGTGAGGTAGTGTTGATGGGTTCATGGACCGTTCAGAAATCGGATGGTGGGGGAAGAAGCTGCTTCTAAAGTATTAAGTACTGTATACATCTTCAGCCTCCTGTACTGATGGTGATAAGGAAAAGAGGGCATGACCTGAGTGAAGAAGGATCGAAATGATGGATGCTGCCTGCATAAAGATGCCTTTTGAAGATGTCTTCGATGGAGGGGAGGCTTGTCAAGTTTAATGGCATTTAACTATATATATATTATATAAAACAACATTTATCCGAACCAGGGAGTACACATAACAGGCAATAACTTGAGAAAGTGAGGATAACTTCTACAGATGAATTATGCATAAATAAACAAAATACAGTGCATTAATCAAATATTATAAGTTACAGAACAGATTAACCAGTGACACTCTGAATGCGATACGGCAGGGACTTCGGAAACCTAATGGCCTGAGGGAAGAAACCGTTTCCCCTCCTGGCTATTCTTGTAATTATGCATCGGAGTCTCCTGCCTGATGGTAGAAAGCCAAAGAGGGTGCTAGATGGATGGATGAGATCCTTGATAATACTAAGAGCCCTACGAAAATATCCCTGATGGATGGTAGGGAGACCGCCATTCTCACAGTCCTTTGTAAGGACTTCCGGCCCAGTGCTCAGCTGCTCTCATACCAGATGCAGCCGGTCAGGATGCTCTCAATGGTGCTCCTGAAAAATTGAGTTAAAATACGGCATGGGAGGAGCCCGCTGCTGTGCCTTCTTGTTCAGGGAGGTGATTTTAAGGGACCGGGTGAGATCATCCGTGACGTGAACTCGCAGGAACTTGGGGCACTTATCCTTCTCTACGGAGGAGCCATGTATTTGCAGAGCGGGAAGGTTCATCTTCACCTTCCTGAAGTCCACAATGATTTCCTTGGTCTTCTCCACCTTCAGGTTTAGGTTGTTCTTCTCACCCCAACCCACCAGCCGCTCCACTTCCTCTCCGTATTCCGTCTCATCATCATCGCTGATGAGGCCAGCTACTGCTGTGTCATCCGCAAACTTAATGACACAGTCCGAGGTGAACCCTGTGACCCTTCATGCACCAGCAGTGTTCTGAGCACACAGCCCGACTGAAGCCTTTCTGTTGAGAAGTTACAGAGGGAGGTGTGGAGACCAGTGAGGACAGTTTCTCCAATCAGTTTCTGGGGCACGATGGCGTGCCCAAGATGGAGCTGGCTGCGTCTACAACCCCCTGCAGCCTCTCTCAACCCTGCGCACTGGAGCCTCCATACCATACCAGGTCGTGAAGCAAGCAATCAGAATGCTCTCCACCGTATATCTGCAGAACACTCTGGTATGATTCATCCATAGTGCAATTAACAAAGGGGATGTGAGGCAACGTATCAAGTTTCACATTTGAATTGCAATCCAATTAGAATGCTATTGAAATTACATTGCCACATTTAAAATAACAACCACAATTTTGAAGAAATTAGTCATTTATAAATCTTCCAATTTGGCAGATAAAATGATGAAAGTCCAAGATACTGAGGTCAAGTATCCTGTTGTACAAAAAGATTTACATATCCCAATGCATAATGGAACTGTTCTCTGCTGTCCTGAGATGATGGTATCATATATAATATGGTTAATATAACATTCATTTACAAAGTAATTTCAGTTTTATATGTTTGCTTGGATACAAATCATTAGAATGACATTCTTCTGCCTCATATTTCTCCCTCTTCAGCAATGTAATCAGGTTCATATTGGATTCCGGTGATGGAATATAATCCGAAACATTAACACATTAATCTTCTTCTGGCTATTTCTGTTCATCATCAGCATTGTTTTTACTGAGACACTTCATAATCTCCTTTTTCTTCTTCACTTGCATCACATGATGACAATTTTATCGACCTATAATTACAGTGCTGGACAGAAATATTAGTCACATATCCTAGGGTGCCTAAGACTTTTGCACAGTACTGTATTTGTCACGTGGAGCGAAGAACGAGTTTGTAAATCTGGCAGGAGGAAAGGATACGCAAAGATAAGGTAATCTGCAGGAAATTCAAGCAACACACACAAAATGCTGGTGGAACACAGCAGGCCAGGCAGAATCTATAGGAAGAAGCACAGTCGACGTTTCAGTCCTTGGTCTCGGCCTGAAACGTCAACTGTGCTTCTTCCTATGGATGCTGCCTGGCCTGCTGTGTTCCACCAGCATTCTGTGTGTGTTGTTAGGAGAAAAGGATGTTGGGAACAGCAAGGGTAGAGTGCCATGGGAGGGGTGCAGGACAAGTGGCAGAGAAGGAGTGCCAGGAGTGGGGCAGGGGGTGGGGGAGGTTTTACAGATGCAGACACGCTCAGCCCTGAGACACCAGGCAAGGTCACTTGATTCCAAACAACTGGTTTATTGATCATTGCATAACGTCTCTGTGGTCTTCCCACACCCTCCCCTCTCCCTTCTCCTTTTCCCAACCATGATTCCCCTCTCCCTGCCCATTTCCCACTCTCAGTCCACAATAGTGACCCAGATCAGAATCAGGTTTATCATCACTCATATGTCATGAAATTAGTTTTTTTTTGCAGCAACAGCAGTACAGTGCAATACATAAAATTACCACAGTACTGTGCAAAAGTCTTAGGCACCCTAGTTATATATATGTGCCGAAGACTTTCATATAATGCTGTATGTCAAAGTCAAAAGTAGTGATAATTTTCTTTTCTTATTTTATTTTTTTGTTTCCTCCTTCACATCATAATTTAGTAGAAAGTAAATGAATCTCTTTCAAAGTTCAAAGTAAATTTATTATCAAAGTACATATATATTACCATATATAATCCTGGGATTCATTTACTTACAGGCATATGCAACAAAACTATAGAATAATGATCATACAGAGTCAATTAAAGATCACACCAACTTGGATATTCAACCAGGATGCAAAATGCACAAAGAAGAAACAATACTATAAATAAATAAGCAATAAATATCAAGAACATGAAATGAAGAGTCCTTCACAGTGAGTCCATAGGTTGTGGGAACATTTCAATGATGGGGCAAGTGAAGTTGAACAAAGTTATCTGCTTTGATTCAAGAGCCTGATGGTTGGGGGGTAGCAACTGTCCCTGAACCTGCTGATGTGAGTCCTGAGGTTCTTGTACCTTCTTCCTGATGGCAGCAGCGAAATGAGAGCATACCCTGGGTGGAGAGGTCAGTGATGATGGAAGGTGCTTTCCTGCGTCAGAATCTCAAGCAGATGCTCTCAGTGGTTGGGAGGGCTTTACTCCTGATGGACTGGGAGTATCCACTACTTTTTGTGGGATTTTCCATTCAAGGGCATTGGTGTTTCCATACCAGGCTGTGAAGCAGCCAGTCAATATTCTCTCCACAACATATCTATAGAAGTTTTCAAAGTCTTAGATGCCAGGCCAAATCTCTGCAAATTCCTAAGGAAGTAGAGACCTTGCCACACTCTCTTTGTAATTGCACTTAAGTGCTGGGTCTAAGACAGTTCCTCTTCTTGCACTTCTTGAAATAGATATGGGGTGGTGAATTAAAGGGGATAATATCCTGTAGGTGTAAGAAGGATGTATTCGTGATGCCAGCATTGTTTTTTCGCACAGGAAGTGGAAGCTGTGTGGAGTATGCTGCCAAGGATGGTGGTAGAGGCAAATACATCAGGGATACTTAAGGAAGTCTTAAATAGGCAAATGGTGACTGGCTGCATTATGACCTGGTACGGGAACACCAATGCCTTTGTGCGGAAAATCCTAGAAAAGGTACTGGATTCAGTCCAGTACATCACAGGTAAAACCCTCCCAACTGTTAAGCACCTCTACATGAAACATTGCCGTAGAAAAGCAGCATCCAGCATCAAAGGTCCTCACCACCCAGGCCATGCTCTTTTCCCACTGCTGCCATCCGATAGAAGGTACAAGAGCCTCAGGACTCACACCACCCAGTTCAAGAACAGCTACTACCCCTCAACCATCAGGCTCTTGAACAAAAGAGGATAGCTGCACCCACTTAAGGACTCTGTTACATTGTTATTAGTTTGTTTACAGTTTATAGTTCCTGATGTTTACAGTTTACAGTTACTGTTCTATAGATTTGCTGAGTATGCCCATAGAAAAAGAACCTTAGGGATGTATGTGGTGACATAATAAATTTTATTTTGAACTTTGAACATGGATGACAAAAAAATGAAGGTCTACATAGGAGGGAAAGGTTAGATTGATCTTGGAGTTGGTTAAAGGGTTGATGTAACATTGTGGTCTGAAGTGTCTGTACTGTGCTGTAATGTTCTATGAAACAAAAATCTGTCAGTAAATTAGTATAGGAGAGCATGCAGAGAGCATCATTGCACTGAGCCTTGGTAATGTGTAAGGAGGATGCACAGATGCTGGATCTATATACTGTACCTGTGCCAGGTTGATAAGCTTTGGTGAGTGCACAGAGATTCAAACTGAGAAATATCCACATGGGCAGTGGGTCACAGGTGCAGCACAGATCCCTTTTGCTTGTCATAAGGTGAATGTCAGTTTTTGCCTACCTGGGAATTCTCTCCGTTCTAAATCAAAAAGGTTTCAGGCTGAGGTCCCACTTCAGGGCCATGAGCGTACAAACCTGAGCCAACAATCCAGTTTAGTACTGAGGGAGAGCTGTACAACCGACAGTGCCGTGTTTTAATCTGCCTTCCTAGATGGATGTAAAAGAACCACTGTACTGGGTCAAAGAAATTGGTGTCTTGGCCAATCAGGGAGCAACTGTGGATTGGAATAAAGAGCCGAAACGTTCCTCCAGTATTTTGTGTGTTGTGTATATTCCTCTGACATACCCCTATACTTTCCTCTAAACACATTATAATTATGACCTCTTGTATTATCCGTTCTTAAGAGATGTCTAGAACAAATCTCAGGAAGCTTAGCAAAGCAGTCCATTTTGATTTGCTCCTCATAAAACAGCCTAAGCATAAATTCCTGTCAGAGAGTCTACACTGGCTGCAGTGTATACTACAGACAAAATGCACCGCATTTACGTACCAAGGTGTCTCCAACAGCACCTCCCAAACCCATGACCTCTGTACCACCAAGAAAGATGTATGGAAATGCCATCAACCACAGGTTCTTCCCAAATAATGATGTTGCTGGTACTTTGTGACCACTGAGTATAAATCTTGGAATTCCCCACTGATAATTCCCCACCTTATGCGCACTTCTAGTGCGCATGCACTGGTCGTGCATGCAGCCTGTTACAGCCGTTCCAGGTCAGTATTCTTACTTATTTCTTCTTACTTTTTAACTTACGTTATGTCTTGTATTTTTTTTTGCACGGTAAGACGTCGAAGCTGCACCCTCTCTACTATGCTGGTAGAGAGAGTTTTATTTGGGTTTTTAGTGCTGGAAATAGTTACATTCCGACACGTCTCATTAGCGGGACAGAAGCATGGTAGAATTGTGTATTCCAGAGATCAGCTGATTGAGCTTATGCCGGCCGGTTTAGTGAGCAGAGCGGCGGACACCCCTGCTGAAATCTGGAGGAAAACACACAGAGGATGCAGAGGGGGATCACAAAGTTGGGGAAAGAGGACCAGGTCGAGACAACAGAGACTTATGGAGAAGAGGAGTTCAGTGGGTAATAAAATGGACACGTTTACGGCGCTAGCCAGGCGTCAGAGAACATTTCGGGAGTGCAACGTTATGTGTTTCACTGGAACGGGGCTGCACGAGGACATACCCGATCAAAACTTCTCCATGGACGGCTTCCAGACAGTTTGGGCTAACCAGAAGTGCACTGAGAGCGGTAAGCGTAAAGGAGTTGGGTGCTTACTGTTCTGGTTCACAACAGATGGTGCAATCCGGGTCATTTTACGATCGAGGAACGTGTTTGTAGACCGAATATTGAACTTTTTGCTGTTGGACTTTGGCCATATTCCACCATGATACAACACTGGGCGGCACGGGAGGTCATTCCTGCCTGTGGCCATCAAACTTGCAGCTCCTCCCGTGGAGGGTCAGACACCCTGAGCCAATAGGCTGGTCCTGGACTTACTTTCCATCTGGCATAGTTTGTATTTTGTTGTTTGACTGTTTGTGGTTTTTGTATTGCTATATTTATGCTCTATTCTTGGTTGGTGCAGCTGTAACGAAACCCAATTTCCCTCGGGATCAATAAAGTATATCTATCTATATAAGTCTGTAGTGTCTAAGGCTTCTTGCTTAGGTTTCCAACAATAATCAGCCAGCACTGATGGATTCCATTTACCCTGGTACAGTTTCCCCATGACCACAATGTCCAGGTGAAACCTTTCATTATTCTCGTCACTGGTAGCACCAAGAATTGCAGGGAAGAGGTCTAAATGGAAATGCAGAAAATTAACCTTTAGTGACATGTTGTTTTTCATGGTTTTGTATGTTGTCAACCAGCTGCACATAGTTTTGTGCTCTGTATTTGCCAAGAAATTTTTCAACAACATCCTTGAATGCCTTCCCTGTGACTTTCTCTGGTCCCAGTAGAAGTTCTTCAAATTGTCTGTCATTGATGTCCTGTTTGATTTGTGGACCAACAAAAATTCCTTCCTTGAAATTGGCATCAGTTTTTCTGACTTGAATTATGAATTGAAATAACAAATGTAAAAAATGGTGAGTGACAGGGAAATTTCATGGTGATTTTCATGATCAGCAGCCAAAAATCCATAAGAAAAACCTAAGGGTATTCAGGAAGCAAAATCTTTGTTGTCGAGTGTAATAAACCTGATTTTGGTACTGACTGAACTGCTGTTATGTTGGATGTACTCATCTTCACATTCATACCAAAACCAGATCTGAGCCCTCACAAAAATGGTGAAATTGGACAAAAGCAACAATGCAGCAACACTGGGATGTAAAATATCCAGAAATTGGCAATAAAGGTGAGCTACACATTTCCCTCCGGGACTAATGTGTTAAAGCATAGGAAACCTTACAAATCCCTCCCTCAGCACTTCTCTAACTGAAATCTTGTATATCTCCCTTTTTATTTTCTATAAAGTGTATTCAATGACTGCAATATCACAACAAACCCCCATATACAATGTTCAAGACTACATTAAAATGCACTACTTACAAATACAAGAGATTCTGCAGATGCTGGAAATCCAGAGTAGCACACATAAAATAATGGAGGAACTCAGCAGACCAGGCAGCATCCATGGAAATGAATAAACAGTCGATATTCGGCTGAGACCCGTCATCAGGACTGGAAAGGGAGGGAGAAGAATCCAGAATAAGAGGGTAAGGAGGAGAGGTGAAGGGGAAGATGGGTGGCTGGGAGAGAGGGGATGAAGTAAGAAGCTGGGAGGTGGTAGATGGACTAAATAAAGGACTGAAGAAGAAGGAGAAGGAAGAATCTGATAGGAGAGGGCAGTGAATACTGCAAAAAAGAAAGCAAAATAGTTGTGTGGTGTTCATGACCCATTCAGAAATCTTTTGGTTTAGGAAAGGAGCTGTTCCTAAAAGTTGCGTGTGTCCTCAGGCTTCCGTACCTCCTTCCTGATGACAATAATGAGAAGAGGGCTTGTTCTGGATGGTGAAGGTCCTTAATGAAGGATGCTGCCTCCCCAGCAACACACACAAAATGCTGGAGAAACTCAGCAGGTCAGGCAGCACCAATGGAAAGGAATAAAGATTCAACATTTTGGGCTGAGACCTTTCATCAGGACTGGAAAGGAAGGGGAAGGTGCCAGAATATAAGATGGGCAGGAAGGGGAAGGAGGATAGCTGGAAGGTGATTGGTGAAGCCAGGTGGATGGGAAAGGTAAAGGGCTGGAGAAGAAGGAATCTGATATGAGAGTGGACCATGGAAGAAAGGGAAGAAGGAGAGGCACCAGGGGGCGGTGATAGGCAGGTGAGGAGAAGTAAGAGGCCGGAGTGGGGAATGGGAGAAGAGGAAAGAGGGAAGGGAAAAGAAAAAATATTACCGGAAGGAGAAATCAATCTTCATACCATCAGTTTGGAGGCTACCCAGACAGAATGTAGGGTGTTGCTTCTCCATCCTGAGTGTGGCTTCATCATGACAGAAGAGAAGGCCATGGACCAACGTGTCAGAACGGGAAAGGGGTTAGAAGTTAAAATGGTTGGGGAATAACACCTTATATTCCGTTTGCATAGCCTCCAACCTGATGGCATGAACATCGATTTCTTGAACTTCTGGTAATGCCCCCCCACCCCCACCCCCACCCCTCCTTCACTGTTTCCCAACCCCTTTTTCCCTCTCTCACCTTATCTCCTTGCCCACCAGCCTCCCTCTGGTGCTCCTCCCACCTTCTCTTTCTTCCATGGCCTTCTGTCTCTCACCAATTTACTTTACAGCACTTTACTTCATCCCCTTCCCCTTCAGATTCCACCTATCACCTTGTCTTTCTCTCTCCCCACCTTTTAAATCTACTCCTCAGCTTTTTCTCTCCAGTCCTGCCGAAGGGTTTCGGCCCGAAACGTCAACTGTACCCTTTTCCATCGATGCTGCCTGGCCTGCTGAGTTCCTCCAGCATTTTGTGTGTGTGTTGCTCAGACTTCCAGCATCTGCAGATTTTCTCTTGTTTGAGGTTAGCCACAGGAAATTCTGCTTTTAGCAGATGGAGTGGAGGTGCTCAACAAAACAGTCCCCCAATTTACATCAGGTCTCAACAACGTAGAGGAGGCCTCACCAGGAGCACCAGACACAATAGACAACCCCAACAGGTGAATTATTGCCTCCCCCTTCAGGGTGTTGGGGGGCCTGAATGAAACTATTAATAGTTTCAAATTAAAGTACTGTTGTTACTATCTGCAAGACAATCAAGTGTCTGAGGGGCCCTGTATATCTCTCTTTCCACATCCTGACAATGTTTTCTCTCTCCACAGATGGTATCTGACCTGCTGAGTTTTTTTTTCCAGCGCTTTTGATTTCACTGTAAGACAACCCCAGTGTTACGCTGCACTTATATCTCTACTGATTCTGAACAGGAGAGAAGATAACATTTCAATAATTTTGATGAAACTTTATTGATATTAAAGAATGACTATGTTGCTTTCTCCTTCAATACCACCTAACCCATTGAGTTTTTGCTGAATTTTCTATTGTAATTTCAGGTTTTCAACATATGCAGCTTTTTTTTGGCTTTATGTTTAAATGATACACTACCCCTATTTAAGTTTTTGTTTGAAATATAGAAAGTCCACCATATGGTTTAGGAAACATAGATAGATTTGAACAGGAGTAGCCCATTTACCTAATAGAACCTGCCCCGCCAACTTAGTTCCTAATATACCATTTATACCATGCATTTTATGCACTTTTTTGCCAAAGAAATTTTACAGTTTTCATTACGTGAATATTTCTTTATTACGTGGGAAAATCCTGCAAAAAGTCATGGATGCAGTCCAGTCCATCACAGATGAAGCCCTCCACATCATTGAGTGCACCTGCATGGAGTGTTGTCACAGGAAAGCAGCATCCATTGTCAGGGACCCCCACCACCCAGGACGTACTCTCTTCTCACTGCTGCCATCAGGAAGAAGGTCCCACACCACCAGGTTCAGGAACAGTTATTACCCCTCAACCATCAGGCTCTTGAACCAAAGGAGATAACGTCACTCAACTTCAGTTACCCTATCATTTAAATGTTCCACAACCAATCGACTCACTTTCAAGGACTCTTCATGTTATGTGTTTGGTAGTTATTGCTTATTTATTTATTATTATTATTTCTTTCTTTTTGTACTTGCACAGTGTGTTGTCTTTTGCACACCGGTTGAAGGCTTAGGTTGGTGAAGTCTTTCATTGATTCTATTATGGTTATTATTCTATTATGGGTTTATTGAGTTTGTCCACAGGAAAATGAATCTCATGTATTTTAATAATAAATTTACTTTGAACTTTGAACTTTAGCATAAAAGTATATGAAACTTCAGCGATCACAGTGAGGAAAGGGTTCCGAATGTGTGGCTGCTATATTTTTTTATTGAGATACAAATCAGAGTTGGCCCTTCCAGCCCTTTGAGCCACGCCATCCAGCAGCCCCCGAGCCTAATCACAGGACCATTTACAATGACCAATTAACCAGCCATCCAGTGCTTCTTTGGACCATGGGAGGAAACAGGAACACCCGGAGGAAACCCATGCAGTCACGGGAAGAACATGCACACTCCTTACAGGCAGCAGCGGGAATCGAGCCCGGGCTGGTACTGTCCGATGAAAGAACATTGACCTGATACATTAAATCTGTTTTTCTCTTCACACATGATGGCTGATCTGATGAGCATTTCCAGCATTTTCTATTTTTATGTCGCATCTCTATTTCTTTAGCAGAGTCCAAAATGCCATACTGATTAGAGCTTGCCCATTTTGAGGGAGACACATTTATACCTCAATGATTTCATATCCTTTGTAGGAATTGATGACAAAGTCAGAAGCTTGAAATATTTCCTTTATTTCCTGGAAACTGTGCAGAAGATAGGCACGGCTCCTGAAGCTTTTTCTAGGTTATGGCTTGCTGCCGCTCTTGTGCAGCCTGAATATAACATGTGTGCAATGTACAAGAGGTATCTGCCAGATTAATCTGGATCACATTGAAAGGCACCATCAAAGCAGTCAAAGCTTAAGCATTTTTATCACCAATGCTGTTCAGACCATCTGTGTGCGCAATATAACTCCTAGCTGGATTATTTTGTTGTAAGACACTTAGCAGCAATGCATTGAAAACTAAAGGCTAGAATTTTTAAATTAACATTGAACTTAAATAATTTCAATTGCCATATGTGGATAAATTAGACATTCTAGATACAACATGTTATAATAGTTACCCGAGGTGAAGGTTAAAGAAATTTTCATCATCAACACAAGAGGTTCTGCAGCTGCTGGAAATCTTGAGCAACACACATTAAATGTTGCAAAAACTCAATGAGTTAGGCAGCATCTATAGAGAAGAATAAATAGTCATTGCTTTGGGCCAAGTCACTTCATCAGGACTGGAGATGAAGGGGAAGGAGCCAAAATAAGGGGTGGGGGAGGGGAAGGAGCCCAAGGGAGCAGGTGATAGGTGAAGCCAGGTAAGGGGGAGGGTGGGTGGTTGGGTGGGGGGAGGGGATGAAGTCAGAAGCTGGGAGGTGATGGGTGGGAGAGGTAAAGGGCTGAAGAAGGAAGAATATGATTTATTTATTGAGATACAGCATGGAATAGCCCTCCGAACCATAAGAACATAAGAAATAGGAGCAGGAATAGGCCATCTGGCCCATCAAGCCTGCTCCACCATTCAATAAGATCATGGCTGATCTGGCCATGGACTCATCTCCACCTACCTGCCTTTTCCCCATAACCCTTAATTCCCCTACTATGCAAGAGTCTATCCAACCTTGTCTTAAATATATTTACTGAGCTAGCCTCCACTGCTTCATTGGGCAGAGAATTCCAAGATTCACCACCCTCTGGGAAAATCAGTTCCTCCTCATCTCTGTCCTAAATCTACTCCCCCCGAATCTTGAGCCATGCTGCCCAACAATCCCCCGATTTAATCCTAGCCTAATTACTGGACAGTTTACAATGACCAACTAACCTACCAACTGATACACCTTTGGAGGAAACTAGAGCACCTGGAGAATAAACAAGTTCCTTACAGTCAGCGGCGGGAATTGAACCTGGGCCGCTGGTACTGTAGAGCGTTGAGCTTACAATACGCCACCGTATCGCCTTGCAGGACAGAGGAGAGTGAACCTTGGGAGAAAAGGAGGGAGGAGGGGCTCTAGACGGAGGTGATGGGCAGGTGAGAAGCGACAAAGGGTGAGAAGAACCAGAGTGAGAAATGGAAAAAGAAAGAAGGGAGAGAGGGGAAAAATTACAGTTTCTGCAACATTTTGTGTGTTGCTCAAGATTTCCAGCATCTGCAGAACCTCTTGCGCTGATGATGAAAATTTCTTTAACCTTCAGCTATGGTAAGCACTATAACATGTTGCATCTAGAACATCTAAATAATCCAGGTACGACAAATGAAATTATTTAAGTTGAATGCTAGTTTTAAAATTCTAACCTTTAGTTTTTGATGCTTTGTTGCTCTCAAGGGAGTTACCATGAGCGGCTTACAACAGAATTACCCCAGCTAGGAGTTACAGAGCACTCGCAGATGGTTTCAACAGCACTGGTGATGAGAATGCTTAGGCTTCAACAGCTCTGATGGTGCCTTTCAACATGATCCAGATTAATTTGGCAGATAGAAGTTAGAGAAATCGATGTTCATGCCATCAGTTTGGAGGCTACCCAGACTGAATATGAGGTGTTGCTCCTGCAACAGTTTGGTCTCGGCACGATGGGAGAGGAGGCCGTGAACTGACAGGTCAGAATGAGGGTGGGAAGCCGAATCACGTTGAAATGGGTGGTCACTGGAAAATCCCACTTCTTGTGGTGGATGGAGTGAAGGTGAGGACAAAGCTCTTAAATGATGATTGTAAAGTTCCGTCCATGACAGTAAAATCCTGTGAAATTGATACTGATGAAAGATTATTGACTGAAAATATCAATTCTTAATGAACTTATTGAAATTTACTGAATACTGAAAGGCCTAGACAGAGTGGACGTGCAGAGGGTGATTCCTATGGTGCAAGAGTATAGGGCTGGAGGGCACAGCCTCAGGATAGAAGGACACCACTTTAGAACGTTTGGAATTCATTGCCACAGATGGCTGTGGAGGCAAAGTTATTGGGTATATTTAAAGCAGAGGTTGATAGGTTCTTGATTAGTGAGGACATCAAAAGCTACAAGGAGAAGGCAGGAGAATGGGGTTGAGAGGGATAGTAAATCAGCCTTGATGGAATGGCAGAGTGGACATGATGGGCCAAATGGCCAAGTTCTGCTCCTATGTCTTACGGTGTTATGTCCTTATACTGTAGCTGTGGTGAGGTAGAGATAGGAAGAGTCAATGGGGAAAGGATTTGGAATGGTGAATGACTCAAAGCAGATAGAGACAGAGTCCCAGGCACTGGTCCCAAGGCCTAGGACTGGGAGGGATTGCTAAAGAAATCACACATAGAAGAATTTATCTGGATCAAATGGATACTTTGCACTTCTTCTAACAATTACACTGAGGCATGCTCCAATTCTCAAGGCACAGGTCAATGATACATGTGTAAGTGTTGCATATCATGTGACATCACCGCACGTGCTCTGTGACCTCCATGTGTGCATATGTCAAATGTACAGAAAGACCAGAATAAAAATTCGGAAATGCACGACCAGGGTACTGGCTACCTAATCAAATTCTTGACAACATTTGACTACATAATCCTACATGATAGAATTTCCAGGCCTCAAGACACTGGAAGTTTCAGTCTCTAAACACCTCATGCCTGAGAAAAACAGCAGCAGTCACTCCACTCCTTACTCAATATCACACATAAAAATTGCTGGTGAACGCAGCAGGCCAGGTAGTATCTATAGGAAGAGGTACAGTCGACATTTCGGGCCGAGACCCTCCGTCCTGACAAAGGGTTTTGGCCCGAAACATCGACTGTACCTCTTCCTAGGAATGCTGCCTGGCCTGCTGCATTCACCAGTAACTTTTATGTGCGTTGCTTGAAATTCCACCATCTGCAGAATTCCTCGTGTTTGCCTTACTCAGTATCTTGGCTGCCTTTGAATATGGCCAAAAATCTCAGATCTTCAATCACATTTTTTTTGTAGAAAGACCAAAGCAGTGAACAATGCTCCATAATTTTCTTCCATAAAAAGCAGCTGGAAAGGTCAGATAAGTGGAAGGAGTTCTTTGGTAATACCAGGGCCTGATAAGAACTGATTTTTCCACAATGTTTACGTCTATTATGGTTTCCAGCTGAGATCAACCACTACATTTTACTCAATATGAAACAATGTGCGATCTTATCAGGCTCCTGGTGGTAAGAACATTTCATTGTGGCTTGCAGCAACTGCACATAGATGAACAAACACTTGGGATATTATTTGATCTACTTTGTGGCAATCCATTGTACAGCTGTTACTGTCAAAACTGCTAATGAATGGATTGTCAATACAATGTTACATAGTCTCATTCATTCTAAAGTAATTCATGAACTTAAACTTCCTTTTACTGTTAGACCAGCTAAGACAGATATGGCTCTATAAGACTGTCGGTGAACATGTATAAACTGGTCACATAAAGGCTGTTAATTTCAATGGCTGATTCAGTGCAGGGCGATGTTTCTGTAGATAAAGTCAAACATTCAAAGACCACCTTTAACTCTCATCAAGGAATATTGAGCAGGCGAGGTAGCTGACCGGAAAGTACAGTCACCTGGGTTTATTTATTATTTCCAGAATTCAAAAGTTAAAGTGAAAATACAGTATGGTCTATAGGTGGTGGAAGACATGTTCTGGATTTTTAATAGGGTCTGAATTTATGTTGGGCCTTGGAGAGAGTGTGTGTGAATAACCTGTGCAGTTTTGATTTCCTGAAAATTATATACAGTAAGGTATTTGCCAACATGGAGCGGAGAGCAAGTTTGTAAACCTGGCAGGAGCAAAGGATGTTGGGAATGGTGAGGGTGGGGTGCTGCAGGAGGGGTGTGGGACAGGTGGCAGAGAAGGAGTGCCAGGGCCCTGGGGTGGCGTGGCTGCAGATACACCCAGCCCTGAGACTCCAAGCAAGGTCATTTGATTCCAAATTGATCACTACAGAATGTCTCTCCGGTCCTTCCCACTCCCTCCCCCCTCCCTTCCCCTTTCCCCAACCGTGATTCCCCTCTCCCTGCCCCCTTCCCACTCTCAATGGAGACCCAAATCAGCATCAGGTTTATCGTCACTCACATATGTCATGAGATTTGTGGGGTTTGTTGTGACCGCAGTACACTGCAATACATAAATTTACTGCAGTGCTGTGCAAAAGTCTTAGGCACCCTATCTACATATATGTGCCTAAGATTTTAGTACAGTACTGTATATACCATGTGGGGATTCATTAGATTGGTTTGGGAGTTACTTTATGAGGAGTGATTGAAAGGCCTGGTTAGAGGAAGAGAGTCCAGGACCAGAAGCCACAGCATCAGAATTGAAGGATGTTCCTTTAGAGCAGGGATGAGGAGAAAAATTCTCATTAGCCAGAGGATGGTGAATCTGTAGAATTCATTGTCATAGGTTGCTGTGGTGGTCAAGTCTTCAGGTATATTTAAAGCAGAGGTTAATAGGTTCTTGATTAGTCAGGGTGACAAAGGACACAGAGAGAAGGCAGAAAGATGGGGCTGAGAGGGAATATAGATCAGACATCGAATAAATGCCTTTTTCTGTTCCAATGTCATATGGTCTATGGGCTCTTGGTGTAATGAATACTTAAATTAGAGAAATTTGTGAGTATAATTTAAGATAAATTTATCAGAGGATAGAGTGGTTATGTGGGATGTTACTGCAGCATATTTTAAGAAGCCAGCGACTCTTCCAGCATCTGGGGTCAACAGCTGTGCAGGAAGTGTCTCCAGCTGCAGATACTGGAGACCTTGTTTCAAAGCTGGAACTCTGCTTCGGTTATTCCAGAGTATCTGACAGCCTGAGATCATTGCGTTCAGTCACACTCCAGGCTAAGAATGCACAGACATAAAGAGAATGGATTAGAAAGATTAGTTTTATTTGTCCCATATACATCGAAACATATAGTTTATTTATTTGTTTATTAATTGAGATACAGCACGGAATAGGCCCCTCCAGCCCTTTGGGCTGCGCCACCCAACAGTTCCCCGATACAGTCCTAGCTTAATCACGGGACAATTTACAATGACCAATTAACCTATCAACTGGTACAGCTTTGGACTGTGGGAGGAAACTGGAGCATCTGGAGGAAACCCACACTGTCACGGAGAGAACGTACAAACTTCTCATAGGAAGCAGCGGGAAATGAACCTGGGTCACCGGCGCTGTGAGGCGTTGTGCTAACCACCATGCTACCTTGCTGTCCTAAAGTGAAAAGCGTCGTTCGGGGGATGAGCTGGGAGCATCCCGCAGATGTCGCCACTCCTCTGGCACCAACATAGTATGCCCACAACTTGCAAACCTAACCTGTATGTCTTCAGAATACGGGAACAGGAGCAGCCAGAGCACACGGTTGCAGGAAGAACGTAAAACCTCCATACAGACAGCAGCGAGAATTGAACCTCAAACCTACAGCTAGCCTGCTGGAAAGTATTACGCTGATGACCCTTTTGCTGTGCCATTCTCACCACTGCTCTGACTGGGTGATTGTCAGGTGAAGCAGGTAGTGCAGGAATCTCTTGATGCCAGACCTCTCTCAAACCAATCTACCATTTAGACCACAAGACCATAGGACAAAGAAGCAGAAGCCGGCCATTCGGCCCATCGAGTCTGCTCAGCCATTTTATCATGAGCTGATCCATTCTCCCATTTCGTCCCACTCCCCCGCCTTCTTACCATAATCTTTGATGCCCTGGCTACTCAGATACCTATCAATCTCTGCCTTAAATACACCCAATGACTTGGCCTCTACTGCTGCCTGTGGCAACAAATTCCATAGATTCACCACCCTCTGGCTAAAAAAATTTCTTCGCATTTCTGTTCTGAATGGGCACGAAGAAATTTTAGGAGACAACTGGATGATGGCTCCTCAGGGTTTGTGACAAGAGTCAGGTCCGTGTCCCTGTCTGTGGATCCGCCGCACAGCGGGTGAGGACGGAAAGTGGGAGAGCTGCAGAGACAGGGAATTGAATTTTAAGGGGAACAGAGGCATTTCTGCCTCTGCAAATGTGTCTCCAAGAGAGCATGTTGCCTCCTTTGCATTAGGTTCAAGAATGTCATTGAGTAACTACAGTTCATGGTGGAGGGGGAGGGTGAACAATAGAGGTGCAGTCAGTGGGATCCCAGTAATCCCGGACTACTCTTAGTGGACAAGCATAGCAATAGGAGGATAGGTGAGATAGTAATTCAAACAATTAATGTTAGGTATGGATGGCTGGGGTAGAGATAAGTCTTTACCAAAGGAGGTGTAAGGTGCTCCTTCCCTTCGCCAGCCTGCAGGTCACCCTTGGGCAAGGTGTAGCACCTGCTTAGCCCCCCGATCAGGGTCATGTGAAGCCATAAGAGCAGGTGGTGGATGGTCGTATGAGCAACCGGTGCATATCACTAGTCCTGGTTATTTGACCAGGTAGACCATCTCTGAAGAGTAGCGATAATGGCTGGGGTCACCCATCCTGTAAAGACGCGGTCCAGAAGAAGGCAATGGCAAACCACTTCAGCAGAAAAATTTGCCAAGGACAATTGTGGTCATGGATAGACCGTGATTGCCCACGTCATACGACATGGCACATAATGATGATGATGAATGTGAGGAAAAGAAATACAACTGAAAGCTGATAAATTCTCTGGAATGATAGAAAGGATACTAAAAGAACGTGCCTACAGAAGTAGTGGATGCACTTATTGTAATCTTCTGGAAATCCCTAAATTAACTGTGCTAAATGTATGTGATGGCAATATTAAGATTTAGAGTTCCTCTTCAGAAATTCACATGAAGAGTTTAATGGCCAGTGGAACAAAGTCCATTGAAACTAAATTTCAGAAATGAAGTGCAACAAGCTCACTAAACTGAATAAGTAATCGAGGACTCTACCAATGGGAATTAAAGGAGTTTGTTCAGTTACGTCCCTTAATTTAATATTGGTATTGTTTTATTACTGTCACATGTACAGCGAACAGTGAAAAGCTTGTTTTGCAAATGAAATCATTGCACGGTGCATTCAGGTAGAACAATAACACTGCAAAATAATGGACAAAAGGAAGTAACGCACATAAAAATTGCTGGTGAACGCCGCAAGTCAGGCAGCATCTCTAGGAAGAGGTACAGTCGACGTTTTGGGCCGAGACCCTTCGTCAGGACTAACTGAAAGAAGAGATAGTAAGAGATTTGAAAGTGGGAGGCTGATGTCTACTATAAGCTGATGGACTCTCACAGCTACCTGGACTATTGCTCTTCTCACCCTGTCTCTTGCAAAAATGCCATCCCCTTCTCGCAATTCCTCCTTCTCCGCCGCATCTGCTCTCAGGATGAGGCTTTTCATTCCAGGACGAAAGAGATGTCCTCCTTTTTTAAAGAAAGGGGTTTCCCTTCCTCCACCATCAACTCTGCTCTCAAACGCATCTCTCCCATTTCACGCACATCTGCTCTCACCCCATCCTTCCGCCACCCCACAAGGAATAGGGTTCTCCTTGTCCTCACCTACCACCCCACCAGCCTCTGTGTCCAAAATAAAATTCTCCGTAACTTCCGCCACCTCCAACGGGATCCCACCACTAAGCACATCTTTCCCTCCCCTCCCCTCTCTGCTTTCTGCAGGGATCGCTCCCTACGTGACTCCCTTGTCCATTCGTACCCCCCATCACTTCCCACCGATCTTCCTCCCAGCACTTATCCTTGTAAGCGGAACAAATGCTACACATGCCCTTACACTTCCTCCCTCACCACCATTCAGGGCCCCAGACAGTCCTTCCAGGTGAGGCGACACTTCACCTGTGAATCGGCTGGGGTGATGTACTGCGTTGGGTGCTCCCGATGTGGCCTTCTATATATTGGCGAGACCTGACACAGGCTGGGTGACCATTTCGCTGAACACCTACGCTCTGTCTGCCAGAGAAAGCAGGATCTCCCAGTGGCCACACATTTTAATTCCACATCCCATTCCCATTCTGATATGTCTATCCACGGCCTCCTCTACTGTCGAGATGAAGCCACACTCAGGTTGGAGGAATAACACCCCTATATTCCGTCTGGGTAACCTCCAACCTGATGGCATGAACATCGACTTCTCTAACTTCCTTCAATGCCCCACCTCCCCTTCGTACCCCATCTGTTATTTATTTCTCTCTCTCTCTCTCTCTCTCTCTCTCTCTCTCTCTTCTTTTTCTCCCTCTGTCCCTCTCACTATACTCCTTGCCCATCCTCTGGGCTTCCCCCCTCCCCCTTGTCTTTCTCCCTGGGCCTCCTGTCCCATGATCCTCTCATTTCCCTTTTGCCAATCACCTGTCCAGGTCTTGGCTCCATCCCTCCCCCTCCTGTCTTCTCCTATCATTTTGGATCTCCCCCTCCCCCCCCACTTTCAAATCTCTTACTAACTCTTCTTTCACTTAGTCCTGACGAAGGGTCTCGGCCCGAAACGTCAACTGTACCTCTTCCTAGAGATGCTGCCTGGCCTGCTGCGTTCACCAGCAACTTTGATGTGTGTTGCTTGAAATTCCAGCATCTGCAGGTTTCCTCATGTTTGCAGACAAAAGGAAGTGCAGTGCAGGTAAACCATAAACTGCAAGGTCATAACAAGGTAAATTGTGAGGTCAAGAGCCCATCTTATCTTTCAAGAGGTCCCTTCAAGAGACTAATAACTGCAGGATAAACGCTTTTTTTGAGCCAGGTGCTATGTGCTTTCAGGCTTTTATATCTTCTCACTGATGGGAGGGGGAAGCAGAGAGTGTGCCTGCAGTGGGTGGGGACTTTGATTATGCCGGCTGCTTTACCGAGGCAGCAAGAAGTATGGTCGTCCTGACGAAGGGTCTCAGCTCAAAACATCAACTGTACTCTTTTCCATTGATGCTACCTGACCTGCTAAGTTTCTCCAGCATTGTGTGTGTGTGTGTGTGTGTGTGTGTGTGTGTGTGTGTGTGTGTGTGTGTGTGTGTGTGCTGCTAAGAATTATAGTATACAGCTTTGACCATGCTTTTACCTTAGTAACTCTAAATCAAAAATATGAACACCAAAATTACTGTATATTTTGATGGCACTTATTAAATTCTAACTATGTGTTTTAATCTTTGAATTCAGATTTACTGTGTCCATGAAATAGATGGACTGGAAATTCATTTATACAACTCCAAAAAAAAATCCGTTTTAAGCTGTTGAAAATCAGCTTATCCTGAAATAGAGCTGGATTGCCCCGGTTCTGGATGTCTTGGTTTCTGGATCTTGGCTGCAAGATTACAAGCTTGGAGGTAATTTCTGAATCAGTAAAGGGTTGGAAATCCACACAAAATCTGACTGTCCAAACTAAATCAGGACTGCCAGGAATTATGCCTGTGGTTACAGAAGCTGCCCACCAGGCAATAGGACAGTGGTTAAATGTAAAACCAGATGCTCAGATAGAGTTGTTCGTTACAGCATTTTGCCAGGCTCCATTCCCAACACTGATTTTTTTTAACTGATGTTTTCATCCATATGACCAATGAAGAAAATATGAAAGACAGCTTTTCTTTTTTGCTGTTTTATGCCTCTGAACAAGAAGCATCACAAGTTAAGTACAGAATCAATAAATCATTAAGGAATGCAGAAGTGCTGGAAATATTCCAGTAATTGGATGGCTGGCTCTCATCTTGTTCAGCATGCAACAAAATCGAAGATAACTCCTGTAGGACAGAGCAAGGGCAGCAGATCTGATTATTCTGGTCTCAGTTGTGAACGGGATCATTCAGGGCCCCAAACAGTCCTTCCAAGTGAGTCTGTTGGGATCGTCTACAGTACCTGGTGCTTCCGGTGCAGCTTCCTTGGCATCATTGAGATCTGGCATAGATTGAGAGATTGCTTTGCCTGCCACAACAGGCTTGTTTTCACTATAGCCACATATTTGAATCCTAGTCCCCATTCTCATTCCAAAATATTAATCCATGGCTTCCTCTACAGCTATGATGAGGCCACTCACAAGGTGGAGGAACAACACCTCATATTCCATCTAGGTAGCCTCCACCTGATGACATGAATGGCCATTTCTCTAACTTCTGGTCATTTCTCCCTTCCCTCTTTTTTTCTTTTTCCCTCTTACCCCTTCTTTTCTTCTCACCTGCCCATAACTCCCACTGATCCTCTTCCTTTCCTTTCTTCCATGGTCCACTCTCCTTTCCTTTCAGATTCTTCCTTCTTCAGCCCTTTATCACCTTCCAGCTTCTCACTCCATCCCCTCCTCCCCCACCCACCCTTACCCCTCACTTGGTTTCACCTATCACATGCTAGTTTGTCCTCCTTTCCCTCCCCCCACCTTCTTATTCTGATTATTTCTCCCTTCCTTTCCAGTTCTGATGAAGGGTCTCAGCCTGAAATGTCGACTGCTTATTCCCGCCCATAGATGCTGCCGGACTCATGTTCCTCCAGCATTTTGTGTGGGTTGATAACAGCAGTTTTCTTGGAGAAAAAGTGGTGGAAAAATGAAGGGTTGCTGGTTATACAAGCAGAAAGAGAGATTTTATGCAATTTTGAGGATTGGTTTCCTCATTCTCTCCTTCTCTCATTCTAAGAGACCCCCACAAAACTATGAGCAAATTACCAACAGGCTGGACAGATGAGCCTGAATAATACAATCCTATCTGGAACGTAAATTCAAATATTTAAATCAATGTGGAATTGAGAAGTTGTAAGTGGTAACCATGAAAGTAACTGAATGCCATTGTAAACACACCTGACACCTGATTCACAATCAAGTCCTGAGGGATGAAGATCTGGCATTTTCATCTGCCAGATATGACACTGAATCCTAGGTGGTGGATGGAGATACGTCTCTATCAGAGGAGGTGCTAGCCTGCAGGTCACCGTTGGGCAAGATGTAGCTTCTGCTTAGTCCGCTGATCAGGGTCACGTGAAGCCATGGAAGCAGGCGGTGGATGGTCGTATGAGCAGTTGGTGCATACCATAAGTCCTGGTTATGCGACCACTGACGCCAGGCAGACAATCTCTGAAGAGTATTGATAATATCTGGGATCACCTGTCTTGTAAAGACCCTGCCCAGAAGAAGGCAATGGCAAACCACTTCTGCAGAAAAATTTGCCAAGAACAATCATGCTCATGGAAAGACCAGGACTGCCCATGTCGTACGACGCAGCACAAAATGAACGAACGGCAATCCACAGCAAACTGATTGGGTGAATAGACTGTGAAACTCAGATTACTGGGTAATATGGTGTCTCAGCTCTGAGAACTGTTTCCTCATGACTCTGCTGACTGGGGCCCATTCTAACCTCTGGTGCTGTCTATGTGGAGTTTGCCTGTTCTCTCTGTGAATGCATGGGTTTCCCCCTGGATGATTCGATTTCCTCCCATCCCAAGGACACGTTGGTAGGTTAAATGGTTGCCGTAAATTATGCTTGGTGTAGATTAATAGCAAATAGGAGTTGTTGGATGTGTATGAGGGAGAATAGACACCAGAGACTAAAGAGGCTCCCAGAAAGTTTGCATGGACCCAGAAAACTGAATGATCTTTATTTTGGTGCAGTCTCAGGGTTTGCTCAATCTTGGTGGCCAATGGTGATATTCATTTTTGGTTTAATATTTACTGGCACCCTTTGGCTCGTTTTGTAGAAATTTCTGTAACTTAAGTTGTAACTGACTTGATCAGGCCAACAGCCTAATTGTCTGTCTCATATCACAGGCAGCTAAGTGACCAAGAGGTGGATATTCAGACAAGCCCTCGACACACAAGGGCCATCTGTGAACAATTACAATTACAACAGATGGCTGTGGAGGCCAAGTCATTCGGTATGTTTAAGGGAAGGTTGATAGGTTCTTGATTAGTAAAGGTGCTACAGGGAGAAGGCAGGAAAATGTGTTTGAGAGGGATAATAAGTCAGCCATTATGGAATGTCAGAACAGACTCAATGGGCGGAATGGCCTAATTCGGTTCCTGTATCTTATGGTTTTCTGGTCTTATAAAGGCACGTACTTGATAATGAGTTGTAAATGTTGGCCATGTCAGAAACAATCAACACCACCCAAGATTTTTCCTGGGCATCTGAGAAACCCAGAGGGTGTAAGAGTTGCTGAATCAATTCTTTTTCAGGTCATTTATGAACAGTACTCAAGAATTAACAAATTGAGAGCCCTTCTACTGACCACGCATAACAGGTAAAGTATCTGCTTTTAGTATGAGCAGAGTTTCGAATACACCAGAGATTTTGCAGGTGCTGAAATCTTCAGCAACACCCACACGATGCTGGAGGTATTCAGCAGCTCAGCTAGCATCTATGGAGGAGAGTAAACAGATGACGTTTTGGGCTGAGACCCTTCATCCGGACTGATGAGGGCATCCCAGAAGTGTCGCCATGCTTCTGCCGCCAAAATTGAATTTTCACAACTCAGTAACCGTTACACCTTTGGAACGTGGCAGTCCTGGGGAAGGGTCTCGGCCTGAAACATCGACTGTGAATTCCTCTCCATAGATGCTGCCTGACCTGCTGAGTTCCACCAGATTGTGTGTTGCTGAGCAGAATTTAAAAACAGTTTCCCAGTTGTTAGCAACACACACAAACATTGCTGGTGAACGCAGCAGGCCAGGCAGCATCTCTAGGAAGAGGTACAGTCGACGTTTCGGGCTGAGACCCTTCGTCAGGACTAACTGAAAGAAGAGATAGTAAGAGATTTGAAAGTGGGAGGGGGAGGGGGAGATCCGAAATGTTAGAAGACAGGAGGGGGAGGGATGGAGCCAAGAGCTGGACAGTTGATTGACAAAAGGGATATGAGAGGATCATGGGACGGGAGGCCTAGGGAGAAAGAAAGGGGGAGGGGGAAGCCCAGAGGATGGACAAGGAGTATATTGAGAGGGACAGAGGGAGAAAAAGGAGAGAGAGAAAAAAAATTAATGATAATGATAAAAAAATAAATAACGGATGGGGTATGAAGGGGAGGTGGGGCATTAACGGAAGTTAGAGAAGTCAATATTCATGCCATCAGGTTGGAGGCTACCCAGACGGAATATAAGGTGTTGTTCCTCCAACCTGAGTGTGGCTTCATCTTGACAGTAGAGGAGGCCGTGGATAGACATATCAGAATGGGAATGGGATGTAAAATTAAAATGTGTGGCCATTGGGAGATCCTGCTTTCTCTGGCGGACAGAGCGTAGGTGTTCAGCGAAACAGTCTCCCAACCTGCATCAGGTCTCGCCAATATATAGAAGGCCACATTAGGAGCACCGGACGCAGTATTTCACCCCAGCTGACTCACAGGTGATGTGTCGCCTCACCTGGAAGGACTGTCTGGAGCCCTGAATGGTGGTGAGGGAGGAAGTGTAAGGGCATGTGTAGCACTTGTTCCACTTACAAGAATAAGTGCCGGGAGGGAGATCGCTGGGAAGGGATGGGGGGGACGAATGGACAAGGGAGTTGCGTAGGGAGTGATCCATGTGGAAAGCGGTGGGGGGGGGAGGGAAAGATGTGCTTAGTGGTGGGATCCCGTTGGAGGTGGCGGAAGTTACAGAGAATTCTATGTTGGACCCAGAGGTTGGTGGGGTGGTAGGTGAGGACAAGGGGAACCCTATTCCTAGTGTGGTGGCGGGAGGATGCGGTGAGAGCAAATGTACTTGAAATGGGAGAGACGTGTTTGAGAGCAGAGTTGATGGTGGAGGAAGGGAAGCCCCTTTCTTTAAAAAAGGAGGACATCTCCTTCATCCTGGAATGAAAAGCCTCATCCTGAGAACAGATGTGGCGGAGACGGAGGAATTGCGAGAAAGGGATGGCATTTTTACAAGAGACAGGGTGAGAAGAGCAATAGTCCAGGTAGCTGTGAGAGTCCGTAGGCTTATAGTAGACATCAGTAGATAAGCTGTCTCCAGAGATAGAGACAGAAAGATCAAGAAAGGGGAAGGAGGTGTCAGAAAAGGACCAGGTAAACTTGAGGGCAGGGTGAAAGTTGGAGGCAAAGTTAATGAAGTTAATGAGCTCAGCATGTGTGCAGGAAGCAGCACCAATGCAGTCATCGATGTAGTGAAGAAAAAGTGGGGGACAGATACCAGTTTAGGCTTGGAACATGGACTGTTCCACAAAGCCAACAAAAATGCAGGCATAGCTAGGACCCATACGGGTGCCCATGGCTACACCTTTAGTTTGGAGGAAGTGGGAGGAGCCAAAGGAGAAATTATTAAAAGTAAGGACTAATTCCGCTAGACAGAGCAGAGTGGTGGTAGAGGGGAACTGGTTAGGTCTGGAATCCAAAAAGAAGCGGAGAGCTTTGAGACCTTCCTGGTGGGGGATGGAAGTATATATGAACTGGATATGCATGGTGAAAATAAAGCGGTGGGGGCCAGGGAACTTAAAATCATCGAAAAAATTCAGTGTGAGAAGTGTCACGAACGTAGGTAGGAAGGGATTGAACAAGGGGGGATAAAACAGTGTCAAGGTACGTAGAAATGAGTTCAGTGGGGTAGGAGCAAGCTGAGACAATGGGTCTACCAGGACAGGCAGGTTTGTGGATCTTGGGTAGGAGGTAGAAACGGGAAGTGTGAGGTGTGGGAACTATAAGGTTGGTAGCAGTGCATGGGAGATCCCCTGAGCGGATAAAGTTGGTGATGGTGTGGGAGACAATTCCCAGTTGTTATCTTAATGTGTGCGTATATAATTGGTGACAGTGCTTACATTGCCTTAAGTCTCATACAGGACCTTAAATGTGGTTAATAATTGCTAGTTATTCACTGATAATAATTCATTTCACATGTTCACACTTGCACTTTGATACAAACACAGTGGAGAGAGCAGTACAAAATGGAACCACCTGTATGCTTGTCTGAGTACCTATGACTGAATTACATAGAAAATAGGTGCAGGAGTAGGCCATTCGGCCCTTCGAGCCTGCACCGCCATTTATTATGATCATGGCTGATCATCCAACTCAGAACCCCGCCCCAGCCTTCCCTCCATACCCCCTGATCCCCGTAGCCACAAGGGCCATATCTAACTCCCTCTTAAATATAGCCAATGAACTGGCCTCAACTGCTTCCTGTGGCAGAGAATTCCACAGATTCACCACTCTCTGAGTGAAGAAGTTTTGCCTAATCTCGGTCCTAAAAGGCTTCCTCTTTATCCTCAAACTGTGACCCCTTGTTCTGGACTTCCCCAACATCGGGAACAATCTTCCTGCATCTAGCCTGTCCAATCCCTTTAGGATTTTATACATTTCAATAAGATCCCCCCTCAATCTTCTAAATTCCAATGAGTACAAGCCCAGTTCACCCAGTCTTTCTTCATATGAAAGTCCTGCCATCCCAGGAATCAATCTGGTGAACCTTCTTTGTATTCCCTCTATGGCAAGGATGTCTTTCCTCAGATTAGGGGACCAAAACTGCACACAATACTCCAGGTGTGGTCTCACCAAGGCCTTGTACAACTGCAGTAGTACCTCCCTGCTCCTGTACTCAAATTCTCTCGGTATAAATGCCAGCATACCATTCGCCTTTTTCATCGCCTGTTGTACCTGCATGCCCACTTTCAATGACTGGTGTATAATGACACCCAGGTCTCATTGCACCTCCCCTTTTCCTAATCGGCCACCATTCAGATAATAATCTGTTTTCCTATTTTTGCTACCAAAGTGGATAACTTCACATTTATCCACATTAAATTGCATCTGCCATGAATTTGCCCACTCATCCAACCTATCCAAGTCACTCTGCATCCTCTTAGCATCCTCCTCACAGCTAACACTGCCACCCAGCTTCGTGTCATCCGCAAACTTGGAGATGCTGCATTTAATTCCCTCATCCAAGTCATTAATATATATTGTAAACAACTGGGGTCCTAGCACTGAGCCTTGCGGTACCCCACTAGTCACCGCCTGCCATTCTGAAAAGGTCCCGTTTATTCCCACTCTTTGCTTCCTGTCTGCTAACCAATTCCCCATCCACATCAATACCTTACCCCCAATACCATGTGCTTTAAGTTTGCACACTAATCTCCTGTGTGGGACCTTGTCAAAAGCCTTTTGAAAATCCAAATATACCACATCCACTGGTTCTCCTCTATCCACTCTACTAGTTACATCCTCAAAAAATTCTATGAGATTCGTCAGACATGATTTTCCCTTCACAAATCCAAGTTGACTTTGTCCGATGATTTCACCGCTTTCCAAATGTGCTGTTATCACATCTTTGATAACTGACTCCAGCAGTTTCCCCACCACCGACATTAGGCTAACCGGTCTATAATTCCCCGGTTTCTCTCTCCCTCCTTTTTTAAAAAGTGGGGTTACATTAGCCACCCTCCAATCCTCAGGAACTAGTCCAGAGTCTAACGAGTTTTGAAAAATTATCACTAATGCATCCACTATTTCTTGGGCTACTTCCTTATTTGGAATTTGGAATGTGATTTTAGTAACTGCTAAACCACTGAAACACTGATAATAAATAAGTAAGAGATATAACTACAATTAATCATCATCATCATGTTGTGCTGTGTCGTATGACGTAGGCGATCATGGTCTTTCTGTGACCATGATTGTTCTTGGCAAATATTTCTACAGAAGAGGTTTGCCATTGCCTTCTTCTGGGCAGACGGATCACCCCAATCATTATCGATACTCTTCTGAGATTGTCTGCCTGGCATCAGTGGTCACATAACCAGGACTTGTGATATGCACCAGCTGCTCATACGACCATCCACCACCTGCTCCCGTGGCTTCACATGACCCTGACTGAGGAGCTAAGCAGGTGCTACACCTTGCCCAAGGGTGACCTGCAGGCTAGCAGAGGGAAGGAGCGCCTTACACCTCCTTTGGTAGAGACCTATCTCCACCCTGCCACCCATAAGCATTTAATAGGGGTCGCAAGTAAAAAGATTTAAAGATTGGTGTTATTTGTCTCATGTAGAGTACATCAAAACATACAGTGAAATGCGTCATTTGTGCCAACATCCAACACAGTCTGAGGATGTGCCGGGGGGCAGGGGCAGTGTTGCCATGCTTCTGGTGCCAACTTAATATGCCTACAGCTTAATAACCCTTACCAATCAGCAGAAGGTGGGAGGAAACCAGAGCACCTGGAGGAAACCCACATGATAATGGGAAGAACTTGCAAACCCTTAGAGACAGCAGCGGGAATTGACCCCCCAAACACTGATCGCTGGTGCTGTAAAGTGCTACGTTGACTGCTGCCCTCTACACTGCTGTACCACCTTGAAGAATGGCATGCATTCAGTAGGACTCAGCATAGCCTCATGCTACTCATGCTGGGATGCCAGAGCCGTTACTGTACGGGTTTAAGAAGAAGCTGAGGGATTATAGTCAGTCATTTTCTTACTGAGGAGAGTATTTGGAGGCTGAGTCACCCATCCCACTTGTTCTTTTACGTATCCTGGTAGCTGGATCAAAAATTGGGCATGCTTGTAAACAGCTCAGCAACCTTGTGCTCAATGGTTCACACAAAAAAAAACAGGAGATTTGCTGATCCATGTGTCTCTGGCGCTTCCATTTATAGCTTGGTTGCTAGCTGACCGCAGTTAGATTCAGTACCTTCCTTGGCCTTATCTTGCATTCCTGCTCTATACAGCACGTTATCAAAGTTCCATTCATATAAACAACTTTAATGACATTCCAAAGTACTTCTGCATCACTGTTATAGAAAAAGGGAAATGCACTCAGTGGCCACTTTATTAGGAACAGGAATGGAACTTGGTGTGGTCTTCTGTGACTGTAGCCCATCTACTTCAAGATTGAATGTGCTGTGCATTCAGAGATGTCCTTCTGCACATCACTGTTCATTATGTGTGAGTTACTGTCACCTTCCTGTCCGCTTGGACCATTCTCGCCATCCTCCTCTGACCTCTCTCATTAACAAGGGGTTTTCACCCTCAGAACTGCCGCTCACTGGAATTATTTTTTTGCACTATTCTCTGTAACTCTAGAGATTGTTGTGTATGAAGATCCCAGAAGATCAGTAGTTTCTGAGATACTCAAACCTCCCCATCTGGCACCTACTATCATTCTATCGTGAAGATCACATTTCTTCCCCATTCTGATGTTTGGTCTGAACAACAACTGAACCTCTTGACCATGTCTGCATGCTTTTATTCATTAAGTTGCTGCCACATGATTGGCTGACTAAATATTTGCGTTAACAAGTGGGTGTACAGGTGTACCTAATACAGTGGCCTCTGAGTGTATGACAAGAGTATTTGGACTTCAAAACTACACTAGATAGTCATAGTCATACTTTATTGATCCCGGGGGAAATTGGTTTTCATTACAGTTGCACCATAAATAATTAAATAGTAATAAAACCATAAATAGTTAAATAGTAATATGTAAATTATGCCAGGAAATAAGTCCAGGACCAGCCTATTGGCTCAGGGTGTCTGACTCTCCAAGGGAGGACTTGTAAAGTTTGATGGCCACAGGCAGGAATGACTTCCTATGACGCTCTGTATTGCATCTCAGTGGAATGAGTCTCTGGCTGAATGTACTCCTGTGCCCAGCCAGTACATTATGTAGTGGATGGGAGACATTGTCCAAGATGGCACGCAACTTGGACAGCATCCTCTTTTCAGACACCGCCGTGAGAGAGTCCAGTTCCATCCCCACAACATCACTGGCCTTACGTCTTGATGCGTTTCTCTGAAGGATTTGTATATGGTGGCATAGGAAAATTCAGTTTCAGTAGCACCGTTGGCACCTGTTAAATGGAGAATTGAACAATTTCATTGAAGAACAGAATCACTGACAATGCAGTTCTCCTTCATACGCGGCGCACTACGGTGTCAGTATCTCTTGTTGGACCTTCTGCCCTGGAGGCAGGAGTGAGAAGGGTGAGCCGCAAATTGTCCGCGAAAAACTCCAAAGCAAATGCTTCTGCTGCACTGGAAAGCACAGCCTGAAACAAGAGCTTATTGGAAATGCCCAGATGATAATTTTAAAACAAGCCATGATTGAAAGGCAGAGTCGATTCAATGGGTTGAATGGCCTAATTCTGTTCCTATGTCATATGGTCTTATGGAATGCTTTGTAAAGTTAACAGTCAGGGAAAGGAAATAGTAGGACATATTTTTAACGTACTTGGCTATAGAGTAACATTGTTTTAATGTACATAATTAGAATTTTGCAGTCTAACACTGAAAAATAATTTTCTCAACACTTGTTAGTTTTCTTTGGAGTTTACTACTTCTCATTATTTTAATAATAGAATGCAGGTTCAGGCAGCGTCTAAGGAGAAAGAACTAGAGTTAACACTTCAGAATTAATGCAGAGCATTCTTCCTGGTCTGTACCAGGGTCTGGGGAACTTCCTTCATGGTGATGACCAACGAATGAGTCCTGAAGATTAACGCCCATGATAGCCAACCCTTTAGCCTCGTATTTCACATCCCAACCTAAGGACAAATGGAGTTATTCAATAATTTGAAATATATAATACTGGGTGGCAGGATGGTGTGGAGGAGAAACGTCTGTACCAAAGGAGGTGTAAGGTGCTCAGTCCTTCTGCTAGCCTACAGGTCACCCTTGGGCAAGGTGTAGCACCTACTTAGCCCCCAGATTAGGGTCACATGAAGCCATGGGAGCAGGTGGCGGATGGTCGTATGAGCAGCTGGTGCACATCACAAGTCCTGGTTATGTGATCACTGACGCCGAGCAGACAATCTCTGAAGAGTATTGATAATGGCTGGGTTCACCCATCTTGTAAAGACACTGCCCAGAAGAAGGCAATGGCAAACCATTTCTGTAGAAAAAATTGCTAAGAATAATCATGGTCAAGGATAGAGAAGGAAGTCTATGATTTCCTATGCCATATGACACGGAACATAATGATGATGATGAATATAAACACACAGCCAATTCTGAATTCAGTGCTAAATAAGGGATGGATAACATTGATTAAATTATCCTGAATTGCAAGGAATAAGAAAAAAATTATTTTCAGAAATTATCATGAGAACAATATTACTGGTTTAACTTGATCCCTTTGTTCTGATTTCTGGCATCTGTGAGTCTAATAGTAAAAGAGTGCGAAGGATATATTCTCACCTGCCAGGGCTCCTGTGTTCATAATCAGAAAGTTTCTTCATGCTGTTCATACTTAGCATGATGTTCAGTCAGTGTTATTTGACTTTCAAACTGATGTATTTGGCTTTCTTGTATCTCCATCTATATCATCAAGCAAAGTCAGATATCCATTAGAGGTACTGGATGATGAGTTGGTAATGGAAGGCTTTGACTGCAAGTGATTAGAACCCAGTGTCCCTGCAGTTAGTCTAGGTCATTGCTGTTTATTGTGCTCTTAGCTTTGTAATCTATTAAAGTCATAGCAGCAGAATTAGGCCATTCAGCCCATTGAGTCTGCTCCACCTCGCCGTCATGGCTAATTTATTATCCCTCTCAACCCCATTCTCCTGCCTTCTCCCTATAACCTTTGACACCCTTACTAGTCAAGAACCTCCAATTTAAATATAACCAATGACTCGGCATTCTCAGTCGTCTGTGGCAATGAATTCCACAGGTACCCCACCCTCTAGCTAAAGAAATTCCTCCTCATCTCTATTCTAGAGGGACATTCTTGCAATATGAAGCTCTGCCCTCTGGTCCTGGACTCCCCCACTATTGGAAACACCTTCTCAATGTCCACTCTATCTAGGCCAGGGGGTCACAACCTTTTTTTTTATGCCATCGACCACTACCAGTAACCGAGAGGTCCGTGCAACCCAAATAGGAAGCTTTTAAATCCACAGCAAAAGTTGCTGTTTGTCATAGATATTAATGAATTGGATAATAATATTGTGAACTGGATCAGCAAATTTGTAGATGACACCTAGATTTGCGGGGGGCTGTGGTGGACAGCGAAGAAGGCTATCATGGTTTGCCTCAGGATCTGAATCAGTTGGAAAAACTGTCTGAAAAATGGCAGATGGAATTTAATGCAGACAAGTATGAGGTGTTGCACTTTGAGAGAACAAACCAAGGCAGGACTTACACAGTGGATGGTAGAGCACTGAAAAGTGTGGTAGAACATAGGGATCTTGGAATACAGCTCTATAATTCCTTGAGAGTGGTGTCACGAGGTAAAGCTTCAAAGATACAAAGTTCATTTATTATCAAAGAATGTCTACTGTATTCAACCCTGAGTTTCGTCTTCCCACGATCGACCATGAAACACACCATGGAGCCTGTTCAAAGAAAACATCAAACCGCAGAGTTATTGGAACAGTCTAGGAATATTCAGTTTAGTTCAGTTCAGTTCAGTTTAGTGCTGTGTCAATCAGTTACTGCAGATAGTTAAGGCTGTCAAGAGAGCTTCTAGCACAGTGGCCTTCATAAATCAGAGAACTGAGTACTGGAGTTGGAATGTTATGTTTCAATTGTATAAAACATTGGTGAGCCCATATTTGGAGCATTATTGTGCAGTTTTGCACATGCACCTATAGGAAAGATATCAATAAGACTGAAAGAGTGCAGAGAAAATGTGCAAGGATGTTGCTGAGATTTCACGATTTAAGTTACAGGAAAAAGTTGAATAGATTAGGATTTGGGGGTAAATATGGCGTGTAAGACAAGCTGAGTATATTGTCATGTGCACAAGTACATGTAGGTAAAAGTTTGATTAAGAGCTTGCAGCGGCATTCAGGCGCATAATGTAAGAGGCAAAACATGCAGAATTAAAACATAAACAGGTTATAAATTATACGTAAAAGATCAGAATCAAGTTTATTATCACTGATATTTATTGTGAAATGTGTTGTTATGCAGCAGCAGAACAGTGCAATACATAAGAAAATTATCATGTTACTGTAAGAAATACATTAAAAATAGTGCAAAAAGTGACATAGTGTCCCTGCACAACATCCATTAAATGGACTTCCTGTTCTCCTTGTTCTGTTGACAATTACAGGGTCTGTTCAAACAGTATGTTCATATTTATTTAAGTTGATTATTGATGTTTGCACATGTGACTGTTCTGTTAACTGTTATTAATTGTTGATTGCACTAATTTCTTGTAAATTGTTCATTGCTATTTTATTGTCTGTTATGGTATTGTTATGTGCTTTATGTTTGGCACTGAACCACAATCAATACTTGCAATAAAGTGATTCTGATTCTGATAGTGATCATGGGTTCGTCGTCCATTCAGAAATCTGATGGCGGAGTGAAGAAGCTGAAGTAATGAGAAGGCATGTACTCGGTGGAGAGAGACCTCAATTAAGGAATCCACCTTCTTGAGGTATTGCCTGTTGAAGATGTCCTTGACGGTGGGAAGACCACCAATTATGCAATTTTATTTATAGGCATCCGTTAGTCTCCTGAGACCATGGATTTGCGCCTTGGAAGGTTTCCAGGGCGCAGACCTGGGCAAGGTTGTATGGAAGACCAGCAGTCGCCCATGCTGCAAGTCTCCCCTCTCCACGACACCGATGTTGTCCAAGGGAAGGGCATAAGGGCCCATACAGCTTGGCACCAGTGCCGTCGCAGAGCAATGTGTGCTCAAGGACACAACACGCTGCCTCAGCCAAGGCTCGAACTAGCGACCTTCAGATCACTAGACGAACACCTTAACCACTTGGCCACGTGCCAACAATTATGCAATAATTAATAATCATAATGATAACTAGATGTCAACAATGAAACATTGAATGCCTGGCTCGGAGATGGAGATCTCTTCCCAGAAACAGAAGGGTTTTTTTTGTGGCAATACAGGATCAGGTGATCAACACAAAAAATATCAAAACTATATAAAAAAGACCATCAATTTCAGGACGATAAATGCAGAAAATGCCATGAGAACCCAGAAACAGTCCTACAGCAGTTTAACCCAACCTGATTACTTACACAGGCACAATCAAGAAGCAAACATCATTCACCAAAACCTTGCAAAGTCACTACAGTTGAGAAATGAGTGTGCTTGGCTATGCACATAACTCAGATTTTACCAGTTTGAGCTGAGAAAAAAATAAAAATACAACAATAATAATAATAATAACTCTATTTATATAGCACCTTAAGTTCGAATCCAGCCGGCTCCCCTGCACGCTTTCCATCCGTCCTGGGTTACGAGCTGGTGATCTCTTTGGAGACTCACCCAGCAGAAGGCAACGGCAAACCACTGCTGTAACTTGCCTCGTATGCGAATCCCCACTACGTCAGAGAGGCGTGGAGGGAAATCGTCTGCTAACGGGAGAAACTCTAGATGTGACGTATCTTTCCTTTTTCATACATTAAAATGCAGGATCAAAATGCTTTACAGAGATTGTAAAGATAAATCAAGAAAAATACAAGACCAAATTAAAAATCATAAGTAAGGACAAACATTATATAGAATAAAATGTAATTGAATATACCAAATTACAGTGGCATGCAAACAGTTCTATTCAAAAGGTTCAAAGGAACATCGAAACAAGCCTGATGCATTTTGGAAACAAGTCCTGTGGACTGATGAAGTTAAAATAGAACTTTTTGGCCGCAATGAGCAAAGGCATGTTTGGAGAAAAAAAGGGTGCAGAATTTCATGAAACGAACACCTCTCCAGCTGTTAAGCACGGGGGTGGATCGATCATGCTTTGGTCTTGTGTTGCAGCCAGTGGCACGGGGAACATTTCACTGGTAGAGGGAAGAATGAATTCAATTAAATACCAGCAAATTCTAGAAGCAAACATCACACCGTCTGTATAAAAGTCGAAGATGAAAAGAGGTTGGCTTCTACAACAGGATAATGAACCTAAACACACCTCAAAATCCACAATGGACTACCTCAAGAGGTGCAAGCTGAAGGTTTTGCCATGGCCCTCACAGTCCCCCAACCTAAGCATCATTGAGAATCTGTGGATAGACCTCAAAAGAGCAGTGCATGCAAGACGGCTAAAGAATCTCACAGAACTAGAAGCCTTTTGCAAGGAAGAATGGGCGAAAGTCCCCCAGACAAGAATTGAAAGACTCTTAGCTGGCTACAAAAAGTGTTTACAAGCTGTGATACTTGCCAAAGGGGGTGTTACTAAGTACTGATCATGCAGGGTGCCCAAACTTTTGCTTCGGACCCTTTTCCTTTTTTGTTATTTTGAAACTGTAAAAGATGGAAATAAAAAAAAGTTTTCTTGCTTAAAATATTCAAGAAATGTGTCATCTTTAACTTTATGCCTTTTGGAAATCGGTTCATCTTTTACTCACTTAGCTATTCACAGTAACAGAAATTTTGACCAGAGATGCCCAAACTTTTGCATGCCACTGTATGTAAATGTAACCAACATCAACAAGCATTAAGTAATCCTATAAGTAAGCCGAATTTTAAAAATAGATTTTTAGATGTGTTTTGAAATGTTTCACAGTACTAGCCTGGTGTATCTGAGTTGGTGGAGTGTTGTGCAAGAAAATAATATAATTAGAACCAAAAAAAACAGAAGTTCCTTGTGGTGCAAAGGTGGTCAAAGTGTTGCTGTACTGAAATAGTGATTAGGGTTCTGCAGGTTTATTCAGGAACTGAATGGTCGAAGGGAAGTAGCTGTACTTAAACTTGGCCGTGTGAGATTTTATCTTTCACAATCCCCCTTGTTATGATCTTGCATTTTATTGTTTACCTGAACTGCACTTTCTCTGTAGCTTTTACACTTTATTCTGCACTGTTACTGCTTTACGAGGGGTGATTGATAAGTTTGTGGCCCAAGGTGGAAGGAGATGAGTTATTAACTTCAAACTTTCTGCATGTTCACTCAAGGAGTTAAACTGCACGTGCATGTAACAAGAGCAGTATAACTCATCTCCTTCTACCCAAGGC
This sequence comes from Mobula birostris, assembly GCF_030028105.1. Classification (NCBI taxonomy): domain Eukaryota; kingdom Metazoa; phylum Chordata; class Chondrichthyes; order Myliobatiformes; family Myliobatidae; genus Mobula; species Mobula birostris. The sequence goes on along the minus strand of NC_092395.1, from coordinate 11,006,852 downwards.
CACAAACTTATCAATCACCCCTGCTGTGGACCACCTGGAGGTCCAAGACGCTCTCGTTACATGCACGTGCAGGTCAACTGTTTGAGCGATAATGCAAAAAGTTTGAAGTTAATAACTCATCTCCTTCTACCATAGGCCACGAACTTATCAATCACCCCTGCTGTTGACCACCTGGAGGTCCAAGACGCTCTCGTTACACGCACATACAGTTAAACTCTTTGAGTGAATGTGCAGAAAGTCTGAAGTTAATAACTCATCTCCTTCTACCTTAGGCCACGAACTTATCTATCACTCCTGCTGTGGACCACTTCTACAAAGAAGGGATCTGTATGCTCCACGACCGCTGGACTAAGTGTGTACATGTAGGAGGGGACTATGTTGAAAAATAAATGTGCTAGGTTTTCTAAAATTGACTCCTTCTACCCGAGGCCATGAACTTATCAATTACCCCTCATACCTTGTTCTACCTCAATTCACAGATCAAAAGCAGAATCAGAATCAGGTTTAGTAACACCGGCATATGTCATGAAATTTGTTGTTACGTGGCAGCAGGTTCATAGATTCAGTGTCCATTCAGAAATCTGTTGGCAAAGGGGAAGAAGCTGTTCCTGAATTGTTGAGTGTGGCCTTCAGGTTCCTGTGCCTTCTCCCTGATGAGAAGAGGGGATGTTCTGGGTGATGGGGGTCCTTAATGATGGATGCCGCCTTTTTGAGACATCGCTCCTTGAAGAAGTCTTGGATGCTAGGAAGGCTAGTGCCCATCAAGGAGCTGACTGAGTTTTTAACTTCCAGCATCTTATTTCAATCCTGTATATCCTCCCCCACTCCACCCCTCACCCTATACCAGACAGTGATACAGCCAGTTAGAATGGTTTCTACAGTGCATCTGTAATTTGGTTTGTCTAAACAGCTTTAACATAGAAACATAGAAACATAGAAAATAGGTGCAGGGGTAGGCCATTCGGCCCTTCGAGCCTGCACCACCATTTATTATGATCATGGCTGATCATCCAACTCAGAACCCCGCCCCAGCCTTCCCTCCATACCCCCTGATCCCCGTAGCCACAAGGGCCATATCTAACTCCCTCTTAAATATAGCCAATGAACTGGCCTCAACTGTTTCCTGTGGCAGAGAATTCCATAGATTCACCACTCTCTGTGTGAAGAAGTTTTTCCTAATCTCAGTCCTAAAAGGCTTCCCCTTTATCCTCAAACTGTGACCCCTTGTTCTGGACTTCCCCAACATCGGGAACAATCTTCCTGCATCTAGCCTGTCCAATCCCTTTAGGATTTTATATGTTTCAATCAGATCCCCCGTCAATCTTCTAAATTCCAATGAGTACAAGCCCAGTTCATCCAGTCTTTCTTCATATGAAAGTCCTGCCATCCCAGGAATCAATCTGGTGAACCTTCTTTGTACTTTGGTCTATTGGTACATGTGACAGTAATAAACCAACACTAACTCCTGTTGCCTGATGGTAGCTGTGAGGGAGGGCATGGCTCAGATAGTGGAGGTCTTCAATTATAGTTGGTGCTTTTTTGAGGTAATGTCTTATGTGGATAATTTCAATGGTGGGGCGATGTAATGGCGAGGTATTGGCCTGAATCCCCTGTTCTCTGCAGCAGCTTATGTTCCCACACGCTTGAATTGGCATACCAGACCATGATGCAGCTAGTCAGGATACATTCAACAACACATCTGCAGAAGTTTATGAGAGTGTCTGGTGACATGCCAAGACTCCTCAGAAAGCAGAGCTGCTGGCGTGCTTCCCTTGTGATTGCATCTGAATATTGGGCTCAGGACAGGATATCTCATACTGTATGTTCATGCCCAGGGACTTACATCCGGCTCAGCAGTGGATTTAGATCTTTGGGTGGTCCTGCCCTAAATTCACACACCCTCCTCGAGCTCCTCCCACCGACCACCCCACAAGTTAAGAGCGCCAGCAAAATTTAGACATATCAGCCCGCTTATAAAAGCAGCATGGAAATCATATACTGTCAGCTATAGAAGTCTAGTGTAATTGGTTTTGGAGATGCTCTGGTTTATTATTAAGGAGGCGTAGTGAAAATCATGGCTTGAATACTGTTCAGTGAAATAAGGTAGAATAAAGTGTACCAGCTGCAGAGAAAGTGCAGTGCAGGTACAAGGCCATAAAGAGGTAGGTTGTGAGGTAAAGAGTCCAACTTATCATTAATTAATATGGAATTTTTACAGGTCCATTCCAGAGGCGCGTGCAAGCGCTTCAAAAGACAGAGGATGCCGGTAATAAAGCTGTAAAGATATGTAAAACTTCTGCAGCAAACATGTTTTACCTCAGTGGGGTGGTGTTTCCTAAGCTGGTCTGTGGATATTACTTAACACATGGACGAAAGCAGAAGATGCTGAAGGCACTCAACTTGTCAAGTAGAGCCATAGAATTATACAATATGAAAACAGGCCCAACTTGGCCATACCAGTCAATGTATATGGCCCACAGCTCTCTAAGTCTTTCCCATCCATGCACCTGTCCAAGAACCTTTTAAATCTTATCCCACTCACTCCTCCTACCTATCACTGTCTGTGTGAAATACTAGGCCCCTTAGGGCAGCACGACAGCATAGCGGTTTGTGTGACACTACTACAGCGCCAGCAACCCAGATTTATTTCCCGCCACCATCTGTAAGGAGTTGCACGTTCTCCTTTTGTGTCCGCGTGGGTTCCCCTGGGTGCTCCAGTTTTCTCCCATGTTCCCGATTCATAGGCTTAGTGGGTTAATTGGTCACATGGGTGGAATTGGGCAATGGGGCCTGTTGGGGCTGGAAGGACCTGTTAAAGTAAAATGTAAATGAATAAAAATAAACCTTTCCCCTCTCAGCTTAAATCTAGGAAAAAGCCTGGTGTCTATGCCCCTCATGATTATATACACACTTATCAGGTCGTCCCTCATCCTCCTTCACTCTCGCCAGAACAGAGTATCTATCTAGTCTCTCCTGATAACCCAGGACCTCCAGTCCCAGCAATGTCCTTGTGATTCCTTTCTGCACTATATCTGGCTTAATCACATCCTTCCAATAGTTTGGCAACCAGATCTGCTCATAATATTCCCGATCTAGAACGTTGAACATCTTGGTCAAGAATTTTTCATCAGAACTCCTTTCCCAACAACACTGTGGGACTACCTCTACCAGGAGGACTGCAGAATTTCAAAAAGGCATGTCACTGCCTCCTTCTCAAGGTCAATTTAGGATGGGCAATTAACACTGGTCTTCCCACATCCCAGTAAAGGATTTGATAAACATTATTGATAAAGTGGCTACTGGCTGTACATTTGTGGTCTTCTGCTGCTGTAGCCCATCCACTTCAAGGTTTTCTTGTGCTGTGCATTCATAAATGTTCTTCTGCACACTACTGTTGTAACATTGTTATTTGAGTTACTGTCACCTTCCTGTCAGCTTGAACTAGTCTGGCCATTCTCCTCTGCTCTCCCTCCCTTTTTAGCAAGTCACTTTTGCCCACAGAACTGCCGCCCACTGGATGTTTTTTTTTGTTTTTCACACCATTCTCTGTAAACTCTGGAGAATGTTGTGCATGAAAATCCCAGGAGATCAATGGTTTCTGAGATACTCAAACCACCCTGTCTGGCACCAACAATCAAAGTCACATAGATCACATTTCTTCCCCATGCTGATGTTTGGTCTGAACAACAACTGTACCTCTTGATCATGTCTGCATGCTTTTACGCATGGAATTGCTGCCACGTGATTGGCTGATTATTCTTTATTATTGTTCCTGTTATGTTTTGTAACTTCAAAACATTAAACTAAATAGAGGAAAACAAGAGAGCTGAGAGGTGTGAGTCTAAGTGCATGCTTACTTTAAACAAGGCATGCACGTATCACATGGTAGCATCATTACATATACAATTCACTTATTTCTACATATAACCCATAATTAATTATTTAAACAAAGAAAACTGAAACAACTTATTTACAAAATTACTGAAATATTAAATACACAACACTCCTTCCTGCTTAGCTATAAATTCCAACTCAATAGAGAATTCATCTCAACTATATACACAGGGTACTATATAACATCGCTACAATATACAGACATACACAGCAAAGTAATTTTTGAATTGTCCCATGCAGACCTGAAGGTTTAATCGCTGTGGAGGATTTCTTACTCTTGCGGGATAACATCTTTCCTGACAAGGGAGGTCACTCTGCTTGGCAGGTGAGACTTGTAGCTGTGAAAATAATCTCACGTTCTGGGGCGTCCTCCATGGTGGTTGTGAGAGTTGAATCTGAGACTTCAAAGAATGGTTCTGACAGCTCTGGACATCTTCCTTCTCTTTCATTTTTCTTCTAGTTTGTGCAACTTGATCTTGGGAAGATGCATTTAGTTCACTGGAGTACTCTCTTATTAATCCTTCAAAGACAAGAACATGAGATGTAGTGAGTCCATTGGTTGTGGGAACATTTCAATGATGAGAGAAATGAAGTTGAGTGTAATTATCCCCTTTTGTTCAAGAGCCTGATGGCTGAGGGGCAGTAACTGTTTTTGAATTCTTGTTCATTTAAATAATTCACTACAGGCTATATGTAAAAATATATGAACTGCATACATCATGATGCAACCACGTGATACGTGCGTGCTTCGCTTTAGGTAAAGAACAGAGTTAGACTCGCATTCCCCACTTCCTTGTTTTTATTTTGATTAGTTTTATGTTTCGGTGTTATAAAACATAGACACACAATCACTAAAAATAACAAAAAAAATTAGTTATAAATATAAAAACACAACGTACAAGTATCTGTTATATAAAGAAACTGGTTGTACATACACAAAATGCTCTGGTAATGTGTATGTAATGGGTTTGGGGGCGTGGATTAATGGCTGGAGGTGTTGATCAGCTTGATGGCTTGGGGAAAGCAACTGTTTTTGAGTCCAGTTGTCCTGGTATGGATGATGCTTAGCCTCTTCCCTGATGTGAGTGTGACAGACAGTGCATAAACAGACTGGGTGAAGTCCTTCAGGATATTTTTCCAGCACCTCTCTGTCCTTCATAGTAGGTAGACTGGTGCTGGTGATGTGTTAGAAGGTTTTAATTAGGTTTTAACTACCCATTGTCGAGCCCTCTGGTCTGCCACAGTGCAGTTTCTATGCCACACAGAGACAAAGTATGTTAGATACTCTCCACTGCTCAGCTGTAGAAGTTGTGAGTATTGATGTGCAGAGACCAAGTATCTTCTGCCTCTTCAGAACACAGAGGCATTGGTAAGTTTTCCTGATTGTGGGGGATATGTTCTGGGACCATAAGAGGTTGGGTGAGGTGTGAATTCCCAGGATTTGAAACTGCTCACTGCTGCCCCACCGATCTGGTGTGAGTGGTGTATGCTTTTCTTAAGTTGATATCCATCTCCTTTGTCTTGTTGACATTGAGAAAGAGGTTATTCGCCTGGCACCAGGCATCGACTTCTTCCACATCCTCTTTGTAGGCCACCTCCTGATTGTTGGTGATGAATCCCACCACCGTTGTGTTATCGGTGAACTTGACAATGTGATAGCTCAGTGTCTGGCCATGCAGTTGTATGTGACTTATAACAGCAAGGAATGGCGAGATGAAGTTGGAAGTCAAACTCAAAACTTTGAGAGTTCTGCATTACATTAAATGCATCATTAAATTTTGCATCAAAAGCAATACCCAATGCAGGATATAGACAAGAATGGGAAGAGCTTGCTGTTGACTATCACAGTATATAATTAATTGGTTTAACCTTTAACTTCAGATTTATTTTGTGGTGGCTGCATTCTCTGCAACAAAGACAAAACAATTTACTTTTATGTGTTTGCAATCACTTTGCACTGATAGTAATTATTTAGTCCCAACGAGGAAATGTAGTAGAGCAATTTAAGCATTTTTTTTTTGTTATTGAACTAATAGATTTGAGTTAAAGTAGAAATGTCCTCATGGAGGTTCTAATATCACGGATCAGCTTTAATCACCATATACCTTTATATGTATTAGGAATTTGCTGTGGTGTGTTGTGGTGTATTAAACTTTGTAAAAATATTAGATGGAAGTCTGAACAATTCCAAGTGACACTTTAACTCTTTGTGAGCTCGCAGCATGTAAGGTGTCCATACAAGTTATACACTGTAGATTTGCTAAATGTTTGCCAATAGCGGCTGGATTCTTTCTGGCCTCAAGGCACTAGTAGCATAAGAACAAACAACCAAATAGCTTGTCTGTCTCTGCGTGCCTCGCTATGCTTGTGAATTGAGCCCCTATTTATTGAGACACCTTTTGCTCAGTTCTTGGGACTTCACCTAGACGGAGAGATCATGGTCGGTGTCTAGGATGGGCTCAGGGTGATTTCACGAATCAGAATCCAGAGATCCCCAAATGACAGTAACAATCAAATGGAGATTATGAATCGTGTGCCCTGAAATCTTTGTACCCTACTATTAGTATTTAGTGGTACTTATTTGTGCTTTCTGTTTTATGATAATAAATTAAGCGTAAGTTACTTCCTTATGCTTGTACACTTATTGCCACATTTCCTGGAAACTTGAATTGGTTTAAACTTTGGGGTCTGATCAACCCAGCCCACTACAGTTAGCATGACATGCAACGCGAAAACAACATTCAACAATTATAAAGAAGCATGTAAAATATAACGTTAGAAGTTGACGTGATATGGAATAAAAATGTGCATAAATACATCGATTGTTGTTCCTCTTTGTGCGTTGTGGTGCACTAGATGGCAACCTTGCCATTTCTTTTGCACTCGTCTGCTTTTTTAATGAGGCCGAGTTGCTAGCTCGACGCTCAACCCAGCACGGATGGAAAGCGTGCAAGGAGCCGGCCAGATTCGAACTCAGGAGCACTCACCTCTAAGTCCGGTGCGGATGCCACTACACCACCAGCCAGCTATAAAAACATAAACACCAGCATGTACTCACAATCTCTCAGAGATGAGAGCAAAATGGCAATGGACTGAATGGAAACCTCCAGAAAAATCATAACTTGCATCAAGCAGTATAGTGCTAACCGCACATTCTAAAATGTAAATGATTACAACTCCCCATTGTCACTACACTACCTTTCTGAAGAGAGTGTTCATAGAACTGAAGAAAAGACAATGTGCGTAGGATGAGCTTTAGAAGATTTCTTCCTTATGGGAGGCAGGGAACGTTTGCAAGATTAAAGGGAATGGGGTTCATTGATATATTTCAGAATCAGATCCGTTTTATTGTCACTTGCATAGTTGTGAGCTGTTTGGTGGCAGCAGTACATTTGGAAGAGGAAAGGCACGCAGAGGCTCAGGTAGATTATATGTCTTGGCCTGGTCCAGAACACATAGAAGCAGAGTTAGGCCATTCGGCCCACTTAGTCTGCTCCACTATTCCATCACGGCTGATTTATTGTCCCTCTCAACCCCATTCTCTTGCCCCCACCCCATAACCTTTAATGCCCTTAGAATCTATCAACCTCCACTTTAAATACATCCAATGGCTTGGTCTCCACAGCTGTCTGTAGTAATGAATTCCACAGATTCACCACCCTCTAACAAAATCCCTCCTCATCTGTACTCTAAAGAGACATCCTCGTATTCTGAGCTTGTGCCTTCTGGTCCTAAACTCCCCCACTATAGGAAACATCCTCTCCACGATCACACTATCTAGGCCTTTCAATATTCGATAGGTTTCAGTGAGATGCCCCCTTATTCTTCTAAACTCCAGCAATTTCAGACCATCAGTCGCTCCTTGTACGTTAACCCTTTCATTCTGAGATCATTCCTGTGATCCTCATCCGGACCTTCTCAAATATCAGCACATCTTTTCTTCAATAAGGAGCACAAAACTGCTCACAATAGTTCAGTGTGGTCTAGCCAATGCCTTACACAGCCTCAGCGTTACAACTTTGCTTTTATGTTCTAGTCCTCCGGAAACAAATGCTAACATAGCATTTGCTGTACTTACCACTGTCTCAATCTGCAAGTTAACTTTTAGGGAGTCCTGCACAAGGACTCCCAAGTGCCTTCGCAGTTCTGATTGCTGAATTTTCTCTCCATTTAGAAACTAGTCTTTGACTTTATTCCTTCTACAAAAGTGTATGGCCATACAGTTCCCTCCTCTTCCATCTGCCACTTCTCTGACCCTTCTCCTAATCTGTCTAACTCTTTCTGCGGATTCTCTTCTTCTTTAACACTACCTAGACATTTTCCATGCCACGAGACCATAAAATATAGGAAAAGAATCAGGTCATTTGGATTATCGTGTCTTCTCTGCCATTCAATTCTGACCTGCAGCTTGGTCATCTCGGAGGCTGAAGTACGCAGCTGTTTCAAACTAGTGGACGGCCACAAGGCTGCAGGACCAGACGGTATTCCAGGGCGGATACTCAGGATGTGTGCGGCACAACTGGCAGGTGTGCTTACAGGTATTTTTAATCTCTCCCTCTCAGTGTAGAGTGCCCTCCTGCTTCAAAACATCCACCATTGTCCCTGTACCTAAAAAGTCCAAGGTAACATGTCTGAACATCTGGCATCCTGTCGCACTCACCTCAATAATAAGCAAATGCTTTGAGAGGCTGGTCAAGGACTACATCTGCAGTGGGCTACCACCCACAGTAGACCCCCTACAATTCACCTACAGACACAACCGATCGACAGATGATGCAATAGCCACTGCTCTACACACCGTCCTTACACATCTGGAGAAGAAGGATGTTTATGTGAGAATGCTGTTCTTGGACTACAGTTCAGCATTCAATGCCATAATTCCCTCCAGGCTCAACAAGAGGCTCAGAGACCTCGGCCTTCACCCTGCCTTGTGTAGCTGGATCTTGGATTTCCTGTCAGATCGCTGGCAGGTGGTAAGAGTGGGCTCCCTCACCTTTGCCCCTTTTCCCCTCTGACTCTCAACACAGGAGCCCCCCAGGGCTGTGTCCTAGGCCTCCTCGTCTACTCTCCGTATACCATTGACAATGCCACCCACAGCTCCAATCTGCTAATTACATTTGCAGATGAATCTACATTGATTGGCCTTATCTCAAATAATAACGATGCAGCCTACAGAGAAGAAGTCATCACCCTGACACAGTGATATTAAGAAAACAACCTCTCCCTCAATGTCACAAAAACAAAGGAGCTGGTTGTGGATTACAGGAAGAACGGAGGCAGGCTAACCCCTATTGACATCAATGGATCTGGGTTTGAGAGGGTGAACAGCTTCAAGTGTTCCTCGGTATACACATCACCAAGGACCTCACTTGGTCTGTACTTACTGACTGTGTGGTGAAAAAGGCACAACAGCACCTGTTTCACCTCAGACAGCTGAAGAAGTTCAGCATGAGTCACCAAATCCTAAGGACTTTCCACAGGGGCACAACTGAGAGCATCCTGACTGAATGCATCACTGCCTGGTATGGGAACTGTACCTCCCTCAATCGCAGGACTCTGCAGAGAGTGGTGCAGGCAGCCCATCGCATGTGTAGACGTGAACTTCCCATTATTCAGGACATTTACAGCGACAAGTGTGTAAAGAGGGCCTGAGGATCATTGGGGACCCGAGTCACCCCAACCACAATCTATTCCAGCTGCTACCATCTGGGAAGTGGTACCGCAGCATAAAAGCCAGGATCAACAGGCTCTGAAACAGCTTCTTCCACCAGCCCATCAGACTGATTAACTCGAAGCTATATTGCCTGTTCTGTTGTATATCTTACTGTACATAACATTTATTACAAATTACTATAACTTGTACATTGCACATTCAGACAGAGATGTCACGTAAAGATTTTTACCCCTCATGTGTGTGAAGGATGTAAAAAATAAAGTCAATTCAATTCAGTTCTAATCACTTAACTCCATTCTGCTGTCTTCTGCCCATAACCCAACGGCCTCCACTGATCAGCCATGTATTCTAACATTCCATCGTTCTTTCTTTTATAACTTGTTAGCTTTACAGTTATTTTTTGCCCCAAGCTAGGAATGAACTCAATAACTGCAGAACCATCTCACTGACGTGTTGGTCTAAACCAGGGGGTCCCAATCCGGGGTCCAGGTGCTGCTCAGTTAATGGTAGGGGATCACGGCTTAAAGGTTGGGAAGGGAACCCCTGGTCTAAACCTTTAAAAGGGCAGAAAAGAAGTGTTTGTTCTTATATAATAGTTTGGCCACTACTGTAAGCCTCACTCTAGTCTCTGTAACGCCAATTTTCCTGTATTTTAATGTACTGTTACAGAATTAAAATCAGGTTTATTAAGACTGACATATTCAGATTTTTGTTCCCGTTCTGATGTGTCAGTCCATGGCCTGCTCTTGTGTCATTATGAGGTCACCCGCAGGGTGGAGGAGCAACACCTTATATTTCGTCTGGGTAGCCTCCAACCTGATGACATGAATATTGATAATCTCCTTCCAGTAAACTAATTCCACCCCCCTTTCTCTATTCCCCACTTTGACCTTTCACCTGCCTATTACTTCCCCCGGGTCCTCTCCTCTTTCCCTTTCTTCTATGGTCCACTCTCCTGTCCTGTCAGATTAATTCTTCTCCAGCCGCTGACCTTCCCCACCCACTTGGTTTCACCTATCACCTTCCAGCTAGCTTCTTTCCCCTCTCCCCCCCCCCCACCTTTTTATTCTGGCGTCTTCCCTCTTCCCTCTCAGTCCTGAAGAAGGTTCTTGGCCATAACATTGACTGTTCATTTCCAGAGATGCTGCCTGACCTGCTGAGTTCCTTCAGCATTTTGTGGATTTCCAGCTTCTGCAGACTTTCTCATGTTTACACATTGAGAGATTGGTTGTTTTGCAGCAGCAGTATATTGCGATAGATTTTAAAAATTACAAGTTAAGATAAGAAATATGTTCAAATAACTAAATAGTGTAAACAGAGAGCAAAATAATGAGGTGGTGTTGATGGATTCAGAAATCTGACAGCGGGGGGGGGGGATGTTTTTGTAAGATACTGAGGCTACGTCCACACTACGCCAGAACATTTTGAAAACAAAGCCTTTTCTCTTTGTTTTGACCCTCCGTCCACATTAAAACGGCATTTTTTCATCCCCCGAAAATGGAGCTTTTCTAAAACACTCTCCAAAGTGTGTAAATTTGAAAACGATTGTTGCACGTTGTAGTGTGGATGGGGTAAACCGAGATATTTAAAAACGCTGTCATGACAACACCACAACAACAATGCTTTTTCTGCTTCTGCTTGGTACTGCGCAAGCACTGCCGGACGGCTGTTGTAACACGCAGTCGGTGTGAACGGCGTGGGGGTTAAATTGTAAAGTGAGCTTTTTTGACTAGATCCCCTATGTTGATTTGATTCAGTCTATCTTTAAAAATATTAATGTCAGAAATACTGCGCAGTTCTGGCGGCAGAAGACTCCACTCTCTTGTTGATCTTGGGTAGAGGACGGTTTCATGTGTGTGTTGTTTACTTTATTGTCTACATTAATAGCTTGTTTGAGTTAAACATCTCCACGTTCTCCACTGCTTTGCTGACTTTGTAGTCGTTTGTAACTCGCAGAAACAGCTCGACTTCATTGTCTGTCTAAATAAAGAAGTCCGGTCTGCTTTTTCCAGCAGAGGGTTTCTTTGTATTCCTCGAAGACATTGTTGAAAACTTTCTTTCGTTGTTGTTGTTGGTACTCTAGTTTTTGACCAATGGAAATAGCACAACACCGCCGCGGAAACGTAAATATTATACCATTTCCTCTTCGCTTGTTTTCTGTAGGTGTGTCTGCGTGTGCCCAGCAGGAGTAGATTCATCCAAATATCTGTTTCAATGGACAGAGATATTTTGAAAAATGCCTAGAGTGGACGCTCGTCATTTTTACTGGAAACCGGCATTTTTAAAATTATCTAGTCTAGTGTGGACGTAGCCTGAGTGTATGCTTTCGTGCTCTGGTAGCACCTCCCTGATGGTAGTAATGCGAAGAGGGCATGTCTTGGACGGTAAGGGTCCTTCATGATGGATGCCACCTTCTTGGGGCACTAATTTTGAAGAGATCCTCAGTGGTAGGGAGACTAGTGCCTATGATGGATCTGGCTGTGTCTACAATTTTCTGCAGCTTTTTTCAGTCCTGTGCATTGGAGCCTCCAGACAAGATATTGATGCAACCTGTCAGAATTCTTTCCAATATTCTCTCTAACTTTTTTTACAGTTGCGTGCACCAGTCATTGCTATGAGCAGGAAATTGTCACACGGCCTGAAAACTGCACAGCACTTTAATTGTTCTGTTTTGTAATATACATACTATAAATATTTGAAATGAAAATTAAAAAATCATATACTTTTGCCTTTATTTATTAATTGAAGGGTAGAATGAAATGCCATACAGCAAAGAAAACCTTTCACATTTCGTAAACGTTTTCTTCTCTATCTTTATTCCAGCTGCATGGCAACAAAGGCTATGTGCACAGCGGCATTTCAGTTACTGTGCGGCCACACACCTATGCAGTTTAGAGGGAACAGTGATGCTCTCATAATTAAGATTAAAAATTAAGGCTGGTGAAAAAAAGCTTTAAGAAAATAATTATGACTGTTAAAAGAAATATATTCTTATTTGCAGATAAATAAGTTTGCTTCCAACATTTTTGAACGGAATTTTAAAAGTTATGCTTAATCTCCAGTGAATATAGACTAGTAATTATCCTATGGGACTAACATCTAAGAGATTTATCTGTACGAGTGGTGAAATTTTGTTAATTTTTAAACTAACCACTTGACAGAATTCAACTGCTACCCTTTATCTGAACCATCTACCCTTGCTTTTTCTGGAACTCGCTGAATATGATATAATATGTCAAAAGTAATTAAACTCTCATAACAAGGCATCTAAAAGTGTCAAATGCATGCTATAGTGGAAATGACTCAAAGCAAAATTAATATATACTAAGACACAGCTTGTCAAATCGTTAATATCTGTTATGTTTTCATAAAAAATAAAGTAACAGTTAGCATAACTCTTTACACCAGGTTCGGCTCTGGGGCTGTCCGCAGGGAGTTTGTATATTCTCCCTGTGACGGCATGTATCTCCTCTGGGTGATCTGGTTTCTTCCCACATTCCACAGACCTACAGTTTAAGGTTAGTAAGTTGTGGCCGTGCTATGTTGACACAGATGCATGGTGAAACTTGTGGGCTGCCCCAGCACATGTTTAACTGTGTCAGTCATTGATGCAAACAATGCATTTCACTGAATGTTTTAATGTATCATCATCAGCATTGTGCCATGTCATATGACATGGGTGATCATGGTCATCTATCTGTCTTTATTCTGAGAAGTTCCAATGAGCTCTTCAAAACTTTTGCCTGTCCATCCTTTGATGTAACTCAGGAATGTCAAGCACTGTCAAACATGACTTTTCCTTCCATCAGTTTTTACCATCTCTGCAAGATGTTCGAGCTTCTCTTTCCTCAATACATGTCCTCAAAATTCCAGCTGCTGTTTCCTGATCGATGATTTCAGCTCTCTTCTTATTCCGGCTTTTTGCAACACTTCCTCATTTGTTACTCTGTCTTTCCACGATACTTTCATCATTCTTCTCAAAAACCACATTTCTGCAGCATTAAGTTTCTCAAAGATGTCCTCGGATCTGTGGGCTGCTCAAGGCTTCTTGTCTGAGTATCCACTTTCATTCTAAATGCTATTTGCTTAATTTTATTGTTTGTGCAATTTGTTTTTTCTCTCTCAGTGCATTGGGTGTTTGACGGTCTTCTTTTTATGGGTACTCGTGGGTTTCTTTGTTTTGTGGCTGCCTGTAAGGAGACAAAACTCAAGGTTGTGTGATGTATGCATAAGAAGAAGAAGAAAGCCCTTAACTCCGAGTGGGGTCATCTCGGGACGCCGTCATGGCGGTGTTTTTTTTTAGCAGGCTTTCTTATTTTTACGAGGCTGAGTTGCTAGCTCGACGCTCAACCCAGCACGGATGGAAAGCGTGCAAGGGAGCCGGCTGGATTTGAACTCGGGAGCCTTCGCTCCGAAGTCCAGCGCTGATGCCACTACGCCACCAGCTGGACTTCATACTCGGTATACATACTGTGATAATAAGTGTACTTTGAACTTTGATAGTGGAAGGGTTGTGCCCGTAATGGAGTTGTCTGAGTCTACCACCTTCTGGGGCCTCTTTCAGTCCTGTGCATTGGAGCCTCCATACCAGAGTCAGAATGGGACAAAGTTAAGATGGCGCCAAGTGGCTGCCTCTTTGAGATCATGTGAAAAACAGCCCAACTCCTCTCTTCAATGTCTCATTTTTTTCCTTTTCAAGGTAGTTGGGCTTCTATCAAGGTTCTGATGTACAAGTGGCACTCATACTGTGTGTTTTTTATGGTGGATGGGTTCCCGTTCCTGGACCTTGTTGACTGACCATTTTTCCAATATCCTCCAGGTGCGGCTTGGAAGATGGTGCCTCCGGTGTGCGCCCCTGGCGGCCCTGTGGATGACTAACTTCAGGCCGTTGTTGCCAACTGAGGCATTGCGGGAGATAGAACATCAGGATGTCACTGCGGCGAATGTATGGAAAAGCGATGCAGCAGACTGTAATATCGTAACAGCGACTGTCTCCACTTTTCGCTGTGAAAATGGGTGATATCTCTCTATCTCTTTTGAGTGAGAGAGGGAGAGACCCTGTGGCATGTCGAACCGTCGGGTAAACAACAGTTTTTGTTGACTGCAGATCATGGTCTCTCTTTAGGTGCTTTGTAGTTGCTTGGTGGGTGGTGGGCACTGACGCTTTTTGCTGAAACGGGCGATGGGGGAGGGGGAGATTGATGCGTTATTACTTGCGTGGAAAGGGAGAGAGGGGAGCATTGGGGTTCTAATGTTTTTCTGTCATTCATTCTTTTGGGGATCTGTTTCTCGTGGATGTCTGCAAAGACAAGTATTTCAGATTGTATATTGTATACATTCTCTGTTAATAAACCAAACCTTTTGAACCATTTGAGAATTAGATTTATTATCACTGACTTATGGAATGAAATTTGTTATTTTGCAGCAGCAGCTCAGTGCCAACACATAGAAATCTATAAATAATAAAAATAAATAAGTTGTGCTACTGGGTTGTGATACTCTCCACTGTACATCTATCAAAATGTGTAAAGGTTCTTTGGTGGCAGCTCTCTCTACACAATTAAAAACCTTGAAAATAAGCACTTTTATGATCGTCCAACTTGTTCAGTTTTGCTGTTCAAGGTTTCAGCAAAGGCTGCTCCTTGAACATTAAATTATACAAATATCTCTATTTATTATTGTTAAAGTACATACATGTCACCACATACTTTCTTGAGATTCATTCTCTTGCAGGCATTTATAGGAAAATAAAGAAATATATAGA
The DNA here is from genome assembly GCF_030028105.1 of Mobula birostris. Taxonomy (NCBI): domain Eukaryota; kingdom Metazoa; phylum Chordata; class Chondrichthyes; order Myliobatiformes; family Myliobatidae; genus Mobula; species Mobula birostris. Next base: position 10,991,520 of record NC_092395.1, on the reverse strand, counting down.
ATTATGAAAACTACAAATAACAAAGACTGACAAATAACCAATATATAAAAGAAAACAAATTGAGCAAAATAAATAAAAAATAATACAGAGTACATGGGCTTTAGAGTCTTTGAAAGTGATTCTGTGGGTAGTGCGATCAGTTCAGGGTAAGTGAAGTTATCCACGCTGCTGAAGATGTGAGGTAGATGGCCAAACCTGTAGGGCGATCAGGGCATTGGTCCTTGGGCCAGAACCAGTCTGCCACTCTGAAAATGAGTTCAAGAGATTTCAAGGTAATGGAGTTTAAGTTGGATATTGAGAGACGCTGCATTCTGCAGAAAGTCGCTAACATCTGGGCTAGATTGTCAGAAGGTGTAACGTACCTGAATTAGTTTCTGATGTTTGCAAGTGGAACACGTCCCAAGTTAGAGGAGGTCAGTATTGGCAATTGTAGGTACTTGACTGATTTTTCTCAGAGGTTTATATTCAATAGCTCCTGGTTAAGCATCACTTTCAAATCTCTGTTTTCTTTGGGAGCTGGACCTGGAGCAATAAGCACTTCAATGGGTTAATCAGCATCTGTGCAGGAGCTGGGGGGGGGGAGTGGAGGGGAGAGGAATTGTAGATGCTTTGGTTGAAACAAGATGTCAACAATTCTCCTTCCTCCACAGACGCTGCTCAACCCACCGAGTTCCTCCAGCAGATTGTTTGTTTCTCTCTGTTCTCTTGCTGTTCCCTAACCACATCACCTCCTCTAACCCAATAAGACTCCAAGGTATCTGCATGTTTGATCCTGACCTCCTCAGTTTGAATTTTTCAACCTTTGGTGCTCATGCTTTCAACTGCCAGGCCCTTAGGTCAAATATTCAAATCTCTAATCTGTCTGTCTGTCTCCTTCCCTTCCTACTTTGACCAAAGTTCAGAGGCCTGTACTATCTCATTAAGTGGCTCACTCTCAGTGTTTTATTTGCTCCTTGAAGCACCTTATGACTTTTGTATCAACGGAATTTGTAGTTTCCAAAATTAGGGCAGCACAGTGGCGTAGCGGTTATCGTAATGCAATTAGAGCGCCAGTGACCCGGGTTCATTTCTGCCGCTGTCTGTAAGGAGTTTGTACTTTCTTGCCATGACAGCATGGCTTTCTTCCGGCTTCCTCCCCACATTCCAGAGACGTACGAGTTAGTAGGTTAACCAGTCACATCAGAGTAATCGGACGCACAGGCTCGTTGGGCCAGAAGGGCCTGTTATCAGAATCATCTTTAAGATCTCTGGTATATTGGCGTGAAATTTGTTGACATGCAGATGCAGTGCATTGCAACAGATAACATAAAAACTGTCAAGTACAGTAATAAGTTCAAGATGGCACTGGTAAAGTGACTACTTGCCTGTAGCAAACAAAACAAAGAAAACTATTACAACAGGAATTCTGCAGATGCTGGAAATTCGAGCAACACACATCAAAGTTGCTGGTGAACGCAGCAGGCCAGGCAGCATCTGTAGGAAGAGGTGCAGTCGACGTTTCAGGCCGAGACCCTTCGTCAGGACGGCCTGAAACATCGACTACACCTCTTCCTACAGATGCTGCCTGGCCTGCAAAGAAAACTATTAACTACTTTATCAAACACACTCTTTCTGGTATAATTTCACTGCAATCAATAGCAGTAACTTCCCTTTTGGAGCTGAGCTTTTGAACCACCTCTATGACGTGGCATTTTTGCGGTGTGCACTGAAGTCTCAAAAGTGCAGGGCGGTTGCAGCGTGGCGAGTATGGGCCGAATCGAGCTGGCAGGGCCTGGGTTCGAGCCCAAGAGTGAGGAAAGGCCCAGGGTTTGATCGATCTAAGTGCTAGGCCGAATTGGAAAGGCCAGGTCAGGGCAGAACCGAGGTGGCTGGGTCCAGGACTGAGAGTGAATCAGTGTGGCTGGGCCCAGCTCCGAGAACAAGGAGTATCCCGAGGTTTGGATGATTTAAGCATGAAAAGGTCAGAGTTTCACTGCCAGGGGTGAGGGTTGGGCCGGTGTTCAGCTCGTAAACCACAAGATTCACTTGTCTCTGTGCTGAACAGAGGCTGTGACCAGCAACTAACAGAACCCTGAATCAGCCACAGTGAGCACCGGCTTTGCGTCTGTGACTCACTTCCATGAACTTCAGTTGTTTGCATAATTTGCTTCTTTCCCTGCTCGTTGGGTGTTTGACAGTCTTTTGTTTTAATGTATTCCATTGGATGTCTTTGTTTTGTGGCTGCCTGGAAGAGGTGACTCTCAAGGGTGTATGTAGTACACATACTTTGATGATAAATATACTTTGGCTTTGACTTTATATATTTAGAAAGTTAAAACTGTGCTGTATCTCTAAATAAGAATAAAAAAATAAAATGATTGTCATTTTCAAAGTTCAAAATGAATTTAAAATCTAAGTACATATACGTTATACAACCTTGAGTTTTGTCTCCTTACAGGCAGCCACAAAATAAGAAACCCTAAAGAACCCATTAAAAAAAAGACCAACACACAGAGAGAGAAAAAAAGCACCAATCATGCAAACAATAAAAGCAAGCAACATCATTCAGAATGAAAGTGACATGAGGCCTGGAGAAACCGGAGCAGGCCTACAGCCTCAGCCTCAGTTCATCACACAGTGGAGAAAAGCGTTGCAGAGCTTGCAGACATGAAGCAGGGAGCAGCCGGGACAGCCTTAGTGCAGCGAGGCTGGGTAAGCTTTCACTTTAAATGGTATCTACCACAATTCGCAGGAAAGCAGCCTCCATCGTGAGGGATCCCCCATCACCCAGGCCATGTCCTTCTCACTGCTACCATCAGGACAAAGCTGCAGCAGTCTCAGGACTCACACCACCAGGTTCAGGAACAGTTATTACCCCTCAACCATCAGGCTCCTGAAGCAAAGGGGGATAACTTCACTCAACTTCACTTATCTCATCACCGAAATGTTCCACCAAATTATGGCCTCACTTTCGGGGATTCTTCATCTCACATTCTCAATATTTATTGTTTATTTTTCTATTATAATTATTACTTTCTCTTTGTATTTGCAGAGTTTGTTGTCTTTAGCACACTGGTTAAACGGCCGAGTTTCTACAGTCTTCCATTGACCCTATTATGGTTATTATTTTATTATGGGTTTCTTGAGTATGCCCGCAAGAAAATGAACCTCATGGTTGTATATGTCCTGACGAAGGGTCTCGGCCTGAAACGTCGACTGCACCTCTTTCTACAGATGCTGCCTGGCCTGCTGTGTTCACCAGCAACTTTGATGTGTGTTGCTTGAATTTCCAGCATCTGCAGAATTCCTGCTGTTTTTGTTTTATATGGTGATATACATGTTCTTTAATAATAAGTTTACTTTGAACTTTGTATCTCTGGATAATTATAAAGTATCAGGATAGCTATTGAAGAACTAGAAGGGCTATGGGCAGTCAGAATAACTGAAGTCCATTTTTTGGTGAGAATGCACACAATCGATGGACAGTCAGAATGAAGTACATTTTTTGCAAACATCAACACAATGGGCTGAATGGGCTCTTAAAAAACATCATAGAAATATACAGTGATTAAGTTCCTAACCTAAATTGGCACATGCCTGGGATACTTTAAAAGTTTTATTTGGGTTATTAAAATTAGGAATTGGGCTGGTGCGGTAAAAATGTTTTTCTATGCATGCCAGTATTTGCTTGCCCATGTAACTGCACTGTCAGTAAATGGCAGATAAATTCCCACAGGGATTAATAAACATTGGAAGGAAGCAGGGTTTGTGGAATTTTTTTCTGGCGTGCCTGTTTACTGACCGTTAAAATTCCAGGAAAAGTTCTGAAGAAATTCACCTCCAGCGTTTTTCCAAACTTTTTTTAAAATTTCTGCCTTGAAATCTCAGCTGACAAATCCCCATAGTGAGTGTATTGAATATAAAAATCACTTCCGCACTAGTAAACTATGACATAATTTCTTCTCCTGGGCCCTCTTGTACATTTATTTTTGTTTTGCCTCACTCACGTTATACGCATCAGGGCACAAATATATTTGCCAATCTTGTTTCTGAAAATTCACCAGGGGATTAATCCATTAATGAGCTCATCAGCTTTTTTAATTGCTCTCAAGACATTCCATTGCCTGGAAATTTAATTGTCCACTGCTTCTTTTTTAAGTATTTTTGCATCTGAAAATTGATTGTGTTATTTAAAAAACCATTTCTGGGTGGTTTTGATGAGCTAGGAAAAAAATTGACAGGACTCCTGCTATACTAGGATCCTGGAATAACGATGGGAATCCAGTATCGAAGAGGCCATTTGCCCACTAAATCTGCACTGACCCTCAAGCCATCATTAATACAAATCCTTTTTTTTTCCCTCCATTCTTCTCCTGAGTCCATTCCCATCTAAAAGATTAAAGAACTTCAAGTTCAAAGTTCAAAGTAAATTTATTATCAACGTACATATATGTCACCATATGTTACCCTGAGATTCATTTTCTATCAGGCATTCACAGTCAAATAAAGAAGTACAATAGAATCAATGAAAAAATAAACATAAACAACGACTGACAAGTTACCAACGTGCAAACTGCGCAAATACAAAAAAAATCAATCAAAATAAATCAATACTACTGAGAGCATGAGCTGTATAGTAAATTAAAAGATTAAAGATTAGCTTTATTTGTGGCATGTAAATCGAAACATCCATCAGACAGCAAAATGTGTTGTTTGCATCAACGACTATCGCAGTCTGAGGGTTATACTGAACATAGCCTGCAATTGACGCCATGCTTCCGGTGCCAACAGAGCATGCTCAGAATTTACTAACCCTGACTCATATATCATTGACAAGTGTGGAGGAAACTGGATCACTGAGAGGAAACCCATGTGGTCATTGGGAGAACATACAAACTCCTCATAGACAGTGGCAGGAATTGAACACTGACTGCAATCACTGATGCTGTAAAATGTTCTGCTCACCGTGACACTACTGTTTGTTTCTGAGGTCTCATCCTATTTGGAGCATCGCGGACCAGATTATGCCAGGTTGTCCCAGGAATTACCATACACTTTCAGGTCTAAACACGGTCAGAATCCAGCTGTGACTGTCTTGCTGGTCCACAAGATGATTACGGTCTCCCTCTCCCCTCCCTTCCTCGCTTCCCTCCCCCATCCCCCTCCATCCTCCCTCCCTCAAGGGTATTTGCTACGCCTGAACAAAGATACCATTAAACAATAAACACAAGGGATTCTGCAGATGCTGGAAATTGAGAGTAACATATACAAAATGCAAGAAGAACTCAGCAGATCAGGCAGCATCTATGGAGGGAAATAAACAGTTTCGGGATGAGGCCTGGTGACCAGCGGTGTATGTTACCTACCTGCTTCAAGTAGGCTTCAATTATATTGATGCCCAAGAAAAGTGTGATGACCTGACTCAGTGACTATCACCCTGTAGCACTTCCATCCACAGCGATGAAGTGTTTTGAGAAGTTGGTGATGAAACATATCAACTCCTGCCTGAGAACTGACTTAGATCTGCTCCAGTTTACCTACTGGAGAAACAGGTCCACAGCCGATGCCATCTCATTGACTCTTCACTCAACCCTAGAATATCTTGTCAGCAAAGGATGCTCCTTATTGACTACAGCTCAGCATCCAATACCATCATCGCCTCAAAACTAATTAATAAGCCCCAACACCTTGGTCTCAATGCCTCCTTGTGCAATTGGGTCTTGGATTTCCTCAGTTGCAGACCACAGTCAATTTGGATTGGCAACAACATCTCCTCCATGATCTCCATCAGCACAGTTGCACCACAAGGCTGTGTGCTTAGCCCCCTGCTCTACTCACTTTATACTTATGACTGTGTGGCTAGATACAGCTCCAACGCCATATATAAATTTTCTCATGATACCACTGTCACAGGCAGAACCTCCCATAATCAGCATACAGGAGGGAAATTGAAAATCTCGCTGAGCGGTGTCATAACAATTAATGTCAGCAAGACCGAGGAACTGATTCTGGACTTCAGGAGAAGGAAGCAAAAGGTCCATGAGCCAGTCTTCATCAGAGGATCAGAGGTGGGGAGGGTCAGCAACTTTAAATTCAGAGGTGTCACTAATTTGGAGGACCTGCCCTGGCCCAGCACCGAAATGCAATTATGAAGAAAGCACAGCAGCACCTCTACTCCCTTAGGAATTTGCGGAGATTTAGCATGATATTTAAAACTTTGACAAACTTCTATGGATGGGTAGTGGAGAGTATACTGACCGGTTGTGTCATAGCCTGGTATGGAAATAGCAATGACCTTGAATTGTAAATCCTACAAATGTAGTGGATATGGCCTAGTCCATCACAGGTAAAGCCCTCCCCACCATTGAGCACATCTACTTGAAATAAGTTGCATGAATGCAGCATCCTTCATCAGAGAACCCCTCCACCCAGGACATGCTCTCTTCTCACTTCTATTACCAGGAAGAAGTACAAGAACCTCAGGCTCAGGAAAAGTTACCATCCCTCAAAAGAATCTTGAACTAAAGGTGATAACCTCCCTCAGCTTCACTTTCCCCATCATTGAAATATTCTCACAACCAATGGACTCACATTCAAAGATTCCTCATTTCATGTTCTCAATTTATTATTTATTTATTATTATTGGGTTTTTTTTGTACTTGCAAAGTCTGTTATTCTCCGCACTCTGGTCGAACGTCCAAGTTGATGTGGTCTCTCATTGATTCTGTTATAATGATTATTCTATAGATTTGTTGAGTATGCCTGCAAGAAAACAGATCTCAGGGTTATATATGTTGACATATATATATTTTGATAATAAATTTACTTTGAATTTTGAACATTGGTTTGGAATATCTAATGGTAAGCAATTATTGTGTTGTCAGATTGTCAATGACATTTGGGTTTAGTTTGAATTTATTCTCCTTTCGAAGTTCAAAGTTCAATGTAAATTGATTATCAAAGTTCATCTATGTCACCATATACAAGCCTGAGATTCATTTTCTTGCAGGCATTCACAGCAGAACATAGATATACAATAGAATCAATGAAAAACTACAGACATCCAAACACTGACAAACAACCAATGTGCAAAAGAAGACAAACTGTAGACATACAAAAGTAAATAAATAATACTGAGAAGCTGTAATAAATACTGATGAGTAATAGTGAGAATACTGTTTGGCGCCATCTACCAGCCCCTCACTCACTGCCATTGGAAGAAGGTGTCTGTCTGTGATAGTCTTTCTCTCTACCTCTCCCAAGGGAAGGTCCCCGTGTTCGAATGATCTCTTACTCTCCCTCGATGCTGTCAGAGGATGGTGCCGGAACAAGGTTTAATCGACGCGGTTTGTGGATTGTGGACCCTAATTCACGTTTTGATGTGTTTCCAGTTTTTCTGGTCGCTCCTATTTCTGCTGCTAGTTTGGGCGATTTTAAATCAGGGTGGTCTGCAGATAACAAGAACAAAGATGAACTGAATATGCCTTTCGATTTTGTGTTTTATATTTTGAGTTTCCGCTTTTTTTTGTTGCTGCTGTGAGCGTGCTTTCTTTTTTTGTGAGTGGGGGAGGGGTGTTTTTTTTCTTTGAATGTCTTCCATGGTTCTTCGTTTCGCGGCTGTCTGTGAGGAAGACGAATCTCAGAATTGTGTACGGCATATGTACTTTGATCATAATTGATGATTGAATCTTTTGTTGATTTACACATACTCACAAGCTGTATATTACCATCAGGGTCTAACTTTGATTTCACCAGTGTAGATTATAAAGTTTCTCGAGGACAGTTATAATTATTGTATCCTACGCTGTCACTAAATAGTATGGTGTTTCTATGGAGCCAAGAGCAACTTACATGATTCTCTTTTGCTCTTTCTAAGAGCTTGGTCAAAAGTAAATTCCGAGATGACGTGGAGGTCAGGTGCTAATGCATCTCACCTCTTGATCTGTTGTTGGACTTAGCACTGAGCCCAGCAGAGGAACCTTAATGTGTTGGAGGGGCATCCTCTAGCTTTATGGAGGGATTGGCCAGTCTACAACTGTGTAGTTATTCATTGATTCTGTTGTATTTCTTTGTTTGGCTGCGAATGCCTGCAAGAAAGTGAATCTCAGGGTTGTTTATGGTGACCTTCACGTACTTTGGTAATAAATTTACTTTGAGCTTTGAAATGCAATCACTGATCCAGTGAAATTAGGTGAGTGTAACTAAGAGCTTGAGTCGTTTACTTTCACAAAGTAAAAGTCAAAACCAATTTATTATTAAAGTACATTTATGTCACCATTTACGACTTTTGAGATTCATTTTCCTGTAGGCACTTACAGGAAAATAAAGGAATTCAATAGAATTTATGAAAAACTACACATAGATAGAGACTGACAAACAACCAATGTGCAAAAGAAGACAAACTGTGTTGAATAGATAAATGATCATCATTATGTGCCGTGTCATAAAACATGGGTGATCATGGTCTCATGATCATGATTATTCTTGGCAAATTTTTCTACAGAAGTGGTTTGCCATTGCCTTCTTCTGGGCAGTGTCTTTACAAACTGGGTCACTGCAGCCATTATCAATACTCTTCAGAGACTGTCTGCCTGGCATCAGTGGTCACATAACCAGAACTTGTGATATGCACCAGCTGCTCATACAACCTGCTCCCATGACCCTGATCGGGGGGGCTAAGCAGGTGTTACATCTTGCCCAAGGGTGACCTGCAGGCTAACAGAGGTAGCCTTTGGTAGAGACATATCTCCATCCTGCCAGCGAAATTAAATAAATAAAGCTGACAACAGAAGTTGTAGAGTCCTTGCCCAATGATAGCAGTGAGAAGAGAGCATGGCCTGGATGCTGGCAGGGGTGGGGGGGGGGTGTCCTTGATGATGATTTATTTTAATCTTTGCCACATATTATATTTTAAAGAAAATACTTCAATAATTTAAAAAAGTATCGTATATTCTTTTAAATTCCACAGGGAAGCCTTTGAGCTGTCAAAGGCTGTCACTGAGACAAATACACGCCAAGTACAATACTCGAGACATGCCCACCTGCTCTACCTTGGAGTCTGCTCTCTGGTATGGAGAACTCAGCTCATTTAGGCCTCTGTATCAGAAAGGTCTGGGGTAAGAGCTGCCATTGGTAAGTCCAGATGTCCAGATCCAGCATGAGACTATTAAATTTCCTAGCTATAGGAACAGGAACTTTATCATTTCATCCATAGAAAATGGCAGCACCAATGTCCTTGAGTGGAAAATCCCCCAAAAAGTAATGAATATAGCCTGGTCCGTTACAGGTAAAGCCCTCCCCACCATTATGCACATCCACAAGGAGCCATGTCACAGGAAAGCAGCATCCACAATCAAGGATTCCTAGCATCCCAACTCTCTTCTCACTGCTGCCATCGGGGAGGAGGTACAGGAGCCTCAGCACCCACACCACCAGCTTCAGGAACAGTTATTACCCTTCAACCATCAGGTCCCTGAACCAGAGTGGGTAATTTCATTCACCTCAACACTGACTGACTTAAATCTATGGACTCTAGAACTCACGTTCTCAATATTATTTATTAATTATTATTATTTTGTTTTTCTTTTTGTATTTGGACAATTTGTTGTCTTTTGCGCATTGTTTGTATGTAGTTTTTCAGTGATTCGATTGTATTTCTTTGTATTATACTGTGAACGCCCCAGGAAAACTGAATCTCAGGACAGCATATAGTGAAATATATTGTATGTACTTTGAAAATAAACTTTGGTTGAGCTTTGAATTTTAAAGTTTTGTGCCTCTGGTATTGGCAGACAATTTCCAGAAATGTAATGTGGCCAATAAGATAAAATGTCATTTGACATTAATTAATATGAAATGCTCTCCGCAACAAGACTGAGTCATAAAGTTATCTGGTTAAATCTACATTATATACTGAGCAGTGCACAAACATGGCATTTGTAAAGAGAATGGGCAGCAGACTGGAAGATTCCGGTAGATCACACATTCCATCAAAGATTGTTTGAGAATTAATTTTTTCTGACAGATATAGCCTTTTGGCATATAATATTTTAAAAATAAAAGTCTTATATAACATAATCTTAGATAATTCAGGGAAGTTCAAAAATTAAAGCCACGCAAACAGAAAGGGAAATAATTTCTGGGCCCTCTCAACAAGGTTAGAAGGTTGAATGTTAAATGCATTGATTCAGTCCAACAGTAATGTAAGAATTATTAATTACCTTAGTCTACTGACGTACCATTCCATATCACTTCAATATCATGTCACTTCATATTTTTTATTTTATTTTATTGAAATATAGTGCAGAATAGGCCTTTCTGGTTCTTTGAGCAACACCACCCACCAACTCCCAATTTAATCCTAGCCTAATCATGGGACCACTTACCTACCAACCGGAATGTCTTTGGACTGTGGGAGGAAACCAGAGCACCCGGAGGAAACCCACATGGTTATGGGGAGAACATACAAACTCCTTACAGGCAGCGGCTGAAATTCAACCTGTGTCGCTGGTACTGTAAAGCGCTATGCTAACCACAATGCTACTGTGGACAGTTTACAATAATTGAGGGAACAATGAATTCAGAATTGTATCAAAACATTTTACAGGGGAGTGTCAGGGCAGTAGTCCGTCACCTGAAGCTTAATAGAAGTTGAATAATGCAACAAGAAAGTGAACCAAAAGACAAGAGTAAATCAACAACAGAATGGTTTAAAAAGAAAGAAATTCGTGTTTTGAAATGGCCGAATCAAAGTCTTGACCTTAATCCCATAGAAACGTTGTGGAAGGACCTGAAGCCAGCAGTTCATGCAGGGAAACCCACCAACATCCCAGAATTAAAGCACTTTTGTAAGGAGGAATGGCCTAAAATTCCTCCAAGCTGATGTGCAGGACTAATTAACAGTTACTAGAAACGTTTGGTTGAAGTTATTGCTGTACAAGGGTGTCACACCAGTTACTGAAAAGTTCACATACTTTTTCCAACAAATACATGTAATATTGGATTATTTTTCTCAATAAGTAAATGAACAAGTATAATATTTTTGTGTTATTTATTTAATTGAGCTCTCTTTTACTGGTTTTAGGACTTAGATGAAGATCTGATCACATTTTAGGTCATATTTATACAAAAGTAGAGAAAATTCTACAGGGTTCACAAACTTTCTAGCACCACTGTATACACAGTACACTATACAATACAGCACTTGAGCCTAAGACTTTTGCATAGTACTGTAGATGTAACAAATAAGATTATACATGTGATTAATAAAGGCTAAAATTAATCTGTACGTACCAGTGTTATATCAGCTTGGTCCTGGTCACTGGTGCTGAGAGAGCTATTTGAAGACTGATTTGTGAGGGAACTTTGTGTGTGTGTGTGTGTGTGTGTGTGTGTGTGTGTGTGTGTGTGTGTGTGCGCGCGTGTGTGTGTGCGTGTTTGACTTTTGCACTGTACTGCATGTTCTTATTTGGATGTCTGCAGGCACCAGTTCAGTATCTTTGAAATGCCACTTAAATTTATTTTGTGGAATGACTGAATCAGCCGAGCCAGTGTCCAATTTAATTTTAATTAGTTGTGTAAGGTATATTGTTTGTCTATTTGTTAGCTTTCACATTGTATATCTCAAGGCTACCCAGTCCTGTCACTCTCATCATCGTCTGATTTTTCATCAACAGCATGCAGATTAGTGCTCTTTTTGAAACTGCAGCTGGGCTTGTTAGCATTTTCTTTTCCCTGTACAGTCCATTTATTTTTGTCTGCCCGACATGTTCTTCATATGTGTCTGACTTTGTTGCATTTTCTGAGTTTTGCCTTTAAACCTGCATTGGTCCAGTTGGTCCTGCCATAATGGTAACACAGTTTGTTCAGCCAGATCAACTTCTGTTTAGATATTGCAACTTTGTTCACATTCACTTTCATTCCTGACTGCACCCCAGTTGCATCTCTGTCTGCTGTTTCCATTGTTACAGCTATTTCAACTGCTCTTTTAAATGTAAGTTGTGCTCCCGTTAGAAGCCATTTTTGAATGTGTTCTTGTGAGATTCCACAGACTAAACGATCTCTCAGTCCATCATTAAGACCCTCACTGAACCGACAATACTCAGACAATTTCTTCAATTCAGCCATGGACACTGAAATGGACTCCCCTTCCTTTTGATTCTGCTTATGAAACCTAAAGCATTTTGTAAGCAACAATAGTTTCAGTCCTAAATGTTCCTGCATTACTTTCATGATATCAACAAAGCCCATTTCAGCTTGTTTGGTTGGGGTAGTTAAATTTTTTAGCAAACAGTATGCCTTTAAATCCAATGCACTCAGCCAAAACTGGCACGGACTTTTCATTGACTATTGAATTTTTTCAAAATAAACCTCAATTCACTCAGTATACATATTCCAGTTATCTCTGGTGCAATCAAATTCATCTGTCTTTCCATTGTAGCCAGCTATTTCTGCCTTTTTAAACTTATGATTATTATCATCAAGTACTCACTGTTTATGAACCCATGCATTTGTCTGCTTCTGCCTTTTTAGAAACTCAATCATATTCTATCTCTCCCTTCCAAAGAAACACGTGCTGCACTGCCTTTTTTAAACTTGAAAGTCTTGCTGTGCTTCAACAGTTAGATAATTCTTTTGGGTTCATTTTGAAAATACCTTATCATCACTGTTATATTTTGTAATTACAAAACATTAAGAAAATCATGGAGCCTGGAGATCTCCCTGGAGCCTGGGAGATCGTTTTGCTGAACACCTACGCTCTGTCCGCCAGAGAAAGCAGGATCTCCCAGAGGCCACACATTTTAATTCCACATCCCATTCCCGTTCTGACATGTCTATTCATGACCTCCTCTACTATAAAGATGAAGCTACACTCAGGTTGGAGGAACAACACCTTATATTCTGTCTGGGTAGCCTCCAGCCTGATGGCATGAACACTGACTTCTCTAACTTCCGCTAATGCCCCACCTCCCCCTTGTACCCCATCCATTATTTATTTATATACACACATTCTTTCTCTCTCTCTCCTTTTCCTCCCTCTGTTCCTCTCACTATACCCCTTGCCCATCCTCTGGGTTTCCCCCCCTCCCACTTTTCCTTCTCCCTGGGCCTCCTGTCCCATGATCCTCTCATATCCCTTTTGCCAATCACCTGTCCAGCTCTTGGCTCCATCCCTCCCCCTCCTGTCTTCTCCTATCATTTTGGATCTCCCCCTCCCCCTCCCACTTTCAAATCTCTTACTAGTTCTTCTTTCAGAAGGGTCTCGGCCGGAAACGTCGACTGTACCTCTTCCTAGAGATGCCGCCTGGCCTGCTGTGTTCTCCAGCAACTTTGATGTGTGAAGCCTGGAGATAACTCGTGTACATTTAGTTTTGCTTTTATTTGTGGCGAGGTGTGCATGTATGATGTGGTGAGGTGATGACATATGCACTCCATGTATTACAACATGTTACCTGTAATTCATTATTTAAACAACAAAGAATGCTTAATCAAGCAATATATTTACAATATTAGTCAAATATCACTGAAATATTAAAAGCACAGCAACTACATACAGTGATCCATAAGAGGCACATCGCTCACAACAGGACAACTAACATTAGTCCAGATTAGAATCTGCTTTAAACACAAGAGATTCTTCAGATGCTGGAAATCCAGAGCAGCACAAACAAAATGCTGGAGGAACTCAGCAGGTCAGGCAGCGTCTACGGAAATGAATAAACAGCTGACGTTTTGTGCTGAGACCCTTCTTCAGGACTTTCCTTCTACTTCAACTTACTTTCATTGTCAGCTATTTCCAAGATTAAGATAAGATTAGCTTTATTTATCACATGTACATTGAAACATGCATTGAAATGCAATGTTTTAGTCAGCTACATACATGTGTAGTCCAAAGATGTGCTGCGGGCAGCCCACATGCTTCTGGCACCAACGTTGCATGCCCAAGCTTACTAACCTGTATGTGAATACATGGACGTGTGAAGAAACGGGAGCACCTGGAGGAAACCCATGTGGTCACAGGGAGAACATTCAAACTCGGTATTACTGGCAGCTGGAAGTGAACCCTGATTATTGGAACTGTAAAGCATTATGCTACCATGCCACCCCAAGGAGATGACACCAAACTCTATCAATGCCATCTGAGTTCTCCAACATCAACTGACTTCATCAATATCACCTGGCTCCTCAAAGAACACCCAAGTTATCCAGTGATACCAGATTACTCTAACACATCATTCCTCCATGTATCTGATCCCTCCAGTAACATGTGACACCTCCACCAAACACCCCCGTCAACTCCTAATGCTTCCAGCAACACCCAAACCCCTATCAATGCCTGACACTCTCACCAAACACTCAACCCTTCTGACAATACTTGATGCTTCCAGCTAACACCCATTACCTCTGACAACACCTGATACTCCCAAACCTCCAATAACTCCTGATGCTCCCACTAACACCCAACATCACTCTCAACAACACATTTCCACAAACACCAAAACCCTCTCCATCAATACTCCAAACTCCCACCAAGCACCCAACACCTCCAACAACTCCTGATGCTCACAAATCTCCAATAACTCCTGATGCTCCCACTAACACCCAACATCACTCTCAACAAAACATTTCCACAAACACCCAAACCCTCTCCATCAATACTTTGAACTCCCAGAAAGCACCCAACACCTTTGACAACACCTGATGCTCCCACCAAAAACATCTGATACTCTCGCCGGAGCCCAACATCTCCACGAACACTTGACACTTCCACCAACACAGAGATGTGTAACTGCATCATGCTTCCCAAAACATGGCAGTTCTTAGATTTTACTCTATAAAATGATTTTAGTGGCATGTTGCACACAAAGATTCCACTTTTGAATGTAGCACAACATGGCTCTTCAAAAAGCGGAAGGAATCAAGACAGGACCAATTCAGGCATGATGTATGACAGGGCAAAATTCTGCTCTGATGTCCTATGGACAGGAATAGACATAATGACTTTACTTTGCAAATCCGCATCTCAACTGAAACAAACATTTCGTGGTGAAGTGGCTTTTTAATGAAGTTAGAGATGTCATTAATTAGGAAGGGAGTCTCTTTTGGATTTTTAATTGCAATCTAAAAGTAGTCTGAGCAAAGAAAAACTTATATAAATATTTTTCCCCAATAGAAAATTAGGATAAGTTTTTAAAGCACATAACTTAAATAAGTTGAATATCTACCTACTCACATTTCCATTCGAGGGCTTTGACGTCTCTACACCAGTCTGTGATGCAACCAGTCAGGAAACTCTTCACTGTGCATCTACAGAAGTTTGTCAAAGTATCAGATGACATGCTGAATCTTCGCAAACTTCTAAGAAAGCAGTAGTGCTGACGTGTCTTCTTTGTAATGGCACCTATGTGATGCACCCAGGACAGAAGTGTGCACAGTCAAAATTACGACAGAGAAAGTACTCAGGAAGCTGAATAGGCTAAAGGTCGATAAATCTCCTGGACCAGATGGAATGCACCCTCGTGTTCTGAAGGAAGTAGCTGTGCAGATTGTGGAGGCATTAGCGATGATCTTTCAAAAGTCGATAGATTCTGGCATGGTTCCGGAGAACTGGAAGATTGCAAATGTCACTCCGCTATTTAAGAAGGGGGCAAGGAAGCAAAAAGGAAATTATAGACCTGTTAGCTTGACATCGGTGGTTGGGAAGTTGTTGGAGTCGATTGTCAAGGATGAGGTTACAGAGTACCTGGAGGCATATGACAAGATAGGCAGAACTCAGCATGATTACCTTAAAGGAAAATCCTGCCTGACAAACTTATTACAATTTTTTGAGGAAATTACCAGTAGGCTAGACAAGGGAGATGCAGTGGATGTTGCATATTTGGATTTTCAGAAGGCCTTTGACAAGATGCCACACATGAGGCTACTTAACAAGATAAGAGCCCATGGAATTACGGGAAAGTTACATACGTGGATAGAGCATTGGCTGATTGGCAGGAAACAGAGAGTGGGAATAAAGGGATCCTATTCTGGTTGGCTGCCGGTTACCAGTGGTTTTCTGCAGGGATCAGTGTTGGGGCTGCTTCTTTTTACATTGTACATCAACGATTTGGATTATGGAATAGATGGCTTTGTAGCTAAGTTTGCTGACGATACGAAGATAGGTGGAGGGGCCGGTAGTGCTGAGGAAACAGAGAGTCTGCAGAGAGACTTGGATAGATTGGAAGAATGGGCAGAGAAGTGGCAAATGAAGTACAATGTTGGAAAATGTATGGTTATGCACTTTGGCAGAAAAAATAAATGGGCAGACTATTATTTAAATGGGGAAAGAATTCAAAGTTCTGAGATGCAACAGGACTTGGGAGTCCTCGTACAGGATTCCCTTAAAGTTAACCTCCAGATTGAGTCAGTAGTGAAGAAGGCGAATGCAATGTTGGCATTCATTTCTAGAGGAATAGAGTATAGGAGCAGGGATGTGATGTTGAGGCTCTATAAGGCGCTGGTGAGACCTCACTTGGAGTACTGTGGACAGTTTTGGTCTCCTTATTTAAGAAAGGATGTGCTGACGTTGGAGAGGGTACAGAGAAGATTCACTAGAATGATTCCGGGAATTGGAGGGTTAACATATGAGGAACGTTTGTCCACTCTTGGACTGTATTCCTTGGAGTTTAGAAGAATGAGGGGAGACCTCATAGAAATATTTCGAATGTTAAAAGGCATGGACAGAGTGGATGTGGCAAAGTTGTTTCCCATGATGGGGGAGTCTAGTACGAGAGGGCATGACTTAAGGATTGAAGGGCGCCCTTTCAGAATGGAAATGCAAAGAAAATTTTAGTCAGAGGGTGGTGAATCTATGGGATTTGTTGCCACGGGCAGCAGTGGAGGCCAAGTCATTGGGTGTATTTAAGGCAGAGATTGATTGGTATCTGAGTAGCCAGGGCATCAAAGGTTATGGTGAGAAGGCAGGGGAGTGGGACTAAATAGGAGAAAATGGATCAGCTCATGATAAAATGGCGGGGCAGACTTGATGGGCCGAATGGCCTACTTCTGCTCCTTTGTTTTATGGTCTTACGGTTTTATTATCTGAAATGAAATAATTTACATTTTCAATGAAATGTTTCCCATTACTTACATAATATTTTAAAAAGTGCTGACCAAGTACTGAGTATAATGGCTATGGTAGGTGCAAAATGTTAATAGATTAATGTCTTCATCACATAATCAGTGATATTTCAGTGTGAGGTGATGTTCATTTAGAGTGTTCTCTAATTATAGCAACACATGAGCACCATGATCCAAAATTTATTTTTGAGAAAAAAAGAGGAATGGAGTTAAAAATTGATCATCTTAGTTGAGATGGAAATAAAGTGTGATTTAGACCATAAGTCATAGAGGCAGAATTAGGCCCATCGAGTCTGCTCCACCATTCCATCATAGCTGGTTTATTTTCTCTCTCAACTCCATTCTCCTGCCTTTTGGCCATAACCTTTGACACCTTTTTTAATCAAATTCAAAGTACATTCATTATCAAAGAATGCATATAGTATACAACCTTGAGTTTTTCTCCTTGCAGAACAAAGAAACGCCATAGAACCTGTTCAAGGAAAAAACCCACACAAGAAGACCACATAATGTGCAAAAAAGAACAAATCACGCAAACAAAAAGTGAAAAAATAATACACAGGATGTTAAACAGCAAACCACAAAATCAATTCCACTTTAATTATACCTAATGACTTGTCCACCACAATCATCTGTGATTATGAATTCCACAGATTCGTCACACCCTGGCTAAATAAATACTTTCTATTCTCTTTTCCAAAGGGACATTCTTCTATTCTGAGGCTGGCCCTAGACTCTCCCAGAATAGGAAAATTCCTCTCCATATCCACTCTTTCTAGGCCTTTCAATATTTGATAGGTTTCAATGAGATCCTCCCTCATTCTTATAAACTCCAGTGAGTACAAGCCCAGAGCTACTTCAAGCAAATACTGAGAGAACTACAAGCAAATTAACAACAAAATCCTACTTTAATTTTCTCCTAATTAAAACAAATAATTAAATTGTAAAATAAAACTACCTCCCCTCTACTTATTAAGGAAAGCTAATTTTTAAGAACGTAGTTATCTCAACATGTTCTTTGAAGATAATGCAACGTTGAAGATGACCAAATTAGAGAATGCCAAGTTTGGAATCCTATTGGATTTGACCCTATAAGATCACATTTGGACCATAACCTCCGTTCTTGTTTTTGTCCCTTGGCCCTCTGAAAGCCGTCTGCCTTTATTCCTCTACCTATGTCTTACGCACTATGGTACAAGCTCCAGGCATTGACTGAAATCCCTCAGGGAACCATCCCAGGCCTCGTAACAGAATCACTACAGTGTGAACTTAATTTACATTTTCAATGTTCTGAAAAATGAGTCTATTTCAATTATAATTCTAACTGCCTAAGGAGATTGTTCCACTTTGGCCCATCCTGTGTGCACTGAAGTGAAAGCAGGAACACTCAGATGCGTAAGCACGATAGAGTCATAGAATGCTACAACACAGTAACAGGCCCTTCAGCCCATCTGGTCTCTGCCTGACTATTATTCTGCCTAGTCCCATCAGTGTGCACCTGGACTGGAGCCCCCTCCTATCCATGTATTTATCCAAATCCCTCTTAAATGTTGAAAGCAAACCCTTCTCCTGCATCTTCTTTTGGAAGTGCTCCAAGTTCTATTTCCAAAGTATTAAACTTATATCAACCAAATTACGAAATTGTTTTTCAAGCGAGACTTTACCACTGAGATTGCATCTTATTTTGTTCATTGGATGGTGGCACGTAGTTATTTTTGTCAGAAAAAGCACATGAATAAATGATCTTATTTTCCTGGGAAAGTTCTAAATACACTTCAGCTGGCTTTCCGATCTGACAGACAGGTTATGTATAATTAGAAGACACAACTTGATATGAATTTATTTAGGCTTTGGCACCCAAGACGGCAAGGATTTTCTGCACATTACCACAAGGGATTCCGCAGACGTAAGAAATCTTGAATAATACAAACAAAATGCTCGAGGAACTCAGCAGGTCAGGCAGCATCTATGGAGAGGAATAAACAGTCGACGTTTTGGGCTGAGACCCTTTGACAAGACTGGAAAAGAAGGGAGAAGAATCTAGAACAGGAAGGTGGAGGGTGGGGAAGTAGTGCAAGCTGGCAGGTGACAGGTGAGACCAGGTGATGGGGGAAGGGTATGGGGGGACTTGTTTCATCCTTGTGATTAGGTTTCATTGACCCGTAATGTAAACTCTGTTTATTCCTTTCCATAGATGCTGCCTGACCTGCTGAGTTCCTCCAGCATTTTGTGTGTGTTACTCTGGATTTCCAACATCTGCAGAATCTCTCTTGTATATCATCCACTTTGGAAGGAGTAATAGAAGAGCAGATTATAGATAAATAGATAGATAGATAGATAGATAGATATACTTTATTAATCCCAAGGGAAATTTGGTTTCGTTACAGCTGCACCAACCAGGAATAGAGCGTAAATATAGCAATACAAAAACCACAAACAATCAAACAACAAAATGCAAACTATGCCAGATGGAAAATAAGTCCAGGACCAGTCTATTGGCTCAGGGTGTCTGACCCTCCACGGGAGGAGCTGCACGTTCGATGGCCCCAGGCAGGAATGACCTCCCGTGCCGCCAAGTGTTGTATCACGGTGGAATGTGGCCAAAGTCCAACAGTAAAAAGTTCAATATCCAGTCTGCAAACACGTTCCTCGATCGTAATATACCCCGGATTACACCATCCGTTGTTAGCCAGAACAGTAAACACCCAACTCCTTTACGCTTACCGCTATCAGTGCGCTCCTGGTCAGCCGGAATGGTATTACCCACCGAACTCCTCTTCTCCATGGTGAAAGATTGCAGCATGCCGTTGTGCAGAGGGACTTGGGAGTGCTTGTTCATGAATCACAAGAAGTTGGCTTTCAGGCACAATAGGTTATTAAGAAGGCAAACGGAATGTTGGCCTTCATTGCTAGAGGGATTGAATTCAAGAGCAGGGAGGTCATGCAGCAACTATACAGGGTACTGGTGAAGCTGCACCTGGAGAGCTGTGTGCAGTTCTGGTCTCCATACTTGAGGAAGGATATACTGGCTTTGGAGGCAGTGGAGAGGAGGTTCACCAAGTTGATTCCAGGGTTAACCTATGAGGAGAGATTGAGTCACCTGGGACTACACTCTGGAACTCAGAAGAATGAGAGGGGATCTTATAGAAATGTACAAATTTTGAAAGGGATAGTTAAGATAGAAGTAGGAAAGTTGTTTCCATTGGTAGGCGAGAGTAGAACTAGGGGACGTTTGCCTCAAGATTCGGGGAGAAGATTTAGGACGAAGACGAGGAGAAACTGTTTTTCCCAGAGAGTGGTGAATCTGTGGAATTCTCTGCCTAGGGAAGCAGTTGAGGCTTCTTCACTTACTATATAGGTTTTCATATAGAAAGGGAATTAAGGGTTATGGGGAAAAGGCAGGTAGATGGAGCTGAGTTCACAGACAGATCAGCCATGATCTTATTGAATGGTGGGGCAGGCTCGATGGGCCGGATGGCCTACTCCTCCTCCTATTTCTTATGTTCTTATATAAGGGGAGCCACAGTAACATAGCAGCTAGCAGGCACCATTGCGGCTCAAGGCATTGGAGTTCGGTGTTCATTTCTGGTGTCCTCTGTAAGAAAGTTTGCCTGTGTTTCCTGAGTGTGCGTGGGTTTCCTCTGGAGCTCCAGTTTCTTCCCACAATCTAATGACATACCAGTTACTAGGTTAATTTACTAGGTCATAGTAAATTATCCTGTGATTGGGCTGGGGTTAAATAGGTGGGTTGCTGGGCCGTGTGGTTTGAAGGGCCTGAAGGAACTGTTCTGCACTGTGTCTCTAAATAAAATTAAATGCAGGCACTCAGCAGGTTGGGCAGCACACCTGGAAAGGTGAATCCAGGTGAGGGGTAAGGTCGGGGATGAAGTAAGAAGCTGGGAGGTGATAGGTAAAGGGTTGAAGAAGAGTGAGTCGACAGGATATTCTGCTCTGGTATTTGATCAAACTGGTTTTGCACCAATCAGTAAAGGGTGGTTAGGTCATTCCTGTTGGCATGATGACTTGAGTCCATGCCTGGTTTGCTGCATCTATTTGAGGTTGAGTGACCTTAAATTAGTCCTTGCCTTATCAAGAGGATTCAGCAATTGGACATCAGTGCTGCAGCTTGGCACCAATCTGAAACAGATGCTGCATGGACAACCCCAAATGGTTCTGGTTCCTTAAAGGGGAATAGATTTATAACTCATTGGGCACACGGAGGTTGATTTTTGCTGCCACCCACAGAGATCTGTGGCATGGGTGGCATGTTTAGCACAATGCTTTATATGGTACCAGTGAACCAGCTTTAATTCTCGCTGCAGTCTGTAAGGAGTTTGTTCATTCTCTCCATGGCCACCACATGGATTTCCTCCAGGTGCTCTGGTTTCCTCCCACAGTCCAAAGAGCTACCAGTTAGTAGGTTAACTGGGCATCGTGAACCATCCCGTGATTAGGCTGTTAAATTGGGGATTGATGGGCCACTCAGAAGGCTAGCAGGGCATATTCTGTGCTTTATCTTAATAAATAAATAAACAAATATTCCATTGACCACCCTCTTAATCTTGGTAACCAGAGGATGGTGCGTCTATGGAATTCATTACCACAGATGACTGTGGAGGCCAGGTCACCAGGTGTATTAAAACTGGAATAAAAGGTTATGGGGAGAGGGCAGGAGGATGGGGTTGAGATGGATAATAAGTTAGCCATTGGAGCAGACTCATTGGGCTGACTGGCCTAATTCTACTCCTATGTCTTATGGTCTTATGGGTCAGTGAGCACAAGGATGTGTCATAAGGGGGGGGGGGGGCGCGCTGGGAGTGGACCCAAATGCAAGACACAGACACTGAAGTACTAGGAAGAGGACTTGACTAGGGAGCTGGGTTAGGGACATGACTGGATGCAGACTAGGAGCTGGGACAAGAACACAGACTTGGGCTAGACAAGGACACCGGGCCTGGGCTAGGACTTGATTAGGATCGCGGAACCAGGACATGTAACTAGCAACTAGGAGCCTGGGCTTGGACACCGAGCCAGAGACTGGACAAGGACCCGAAACCTGGGTCTTGACTTGGGCTCAGACCCCGGATCTAAGCAAAGACATGATGAGGCTTGGGTATGGACTCCAAGCTAGAGACTGGGCAAGGACCCAGAACCTGGGACTTGACTCAGGCTCGGACTCCAGAACTAGGCAAGGACAAGACGAGGCTACAGGACGAGGAGAGGGAACAGCACTGGATGTGAGACTCCAAAGGCATGGACACAGACAGATTCCAACACTAGATAGCAGCAAACAGCCAGACCTACCTAGCAAAGGCATGGATACAGACAGTTCCTAACACTAGGTAGCAGCAAATAACTAGACCTACCTAGCAAAGGCAAGGACACAAAGACAGATTAAAACAACAATAGACAGTTCGGAACAACAAGACGGAAGATTGGTTTGTGTGATGTGCTGCGCCATGTTCATGATCTTCTGCAGCTTCTTCCGGTCTTGGACAGGACAACTTCCATACCAGGTTGTGATGCACCTGAGAAGAATGCTTTCTACAGTGCATCTATAAAAATTAGTGAGGGTTTTAGGGGATAGGCCAAATTTCTTTAGTTTTCTCAGGAAGTAAAGGCGCTGGTGGGCCTTCTTGGCAGTGAACTCTGCTTGATTGGACCAACTCAGGTCATTTGTGATATTGACCCCGAGGAAGTTAAAGCTTTTGACCTGTTCCACTTGCGCACCACCGATGTAAATTGGGTCATGCGGTCCGCTACTCCTTCTGAAGTCAACAACCAATTCCTTCATCTTGCTGACGTTGAGGGATAGGTTATTGTCTTCGCACCATGCCACCAGGTTCTTTATTTCCTCTCCGTACTCAAACTCATCATTACCCGAGATACGGCCTACAATTGTGTCATCAGCAAACCTATATATTGAGTTCGATGGAAACTTGGCTACACAATCGTGAGTGTACAGTGAGTACAGCAGGGGGCTGAGTACACAGCCTTGTGGGGCACCAGTGCTCAGAGTGACTGTAGAGGAGAGCTTGTCCCCTATTTTTACAAATCGGGAGAAGATGGTGGCGCAACAACAGCGTGCGTGGCCTATCCGGTGATGAATATCTTTCTTTCTTTTCAAATCTTTTTATTGTTATATTATACAGGAAAAATAACATGAGTACATTGAAGTAGCAACACTTACAATGTCTCAAAAAAGACATTATCTTAATGGTGATGAATATCTGTTATCTGTCAAGTAGGGGACCGTGCACAATTCCTGATTTGATGGAGACAGATGTGAGTGCATAGCGGAACATCTGGAAAACTTCTGAAATGTTTGCTTTGCTACCGCTGCTACTGTGTGGTAACCGGAATCTCTGGAGCTGTAGGCCTCGAAATCCTCGGCTTTGCGTGTTTCAGCGGCCGGGGAGAGGTCAAAGGCGTTCGGCAGAGGATGGCGCTCGGGAGGCTGTATCGGAGAGGCTGCTCGGAAGCTCGGAGTTTTCGGACGGATGGACTCAGGGTCGGCTGTGGTCGGCTGCTTCCAAGGTATCGGCAAGTTGATGGTGCCTGGAGGTTTATGGCAGGGAGTTTCTCCCTTTTGCCACTGCTATCGGGGACTCGGGAGTCGACCGACTTGGGAACTTTGAGACTTTTTTTTTACTCTGCCTCTGGACTGTTCTTCATCAAATTATGGTATTGCTTTGCACTGCTGTAACTATATGGTATAATTATGTGGTTTTTGTCAGTGTTGTCTTTGGTTTGTCTTGTTTTCTGTGATATCACACCGGAGAAACATTGTATCATTTCCTAATGCATGTATGCATATCTAAATGACAATAGAAGAGGACTGAGTGTTCTCAGTTCCTTATCTTGCTCCAGTGATTGAACCTGACAACAGTGAAGGCAAGGGTTACAGGCAGGGGAAGCAAAGGGATTCAGACAGGGGGTATGGACAGGAACAATCCAGCAACCTTAGGCTGCATCCTGAAGCTATTTATGAAGTCAGCACAAACAAGAATCAGCTGCCTCAACAGAAACTGGGGAAAACCAAAAAACCTGGAATAAGGAAACTGAACTGGACCGTGAACCGGAATGCGGATTTCACGGACCGGACCATGACAGGATGTGTGCAACTGGTGTGGTCTTGCACACTCTAGCTGAACAAGCTGTACGAATGACATGGTGGCGTAGAGGTAGTGGAACGCTATTCCTGAGACAGTGCTCTCAGTAGATATGCTCAATGATGGGGAGGACTTTACACGTGATGGTCTGAGCTGTGTCCACTACTTTTTGTAGGATTTTTCCATTCAAGGGCATTGGTGTTTCCATACCAGGCTGTGATGCAGCCAGTCAATATGCTCTCCACCACACATTAAGGTGTAGGTCAAGAAGAACAGGACCATCGTTAAGGACCCCCATCACCTGGGACATGCCCTCTTCTCACGGCTACCGTCAGGGAGGAGGTACAGGCAGTGGAAGACACACACTCAATCTTTCAGGAAGAGCTCCTCCCCTCTTCCATCAGAACTCCGATCAGACCATGATATTCATGATCACAACCTCACATTTTGCTCTCTTTTTGCACTACTTACATATATAGGCATCTGTTAGTCTCGTGAGACCAGGGATTTGTGCTTTGGAAGGTTTCCAGGGCGCAGGCCTGGGCAAGGTTGTATGGAAGACCGGCAGTTGCCCATGCTGCAAGTCTAAGTCTCCCCTCTCCACGCCACCGATGTCGTCCAAGGGAAGGGCATTAGGACCCATGCAGCTTGGAACCGGTGTCGTCGCAGAGCAATGTGCCTTGCTCAAGGACACAACACACTGTCTCAACCAAGGCTCGAACCAGCGACCTTCAGATCACTAGGCGAACGCGCCACTACTTACTTATTTTTTATGTGTTTCTTATTGTAACATCTGGTAACGTTTTACATGTTGCTCTGTACTGCTGCTGCAAAACAAATTCTAAAACATATGTCAACGATTCTAAACATGATTTTGTTTGTGATTCTGATGCTGATGCTGACGACTCCGAACAACCACGGCTTGCACTTATATAAGATCTTCAAATTCAGCAGCAAAGAAGCTTCACAATGCCAACTATCAAACAAGATTTGAGATCAAATCTCATGAACCTGATTCACCTTCTGGAAGGAGAACTCAAAAAAAAAATGACATGGCAGACTTCAACATCGTAAGTCTCCCCTCTCTCTGTGTGACACCTCTCTGCCCTTTTATTGGGGAGAGAATGATTAGTTTTTGTTGTACTGCAGATCATGGTCTTTCTAGGGGGCTTTGCTATCGTTTGCTTGGTGAGTGGAGGGTGCTGATGCTTTTTGCTGTAGTAAATGAGTGAATGGGAGGGGAGGATCGATGCTTTTCTGCTGCTTGTACGTGGGAGGGGGGAGTTGGGGGAGTGGGGATGGGGCTTTGGGGTTCAGACGTTTTTACTGCCACTCATTCTTTGTGAGTATCCATCTGGTTTTGTGGATGTCTGCGAAGAGCAAGAATTTCAGGTCGTATATTGTATACATTCTCTGATATTATATGGAGCTAATCAGATATTGAACTATTGAATCTGTAGCCTTCATAAACGACTTCACAAACAATCAGCAGGTCCTGAGTGGATATTCTCCAAGCAACTTCACCAGCCAATATTCATCCGCACACCTTCTGATTCCTCGAAGCTTCTCTTTAGAAATCTTTTGTAATTCAGAAATCTTGAAGACTCGTACGGCCAGATTTGGGAACAGTTTCTTTCCAACTGTGTTAAGACTGCTGAACAGATCCTGACCTGGATCTGGGTCGTACCCTCCAAATATCCGGACCTGCCTCTCGGTTTTTTTGTACTACCTTACTTTCTATTTCTATTTCCTATTTATGATTTATAATTTAAATTTTTAGTATTTACTAATTTTTACTATTTTTAATATTTGTAATCCAGGGAGCGGGAAGCACAGAATCAAATATCGCTGTGATGATTGTACGTTTTAGTATCAATTGTTTGGTGACTATAAAGTATAAAGTATCTTTTATAAATCAGAAATCTTCTGTGTACTGTGTGTTAAAATGTGTTAAGAGCTATCTGAACTATTCTATTTGAAGCAGATGAGAACCTCTGACAGCAGGAGTGAGAGATTGAAGAGGTCCTTGAACACTCTGGCCAGATGGTTGGCACGGGTTTTCAGAGCCCTACCAGGTACAACATCAGGGCCTGATGCCTTGCAAGGGTTCACTCTCTGATGTTGGCTTCCAAGAAAGAGATTACAGGGTTACCGGAAGTTGCAGGGATTCGCACACAAGTGTAGTTTTACTTTCCCGCTCGAAGTGTGCATAAAAGGCATTGAGCTCATCTGGGAGTGATGCGTCACAGACATTTATAATGTTTGGTTTCACTTTGTAGGAAGCCGGCTGGTGGCGCAGTGAGATCAGCGCCGGACTCCGGAGCGAAGGTTCCCGAGTTCAAATCCAGGTCGGGCCACCCCCGAGCACGCTTTCCATCCGTGCTGGGTTGAGTGTCGAGCTAGCCACTCAGCCTCGTAAAAAAATACAAGGGTCGAGTCGGGAACATTCATAACGTGACCCGGTTAATCCTGACACCACGTTGCAGACAAGAATGGTTGAATGTCTGGTACAACACGCTTAAAAAAAACTTTGAAGGAAGTGATGGACTGCTAACCCTACCAGAGCTGATGTGCATCTGATTCCATCCCTAACCTCAATCGGAATTGTTTTATTCACCTTTAAAATAGCCTACCGTAAGTCATACCTGGATTTCTTGTATAGTTCTGGATCATTGTCTTGAGTGCCACAGATCTAGCCCTCAGCAGACTACGATCTCCTGCTTCATCCACGGATTTTGGTTTGGGTATGACAGTATGCTCTCGAAGGCACATACTCAATTCCTGCTGGTGCCTCTAAGGAGGTTCATACGCTCTCCCTGTGCTCCAGATGCTCCAGTTTCCTCCCACAGTCCAAAGACGTACCAGTTGGCAGAATAATTGTTCACAGTAGATTGTCTGTGATTAGGCTAGGGTTAAATTGGGGGGGGGTGGGGTGGTGTTGTTGGACAGCATGGCTCGAGAGGCTGAAGGGCCGGCTCCGTGTTGTATCTCAATAAATAAATAAAAGTTCCCAGTCCTTATGACTCTGTGAGGCTAATTGGAACCGAATGTCAAGAGAGCATTGCAGTTGATACTGAAGCAGAAACTGGCAGAAGTTAACATCAAATCTTGTACTTTGTGTCCTGGTCTACAGCCTTATCCCAAGTGATGAATCCATTATTGATGTAATCTTAAATTACTGGAGGAACAATTAATTACAGCAGTTTAATTAAATTATCTCTGTGCGCAAATCCACATAGAAGCCAGTGAATAGGGCTTGATAGAGGTGTTTAAAATTATGAGGGGGATAGATAGAGTTGACATGGATAGGCTTTTTCCATTGAGAGTGGGGGAGATTCAAACAAGAGGACATGAGTTGAGAGTTAAAGGGCAAAAGTTTAAGGGTAACATGAGGGAGAACTTCTTTACTCAGAGAGTTGTGGCTGTGTGGAGCGAGCTTCCAGCAGAAGTGGTTGAGGCAGGTTCGATGTTGTCGTTTAAAGTTAAATTGGATAGGTATATGGACAGGAAGGGAATGGAGGGTTATGGACCGAGTGCAGGTCGGTGGGACTAGGTGAGAGTAGGAGTTCGGCACGGACTAGAAGGGCCAAGATGGCCTGTTTCCATGCTGTAATTGTTATGTTATATGGTTATATAGGGCTGATGGTCAAATTATCAGTGTGGAATTCTGGTGGCTCTGGAATTTAACTGTTTCCGGTGGTTAGTTCAGATGTTTATTTAGAAGGAAGTCATTGCAGTAAACAAGGTAGGCATCCTTGTTAATTTTGTATGCGACCACTGACGCCAAGCAGTCAATCTCTGAAGAGTATTGATAATGGTTGGTGTCACCCGTCTTGTAAAGACACTGCCCAGAAGAACACAACGGCAAACCACTCCTGTAGAAAGAATTTGCCAAGGACAATCATGGCCTTGGAAAGACCCTGATTGCCCACGTCATATGACACAGCACATAATGATGATGGTGAATATATTGTGAAGGATTTATCAGCATGTTGCCAGGATTTGGTGGCCTGACTTACAAGGAAAGATTATGTGGACTCGAACTTTATTCCTTGAGGCATCAGAGAGAGGTATATAAAATTGTGAGGCTGAAAGCTCCTTGTCTTTTTCCCCAGGGAGGAGGTACTAAAAAACAAGAGGTTATAGGTTTAAGGTCAGGGGTGAGAGATTTGAAAGAGACATCGGGGAAGCTTTTTTGTGCAAAGGATGGTGTTCACAGAATTTGGAATGTATTGGACGCGGCCCACTCCATCACTAGTAAATCTTACCTCACCATTGAGCACATCTACATGGAAAACTTTCACAGGAAAGCAGCATCCATCATCAGGGACCTCCACCACCCAGACGATGCTCTCTTCTCACTGCTGCTGTCAGGATGGAGGTACAGGAGGCATTGGTTCCACAGCACCAGGTTCAGGAACAGTTAATACCCCTCAACCATCAGTCTCTTGAACCAGTAACAACAACCATATAACAATTACAGCACGGAAACAGGCCAGCTCAGCCCTTCTAGTCCATGCCGAACTCTTACTCTCACCTAGTCCCACTGACCTGCACTCAGCCCATAACCCTCCATTCCTTTCCTGTCCATATAGCTGTCCAATTTAATTTAAAATGACAATACCGAACCTGCCTCAACCACTTCTGCAGGAAGCTCGTTCCACACAGCCACCACTCTCTAAGTAAAGAAGTTCCCCCTCATGTTACCCCTAAGCTTTTGCCCTTTAACTCTCAACTCATGTCCTCTTGTTTGAATCTCCCCTACTCTCAATGGAAAAAGCCTATCCACGTCAACTCTATCTATTCCCCTCATAATTTTAAATACCTCTATCAAATCCTCCCTCAACCTTCCACGTTCCAAAGAATAAAGATAACTTCACTCAAATTCATTCACCCCAACACTAAACTGATTCCACAACCTACTGACTCATTTTCAAGGACTCTACAAATCATGTTCTCGATATTTATCGCCTATTGATTTATTTTTTCTATTTTGGGGTTTTTTTTGTATTTGAACTATTGTTAACTTTAGCACATTGGTTGTTTGTCCGTCTTGATTGTGTGCAGTTCTTCATTGCTTCTATTGTGTTTCTCAGTACTTAGTGTGAATGCCCACAAGAAAATGAATCACCATAGTATATGGTGATCTATGTGTACTTTGATGTGGTATCCAGGAGGGGTAGCACCTCTGGTGAATGGGCTTGTCGTGTCTAATCAGTGACAGCTCACTCACCTTTGGTCTCAGCTCTCACCTATGGCTGCAAGCAGCTGTTTGCATATGAAGCGGCCACAGCCCCGATACACCACTCTGACAGGAGGACAAAGCCAAGGGAGGTAGCCGGCGGCCTCATACCCCAATGAGGTAGAGCCATGACTGTCCTAGCATGCGAATTCAGCACTGGCAGTCTGGGTGGATGAAAGCTACAGTGAGATCCAAAGGCCAGGTAGGCGATACCTCAATGCTCCATGGAGAGGGAAGGGCATGACAAGACATCATGGTCATCCACTACAACTGAGGAAGACCCCACCTTTCCAACGCCTGTTCATACCACTGGACCTGGACTTCTGAGATCAAGAGAGTGACTTCCCCAGTGCAATGGCTTTTCCACTTTAAAAACTCTCTCACACAGGTTTCCTGTCATTGTTAGACACTATGGACAACCACTAAGTACTTCAGTAATAACATTACATTGAACTTTGAACTTTGGAATGGGCTGCCAAAATAATGGGTGAGGATGGCACATAAGCAGCATTTAAAAACAATCTAGATAAGTATGTGGTAAGAGAGGATTAGAGGGCTATGGGCCAAGTGCGGACAGATGGGACCTGTTCATTGGGAATCCCAGTGTGCATGGACAACTTTGGCCAAAGGGCCTGTTACCATGCTCTGTATCCTGCCTCAGCTACAGGATTAAAGTGCACATGCTAATTGGACAAACACAAAAAGCTGGAGGAATTCACCAAGTCAGGCAGCATTTACGGAGGGGAATAAACAGTCAACGTTTCAACATGACACCCTTCACATGCCCTGTTGAAGGGTCTCGATCCGAAATGCCAACTCTTTGTTCCCCTCCTTAGACGCTCCCTGACTGCTGAGTTCTTCCAGGTTTTTGTGCGTGTTCTTCTGAATTACAGCATCTTCAGAATCTCTTGTGTTTGCAACAGGCTAGGGGGAGCTATCATCCTTGCATTCATCACTCAGAACAGCAACCTAATTTCTTTAGAAACTAGCAATGTACTGTACACTAGGGTATAAGTACCATAACAATCAGCTTTTTTACAACTCAGTATCGGAATCAGGATTAATATCATCAGCATACATCATGAATTTTGTTGTTTTTGCGGCAGCAGTACATTGCGATACATAATAATAGAGAAAAAACTGTGAATTACAGTATATATATACACACAGGTTCAACGTCCACTCAGAAACTGATGGCAGAGGTGAAGAAGCTGTTCTTGAATCATTGGGAGTGTGTCTACCTCCTCCCCATTGTTAGCAATGAGAAGAGGGCGTGTCCTGGGTGCTGGGGGTCCTTAATCCAGAATGCTGCCTTTTTGAGGCATCACTAATTGAAGATGTCCTGGATGCTGGGGAGGCTAGAGCCCATGCTGGAGCTGCCTGCGTTCGCAACTTTTAGCAGCCTATTTTAATCCTGGGCAGTAGACCCCCCCCCCCCCACCTCATACCAGATAGTGATGCAGCCAGTTAAGATGCTCTCCATGGTACATCTGTAGAAATTTGCAAGTGTCCTTGGTGACATACCAAATCCCTTCAAACTTCAAATGAAATATAGCCCCTGTCATGCTTTCTTTGTAACTACAGCAATATATTGGGCCAAGGATAAATCTTACGTGATGATGACACCCAGGAACTCTTGACCTCACAATGCGTCTTGTAATCTTGCACTTTATCATTACTTCCACTGCACATTCTCTGTTACACTTTATTCTGCATTGTTATTGTTTTAAACCTTGTTCTACTTCAACTCACTGTGTCATGATTTAATCTGTATGAACAGCATGCAAGACAAGCTTTTGACTGTATCTCGGTACATGTGACAATAATAAACCAATTCCAATTCTTGCAGCAGCAACAGCAAATGGTACATTACTAACATGACACACACAAATTAAATTAAACTTAAATTAACATAAATTATACATGCAAAATCAAAATAAACAAAACTAAAGATATTAGTACTTGCTAGAGGAATACAGTATAGTCCAAGCTAGTATAAAGTTTTAAACACAGAGATTCAGCAGATGCTGGAAATCCAGACAAAATGCTGGAGGAACTCAACAGGTCAGGTATCTTCTGTGGAGAGAAATAAACAGACGACAATTCAGGCCGAAACTCTTTATCAGGTCTTATCAGTAGAAAGATTTTGTTTTTCAGGTAGGTCTGAGAACATGATGGCAGTGGGGGAAGAAGATGTCGTTGAACCTTGAGATGTGGGTCTTCAGGCTCTAGTGCATCCTGCATGATAGCAACAAGGAGAAGAGGGCATGACTCAGATATAATGTTTGACCTCTGAGTGACCGCTAAAATCGGACAAATTTGCTTCCTGAGTTCACACCAGAAGCTGGTGCAAGTTTTATTGATTAACATCATTTTAGCATAGCTTTATAAATTTGTTTATTTTAAATCAAGTGGCTGTTGTATTAAATTAATGAGCTGAAGTGTGCGTTTTAGCATGAGGCTCATTAAAGCCCAGATTCAGGACAAGAGTTCAAATGTACTCTAATTTGTCTGGTTTGCCTGTGGGTCCATTTAGAGAACAAACAAGTGTTGCTCCACAGGGGAAGAAGCTCCTAAGTTGTTTTGAATGCTACTTCTTGCAATATTAATAATGACTTTTTAGTTCAGTGACTTTTATTGTAGCTTTTTCAAATTTCTTTATCAATATTTAATATTTAAATTAAAATTGTAATGCTGACTGGGATAGTCTAATCACAAGAGAGGAATAAAGAGTTGACGTTTCAGGCTGAGACCCTTCACCAGGACTGGAAAGGAAGGGGGAAGAAGACTGAGTAAAAAGATAGAGAAGAGGGGAAAGAGTACAAGGTGATAGGTGAAGCTAGGTGGGTCAGGGAAGAGGATGAAGTGAGAAGCTGGGAGGTGATAGGTGGGAAAGGTAAAGGGCTGAAGACAAAGGAATCTGATAGGAGAGGAGAGTGGATCACAGGAGAAGGGAAGGAGGAGGGGCACCAAAGGGAGGTGACAGGCAGGGGTAAGAGGGGAGCCAGAATGGGTAATGGAAAAGGCGAGAAGGGGGAGGAGGTAGAAATTACCAAAAGTTAGAGAAATCGATGTTCATGCTGTCCGGCTGGAGGCTACCTAGACTGAATATGAGATGTTGCTTCTCAAACCTGAGAGTGGCCTCATAGTGCCAGTGGGAAAGTCCAACTCATTTGTACAGTCTCTACATATTGTGTCAGCAAATGGTATATCACATATGTATATATGCCAAGTGATATTACAAAATAAAATTCACTGGGCAAATTTGACAAAAGATTCTTTAGTTTTTTTGAATAGATTTCATTACTAAGGGAGTAAATTCAACAGAACTAATACAAACAAAGAGAAAAAAATTAATGTGCACAGTAACAACTATATCGTTGCAGGTCCTCATGTCTTATCACAATTTCAGAGAACTTATGTAGAAAAAATATTTGAAAAAACTGTTTTGGAAAGAGAACCAGAAGTCCTAATTATGTCTGAGGATGGTGGAGAGGCATGTTCACTATACAGCACAATCTTGTTAACATAATTGAACATTTAATTTTCCCAGTGGTGTGCTAAGAATTATTGAAACTGAAGGACACTGGCAATTATATTTTTCAGAATTCTTGGACAAGACTTACTTTCGAATCCTGAGCTGACTTTGGATCCTGCAGATTGGTGGTTTGAACTGTGTCCATGATCATTGCCACAGCTGGGCCCAAAGCATAACCTGCTGAGAGCAGCCTTGGCTCTCTGTTACCTGAGGTGCACACATGTGATTGACATCCACAGGAGGTGATAAATGTGTGAAGAAAAGTTAGATATTAGACTCAACGGAAGAGATTCTGTAGATGCTGGAAAACACCTTCACTTGAAGGTATCGAGCACCTTTGTTCTTTTCACAGCAAGCAGGATTTCTCGGTGGCCAACCATTTAAGTTCCAATCTCCATTCTCATTCTAACACGTTGGTCCATGGCCTCCTTCATTGCCATGATGAGGCCACTGTGAGGATAGAAGAGCAACAGCTCATATTCCATCTGGGCAGCCTCCAACCTGATGGCGTGAACATTAATTTCTCTAACTTCCAGTAATTCTCCCCCCTCCCCCTTCCCTCTTCTTCCATTCCCCACTCTGTCTTTGCTCCTCTTCTCTTCTCCTCCCACTGGTGCCCCCCGCCCCTTGCCTTTCTCCCGTGGTTCACCCCCTTCTTCTTCTACAGCCCTTTATCTTTTCCACCTATCACCTCCCAGCTTCTCACCTCATTCTCCCTCTGCCACCCACCCATCTACATCACCTGGCTTCACCTATCGCCTGCCAGCTTGTCCTCCTTCCACTCTCCCCACCTCTTATTCAGGCCTCTTCCCCCTTTCTTTCCAGTCCTGATGAAGAGTCTCAGCCCAAAACATTAACTGTTTGTTCCTTTCCATAGATGCAGCCTGACCTGCTGAGTTCCTCCAGTATTTTGTGTGTATTAATTTTGATGTTGGACTCCTGCATTGGAAAGAGCAGATTCCAAAGAGGTCTTGTGGTAAGGAAGAATGAGACTAGCAGAGACATTAGTGGCATTAAGTGTCTCCATGACATTCAGAAGGTGCCTCCCTAGACCCCTCAGACATGTCATGACATGCGCACGCACTGTCGGATCCCAAGTGCAGAGGAAGGACAGCCTCCGATGTAGACCCAGCGACCAGAGTTTATTCATGAGATTTCCAGCAGAGCATCGGTGGCACGGCCGAGCAACACCGCAAGACGTAACATACTCAAAACTAGGACCCTACAATTAGCACAAAGCGGGCATCCGCTTAAATGATACAAGTAACACAGAAACCCTGAGCTTAGCAAAATAAACTTAACAAGTTTAAACAGAAAACATAAGGAGACATCATTACGAGGAGCGAGCCGCTCGAGAATAAAAACACAAGGACCTCAAAACAATGAACAAATCTCGATAAACAGCAATTAACCAATTCAGGTGTTCTATAAACCTTGGAGCCCAACGCTCTCTACAGCTGGAAGAGCTCATTACAATACACAGTGAATACTCAGAGGGCTTAATGTCTCTTTTGACAATAATTGCTGGATACTTCTGCCTTTACCAAAGTGATGAGCGCCATTTGAGCTCTGGACCTCCCAATCTACCTTGTTATGGTCCCTGCACTTTAGTTATCTACCTGATTGCACCTGCTCTGTAACTGCAACACTATATTCTGCATTCTGTTTTATTTTTACTATGACATATTTGTGTATGGCATAAACACAAGGGATTCTGCAGATGCTGGAAATCTAAAGCAATGCACACAAAATGCTGGAGGAACTCAGCAGGTGAGGCAGCATCTATGGTGGGGAATAAACAGCTGATGTTTCAGGCCGAGACCCTTCATTACGACCCTCTGTAGATGCTGCCTCACCTGAGTTCCTCCAGCATTTTGTCAGTTGTTATTTGTGGCATGATCTATCTGGTTGGTATGCAGACAAGGCATTCCATTGTATCTGAGTTCATGTGGCAAAAATAATGTGTTTAGTGCTCTGCATGCGGTCTCCTCTACATTGGTGAAACCCGTCATAATCTGGGGTCCGTTTCATCAAGCACCTCCACTCCATCCACCTAATGCTGAACCTCCCAGTGGTCAGACATTTTAATTCTGATTCCCATTCCCATTCAGACATTTTGGTCCATGGCCTCATCTTGGCACAAGAGGAGGCCACCCTCAGGGTGAGGAAGCAATACCTTATATTCTGTCTGCGTAACCTCCAATGTGATGGTATAAATATCCATTTCTCCTTCCAGTAAAAAAAAATACCCCTCCCCTCCTCTTCCTCTGTTCCCCACTCTGGCCTCATACCTCTTCTCACCTGCCTATCACCTTCTGCTAGGCTCCCTCCTCCTTCTGTTTCATCTATGGTCTACTCTCCTCTCCTATCAGATTCCTTCATCTCCAACCCTTGACCTTTTCCACCCACCCGGCTTCATCTGTCACCTTCCAGTTAGCATCCTTCACCTCTCCCCACCTTTTTATTCTGGCATCTTCCCCCTTCCTCCTCAGTCCTGAGTGTGTTGCCTTGGTTTTCCAGCATCTGCAGACTTTCTCGTGTTAATAGTAGACCAATACCAACTCATTAAAATATGGGGGCATGTGGTCTACTGGTGTACGCTGCTTATGTAACAAAGCTTTCATCCTTTGCTGCCCCTGAAGATAAAAATATAAAGTTGTTTTATTCAAATGCAGTGATTTTCATTATCTGCAAATCAGGAGAATAGTGTGAACTTTATATCTATACTATCACATGGTCCACAATGCACTTCCGATCCGTGAAGAGCCTTGTCTTCAATATCTCCCTCTCAGTGAAGTTCAACATCCTGTCTCAGAGAGTGAGTCTATAGCTCGCCATTCAACCGACTGCTCTTCCTCTCCAAGGAACGAAATCACCCAAACTTCAAGCCTTCAAGCTTTCAATCTGTGTTATGCTAAAAGTGCATATTTAGCAGATGAGAAACTGGTCCTTGTTTTAGCGCTAAACATAGGTCCTCTACTAACCTGTCCCCAGCAATAAATACCCTTGGACAATTAGCAATGAACATAGAACAGTCCAAGCCCTTCAACCCTTGATGTTGGGTCAACTTCTTAACCTACCCTCACTTTTAACCCCACTCTGGGGTAGTGAGTGCTGTTGAGTCATTGTCAGTTATGGATAGTGCCGTTCTCTATAGGGTTTTCAAGATAGGGAAGTAGACTGCCAGGCCTGTCTTCTGAGCAGATACAGCTGCTGTCCAGGTTGGGACCCAGCCAGATTTGAACTCCGGACCATCTGCCTCGAAGTCCAGTGCTGATGCCACTACACCACCAGCCGACTCTTTTCTATCCCTCCATTTTCTATCATCCGTGTGCCTGTCTAAGAGTTTCTTAAATGAGACACACAGCAATGATTACATTAATCATGGTTTCTGTGCACAAGAACAGGTTTTGGCCATCTGAGATAAAGGGTATTTTAGGTATTAAGTCTCAAACCCAGCACAAAATCTGTGGCTTATCAGACAGCAGAGATCCTTCCCTTTCAATATGCTTCTATTATGCAAGCACCTCAAAAATTTTCAGAAGTACCATCAATATTGTCTCTGCAACATCCCTCAGGCCCACTGGCAGGATAAGTGTGACAGAAAATGCTTGGTAAATGCATTCCTTATACACGCACACACACACACTGCCTTGTCATTCTGCTGTCGTTTCGCTGAGAGTACGGACTTCAATGTCTTCATCGGTGTATCCTCATAATCTCTGATGTGCTCAGGCTGGCTTTATGGTGCCTTTCTTTAGTAACTGGGATATGTATATGTTGTTTGTATACTGTATTTAATGTACATACTTCTGTTTATTTTGTAATATGATTGTAACTACACTGTGGGGTGTATCTTATTCTAATTCATGTGTAGTCTTAAGTTGACTGTGGGTAATTAATGATGGTATGTCCTGGTGCCTAAAAAAGGACCTTCTCGCCCTCAGTAGGAGAGAGAGATCAGGTCTCTCTCTGTCTCTCTCCCTCTTTCTCCCTGCCCCTCCCTCTCCCTTCTCCCTCCCTCTCCCTCTCCCTCCCCCTCCCCCTCCCCCTCCCTGTCTCCCCCTCCTCCCTCTCCCTTTCTCTCCCTCTCCCTCCCTCTCCTTCTCTCTCTCTGCCCCCCCCATCTCTCCAACATCCCAAGCCTAGAAATCTTGGATTAAACCTCCAATAGGGAGGCCACATGGTCATAGAGTCACAGAGCGATACAGCATGGAAGCAGGCCCTTCAGCCCATTGAATTCATGCTGACCAACAAGCTCCATTAAACCCACTCCAACCCATTTTATTCTCCTCACAGTCCATGAATTCCCCCCATATTTTGCATCTCACTTACACTCGGCGGGGTGGGGGCAATTGGCTTCGCAACCCGTACATTTGTGGGGTGTGGGAGGCAGCTGAAGCATTTCTGGAAAACCGTCACAGGCGGACTGGCGGACTGTGCAAACTCCGTACCAGCAGCACTTAGGTCAGGATTGAGCCTGAGGTCAGTGTTCCTGGCGAGCAGCAGCTGTACGATCTGCACCCATTGTTCCGGCCATCCTTTACATACCTGACCCCAAACCCCCAGACTGTAGCCCCTACCAAGCTTCAGCAAAGCAATGGCTTGTAAAGTGGACAGTTGAAATTACCCCGCTTTTTCAAAGTGGAGCATCCTACGATCTGCTGTGGAACTCAGTGGGTTGAGAAGCTTCAGTGTGAGAGTGGGAGGGGGGCGGTGGTGTGAGGAACTGACACGGCTTTGTGTCGACATCATCAGTGCTCTTAGTTCTCTAAGTACAACATCCCCGTTAACTCATGGGAATTTCCACTCCATGTCTACTCAAGGTAAAGAAGAAGTATTTGGAATCGAAATGAGAAGATGGAGTCTAGTTGTGGCAGAAACTGCCAGGCCCATATTCTCCAATTCTATATGACTCTCATAAATGGACCAGGGAATTCAGGAGAGGTGATCTTTTCCATTGAGCATTACCCACACACTTGCTAAGTCATTGGGGAACTCAGAGTAAATCATTTATGAGATCATCAGTGCAGTCTCCAACCTTGTTCAACATGGATTAACAGTGCGGTGACCCAGAGGAAGGCAGTCAGCAAGCTCTAACAGCGAGACCTCCTTCCAAAACTTAGCCCAGTCATTCTACGACTGATCCTTTCCTCAACATTATCATACACTTAGTGGCCACTTTATTAGGAACTACATGCACCTAATAAAGTGGCCACTGAGTGTATGTTCGTGGTCTTCTGCTGCTGTAGCCCGTCCACTTCAAGGTTCGACGTGCTGTGCATTCAGAGATGTTCTTTTGCATACTACTTTTGATAGATATCACTGATACCTCCAAACTCTCTACGCAAGGTTTGTTTCCATGCTGTTTGACCTGGAGACTGCTCTAGATGGTCAGTGGAATTTTCCTAATACGTTAAGCAAGAGGAGCTTTTACAGAACAATTGATCTGGACTGAATCTTGTACTCCTGCCAAGTTTGTTTTGTAAATTGTGAACTATGATGAAATATTCCGCACAGCATCTGATAGATGTAGAAATTGCAGCTCCCAACTACAATGAACTGACAGGTCAGCAGAAAAGGTCATTGGCTGCTGTTACCATCGCTGCAGGACATGAATGTGTTCAGGACAAAGAAACAGGCAGGAAAAGTCACTGTGGACACTACCCACACTGAAAACTACCTTCTCTAAAAGCTCCCTTCTGGAGAGTACTATAGGACTATTAAAACAAAAACTTCACTCCATCTAATCATCTGTTTGAGTCAGCCCTCCACCTGACTCACTCTTACCTATTACCCCATCACTGCCCTGCAGAGTAAACATTTTAAACCACTTTTCATGATGCTGTTTACATTGTAAAAACATGCTGATACATATCTATGTATTTATGCATGTTTTATTCAATATCCGTACTTATCTTCTAACTTTATTTTTATGTAATTCATTATTCCTTATAATTGTTGAATGTTGTTCTTTTTTGTTGCATGTCATACCAAAACATCACGGCAAATTCCTAATAAATGTAAATGTATATGGTGAATAAAGTTGATCCTTGATCCTTTACTCAAAGTTGACAGTTAGTGACAACTGTTGATAACTTCTGGAAATAGATATGGATGTTGTACTGCGGAATAAACATTCACCTCCACCCATTAACCACTTCCTATCTGAGTCTCCTTATGTACAGACCTTCTGGTGCCCAGTGTCATTTTATGGGTATATAGTCAATCTATGTATATCAGCTATTTTATGTATTAATATTTATTTTGCTTTTTATTCTTATGTTCTTTATCTTTGTGTTTATCTTAGTGTGTTTTTTATGCACTGCATTGGATCTGGAGTAACAATTATTTCATTCTCCTTTACATTTGTGTACTGGAAATGACATTAAACAACCTTGAATATTGAATCTTGATATTTCTAAAACCAATTCCAGCATGGATGTTAGGTTTCTATGAGATTGTCCTACCACCTTTTATTGGCTTTCCTCTATCATGTCCTGTTTAATTCTAGAGAAAATAAGAAGTCCGACATTGGATACATTCTTTAAATTTGAAGAAATCTGGTGACCTTTTATTCAATATTTTCATATGATCTGAGTTTTGTACTGATTCTCTTCCAGCTATTTTTTCAGAACCTTGGATTTGATCAGAGAGTCTCTCTTCTCTTGGTTTTTCTCTCAGGATGGACTGCCCAGTCCTTTTTTCCTGTTTAGAATAACGTTTTTTTTCTTTTTTTATATAAAAATTTCTAATAGTCCTTCCTTTCTTCATAAATTGATAAGAAGAGAATGAATTGCATTCTTTTTTTCTGTATTATATCAAATTTATACTTTGTAGATCAACACTATGTGTGATTTTGATATTGTTTATTTTACCTTCTGTATGTACTGTTATTGACATATATACCAGAGATATTCTCCTCCTGCTTGTATACACACTTTTTTTTAAATCAATAAAAAGACTGAAAAAAGAAAGAAAGAGATTGTTATGCCGGTGTTTATCAGCCTCTTCCCTGAGGAGCTGCCACGTTCTCAAACACTTAATTCTAGAGTTTGTCCTCAGCAATTGTTATTTTAGCATTCCTTTTTGCACCATTTCAATTTGTACCACACCATTTTTTTTTTGTGCTGTGTACAGTCTAACCTTCCCCACAATTCATGCTGTACTGAGGTAAGTATAGGGGTATGTCAGGAATAAGTTTCTTTACACAAAGGGTGATGGTTGCACAGAATCCCTGCCAGGGGTGGTGGTAGAGGCAGACACTCTACACTATGAACACTTAAAAAACTCTTAGATATGCACATGGATGACATAAAATTGAGGGGTATGAAGGACCTTGGAGTTGGCTGAAAGGTCGGCACAACCTTATGGGCCAAAGGGCTGTACTCTGCTGTAATGTCCAATGTTCTATGTCTGGTTTGGTAAACACAAAGTCTATTTACTTCATCATTGGCATTGGAAAGCAAGTTCATTCAACCTATTCTCATAAGGCATGCTGTCCAATCCAGGCAACATCCTTGTAAATCTTCTCTGCACTCTCTCTATAGTATTCACATCCTTCCTGCAGTGAAGTGACCAGAAATGAACACAGTACTCCAAGTGGGGTTTGATCAAGGTCTTACATAGCTGTAACACAACCTCACCTACCTGAATGTAAGAAGAATGTCTAAAACTATGTAAGAGGCCAGGGTTAAATTGATTATATAGGTCAGCATCACACTGTGGGATACTGTTCTATTGAAGTTCAGCCTATAAGTAAACAAACATGAATATTCATGATATGCAAATAGATGTTACCTGAGCCGCAGAGTTCCTCCAGCATGTTGTGTGTATTGCTCTAGATTTCCAGCATCTGCAGATTCCTTTGTGCATGTTCATGCATTCATATTCACAATTATATCTGGAAGGAGAAAAAAATGCTTTAAATTGTCACCCTCAGAACATTTAATACAACTGCAGCTCTGATTGTGATCAATTATGCAAGTGTACCAGTAAATTCCTGATGCAACCTCCAACTTTCCTGGTTGCCAATCTATGTCACATTTGGCAGAATCACAAAGAGGACTGTCTCTGATAGAGAGATTCTAAGTTCTTTGACACTAATACAGCCCGGGATGTCGGAGTTCAGAGTCAGTTCCAACACCTTCTGCAAGGAGTTTGTACATTCACCCCATGAATGTGTGGATTTACTCCGGGTGCTCTGGTTTCCTCCCACAGCCCAGTGACGTACTGGTTAGTGGGTTGATCGGTCATTGTAAATTGTCCTGTGATTGGCTAGGATTAAATAGGTGGGTTGCTGGGTAGTGCTGCTCATTGGGCTGGAAGGGCTTGTTCTGTGCTGCATCTCTAAATAAAAATAAGAAGTATTACGTGATCTGGAGTTGCACAGGGGCCAGAACATATAGATGTTCCCATGAAATACAGTGAGAGACAATAGTTAAAGGTATTTAATCCAGTAGTTTCATATTTACCAATTCTAACTCAAGACCAATTTTTAAAAATTTTTAATATATAATATCTTGCAGTTAAATCGATGAATTGCTGAAGTTGGATTCATTTGTCTCTCTTATGTGTCTGGATACCAGTGTATTATTTAAATCCTTACACCATAAATTATGCTGTAGAATGGCCATAGAGCAATTCATTAATAAATATTAATTAGCCAATGCATAAATTATACTGGAGAATGGCCATAGAGCTGTTCATTAATTAACTAATTAGACCCTGCATAAATTATGCAGGAGAATGGCCATAGAATTATTAATTAATATTGATTAAACCCTGCATAAATTCAAATGAAAATACAAAGGTATAATGTAGTCTTAAATTTACATGGAACTCTGCCATGGACAGTCCCAAGCACGGCTACAAAAGGAAGAGGGTTGGATGTGGGGCAAGCAAACCCCATCCCATAAGATCCCAGAGCTACTGAAATATTAACACAGGTGTTTCCAATCTGGGATCCACAGACCCCTCAATTAATGGTCAGGGTCCCTGGCATAAAAAAGATTGGGAACTGCTGCCTTTACAGAAGCTCCAGAGATCCCATTTCTGGGAGA
The DNA here is from genome assembly GCF_030028105.1 of Mobula birostris. NCBI lineage: Eukaryota > Metazoa > Chordata > Chondrichthyes > Myliobatiformes > Myliobatidae > Mobula > Mobula birostris. The sequence goes on along the minus strand of NC_092395.1, from coordinate 10,949,469 downwards.
AGAAGGATCTTTGGCTAGAAGACATATAAAGTCGTGTGGAGTAAAAGGAAGCCACAGGGTTGATCAATCTTCCATCAGCCCTGATCAGAGGACTCTGGCGAACTGCTGTGGGCAGCCTCTGCCCCAGCAGGGGTGATGGGGTTAAGGCTAAGAAGGAAAGCTTTACATGGCTGTACTGCTGGTATGAAAAAACTTTCATCCACCAGATATGCGTCCTTGATCGTGTTCAATGCAAAGTCAAGTTTATTGTCAAATGCACAAATACATGTATGCACAGATGCAATGAAAATTTTACTTGCAGCTTCATCACAGTCACGTGGCATCAGGTAAGCACCATTCACAAGAAAAACATAACTTATAGCAACACACACAGAACGTTGGAGGAACTCAACAGGTCAGACAGAATTTATGGAAATGAACAGTCATTAGGGCACAAGAGGAGACCATGTCAGAACGGGGATGGGAATCGTGATTAAAATATCTGGTCACTGGGAAGTTCCACTTTACGCAGATGGAGCGGAGGTGCTTGGTGAAACAGTCCCCCAGTTTACGACAGGTGTCGCCAATGTGGAAGAGACCACATCGGGAGCACCGGGTACAATAGACAACCCCTGCAGATTCACAGGTGAAGTGTTGCCTCATCTGGAAATACTGCTTGGGTCCTTGAGTGGAGGTGAGGGAGGAGGTGAATGGGCAGGTGTGGCACTCTGGCTACTTGCAGGGATCAGTGCCAGAGGGAGATTAGTGGGGAATGACATAGAAACCTAGAAACATAGAAATCTACAACACATTACAGGCCCTTCAGCCCACAATGTTGTGCCAACCATGTAACCTACTCTAGAAACTGCCTAGAATTTCCCCAGCTCCTAGCCCTCTATTTTTCTAATCTCCATGTACCTATCTAAGAGTCTCTTAAAAGACCCTATTGTATCCGCCTCTACCACGTTTGCTAGCAGTGCATTCCATATGCATTTCACCACTCTCTGTGTGAAAAACTTATCCCTGACATCCCCCTTGTACCTTAAAACTAGCCCCCTCGTGTTAGCCATTTCAGCCCTGGGAAAAAGCCTCTGGCTATCCACATGATCAATGCCTCTCATCATCTTTTACACCTCTGTCAGGTCACCTCTCATTCTCTGTCGCTCCAAGGAGAAAAGGCCAAGGTCACTCAACCTATTCTCATAAGGCACGTTATCCATGAATTGTTATATTGCTACTTTTAATACTGGTTTTATGGCTGTCATGCATCTGAGTTGCGCTTTTGTACTGCTGGACATTGCTTGTACTGGCTGGTTACTTGATTTTATTTATTGTTTATTTATTTTATTTGTTGTTTTATAGCATTGAGCACGAGAGTTGCAAACTCATTTTTGCTGTATTGGTGCATGACAAATTGTACTATGCAATGACAATAAAGATATTTTATTTCATTTCATTTCATCCAATCCATGCAACATCCTTGTAATGCGGTCTCTCTATAGTATCCACATCTTCCTATAGTGAGGTGACCAGAACTGAGCACAGTATTCCAAGTGGGGTCTGACCAAGGTGTTATATAGCTGTAACATTACCTCACGGCTCTTGAGCTCAATCCCATGGTTAATGAATCCCAACACACCACACGCCTTCTTAGCAACACTGTCAACCTGCGCAGCAGCTTTGAGTGTCCTATGGACCTGGACACCAACTCTCTCCGATCCTCCACACTGTCAAGAGTCTTACTATTAATATTATATTCTGTCTTCAAATTTGACCTACTGAAATTAACCACTTCACACTTATCTGGTTTGAACTCCATCTGCCACTTCTCAGCCCAGTTCTGCATCACATCAATGTCGCACTGTAACCTCTGACAACCTTCCAGACTATCCACAGCACCCTCAACTTTTGTGTCATCAATGGATGAATGAAAAGGGGGTAATTATACCCAATTTTTACAAGAAAGAACACAAGTAAAATTAAAAAATTACAGGAAGTCTATTTTAATGCAAGGAGATCAAAGTGGTTATAATGCTGTTACAATGACATAGTGATTAGAGTTGTGCTGGATGGTTCAAGAACTAGCTGGATGAAGGAAAGTAGCTGTTCTTAAACCTGGTGGTGTAGGACTTCGGTACCTCTTGCCTGAAGGTGCTGATGAGAAGAAGGCATTTGCCCACATTGAGCCCATATCCTTTCCAATCTGGGATCCACACAGCCCTTGCTTAATAGTATTAATCCATGGCATTAGAGGTCGGGAACCACTGCTCTGAACCTTTCCTGTTCATCTGCAATGTACGTTTCCCTCGGAGGGACCACTGTGTCCCAATGCCCTTGGAGAAGTTATGGAAATTCTGAGACTTCTGGATTGGACTGTAGTTCATATTGGGCTCTTTCAGTTCTAGGTTTTTTGTGTGTGCTCTCACCCAGTTTCTCTTGTTGCTGATTGGTGGGCTGTGGACTTAGGGTTTGATGTTCTGATCTGTTAGTTTATGTGTGAGGGAGGGATTGAGGGGGTTTGGGGTTTGCGAGGTTTTGTTTCTTTTTTCTCTTCATGTGGTGGCAATTACAACTAGAGGGTGAGGGGGAGATTGATGTCTTTCTTTCAAGCACGTTTATGTTTTTTCTGTATTTTACGGCTAAATGGAGAAGACAATTCTCAGAGTTGCATTCTGCATATGTACTTTGATAATAAAATGAATGTTTGAAATTCCAAGTTCATAGTTCAAAGTAAAATTTATTATCAGAGTACATACATGCCTGAGATTCTTTTCTGTGGGCAAACTTAGCAAATCTATAGAACAGTAAATGTAAACTGTAAACATCAGAAACTGTTAACTGTAAACATACTGTGCAAATGCAAATATAAATAAATAGCAGTAAATAACAAACATGGAGGTTGTGGGGGAGATGCTTTTGCCTATCCGAACTGACTGGAGACTACAAGTGAGGAGATTCAGGATCCAATTGCACAAGGGGCTGTTGAGGACCAGGTCTTGGAGTTTACTGATTAGTTTTGAGGGGATGATGGTGTTAAATGCTGAGCCATAATTGATAAAGAGCATCCTGATGCGTGTATCTTTGCTGTCCAGATGTTCCAGGGTCGTGTGAAGAGCCAATGAGATAGCATCTGCTGTAGACCTGTTAATTCGGTTGGCAAATTGGAGCGGATCCAAGTCACTCGGCCAGGTACTCCTTCCAGACCAGATGCTTTCCTTGGATTCACTCTCTTGAAGAGAACCTGCACGACATCTTCTGATACTGGGACCAGAGGATCATCGGGAGATGTGGGGGTGCGCGATGGTTCCTCCCTGTTCTGGTGGTCAAAGCGAGCATAGAAGCCATTGAGCTCATCTGGAACCTTTGAACGAACTGTCTTTAACTAACAGACAGCAGCAGGAACTGAACCTGCGTCGCTGGTGCTGTAATACTTGTACATTTGTATGCTATGGAAACATTTCTGTTTTCAATTTCTTTCAACAGCTGGGATCATTAGCAAAATGATAATTTGGACTACATCCACACATTTAAAGCCAAAGTTAAAGTAATTTTATTATCCAAGTTCGTACATGTCACCGTATATTACATTGAGATTCATATCAAGCAATGTCTTCAGTGTTTCTTCTTAGATTGCATCAGGATACTAAAGGCATCCGTTATTCTTGCGAGATCATGGATCTGCGCCTGGAAAGTCTTCACTCTCCAGGGCGCAGGCCTGGGCAAGGTTGTATGGAAGACCAGCAGCTGCCCATGCTGCAAGTCTCCCCTCTCCACGACACCCAAGGGAAGGGCATTAGGACCCACACATCTTGGCACCAGTGTCATCACAGAGCAATGTGTGATTCAGTGCCTTGCTCAAAGACACAACACGTTACCTCGGCTGGGGCTCGAACTCACGACCTTCAGGTCACTAGTCCAATGCCTTAACCACTTGGCCACGTGCCCACACTGCATCAGGATATTTATACCTTAGAAACATGTTTACCTGGAGTGTATTTACATGTTAATTCACTGGAACAACTTGTCAGGCATTACTGGTCTAGTCACCCCACCAAGAATCACTGCTTCTGGTCTCCCTCCTCGGTATGTACATGTGAAGGGCATCCAGGACTCTCTTGGCAAGATCTAAATGTTGCAAGTGCCTCTGGCAGAACAGGAGCCCCGTGCCCAAAATATCCCCGTGAACTTTGGCCTGCCCTCAGTTTTTTTTTCCGGCTGGATAAACTGAGACTGAGATTAGTTTTAAATGTCTTTGACGCAAAACCAGATGATTAACATTGGATTAAATCACTCCAAGTGCATTAACCTTTTTAATATAAAAAAAATCAACAAAAATAAACACATGACGCAATCGATATGTTATTCAGACGATAAAAATATCAAACTTTCTCTCCCTGAGTAATTTCAGGTTCCTGGGTCATCTCTAAGGATCTAATTTGGATGCAGCTACAAAGAAGGCAAGACAGTGGCTATATTTCATTTGGAGTTTGAGGAGATGTGGTTTGTCACCAAAAACACTCAAAAATTTCTACAGATGTACCATGGAGAGCATTCTAACTGGCTGTATCACCGTCTGGAATGTGATGGGAGTGCACTGAACAGAATCGAAATAAGCTGCAGAGAGTTGCAAGCTTAGTCAGCTCCATCATGGGCACGAGCCTCCGTAGTGTTCAGGACATCTTCAAGAAGCAATGCCTCAAAAAGGAGAATGACAATCACTGAGCACGCCCGTCACCCAAGTCATGCCTTGTTCTCATTGCTACCATCAGGGAGGAGATACAGGAGCCTGAAGGCACACACTCAACGATTCAGAAACAACTTCTTCCCCTCTGCCATCTGATTTCTGAATGGACACTGAACCCATGAACACTACCCCACCACTTTCTGTATTACCTATTTAATTTAACTATTTAATATATATACTGTATATATACTTACTACTATTATTTACAGACTTTTCTCTCTCTCTCTATTGAAACATATTCCTGTAATTCTCATTGCATTGTACTGCTGCTGAAAAGTCGACAAATTTTATGGCATATGCCGATGATATTAAACTTGATTCTGGTTTTTCGTATGAGATTAAGAGTCATGGGGAGAAAGCAGGAGAATGGGGTTGGGAAATAAAACTATCATGATCAAAAACAAAGCAGCCTCATTAGATCCACTAGCCTAATTCTGCTCCTTATGTCTCCAGTCCCCATTGATATAGGCATACTTCTGATCCTGCTAGAGAGAGTGTCTGACATAGAGACTACAGATGTGGGAATCTGGAGCCACAAACAATATATCTGCTGGAGGCTTTCGGTACCTCGTAATGCCTGGTTTCAACCTGACACATCACCATTCCTTTCTTCCCACAGATGAATGCATGCACATCCATGACTGAACGGTAAATACAAGCAGCCATTTTCTCACCCCAACCAAGCAGCTTGGGTGAGACTGCAGCTAGAGGTCATAGGGTTAGGGTGAAAGGTGAAATTTTGAAAGGAATCTGAGGGGAAGCTTCTTCACTCAGAGGGTGGTCCAAGCGTGGAATGAGCTGCCACAGGAACTAGTAGATGCAGGTTCAATTGTAGCAATTCAGAGAAGCTTAGATACGTTAATGGATGAGAGCGATACAGAGGGCTATAGTCCTGGTGCAGATAGGTGGGGCTAGGCAGAGACAAGGTTGGCACTCACCAAATGAGCCAAAGAACCTGTTTTGGTGCTGTACTCTTCAGCGTCTCTATGGCTCTAGATGCTGTGAGACCTATTGAGTTCTTCCAGCAGAGCGTTTAGTGAGTTAGTATCTGTTGTGCAAGCTCCTGGTCTTACTCCAGAAGCATCTCTGTGAGACCATTATTCACTGTGGAGTCTATTTGCAGAGCAGACTGACAAATACATCTGTGCTCACGCCAAACTTTGCTTCCTCTTCATAAGAACATAAGAAATAGGAACAGGAGTAGGCCATCTGGCCCATTGAGCCTCCTCTGCCATTCAATAAGATCATGGCTGATCTGGCCATGGGCTCATCTCCACCTATCTGCCTTTTCCCCATAAACCTTAATTCTCCTACTATGCACTATTCTGAGCATAACCACAAGCTTTGAACCCTGAATGAGCCCAATCTCATCCTGCAATATCCTGTCCAATCCTCTTTTAATCCAAGTTCCCCTCTCTAACTCTTTCCCAATGCTCACTATTGTTTCTCCCCATCCCAATTTGAAAGCCTTTCCTCCACTATGGATAGATAGAGATGTTTAAGAGAGGTAGATTATCTCTATCTGTCCATCACACTCTGTGACCATAGCGGAGGAAAGGCTTTCATCTGAACGAGGTGTCTGAAGCCTCTTTTATAACCCAAAGAAGCCACGGATCTTGCAGCTGGCAAATTTTCATTGTACGTCGAAGTCAAATAAATTTATTATCGAACTATGTACATGTCACTAACCCTACCTTGAGATTAATTTTCTTGCAGACATTTACCGGAAAATAAATAAGTAGAATAGAATTTATGAGAGGCTATACATAAACAAAGACTGACAAGCAACCAATGTGCAAAAGAAGACAAATCATGAAAAGAGAGAGAGAGTGTGAGAGCGAGAGAGAGAGAGAGAGAGAGAGAAAGAGAGGTAATTAGGTACTGAGAACATGAGTTGTAGAGTGCTTGAAAGCAAGCTGTATATTGTGGAATCAGTTCGGAGTTGAACAGAGTGAAGTTATTCACACTGGTTCAGGAGCCTGATTGCTGTAGGGTAATAAATGTTGTTGATCCTGGTGGTGTGGGACCTAAGACTCTTGAACCTCTTGCCTGATAGTAGTAGTGAGAAGAGAGGTGAGGTGGCATTACTCAAAACCAGCACAGACCCACAATGAGGCACCACTTCCCTCAGACTTCTTAGCTGCTGCTCCATCTATACCTCTACACCCGACAAATGACGAGAACCACTTTCATACAATTAACCTAGCAACAGCACAGAAGGAGCAGAATGACATATTGATGAGACTTGCCAGCTTGTAGTTCCTCCCTCCCCCCCCCACATCTTCCTACCCACCTTCTTACTCTGGCTTCTTCCTTGTTCATTTCCAGTCCTGATGAAGGGCCTCAGCCCAAAACGTTTTATTATTTATTCCTCTCCATAGATGCTGCGTGCCTTGCTGATTTCCTCCAGCATTCTATGAGTGTTGTTCTGGATTTCCAGCATCTGCAGAATCTCTTGTTTTTCCAATATTGGTGTAGTAAGTGATGCTGATAACAGGCAAGCTTCAACTCAGAAACTTCTAGTGAATCCCTGATCATAAAGCAATAAAACAGATAATCAAATAGGCAGTGAAAATAGGTTCAGATTATCTCCAGTGCACTTGTGATGAGAAATGGCTTTCGGACTCCCTGGAGGCTTCCTACATTGTATAACCATATAACAATTACAGCATGGAAAGAGACCATCTCGGCCCTTCTAGTCCATGCCGAACTCTTACTCTCACCTAGTCCCACCGACCTGCACTCAGCCCGTAACCTCCATTCCTTTCCTGTCCATATGTCTATCCAATTTAACTTTAAACAACAACATCAAACCTGCCTCAACCACTTCTGCTGGAAGCTCGTTCCACACAGCCACCACTCTCTGAGTAAAGAAGTTCCCCCTCATGTTACCCCTATTGTATTCTATAACACAAGGAATTCTTCAGATGTGGGAAATCCAGAGTAACACACTCAAAATGCTGGGGGAACTCAGCAGGTCAGGCAGCATCTATGGAGAAAAATAAAGAGCCAACATTTTGGATCAAGATCCTTCATCAAGACCTGAAGTAGAATCTTGGCCCAAAATGTTGACTGTTAATCCTCTCTGTAGATACTGCCTGACCTACTGAGTTCTTCTTACATTCTATATGCGTTGGTAAAACTGATTATTACCTGGAGCAAACAAACGTTTTCGAAAGCTTCGTAGGGACCGATTCTTAAGGTGTAGCACAGATCTCACTAAGATGGTGATTACAGTTGCTTTCTTGTTCCCTCGGCCTTGGCGGGATCACTGCACGGAACCACACCTAAACAATTTTAATAAGATTAACCCCAGCATATTCGACAGACCAAACAGACAAGGGCGAACTTATCCTTCCAAAGTATTGAATGGATTGAGTCAGAGAGGAAATTCCAACCTTATTAGTCAGAATTCCATTCTGTGTAATAGTGGGGAAAATAAAACATGTTTTTTGTTTTTTTATTTTATTGAGTGGTAATGTGGAATAGGGCTTTCCAGCCTTTTGAGCCACTCTACCCAGCAATATCCTGAATTAATCTGAGCATAATCACGAGACACTTTACAATGACCAATTAACCTACCAATCAGTATACCTTTGGACTGTGGGAGGAAACCAGATCACCAGGAGGAAACCCATATGGTCAAGGGGGGAATGTACAAACTCTTTACAGGCAGCGGCGGGATTTGAACCCTGGTCCCCTGGACTGTAAAGCATAGTTCTAACCACTACGCTATCGTACCAGGAATTTCAAAGTAGAATCCATAATATTAACTCTTTATTGGAGTGGGGTGAGTGATCATTTGCTAAAAGTAATTTACACAAAATGCTGCAGGAACACAGCTAGTCAAGCAGCCTCCGTGGAGGGGAGTAAGCAGTCGACACTTTGGGCTGAGACCCTTCATCAATCCCAACAATCCCAAATCTGCTGAGTTCCTCTGGCATTTTGACTGTGATCCATCTTACGGTTAAATAATCTTTCACGTCTAGAAATACAAAGTGATTGTTGAGTTCTGTATTGTAGACAGTGAAGAGCATGTGATCAAGTTCTGTGATTTGTTGGACTGTCTTGGAAGGAAAGACCAATTCTATATTCTTTGTAATCTGTGCTAGACTGAGGCTGTGGCCTGCAACTAGTGGATGTCAGGATCAGCTACGGTGATGTCTAGCCTTGTGGCAGGGTTTGCTAGTCTCTGTGCTGGACTGCTTTTATCGTTTGCATGGTTTGTTTTTTTCTCTCTGTCTGCACACTGGGTGCTTAATGGTCTTCTTTTGTTTTTTTTCTTTTTTTTTGCTTTATGGTTGCCTCCAAGGAAATGAATCTCAAATTTGTATGGCTTATGCACTCTGATAATAAATGTACTGTGGCTTGGACTTTGAGTTTAAATGTAAAAGTCATCCAATCCAGGGTTAATGTGCAGGCAGGTCCATGTCTGAGTTTAGGCCAACAACATAAGACAACTTCAACAAGAGGCTGGTATTAATTGCAAAGTGAGATGATAACGCCACAAGTACGACTGCAGCAAAATGAATTCTCAGCAGGAAATACTAAAACTAATTACTTGTGTAACCTTCAAACACAAAGTTTTCATTTCAATAGCACATTAGATGCTGCTAATCAAATGCAAAATCTCTATGCAAGGAGGAAATTTTGGAAGAATCCACTGGTAAAATGACAACAAAGGAACCTATACTCAGTGGCCATTTTATTAGCACAGGTTTGTTTGTTCATTACATGCCGTGTCATATGACCTGGGCGATCATTTTCTTTTCACGAACGTTATTGTTCTTGGCAAATTTTTTTTAAGAAGTGGTTTGCCATTGCTTTCCTATGGGCAGTGTCTTTACAAGACGGGTGACCCCAGCCATTATCAATACTCTTCAGAGATTGTCTGCCTGGCGTCAATGGTCGCATCTCCCGGACTTGTGATCTGTACCAGCTGCTCATCTGACCATTCACCACCTGCTTCCGTGGTTTCATGTGACCCTGATCGGGGGGATGGGGGGCTGCTAAGCAGCAGCTACACCTTGCCCAAGAGTGATCTGCAGGAGTGTCTTACACCTCCTTTGATAGAGACGTATCTCCATCCCGCCACCCAATTAGGTACAGGAGGTACCTAATAAAGAGGCCACTGAGTGTATTTATGTAAGTTCATGGTCTTCTGCTGCTGTAACCCATCCACTTCAAGGTTCTGCACATCGCTGTTGTAACATGTGGTTATTTGATTTACTGTCACCTTCCTGTCAGCTTGAACCAGACTGGTAATTCTCCTCTGATCTCTCTCATTAGTAAAGTGTTTTCACCCACAGAACTGAAGCTCATTGGATTTTTTTTTTGTTTTTGTCACACCATTCTCTGTACACTCTAGAGACAGTTATGTGTGAAAATCCTAGGAATTCAACAGTTTCTGAGATACTCAAACCTCCCCATCTGGCATCAACAATCATTCCATGGTTAAAGTCACTTAGATCACATTTCTTCTTTATTCTGATATTTGGTCTGAACACCTGAACCTCTTGACCATGTCTGCATGCTTTTATGCTTGTGTTGCTGCCATGTGATTGGCTGATCAGATACTTGCATTAACAAGAAGGTGTAGCTAATAAAATAACCACTGAGCGTATAAAATATTGATCCAAATCAATACCTATTCACAAACAAGAGAAAATCTGCAGATGCTGAAAATCCGAGCAACACATACAAAATGCTGGAGGAACGCAGCAGGCCAGGCAGCATCTATGGAAAAAAAGTACAGTTAACGTTTCAGCCCGAAGCATCTACTGCACTTTTTTCCATAGTTGCTGCGTGGCCTGCTGAGTTCCTCCAGCAATTTGTGTGTGTTGTTTGAACATCTATTATTACTTTTGATTTTGGTCCCAGCATCAATTGACCAAAATAAGTGATGGATGCAATCAGCCTCAGTTCAGGCAGCCCAAGAAAAAGACTGTCAATAATTAGCAGGTAGGAAAGGCAGATAATTTAGATTTAGATTATGAGGACACTCAGTCCTCGTTTATTGTCATTTAGTAATGCATACATTAAGAAATGATACAATGTTCATTCCAGTATGATATCACAGAAACACAAGACAGACCAAGACCAAAACTGACAAAAACCATATAATTATAACATATAGCTACAACAGTGCAAAGCAATACCGTAATTTGATAAAGAGCAGACCATGGGCACAGTAAAAAGTCTCAAAATCCCGATAGCACCATCATCTCACGCAGATGGTAGAAGGAAGAAAACTCTCCCTGCCATGAACCTCCAGCGCTGCAAAATAGTGCTGAAGTTGAGGTAGCTGATTCACAAACAAAGGCAATGGGTAGTGAGGAGAGGCTGTTGATAGGGCAAAATTGCAGTCAACAGGATGAATTGCATTGTAAGAGATGGACAAGATTGAAAAGGGTGAAAGCAAGACTAAAGGTGTTATACTTGAATGTGCACAGTATATGGAATGTGCAGAAGGACATATAGCACATTGACAGATATGATGTTATAAGCATCACCAAATCACGGCTGAATGTTTATAGCTGGGAGCTTAACGTCCAGCGATACACATTGCATCGAAAGGATGGGCAGGAAGGCACTATGGATGGTGTTGCTCTGTTGGTAAAAAATGAAATCAAATCATTAGAAAGAGGTGGCATAGGGTCAGAAGCTGTTGAATCCTTGTGGACAGAGCTAAGGAACTGCAAGGGTAGACCTCAATGGGAGTTGTACTCAGACCTCCAAACAGCAGTAAGGATGTGGTCTACAAATTACAACAGGAGATAAAAAAAAATACACGTCATAAAGGGCAATGTTACAATAGCCATGGGGGATTTCAATATGCAGGTAGACTGGGAAAATCAGATTGTGCTGGATTCCAGGCGGTGGGAGGGGGGATTCCTAGAGTGCCTGTGAAATGGCTTCTTAGAGCAGCTCTTGCTTGAGCCCATTAGGGGATCAGCTATTCTGGATTGGGCATTGTGTAATGAACCGGAATTAATTAGAAAGGTAAAAGAACCCTTGGGGGAAAGTGATCATAATATGATCAAATTCACCATGAATTTTGAGAAGGAGAAGCTAAAGTCGGATGTATCAGTTTTATAGTAGAGTAAAGGGAATTACAAGGCCATAAGAGAGGGGTTGGCCAGAATTACTTGGAAAAGAACATCATCAGGGATGATGGCAGAGCAGCAATGACTAGAATTCCTGGAAGCAATTCGGAAGGCTCGGGATACATTTATTCCAAAGAGGAAGAGGTATTCTAAAGGCAAGATGACACAACCGTGGCTAACAAGAGAAGTCAAGCCAACATAAAAGACAAAGAGAGGGCATATAGTAGAGCAAAAATTAATAGGGAGTTAGAGGATTGGGAAGCCTTTAAAAACCAACAGAAGGCAACTAAAGAAAGTTATTAAGAAGCTAAAGATGGAATACGAGAGTAAGCTAGCCAATAATGTTAAAGAGGATACCAAAGGTTTCTTCAGACACATAAAGTGTAAAAGAGAGGTGAAAGTGGATATTGGACCACTGAAAAATGATGCTGGAGAGGTAGTAATGGGGGACAGGGAAATAGCAGACAAACTAAATAAGTGTTCTGCACCAATCTTCATTGTGGAAGACACATGATGGAAGTTCCAGATGTCGCGGGGGGGGGTGAAATGTGTGAAGTTACCATAACTAGAGAAAAGGTTCTTGGGAAACTGAAAAATCTGAAGATAGATAAGTCACTTAGACCAGATGGTGTACACCCCAGCGTTCTGAAAGACATGGCTGAAGAGATCGTGGATGCATCTAAATTCTGGAATGGTTCTAGAAGACTGGAAAATTGCAAACATCACTCCACTCTTCAAGAAGGAAGAGAGGCAGAAGAAAGGAAACAATAGGCCAGTTAGTTTGACCTCAGTGGTTGGGAAGATATTGGAGTTGATTATTAAAGTTGAGGCCTCAGGGTACTTGGAGGCAGATGATAAAACAGGCCATAGTCATCATGGTTTCCTCAAGCAAACATCTTGCCTGACAAACTTGCTAGAATTCTTTGAAGAAATAACAAGCAGAATAGAGAGTAGAGAGTAGTGAATCTGTGGAATACTCTGGCACAGATTGCAGTGGAGGCCAAGTCTGTGACTATATTTAAGGTGGAAGTAGATGGTTTCCTGATCAGTCAGGGCATCAAAGGATATGGTGAAAAAGCAGGTGTATGGGGTTGAGTGAGATCCGGAATCAGCCATGATGGAATGGCGAAGCAGACTCGATTGGATGAATGACCTCATTCTGCTCCTGTATCTTATAACTTGTGGTCTTATGGACAAAGGAGAATTGGTTGATGTGTACTTGGATTTTCAGAAGGCCTTTGACAAGTTGCCACATATAAGGCTGCTTAACAAGCTACGAGCTCATGGTATTACAGGAAAGATTCTAACACGGATAAAGCAGTGGCTGATTGGCAGGAGGCAATGAGTGGGAATAAAGGGAGCCTTTTCTGGTTGGCTGCCGGTGCTGGCGGTGTTTCACAGGGGTCCATGTTGGCATGGATCCTTTTTACCTTATATGTCAGTGATTTGGATATTGGAATTGATGGCTTGGTTGCAAAGTTTGCAGACAATATGAAGATGGGCAGGTAGTTTAGAAGAAGTAGAGAGGCTATAGAAGGACTTAAACAGATTAGAAGAATGGGCAAAGAAATGGCAGATGGAATATAGTGTCAGGAAGTGTATTGTCGTGCACTTTGGTAGAAAAAAAGAAAGGGTTTTGTGTGTCCTGCTTTTAGAACGTGTGCCATCTTGTGGCTCATCTGATAATGTAAAGCCTGTGACCATCTGCGTAAAATGCACATCTCCATCCTTTGGGGCAGCAGTGTTTCTCTCAGTGTCAGTGCAGTCAGTCGCAACCAGCACTGACTGATTTAGGGTATTACAGAGTTAATTAACCGTGAAACATGCTAGCAGGCAGCCCAGTGTGGTGGCTTTATTCCTTAAGAATTCAGAAAAGCCATTTATAGCAGCAAACCTCTTGGAGCTTTTGCCAGCATACATTGTGTTCCATGTGGATGACTACGTGGTCACAGGAGGCACTTTGTTCAGGCTTAGCTTCAGCACTAATTTTAACAGCCATGAACCCCCAGCAATGCTGGTGAGTGGCTTCAGTTACAGAATTTTAGCTGCGAACTGCCAAGGTCGCTTTCAAAGCACCAGTTTGAACCTGCCAAAATGAAGATATATGAATGAGGTAAAACGTTCTTCATGGACTTTACCCATCAATGCTCAAAAATAGTTTTGTTAAGTCAGGGACAAACTGTTAAATGGAAGTAACTCCAGCTAACGGCTGCTTATTTCAAGCACCGGTTCCCAGTTTTCTTCTCACAATATCAAAGCTCGTTACCTCTACACATAGTAGACCCGAGCTAGATTGGGAGACCGCTTCACTGAGCACTGATGGTCTGTCCACCAGAAAAAGCAGGTTTTCTCAGTGGCCATCCATTTTAATTCTATTCCCATTCTGACATGTCAGTCCATGGCCTCCTTTACTGCCACGATGGTCACACTCAGGGTCAAGGAGCAACGCCTTGTATTCCGTCTGGGTAACCTCCAATCTAATGGTATGAACACCGATTTCTTGAACTTCTGGTACTTGACTCCTCCTCCTTCACCATTTCACTCTCTCTCACCTTATCTCCTTACCTGCCCATCGCCTCCCTTTGGTGCTCCTCCCCCTTCCCTTTCTTCCACGGTCCTCTACCAGATCCCCCCTTCTCCATCTCCTTCACCTATCGACTTCTCAGCACTTTACTTCACCCCCTCCTGGTTTCACCTACACCAACCACCTTGTATTTCTTCCTCCCCTCCCCCCCCCCACCTTCTTATTCTGACTTCTTTCCAGTTCTGATGAAAGGTCTTGGCCAGAAATGTTGACCGTTTACTCTTTTCCATAAATGCTGCCTGGCCTGCTGATTTCATCCAGTGTTTTGTGTGTGTTACCCCTACACATTATTGGTTATGTGTCATTTCTCTTCCTATTTTCTTCAATGATGCTGATGTTGCTCAAAAAAGAAGAAAATAACCTTTATTTTCCGTATGTACGTCGAAACATACCATGAAATGTGCCAACAATCAACACAGTCCAAGGACTGTGCTGGGCAGCCTGCAAGAGTCTTCTCAATTCCAGCACCAATACAGCGCACCCACAGCTCACTAGCCCTAACCCATATGTCATTACCATGTGGGAGGAAACCATAGAGAGATCGTGCAAAAGAAGAATAGTGAGGTAGTGTTCATGGACTGTTCAGAAATCTGATGTGGGAGGGAAAGAACATTGTTCCCACAATGTTGAGTGTGGGTCTTCAGGCTCTTGTACCTCGGTAGTCATAACAAAGGGCATGTCCTGGATGACAAGGGTCCTCAATATTGGTTGCCAGCTTCTTCGGACTCGGCCCTTTGAAGATGTCCTTGATGGTAGGGAGCATTATGCCTGTGATGGGGCTGGCTGACTCTACAACCGTCTGCAGTCTCCATTCCAGTTGGTGATACAACCAGAAGAATGTTCTCCATGGTAGATCTATAGAAATCTGCTCGAGTCATTGGTGACATACCAAACTCCTAATGAGATGTCACCACTAGTGTAACTTCTTTGTGACTGCATCAAGGCGTTGGGCCCATGATAGATCCTCTGAGATGCTGAACTTGACCCTACTCACCCTTTCCGCTGCTGACCCCGGACGAGGACTGGTGAATGTTCTCCGACTTCCCCCTTCTGAAGTCCACAGTCCATTTCCTGGTTTTAATGATGATGTCTGTACATCTTTAGCCCAATTTCTTTTAGCTCAGCAATAACTAAACTCTTCCATGGGCAGTCTCAATCCCGGCTGCGAAAGGAGGGTTGGGCATGGAGCCGGTAACCCCATCCCGTAAAAACCCAGAGCTACAGAAACGCCAACAGAAGCTCCAAAGACCTCATCCCTGGGAGAGGAAGGATACACTAACAAGATGGGCTACACCTTTAGACAACGTGAAATGTGAACGAAACCAAATTTCCCTTGGGATTAATAAAGTATATCTATCTATCTATCTATCTACCTAAGACTGACCCAGGACACAGGATTCTGGCAGGCTACTGTCAGTGGCCTATGCTCGTAGGGGCAATGGGACTTAAGTAAGTAATAAAGACTCTGGGGAACTACCTACATTCACAAGTCCAGGGATGTGATAATGATTTATTTACAAAGCAGGATATTTTTAACCCAGCTAAAATCAATGACAATATATTTGTTTGGAGAACATATACATTGAGTAAAGCCTTAAACATTGTTAATTGGCCTCAACCCATAAATTGAAGCTATAGTCTGGAAGATATCAATCTAAGCAGAGTTTCCTCCCTGTTGAATGATAAATTCAAGGTTCGAACTGGAAGTCCAGAAGTCGAGGCCCGTTGGACGGTGAGTCTCTGTGAGTCTGCAGGCCCACGCCTGCTGGAGACAGGAGACCTGTCCTGTCCTGTTATGGGTGGGCGTGAAGAAAGAACGGGGTTTGTTTTGCTGTTGTTTTGTTGCTTGGTGTGCTCTGTGTTGTTCCATCAAGCATTGTGGGCATGCTATTTTGTTATTATTTTGGAAGACTGTCCTGGGCCCAGCACACAAGTGCAATCATGGGGAAAGCACAGCAGCACCTCTACTTCCTTAGGAGTTTGCAAAGACTCAGTATGACATCTAAAACTTTAACAAACTTCTGTAGCTGTGTGGTGGAGAGTATATTGATTGACTGCATCAAAGCCTGGCATAAAAACACAGATGCCCTTGAACGGAAATTCTTACAAAAAGTAATGGATATGACCCAGTCCATCATGGGTAAAGCCCTCCCAACCATTGATCACATCTACACAGAGCACTGTTGCAGAAAAGCAGCATCCATCATCAGGGAAACCCACCACCCAGGTCATGCTCTCTTCTCCTTGCTGCCATCAGGAAGAAGGACTCACACCACCAGGTTCAGGAACGGTTATTACCCCTCAACCATCAGGCTCTTGAACCAGAGGAGATAACTTCACTCAACTTCACTTGCCCCATCACTGAACTGTTCCCACAGACATTGAACTCACTTTCAAGGACTCCACATCTCATGTTCTCGATATTTATTGTTTATTTATTTATTCTTTCTCTCTTTTTTTATTTGCACAGTCTGTTGCCTTTTGCACACTGATTGAACACCCAGGGTGGTGTGGTCTTTCATTGATTCTGTTATGGTTATTAATCTATCATGGATTTATTGAGTATGCCCGCAAGAAAATGAATCTCAAAGTTGTATATGGTGACGTATATGTATTTTGACAATAAATTTATTTTTGAACTTTGAACTTATGTTGGTGCCGGAGTGTGTGGCAATATTTGCATTCTGTCCCCAGCAGACCTACGATGCATTGGTCACTAACACAGACAAGGCATTTCACTGAATGTCTCGATGTACACGTGATAAATAAACTTGAATCCTGAGTTATCAATAGGATAATTTAATGATGGAATTACAAAGTTCTCACTGCTAATTGGTGTAACACTGAAACTTCCTCTTCAGAGCATAAAACTTAATGAGGCCTATTAAAATAAACAGTTCCATTTAAGGTGCATAATTCCACAGCATATAATGATTAATTATGCACTATATGTGTGGTATAATGAAGCATATTAACACTGAGAAGGCTCCAACATGCTTCATTCAGAATGCTACTAATAGTAATTGTACACATTGCACCCACTCGGGGGCAGAGGTGTGACAAATGAACTCTCTTGACTCTGTTATAACGGTTAAGTGTTCTATTTATGTATAATTGCAATGATAGATGCTGATTGTTAATTGTTAAATGCACCAGAGAGAATACCAAGTATATAACCATATAACAATTACAGCACGGAAACAGGCCATCTCAGCCCTTCTAGTCCGTGCCGAACGCTTACTCTCACCTAGTCCCACCGACCTGCACTCAGCCCATAACCCTCCATTCCTTTCCTGTCCATATACCTATCCAATTTTTCTTTAAATGACAAATAAACTTTTGCCCCTTAACTCCCAACTTACAACCATACCCTGCTGGATTGCAATGCAGCTACTGGTGAAATTTGTGCAATTCAGCAGCCAGTGTATGCTTAGTACGTTGGTTTGATGGAGAACTTTTCAAGAACGAGGGGTCACAGTTTGAGGATAAAGGGGAAGCCTTTTAGGACCGAGATGAGGAAAAACTACTTCACACAGAGAGTGGTGAATCTGTGGAATTCTCTGCCACAGGAAACAGTTGAGGCCAGTTCATTGGCTATATTTAAGAGGGAGTTAGATATGGCCCTTGTGGCTAAAGGGATCAGGGGGTATGGAGGGAAGGCAGGTACAGGGTTCTGAGTTGGATGATCAGCCATGATCATACTGAATGGCAGTGCAGGCTCGAAGGGCCGAATGGCCTACTCCTGCACCTATTTTCTATGTTTCTATGTTCAAGTTCCAGTTTATGGTTATTTCAACCATACATGGGTATACCACCAAACGAGGCAATGTTCTTCCAGACCAAGGAGCAATGACACACACACACTGTTGTGGTAATTAGCAGCGGTGTTCCTATCCCACGCAATTAGCCACTCCCACATGGGGGGAGCTCACATATTGTACAAACAGTGTTATCAATAAAGTTCAGTTGAATATCCTGCATGCTGCTGTGCTGGTGTGCTCTGCACCATCCCTCCATAATAGACACGACACACAGAGTAATAGTACCACCAATAAATTAGCAAATTAACAAATGTGTTAAGGAACTGGAGCTGCAAACTGATCACTTCCGGCTCATAGGGGAGACTGAGGGAGTGATAGAAGCAGCAGGGGAGGTAGTCACCCTCAGGTTGCAGGAGGCAGGTAAATAGGTGACCGTCAGGAGAAGGAAGGGAATCAGGCAACCAGCACAGAGTAGCCCCTGTGGCAGTCCCCTTCAATAATAAGTAAACCACTTTAGATACCGTTGAAGGGAATGGCCCACCAGGGGGAAGTCGTGGCGACTGGGTGTCTGGCGCTGTTCCTCGAAGAGAAGAGAGGGGATGGAGGACTGCAGTAGTGATGGGAGCTTCCATAGTTAGGGGAATAGAGAGAAGGTTTTCTGGTCACAGTATGTCGCCTCCCAGGTGCCAGGGTCAGGGATGTCTCAGATCGGGTCCACGGCATCCTAAAGGGGGAGGGTGAGCAGTCTGAAGTACATATTGGCATCGATGACATATGCAGGAAAAGTGAGGAGGGAGATTGTTAGGGAGCTTGGTAGAAAACCGAAAAGCAGGACCTCCAGGATAGTAATCCTTGGACTGCTGCGTGTGCCACACACGAGTGACCATGAAAACAGCAGGATTTGGCATGGCTGAGGAACTAGTGCAGGGAGCAGAGTTTCAGAATTCTGGATCTTTTGGATCTCTTCTGGGGAAGGCACAGACTGCACAAAAAGGGTGGCTTACACCTGAACCCAAGGGGGACCAATATCCTTGCGGGCAGGTGTGCTCCAGCTGTTGGGGAGGGTTTAAATTGATCGGCAGGAGAATGGGAACCAGAGTGATGGGGCTGAGGATGGGGGTAATAGGTTTACCAACAGAGGAAGTGTGTAGTGAGACTGCTAGCAGGGAGAGGCTGATGCTAGCACAAAATTGCAGTCAACGGAATGAGTTGCAATGTGAAAGTGGGACAAAATCTAGCCCTGTACTCACTGGAATTCAGAAGAATGAGAGGGGATCTCATTGAAACCTATCGAATGTTGAAAGGCCTTGATAGAATGGATGTGGGAAGGTTGTTTCCTATGGAGGAGGAGTCTAAGATCAGACAATGTGGCAGACATCCCACTTCTCCCGGAAGTTCCGGGAGTCTCCCGCATATTGATAGCGGCTCCCTGATGCCCGCAAATTATATACAATATCCCAGAAATCGATTTTTTTGAGAGTGAGCGAGAAAAAGAGCGCAAGAGCAAGAGAGAGAGTGAGAGCGAGCCATGGCAGAGTGTTCCAAAAAAAATATAAAACGTACTTCACCCCAGACTACACTAAAGTGTGCCCCTGCCTCATAGGGGTCAAAAATAATGACAGTATTGCTCGCTGCACTGTTTGCAACAATGACTTTTCTATTGCCCATGGTGGGTTAAGACTGTAAAAGACATGTTGAGGTGAGTTTAACAGGTGCCATTCGTTCATTAGCACAGCTAACGTTATTTAAACCAGCTGGCTAGCTGCTAAGGAGCTACTCTATTGCAGACATCCCACCTCTCCCGGAAATTGATGGTGCTACCTCCCTGAAATGATTTTTTGCAGGGTGGGATGTCTGACATGGCTTCAGAATAGAGGAACGTCCATTTAGAATGGAGGTGAGGAGGAATTTCTCAGGGCATGAAGGGTTTTGGGGAGAACGTAGGAGATTGGGGCTGGGAGGAAAATGGATCAGCCATGATAAAATGGCAGAGCCAACTCTATGGGCCAAATGACCTAATTCTGCTCCTATATCTTATGGTCGAAATAATAAGGTGCATTTACAAGTTTAAAAAGTAAACGGTATAACACTACTGGCACTTCATATGTGGTGACACCTGGGTGGTGGCAGGAAGTTCAGTACTCTCGCAGCCTGGGGGACAAAGCTGTTTCCCATCCTTAACAGTTCTTGTCCTAATGCTATGGGACGTTCTGCCTCACTGTTCAGAGATACTGATGTGCTGGGAGCAGTCCACAGGTATCACATCCCAACAACTTACGCCTTTGGAATATGCAAGGAAATGAAGTATCCAAGGGAAACCTACTTAGTTATGGGGAGAAAAGAGGGAGGAGAAGATGGCGACGCAATGCAGCTCGCAGCGGCCACTCCAGTGAATGATATCTGTTATTTGTCAAGTAGGGTGCCGTGCACAATCCTGATTTGATGGAGACAGACGTGAGAGCACGGAGGAACATCTGGTGAAACTTCTGAAATGCCTATTTCGCTGCCGCTGCTACTGTGTGATCCAGAATCTCCAGAGGGGAAGGCCCCAAGTCCTCGGCTTGGCTTGTTGCTCGGCGGCCGGGGCGGGGTTGAAGTGCCCGGCAGAGATGGTGCCCGGTGCTCAGTGTGGAGGGCTGGTCGGAGGCTCGAAGTTTTCGGACAGACTCAGAGTCGGCTGTGGTCGGGTGCTTCCAATTCATCAGCAAGTTTGCAGAGCTTGGAGGGGCAGGGAGAGTTTCTCCCTTCTACCGTCTGCGTGAGATGATGGGTCTATCAGGACTTGAGACTTTTTTTACTGTGCTCATGGTCTGCTCTTAACAAATTACAGTATTGCTTTGCACTGTTGTAACTATATGTTATAATTATGTGGTTTTGTCAGTTTTAGTCTTGGTCTGTCCTGTGTTTCTGTGATAACTTTCTGGAGGAACATTGTATCGTTTTTTAATGCATGCATTTCTAAATGACAATAAATGAGGACTGAGTGTCCTCATAATCTAATCTAAAATGCATCATTACACCAACTCCTTACAGACAGTGGTGGGTAGTGAGCCCCGGTTGCTGGTGCTGTAAAGCATTACGCTGGTCAGCTGAAATTATGACAAGTCAAAGTTGGGTTTATTGCCATTATGCACAAGTAAAGCTTTATTCTGCCTTCTGTTGGAGGAACTCAGCAAGTCCGGCAGCATCTAAGGAGGGGAATAAAAGGTTGCCCTCAACCTTCATCTGCCCTCTGACACCCACCCATCTTTCTCCTCACCTGGACTCACCTATCACCTACCCATCTCTTACTCCTTTATCTATTACAGACAATCTGGCACATCCTCTCCATGACCTACCGAATAAGCAGCAGAGCACCCTTTATAACAGATTCATTCAGCTCCGCTGTCATAAAGATTGTTACAGAAAATCTTTCCTACCAAATGCAATAAGCATATACAACAGTTCATCTCTGTGCAACAGGAGAACTCACATCAAAGTACAATAGTCTCTGCTTTATTATTTTGTACATTATTATTGCACATTGGTATATTATCATTGTGTATATTATTAATTTGTACATTATTATTAGTTAAGTCTGCACACTGCCAAGTGTGTTTTTAAATGTTGCTGCTGGAACGAAAGAATTTCCCACTCGGGATCAATAAAGTACATTATTATTATTATTTTTTTTCTCTCACCCCACTTCTTATTCTGGATTCTGCCCCATTCCTTTCCAGTGCTAATGAAGGGTCTCAGCCCAGCATGTCAACTCTTTATTCCCCTCCATAGACACTGCCAGACCTGCCGAGCTCCTCTGGCATTTGGCGTGTGTTGCTCAAGATTTCCAGCATCTGCAGAATCTCTTGTGTAATGATTCTGCATTTTGTTGTAGTTTTTCTGTGTAAGAGTCCATAAGGTATAGGAGCAGAATGGGCTGTTTGGCCCATCAAGTCTCCTCCGCCATTCAGTCATAGTTCAAAGTAAATTTATTATGAAAGCACATATACCTATGTCACCACATACAACCCTGAGATTCTTTTTCTGGTGGGCATTCACAGCAAATACAAAACAGAATTACTGAAAGTCTCTTCCACTCCACCATCAGAAGGAACAGCTTCCTCCACTGCCCCCAACCACCACCTTCTTCCCCTACACCATCCATTTTCTGAATGGACAATGAACACGACCTCAGCATGTTTTCCCCTGTCTTTTTGCACAAACTTCACTTTAAACATACCCATTTACCTTGCCTCCCCAGCCGCCTGTGGCAATGAATTCCAGATTCCCCATCCTCTGACTAAAGAAGTTTCTCCTCGTTTTTGGTCTAAAAGGACAAGAGGGACATCCCTCTGCTCTGTGGCGGTGCCCCACTTGTCCTAGACTCTCCCACTATTAGAAACATCCTCTCCATGTCCACTCTATCCAGGCCTTTTAACATTTAACATTCAGACGCGAGGAAATCTGCAGATGCTGGAAATTCAAGCAGCACACACAAAAAATGCTAGTGGAACGCAGCAGGCCAGGCAGCATCTATAGGAAGAGGTACAGTCGACGTCAGGCTCCCAGCCCGAAACGTCGACTGTACCTCTTCCTATAGATGCTGCCTGACCTGCTGTGTTCACCAGCATTTTTTGTGTGTGCTGTTTTTAACATTCAGTAGGTTTCAATGAGACTTCCCTTTACTCTTCTGTGAGTATAGCACCACAACCATCAAACATTCCCCTTTATTTCCCGGGATCATTCTCGAAATCCTGCTCTGGATCCTTTCCAAAGCCAGCGTATCCTTTCTCAGATATGGGGCTCCAAACAGGAAAAGGTGAAGGGCTGAAGAAGAAGGAATCTGACAGGAGAATAGAGCCGGCTGACCATAGGAGAAAGGTAAAGAGGAGAGGTTCCATTCCCATTCTCACGCGGGTCCATGTCCTCCCCTACTGCCACAACGAGACCACTCTCAGGGTGGAGGAGCAACACCTCAATTTCCATCTGGGTAGCCTCCAACCTGACAGCATGAACATCGATCTCTCTAACTCCTGGTAATTTCTTCCCCCCCACCATCACTCTCTTCTTCCGTTCCCCATTCAGACTACCCTCTTAGCTCTTCTCTTCTCTTTACCTGTCCATCACCTCCCTCTGGTTCCTTCCTCTTTCCCCTTCTATTTGGGTTACTGTCAGGGGTGCAGTGGTAGCCGGGGTGCTCTGAAACGCGTTCAGCGCCTCTTTAAGAAAAAAAAAGCCGAAATATACAAGCTAATTAATTAGGTGCCGCCCAGGGTGATTTGAGTCTCTCAGAAACTGCTGATCTCCTGGAATTTTTACGCACAACAGACTCTGGAGTTTACAAAGAATGGTGCCAAAAACAAAAAAAATCCAGCAAGTGTCTGTTCCATGAGCGAAAACATCTTGTTAAATCCACCCATTGAATTTTTTTTGTTTTTGGCACCATTCTTTGTAAACTCCAGAGTCTGCTGTGCATAAAAATCCCAGGAGATCAGCAGTTTCTGAGATACTCAAATCACCCTGGGCGGCACCTCATCAATTAGCTTGTTCAGTTTGGCTTTTTTCTTAAAGAGGTTCCGGATGTACTCCGACTACCACTGCACCCCTGGTTACTGTCACCTTCCTGTTGGTTTGAACCAGTCTGGCCATTCTCCTCCAGCCTCTCTCAGTAACAAGGCATTTTTTCCCACAGAACTGAATTGAATTGAATTGACTTTATTACTTACATCCTTCAAATACACGAGTAAAAATCTTTACATTACGTCTCTGTTCAAATGTGCAATGTGCAATTTATAATCACTTATGATAAATACTATGTACAACAGGATAGTCAATATAACATAGAAATACAGTTGCGTCAGCATGAATTAATCAGTCTGATGGCCTGGTGGAAGAAGCTGTCCCGGAGCCTGTTGGTCCTGGCTTTTATGCTGCGGTACCGTTTCCCAGATGGGAACAGCTGGAACAGTTTGTGGTTGGGGTGACTCGGGTCTCCAATGATCCTTCGCGCCCTTTTTACACACCTGTCTTTGTAAGCATCCTGAATAGTGGGAAGTTCACAACTACAGATGTGCTGGGCTGTCCACACCACTCTCTGCAGAGCCCTGTGACTGAGGGAAGTACAGTTCCCAGACCAGGCAGTGATGCAGCCAGTCAGGATGCTCTCAGTCATGCCCCTGTAGAAAGATCTTAGAATTGCTACACACTGGGTGTTTTTTTTTGTTTTTCACACCATTCTCCATAAACTCAAGAGACTCTTGTGGAAAATCCAAGCAGATCAGCAGTTTCTGAGATACTCAAACCAGCCGTTCTGGATTACAAATCAATAGGAAATATTAAAAATTTAAATTATAAATCATAAGTAGAAAATAGAAAAATGGAAAGTAAGGTAGAGCAAAAAAAAACCGAGAGGCCAGTCCGGATATTTGGAGGGTACGGCCCAGATCCGGGTCAGGATCCATTCAGCAGTCTTATCACAGTTGGAAGGAAGCTGTTCCCAAATCTGGCCGTACGAGTCTTCAAGCTCCTGAGCCTTCTCCCGGAGGGAAGAGGGACGAAAAGTGTGTTGGCTGGTTGGGTCGTGTCCTTGATTATCCTGGCAGCACTGCTCCGACAGCGTGTGGTGTAAAGTGTGTCCATGGACGGAAGATTGGTTTGTGTGATGTGCTGCGCCGTGCTCACGATCTTCTGCAGCTTCTTCCGGTCTTCTGTAAACCAGGGAACCTAAAGAAAACCCACACCGTCACTGTGAGAACATACAGTCTCCTTACAGACAGCGGCAGAAATCGCACCACAATTTGTGGTGCGTATTTGTGGAATTTGTTGCCACACGCAGCTGTGGAGGCCAGGTTGTTGGGCGTATTTAAGGCAGAGGTTGACAGGTTCTTGATTGGACACAGCATCAAAGGTTACGGAGAGAAGGCCAGGAACTGGGGTTGAGGAGGAGATAGAAAAAAGGATCAGCCATGATTGAATGGCAGAGCAGACTTGATGGGCCAGATGGCCTAATTCTGCTCCTATGTCTTATGGTCTTATGGTCTAGTTGCTGATTGCTGGCACTATAAAGCATCATGCTGATTGCTATACTATTATAAAAACATAATTGGTAAAATTAAGGATTAAAATGAACACATATTACCTTGCAGGATACCCTTAATTTTGTATGCACTTGTGCATATGACAATAAACTTGATTTGAGACCGGTGATGGATTGATTTCCCTGTGAGTGATTCAGTGAATGTTCATTTGCTCATGCTGTCCACTAGGTGGCGCATGTTGTCCATATCTCAGGCCACGTAAGTGACCTGCCTCTTCGCCGGTTACTGAGAAATTGTTTCAGGTTTTGAAGCTTTTAACTCCAGGATGGCAAACACCACATCGGAACAGTTCAATCACCTTGATAGAGGCCATCATCTGATTTCATTGGGCCAGATGAAAACTCGTAATTGGGCAGGAATAGTTGGTATCAGCAAGAAACCTCCTCAGTAATTGAAGGAACAAAATCATGGGGGGGGGAGTTTGTAGTGTATCTTGATCAGATTTTTAAAGTGCGTGCAGACATCTGGGTGAAAAAAAAGACAAAAACAAAGTACGCATGAAAAGAAATCTCAGTAATTTTCCCTTTAGTTATTAGATTTTTATCATTACTGACCAGCCAGAGGGTATATTTCATTTGGAGTTTGGGGGAGATTTAGTTTGTCACCAAAGATTCCAGCAAATTTCTACAGATGTACCATAGAGAGCATTCTGACTGGCTGCCTCGCCATCTGACAGGAAGAGCCACTGCACAGGATTGGAAAAAGTTGCAGGTAGTTGCAAACTTGGCCAACTGCATCATGAGCACCAGCCTCCCTACCAAGAAGCCCCTCAAAAGGCAATGCCTCCCTAACGACCCCCCCCACCCCCCCCCACCCCCACCCCCACCCCCACCCCCACCCCCACCCAGGAGCTTGATTGTTGAAAACTGAGCAAAGGCAAAAGAAAAGGAATTTTGCGAAGTTTTTTCAGCGAAGGGGAATTTCTTTTGCTTTTGCTTCAAAGATGTTTGCTGTCTTTGACACAATTCATTTCTTCCAGTGAAAATTTATCCAAAAGATATCAACTTTCAGTCTTTCCAGAGATCAAGAGTGTCTATTGCAAGATCTTCAACTTCACTGCTCTGAGAAATGGCCATTCTTATTTTCTTGGAGAACATAGCTTTTGCTCATCTATTGATCTCAACCATAAACTACCTCAGCTGTTTCCGTCTGGCAAACGCTACCGCAGCATTAAAGCCAGGACCAACAGGCTATGGGACAGCTTTTTTCTACAAGTCATTAGACTTTTTAATTCAACAGAGTCATAACGCAAAGATTTTTACTCCCTCACATTGTGGGTTGGATGTAAGATTTAAGTAGATTCTATATCCTAAATTTCCTCTCGAACCCCTGCAGTTTGGCGGTCAATCATTACTGAAATCACATTTGCATCACAAATTAACTAATTGCTTATTAGCCAGCTGCTCAGAGGACTCAAGTTTCAATAATAATTCGTCCAAGCAGCTGGATGCTAATTAACTAACATAACCATTGCGCTCAGTGGTCACTTTATTAGGTACACCTGAACACTGGCTCGTTAATGCAAATATCTAATCAACCAGTCATGTGGCAGCAATTCAATGCATAAAGCATGCAGACATTGTTAAAAGGTTCAGTTGTTGTTCCGACCAAACATCAGAATGGGAAAGAAATATGATCTAAATGATTTTGACTATGGAATGATTGTTGGTGCTAGATGGGGCAGTTTGAGTATCTCAGAAACTGGTAATCTCCTGGGATTTTCATACACAACAGTCTCTAGAGTTTACAGAGAACTGTGTGAAAAACAAAAAATGTTTAGTGAGTGGCAGTTCTGTGGGGGTGAAAATGCCTTGTTAATGAGAGAGGTCAGAGGAGAATAGCCAGACTGGTTCAACCTGGCAGGAAGGAGACAGTAACTCAAAGAGCCATGCATTACAACAGTGGTGTGCAGAAGAGCATCTCTGAATGCACAACTGATCAAACTTTGAAGTGAATGGACTACAGCAGCAGAAGACCACGAACGTACACAGGAGGTAACTAATGAAGTGGCTATTGAAGGTTTGTGCTGTGTGTTAATATATTGGTTGCACTATATCACATCACTGCCTTGGCAATGGGTGCCACAGTGGGAAATAGCAAGGTATCAGAAACAACAGGAATTCAGCAGATGCTGGAAATTCAAGCAACACACATCAAAGTTGCTGGTGAACGCAGCAGGCCAGGCAGCATCTCTAGGAAGAGGTGCAGTCGACATTTCAGGCCGAGACCCTTCGTCAGGACTAACTGAAGGAAGAGTGAGTAAAGGATTTGAAAGTTGGAGGGGGAGGGGGAGATCCAAAATGATAGGAGAAGACAGGAGGGGGAGGGATAGAGCCAAGAGCTGGACAGGTGATAGGCAAAAGGGGATACGAGAGGATCATGGGACAGGAGGTCCGGGAAGAAAGACAAGGGGGGGGGGGACCCAGAGGATGGGTAAGAGGTATATTTAGAGGGAGAAAAAGGAGAGTGAGAGAAAGAATGTGTGCATAAAAATAAGTACCAGATGGGGTACGAGGGGGAGGTGGGGCCTTAGCGGAAGTTAGAGAAGTCGATGTTCATACCATCAGGTTGGAGGCTACCCAGATGGAATATAAGGTGTTGTTCCTCCAACCTGAGTGTGGCTTCATCTTTACAGTAGAGGAGGCTGTGGATAGACATGTCAGAATGGGAATGGGATGTGGAATTAAAATGTGTGGCCACCGGGAGATCCTGCTTTCTCTGGCGGACAGAGCGTAGATGTTCAGCAAAGCGGTCTCCCAGTCTTATCAGAAAGTTAGTTTTAGGTCAGTGGAAGGTTAAATATAATTAGAAGCACTGTGAAGGAAGACTGTGTAGGTGTCCAAGTGTTCTTCGGTGGTGGGCAAAGTATTTCCAGCAATTCCCGCTTTTGATTTTAATGGGTTTGGGACTTGTGATGTGTACCAGCTGCTCGTGTGACCATCCACCCCGTGGCTTCAAGTGACCCTGATCGGGTTGGGGGGAGAATGATAAACAAGTGACTAAGGGTGGCCTGCAGGTTAGTGGTGGGAAGGAGCACCTTACACCTCCTTCTGTAGAGACGTACCTCCACCCTGCCACCCAAAGGTGATGATAGAAGATTTAAAAGGAATCTGAAGAAAATGTATTTCACCCAGAGGTTGGTTGAAATCTAGAGCCCACTGCCTGAGTAAGTGGTGAAGGCAGGTACCCTTGCAATATATGAGGCTTCTGGGAGTATTGGAGGTACTGGAGTCTATGGTTGACATGGGCTGGATGAGTCAAAGTGGTTTTTCCTGTGCTATAGTACAGTGGTCCCCAACCACCAGGCCGCGGACCAGTACCGGGCCACGAGGAAACGATATGATTTGGCAGTATGAGTCAGCTGCACCTTTCCTCATTCCCTGTCATGCACTGTTGAACTTGAACACCCTCCACCCCTGTCGGCTGGTCTGCAAGAATATTGTCAATATTAAACCGGTCCGCGGTGCAAAAAAGGTTGGAGACCCCTGCTATAGTACACCGACTCTAAAAATGGGATTAGTGTAGCCGGCTACTTGAAAGCTGTCACAGCAATGATCTCCTTTCCGGCTGGTTTCTATACTGCATGACTTTATGGCTCCATCTATTCCATGTGGGGGAAAAAAGCCTGTAATTCCCAAATATTGTGAAAGGTACAGAATCCTAATCATTCCTGACAGGAATGGTACAGAACAAAACTTTTAGGATTGAAAACAATCAATATAACAACAGCAGTAAGGTGGCCTATCGAAAAAGTCCAAAACCAACCACGTCCCACCGCATTCTTCTGGATAAATTGTGAAGCCATGTATTTCACTTTCATGTCTTTGTTTGTTTTCTCATCTTGGATGTGATCCTGGAACTGCCGGAGCCCGTGATTTGCTGTTTGGAGATCGTTTGGGAGTGGGGTGGTGCAGGTCAGACCCAGGATCTTCAAGACGGGCTTCGTGGCAGCGTGGTGGTTAACACGATGCTATTACACATCAGGGTTCAGAGTTCAGTGCCGGCACTGTCTGTAAGGAGGTTGTACCTTCTCATGTGACCATGTGCGGTTTCCTCCCACAGTCCAAAGACCTACTGGTTAATAGGTTAATGGGTGATTGTAAATTGTCCTGTGATTCGGCCAGTGTTTAATCAGCGGGTTGCTGGGCGACGCAGCTCGTTAGGCTGGAAGGGCCAGTTCCATTTCGTACCCTAGTAAAAGTACAAATGCAAAGTGGGATTTTCTTTGCCTCAGTGTGCAGCTTAATCAAACCATCCGACACGGCGCATGTCAGGGACAGGTCCTTCAGCCCCCAGTGTTGTACCAAACTAATTAAATTAGTAATTACTTTATACTTTGTTGTCGCCAAACAATTGATACTAGAACGTACAATCATCACAGCGATACTTGATTCTGCGCTTCCTGCTCCCTGGATTACAAATCAATAGTAAATATTAAAAATTTAAATTATAAATCATAAATAGAAAAATGGAAAGTAAGGTAGTGCAAAAAAAAACCGGGAGGCAGGTCCGGATATTTGGAGGGCACGGCCCAGATCCGGGTCAGGATCCGTTCATGCCCTAACGTGGTTACCCCTTCTGCCTGCACGTTCTGTCCATTTTCTGCACAATCAGAATTGGATTTATTGTTTGGCAACAAGTCATGAAATGTATTGTTTCGATGCAGCAGTACAGCGCAGGCATAGTAAATGGCGAAAAGTTACTAAAGTTAAGTGGTGCAAAAAGTGGAAGAGTGAGATCGGGTTCATGGACCATTCGAAATGTGATAGTGGAGTGGGCGAACCATTGAGTGCCTGTCTTCGGGCTCCTGTATCTCCTCTCTGATGGTAGAAATGAGGCCATATCCTGGGTAAAGGGGGTCCTTAATGATGGATACCACCCTCTTGAGGCACAGCCTTTAGTAAACGTCCTCGACAGTGGAGAGGCCTGTGCCCGTAATGGAGGTGGCTGAACCTACAACCCTCTGAAGCCTCTAACGAGCCTGTGCATTGATATCTCCATCTCAGACAGTGATGCTCTCGTGTGCTTACCTAACAGACTCGTAAATGCCTCTGTCGTATTACTGACATCTAACTGGCCATAGTGCAACTTCTTTCAGAAGTGCCTGGTGTACATTTTGACATCAGTCAGTCTGAGATTTGGCCTACATCCAGCACTGTAGGGGCTGATGAAAATCAATTATTTCACAAAATTCTGTTATCCTGTAAAAGACTTCAAGAAAATGAATTTCAAGGCAGTATACTGACACATTGTTTGATTTTTATTATACATTTAGATTTTTTTTTGGTCTTTCTAGGCTAAATGTTAAAATGGGGAGGGAGAGCAGTGCTGTTGTGGTTCACAACTCTGGGCCCTGGATTCGACCCTGATCATAGATGTGGTCTGTACTCAATGAGATCTGTGCTTCCAACTGCACACTCTGATGTCCTTTGAAGTCCCAGAACTTCAGAGAAAACTGGTGACTGTAAATGACCCCAAAGTGCAAAGTTTACCACATGAACAAGGAACAGAACAGGAAAAGAGTATTTTGCCTAGGCAAGACACAGGAGCAGAGTTAGGCCATCTGGCCCATCGAGCCTTCTCTACCATTTCATCATGGCTGATTCAATTGCCCTCTCAGCCCCTTCTCCCCATATCTCTTCTTGCCCTGATTAATAAAGAATCTATCAACCTCTGCCTTACTGTGCATCTAGGACTGAGCTATGTAGTAGTTCAGAGGATACAGGGAACTGATTAGTATATTTTGTTATGGCATTCCCCCACGCTTCCAGTACTCTGGCCTCTGAGCTAAAAAAACAATGATAATTGACTTTGCATTCCCTTGTGTCCCAGAGAATAGTTAACAGCAATGCAGTGTGCAGTATTATTCAATCTATAGGGATATGCTAGTGAAATGCTAGTTCTTCTCTACTTCACTAGTATTAGCGAAGATGGCAGTCAAGATGGCGACTGTGTACAATGCTCCTTCGGTTGACATCTTCTAGCTAGATTATGAAACCATATATTTCACTTTTAAGTCTTTGCGCTTGTTTCTTTTTCATCTTGGATGTGATTCTGAAACTGCTGGAGCCTGTGATTTGCTGTTTGGGGATCGTTAGAGTGTTCCAATACTCTGCTGCATCCGAAAGGATTCCGGGAGGCTGCGTGCGCCAACCTCATGGAGCACAGGCTGCGAGCCAGTGCTGACTCCATTTCGCTGAATAAAGCTTCCATTGTTAAAGCGACGAGGGAGATTGAAACGTCGAGGCGAACGCGAAAGCTGGGCGATGGTTTGACTGCTTCAGCACTCTGCATTCGCCATGGGGATTCTGGGAGGCCTAGGGAAGTGCGCGAACTTTGCGGCAAGAAGGCTGTGGAACCGGGCGCAAGCTGCTGTTCAACTCCATTTCGCCGATTAAAGCGACGAGGGAGACTGAAGCATCAAGGCAAGTGTGGAGGGTGAGTGCCAGCTGCCTGTCTTTTGATGGCTCTGCAATGGAGAGGGAACGGTCTGCCGCACGGCCTGGAGAGTGCTCCCCAGGTTTTACACATTCTGGATGTGGACTTGGGCTATAGACTTATTTTCCAGACTTAGTTTTTTGTATTCTGTGTTTTTCACAAGATCTTTCTTTTATTTTTGTGCAGAGGGAGGGATTTAGGGGTTGATGATCATACTGCCTTTCTTTTCTTTTCTTTCTTGGTTTCATGGCTACCCGGAGAAGAAGAATTTCAAGTCGTATACCTTGTTAATAAATGAACACTTGAACTGGAATGTGGTAAAGTCGCTTCTCATCACAAGGCTTGTACACAGAAGCCTCTCTTAAATGCTGATGCAAGCCTACATGTCATCTTCAGCTTCCCAGTTTTTTATTTTTTTTTTAATTTAAAGGATACAGCATGGGACAGGCCCCTCCAGCTGAACAAAACCTGCTGCCTCAGCAACCCACCGATTTAACCCAAGTCTAATCACAGGACAATCTACAATGACCAACTAACCTACCAACAGGTATGTCTTTGGACTTTGGGAGGAGTCCAGAGCACCCAGAGGAAACCCGCATGGTGACTGAGAGAATGTACAAACTCCTTACCGATGCACAGGAATTGAACTCCGAACTCCATCACGAGCTGTTATAACATTGCACTAACTGCTGGGTTACCATGGCGACAGAGCTGGGGAGCTGAGAGCTCGGATGGAAGTAAGAGACTTCAATTTATTTATGAATTAATCATAAACAATAAATAACATAAATCATATTATAACATATTTTAATCAATCAAAAACCAGCAACTAGGCCAGATTGCAATTCTTGTGTTCAAACATCTATAGACCTTGGTCAGGGAGGCCCAGAAGCAGCCTGTCCTTGGGTTGGAGGCCTGTCTGTGTGTGTGGGACAGGGAGGTAGGAAGGAGGGTGTGAAAGGGGCTTGTTTTGCTGTTGTTGTTTGTGTGTTTTTGCTGAACATTGCGGGTGTCGGAAAGTGTGGTGATGCCTGCAAGTTGCCCCCAGCACATCCTTGGGTGTGTTGGTTGTTTGAGCAAATAACATCTTTCTTGAACAGGAGAAAGTCTGCTGATGCTGGAAATCCAAAGCAACACGCAAAACACTGGAGGAACTCAGCAGGTCAGGCAGCATCGATGGAAATGAATAAACAGTCAATGTTTTGGGCTGAAGGAATGGGGAGTATGCCAGACTAAAAAGTTGGGGGGGGGGGGGGGGAGGCTAGCCAGAAGGTGATAGGTGAAGCCAGATGGGTGGGAAATGTCAAGGACTGGAGAAGAAAGAATCAGATAGAGGAGAGTGAACATAGGAGAAAGGGAAGGAGGAGGGAACCCAGGGAGTCCCCTTTCTTGTATGCTTTTACATAAATGTGATCAATATTTCTGAATTTGTATCTAATTTCTGTTACTCAGTTTCCTGACATCGGGAGGTCTGAGGAATTCTGTGCGTCAGAAGTGATTTTGGTGTGGTCATGGCCGTCTGGGTCTGAGTGTATGACTGGAGCTGGTGGTTAAACCAGGAGACTGGGGCTGAGAGGGAAAATGGATCAGCCATGATGAAATGGCAGAGCAGACTCGATGGGCTGAACAGCCTAATTCTGCCCTTGTATCTTATGGTCTTAGATAGGCTGCGCTATTGAAAAAAAAAGCGCTAGCTGTACTTAAGAGAACTTAAAAGAAAAATAATTATTTAAGAATACAGCATGGTAATGGAAAGCCCTTCTGTTACCACCCAAATACATCCACTTGACCAATTAACCTACAAACCTGTAAACCTTTGGAATATGGGAGGAAACCAGAGCACACAGAGGAAACCCACATCACTTGGGGAAACGTGCAAGCTTCTTGCAGCAGTGGGAATTTCACCCAGGTCATTGGCACCACAATGGCATCATGTGAACTGCTATGCTGGTGTGCTACCCGTTCTTGATCTGTTCTAGATGCAGGTGATGGTGGTCTTTTTCTTTGAGTCTGCAGCCAACACACTCCCAGTAGGGAACCTCAAACACTTCCATCTGGACTGGAAAGATAGGCACGAGTGGTGTGCGTAGAGGTACTTGTCCATCTCCAACTCAGGGGCCTTCCCACAATGCTGTCAAAACAGAAGGGCTTTGGCCACGGTAATCCCACTGTGGCCAGCAAGTTGTGGATTTTTGCAGGCTGCTTTCCTTGGCCAGATTCCCAGGAACACCCTTGACATCTGGTAGTGACATTTGTAAGTTTTATAAACTGATCTGTATTTCAATTGATGAAGTTGTAGTCAAATAGTGATGCGGTACAAACTCAAGCCCTTCAGCCCATTGGTTGAGTCTGTATCAACCAACGTCCACCAATTTAGACTCATTTGTTCATTATGTGTCATGTCATACGATGTAGGCAATCATTGTCTCTCCGTGACCATGATTTTTCTTGGCAAATTTTTCTACGGAAGTGGTTTGCCATTGCCATCTTATGGGCAGTGCCTTTACAAGACGGGTGAGCTCAGCCATTATCTATGCTCTTCAGAGATTGTCAGCCCAGTGTCAGTGGTCACATAACCAGGACTTGTGATATGCATCAGCTGCTCATGTGACCATTCACCACCTGCTCCCATGGCTTTGTGTGACCCTTATTTTGGGGGTTGGGGGCACTAAGCAGGTGCCCTCTTGGGTCTAGACATGTCCACAATGCTCCATTTTTTTATATGCACAATGACCAATGAGCCCATTCAATCTATTGGTTCTTCAATTTCTATCTGACATTTATCCATTCCACGTGTGCTAGTCCTTGTTTAAGTTTGTCTCTAAGTGCAAACGGAACTTTCCTGCATGTGTAGACAACAGGAGCCACTGTCTCATTTATACGAATTTTGTGTACACCAGGTAAGCATTCAAGTCCCTCAAAGACATCTGCGTACTCTTCCATGAGTAAAGCGAGGTCATCTTTGGTCTGTGAAGCTGCTACATAAACTTTTCACCAAGCTGAGTTTTTCACATGTACTAAGCTCTGTGGTCAAAAGGGGACACTGGCTCATATACTGTCTGGGTGTAGAACAGCTCTAACTCAAGGACGGTATAGGTGGCGCCATGATAAGGTGCTTCTGGCTCTTGCTGATACACTAGAGTGAGAGAGATGCAAGAAGAGGACGGCTGGCACAGATTTAAGGAAGGCCATCATCTTCACCAAAGAGGGAGCCAGGCCTTTCGTAACCAAACAACCAAAGCCCAATCTGCTGCTGACAGCCAGGTCCTGGGAGATGAGGGTCGATGTGGGAAGGAGGCTGCAGTTCCCGGATGTGGTGCACACAGCCCTACGCCCGGACATTGTACTGTGGTCAACTGAAGACAGGAAAATAATTCTGGTTGAGCTGACTGTGCCGTGGGAGGAGGGATGGGAAGAGGCCCAGGAGAGAAAGGCCTTGAAGTACCAGCCCTTACTGCAGGAGTGTAAAGACAAGGGATGGCAGGCATGGTTGTTCCCTGTGGAGATTGGCTGCAGAGGTTTCCCAGCCAAAACAGCATGGTGGTTGTTGTCAGATCTGGGCCTGGACAAAAGGAGCAAAAAACAAGCAGCTCGTAGGATGGGGGAAGAGGCGGAACGAGCTTCTTGTTGGATTTGGAGTAGGCGAGAGGAGGGGAGCTGGAAGCCAGGAGCAGACGGGCAGTGATTTGGCCACCACGGCTGGCCCACCAACTGGAGAGTGTCGTGGTTAAGGGTCAAAACACCCGGTGAAGGTTGGGAACCACCTGATGACATCTGCTCCTGGCTGAAGGCTACGGTTACCTTATAAGATAACTGGAGAATGCACCCTAACAGGTGTATGTAACAAGTGACCTATTAATGGCTACACTTTCCTTTCTACGATCAGTAGATGTGCCTTTAAATTCTGACCTTTGTGCTTGAAAGTCACTATACAGCCTCCTTTTTACTGAAACATTCTCATCGGTATAGCCTGTTACTTTTAATTTCACTGGGTAAATCTTGCTCTTTGAGAGTCTTGTATTCATCCTCGGATAACAGATTCACCTGCACTCTGGTGTCAGGCTTGAATGGAATTAGCAGTCTCATTCACAGTCACTGGAATGATCCATTCTGTTTTACCAGCACCAGCAATCTGCAGAGAATCCACAAAGATTTCCTTCATTTTCTCTTGGTAGCCCCATCTTTGCTGCACTTTGCAAAATGAGTCGTCTTCCCTCAATTATTGCAGGACTTTCCATAAGCAGGACATGTCTTTGGGGTGTGTCTACCTCCATATTGACTATCTGACCCCCACCTCTTCGCTCTTTGGGAAACGCCATGTGTTCTGCCCCTCTGTTTTCACAGCATGCACCGTTGTTTCTGCTCTCTGCAGCACCTTAGCTAGGGTCGTGTGGTCTCTTCTGCCCTACACATATCCACAGCCTTTTCTACCATCAAATCTCTTTCACGGAGCAATCTATTTCTGAGAAAATTATCTGGGATTCCACTAGGTTGTCTCTGACTGGTGAGTCTCTGAAATCTCCAAACTCACAGGACTTACTCAGCTAAGTATTAGTCAAAGCTAGCCCCTTGTTTCTGGTCACAGGGG
The DNA here is from genome assembly GCF_030028105.1 of Mobula birostris. Taxonomy (NCBI): domain Eukaryota; kingdom Metazoa; phylum Chordata; class Chondrichthyes; order Myliobatiformes; family Myliobatidae; genus Mobula; species Mobula birostris. The sequence continues at coordinate 10,913,193 of NC_092395.1, read as the reverse complement.
GGAAAAAATGTATCTCTCAAATGTGATGGTTTACTTGGGACGAAACGCTCCTCAATTTTGTCATCCGTGTCCAATTTAAAGGCTGTTTCATCAATTTGAAATTTGTTATAGATGCCCAAAGCAGTTTTGCCGATTACACTTAGAAAACTAGACGCTTTCCACTTCTAGTCGGCCCCTCTCACTCCGCTAGAAAATATATATTGAACTGCTGTTTGAAGCCTTTCCAGTTATCCGTTAAATTGGCAGTAAACAGCATAGGGTGGGAGGACTTGGACAGGAATTTTTGCCTTCTCAACTGAATTTCCTGTGACCACATGGGTTTCCTCCCACAGTCCAAAGATGTACCGGTTGGTAGCTTAATTGGGCATTGTAAGATGTCCCTGATTACACCGGAATTAAATCAGGTGATTGCTGGGCAGCACAGCTCGAAGGGTTGGAAGGGCCTGTCACACACAGTATCTCCAAAAAAAAAAGTGATTTCAAAAGAATTAGTTAAAGGTGAGAATCTGGGCATTTTCTTAAGTTAATGATACCACACAAATGTAAAAAAGCAAACTCTACTCCTTTTAAGTCTTGGGTTTCTTGGTAGTGTGCGATCAGATTTTTTTTTTTGCCACAGCATTTGAAGACACTAAATCCAATTCCAAATCCAACTATCCAGCACTTCCAAGACAACATCAGGGCTGGGGTGAGGGAGACGCTGGCTCTTTCTTGAGGTCTGCAAATTCTTCTTAACACTGCTCCTTCTGTTTGGACCATGTATGATCTGGGTTGTACTTCAAGTACCGTAGCTTTCTGTGTCCATGTGTTCAGTTTGTCTTGTATCTTTACTTCATCTCCTTGGTGCAGTTCAGGTAATGGATGAGAACATCTGTCAAAGTATGTTTTCTGCTTTATTTTGTGTTATCTTTCCACCATTTCACTTGTTCACCTCCCCCTGTTCTCAGAAGGCTCTCATCTATTGACAGATTGGATCTCAAACGGCGTCCCATCAGGAGCTGAGCAGGTGAAAATCCACATTCAAGTGGAGTACTGTGATAGGCTAACAAAGCTTTATAAAAATCACCTCCGCTATCTGTTGCTTTGTGCATCAGTTTCTTGATAATTCCTACCGATTTCTCAACTAATCCATTGGATTGAGGGAAAAATGGACTAGATTTTGTATGAACAGAGCCCCATTCATGAGCAAAATGTCTCATACATTCACCATTGAACTGTGGACCATTATCTGTGAAGACTTCATCAGGTACACAATGTCTGGAAAAAACGGATTTCATGCACGTAATCACATTCTCTGCTGTTGTTCTGCTCAGACCACACACATCAGGATACATCATCTTTGTTGTCAGTTACAAAAAGATCAACACCTACCTTCTGATAAGGTCTCTGAGGACTAGGATGTGGATGCAGTGGCTCCTTAGGGTTGCTAGGTTGGTATTTAAGGCATATTTGACAGGAAGACACCAGTTCTGCAATGTCTCAATTCATCCTGGGCCAAAATATCACTTCCCTTGCCCTTCTCTTACATTTTTCAATACCTAGGTGGTCTTCATGAATTTTCCCAAGCATTTCCTTTCGGAGACCTTTAGGAATCACAATTCTGCTACCTTTGTACAATATCCCATCCACAACAGACAGTTCTGATCTGTGGTTCCAATATTCTTGTACTTCTGAGGTACAGTCATGCCTATTATCTGGCCATCCATCCATCACCACTTGTATAACCTGACTGAGAATTTTGTCCTTCTCTGTCTCAAGATGCAGCAGTTCCAACTTTTCAGCAGCAACAGGTACAGTCTCTATGATCCTATCAACAAATGCCTGAACATCAACAGCATCCCTGTTGAAGCACCTTCAATTACTCCAAAAGACTGGAAGTAGGGTAAATACTGAAAGGCTTTTATTCGCAGTAAAACGTGACCTTCATGCTGAGTGTCTGCCCCTGGACTGAGGAGGAGGGGCAAGGTGAAATCACCTTTATTCGGGGTTCTGTGGGAGGAGCCACAGGGGCAGTCACCAGAGGGGCGTGTCCAGACAGGTAACCTTTTTTTTTAAAAAGAGTCCCGCGGGGTGAAGTGACTGACAATATTTACAACAAGTATATTTACAGGTCAAGTCTATCAGGCGGTCGAGTCCATCGCTGTGATCTATGTAGCACCGGTGGTGATTGCGACGGCGGTTGTGCTGGCTCCGGCCTGACTTGAGGTGCCAGCACGTTAGGCGTCGGTAATCCCTCGTGCGTGTGCGTCGCGCCTGGTATGGGAGTGCCGTGTGGTGTCTGTGTAGGGCTTGGAGTGCGCGGTGTCTCGTTCGTACATATATCAGTGGGTACGGGGTCAAACTCACCACGGAGTGTTCAGGGTAGGGGCCCGGAGCTCCTGCAGGCGCCAGGTCGCGGATGGAGACCGTGTCCTCCCACCCATCAGGTAAAACCACATAGGCATACTGGGGGTTCGCATGAAGTAAGTGAACCCTGTCGATCATCGGGGAGTATTTATTGCTCCTCGCATGTTTCTGGAGCAGCACTGGCCCCGGGGACATCAGCCAAGTTGGTAGGGTGGTTCCAGTGGTCAACCTTCTGGGAAAAGAAAAGAGCCGCTCATGAGGGGTGGCATTGGTGGCCGTGCATAACAGGGAGCGGATGGAGTGGAGTGCCTCGGGAAGGACCTCCTGCCAGCGGGAGACCGGCAGTCCCTTTGACCTGAGGGCTAAGAGTGTGGCTTTCCACACTGTGCCATTCTCCTTCTCTACCTGTCCATTCCCCTGGGGATTATAGCTCGTGGTCCTACTAGTTGCAATTCCCCTAGCCAGTAGGTATTGGCGCAGCTCGTCACTCATAAACGAGGACCCTCTGTCACTGTGGATATAGCATGGGTATCCGAACCGAGTGAAGAGCTTGCGCAGGGCTTTTATAACTGAAGTGGTAGTGGTGTCGGGGCAGGGGATGGTGAAGGGGAACCGCGAGTACTCGTCAATTACATTAAGAAAGTACACATTGCGGTCGGTGGAGGGAAGGGGGCCCTCTCAGTCGCTCAAAGGGGTGGGTGGCCTTGATGAGTTGTGTCCTTTCGGGTCGGTAGAAGTGCGGTTTGCACTCTGCGCAGACTTGGCCGTCCCTGGTCATCATCCTGATCTCCTCAAGGGATTAAGGCAGGTTCTGGGCTTTCACAAAGTGGATAAGCCGGGTGACCCCCGGGTGGCAAAGGTCTACATGTAGGGTGTATAGCCGGTCGATCTGCGTGCTGGCGCATGTTCCCCAGGATAGGGCATCAGAGGGCTCGTTAGGCTTCCCAGGCCTGTACCTGATGTCATAGTTGAAGGTGGAGGGTTCAATTCTCCACCTCAGAATTTTATCATTTTTGATTTTGCCCCGCTGTTGGTTACTAAACATGAATGCGACTGAGCGCTGGTCAGTTAGCAAGGTGAACCTTTTGCCGGCGAGATAGTGCCTCCAGTGTCTAATAGTTTCCATTATGGCCTAGGCCTCTTTCTCCACCGCGGAGTGCCGAATTTCAGGGCCTTGAAGGGTACGGGAGAAGAATGCCACTGGTCTTCCCACCTGGTTGAGAGTAGCAGCCAGCGCAAAGTTGGAGGCGTCACTCTCTTCTTGGAAGGGAATAGCCTCATCCACCGCATGCATTGCTGCTTTGGCAATGTCCCCTTTTATGCAGCTGAAGACCGCACAGGCCTCAACTGAGGGGGGAATGTGGTGGACTTGACCAGGGGGTGGGCCTTATCTGCGTAGTTAGAGACTCATTGGGTGTAATATGAAAAGAAGCCCAGGCACCTTTTGAGGGCTCTGAGGGTGTTGGGAAGAGGGGGCGCATACGGTCGGGGTCAGGGCCAATGACTCCATTCTCCACGACACACCCAAGGATAGCAAGTCGGGTGGTCCCGAACACACACTTGTCCTTGTTATAGGTGAGGTTGAAAGCTTTGGCCGCTTGGAGAAATTTTTGGAGGTTGTTGTCATGATCCTGCTGGTCGTGACCGCAGATGGTGATGTTATCCAGATATGGGAACGTGGCCTTCAGTTGGCACTGGTCCACCATCCGGTCCATTGCCCTCTGGAAGACAGATACACCATTCATGACACCGAAGGGGACGCGCAGGAATTGATAAAGCCTGCCGTCTGCCTCGAAGATGGTGTAAGGATGGTCCTCCCGGCGGATGGGGAGCTGACGGTAAGCGGATTTTAGGTCTATGGTCGAGTATACTTTGTACTGTGCTATCTGATTGACCATATCCGCAATGCGGGGTAGAGGGTACGCGTCGAGCTGCGTGAACCTATTGATGGTCTGGCTATAGTCCACGACCATCCTATTCTTCTCCCAGTTCCGAACAACGACCACCTGCACCCTCCAAGGACTTGTGCTTGCCTCAATGACCCCCTCCCTGAGCAGCCGCTGCACCTCCGACTTAATGAAAGCTCTGTCCCCCGCGCTGTACCTCCTGCTTTTAGTTGCCACAGGTTTACAGTCAGGGGTCAGGTTGACGAACAGCGGTGGGGGAGGGATCCTGAGGGTGGAGAGGTCACAAGTGGTGTCGGTAGCGTGGCAGTTGGCATGGTGTTGGGTGGGATGTGCGGGTCGGTGTGTGTGGTCAGTAGCGGGGTATGTGACGTATTCCTACAAAACTGAGGATTAACGACAGTGATTGGTGGGAGGGGCCCATCATATTTCATTGTCACACTATTCAGGTAGCTCTGGAAGTCGAGCCCCAATAGCACAGGGGAACACAGTTGAGGCATGACCAGTAACGTAAAGTCTCGATATTCTGTGCCCTGCACCACTAGTGTTGCTACACAACCCCCCCGGATGTCTGTTGCATGCGACCCAGAAGCCATGGAGACCCTCTGACTTACCGGCCGTATCGTGAGTCCACGATGCTGCACTGTGTCCAGGTGGATAAAACTCTCTGTGCTGCCCATGTCAAACAGGCAGCTTGTCCTGTGTCCCTCCACCAGAATGTCCATCATTGACCTTGTGAGCTGGTGGGGAGCACTTTGGTCGAGGGTCACAGAGGCCAGGGTTGAGTCGCTGTCTTTGTCCGGCGCGGTGGGGTGCCCCGTGAGCACCCATTGGTCATAGGCGGTGGGAAATGGTGCCGACCAAGATGGCCGCCCCCATGTCTCGCAAGTGGTGGCGGCGTGCAGGGAAGATGGCGGCAGGCAAGATGGCGACCCCCAAGTCTCATACGCAGCGCTACTCGATCCGGCTCGTAGTTTGGACTTACAGATCTTGGCGAAGTGGCCCCTCTTACTGCGGCTGGAGCAGGTAGCTTGTCAGGCTGGGCAGCGTTCCCAGGGGTGCTTCTCGAGTCCGCGGAAGTAGCACTTCACGGACTCGCGACTGGCAGCAGCCGTGGTTGATTCGCCGGCGGGTTGCGGGGTCTGCAGCGCCCATGAGGCCATCGGGGGATCACATGCCTGGAGAGCCTCAGAGTTGTGTAGAGCGGCCTCCAGCGTGTCGGCCAGCTCGATCGCCGAACTTAAAGTAAGATCAGCTTTTATCAACAGCCACTGGCGCACAAACACTGAACTGGTCCCCGTGACGAAGGCATCTCTCACTAGGAGCTCTGCATGCTGTCCGGCCATCAGTTCTTGGCAGCCACAGGTCCGCACGAGCATCTGTAGTGTCCGGACAAACTCAGCACTTGATTCCCCAGACCGCTGGCGCCGTGTCGCTAATCAGTGCCACGTGTAGACGGTGTTTAGCGGCCGCAGGTATTGCCTTTTGAGTGCGCTCATCGCACCATCATAGCTCGGCTGGTCTCTGATCATCGAGTAGACCCATGGACTGACCCTGGAGAGTAGAACTCTGCACCTCGCTGCTTCAATCGCTTCTAGGTACAATTCGAAGCAAGCCAGCCAGAGTTCGAAAGCGTTTCCAGCTTCAGGTGTTTGCAGGTTGAGGTCTAACTTGTCCAGTCTCAGAGCGCGTTCCATGCTTTAAGATTACTGGGAATAAAATTGATGCACCTTCAATTACTCCGAAAGACTAGAAGTAGGGTAAATGCTGAAAGGCTTTTATCCATAGTAAAACGTGATCTTCATGCTGAGTGTCTGCCCCTGGACTGAGGAGGAGGAGCAATGGCGAAATCGCCTTTATGCAGGGATCTGTGGGAGGAGCCACAGGGGCAGTCAGTATGTGTGTGTGTGTGTGTGTGTGTATGTGTGTGTGTATATATATATATATATATATATAGTTTACCACACCTGTGACTGTCTTTTGTCGTTGGATCCACAGCTCTGGAAAGTGTGTCAGACGTGTACATGAATTTTCCAGGTGTGTATGAAACATGCAATACATACCTTTGCAATATGATCATCATTTGCTGAATTCGCAAAGGACAGTCACTTAAAGGATTGCAAAACAATGCAATCAAAGGCTTTTGATCAGTTTCAACATCAATAGATTGCCCTGACACAAGCTGATGAAATTCTCACAAGCAAACATAATGCTGAGCAATTTTTTTTCAATTTGGGCATATCTTGTTTCTGGATCAGGTAATGAACGAGATGCAAATGCCACTGGTAGCCATTCCTGATCATGTTTCTGGAGCAATACTGCCCCTAAGCCTGTTTGAGATGCATTACATGAGATTTTGATGGGTCTCTCAGCATCACAGAATTTCAACACAGGTTCTTCGGTGAGCACTTTCTTGAGATTTTGCCATGCCTTCTCCTGTTCATGATTCCAGCTCCATTAGTTTTTCTTTTCTGTTCGCTGCCTCAATGGAGCAAGCTGTTCCGAAAGATTGGGTATGAAATTTCCCATGTAGTTGACCATTCCCATAAACCTTTGAACATCCTTTTTACATTGAGGTCTTGGCATGTTCTCAATAGCAGAAACTTTCAATGGATCAAGACTCACACCCTCATTGCTGATAATATCACCCAGAAAGGTAAGTTTAGTCATTCCTAGCTGACATTTGTCTTTATTCAACTTCAGGTTTGCCTTGCGTGTTGCCTCTAAGACTTACCTGAGTCTGGCATCAGGCTCTTGTTTAGATGATCCCCAAACAGTAATATCATCCATGGAAGTATCCACGCCCTCAATGTGCTCATACAGCATGTGAATGGTTTTATGGTACACCTCAGGAGCTGATGTAATTCCAAATGGAAGCCGAGGAAAACGGTATCTGGCAAAAGGAGTGTTAAAGGTACACAACTTTGAACTTGGTTCATCTAGTTTAAGTTGCCAGAATCCAGAGGATGCATCTAATTTACTAAAGTATTTTGCATTAGCAAACTGTGACATAATTTCTTCACGAGTAGGCAATTTTAAAATGCTCTTGTTAAATGGCTCAATTCAAATCTCTTGGATCCAGGCAAATTCTCAGTTTTCCATTTTTCTTATCAGTAATGACAAGTGAATTGACCCATTCAGTCGGTTCATCAATTTTTTTATGCGTCCTGGCCGTTCCATTCTGTCAAGCTCTGTTTTCAGTCGATGACGTAATGCAAAAGGCACTTTTCTACATGGATGTACTATGGGTGTCACTGTGTTGTCAATTTTAATCATGTGCTCTCCTGGAAAGACAACCAAGCCCTTTGAACAAGTCCTCATACTCTTTCATCAAGTCACTGTATTCTGACTCTGTGTCACTGTCCAGGACAAATTCTCTCTTCACCAAATTCAGTCTCACAGGCAGATAAACCCAGTATTGACTTACATTCTTTGGCACCACCACAATATTTTTGTGTGATACTTTTGCCATACATGTTCCTTTAACTGGAATGACTACACCTGAATACCCAGTCACTTTTATATTTGTATTATGTAACTTTGATCTTGGCTTTAATGCTTTAAACTCAGATTCTGCAAGAACATTTACTTGTGCTCCAGTATCAAGTTTAAACAGAATATTGTCTTGGTTCACTTGCAATGGAATAGTCCAGTCATTCTTACTTTCTTTGTTTTCATAAAGTACATCTATGTAAAACTCCTCACGTTCATTTTCAAGCACTACATTTACTTGTTTTATTTTCTTTCTACTTCTGCAACAGCATGAAAAGTGATTACTCTTACCGCAGTCGTTGCACATTTTTCCATACGCTGGACACTGTTTTGGCCGATGCTGCTGCCCACAGTGATCACATAGGTTTTTTCTCTCAGATGATGTCTTGCTCTGTCGGTTTTGTTATCGTTTTATTATTTTTTCTAATATGTTCGCGCTTCCTCAGAGCGTCTACGTTGCAGCTCTCAATGAAAAGTTCTTTAGCCTGTGACAGCACGATATCTGAAGCTTTGGAGAGCATCAAAGCTTTTTCCAAGGCTAAGTCTTGTTCTCTTAACAGTCTTTCTCACAGACCATTATCCAGAATGCCACAAACAATTCTGTCTTTAATGAGAGAGTCTGTCAGTTCTCCAAACTCACATGTTTCACTCCGGTGTCTCAACTCAGTTACATATTAATCAATAGTTTCACCAGCTCTCTGCATACATGTAAAAAATCTATGCCCCTCGTATGTCACATTACGCTTCGGTATACAAAATGCTTCAAATTTGTCCATTATCAATTCCAACTTTAAATTATCAGCATTTTCAAAAATAAAATGATTATATACCTCAATTGCATGGTCACCTATTACGTGGAGTAGAAGCGCAGCTTTCGTTTTTTCCAGTTTTTCAATCTGCATTGGTCGCCGATAAATACAATTCAAAACGTTGCTTACATTTTCTCCAGTTCTCAGCTACGTTCCCAGACAATTGAAGTGTTGGCGGAGGCTGCAAACCTTCCGTTGGTAAAACTGTTAGCAAACACCAAAACAGTTCAAACTCTTTTTTCAGAAAACTAGCTTTGATTCTCCCATGTTAGGAAACGTATTATTCTTCCAGACCAACTTCTGACACCATATTGTATTCTTTATATTCATACGTACTGTGGGTTACTAATAAAGAACCACCTTCTGAAAGAAATAGAACTTTTATTTAACAACAACCACAACGTTTTTAAAATACCATGTTTCTCGATCTTTCTATCAATTCCTGCACATGCTCAGAACTCCCTCCAACCACGTTCTTACACGTCATATCACCACACTAAGGGCAGCCCACAAGTGTCTGGCTCCAACATAGCATGCCCACAGCTTACTAACCCTAATTAACCCTGTACGTCTTTGGACTGTGGGAGGAAACGGAGCTCCCAGAGGAATCCCATATTGTCATAGGGAAAACGTACAAGCTTCTTACAGGTAGTGGTGGATAGTGAACCCTGATTACTGTTGCTGTAATGTGCTATGCCAGTCAGCTGAAATTAAAACAAGCCAGCACAGCATGCCGTAATAGACCCGACAGAGGTATGTAAAATTGGGAGATATGGCATGGCTAGGTGGTCAGTCTTTTTCCCCAGAGGCATAACTTTAAGCCAGCTTTCACCAATATGATTCAATTCCTACTGCTGTCTGTAAAGAATGTGTACAGTCTCCTTGTGACTAAAGTTCAAAGTAATTTTTTTTTTAACCAAGTGCATATGTCACATTATATACCCTACCATTAATTTCCTTGTTGGAATACTCCATAAATCTATAGAATAATAACCATAATAGCATCAATGAAAGACTGCCCAACTTGGGCATTCAACCAGTGTACAGAAGACAACAAACTGTGCAAATATAAAAAGAAATGATAGATAAATAAGCAATAAATATCGAGAACATGAGATGAAGAGTCATTGAAATTATGTCCATTGGTGTGGGAACATGTGAAGTTGAGTGAAGTTATCCCCTTTGGTTCAAGAGCCTGATGATTGAGGGGTAATAACTGTTCCTGAACTTGGTGCTGTGACTCTTGAGGCTCCTGTACCACCTTCCTGATGGCAGCAGCGAGAAGACAGCATGTCCTGGATGGTGGGGTTCCCTGATGATGGATGCTGCTTTCCTGCAACAGCATTTCATGTGGACATGCTCAATGGTGGGAAGGGTTTTACCCATGATGGGCTGAGCTACAACCACTACTTTTTGCAGACGTGGGTTTCTTCCAATTTCCTCCAACATTCCAAAAATGTGGTTGGTGTTAGAGTTGTGGGCATGCTATGTTGGCACCAGAGGCATGGCAATACTTTAGGGCATTCCCCCAATACAATCCTCACTGATTTATTTTGATGAAAATGACACATTTCACTGAATATTTCAATGTTTTTATGTGTATGTGACAAATAAAACGAATCATCTTTACCTCTTAGTCAAGAAAAGGAAAGCTTAAAGAGATTCTTTGGGCAGGTTTTTTTGATACTGAGAGTGGTGAGTCCCTGCTGCCAGGGTAACTGATGGAAGTAGATACAAGAGCAACACTTAAGAGACCATCCAAGAGGACCACAACCTTGTCATGGTTTAGAGGCTTGCATGCCTCAATGACATGGAGAACTATGCTGGCTGGAGCCAAGGCTTTATGCTTTGGCCCTTATTAAGGTCACTCATGCTAAACCGGTCAAGGGATAGAGACCAGACCAAGTGGGCTAACAACCCTGACTGGTAAAACAAAACTGTTATGAATGATGAATCCTTCTACATCTGTGTGCATTGGTATTCCTGAAGTTCCACCTGGGACTTGCATGGCTGACAGTCATGGAAAAGCCAAGAGGAATCTACTGGAAGTGAGGGAGACCGAAAACATCTTGGCGTTGAACTGTAGAGGCAGAAATGAGGACCCTGAATCACACCTGGGGCACAATAGAGAAGATGGCCAAGGGCAGACAGAGATGGAGGACTTTCATTGCTGCTCAAAGTCAGCAAGTGCAGTGGACGGTAAGAACTTAATAAGTATTTAGACAGGTACATATATGCACAGGTGATGAAGGGGTAGGGATCACGTTCAGGCAGATGAGACTGGTTTAAATTCGCACTATAGCTTGGCAAAGGGCCTTGTATAAGTTTGATGTGGTTCATTATGGTCATCAAAGTCAGGGGTGGTAGTGGGGATAAGCTCCAACAATCTATTAAATGCTCCCAATGATGTGTCTCAAATAGCCTCTGACAACCAAGTTCAGCTCCAGACGTTTGTGTGGCTTGGCTACTGAGACTGACAGAACCGTTTCTATCGACAGGAGAAAGGGCAAAGGTGGGTACTGGCGCCTAAAAGCCAGTTGCTTCGGGCAGATGGGGCTCGTCAGCCATGGTTGGCAGCTCATCGAGGAGAAGGAAATCTCTGATCTCAAACCTTTGCAGCCTTGTGGCTAAGTCCACTCACAGGGAAGGCTTCAGGTGTAAACCCCGAGGAGACATCTAGAGCTGGAGTGCCTAAGGCAGTCTGACGATGGATTTAACACTGAATGGCAGCTCCTGGAATGTCACTGGTGCCAATCTGTATGGGCCTTTGCCATTCTTTTGGATTCCTCAGCTGCGTGGAGAGGTGGAGCCTGCTGATGGGTAACAGCTTTGTATCGCACTGCCCTGGCTTGCATAGGCAGCTGGGATGCAACATCCGTGGTCAACCGAGGGCCTAAACTAGGGGTTCCAAACCTTTTTATGCCATGGACCAATACCATTAACCAAGGGGTCTGTGGACCTCAGGTTGGCAACCCCTGGTGCAAAGTTTGACGTGAGTTCTTTTTGTAAGGAGCTGAGAAGTCATAAAGCCAGTGATGACGCCATATTTAGAATATTGTTCATAAGGGATAAGGCAGTGTTCACGACTTGAAACAGTTCTGTAAGTGTGGCAAGAAATAAGAAATACATCCCACTCTTCTGCTGAGAATTTTTTTTATCTAACCAAGACAACCTTTTTTCTCTTCCTGTATTCGAGCTGGTAGCATAAGAAATATATGGATATTGAGCATTTAGCATTGCTGGCTATCAGTAGGTCTGCAGAACTCTCATTCTGGGAACCTACCTACAGGAGAGATCTCAAATAGCTTGAAAGGGTGAAGAGAAAATTTACAAGGGTGTTGCCAGGTCTTGAGGTCATGAGTTGTAAGGAAAGGTCGAACAGGTTAGGCCTTCATTCCCTGGGGCGCAGGAGAATGAGGGGAGATCTTACTGTGGTATACAAAATTTTGATAGGTATAGATAGGGTGACAGGTTGGAGACATGCCTCTACAGAAGGAGGTGTTAGGTGCTCCATCCCTCCGCTATTGTGCAAGTTCCCTTGGACAAGGTATAGCACCTGCTCAGCCCCCCCCAGTCAGGGCTACTTGAAGCCATGGGAGCAGATGGTGGATGGATTGTATGAGCAGCTGGTGCACATCACAAGTCCTGGTTATGCGACCGTGAACGCCAAGTAGACAATCTCTGAAGAGTATTGATAATGGCTAGGGTCACCATCTTGTAAAGACACCTCCCGGAAGAAAGGTAACCCCAACCCTAATGCAAACTACTTCTGTGGAATGATTTGCCAAGAACTATCATGGACATGGATCATCCACATCATACAACATGGCATATAACAACCGATTGATGGGGTAAATGCAAGCAGCCTTTTTCCACCGAGGTTTATCTGCAACTAGAGGCTTGGGATGAGAGGTGAAATACTTAAAGGGAACCTAAGGGGGAACTTCACTCAGAGGGTGGTGGGAATGTGGAACGAGCAGCTGGCAGAAGTGGTGAATGTGGGTTCAATTTCAACATTTAATGCAAGTTTGAATAAGTACATGATTGGAAGAGCTATGGAGTGCTATGGTCCAGGTGCAGGTTGATGCGATAAAGATTTTTTTTTTTTAGATTAGCTTTATTTATCACATGTACATCAAAACATACAGCGAAGTGCGTCATCTGTGCCATATTTTGCCGGGCAGCCTTCAGGTGTTGCCATGCCAACGTGGCATGCCCACAACTCTTAAGACAGAGGAAACTCTTATGGCCATGGGGAGAACATACAAGCTCCTCACTCCTTGCATCAGTCTCACTGTGGAAGACACTAGCAGTATGGCGGATGTTCCAGGTGTCAAGGCGCATGAAGTATGTGAAGTTACCATTACTAGACAAAAGGATCTTGGGAAACTGAAAGGTCTGAAGGTAGATAAGTCACCTGAACCAGATGGTGTTCACCCCAGGGCTCTGAAAGAGGTGGCTGAAGAGATTGAGGAGGCATTAGTAATGATCTTTCAAGAATCACTAAATTCTGGAATGGTTCTGGATGACAGGAAAATTGCAAATATCACATTTCTCTTCAAGAAGGGAGAGGGGCAGAAGAAAGGAAACTATAGGCCAGTTATTCTGACCTCAGTGGTTGGGAAGATGTTGGGGTTGATTATTAAGGATGAGGTCTCGGGGTACTTAGAGGTACATGATAAAGCAGGCCATAGTCAGCATGGTTTCCCCAAGAGCAGAAGACCTATAAATCATGCAAACAATAAAAAATAAGAAAATAACTTCAGAACTAAAGTTCACCCAAGTGAGTTCAGAGTCACGAAGCCTGTCATTGCTGCAGCTGGTACAGGAGCCCGCTGGTTGTAGGCCGCAGCCTCTGTTCATCGCAGAGACGAGTAACCCTCACTAAACAGCAAGCTGAACACTGGCCCATCTCTCGCCCTTGGTTCTGACACCCTGGCCTTTTCAATCTGGCCTGGCGATTAAAGTAGTCAAACATTGGCACATTTCTTGCTCTCGAGCCCAGGCCCCACTGTCTCACCTCGCCTCGGATCTCAAAGTCCACTCCAGATATTGCAGACAAAGATCTACAGAATCTTTTGTGTTATTAGATTGTGTCAAGAATAAGCAGTTTTATTCAGTTCTTGAATCAAATTATCTGACCAATTGTTTCCCCAGTGAATACTAAATTCAGGTTCAGAGAGAGTTGAAGCTCTTGCAGAGGAAGTCTGAGAAGGTAATGTTACCACTTATGGAAATATTTATAGCTTACTCAAGAAACAAACATCTGGACCACACTGATGTGAGATACCACACCCAACTGAACAGTTTAGTAACCTCAAGCACGCTGCACTGACAGCACGTCCAGGCAACTAGATAATTGCTCTATTTCACAAAGGCAGCAAGAGACATGTTTCCTGTTGCCCTTAATTAAAGTCACTGCCAAGAAAACAGTACAGCACAGGTATAGGCCCTTTGGCCCACAGTGTTAAAGATTAGATCTCAGAATCGGAATCAGGTTTAGTACCACCAGCATATGTCGTGTAATTTGTTATCTTTGTGGCCACTGTACAATGCACTACATAATAATAGAGTGAGTGGGTACGTAATAAAAGTAGTGAGGTAGTATTCATGCGTTCAATGTCATTCAGAAATCAGATGGCAGAGGGGAAGTATCTCTTCCTGAATCATTGAGCGTGTGCCTTCAGGCTTCTGTATCTCCTCCCTGATGGTGATAATGAGAACAAGGCATGACCTGGGTGATGGGGGTCCTTCGTGATGGTCAGATGACATCAGATACCCTTTTTTGAGTCATTGCTCCTTGAAGATGTCCTGGACACTACAGAGGCTAGTGCCCCTGATGGAGCTGAATGAGTTTATGAAGCTTAATTCGTCACAAGAACAAAACATACAGTGCTGTGTCATATTGTTTCAAGGACCAACATAGACCCAAGGCTGAGGCAGACCACAGGAGTCACAATCCTTCCCGTGTCCACAACTTGTTATCTCTAACAAGTTTGGGGTGTAGGAGGAAACCAGATCACCCGGAGGAGATCTGGACGGTCGTGGGGAGAACGTACAGTGCAAACTCTTTACAGTGATAGGAATTGAACCCTGTTCTTCTGAGCATTACCACTGTAACGCGTTGCACTAACTGCTACTCTACAAGCCTCATAGTAATTAAATCCCTCATTGCACTATTCCCTTTTGCCTTCCTAAGTCTATATCCTCCCATTCTCTGCATATTCATGTGTATATCTAAAAAAAAACTCCAAAATGCCTCCACCTCCACCCTCAAGCAGCACATTCCAGGTGCCCACCACACCCTCTGTTAATAATTTTAAAAAATATCTTGCCCCACACATCTCCTTTAAGTTTTCTCCCTCCACTTTGAATGCTTGCCCTGTAGCATTGGATATTTTGACCCTGAAGAGAAAAAACATATTAGCTCTCTACTCTGTCTATGGTTCTCATAATTTTTGCAAGCTTTTTTTTTGGGTCTCCCCCTCAGACTCTGCTCCCAAGAAAACAACTCAAGTTTGTCTACCTTTTTATGCCATGGACCAATACCATTAAGCAAAGGGTCCATGGACCCCAAGTTTAACCTCTCCTCATAGCACATGCCCTCAAATTCAGGAAGCAGCTGAGTAAACCTCTTCTGTTTAATAGAAAACATTCAGACTTTTGGCAGTCAATGATGTTCAGACTCTGGTTCATTTATTTATCACATGTCCGTGGAAGCAGTCAAATGCACCATTTGAGTTCACATTCAGCACAAGCTAATGTGGGATGTTGTGAGTTTGATTAACTGCTTACTGGCAGAGAGCAGGGGTGGATGGCAGGGAAGCTGTGTGGTCTCAGTCATAGCAAGGAACCAGGCCTCAAGCCAGGGTGTCGGCTTGTCTACAGCCACCAAGAGAGGCGTCGAAGCCGGTGCACTCCAGCGGGGCAGTGTGGCATGGTGTCCAGGCTGGAGTTGGTGCTGCTCACCGCCCCCTAGTGTTCACTCGGCAGAAGAAAAGCTGATTCATGGTTGACTGCCCATTTTGGTGGCATTCAGTTGGACTCAGGGTCTCAAGTTGTGGAGTTGCCTGTTTACAGCTACAGGGAGAAAGGCACAGGATCCAGGGTGCTCCACCGGGGACGGCGTTCGGACTGCAGTTGATGGCATCCGGTCTGGGATCTGTGCTGCTTCTCAGCGTTCACTCGGAAAAGACAAGCTATATTGTGGTCAACTGCAGATTTCGGTAGCATTTACTGAGTGGCTGTATCTTTTTATCCTGTATGTGTTATGTGCGCTTTGTGCCGTGTGTGACTGTCGGTGCTATGTTTTGCTCCTTGACCCCAGAGTAATGCTTTCTCATTTGACTGTACAGTATTCATGAGTAATCATGCAGGTTGAATGACAATTAAAATTGAATTGAAGCTAAGGATGTGCTGGGGCAGCTTGTTAGCATTGCCACACATGCTGGCACCAACATAGCATGCCCACACACAAGCTTCAACAGCAAGACAAGCCCCTTACCTCCCTCGCTCCCAACCACCCACCCAGCACACACATATACAGACAGTCCTCTGACTCCAGGACAGGCAATCTCTGGGCCTTCGGCCTCCAGTGGACTCGGACTCAGTATTGTCAGGGTTTTCTTAGTCGGGGACAGCAAGAAATAAGTTAGATAGAAGTTATTACATTTACCTCATCTTTTGCATCCCTTTCTCTTCATCCAAAATTACTTTAGAACCAGTACTTTCTAGTTATATATACTTGTACCAAACAAGTACACTACAGAGTGTATGTTCATAGTCTTCTGTTGCTGTAGCCCATCCACCTCAAGGTTCAATGTGTTGTGCATTCAGAGATGCTCTTCCACACACCACTGTTATAATGTGTGGTTACTTGAGTTACTGTCGGCTTGAACCAGTCTGGCTATTCTCCTCCGACCTCTCTCATTAACAAGGTTTGTCACCCACAGAACTAACTGCCACTCTCTGGGTGTTTTTTTTTGTGTTATGCACCATTCTCTGTAAATTCTAGAAACCTCTGTGTGTGAAAATCCCAGGAAATCAACAGTTTCTGAGATACTCAAACCACCCTATCTGGCACCAACAATCATTCCACAGTAAAAATACTTAAATCACAGTTTTTCCCCATTCTGATGTTTGATCTGAACAACAACTGAACAGCTTGACCATGCCTGCATACTTTTATGCATTGAGTTGCTGCCACACGATTGGCCGATTAGATATTTGCATTAACAAACAAGTGTATCTAATAAAGTGACTGAATATACATCGAAGCAGTGAAGAAGATGTTGCACAACAAAGCCTTAATTCATTCTAAATCTCAGCCTTTTGCACACTTTGCAAGGACAAAATGGCCGGACACTGGTCCAGCAAGTTGTGCAGCCTCTGTGGAGTTTACAGTCTCCCAGTGACCGTGGTTTTCCCCTGGCAAACACTGGTCCCTCTAAGTTGCACAGCAGCACAACCACGCAGCTCCCACACACATAGTCTTTGTTACCACACAGCTGGAATAAAGACAAGCAAGAAAAAGTTTACGTAACATGAAAGGTTTACTTTGGTGTACTATATTTCATTAAAACCCTTAATAAATAAAATCAGAAGAATGTGATTTTCAATTTCATTCTAAATAATCATAGTATCTATATTACAAAGGAAAAAAGTTTTCTGGCCATGTAAAAATTTCATGTTCAGACCAATGGTTGGTCCATGCAGCAGTAAAAAAAATCTTGGAGTGAGTGTTGCTGCCAGCTCTGGTTTCCTTCCACATCTTGCAGACGCGTTGGTAGCTAGTTAACCAGTGTAAAGAGGAATTTATTGTAGGTCAGAAGCAAAAAGAATCAAAGTGCAGTTTTTGAATGGGGGTGGGAGGCAATAATTTGCAAGGAAGTAAGGAGAGGAGAGGGAACAAAGGAATTTGCTCTGCTGGAAGTTATCATGAACTTCATGGGCTGAATAACATCCTTCCGTGTGCATGTAATAAACAAGCTCCGAGAGAACTCTTCAGACACAGCTTTATTATATTTCACCCACATCACTTGTAGCGGATAGCAAGGCCTGGTTTTTGAAAAAAAGGGTGTAACCAAACAAAATACCAAATATGAACTTCAGATCTGAGTTGTGAACACAACAAAATGAAGTTGTGGTATTATATTAACTTCCCCCCTTCCTATTGTAATGTGTTAACTAAGATTGTTTATTTCATAGTAGTTCCTTGACTAAATAGTTAATAAAGAATTCATCTCAAATCACGTTTAGATACTCCTGTAGCTAATGATACTTTATGTGCATACGATCACTCTATGTACATAAGCTAATTTTGTGTATTTATATCTATTGTGTTCTTATACCTATTGTCTTTTCATGCTACATTGGATCTGCTAACAATCATTTTGTTCTCCTTTACACTTGAATACTGACTTGACAATTAACAATCTTGAATCGAGAGCAAGTAATTGCAATTTACTTGATTCTGACTAATATAACTTTACAACTATTTTGCAGCCCGCTAACACTTGAAAAATTAATATTTAACATAAATTATTTTATAAATGGTAATTAATCAGGCAATTATAATATGTGTGAATTAATTCCATTTTATTCACCACTAATACAATACTAATGGCTTTGAAAAGTTTCAAAGGTAAACACCTTGTCTTTGAGAGAGGGTGAGAGGATGGAGCAACAGGGAGTGGACAGTGGAGAGAGGTGTGGAGTGGGGGCAGAGGGAAAGGCAGAAAGGGAGAACAGGGATATAGTGCTGGTAGTTAAGCTAGAGGCACTATTCTGTCTCTGCTAATGCTACAGACCAGGGTGAGATGTTTTGTTTTCAGAGCATAGATCTGGGAATTCTGATTGTTTTATACAAATCTTCAGATGCTCCTTTAAACAATGACTCTTAAGACCACAAGACATAGGCCCTTAAGAATGATGCCATTCAGCCTATTGAGTCTGCTCCACCATTCTATCATGGCTGATCCTGGATCCCACTCAACCCCATACACCTGCCTTCTCACCATTTCCCTTGATGCCCTGGTCGATCAGCTTCCACCTTAAATACACGCTTGGACTTGGCCTCCATTCCACAGATTTACTACTCTCTGGCTAAAAAACTTCCTCCTTACCTCTGTTGTAAAAGGTCACCCCTCAGTTTTCAGGCTGTGCCCTAGAGTTCTGGATACCCCCACCACAGGAACCATCCTCTCCACATCCAACTTATCTAGTCCTTTCAAACGTTCGGTAGGTGTCAATGAGATCCTCATGCATTCTTCTAAATTCCAGTGAGTACAGGCCCAAAGCTGCCAGACGCTCCTCATACATTAACCCCTTCATTGCCAGAATCATCCTCATGAACCTCCTCTGGACTTTCTCCAATGACAACACATCCATTTTCTTGACAGTGGAATATCAATGCTGAGGATTGATAAGGTGTTGGGATATTAGGAATATTGCGACCAGTTTTGGGCCCCTTGTCTAAGAATGGATGTGCTGGCATTCAAAGGTTACGGGGAGAAGGCAAGAGAATGGGGTTGAGAGAGATACTAAATCAGCCATGATGGAATGGCAGAGCAGACTCCAAAGGCCAGATGGCCTAATTCTGCCCCATGTCTTATGGTCTTGTCTAAAGTGCATCAGGTGAACAGAGATCTTCAGATTTCCTTCAGACACTGCATGATCTAATGAGTGCTTCCAACATGTTGGGGTTTTTTTATACCAGATTTCAAGCAGATTGTTTATTTTCAGTTGGTGTGCAGTTCCACTGGTGTTTCAGTGCACTTTATATGTTGTGGCTAGATGGGCAGAGTGGCCTGCCACCATCCCTCTGTCCTCTTTCCAAACTGTTGGTGAGGGACTCTGGTACCTGATCTGTCATCCACATTCGTATCAAATGTTCCAATAAGAATCAGAACCTGATTTGTTAGAATGTGATGTATGAGGTGAAATCTGTTGTTTTGTGCAATGCAATGCAAAGACAAAATTTAAAGTAAATCACTAAATAAATAAACAGTACAAAGACAAAAGGAACAATGTGGTCATGTTCATGGTTCATGGACTATCCAAAAATCTGACGGCAATGGAGAAGTACCTGTTTCTCAATCACTGGGTGTGGGTCTTCAGTTCAAAGTTCAAAGAAAATGTGTTACCAGACTACATATATGTCACCATATACAACTCTGAGATTCATTTTTCTGTGGGCATACTCAATAAATCTATAGAATAATAACCATGATAGTATCAATGAAAGACCATCCAACTTGGGCATTCAACCAGCATGCAGGAGACAGCAAACTCTGCAAATACAAAAACAGAAAGAAATAATAATAATAATAAATAAATTAGCAATAACCTGAGATGAAGAGTTCTTGAAATTGAGTCCATGAGTTGTGGGAACACTTCAATGGTGAGGCAAGTGAAGTTGAGTGAAGTTATCCTCTTTGATTTAATAGCCGGGTGGTTGAGGGGTAGTAACTGTTCCTGAACCTGCTGGTGTGTGTACAGAAGTTTCTGCGCCTTCTTCTTGATGGCAGCAGCGAGAAGAAAGCATGTCCTGGGTGGTGGGGTCCTTGATGATGGATGCTGCTTTCCTGCATCAACACTTCATGTAGACGTGCTCAATGGTGGGGAGTGCTTCACCCATGATGGACTGAACCCTATCCACTATGCTTCATGGGATTTTCAGTTGAAGAGTATTGGTGTTTCCATATCAGGCTGTAATGCAGCCAATCAATATATCCTCCATCACACATCTACAGAAGTTCCTCCTCGTCACACTGAGAGGACATGCCCTGGACGGTGAGCCTTGTCAAAAGCAGATAAAGTGGGCGTAGAGGTTTGTGTAACACTTTACAGTGTCGGCGGTAAAATCATTCAGCGAAATCTTTCAGAGTTTAATCCTCTGCTGTACGAAAGTTGTTCATTGTCCCCATGACCACATGAGTTTCTTCCATTTGCTCAGGGTGGAAATAAGTCTCCATCAAAGGAAGTGTAGGGTGCTCCTTCCCTCCATTAGCCTGCAGGTCACCTGAGGGCAAGGTGTAGCACCTGCTTAGCCCTCCCTCCCCAAACAGAGTCATATGAAGCTGTGGGAGCAGGTGGTGGATGGTCGTATAAGCAGCTGGTACATATCACGAGTCCTGGTTATGTGACCACTAACGCCAGGCACACAATCTCTGAAGAGTACTGGTAATGGCTGGTGTCTCCCATCTTGTAAAGACACTGCCCAGAAGAAAGCAATGGCAAATGACTTCTGTAGAAAAATTTACCAAGAACTATCATGGTCATGGAAAGACCATGATCGCCTCTGTCAAATAACATGGCACATAGAGAATGAATGAGCTCTGTTTTACTGCTACACTACAGAGATGTACAGGTTAGGGTTAGTAAGCTGCGGGTGTGCTATGTTGGTGCTGGAAGCAGGGCGGTGTTGGTGAGTTCCCCCCAGCACATCTCGGACTGTGTTGATCAGTGAAGCAAAACAATGTATTTCACCTTAGCTTTATTTGTAACATGTACATTGAAACATAGTCTTTAAATATGATTTGTTATATTGCTGTAGAGTACAAAAAAACAGGGAACAGAAGACTTAGCAATGAAAATAAGTTGAGATTCTGTTGTAACTAACTTTTGGCAGGACATTTGTATTTTTTGTACATAAGTCTTTTTGTGCCAAGATGAGGCCACCCTCAGGATGGAGGAGCAACACCTTCGACTCCTTCTGGTCGCTTCTAACCTGATGGCAAGAATATCTATTTCTCCTTCTGGTAATAAAAAAATTCCCTTTCTCTCCCCCTCCCCTCTTCTTCCACTCCCCATTCTGGCCTGTTATCTCTTCTCACCTGCCTTTCCCCTCCTCCTCCCCTTTCACCTATTGTCCACTCTCCCCTACTATCAGATTCCTCCCTCTCCACCCCTTTATCTTTCCTACCTCCCTGGTTTCACCTATCACCTTCGAGCTCTCCTCCTACTTCTCCCCCACCTTTTTCACTCTAGCATTTTCTCCCTTCTTTTTCAGTCCTGAAGGAAGTTTTGGCCTGAAATGTCGACTATTTATTCATTTCCGTGCGTGTTGCCTGACCTGCTGAGTTCCTCCAGCATTTTGTGTACGTTGCTTTGGATTTCCGGTATCTACAGACTTTCTTGTGTTCTTGAACCTCTGTTTATTTATGAACTGACACACTTTACTAATAATAACCAGTTGAGTTTCATTTGCTTGTCACTCAATTTGAATTTTTTCAGAATCAGAATCAGGTTTATTATCACCGGCATGTGACATTAAATTTGTTAACTTAGCAGCAGCAGTTCGATGCAATACATAATACAGAAGAAGAAAAAAACTATATATAATAATAATAAATAAATTAGTAAATCAATTACAGTATACGTATATTGAATAGATTAAAATCATGCAAAAAAACAGAAATACTATGTATTAAAAAAAAAGTGAAGTAGTCCAAGGGTTCAATGTCCATTCAGAAGTCAGATGGCAGAGGGGAAGAAGCTGTTCCTGAATCGCTGAGTGTGTGCCTTCAGGCTTCTGTACCTCCTACCTGATGGTAACAGTGAGAAAAGGGCATGCCCTAGGTGTTGGATGTCCTTAATAATGGCTGCTGCCTCTCTGAGACACCGCTCCTTGAAGGTGTCCTGGGTACTTTGTACACTAGTACCTAAGATGGAACTGACTAAATTTACAAGCCTCTGCAGCTTCTTTTGGTCCTGTGCAGTAGCCTCCCCACCTCCCCAATACCAGACAGTGATGCAGCCTGTCAGAATTCTCTCCATGGTACATCTATAGAAGTTTTTGTGTGTATTTGTTGACATACAAAATCTCGTCAAACTCCCAATGAAGTATAGCCGCTGTCTTGCCTTCTTCATAACTGCATCGATATGTTGAGACCAGGTTAGATCCTCAGAGATCTCGACACCGAGGAACTTGAAACTGCTCACTCTCTCCACTTCTGATCCCTCTATGAGGATTGGTATGTGCTCCTTCATCTTACCCCTCCTGAAATCCACAATCAGCCCTTTCATCTTACTGATGTTGAGTGCCAGGTTGTTGCGATGGCACTGTTCCACTAGTTGGCATATCTCACTCCTGTACGCCCTCATGTCACCACCTGAGATTCTACCAACAATGGTTGTATCATCAGCAAATTTATAGATGGTATTTGAACTATGCCTAGCCACACAGTCGTGGGTATATAGAGAGTAGAGCAGTGGGCTAAGCACACACCCCTTAGGTGCACCACTATGGTCTTCCAGTTAGGAAGTCGAGGATCCAATTGCAGAGGGAGGTACAGAGGCCCAGGTTCTGCAAATTCTCAATCAGGATTATGGGAATGATAGCATTAAATGCTGAGCTATAGTCAATGAACAGCATCCTGACATAGGTGTTTGTGTTGTCCAGGTGTTCTAAAGTCGTGTGGAGAGCCATTGAGATTGCATCTGCCATTGACCTATTGTGGCGATAGACAAATTGCAGTGGGTCCAGGTCGTTGCTGAGGCAGAAGTTCATTCCAGTCATGACCAACCTCTCAAAGCACTTCATCACTATAGTTGTGAGTGCTACCAGGTGATAGTCATTAAGGCAGCTCACGTTATTCTTCTTAGGCACAGGTATAATTGTTGCCTTTTTGAAGCATTGGGAGGCGGAGTTAAGATGGCGCTAAATTTGCTTGTATCTTCGGAAACAGCTCTATTTCCATCTTTAGTACCTTTATTTTTGCCTTTCAGGGTTCTTTTGAAGACCCTGACCTGGAGTTACACGTAGACTTCGGTTCTTTGCAGGAATGGAAACTGTTCTCAGTGCTTCAGAACCAACTGTTGTTCTCCGGCATGCCAAGGGCTTGGGCTGAGAGTCGGCCTAGTGTTTAGAAGCCTAAGATCTCAGGGCTCTGGAGATGGGCGGATCGAGGGTCAATGTCACAGTAGGAGACTCGTGTGTTGTCAGGGAGGCCGGAAAATCTTTTGCTGTGGGCCCGAAGACCCGAGATCTTTGTGATCTTTGGGCACAGACCTCGGAAAAAGCGACGAAACAGACTTTTTAACATCGTAAACCAGCAGGTTGTTGTTATGTCTCCTGCTCGCTGTGAAAATGGGGGACACCTCCCTCGCCCTTGCCAGGGAGAGAGAGAGAACCTGTGGGTTGTCGAATGCTGGATGAAATGCGATAGTCTTTGGGGTAACTGCAAGTCTGTGTCTTGCTATCTCCTAGCTCACACTTGTGCTCGGAAGAGGGTGCGCTTTTTTTGCCGGGGGGGGCGGGTGGGAGGTATCATTGCCTTGCTGCCGCTTACCCACGGGAATGAGAGCTGGGGGGGACTTTGGGGTTCTCACGTTTAACTGTTGTTCATTCTTTGGGGCATTTCTCTGTTTTTATGGATGTTTTGCAAAGAAAAAGCATTTCAGGATGTAAATTGTATACATTTCTCTGACATTAAACTGGATGTTTGACCTTTGAACTTATGCCTGTAGCAGTGAGTGGTTGAAAATGTCCTTGAATACTCCTGCCAGTTGGTTGGCACAGGTTTTCAGAGCCTTACCAGGTACTCCATCGGGACCTTCCGCCTTGCGAGGGTTCACTCTCTTTAAAGGCAGCCTAACATCAGCCTCTGAGACAGAGATCACAGGGTCATCAGGTGCAGCAGGGATCTTCACAGCTCTAGTTGTATTCTCCCTTTCAAAGCGGGCATAGAAGGCATTGAGTTCATTTGATAGTGAAGCATCACTGCCATTCATGCTACTGGGTTTCGCTTTGTAGGAAGTACCATCTTGCAAGCCCTGCCAGAGTTGTTGTACATCCAATTTTTACAATTATTCCTATCTTCCAAAATAAGTCCCCAATATGAATGTCACAGGTCAGCAAAACTTGTCATTCTTTGAGCTGTGAGAGTATATAAGTGGCTATTGATCATTCATTGCTTGCGCAAGATCATAAAAACATGGTTCACAGAGAATCATTTTATCTTAATTTAGTTTAGAGCTAGAACGTAGTAATAGGTTCTTCTGGCCCATCGAACCAGTGCTGCTCAATTCCACCTATGTGACCAATTAACCTACTAACCTGTACATCTTTGGAATGTGGGAAGAAATCCACGCGATCACACATACAAACACCTTACAGACAGTGGCAGTAATTGAAGCCAGGCATTAACACTGTAATAGAGTTATGCTAACCACTATGGTATTGTTCAATAGCTCCATTTAATATCAGAGAATGTGTACAGTATAAGACCTGAAATTCTTACTCTTAGCCGACATCCACAAAACAGAAGACATTCCCAAAGGATAAATTGTATAAGGGCTAAGAGTTGTATACTTTTCAACATAATTGTATAAGGGCTAAGAGTGTTGCAAAAGCGAGCCTGAAGGCTTTGTGTGTCAATGCAAGGAGCATTTGTAACAAGGTGGATGAATTAAAAGTGCAGATTGTTATTAATGAATATGATACAGTTGGGATCACAGAGACATGGCTCCAGGGTGACAAGGAATGGGAGCTCAACATTCAGGAATATTCAATATTTAGGAGGGATAGACATGAAAGAAAAGGAGATGGGGTAGCATTGCTGGTTAGAGAGGAGATTAACGCAATAGAAAGGAAGGACATTAGCCGGGAGGATGTGGAATTGATATGGGTAGAGCTGCATAACACTAAGGGGCAGAAAACGCTGGTGGGAGTTGTGTACAGGCCACCTAACAGTAGTAGTGGGGTTGGGGATGGTATTAAACAGGAAAGTAGAAATGTGTGCAATAAAGGAACAGCAGTTATAATGGGTGACTTCAATCTATATATAGATTGGGTGAACCAAATTGGTAAGGTTGCTGAGGAAGAGGATATCTTGGAATGTATGCGGGATGGTTTTTTGAACCAACATGTCGAGGAACCAACTAGAGAGCAGGCTATTCTAGACTGGGTATTGAGCAATGAGGAAGGGTTAATTAGCAATCTTGTCGTGAGAGGCCCCTTGGGTAAGAGTGACCATAATATGGTGGAATTCTTCACTAAGATGGAGAGTGACATAGTTAATTCAGAAACAAAGGTTCTGAACTTAAAGAAGGGTAACTTCGAAGGTATGAGACGTGAATTAGCTAAGATAGTCTGGCAAATGACACTTAAAGGGTTGACGGTGGATATGCAATGGCAAGCATTTAAAGATCGCATGGATGAACTACAACAATTGTTCATCCCAGTTTGGCAAAAGCATAAATCAAGGAAGGTAGTGCACCCATGGCTGACAAGGGAAATTAGGGATAGTATCAATTCCAAAGAAGAAGCATACAAATTAGCCAGAAAAAGTGGCTCACCTGAGGACTGGGAGAAATTCAGAGTCCAGCAGAGGAGGACAAAGGGCTTAATTAGGAAGTGGAAAAAAGATTATGAGAGAAAACTGGCAGGGAACATAAAAACTGACTGTAAAAGCTTTTATAGATATGTGAAAAGAAGAAGGTTGGTTAAGACAAATGTAGGTCCCCTACAGATGGAAACAGGTGAATTGATTATGGGGAGCAAGGACATGGCAGACCAATTGAATAACTACTTTGGTTCTGTCTTCAATAAGGAGGACATAAATAATCTTCTGGAAATAGTAGGGGACAGAGGGTCTAGTGAGATGGAGGAACTGAGGGAAATACATGTTAGTAGGGAAGTGGTGTTAGGTAAATTGAAGGGATTAAAGGCAGATAAATCCCCAGGGCCAGATGGTCTGCATGCCAGAGTGCTTAAGGAAGTAGCCCAAGAAATAGTGGATGCATTAGTGATAATTTTTCAAAACTCTTTAGATTCTGGACTAGTTCCTGAGGATTGGAGGGTGGCTGATGAAACCCCGTTTTAAAAAAGGAGGGAGAGAGAAACTGGGGAATTATAGACCGGTTAGCCTGACATCGGTGGTGGGGAAAATGTTAGAGTCAGTTATCAAAGATGTGATAACTGCACATTTGGAAAGCGGTGAAATCATCCGACAAAGTCAGCATGGATTTGTGAAAGGAAAATCATGACTGATAAATCTCATAGAATTTTTTGAGGATATAACTAGTAGAGTGGATAGGGGAGAACCAGTGGATGTGGTATATTTGGATTTTCAAAAGGCTTTTGACAAGGTCCCACACAGGAGATTAGTGTGCAAACTTAAAGCACACAGTATTGGGGATAAGGTATTGATGTGGATAGAGAATAGGTTAGCAGACAGGAAGTAAAGAGTGGGAATAAACGAGACCTTTTCAGAATGGCAGGCAGTGACTAGTGGGGTACCACAAGGCTCAGTGCTGGGACCCCAGTTGTTTACAATATATATTAATGACTTAGATGAGGAAATTAAATGCAGCATCTCCAAGTTTGCGGATGACACGAAGCTGGGCGGCAGTGTTAGCTGTGAGGAGGATGCTAAGAGGATGCAGGGTGACTTGGATAGGTTTGGTGAGTGGGCAAATTCATGGCAGATGCAATTTAATGTGGATAAATGTGAGGTTATCCACTTTGGTGGCAAAAACAGGAAAGCAGATTATTATCTAAATGGTGGCCGATTAGGAAAAGGGGAGGTGCAACGAGACCTGGGTGTCATTCTACACCAGTCATTGAAAGTGGGCATGCAGGTACAGCAGGCGGTGAAAAAGGCGAATGGTATGCTGGCATTCATAGCAAGAGGATTCGAGTACAGGAGCAGGGAGGTACTACTGCAGTTGTACAAAGCCTTAGTGAGACCACACCTGGAGTATTGTGTGCAGTTTTGGTCCCCTAATCTGAGAAAAGACATCCTTGCCATAGAGGGAGTACAAAGAAGGTTCACCAGATTGATTCCTGGGATGGCAGGACTTTCACGTGATGAAAGACTGGATCAATTAGGCTTATATTCGTTGGAATTTAGAAGATTGAGGGGGGATCTTATTGAAACATACAAAATCCTAAAGGGATTGGACAGGCTAGATGCAGGAAGATTGTTCCCGATGTTGGGGAAATCCAGAATGAGGGGTCACAGTTTGAGGATAAAGGGGAAGCCTTTTAGGACCGAGATGAGGAAAAACTTCTTCACACAGAGAGTGGTGAATCTGTGGAATTCTCTGCCACAGGAAACAGTTGAGGCCAGTTCATTGGCTATATTTAAGAGGGAGTTAGATATGGCCCTTGTGGCTAAGGGGATCAGGGTGTATGGGGGGAAGGCTGGTACAGGGTTCTGAGTTGGATGATCAGCCATGATCATATTGAATGGCGGTGCAGGCTCGAAGGGCTGAATGGCCTACTGCACCTATTTTCTATGTTTCTATGAATGACAGAAAACCATTAGAACCCCAAAGTCCCCCCTCCCATGCACAAGTAGCGGCAAAGCATCATCCCTCCTCCTTCCCTTCCCCCACTTGGCCCTCTCCCTCCCTCTCCCTCCCTCTCCCTCCCTCTCCCTCCCTCTCCCTCCCTCTCTCCCTCCCTCTCCCTCCCTCTCTCCCTCCCTCTCTCTCTCCCTCTCTCTCTCCCTCTCTCACTCACTCTCTCTCACTCACTCTCTCTCACTCTCTCTCACTCTCTCTCACTCTCTCTCACTCTCTCTCACTCTCTCTCACTCTCGCTCTCTCTCACTCTCTCACACTCTCTCACTCTCTCGGTCTCTCTCACTCTCTCTCTCTCACACTCTCACTACAAGTGAGAGGTGCCATCCTTCCAATAGTGAGAAGGGAGACGAACAGATGGCTGTTTCAATGTAGCAGTCAGAGTCCAGAGCAAACCCCAGTTGAGTGCACCTGACTCAAGAACCAGCAGACGGTCCGAGAGAGGGAGAGACCTCCGAGAGCCACACGCGCTGTCTTGATATTCCGATCTCCCCTGCAACATTTCATTTTCAGGTACACTACACAAAGTCATTCAAATGATGGTGAGTAGATAGAAAACTCAAATTGTCTTGTTTCAAATGATTTTATGCAGAGAGGCTGCGTTGAGGAAAAAGATCTCAATCCTCCAAAGACTTCTTTAGAAAGCTACCAAAATACAAAAAAATCTATTTCAATGAAATCAATGCTGCTTGATTTGTGGTCACTTCAGAATTTGTGTTTTATTTAAAGAGTTACTGGCGATAGCTTTTCCAGGAAATGTTAATGGTATCATTTATTTAGCTTTTTCACTTTTGCACAATTTTCAGAAAATGCAACTCTTCAACAAAAGCTAAAATGTCAGGCGACGTAATTCCCAACAGTGTCAGCTTTCCCACCCAGAGAGTGCAGTCCAATCTATACCTGAAAATGAACACAAAGACATTTACTGAAATATTATCTACCATTGAAAGTCTGGTTTATTTATCGTAACTTTATCACAGAAGAACAATTTAGACATCAATCCAATGCCTCCCACAGAACTGAATTACCCTTATTCTTGCAGACAGCAGCATTACATAAATTTAAAACATCATACGGACTTTGGATTCACAGTGGACAGTATCTGACTGGTTGTATCATGGCCTGGTATGGAAACTTCTGTTTTGTAATGCCAATAACATATACTGTAACAAATTGGAAGAAAAACAAGGGAGTTCGGAGTATGAATCTACTTTACTCGAAGCGAGGTGCCCACGTATGACTCAGTAGTATCATGATGTATGTCATTCATGTACATTTACATATAACCCTGCAAATGCTTTAAGATCATAAAAGATTTGGAGCAGAATTAGGCCATTCAGCCCATCGTGTCTGCTCTGCCATTCCATCATGCCAGATCCCAGATCCCAATCAACCCCATACACCTGCCTTCTCGCCATATCCCTTGATGCCCTGATTGATCAGAAAATGATCAACTTTCACCTTAACTGTACATATGGACTTGGCCTCCACAGCTGTCTGTGTGGCAGAGCATTCCACAGATTCACTACTCTCTAGCTAAAAATATTCCTCCTTACCTCTGTTCTAAAGGGTCACCCCTCAATTTTGAGACTGTGCCCTCTAGTTCTGGACACCCCCACCATAGGAAACATCCTCTCCACATCCAGCCTATCTAGTCCTTTCAACATTCAGTAGGTTTCAATAAGATCCCCCGCATTCTTCTAAATACCAGTGAGTACAGGCCCAAAGCTGCCAAATGCTCCTCATATGTTAACCCCTTCATACCTGGAATCATCCTCGTGAACCTCCTCTGGACTCTGTCCGATGACAACACATCCTTTCTGAGATATGGGGCCCAACGTTGCTGACAATACTCTAGGTGCGGCCTGACCAGTGTCTTATAAAGTCTCAGCATTATCCCCTTGCTTTTATGTTCTATTTCCCTTGAAATAAATGTCAACATTGAATTTGACTTCTTTACCACAGACTCAACCTTGTAAATTAACCTTCTAGGAGTCATGCACAAGAACTCCTAAGTCCCTCTGCACCTCCGATATTTGAGTCCACACTATTGTTCCTTTTACCAAAATGCATTATCATACATTTCCCAACATTGTATTCCGTCAGCCACTTTTTTGCCCATTCTTTCAATTTGTCTGAAACCTGCTGCAATCACACTGCTTCCTCAGCACTACCTTTGCCAGAAACGTTGCCACAAAGCCATCAATTCCATTATCTAAATCATTGACACACAATGTGAAAAGCAGCAGTCCCAATACTGACCCCTGAGGAACACCAGTAGTCACTGGCAGCCAACCAGAAAAAGGCCCCTTTTATTCCCGCGTGCTGCCTCCTGCCTGTCAGCCATTCTGCTATCCATGCCAGTAACTTTCCAGCAACGCCATAGGATTTTATCTTGTGAAGCAGCGTCAGGTGTGGCACCTTATCAAATGTCTTCTGAAATCCAGGTAAATGACATCCACAGCCCTTCCTTTGTCCACCCTGTTTGCTACTTCCTCGAAGAACTCTAACAGATTTGTCAGGCAAGATTTCCCTTTACAGAAACCATGCTGACTTTGACTTATTTTATCATTAGTCTCCAAGTACCTCGAAACCTCATCCTTAATAATAGACTCCAATAATTTCCCATCCACAGAGGGTAGGCTAACTGGCATATGATCTCCTTTCTTTTGCCTCCCTTCCTTCTTATAGAGTGGAGTGATATTTGTAATCTTCCAGTCTTCCGGGACCATACCAGAATCAAGTGATTCTTGAAAGATCATGCCCAATGCATCTGTTACCTCTTCAGCAACCTCTCTCAGGACTCTGAGGTGTAGTCCATCTGGCCAGGTGATTTATCCACTTTAAGACCTTTGAGTTTGCCTGCACTTTTTCCTTTGTAATAGCAGTGGCACTCACTCTTGCTCCCTGACACTCACGGACCTCTGGCACACTGCTAGTGTCTTCCACAGTGAAGACAGATGTAAAATACCCATTAAGTTCATCTGCCATTTCTTTGTCCCCCATTACCAGCATCTTTTTCCAGTGGTCCAATATCAACTTTCACCTCCCTTTTACTCTTTATATAAATGAAAAAACTTTTGGTATCCTGCTTTATCTGCCCTCACAGTTCACCTTTTCCTTTCTTATAACTTTTTTAGTTGCCTTTTGTTGGATTTTAAATGTTTCCCAATCATACAACTTCCCAATTACTTTTGCTACCTTATATACCCTCTCCTTGGCTTTTACACAGCCCTTAACTTCCTTTGTCTGCTACGGTTGCCTACCACTGCCATTTGAGAACTTCTTCCTCTGTGGGACATATCTATCCTGTGCCTTGTGGACTATTCCCAGAACCTTTGGCAAACTCTGCTCTGCCATCATCCCTGCCAGTATCCTCCTCCAATCCACCTGGGCAAGCTCCTCTCTCACACCTCTGTAATTCCCTTTATTCCACTGCAATACTGATACATGTGACATGCTTCTCCCTCTCAAATTGCGCTATGAATTCAATCATATTCCCCTGAGAGTTCCTTTATGTTAAGCTCCCTAATAAGATCTGGGTTACTACACAACACCCAATCTAAGATAGGCTTTTCCCAAATAGGCTCAAGCACAAGGTGCTCTAAAAGGCCATCTGGTAGGCATTCAACAAATACTCCCTGTTGCGATCTGACATCAAACTGACTTTCCCAATCCCTTTGCATATTGAAGTCCCCATTACAATTGTATCATTAGCCTTATTACGTGCCTTTTCCAGCTTCATTTGCAATCTCAGCTCCACATCTTGGCTACTATTTGGAGGCCTATGATTCCCATAATGTTTTTTTTTTACTCTAGCAATTTCTTAACTCCACCCACAAAGATTCAACATTCTCTGACCCTGGGGCACCACTTTCTAAAGATGTAATTCCATCTCTTACCAACAGAGCCACACCACCGCCTATGCCTTCCTGCCTGTCATCTTGATACAAAATATATCCCTTGATGTTAAGCTCCCAACTATGGCCGCCTTTCAGCCACAATTCAGTATGCCTACAACGTCAAATCGACCAATCTCTAATTGTGCCATGGTTTGTCCACCTTATTCTGAAGGCTACACACATTTAAGTACAGCACCTTCAGTCCTGCAACCGTCACCCTTTTGAATTTTGCCCCTGTGGTACAATTTAACCCTTTACTCTGTCTACACTTGTACCCAATCATTGGCTTGTCCATCCTTATATTCACGTTACACCCATCATCTACTTGTAAACCTGCTGGCTCATCCTCAGCTCTACAATCCTGGTTCCCATCCCTCTGCCATATTAGTGTAAACCACTCCGAACAGCTCTAGTAAGTCTACCCGCAAGAATACTGGACACCGCGGATTCAAGAGCAACCCGTCCCTTTTGTACAGGTCCCACCTGCCCCAGAAGAGGTCCCAAATACCCAGAAATCTGAATCCCTGCCCTCCGCTCATATTCTTCAGCCACACATTTTTCTGCCACCTCATTCTGTTCCTATCCTCACTGTCGCGTGGCACAGGCAGCAATCCTGAGATGACTATCCTTGAGATCCTGTTTCTCAGCTTCCTTCCTAACTCCCTGTATTCTCTTTTCAGGACCTCCTCCCTTTCTCTTCCTATGCCATTGGAACCAATATGTACCACAACTTCTAGCTACAAACCCTCCCCTTTCAGGATATTGTGGACGTGTCCAGAAACATCTTGGACCCTGGCACCTGGGAGGCAAACTACCATCTGTATTTCCTTTTAGCATCCACAGAATCACCTATCTGTCCCCCTGACTATAGAGTCCCCCTATAACTGCTGTCATCCTCTTCAGTTCCCTACCCTTTATGTAAACAGAGAATGCTTAAACAATATATTACAATATTATTAAATACACTACACTCCTATCTGCTTAGCTGTAAACTCTAACTCAATATAGAATGCATCCCAACTTTTATAGACCATTATCCCATTCAGGCCTAAAGTTTTAATCACTGTAGAGGCTTTCTTACCCTTGTGGGGTAATCTCTTTCCTGGCAAGGGGGACCACTCTGCTCTGCAGGTGAGACTTCTGTCTGTCAAACAATCTCAGGTTCTTGAGGCCTCCTCCATGATGGTTGCAGGAGTTGACCCTGGGACCGCAGGGAGTGAACCTGATAGCTCTGGAGTTGAATCTGGGCACCTTACCCTCTGGACGGGTTGGCATCCTGAGCAACGCCTGGCAAACTTCACTGAGTGATGTGGCTCATAATGTGTGGGTACAGTGTCTAACGTCACCATTTCCTTTACCTGTTGGAAAACCACCCCACACTGCCCTGTCCGCGGCCGCGTCTTCCCACTCTGTCGTAATGAGTTTAAGGGGTGGATCACAATAGCCAGGTTTGGCAGGAACCTGTTACAGTGATTGACAAATTCTTAAAAAAAACCACAATTTTGACATGTCCTTTGGCTTTGGGGCATCCACCACTGCTTGAATTTTCTCAGAAGACTTGTGTAATCCTTGTGTGTTAATAGTGTGATCAAGGAAATTGGAGCTTGGTTTAAAGAATTTACACTTGTCACATTATGCTCT
Source organism: Mobula birostris (assembly GCF_030028105.1). Lineage (NCBI taxonomy): Eukaryota > Metazoa > Chordata > Chondrichthyes > Myliobatiformes > Myliobatidae > Mobula > Mobula birostris. Next base: position 10,879,788 of record NC_092395.1, on the reverse strand, counting down.
GAGCCTGCAATCTTCTGATCTTTTTAATACTGTCTTGAGATTCTGGAGAAGTTGTTTGTCATCCTCGCTGATAAGAATGATGTCATCCAGGAAACACTGAGTACCTGGGCAACACCCAGTCCATAGCTCTCTGCCAGAGTTCAGGTGCAGCTACTACTCCAGAAATAAACTTATTATGGCGATAAAGCCCTTTGTGAGTGTTTAAGGTTAGAAACACTTTGGACTCTTCTTCTGTCTCCATCTGTAGGTAAAATCACCACAGACCCTGACAGACCCATCCGTCTTGGCTGCTGGGACCACTGGCATTGTCCATGGCTCCACTGATCCTTGGAAAGAATTCCTTCGGCCTCCATGCAATCTAGCTCACTTGCTACGTTATCATGGAAGGTATAAGGATCCGGGTGGGCTTTGCAAAACTCGGGTGTAGCATTTTCGTTTGAAACTATTTTACCCTTGATATTTTCCTGTCTCTGTGGCATCACCCAGTGCCTTTCTCAATTCACTTCCAGCTAACTCTATGGCAGGGGACGCTACATGAAAATGGTGGATGGATCTCCAATTAAATTGTGATTGAGTCTGTCACTCACATCCCCACAATCCTGGACCTCCTGTTTTTGCCACATACAAGCCCAATTATGGTCTGTTGGTTGTTGTATTTCACTGTTACAAATGCCATTCCCACAGGAGTTATCTTTTCTCCAGTATAAGTTCTTAGTTGAATATCTGCCGACTTCAGATCAGTATCTTTGAAATGCTATTCCAACTCATTTTTTGTTAGAGGATTGAACCAGCTGGACTAGTGTTCAATTCCATTTTAATTTGTCATTCACTTCTGGTGTAAGCTATATTGTTTGTCTCTTGTCAGTTTTCACATTGTAAATCTCAAAGGTTCCCAGTCATGTGTCACACCCATTCTTATCAGATTTTCATCAAAGCATGGAGATTAGTGCTCCTTTTGAAACTGAAATTTGACTTTTTATCTTTTCTTCCTCCCTGTGCAGTCCATTTATTTTTGTCTGATTGACATATTTGTTCTATGTGTCCTACTTTGTTGCATTTTCTGCAAGTTTTACATTTAAACCTGCATTGGTCTGGTGTATATGAGCCCCTGCTACAATGGTAACACAATTTGTTCAGACAGGCTGGTTTCTGCCTGGACACTGCAATTTTGTTCACGCTCACTTTCATTCCTGACTGCAATTCAATTGCATCTCTGCTGTTTCCATTGATACAGCTATTTCAACTGCACTTTTAAATGTAAGTTCTGCTTCAGTTTGGAGCCGTTTCTGAATGTTTTCTTGTAAGATTCCACAAACTAAACAATCTCTTAGTGAATTATTAAACCCATCACTGAACTGACAATGCTCAGACAATCTCTTCAATTCATCCACATATACTGAAATGGGCTCTCCTTCCTTTTGATTCTGCTTATGAAACAATCAAACATGTCTATCTTTCTGATGTAGCCAGCCATTTCTGCTTTTTTATTTATGATTATTATTATCCAGTATTCGCTGTTTATGAACCCATGAATTTGTCAGCTTACAATTTTTTTTTAACTCAACCATGTGTGGGTTCCCTCCAGAAGGGCCCATGCTACATTGTTTTTTTTTAACTCAAATGTCTTGTTTTTTTTTAAACTTGAATATCTCACTGTGTTTCAACAGGTAGGTAGTCATCTTGGGTTCACTTAAAACTTCCTTGTGGTCGCTGTTATATTTTTTGTAATTCCAAAATATAATCCAGTTGAAAGACAAACAAGGGATGCAAGCCTAACTTCATTTTTACTTTAAAGGAGGCGTGCGCATATGACATAGTAGTGTCATAACGTATGCCATTCACATACTTTTACAGTTAACCCACAATCTATGTTTAATCAAACAATATATTTACAATATTACTCAATTATTATATATACACAGGAAAAGCACTCACCACCTTTGAGAATATCTACAAAAAGCACTGTCACAAGAAAGAAGCATCCGTCATCAAGGATTCATACCATCCAGGCCATGCTGTCTTCTCACTGCTGCCATCAGGAAGGAGGTACAGGAGCCTCAGGATCCACACTACTAGGTTAAGAAATAGTTACTACCCTTCAACCATCAGGCTCCTGAACCAGTGTGGATAACTTCACTCACCTCAGCATTGAACTGATTCCACAATCTATGGACTTACTTTCAAGAACACTCCAACTCATATTCTTAAATATTATCTATTTGTTTGTTTATTTAGTTATTATGTGAGATGTTTTTATACTTGGACAGTGGTTTTTTAGCACATTGGTTATTCATCAATCTTTGTGTGTACTTTTCAATTGTTCTACTGTGAATGCCCGCAAAAAATGAAGCTCAGGGTGGTATATGATGACATACGTGCACTTTGATAATAAATTTACCTTGTACTTTTCTCTACTGTTCAGTAAATAGATCATCCTTTCACACTGTGTGACATTAGGGATTACAAATGGACAGTTGTGGTATGTCACCTCTTCCTATTTATAACTGAAATATTCCCCCAGCTGCTAAAATTTCAGTGTATGTGGAATTTTTTTTTAGTTCACCTTCTGTGGTATTTTGAACTCTCCAGTTAAGATGCAGAATAATGTACTGGACTATCTAGGCTTAGTGTTAACAGGAATTGATTGATAGAGACTTTAAAAGTGCTTCTTTGTAAACAAAACTTTTATGAGAGACTTTTTCCTTTTTTTCCCCAGGTGGAAGTGACTAATAAGGGGAGGGGGGTGCATAACTTTAAGGAGATTGGAGAAAAGTGTAGGGGAGATGTTAGAGAGTGGTGGATGTATGGTCCACCCTGCCAGGGGTGGTGGTAGAGGCAAATACATTAAGGGCATTTAAAGGAACTCTTAGATAGGCACATGGATGATATAAAACTGGAGGACTACGTAGGAGGAAATTATTTGAAACTAGGTTAAAAGGTCAGCTCACCATCATAGGCCAAAGAACCTGCACTGCATTGAATCTTCTATGAGTTAGTTCAGGCAAAGAGTGCAATTGTAACCCATAGCACTAAATAGGCCTTTGAAATGATTAAACATGAGGCTATCCTAGTTTGCTTCTTGTCCCAATTCCATTCCTGAATTTGCTAAAGTTTCTGGTAAGCATCAGGTGTCATCATTCAAAACTAAGGCCTGATGTTTGTCAGAAATGGGTATTTTTTTCTCTGTTACATTATGGGAGCTAATATCAGCACTGACAGTGTGTTCATATCAATGCAGTGCCGGGTAATCCCGAGCACACTCAGCTCTTATGTTTTAATAGTATTGACAGGAATACTGTTGCCGGCAAGGCTCCATGTACTCCATCTCGTTGTCATCTGAGATCTAAGCCCACTATGATCGTGCCATCTGCAACCGTGAGTAGGAATGGCGCAGAATCTGGCCGCACAGTCACACGTCTACAGGGAGAGAAGTAGAGGGCAGAGGGCACACCACTGCAGGGCACGAGTGTTGAGGATGATCTTGGAGAAGGTGTTGCTGCCTATCCTTACGGATTGCAGTCTGCTGGTCAAAAAGTTAAGGATCTAGTTGCGCACTTCCGTGAAGTCTAGCAGTATGTTAGGCATGCCATTTATTGTAATGCATAGTAATATTACCAAATCATAGCATCATATAAACTTGTGGCACACAATTAACACTGGTTCAAGTTCAATTTCAAGTACAACTTCAAGTGTCATTCAACCATACACATATATACAGCTAAATGAAAAAGTGTTCCTCCAGGTCCAAGGAGCGCACAGTCACACACAGCGCATGTCACATATAGTGACAATAGCTCAAAAATATTAGCACAAGTCTCTGAGTGACGTGGCTTGAAGACTGGTGGTGCATGGAATGTTGCCCGGGAGCCATGTTTCTGCAAGAACAGGTACGCAGCAGTCCCTCATCTTGTGCTAGGTCAACCGCAGGTGAAAGCAATCTGGTTTTCCTTGCAGGGAGCGAATACTGGAGAGCAGCACTGACCGGGAGCGCCAGCCCTCAACCCAGTACAAATTACAGTGCGCCACCGCGCCTCTGTTCTCTTCCCCCGCTGCCTTCGGTGCCTACTCCCCTGAGTGGCTGTAACAGGCGACGCCGCGGTATGGGGGCCTGTCTAGCACAACAACTGAGGTAATACAGCTCCCCCACCCTTGGTCTCATGAATGAGCCAATGAACCTGACTTGCAGTATTTTATATTACCAATGTCCAACAGTGTCTTGTGATCACAAGAAAAATGTTTAACACATACATTTGCAAATATTTAGGGGAACATGAGGGGGAACTTCTTCATTCAGAGGGTGGTGATAATGTGGAACGAGCTGCTGGTGGAAGTGGTGAATGAGAGTTTAATTTCAGCATTTAAGAGAAGTTTGGATAAGTACATAGATGAGGGGGATATGGATATGGTCCAATTACATGTCAATGGGACCGGGCAAAATAATAGTTTAGCATGGACTAGCTGGGCCTAATGGCCTGTTTCTGTGCTGTAACGCACTGACACTCTATGATTGTAATTCACTGTGGTTCTTTCCACTCCACTTCATTGCCATTTTCTTTTACTCATAATGAAGTTTCAGAAATACCTTTCGTGTCCTTGAGGGTGTCAATCTTGAATTATGTTTTAATGCCCAGTGCCAGTTGTAGAGCAGCAATAGAAAGTACTCCCTACTGAATCATTGAGCATTTACATTCAATGGCCAATTTATTAGGTATATCTGCACATTAATATAAATATCTGATCAGTCAATCAAGTGGCAGCAACTCATTGCATAAAAGCATGCAGACATGGTCAAGAGGTTCAGTTGCTGTTCAGACCAAACATCAAAATGGGGAACAAATATGATGTAAATGACTTTGACCATGGAATGATTGTTGGTGCCAGATGGGGTGGTTTCAGTGTCTCAGAATCTGCTGATCTCCTGGGATTTTCACGCACATCGGGCTCTAGAGTTTACAGAGAATGGTGCAAAAAACAAAAAGATCCCGTGAGCTGCAGTTCTGTGGGTGAAAACATCTCGTGGGAGAGATCAGAGGCAAATGGCCAGACAGGTTCAATCTGACAAGAAGGTGTCAGTAACTCAAATAATCGCACGATACAACAGCGGAGTGCAGAAGAGCATCTCTGAACACAAAACATGTCGAACCTTGAAGTGGGTGGGCTACGGCACGAACATACACTCAGTGGGTATTTTATTAAGTACAGGCCATAGCCATGAGTTTATGTGTTTATCCTGTTAACTGGTCTTTTGTACCTGGTAGTTATGGCTGATTATGTTAACTTGGATCCTGCTTGCATAAGTTAATGTCGCTCATCTGTTGTTGGAAAAATATTTCGTGCAAGTGGTCAGTTGCTATTCCTGTCTACTGCTTATTCTTGCAGTTATATTCTGTTCACTGAACTAAATATATATCCTTTCAAATACAGGACTGTGGAAAATCCCTGGGCACCCTAGCTATATAGGTTTCAGTGCTTTGATGTTCTATTGTTCATTCCATAGGGTCTCTTGTTTTATGGATGTCTGTGAAGAGTAAGAATTTCATGTTGTATATTCTCTAATATCAAAGGAACCTAAGTCTAAAATCTATGTGCCTAAAACTTTTGCACTGTACAGTAAGCTGTGTATTATATGATTTCCTGCATGGGTTAATTTTGATTTGATTTGAAGCATACGCTGGAAAGACATCCATCTCCATCCTCTGTTTATTTGCCCTTGAAACAGCAATAATTGTGAGTCTTAAGTTTTTGTTAATATTGATAAACATTTAGTAGATGCAGCACAGTGGCACCTTAGAGATAGACAATATATGTGCCTACAACTTTTGCACCTTATTGTATGTTACGCATTCTGAATCATAATTAAGAATTTGAAATGTATAAACTTAGCCTAAGCAAATTGTGGAAAGCTACAATCTCTAAGTTCCAGTGACTTGTACAGCTACTTGGTAACACCTCATTGTTTATCATTCTCAATCAATGAAATCAGATTTTTAAAAAAATTTGTTTTGTGTCAGCTCTTGAGTGCTTTTGTGCTGAGGACGAAGAAAACACATCTAATATTTCTTGCTGGTGACATGATTTGTGACTGTGGTTTCGATAGATCAGTCACAGAACCAAACCACTGCTGTTGCCTCGATGATCTGATTAATATTTGCCCGTAAGTGAGAACTGTTTCCCCTGTGGTTCAGGATGGGTGAAATCAGACTGTCCAACTTTGAGTTAGTATAAATTACATTTATCCTCTCCACATCACCATGAGATTTTTTTTTGCATGAAAGTGGCTGCACAAATCCAAATATTTATTGCAGTTTAGGTATTAAAGGCAATGAGATGCATCCATTAAAATAGGCAAGGAATGCTTATACAGAATGTGCAGGTTAGCACGTCAAGTTCTCTTTTCCCCCAAGGGGTCCGTCAAACCTAATCATCCTATGATTATTTCTAATGCTTTGAGTCTAACTAAGTGATGGAGCAGATACAATGAGGCACCACAGTAGCGTAGCACAGCCTTTATAGCTTGGGGCGTCAGAGTTCAGAGTTCAACTCCAGTGCCGTCTGTAAGGAGTTTAGATGTTCTCCCCATGACCGTCTGTGTTTCCTCCGGGTGCTCCAGTTTCCTCCCACAGTCCAAAAACATACTGGTTAGGAGGGTAACTGGTCTTTGTAAATAGTCCTGTGACTAGGCTAGGGTTAAATCAGTGGGTTGCTAGGCGACACAGCTCATTGGGCTGAAAGAGCCTGTTTCGCACTGTATCTCTAAATAAAATTAAAATGAGCTTAGCACCATAGAACATTCTAATTTGGATAATGTGGTTTAATATTAACATGGTGCTTTATGAAGTCAATGCTCCGTGTTAAAGTTCAGTGTTGTTCTTCATGGCTCTACTTTACAACGGTGTGCATTCAAATAAAACTGAGGAGACCTACATTTACAGCATGCTCACCTGTCAATCATTTAACAAAGGCAGAAAAGATGTGGTTAGGCTGGTTGGCCTTTCTCGAAGCTCTCCTCAGTGTGCCCGCAAACCTTTTAGAATTACAGAGAATTTACAAACAGCATTTGTCAAATAGCAGAGCTGTGTTTATCTGGGAGATTGCAAGCAACTGGATCAATCTTCTCCTTAATGGGTTTAACACACTGGTTGTATTTTCTTACAGTAATTTTGGCAGTTGTATAGATTATTAAAATTACAGTAAAACCAGCAACTTCCCATCAAAGATGTATCTGGAGGGATGTAGAGTTGAAAACAAGGACAGACAACTGAAACCACATGGCATGCACCGTATCCTGAGTACATTTACTGGAGGCTGTCACTCCCTTTCCCATCACATGATTTACTGTTGACCGCTAATACAAAACTATAACAACACAATACTAAAATAGGCATTGCCTAAATATGCAAGACTTTTTCACATTCAAACATAATCAAGAGAGTTACCAAATTAAAGAAAATAGAAAAACTATGAATAGCCACATGTTGTTAACATTTTCAACAAACACACATCACATTTTGGTGAGGAAATGTGTGTGTGTGTGTGTGTGTGTGTGTGCGTGCGTGTGTGTAAAATTGGCCAGTTCTATCGTGGACACTAGCCTCTGTAGCACATCCAGGACACCTTCAAGGAACAATGACTCAAAAAGTCAGCATCCATCATCATTAAGGACCCCCAGCACCCAGAACATGCCGTCTTCTCTTTGCTACCATCGGGGAGGAGGTACAGGAGCCTGAATACAAACACTTAATGATTCGGGAACAGCTTCTTCCCCTCTGCCTTCAGATTTCTGAATGGACAATGAACCCATGAACACTACCTCACAACCTTTTTGCACTAATTTAATTTGCCACGAAGACAACAAATTTCATGACATATGCCAGCAATATTAAACCTGATTCTGATATTTCTATGCGTGTGTGTATATATATTTGTTTTCTGTATATATGCCATAAATGTGGGGGGGGGGGAGGGTCAGTAACACCATGAAGGATCCCACCCATTCTGCTCATGGGCTGCTTGTCCCACTCCCATCAGGGAGGAGGCTCTGTAGTATCAATGCCAGGACCACCAGATTCAAAAACAGTTACTTTTCCCAAGCAGTAAGGCTGATCAACACTTCCACCCACCATAACCCCAGCAACGACTTGATCATTTCCTGTCAGTCACCTTATGTACAGGCACTCCTGTGGCTGATGTCAATTTACAGACATACGTGCAATCTATTCCGAAGCCAGTGTGCTCCACCAGGGGCAGTATGGCTCAGTATTCATGCAGAAGTCAGAGCTGCCCCCGAGAGTTCACATGGCAGAAGACAAGCTGTATTCTGGTCAACTGAAGATTTCTGTGGTATTCATGGACTCAGGGTCTGGACATTTTTTTAACTGATATCTTACATATACTTACTATCCTGTTTGTGCTATGTGTGCTTTGTGCTGTGTTTTGCACCTGTAGTAACACTGTATCACTTGGCTGCATTCATGGGTATTCATATCTGGTTGAATGTCAGTTCAACTTGAATTGAATTGAATTTATATAAGCAATCTTAAATATTTATTTTTATTGTTTTCTTTATTATTGTGTTTTTTTTGTACTGCGTCGGATTCAGAGTAACAATTCCTTTGTTCTCCTTTCAGTCGTGTACTGGAATGATATTAAGCAATCTTGAATCTTGAATGATCTGTGTAAGAAATGAAAATTCGACTGCAAAATGTTAATATTTTGCTCTCGGATTCTTATTAGTTTTTGTGTGTGAGGGAGGGGTTGGTGATCTGATTCTATTGCCACTGTTCTTTTTTGTGAGGGAGGGGTTTGGGGGTTTGATGTTACTGTTGTTTTTTTTTGCGAGGGAGGGGATTGGGGACTTGGGATTTGATGTTCTAGCTGTCATTTTCCAGAAGAGTGATCTATTAGTTGTTGTGCAAGGGATGGGGTTGGGGTTTTGGGGTTTGATGTCCTAGCTGCCGTTTTCTGTTAGTTTTTGTGCAAGGGATGGGGTGAAGGGTTTGGGGTTTGCAAATTTTGTTTCTTTTTCTTTTTCCTTTCGGTGTGGGGAGGGGGTTTTGATGTCTTTTCTGACAACAACTCCCATGGTCTTTCTGTATTTCATGGCTATCTGGAGAAGATGAATATCAGAGTTGTATTGTACATGCATACTTTGGCACAAAATGAACCTTTGAACCTTTGAAAATAAAAAGAGAATATAGGATATAATGATATATTATGATGGGAATGCTGAATATACTACAGTCCTGATGAAAGATCTCAACCCAAAACAGCAACTGTTTGTTCCTCCCCAGAGATGCTGCCTGACTTTCTGAGCTCCTCCAGCCTTTTGTGTGTGTTTGTTTCCGTTAACGACAGAAGGCCTTGCAGCATAAACCTGCAATCACTTCATGTTGAAGTGAAAGGTGATGGGTACCCAGGATCTGAATCGAAGGGTCCTTAAGGAGGTGGCTGGGGTGGCAGGAGATATTCTGACTGTCATCTTCCTGAATTTCATGATGGTAAATCATTGGAAGAGAGCAGATGTTACATCAACATCAGAATCAGGGTTAATATCACAGGTATATGTTGTGAAATCTGTTGTTATGTGGCAGCAATCCATTGTATTACATAATAATAAAAACTGTAAATTACAGTAAGCACATATAACCATACAACCATATAACCATATAACAATTACAGCATGGAAACAGGCCATCTTGGCACTTCTAATCCATGCCGAACTCTTACTCTCATTTAGTCCCACCGACCTGCACTCAGCCCATAACCCTCCATTCCCTTCCTGTCCATATGTCTATCCAATTTAACTTTAAATGACAATATCGAACCTGCCTCAACCACTTCTGCTGGAAGCTCGTTCCACACAGCTACCACTCTCTGAGTAAAGAAGCTCCCCCTCATGTTACCCCTAAACTTTTGCCCTTTAATTCTCAACTCATGTCTTCTTGGTTGAATCTCCCCCACTCTCAATGGAAAAAGCCTATCCACGTCAACTCTGTCTATCCTCCTCATAGAAACATAGAAAATAGGTGCAGGAGTAGGCCATTCAGCCCTTCGAGCCTGCACCGCCATTCAGTATGATCATCCAACTCAGGACCCTGTACCAGCCTTCCCTCCATACCCCCTGATCCCTTTAGCCACAAGGGCCATATCTAACTCCCTCTTAAGTATAGCCAATGAACTGGCCTCAACTGTTTCCTGTGGCAGAGAATTCCACAGATTCACCACTCACTGTGTGAAGAAGTTTTTTTACTAATTTCAGTCTTAAAAGGCCTCCCCTTTATCCTCAAACTGTGACCCGTCGTTCTGGACTTCCCCAATATGGGGAACAATCTTCCTGCATCTAGCCTGTCCAATCCCTTTCGGATTTTATACATTTCAATAAGATCCCCCCTCAATCTTCTAAATTCCAACGAATATAAGCCTAGTCGATCCAGTCTTTCATCATATGAAAGTCCTGCCATCCCAGGAATCAATCTGGTGAACCTTCTTTGTACTCCCTCTATGGCAAGGATGTCTTTCCTCAGATTAGGGGACCAAAACTGCACACAATACTCCAGGTGTGATCTCACCAAGGCCTTGTACAACTGCAGTAGTACCTCCCTGCTCCTGTCATCGAATCCTCTTGATATGAATGCCAGCATACCATTCGCCTTTTTCACCGCCTGCTGTACCTGCATGCCCACTTTCAATGACTGGTGTATAATGACACCCAGGTCTCGTTGCACCTTCCCTTTTTCTAATCGGCCACCATTCAAATAATAAACTGTTTTCCTGTTTTTGCCACCAAAGTGGATAACCTCACATTTATCCACATTAGATTGCATCTGCCATGAATTTGCCCACTCACCTAACCTATCCAAATCACCCTGCATCCTCTTAGCATCCTCCTCACAGCTGACACTGCTGCCCAGCTTCGTGTCATCGGCAAACTTGGAGATGTTGCATTTAATTCCCTCATGTAAGTCATTAATATATATTAATATAGTTAATATATTTAAAATACCTCTATCAAGTCCCCCCTCAACCTTCTACGCTCCAAAGAATAAAGACCCAACTTGTTCAACCTTTCTCTGTAACTTAAGTGATGAAGCCCAGGTAACATTCTAGTAAATCTTCTCTGTACTCTCTCTATTTTGTTGACACCTTTCCAATAATTCAGTGACCAGAACTGTACACAATACTCCAAATTTGGCCTTACCAATGCCTCGTACAATTTCAACATTACATCCCAACTCCTATACCCAATGCTCTGATTAATAAAGGCCAGCATACCAAAAGCTTTCTTCACCACCCTATCCACATGAGATTCCACCTTAAGAGAACTATGCACCATTATTCCTAGATCCCTCTGTTCTACTGCATTCTTCAATGCCCTATCATTTACCATGTATGTCCTATTTCGATTAGTCCTACCAAAATGTAGCACCTCACATTTATCAGCATTAAACTCCATCTGCCATCTTTCAGCCCACTCTTCTAACTGGCCTAAATCTCTCTGCACACTTTGAAAACCTATTTCATTATATATTACATGTATATTAAAGAGGTTAAATTAAATAAGTTGTGCAAAAAGAGAGAATGAGGTAGTGAGGTAGTGTTCATGGGTTCATTGTCCATTCAGAAATCTGACGGCAGAGGGGAAGAAGGTGTTCCTGAATCATTGAGTGTGTGCCTTCAGGCTTCTGTACCTCCTCCTTGATGGTAGCCAGGAGCAGAGGGCATGACCTGGGTGATGGGGGTTCTTAATGATGGACGCCACCTTCTGAGGCACCGTTCCTTGAAGATGTCCTGGGTGCTGGGGGAGGCTAGAGCCCATGATGGAGCTGACTGAGTTCACAACATTTTCCAGCTTATTTTGATCTTGTGCAGTGCACCACCACTATTCCCCCACCCCCTCCCCACACCAGATGGAGATGCAGCCAGTTGGAAAGAGTGAATAGAGAATAATAAATGAATTTTATTGCTCTATAAAACTCTGGTTTTATGCAAGATGATGAGGCATTGCTGGAGAGGATAGTCGGAGTCTTATTCCCAGGACGGCCAATACAAGAGGAGATAATTTTAAGGTGATTGGAGGAAAGTATAGGGGGAATATCAGAGGTAAGTTTTTACAGCATTGTGAGTGCATGGAACGCCCTGCCAGGTTTGGTGGTGGAGGCAGATACATTAAGGGCATCCAACAAACTTTTAGATTGGCACGTGGATGATATAAAAATGGAGGGCTATGCAGGAGGGAACAGTTAAATTGATCTTAGAGTTGGTGTAACGCTTCACAGCACCAGCGACTAAGGTTCAACTCCTGCCACGGTCTGTAAGGAGTTTGTACGTTCTCCCCATGACTGCGCAGGTTTCCTCCGGGTGCTCTGGTTTCCTCCAATATTCCAAATACGTACAGGTTAGTACATTAATTGGTCACGTGGGTGCAACTGGGCGGTGTAGGCTCATTGGGCCAGAAGGTCCTGTTACTGTGCTCTATCTCAAAGTAAATAAATTGATAGATAAAGGTCCACATAATACCGTGGGCCAAAGGACCTTTCCCATGCTGTACTGTTCTATGTTGTATGGCAGATGCAATTTAATGTGGATAAATGTGAAGTTATCCACTTTGGTAGCAAAAACAGGAAAACAGATTATTATCTGAATGGTGGCCGATTAGGAAAAGGGGAGGTGCAACGAGACCTGGGTGTCATTATACACCAGTCATTGAAAGTGGGCATGCAGGTACAGCAGGCGGTGAAAAAGGCGAATGGTATGTTGGCATTTATAGCAACAGGATTTGAGAACAGGAGCAGGGAGGTACTACTGCAGTTGTACAAGGCCTTGGTGAGACCACACCTGGAGTATTGTGTGCAGTTTTGGTCCCCTAATCTGAGGAAAGACATCCTTGCCATAGAGGGAGTACAAAGAAGGTTCACCAGATTGATTCCTGGGATGGCAGGACTTTCATATGATGAAAGACTGGATGAACTAGGCTTATACTCGCTGGGATTTAGAAGATTGAGGGAGGATCTGATTGAAACATATAAAATCCTAAAGGGATTGGACAGGCTAGATGCAGGAAGATTTTTTCTGATGTTGGGGAAGTCCAGAACGAGAGGTCACAGTTTGAGGATAAAGGGGAAGCCTTTTAGGACCGAGAATAGGAAAAACTTCTTCACACAGAGAGTGGTGAATCTGTGGAATTCTCTGCCACAGGAAACAGTTGAGGCCAGTTCATTGGCTATATTTAAGAGGGAGTTAGATATGGCCCTTGTGGCTAAAGGGATCGGGGGTATGGAGGGAAGGCTGGTACAGGGTTCTGAGTTGGATGATCAGCCATGATCATACTGAATGGCCGTGCAGGCTCGAAGGGCCGAATGGCCTACTCCTGCACCTATTTTCTATGTTTCTATGTTGTATGTTTAATTAGCTGGGGAGCAGCTTGTATCTATTACGAAGGAAGCAGGACACTCAATCAGTAAGACTAGGAAGGCATTGATGATTTACAGAGGGGGGAGTATTCTTGACAATTCATTAGGAATTCTGCGGCTCTAACTAGAAGCACCAGTCAGGATGGGCCATTCATGTAGCGTGTTTGGACTCTGATAAGGCGTCACATGCAGGGTTACTAAACAAAACTAGAGCAAAGGAAGATGCGTGCTGACTTGGGCTGAGAATTCATTAACAGAAGCAAAACGAAGACAGGAATGAACAGGTCACTTTCAGTTTGGGAGTATGTGACTGCGGAGGGCCTCAGGGACTGTTGATGGGCCCCAGCTGTTCACAATCTGTATCAATGACTTGCATAAGAATTGAAAGTGCTGTCTATCCAAATTTGTGGATGATACAGAGCTGGGTGGCAGAGTCGGAGGTCAGGAAGCAAAAGTGGAGTCCTCTGGGCGGAGAGTATCGCACCAACAGCCTTCACTAAACCACTCCCTGTGGAGAATTTAGTCGAGCTGACACGTCACAATAGAAAGCTAGATCCAAAATGCTGATACAGCTTCGATAACAGCTACTCAAGAACTGCCTTAATGGCAAGTGAAAACATGTAGCTATGTACACATACAGAGCAACGTTTCAATAAAACATTCTTTTGCTTGTATTTCTGAATGACATAGGTACACAAAACTCTGAATGTGAAATTGAATTGTCAAAAGGAGTGATGTATTTTCTGAGAGAGAGAGAGGGGATGCTGTGGCCTCTTCCACACTGCCCACACTCTGACGTTTGACATTCAGGGAGCAATTTTATCCATCACCTTTTGTGTGACACGCACAAAATGCTGGAGGAATTCAGCAGGCCAGGCAGCATCTATGGAAAGGCATTCAGTCGACGTTTTGGGCTGAGACCCCTCAGCAGGGCTGAAGGAAAAAAAGATGAGGAGTGGATTTTTTAAAAGGTGGGGGAAGGGGAGGGAGAAACACGAAATGATAGGTGAAATTGGGGGGAGGTGGGAGGAGTGAAGTAAAGAGCTGGGAAGCTGATTGTTGAAAGAGATATGGGGCTGGAGAAGGGAGAATCTAATAGGAGAGGACGGAAAGCCATGGAAGAAAGAAAAGGGGGGAGGCAATGGACAGGCAAGGAGATTAAGCAAGGGAGGGGAAAGGGGAGGGGAACGATGAAGGGGAGGGGAGCAGCATTACTGGAAGTTCGAGAAATCGATGTTCATGCCATCAGGTTGGAGGCTGCCCAGGTGGAATATAAGGCGTTGTTCTGAAATAAGGAGTGTGGCCTCATCAAGACAATAGAGGAGGCCATGGATTGATGTACTGGAACAGGAATGGGAAGTGGAATTAAAATGAGTGGCCAATAGGAGATCCCACTTCTTCTGGCAGATGGGGCATAGGTGCTTGACAAAGCGGTCTCCCAATCTACGTCGGGTCTCACCGATATACAGAAGGCCGCACCAGGACCACCAGATACAGTACGTGATCCCAACAGCCTCACGGGTGAAGTGTCGCCTCACCTGGAAGGACTGTTTGGGGCCCTGAAAGGTAGTGAGGGAGGAGGTGTAGAGGCAGGTGTAGCACTTGTTCCACTTGCAAGGATAGGTGCCAGGAGGGAGACCAGTGGGGAGGGACACGAGTGTCAAGTAGAGAGTGATCCCTGCAGAAAGCTGAAAGTGGGGTGGGGGTGGGTGGAAGAGAAGGATGTGCTTGGTAATGGGATCCAGTTGGAGATGGCGAAAGTTACGGAGAATCATGTGCTGGACGCGAAGGCTGGTGGGGTGGTAGGTGAGGACAAGAGGAGCCCTATCCCTGGTAGGGTAGTGGGAAGATGGGGTGAGGGCATGAAATGGAAGAGATGTGGTTGAGGGCAGCGTTGATGGTGGAGGAAGGGAAGCCCCTTTCTTTGAAAAAGGAAGACATCTCCTTTGTTCTGGAATGAAAAGCCTCATCCTGAGAGCAGATGCAGTGGAGGTGGAGGAATTGAAAGAAGAGGGTGGTGTTTTTACAAGTAACATGCTGGGAAGAGGTATAGTCCAGGTAACTGTGAGAGTCAGTAGGTTTATAATAGACATAAGTAGATAAACGGTCTTTTTCAGAGATAGACAGAGAGTTCGAGAAAGGGGAGGGTGGTGTCGGAAACGGACCAGGTAAATTTGAGGGCAGGGTAGAAGATGGAGGCGAAGTGGATGAAGTCGACGAGTTCAGCATGGGTGCAGGAAGCAGCACAAATGCAGT
This sequence comes from Mobula birostris, assembly GCF_030028105.1. Taxonomy (NCBI): domain Eukaryota; kingdom Metazoa; phylum Chordata; class Chondrichthyes; order Myliobatiformes; family Myliobatidae; genus Mobula; species Mobula birostris. The sequence continues at coordinate 10,864,123 of NC_092395.1, read as the reverse complement.
CGTCAATGTAGTGTAGGAAAGGTTGGGCACGGATGCCAGTGTAGGTTTGGAACATAGACTGTTCCGCATAGCCAACAAACAGGCAGGCATAGCTGGGACCCATGCGAGAGCCCATGGATACACCTTTTGTTTTTGAGGGAAGTAGGAGAAACTATTAAGAGTGTGAACAATTCCTCTAGTCATAGTCATAGTCATACTTTATTGATCCCGGGGGAAATTGGTTTTCATTACAGTTGCACCATAAATAATAAATAATAATAAAACCATAAATAGTTAAATGGTAATATGTAAATTATGCCAGGAAATAAGTCCAGGACCAGCCTATTGGCTCAAGGTGTCCGACCCTCCAAGGGAGGAGTTGTAAAGTTTGATGGCCACAGGCAGGAATGACTTCCTATGATGCTCTGTGTTGCATCTCGGTGGAATGAGTCTCTGGCTGAATGTACTCCTGTGCCCATCCAGTACATTATGTAGTGGATGGGAGACATTGTCCAAGATGGCATGCAACTTAGACAGCATCCTCTTTTCAGACACCACCGTGAGAGAGTCCAGTTCCATCCCCACAACATCACTGGCCTTACGAATGAGTTTGTTGATTCTGTTGGTGTCTGCTACCCTCAGCCTACCCTCAGACAGAGGAGAGTGGTGGTGGAGGGGAACTGGTTGGGTCTGGTGTCCAGAAAGAAGCAGAGAGATTTGAGGGCTTCCTGGTGGGGGTGGGGGTGTACAGGGACTGGACATCCACAATGAAAGTAAAGTGATGGGGGCCAGGGAACTACAAATCATTGAAAAGATCCAGAGTGTGTGAAGTGTCACTTATGTAGGTAGGAAGGTACTCAAATAGGGGGGGGGGGGGGGGGATAAAACAGAGTCAAGGTATGCAGAGATAAGTTCAGGGGGGCAGGAACAAACTGAGACAATGGGTCTACCTGGACAAGCAAGTTTGTGGATCTTGGGTAGGAGGTAGAAATGGGAGGTGTGGGGCACAGGAACTATGAGGTTGGTGGCAGTGGATGGGAGAACCCCAGAGCTAATAAGGTTGGTGATGGTGTGGGAGACAATGGGCTGGCGATCCTTAGTGGGGTTCTGTCCGAGGGCTAAGTAAGCGGAGGTGTCTGAGAGCTGTCACTGGGCCTCAGCATCTGCTTCTCCCGACCTCCTGGACAGTAGCTCGTTGGAGAGGATCAAATATGAAATCTGTGAAATGCAAATGAGAAAGTGGCTGTTTTTTTTATCAAATAACTTGACTTGGTCCAACCAAGCAGAGCCCACTGCCAAGAAGGCCCACCAGCGCCTTTACTTCCTGAGAAAACTAAAGAAATTTGGCCTGTCCCCTAAAACCCTCACTAATTTTTATAGATGCACCGTAGAAAGCATTCTTCCAGGGTGCATCAAAACCTGGTATGGAAGTTGTTCTGTCCAAGACTGGAAGAAGCTGCACAAGATCGTGAACACAGCCCAGCACATCACACAAACCAATCTTCCGTCCTTGGGCTCACTTTACACCGCACGCTGTCGGAGCAGTGCTGACAGGATAATCAAGGACACGACCCACCCAGCCAACACACTTTTCGTCCCTCTTCCCTCCGGGAGAAGGCTCAGGAGCTTGAAGACTCGTACGGCCAGATTTGGGAACAGCTTCTTTCCAACTGTGATAAGACTGCTGAACGGATCCTGACCTCGTTCTGGGCCATACCCTCCAAATATCCAGACCTGCCTCTCAGTTTTTTTGCACTACCTTACTTTCCATTTTCTATTTTCTATTTATGATATATAATTTAAATTTTTAATATTTACTATCAATTTGTACTCCAGGGAGCGCGAAGCGCAGAATCAAATATCGCTGTGATGATTGTATGTTCTAGTATCAATTGTTTGGTGACAGTAAAGTATAAAGTTTAATTGTAGATGATTTTCACACCCCCCCCCCACCAAAGGGATAGAAGGGATCTCATCAAAGTGAAGTTCAAAATTATCCCCCATCTGTTGCTTTTTTCCAGTATCCCAATGAGTAGAAAGATTCACCATTTTATTTTCATTGTATACAACCTTCCCTCAGAAGCTGGAATAACATGTCATCTAAGACAAATGTTTTAATGCATTTTAAATAATTTACTGTACATTTCAAAACTAATAGATTTTTATTCAAAACTCCAAAAAGTGGCACTTATGATTGAAGCTTGAAGACAAGAATTGCTGCTAGCTGGTGTTATAGTGGTATGCAACATCAAATATCATTGCACCTCCTCGTGCAATTGGATTCTCGATTTCCTCACTTGCAGACCCCAGTCAGTTTGGATTGGCACCAACATCTCCTCCACAATCTCCAATAGCACAGGTGCACCACAAGGCTGTGTGCTCGGCCCCCTGCTCTACTCACTTCACCTTTATGACTGTGTGGCTAAACACAGCTCCAAAGCTATACACAATTTTGCTGATGACACCACTGTCATAGGCCGAATCAAAGGTGGTTACAAATCAGGATATAGGAGGGTGATTGAAAATCTGGCTGAGTGGTACCACCACAACAACCCCTTAATCAATGTCAGTAAGACCAAGGAGCTGATTAGTGATTTCTGGAGGAGGAAACCAGAAGCCCATGAGCCAGTCCTCAACGATGGATCAGAAGTGGAGAGAGTCAGCAACTTCATATTCCTCAGTGTTATCATTTCAGAGGACCTATCCTGAGCCCAGCACGTAAATACAATTAGGAAGAAAGCATGGCAGCACCTCCCCTTCTTTGGAAGTTTGAGGAGAATTGGCATAACATCGAAAACTTTAACAAATTTCTATAGGTATGTGCTGGAGAGTATATTGACTGACTGCATCACAGTCAATGCCTTGAACGGAAAATCCTACAGAAAGTAGTGGATACTCCCAGCCTATCCTCCAAGAGGACCATAATCTTGTCGTGGTTTGAAGGCTTGCGTGCCTCAAAGACCTGGAGTGCTATGTTGACTGGAGCCAGAGCTTTATGTTTGGCTCTTGGTCGGGTCACCCATGCCAAACAGGTCAAAGGGTAGAGGGCAAGCTGAAAGCAAATCAGGATTAAAATCAGACTCACCTTTAATATCACAGGCATACATCATGAAATTTGTTAACTTTGGAGCAGCATTACAAAGCAATACATGATAATGGAGAGAAATATTGTATTTATTAGATGGTTAAATACGTAGTGCACAAATATGAAATTAAAAATAAACTAATGAGGTAGTGTTTGTGGATTCAACGTCCATTCAGGAATTGGATGGCAGAGAGGAAGAAGCTGCTCCTGAATCATTTTGTGTATGTGCCTTCAGGCTCCTGTACCTCTCGTCTGACAGTAACAATGAGAAGAGGGCATGTCCTGGGGTGGTGGGATTCCTTAATGATGGATGCTGCCTTTCTGAGGCACTGCTCCTTGAGGATGTCCTGGTTACTATGGAGGCTCGTGCCCATGATGGAGCTGACTAATCTTACAACTCTACAGTTTCCTTTGATCCTGTGCAGTAGCACCTCCCCCCACCCCACCTCATACCAGACAGCGATGCAGACAATTAGAACGCTCTCCACAGTACATCTGTAGAAATTGCGAGTGTTTTTGGTGACATACCACATCTCCTAATGAGATATAGCCACTGTCCTGCCTTCTTTGTAGCTGCATTGATTGTTGGGCCCAGGTTAGGTCCCCAGGGATCTTGACACCCAGGAACTTGAAACTGCTCACTCTCTCCACTTCTGATCCCTCTCTGAGGATTAGTTCGTGTTCCCTTGTCTTACCCTTCCTGAAGTCCACAATCAGCTGTTTGGTCTTACTGACAATGAGTGCAATATTGTTGCTGCGACACCACTCCACTAGCTGGTACAGAACGAGGGGTCACAGTTTGTGGATAAAGGGGAAGCCTTTTAGGACCGAGATTAGGAAAAACTTCTTCACACAGAGAGTGGTGAATCTGTGGAATTCTCTGCCACAGGAAACAGTTGAGGCCAGTACATTGGCTATATTTAAGAGGGGGTTAGATATGACCCTTGTGGCTAAAGGGATCAGGGGGTATGGAGGGAAGGCTGGTACAGGGTTCTGAGTTGGATGATCAGCCATGATCATACTGAATGGCAGTGCAGGCTCGAAGGGCCAAATGGCCTACTCCTGCACCTATTTTCTATGTTTCTACAGTACGTCTCGCTCCTTCCCGCCCTTTCGTCACCATCTGAGATTCTCCCACAAATAGTCCACCGATCCTCCAGATAAATTAACTGGGGATAATTCCAGATTCAAGGGTTCAGCTCAACCCTGACTGGTCAAACAAAACTGTTACAGAAAAAACAATGAGCGTTCTTCTATATCTATGTGCAGTGGAGTTCCTGAGTCTCCTTCTGGGACTTGCATGACTGACAGTAGTGAAAACCGTGAGGAAGCTACTGACACGGTGAAGGTAGTCGTGAGCACTGTCAGAGATGGGGGACCTTCATTGCTGCCTGAAACGGCGTAACGGGCGAAAGAGGAGGAACTCCCAGTCCATCATGGGTAAAGCCTCCTCACCATTGAGCACATCTACACAGAACGTTGTCACAGGAAACCAGCATCCGTCACTAGATTATGCTGCCTTCTCACTGCTGCCATCAGGAAGAAGGTACAGGAGCCTCAGGACTCTCACCAACAGGTTCAAGAACGTTTATTACCCCCCAACTATCAGGCTCTTGAACCAAAGGGATTAACTCCACTCAGCTTCATTCATCCCATCACTGAAAAGTTCCCACAACCTATGGACTCACTTTAAAGGACTCTTCGTCTCATGTTCTTGATATTCATTGCTTATTTATCATGATTATTTCTTTTTTCCTTTTGTATTTCCAGAGCTTGTTGTTTTTTGCACACTGGTTATCCGCACTGCTGGTGGGGGGTTGGTGTCTTTCATTGATTTTATTATCATTATTGGATTTATTGATTATGCATGCTAGAAAATGAATCTTAGGGCTGTATATGGTAACACATATGTACTTTGATAATAAAATTACATTGAACTTTTAAATCAATATTTACTCAAATTATTAACCATGAAGTGACGGCGAAAGGGTTAAATAAAATCACTCAACCAGACCTGAAGTTGGGTCTTGGCGTGAAACTTCGACTGTTTATTCATTTCCATGGATGCTGCCTGTCCTGCTGAGATCCTCCAGCATTTTGCGTGTATTACCCTGGATTCCCAGCATGTGTGTATTAGCCTGGGTTCCCATCTATTGTGTTTATAACCTGACCCTTGGCTTATATAAAGTGCTTCTTGTAATAGCTGTTGACTGTGCAATTGGTTGCGCAATCTGAAAGTATTAAGATACAAGCTAGAAAATGTGCTGTGAAGCAAAATGAAACTGAAAAGGGAAAGTGGATTTTATGTTGCATCTCTGAGGATTTACTGCCGTACCTTGCCCTTTTTAGCATTGGTCATTGCCAGTAATAAGATGCAGTTATAAATAGGAGGAGCCTTTGATGGCTCTGGGCTTGTACTCACTGAAGTTTAGAAAGTGAGGGAGAATCTCGTTGAAACCATTTAAATATTGCAAGGGCTAGATAAAGTGGAGTTGAAGAGGATATTTCCAATTGCGTGGGAGTCTAGGACCAGAGGGCACGGTAAGCTGCAGCTGCACAGTAACTGAAATTCTCCCGCGCACATAGCCTTTGTTGCCACACAGATGGAGTTTTCTTCATATAATGTTGCAATGTTCAGGCCATGTAAAAATTTTCTGCTCAGAGCAATGGCTGGTCCGCGCAGCTGTAAAACAAATGAGAGGGAACGTTGGAACACTACCTCAGTTATCAAGGGCGTCCCTTTAGAACAGAGGTGGGGAGGATCTTCTTCAGCCAGAGACTGGTGAATCTGTGGAATTCATTGCCACAGGCAAAGAGGCCAAGTCATTGGGTATATTTAAAACGGATGTTGATAAGTTCTTGATTGGTCAGGGTGTCAAAGTTCATGTGGATAAGGCAGGGGAGTAATAAATCGGCCATGATGGCATGACGGAATAGACTCAATGTGCTGATGGGCCTAATTCTGCTCCTAAGCCTTATGGTCTTTACTTCAAGAATCGTGAGTACAACATCAGAAATGAATAATTATTAGCTCCCATATCAAAAATAGAGCATTGTGTACAGTATCATCATGTACCAGCTCCATCATGGGCACTAGCCTCTTCACCATCGAGGACAGCTTCAAAAGGTGACGCTTCAAAAAGGCAGCGTCCATTGTTAAGGACCTCACCACCCAGGTCGTGCCTTCTTTTCATTACTACTGTCGAAGAGTACTGGAGACTGAAAACAAACACTCTATGTTTTAGGAACAGCTTCTTCCCCTCCACTATCACATTTCTGAACAGACAATTACGCACTATCTATCTATATATATATATATATATACACACACACTCAGTATCCACTTTGTTAGGTACGCCTGTACTTCTGGTCATTAATCTTTCATTCATTATGTGCATTATGTGCCATCTCATGACATGGATGATCATAGTCTTGCCATGACGATGATTGTTCTTGGCATTTTTTTCTGCAGAAATGGTTTTCCGTTGCCTCCTTCTGGACAGTGTCATTACAAGATGGCTGACCCCTGCCATTATGTGTCATGGGGAGAACAAACAAATTCCTTAGAGACAGCGGTTGGAACTGAATGCAGGTCGCTGGTGCTGTAATAGATTGTGCCATGGTTCTGCACGTGTATGCTTTGAAAATTATCACGGAATTGTTTCAACCTGGGAAGAAATTGGGGAGAAATGAGTTCACAATGGAGGACATCTACAAGGAGCATTGCCATAAGAAAATGGCATCCATTATCATGGACCATCATGGTTTCTTCTCGCTGTTGCCATTGGAAGGGAGGTACAGCAGACTTATGTCCCACACCACCAGGTTCAGGAACAGTTACTACACTTCAACCCACTGACTCCTGAACTAGCATGGATAACTTCAGTCTCCTCGACACTGAACTGATCACTGACTCGCTGCCAAGGACTCAACAACTCATGTTTTCAATATTTTTATTACTTATTTACTTGACTATTTTTTTTTGTATTTGTGGTTTGTCTTCATTTGCACATTGGCTGTCTGTCTGTCCTTGTTTGTGTGTGGTCTTTCTATTGTATTTCTTTCTTCTGCTGTGAATACCTGCAGGAAAATGAATCTCAGGGTATTGTATGGTGACATATACTGTATGTAGTTTGATTGTCAATTCACTTTGAACTTTAAACAATTGTCTGCTGAATTTATGTCTATTTTCCCAAATCTCTATGCCTATTATCTCAATTATGTCTATTATCTCAATCCTTTCCCTTATTACAAGAATATAAGGTCCGCGGGATTTAGAGCCACAGACCAGTAAAGCATAGAAACAGGCCCTTCAGCCCATCTAATCTGTGCTGTCTTGGACATCTTCCTAGTCTCATCTATCTCACTCCTGTACACCTCCTTGTCACGATCTGAGATTCTGCCAACAAAAGTTGTGTCACTGACGAATTTACAGATGACGATTGAGCTGTGCTTTGCCACCTGGTCATGAGTGTAGAGAGAGTAGAGCAGTGGGCTACGCGCGCACCCTTGAGGTGCACCAGCGTTGATTGTCAGTGAGGGGGAGATGTTATTTCTGACCTGCACTGCCTGTGGTGTCCCGATGAGGAAGTCAGAGATCCAGTTGCAGAGGCCCAGATTTTGATGCCTGTTGATTAAGAGGGAATAATGTTGTTGAACGCTGAGCTATAATCAATAACGTAGATACAACTGTTGTCTAGGTGGTCCCAGGTACAGTACAGAACAAGTGAGATTGCGTCTGCTGTGGTAGTAGGCAAATTGCAGCATGTCTAGGTCCTTGCTTAGACAGAAGTTAATTCTAGTCATAACTAACCATGGAGTCCAGCTATGGAGTTTTAACCACAGGTTCCATCTCTGTTCCACAAACTAGGCCAAACAAGACCTTAGTGCAAAAAAAAACATAATCAGAGACAAGCAGGAGGTGGTGCAAGAGGTTCCATTGCTGATGCAAGGTTAGGGCTGTGCAGTTCAGGAACCGATTGATTGAAGGGAAGTAGCTGTTGCTGAACCTCGTGGTGTGGGACTTTAGGCTTCCAGGAGAGAGCAAGCTGTTGGGGATCCTTCATGGTAGATGCTGCCTTCCTGAGGCACTGCCCCCTATAGGTGCTTTCAATGGTCAGGAGGTTGTGCCAATTATGGTCCAGGCTGTGTCCCACTACTCTCCGCAGCCCCTTGTGTTCCTGTGTGATGGAATTGCTGTAGCAGACCATAATTCTTTATACTTTATTGTTTCCAAACAATTGGTACTAGAATGTACAATCATCACAGCGATATTTGATTCTGCGCTTCACACTCCCTGGATTACAAGTATTAAATATTAAAAATATTAAAAATAGTTAAAATTAGTAAATATTAAAAAATTTAAATTATACATCGTAAATAGAAAATAGAAAAGGAAAAGTAAAGTAGTGCAAAAAAAACCGAGAGGCAGGTCCGGATATTTGGAGGGTACGGCCCAGATCCGGGTCAGGATCCGTTCAGCAGTCTTATCACAGTTGGAAAGAAGCTGTTCCCAAATCTGGCCGTATGAGTCTTCAAGCTCCTGAGCCTTCTCCCGGAGGGAAGAGGGACGAAAAGTGTGTTGGCTGGGTGGGTCGTGTTCTTGATTATCCTGGCAGCACTGCTCCGACAGCGTGCGGTGTAAAGTGAGTCCACGGACGGAAGATTGGTTTGTGTGATGTGCTGCGCTGTGTTCACGATCTTCTGTAGCTTCTTCCGGTCTTGGACAGAACAACTTCCATACCAGGTTCCATACAACTTGCACAATTTAACATTCAGGATACTTTCCTTTCGACAATGCATCTATGGATTTCTTTTACTATTTGGCTGACATGCCAGATCACAATATTCTTCCAAGAAGCTTACAGGAGAAAAAAGAAATCTCATTTAAATTGTAGCAAATTCTACTATGACTAATTTAAGATCTTGGAGGATTGACCTCAGCAGTAAAAAGTTTCTTGATATCCTTACCTGTCTAAGCGTAGCATAGCTCAGATGAAGTACGAGAGAGCTACTGTTGGAAGAAACACACCCATCAGGACAGACTTGTGAAGGGACACGAAACTCAAGACATAATTTTAAAAAGTCTGGTTAATTAAGTCTGAAAATCGCATTGTAGTTCCTCTTATTTATAATTATCCGGTGAGCACTTAACGTTGAAAAAAAATGTTTGTAATGCAATTGGAAATCCCCTAACTTCCCACTATCCCTAAGCTACCTTATCACAGCCAACAGTGAACAGAATTAAAAGTACTTACATCACATTAAAGGAAATATGACCTTGAGTCTGTTATTTGAATATTCCCAGAACTTAGAAGTTTTTTGCTGTATTAATCAAAATTAGTTAGCTATTAATAATTGCAAAGAGACAGTAGCTTTACCTCATAAGCACAATGCTTAACAACAGAGACATAAAATGCTGAAGGGTCTCAGCATCTATGGAAATGAATAAAACAGTCGACGTTTCGGGCCGAGACCCTTCTTCAGGACTGGAAAGGAATTTTGTTTATTTAACACAGTATGACATTAAGAAATCAATATTGTTACAGTGCCTTTATCTCCCTTTGCCGTGCTTTTCCATCTCTTTAGATTTACTAAGCAGTTGATAAATGGATGACGAGTCACAGTTGACTAATGCTTAGATGCAGTGTTCAGAAATCATGGCCTGTGTGTGACAGAGCAGAGGCCATTACTGGAGCAGCTAAATCACATTGATTTCCCTTCTTGCACCACTTGTTTAATTTATACAGTGGTTTGGTGGCAACAGCACTGAACTTCGAGATGAGTGGTCCCGAGTTCGAATCCGGCCGGCTCCTTGCATGCTTCCCTTCGGGGCTCGGTCGAGCGTTGAACTAGCAGCTCGACCTCATAAAAAACAGACAAAAATGCTAAAGAAATGGCGAGATTACTGTCTGATGCACCACAAGGCGTGGAGGAAAATTGAAAAAAAATGTATATATATGTTGTTATTATCAAAATATGTATGCAGAATACAACGCCGAGGTTTGCCTTAAAATACAGAAAACCATAGTAGTTGTTGAAGCCCCCCCCGCACGAAAAAGCAAAAGAAGCAAAACTCACAAACCCCAAGCTCCCCAACCCCTCCCTCACCCAAAAACGAAAAGATCGCCCACCTGGACAAGGCAGTTAAAACATCAAACCCCCTAACCCCCAGGTCCCTCCCACGCAAAAAACAGCAACAATAACATCAAACACCCAACCCCTCCCTCACTCAAAAACGAAAAGATCGCCCACTCAGCAACAAGAAGAAAATACAGAAAGCTGAAGGTGACCAATATAATCTACAGTCCACACTGAATATCACGTATCCCAGAATTTCAAAACATCCTCCATCAGCATCGTCAAGAGCAACAGCTCGGACTCAATCCTTCCGTGGGGCCTTCCTCCACTGAGAAGCAGCCTCCCGACCTCCAGCCCAATGTGGCATCTCATGGGGAGTGACTTCTGGTCCAGTGCAGCCTCCCTTTGGGGGCAATCTCCAGCCTTAAGCGGCCTACGATGGGGAGTGACTTCTGGCCCGATGTGACCTCTCAACCCCCAGAGCGACCGTCAACCCGGCCTCCTCCGCATTCGCCTTGATGCCTCAATCTTTCTCGATGCTTTGATCAGGAAGAAAGGGCGTTGATCATGGCCCTGTGCCCTGTCTCTGGTCTCCTGTTCGGGTCAGCTCATGCTCATGGTCCTCTCCTGGTATTTTCCTGAAGACAGCAGAGCACTAGATCACTCAATTGAACACCAGACTGTAGGTCACAGGCTCCACAGTTCTCTCTGAGTAAATAAAAGGCATAGAAAAGTTGAAATAATTGACTATCTGGAAGATGACATCCAAAGAATCGTCGCTCACTGGAGCCATCTTGCAAATATATATATGTCAATGCGAAAGGTGAAAAGTTTAAGGGGAATATGAGGGGAAACCTCCTCACTCAGAGAGTAGTGGGAGTGTGGGACAAGCTGCCAGTATTAGTGAGTTTGTAAATCTGGCGGAACAAAGAATTTTGGAAATGGTGAGGGTAGAGCACTGTGGGAAGGGTGTGGGTCAGGTGGCAGAGAAGGACTGCCAGGGGCAGTGTGGGGTGGGGTGGGGTGGTTGCAGACACGCACAATCCTGAGACATCAGGCAAAGTCATTCAATTCCTAAATGTTAAGGGTGAAAGGCGAGAAGTTTAAGGGGAACATGAGGGGACACTTCTTCACTCAGACAGTCATGAAAGTGTGGAACGAGCTGTCAGCACCAGTGGTGCGAGTGAGCTCGATTTCAACATTTAAGAGAAGTTTGGATAGGTACATGGACAGTAGGGGTGAGGAGGGCTATGGTCCCGGTGCGGAGCAGGCAGCTTAAATGTTGTGGCACAGACTAGATGGGCTGAAGGGTCTGTTTCTGTGACCCTATGATTCTATATTTGTATATAGCACAGTGCAAAAATCTTAGGCACATATATATAGCTAGGGTGCCTAAGACTTTTACACAGTACTGTATTTGTCAATGCGGCGTGGAGAGCGAATTTATAAACCTGGCGGGTATGTGTTCTCAATATTTATTGCTTATTTATTAATTTATTATTATTATTTCTTTTTTTTTGTTTTTACAGTTTGTTGCCTTTTGCACACTGATTGCACCCCCATGTGGCGCAGTCTTTCATTGATTATGTAGTGGTTATTGGATTTATTGACTATGCCCACAAGAAAATGAACCTTAGGGTAGTATACGGTGACATATACGTACTGTGCAAAAGTCTTAAGCACATATGTAAAGTCAGGGTGCCTAAGGCTTTTAAACAGTAGATGGGAGAGCGAGTTTATAAATCTGGCAGGCGCAAAGGATGTTGGGAATGGCGAGGGTGCAGCACCGTGGGAGGGGTGTAGGACAGGTGGCAGAGAAGGAGTGCCAGGGCCCAGGGGTGGTGTGGGTGCAGACACACCCAGCCCTGAGACACCGGGCAAGGTCATTTGATTCCAAACTATTGGTTTATTGATCATTACAGAATGTCTCCCCGGTGCTTCCTGCTCCCTCCCCTCTCCCTTCTCCCTTTCCCAATGATGATTCTCCTCTCCCTGCCCTCTTCCCACTCTCAGTCCACAACAGAGACCCATATCAGAATCAGGTTTATCATCACTGACATATGTCATGAAATTCGTTTTTTTTTATCTGCAGCAGGACAGTGCAATACATAAAATTACTACAGTACTGGCAAAAGTCTTAGGCACCCTAGCTATATATATGTGCCTAAGAATTTACACAGTACTGTATTTATATTATATTATAATATATGTGTAATTTATAGTATTTTTATGTATTGCACTGTAATGCTGCCACAAAACAACAAATTTCAAGGCACACAGTAAGTATGTCAATGATACCTGATTCAGATTCTGACTGCACCCTGCTCTCAAGCTAACTAGCAGACCAACACATAGTTAGCGTGGTTCCTGTATCAGAAGAGACCAGCAGGAACAAATTCTGCATCACAGTCCCTCTGATGTTTTTAGGGAGGTTTTACATTCAGTCCGACAGTTTATAAACACATTCTTCTTTTGTTAGTGCCTACTGACCTTTTATCACCACCTCAAACATGGATAAAATTGCATTTATTGTTTTGTAGCCACTGATCTAATGAAGGAAATGAGATGGCCAAATATTTAGGAGCTCAAAACCCAGCCAACATTTTCTCGAAGATAAGGAATACAAATGCTAATTATAGCATTCCTACCACTGTTCCAGACTTGCTTTGGCTGACTCGGGAGAAGCCTAGAGGCAAAACCCTGAGCTTTCCTCGTATGTCCTTACAACTTGGAACACAAAGCAGATGGTATATGGGCCAAATGTGCAAGAGCAGTGTTTGTGTTTCCACCCGAACACTGTGACTGCATTGCAAACTGCACTGCAGACTGGTCCCAGAACAAAGTAAGTTTTAGGAGTTGTTTAGCAAATGAATAAGTAAAAGGAAAAGATGAAAGATAAGCTTTGTTTGTTGTACTGCGTGTATATCAAAGCATCAAAACGTACAGTGGAATGTGAGCAACACACATCAAAGTTGCTGCTGAACGCAGCAGGCCAGGCAGCATCTCTAGGAAGAGGTACAGTCAACGTTTCGGGCCGAGACCCTTCGTCAGGACTAACTGTCCCATGATCCTCTCATATCCCTTTTGCCAATCACCTGTCCAGCTCTTGGCTCCATCCCTCCCCCTCCTGTCTTCTCCTATCATTTTGGATCTCCCCCTCCCCCTCCCACTTTCAAATCTCTTACTAGCTCTTCTTTCAGTTAGTCCTGACGAAGGGTCTCGGCCCGAAATGTCGACTGTACCTCTTCCTAGAGATGCTGCCTAGCCTGCTGCGTTCACCAGCAACTTTGATGTGTGTTGCTTGAATTTCCAGCACCTGCAGAATTCCTCGTGTTTGCGTAGTGGAATGTGACATTTGCATTAACGACCAACACAGTCCGGAGATGGGCTGGGGGCAGCCCAAAGTGTTGCCTCACTTCCAGTACCAACATAGCATGCCCACTATTATTAACCCCATGCAGCTACAGGAAGAACAGACGAACCCATAACAGACAAGGGCTGGAATTGAACCCCATTCACAGGTGCCGTAAAGCATTACGCTAACCTCTACACCACCATGCTGCAAAGATACAAACCCCACCAATTCTCTCCCTTCCCCGCGTAACCAGACTCTTTTACAACGGCAACCCTCACCAATATATTGTTTGGTATTGGTTTATTCCTGTCACATTGATACAGGGAAAAGTTTGTCTTCCATATTATTCATAGAGGTCAAATGATTACACAAGGAAAATGATCAAACAATAACAATGCAGACTAAAGTGTAACAGCTACAGAGAAAGTTCAATAAAATGCAAATCATATTGAGGTAGATTTTGAGGTCAGAAGTGCATCTTATCATACAAGAGGTCTGTTTGAGAGTCTGGCAATAGTGGTAAAGACGGTTTCTTGAGCCTTTTGGTACGTCCTTTCAAGCTTTTGTATCTCCTGCCCGATGAGAGGAGAGAGAAGAGAGAACGTCCAGAGCGGGCGGGGTCTTTGATGATGCTGGCTGCTTTACTGAGGCAACGGGAAGTGTAGACAGAGTCCAAAGAGGGGAGGCTGGTTCCTGTTATGTGATGATATGACGTACATCGCATTAACCTCAGTTTTGTGGTTTCTGCAAGGATTATATTCAAGGCCTTCTCTTCCATAAGTCAGTTCATGCCTCAGGTGATATGAAATTATCTGGGTTATCTGGGTTTTTGTTGTTAACCTGCAACTGAGACCAGCAGGAGACTGGTGTCAGCTGTTTGCTGCCTGCTCATGAGAAACTCTCATTTTGCTCTCTCACTGTCAGGAAAGGGACAGGAACTGTGTTTGTCAACACTCCAACCTTTTTACTGCAGTTTTCAGCTATTGAAGATTGGAATTGGTTTATTATTGTCACATCTACCGAGATGCAGTGAAAACTCCTCTTGCGTTCTGTTAATACAGACCAAATCATTACACAGTGCATTGAGGTAAAGCAAGGTAAAACAACAACAATGCAGAATGAAGTGTGTAACAGCTACAGAGAAGGTTCAGTGCAGGTGAACAGTGAGATGCTCGGTCATGAAGAGATAGAAGCAACACTCACAACATACTGGAGGAACTCAGCAGATCAGGCAGCATCCGTGGAAACGATCAGTCATCAGCCGGAACCCTTTGTCAGGACTGTAGACGGAAGGGGCAGAGGCCCTATAAAGAAGGTGGGGAGAGGGTGAGAAGGAGAAGGCTGGTAGGTTCCAGGTGAAAAACCAGTAAGGGGAAAGATAAACGGGTGAGGGGGGGAAAGCAGGGAGGTGATAGGCAGGAAAGGTGAAGAAGGAATAGGGGAAAGCACAATGGGTCGTAGAAGGAGGTGGAACCATGAGGGAGGTGATAGGCAGCTGGGGGAGGGGGCAGAGTGAAACTGGGATGGGGGAAGGGAGGGGGAGGGAATTACCGGAAGTTGGAGAATTCAATGTTCATACCAAGGGGCTGGAGACTACCCAGACGGTATATGAGGTGTTGCTCCTCCACCCTGAGTTTAGCCTCATCATGGCAGTAGAGGAGGCCATGTATGGACATATCCGAATGGGAATGGGAAGCAGAGTTGAAGTGGGTGGCAGCCGGGAGATCCTGTCTGTTGTGGCGGACGGAGTGGAGGTGCTCGATGAAGCGGTCCCCCAATCTGCGTCGGGTTTCACTGATGTAGAGGAGGCTGCACCGGGAGCACCGGATGCAATAGACGACCCCAACAGACTCACAAGTGAAGTGTTGCCTCACCTGGAAGGACTGTTTGGGGCCCTGAATGGTGGCAAGAGAGGAGGTGTAGGGACAGGTGTAGCACTTGTGCTTACAGGGATAAGTGCCGGGTGGGAGATCTGTGGGGAGGGACGTGTGGACCAGGGAGTCGGGGAGGGAACGATCCCTGTGGAAAGTGGAGAGGGACGGAGGGGGAAAGATGTGCTTAGTGGTGGGGTCCTGTTGAAGGTGGCGGAAGTTGCGGAGGATAATGTGCTGGATCCAGAGGCTGGTTGGGTGGTAGGTGAGGACAAGGGAAACTCTGTCCCTGTTGTGGTGACGGGAGGATGGGGTGAGAGCCGAAGTGCAGGAAATGGAGGAGATGCGGGTGAGGGCATCATTGACGACAGCAGAAGGGAAACCACGATCTTTAAAGAAAGGACATTTGAGATGTCCTGGAACAGAAAGCCTCATCCTGGGAGCAGATGCGGCGGAGATGGAGGAACTGGGAATAGGGAATGGCATTTTTGCATGTTGCAGGGTGGGAATAAAGAGGTAGGCTGTGAGGTCAATAGTCCATCTTATCACACAAGAGTTCCAATCAAGAGTCTGATAAAGCTGTCCTTGAGCCTGGTGGCATGAGCTTTCAGATTTTTGTATTTTCTGCCTGATGGGAGAAGAGAGAATGTCAGGGGTCTTTAATTAAGCAGGCTGCTTTATTGAGACAGCAAGTAGTATAGACAAAGTTCATAGAAGGGAGGTGGGTTCCTTGTTTGTTTGTTTATTTATTTATTTAGAGGTACTGTGTGGAACAGGCACTTCTGGCCCAACAAGCTGCACTACACAGCTACCCATCCAGTTAACTGAACGGCAGGAGGTAACGAGTGGGAACGAAAGGGGCTTTTCTGGTTGGCTGCCGGTGACTAGTTGTGTGCTGCAGCGGTCGATGTTGGGTCCACTTCTTTTCACGTATGTCAGTGATTTGTATGATGGAACTGATGACTTTGTGGCCCAAGTTTGCAGACGATACAGAGATAGGTGGAGGGACAGGTGGTGTTGAGGAAGCAGGGTGTCTGGAGACGGACTTAGACAGATGGGGGGACGGGAAAAGAAGTGACAGATGGAATATAATGTAGGGAAGTGCAAGGTCATGTCCTTTGACAGAAGGAATAAAAACTTGGACTATTTTCTAAATGGGGAGAAAATTCAGAACTCAGAGGTGCAGAGGGACTTGGATTCGTGTAGGATTCACTGAAGATTAGCATTCAGGTTGAGTTGGCGGTAAGGAAGGTAAATACAATGTTAGAATTCATTTCGAGAGGACTAGAATACGAAAGCAAGGATGTTATGCTAAGGCTTTACAAGGCATTGGTTAGACCACACTTGGCACATAGTGAGCAGTTTTGGGCCCCTTTATCTAAGAAAAGATGTGCTGGCATTGGAGTGGGTCCAGAGGAGGTTCATGAGAATGATTCTAGGAATGAAAGGGTTAACATATAAGGAGCATTTCATGGCTTTGAGCCTGTACTCACTGGTGTTTAGAAGAATAAGGGGAGATCTCATTGAAACCGATCGAATGTTGGAAGGTCTGACCAGAGTGGATATGGAGAGGATGTTTCCTATGGTGGGGGAGTCTCAGGCCAGAGGACATGGCATCAGAATTAACAGTTGTCCATCTAGAACAGAGATGAGGAAAACTTTCTTTAGCCCGGGGGTGGTGAATCTGCGGAATTATTGCCACTGATCGCTGTGGAAGCCAAATCATTGGGTATGTTTAAGGAGGAGGTCGATTAACCACAGTGTCAAAGGTTACGGGGTTAAGGCAGGAGAATTGGGTTGAGGGTGATAATGAATCAGCCATGATTGAATGATGGAGCAGACTCAAGGGGCCAAATAGATGGATAGATAGATAGATAGATACTCTGTTGACCCCAGAGGAAATTACAGTGTCATAGTAGCATTACAAGTACACAGATATACAAATATTAGAAGAAAAGTAAGAAAGAATAAAAAATAAGTTACTTCAAAAACAAGATGTACAGGATTTACAAGTCAAAGCTTACAAGATTTCCAAGTTCACACTGATAAGATGGTAGTGCAAGAATTACTTTAATTTAACATAGTAATGGGTGTACATTCACACTGTCCAGATAGGAAGTGATGGTAGTATTGCACTGGGTGTCCATGATAGCAGGGTGTGGTAAACAGAGCTAAACAAAGATTAAACAGAGCTCTGGTAAACAGGTGTTTATAACAGTCTAACAGGAGGGAGTATCACTTCTCCCAGCTATAGGTTGACTCATTATAGACACCAATGGCTGAGGGTAAGAATGTCCTCATGTAGTGCTCTTTGGAGCAGTGCAGTTGTCTTAGTCTATTACTGAACGTGCTCCTCTGTTCAGCCAAGGTGGCATGCAGAACATGAGAAACATTGTCCAGAATTGTCAGGATCTTTGTTCTACCCCAGCCTCACTTCAGAATAGCCTAATTCTGCTCCTATGCCTTATGGTCTTAACCCTAGCCTAATCACAGGACAATTTACAATGACCACTTAACCTATTAACCAGTATATCTTTGGACTGTGGGAGGAAACCAGAGCACCCAGAGGAAACCCACGCACACATGGGAAGGAAAATACAATCTGCCTACAGAGGACCCTGGATTCAAATTCCAAACTCCGATGTCACAAGTTGTAAAAGTGGGGCGCTAACCACTAGGTTGCCATAGCGACCCTGCGCTGTGTTATACAAGACAATGAAGGGGAAGAAAACTATGAAACCAGACATTAGTGCAAAATCATAATTGGGAACAGGTCCATGGTAGAATGTTAGGGGTGGCTGGGGTCTTTGATTATGCTGGCTGCTCTAATGAGCCTGCAAGAAAGATAGAAAAGTAAAGATTAATTTCTAGAATAGAAAATTCATAAAGGTAAATAAAGAAATTATTCTTTGGCCCTTGCCTTTGAGCAGAACTGAGGGGTATAGATAGGGTAAGTGCAAAGAGGCTTTTTTCCATCGAGGTTGGGTGGGACTACAACTAGAGGTCATGGGTTAAGGGTGAAAGATGAAAAGTTTAAGGGGAACATGAGGGGAATTTTCTTCACTCAGAGAGTGATGAGAGTGAGGAGTGAGCTGCCAGTGCAAGTGGCAGATGTGATTTTGATTTTAATGTTCAAGAGAAGTTTGGATAGGTGCATGGATAGGAGGGGTATGGAGGGCTATGGACTGGGTGCAGGTCGATGGGAGTAGGCAGTTTAAATGGTTCAGCACAGACTGAGTGGCCAAAGAACCTGTTTCTGTGCTGTTGTTTTCTATGACTCTGTGACTCTAATTTATCCAACTCATGGCCACTTAAAGGTACAACTGTCCATCTGCACGTTAATACAAATATCTAATCAACCAAACATGTCACGGCAACTCAATGCATAAAGGTATGCAGACATGGTCATGAGATTCAGTTGTTGTTCAGACCAAACATCAGAATGGGGAACGAATGTGATCTAAGTGACTTTGACCATGAAATGATTGTTGGTGCCAGGTGGGGTGGTTTGAGTATTTCAGAAACTGCTAATTTCCTGGGATTTTCATACACAACAGTCTCTAGAGTGTACAGAGAATGGTACGTTACAACAGTGGTGTGCAGAAGAGCATCTCTGTATGCACCACCTGTCGAACCTTGAAGTTGATGGGCTACAGCAGCAGAAGACCACAAACATACTTTATACTTTATACTTTATTGTCACCAAACAATTGGTACTAGAACGTACAATCATCACAGCGATATTTGATTCTGCACTTCACACTCCCTGGATTACAAATGTTAAATATTAAAAATAGTTAAAATTAGTAAATATTAAAAATTTAAGTTATAAATCATAAATAGAAAATAGAAAAATGAGAAGTAAGGTAGTGCAAAAAAACCGAGAGGCAGGTCCGGATATTAGGAGGGTACGGCCCAGATCCAGGTCAGGATCCGTTCAGCAGTCTTATCACGGTTGGAAAGAAGCTGTTCCCAAATCTGTCCATACTAGTCTTCAAGCTCCTGAACATTCTCCCGGAGGGAAGAGGGATGAAAAGTCTGTTGGCTGGGTGGATCGTGTCCTTGATTATCCTGGCAGCACTGCTCCGACAGCGTGCGGTGTAAAGAGAGTCCACGGACGGAAGATTGGTTTGTGTGATGTGCTGCGCCGTGTTCATGATCTTCTGCAGCTTCTTTCGGTCTTGGACAGGACAACTTCCATACCAGGTTGTGATGCACCCCAGAAGAATGCTTTCTACGGTGCATTTATAAAAATTACAGGAGGTACCTAATAAAGTGGCCACCAAACGTATAAGTAGTGTAAAGGCAGGAGAGGTGATTGCTTCAATACTAATCATGATTAGTTCAAGTTGCCTGTGCATGAGAAGTTAATCCGATGGGAAAGCTGATTGTTGCAGGGAATATGGTGTTTCAGTGGTTTGAAGTGGGATGTCAAATGATGGAATTTCCAGGAATCTAACCAACAAGAGATTTAGGATGGGAAATTAATAGCGATCATGCCAGCAACACCCACATCAGGACAATGAATATAGAAAACAAATAATTTGCAGCTTTAGACATGTCTCCATTATGAGTCAGAATTTCATTTTATTGTAAACTAGTCTGACCCTAAGGGATCATATCTCATCATAGTTTATTAAAGGAGTGTGAGCAATGTTGCCAGGTAAGTCTTGTCTCACTAGATTTAAGGCAGCAAGCAATAATTAGCTGTTATTACAGAGTTTCTTAAAGTGTTACTGGTTGAGGAATGTTAAAATAAAATCCCATTAATTTTACATTTATTTCCAGGACATGTTTTCCTTCTTTTTTCAAAAGTTATTTTAAAATGGCAAATATATCGTGAGGGTGGTGAGGGTGGGGTGGTGTTGTTCTTGTTGCCATTTGTAGATCCATTTTTTGAGGGGGTGGGGTTGATCTTCTTATTGCAGTTTGTGAGATTTGTTTTTTTTGTCGCACTCAGGGGGTGGTTGTTGATTTTCTTTGAACGGCTTCCCTTTGTTTCATGGCTGTCTGGAGAAGATGAATCTCAGAGTTGTGTACATCCTTTGATCATAAATGTACTTTGAACTCTTCGTTATGCCTTTTTTCTGTTCCAACAATATTTTTCTGTCTTCGATCCACTGTATTAATCCAGAATAAGTACACAGGTACAAATACACAGAGAAATGTGAGCATGTAGCATCAGCTTACATAAAGTTTCATAAGTTTTCAGCAAAGGAAGAAGGATTTCATTTGCCTAGAGCAGCTTCGCCATAGAACAAAAGTCCACAGTAGTGTGGTGGTGACCGCGATGATATTACAGCTTGTGGTGTCAGAGTTCAGAGTTCAGTTCTGACGCTGTCTGTAAGGAGTTTGTACGTTCTCCCCGTGAATGCATGGGTTTTCTCCGAGTACCCCAGGTCCCTCCCGCAGTCCAGCGATGTAGCAGTTAGTTGGTTAATTGGTCATCATAAATTGTCCTGTGATCAGTCTACGGTTAAAGAGATGGGACTGCTGGGCAGTGCAGCTTGTTGGGCCAGAAGGGCCTCTTCCACGCTGTATCTCTAAATTAAAAATAAATAAGTAAATAAGAGTGCTGAGAGAATATATAGAAGTTTGGTTCCATTGACTTCAAGATCAAGATTTGAGATTATTTGTCACTTCCACATCGAAACATACATGGAAAAATATGCATTGTTTGCATTGAAAACCAACTCACTGGGGGAATCCCTCAAGTGTCACTACACAGCGCAGACACACAGGCATTGCACCACCAACCTCGTAGAAGATTCGTAGACCCGGGGCTCTAGCCAATGGGCTTCGATTCCCAGGCTTCTGATCCGATCCTTGGGCCTTAATCCTTGGCATCAACCCAGAAGAAGTCATTCAGGACAATGTTCTACCCTGTATTGTCCACCATTTTGCTCTCAGTCAGAGGGACCTTGGTGTTGAGATTGTGACTGTTGAGTTAGGAATCTACACCTATTTCCAGTGACAGTGACCCTGCACTTGATGGCACTCTCTTCCGTGAGTGAAAATATGGGAACGCAGAGACAAATATCTGAAAACGTTGAAACGTGCAGTGAAATGTGTCAATTCAGTCAAGAACTAACACAATCTGGGGAAGTGCTGTGAGTAGCCCACATGTCACCATTATAGCATTCCCACAACTTACTAACTAACCCTAGCCTGTACATCTTTTTGCAAAGTGGGAGGAAACCAGGGCAGCCCAAGGAAATACCTGTAATCACCAGGAGAACTTTCAAACTCCTTACAGACAGTGATGGGAATTGAACCCCGATATTACAGCTGGTGCTGCAAAACAATTACCCTAACCGTGACGCTACCGTGTGGCGGAGTAATTGGAACCCCCATTCGTTCCCTGCATTTGATTTAACTATCTCCACATTTAAAATGCCCAAAGATTCAGGCTACACACTACCTTTTCAACAAGATGGATCTGGCTGGCTATCCATAGCTCACCTTATCATGTCCTGTTGATGGGACATACAGAAATCCTACGGCCCCCCTACCTCAGGCGGAAGTATCATTGGTCCGAACCCAACACAATCTAAAGATATACCCTTTGCCCAATTTGGCCCAGGAAAGGCTACCCGTGGATCAACAGCATCGCTGTAACTTTCAGAAGCTCTGCTAAAACTTCCCCTTCTTCCACATTTACATCAAAACTTTTCCCTGACCACACACATGAAGATGGAGCATTAGACGGGAAGGTCTAACTGATGGGAAATGCTGATCTCCGCGCTTTTTGGAAGTTGTGTGGGTGTAACATTTTCCAGCACACATTTTCATGGCTCCAACACTGTACAAAGGTCACCAATATCATAAGTGCAGACCACTATGGCCACAAAAAGAGAAATAGTGTATGAGATCATGAAAAGGCAATGTAACTTCATTGGACATGGGATTAGGAAAGAGGAGTTGGAATGTACGGTAATGATGGGAAATATTGAAGGGAAGAAAGCAAGAGGAAGACAAAGACAAATGATGATGGAGACAGCAGCCAGAGAACTGGAAATGAATACCAGTGAATTGATCCACTTGTCCCGAAACAGGAATGTGTGGGCCATGGCAGTCAAAGCTCAAACTGGGCACGGCACCTGATGATGATGATGCAGTGTCACAAAAGGCTTAATCAAAGTTCAAAGTAAATTTTATTATCTAAGTACATATATGTCACCTTATTCAACCCTGAGATTCATTTTCTTGCAGCTTATTCAACCAATCTATAGAATAGTGACAATAACAGAATCAATGAATGATAACTAGGGATTTCAACCAGAGTACCGAAGACGACGAACTGTGCAAATGCCAAAAAGCAGAAACAATCATGTAAATTAGATTAGATTAGATTATGAGGACACGCAGTCCTCTTTTATTGTCATTTAGTAATGCATGCATTAAGAAATGATACAATATTCTTCCGGTGTGATATCACAAAAACATAAGACAGACCAAGACTGAAAAACTAACAAAAACCACATAATTATAACATATAGTTACAATAGTGAACAATACCATAACTTGATGAAGAACAGGCCATGGCACAGTAAAAAAGTTCAAAGTCTCTCAAATGTCCCATATCTCACGCAGATGGGAGAAGGAAGAAAACTCTCCCTGCCATGCCCGACCACAGTCCGACTCTGAGTAGTCTGAAAACTTCGAGCCTCCGATCAGCCCTTCGACACCGAGTACCGAGCACCATCTCTATCCGAATGATTCGACCTCAGCCTCGGTCGCCAGCAACAGGCAAAGCCAGGGGTTTTGGGGCCTTCTCTCCGGAGATTCTCGATCACCCAGTAACAGCGAACCGGTGTTTCAGAAATTTCTCCAGAGGTTCCTCTGTGCTTTCATCTCTGTCTCCATCAAGTCAGAATTGTCCATGGCCCCTATTTAACAGAAACGACATCATTTCACTGGAGAGCTGCGCGCACGCGTCGCGCCGCCGTCTTCTCCTCCCGCCGAATAAGCAATAAATATCGAGAACATGAAATGAAGAGTCCTTGAAAGTGAATCCATAGATTGTGGGAATACTTCAATAACTGGGCGAGTGAAGTTGAGTGAAGTTATCTCCATATTGAAGAGCCTGATGGTTGAGGGATAATAAATGTTCCTGAGCTTAGTGGTCCAAGTCATAAGGCTCTTGTACCTTCTTCCTGATGGCAGCAGCAAGAAGAGAGCATGTCCTAGGGGTGGGGGGGGGTCCCTGATGATGGAAGCTAACACAAGCAACAGAGTCAATGAACAACATACAAAATACTGGGGGATCTCAGCAGGTCAGGCAGCGTCTGAGGAGAGGAATAAATAGTCAACATTTCAGGCTGAGACCCTTCATCAGGACTGGCCCTAAAGGATCTTGGATGAAGGTCAACTGTTAGTTCCTCTCCATAGATATTGCTTGACCTGCTGAGTTCCTCCAGCATTTTATGCGTGTTGCTCTGGATTTCCAGCATCTGCAGATTCTCATGTGTTCAGGGCCAATGAGTGTATTTTCAAATGTTCTATCACTGCAGTCAGACCTGCTAAAGTCACACGTTTATCTTCTCACCCTCTCATTCATAATTCATACCGAAAACGTACTTGATTTACCATTGCCTCACACACTTCTCCCTGCTGCAAGCTGCAGACATAAGGAGTGGGCGAGAGGGAAGGAGTGCAGGAATTGAGGAACAGTAGTTTTTCAGATACAGAATTAGAATCGGGTTTACTATCACTGACGTATGTTGTGAAATTTGTTTTCGGTATCACAGCAGTACAAGACATAAAAATAAGTATAAGTTATAAACAAAAGATGCAAAAGTGGAATGGTGTGGAAGTAAACACAAAATACTCTGCAGATGCTGGGGTCAAAGCAACACTCACAACACACTGGAGGAACTCAGCAGGTCAGGCAGCATCCATGGAAAAGATGAGTCCTGACGAAGGGTTCCGGCCCGAAACGTCGACTGATCTTTTCCACTGATGCTGCCCGACCTGCTGAGTTCCTCCAGCATGTTGTGAATGGTGTGGAAGTGCCTGTGCTCATGAACTGTTCAGAAAGTTATTTGCTCTGACGATGACTTTCTGTGGGTTGCACCTGGACTTCTTGTAGGGTTCTTGATCGCTGGTCTTAAATGCCACAGATCTAACCCTCAGCAGGCTGCAAATCCCCTGGTTCATCCAAGGCTTCCGGTTGTGTACAGTCTAGGCAGTGAGGGTGGCCGGGTGGAGATGTATCACTGAGGCCAGGCACACAGCCTCTGAAGAATATTGATAATGGCTGGGGTCACCCGTCTTGTCAAGATTCTGCCCAAAAAAAAGGCAATGGCAAACCGCTTCTATAGAAAAAATGGCCATAGAAAGAACGTGATTGCCCACGTCATACAACACAACACATAATGAATGAACTAGGCAGTGAGGGACTGTCCACACCTTCCCTTCCCCTGCTCCATGCACTGCTGATCTCTAGTCCTTGCTTGATGAATAGTGACAAGGAATGTTGTCTTACTTTGGCAACGCTGCCCAGCAAAATGCCTACGTAAATCCTGAGAAAGGTTCCACTGCTTTTTGTGGATTCAGCCAGAGTGGGCCAAGCAGTGGGTCTGTCATTCCAAGGATCAGCTATACAAGGATGTATGTATGTCCAGTGAGGAAAAGTTTTCACCATTGACTCAGAGTTGGGTGCCAGTGGCAGTTCAGATATTTTCACTCAGAAGAGCTGGGTGTTGAAGGTGTACATGATATATGTATTGTACTGGGAAGGAGGTATAGGAGCCTTAGGTCCCACACTATCAGAGTCAAGAATAGTTATTACTCTCCAACCATCAAGCTCCTAAAGCAGAGTGGAAAACTTCACTCACCTCAACTCTGAACTGATTTCACAGTCTACAGACTCACTTTCGAGGACTTGACAACTCAAGTTCTCAATATTATTTATTTATTATTATTATTGGGGTTTTTTACATTTGATTAATTTGTCTTTTGCACATTGTCAGTCTTGATTTGCGTGTGGTTATTCATTGATTCTTTTGTCTGAATCAGAATCAGAGTCTGGTTTAATATCACCAGCATGTGTCATGAAATTTGTTGTCTTTGCAGCAACAGTACATAGCAATACATAATAATAGAAAAAAAGCATGCAAAACATATATATAATAGTTGAATAAATAGTACAAAAATAGAAATAAAGAAGTCATGAGGTAGTGTTCATGGATTCAATGTCCATTCAGATATCGGATGGCAGAGGGGAAGAGGCTGTTCCTGAATCGCTGAGTGTGTGCCTTCAGGTTCCTATACCTCCTTCCTGATGGTAGCAATGAGGACAAGGCATGACCTGGATGACAGGGGTCCTTAATGATGGACGCCGCCTTTTTGAGACATCGCTTCTTCAAGATATCCTGGATGCTAAGGAGGCTAGAACCCATGATGGAGCTGACTAAGTTTGCAGCTCTCTGCAGCTTTAATCCTGTGCAGTAGCCCACCCCCTCCCCCCAGATCAGATGGTGATGCAAACAGTTAGAACGCTCTCCACAGCACATCTGTAGAAATTTGAGAGTGTTTTGGTGACATACCAAATCTCCTTAAACTCCTAATGAAATATAGTCACTGTTATGCCTGCTTTGTAGCTGCATCAATATATAGGACCCAGGATAGATCCTCAGACATATTGACACCCAGGAACTTGTATCTCTTTGTTCTACTGTGGATGCCTGCAAGAGAATGATCCTCAGGGATATACGGTGACATATGTATACTTCTGTAATAAATTTACTTTGAACTTTGACTGGTACTAAATTATAAGGACATTAAGTCTCCTTTAGTCCTTGAAAAGGGTTGATTCCTGTTCCACATTTAGTACCACAATGCAATTTTTGTCCTTTACGAAAATGAATTTTTCTCAGAAAATGGGAAACAAGGACGAAATGATGTAAGTTCAAAATGAGAGTGTAAACATTAAAAATGATGCAACTTCTTCATGTAGAGGGTGGTATGTGCAATACTGTTCAAAATTCTTAGGCACCCTCTCTGTATATCTGTGCCTAGAACTTTTGCACAGTACTCTATGAAGAGTGAGCTGTTGGGTAAAGTAAATGAGCCAGGGAACATAACAGTTAAAGGATATTTGGATAAGTACATGAAGAGGAAAAGTTTAGAAGACTACAGACCAAATGCAGGTCAATGGGACAACTTAGGGTTAGCATAGACCAGTTGGGCCGAAGGACCTGTTTCCATGCTGTATAATTCTATGACTCTAAAATGGGAAGGCAGCATGAGACAATGAACTTTCTGTCTGCTCCATCTCCATCGCAATACCTGAATTTCCTTGTCCAGTCTCACTCCTGCTTTCTCAATTGGGATACTGGATTCTTTTTAGGCATCGCTGAAGGGTGTCATGTCCCATATTCAAACAGCATGCCCTTGTCCAATAGAATTTCAAGATTGAAGCATAGGTTAGTAACGCACGCAGAACGATGGAGGAACTCAACTGGTCAGGCAGCATCTATGGAAATGAGTAGACAATCAATATTGCAGGCTGAGACCCTTCTTCAGGATCTGGATGACCCGAAACATCAACTGTCTATTCACTTCCGTAGACGCTGCCTGACCTGCTGAGTTCCTCCATCATTTTGTGTGCTTTGCTTTGGATTTCCAGCATCTGCAGCATTGCTCGTGTTCGCATAGAATAGCAGTAGGAATGCGATCACGAGGATCGAGTATGATATTTTCCCAAGGGGTTATTCACTTAATGGAGAACGCCTGTGCATGCCTCGCTTAACGTGGGGAGGCTGACGCATGGACAGCCGCCGCACGGCTCTCGACAGATCTGAGTCAGGCTCCAGGGGCATGGAAAACAAGATGGCTGGGGATCCTTCACTACTGCAGCCTTCCTCCGCCCTCACTGCCATTGCGATACATCATCACCTTCCAGCAGCTCCACCGTTGAGGTCTTGGCGCATAGAATAGAGTCTACTATAAACTCTAATGTGTCATGCATTTGCTTTCTAATATCAGAGGGGTACTGTTTAAATATTCCTGAAATTATTTTCCTGAGTTTTTTCAGGTTCATAAACTAGAGGGACTACAACTAGAGGTCATGGGTTAAGGGTGAATGGTGAAATGTTTAAACTGCCTAGTCCCACCTATCTGCACACGGACCATAGCCATTCAATCTCCTCCCATCCATGTACCTATCCAAGGTTCTCCTGAATGTTGAAATCAACCTCGCACTCACCACTTGCATTTTTGTGAACCTGCTTTGAACTCTCTCCAAGATAAGGGCCTTTCTAAGCCAAGGGTCCCAAAACTGCTCACAATACTCCAAGAGAGGCCTCACCAGGAAAGTCCCAACATTGCAACCTTGCTTTTATATTCTAGTTCTTTGTCATGAAGTTTGTTGCTTTATGGCAGCAGTACAGTGCTATACATAGAAAATTAGAATCAGAATCAGGTTTATTATCACTGGCATATATTGTGAAATACAGTATGAGGTTTTGTGACAGCAGTACAGTGCAATAGATAAAAAACCATAAACTACAATAAGAAATATATAAAAAAATAAGTATTGCAAAAAGTGAGTTACTTTTCATGGTCTGTTCAGAGATCTGAAGGTGGAGGGGAAATTGTTCCCAAGACATTGACTGTGTATGCTCATACTCTTCTACCTCTTCCCTGACATAAAGGGCATGGCCTGGATGGGGAGGGTCCTTAAGGACAGATCCAGCTTCTTGAGACACCGCCTTATGAAGATGTCCTCGATGGTGGGGAGACTAGTGCCCGTGATGGAGCTGCTTGAGTCTTCAACCATCTGCAGCTTCTTCCCATCCTGTTCATTGGAGCCTCCATCCCAGACAGTAACGCAAATAGTCAGAATCTTCTTCTCAGTATGTCTATAGAAACTTACTAGAGTCCTTGGTGACATACCAAATCACCTCAAACTGCTGATGAGATATAGCCACTAGCATACCTCCTTCAGAGACAGGGAGGCACGGTAGCGTAGTGGTTAGCACAATGCTTCACAATACCAGTTCATTTCCCGCCACTGCCCGTGAGGAGTCCGTAGGTTCTCTCCATGACCACGTGAGTTTCTTCCTGGTGTTCTGGTTTCCTTTCACAGTCCAAAGCCGTACCAATTGGTAGGTTAGTTGATCATTGTAAACTGTCCCATGATTAAGGTAAGATTAGATCAGTGGATTGCTGAGCAGTACAGCTCGAGGCGCCAAAAGGGTCTACTCCACACTGTACGTCAGTAGATAAGTAAAAAATCAAGATGCAAAACTCAGATTTAGATAAACCTTAAATTCCACCCGTCTGAAACAGAAAATATCATCTGTGTGATGATCAATATCATCTATGTGCTGGTCAATATCATCTGTGTGATGGTCAATATCATCAGTGTGATGGTCAATATCATCTGCATTGAAGGGGGGCAAAGCTGTTGGAATACCTGCCTTAAACCTCCAGGCATCTGGGCTTGGTCATAGAGTCGTAGAGAAGTACAGCACAGAGACGTGACCTTCAGCCCATCTAGTCCATGCCGAAAACATTTAAACTGCCTGCTCCCATTGATCTGCTCCAGAGTCATAGCCCTCCATACCACTACCATCCATCTACCTATCCAAACTTCTCTTAAATGTTGAAATCAAGCTCGCGTGCACACAACACTCCAAATTAGGCCTCAGCAACTTCTTATACAATTTCAACATAACATCCCATTTCCTATACTCAATACATTGATTTATGAAGGCCACTGTGCCAAATGCTTTCTTTATGACCCTATCTGCCTGTGACACCACTTTCAACAAATTATGGACCTCTATTCCCAGATGCCTTTGTTCTACAGCACTCCTCAGTGCCCTACCGTTCATTGTATAAGAGCTACTCTACTGAAGAGCAACACCTCACACTTTCATCTCCCATTTTTCAGCCCATTTTTCCAGCTGGTGCATATTCCTCTGCAAGCCATGACATCCACTATAACCCGTATCTTGGTGTCATCCACAAATCTGCTGATCCAGTTAACCACATTATATCATCCAGATCATTGGTATAGATGAGCAACAACAATGGACCCAGCACCGGTCTTGGCACTCCACTGTTCACAGGCCTCCAGTCATCTGCTACCACTCTCCAGCTTCTTCCGCAAAGCTTAACCTGACCGTGTGGAATTTGCCTCCAGTGCTATCTGTGTGGAATTTGCACACTATCCCTATCACAGCACGGGTTTTCCCCAAGAAATCCAGCTTCCACCCGCTTAACAAAGACTTGTGAGCTGGTGGGTTAATTAACCTCTCGAGTGCTGATAGGTGCCAAACCGGGGAGCTGTCCATGGGAATGTGGGGAGAATAGACCACAGGGAAAGCCAGTAGGGACTAGGATTGTTCTGTCAGCTGGCATGGACTCAGTGGGCAGACTGGCCTCCTACGTCACAGGGAAATATGAGAAAATGTTCTTACCTCAGTCCCCCTTCACCTCTCACAATACACAAAAACTACAATGAACTGTCAGGTCAGCAGAATTGGCTATTGGCTACAGCCCACCATCACTGCAGGATTTGTATGTGTTCAGGACAAAGAAGCAGGCAGGAAAATTCATTGCATATGCTACCCACACAACAAGTGCATTTTCTAAAAGCTCCTTTCTGGAAAGTGCTATAATCATCATCAACAACATCATTACGTGCTACGTCGTATGACGTAGGTGATCATGGTCTTTTCTCTATCCATGACCAAGATCGTTCTTGGCGAATTTTTTGACAGAATTTGTTTTCCATTGCGTTCTTCTGGACAGTGTCTTTACAAGATGGGTGACCTCAGCCATTATTGATACACTTCAGAGATTGTCTGCTTGGTGTCAGTGGTAGCAGA
Source organism: Mobula birostris (assembly GCF_030028105.1). Lineage (NCBI taxonomy): Eukaryota > Metazoa > Chordata > Chondrichthyes > Myliobatiformes > Myliobatidae > Mobula > Mobula birostris. The sequence continues at coordinate 10,833,910 of NC_092395.1, read as the reverse complement.
ACCAAGACCTGTGATTAGCACCAGCCGCTCATACGACCATCCCATGGCTTCACTTGACGCAGATCGGGGGGCTAAGTTGGTGCTACAGCTGGCCCAAGGGTAACCTGCAGGCTAGGGGAAGGAAGGAGCGCCTTACACCTCCTTCGGTAGAGACGTGTCTCCACCCTGCCAACCTAAAGTGCTGTTGGGCTATTAAAACAAAAACTTCACATCATCTTAAAAGTTTCTTCCCCAAGGTAGTTAAACTGATCAACCATTCTAGTTAGCCCCCACCCCTCTCTATCTATACCCCATCACTGCACTGTAAACACTTTAAACTATTGTTTAAAAATGTTGTTACCATTGTAAATACATGCTGAAATTTATTTATGCATATTTTGTTTCATATCTGTGCTTCAATCTCCAATGTTACTTTTTACATCATTCTTTATTCTTCATAATAATTGAATGTTGTTTTTGTTTCATGTTGCATCCTGATCAACATATTACAGCAAGTTACTCATACTTTATAAATGTATTGTAAATGGCCAATAAAGCTGAATTTTGATCCTTAATCGTCGATCCTAATTTTCTATTCAAGGATGTCATTTATGTTTGTTTTGGGGTTTTTAATTCTCACTGCTACAATATCCTACTGACTATTAACTATACAGAGAAAATGTACAAGGATGGTGGCCGGAACCTGAGGAGCTGAGTTATGGGGAGAGGTTGAACAGGTTAGAGCTTTATACCCTAGAGTGTAGGAGAATGCCAAGAGGAGATTTGATATAGGCATACAAAATCAAGGGGGGTATAGATAGGGTAACTGCAAATAGTCATTTTCCACTGAGTTCAGGTGAGACTGGAACTAGATATCATGGGTTAAGGGTGAAAGGGGAAGAGGGGGAACTTCACTCAGAGGGTGGTGAGAGTGTGGAACAAGCTGCCAGCGGAAGTTGTGGTGCAGGTTCAATTTCAACATTTCAGAGAAATTTAGATAGTGACATGGATGGGAGTGTGTTGGAGAGAAATTTAGGTAATTACATGGATGGGAGTGTTTTGGAGAGCTATGGTCCAAGTTGCAGATCAATGGGACTAGGCACAATAATAGTTTACCGTGGACTAAGTGGGCTGAAGGGCCTGTTTCTGTGCTGTACTACTCTACAAATGGGCTGAGGGGCCTGTTTCTGTGCTGTACTATATAAATGGGCTGAAGGGCCTGTGTCTGTGCTGTACTACTCTATAAATGGGCTGAAGGGCCTGTTTCTGTGCTGTACTACTCTATAAATGGGCTGAAGGCCCTGTTTCTGTGCTGTACTATATAATGGGCTGAAGGGCCTGTTTCTGTGCTGTACTACTCTATAAATGGGCTGAAGGGCCTGTTTCTGTGCTGTAGTGCTCCATAACTCTGTGTCTCTATGAGAAGTGTTTGCAGTACAGTGGAATCTCTAAAGCCTCGATTATTCAGAGTCGACCATGGATGTTGCATCCCAGCTGTCTGGATACACAAGCCAGGGCAGTCTGAAATGGGGAGCAAGCTGTTGCCCATGTGGCAGGCTGGCCCTCTCCATGTATCTGATGCATCCAAAGGAACGGCAGAAACCGGTACAGTTTGGCACCAGCCGTGTTGCAGGAGTTGCCAGTCAGTATTGAACTCAACATAGGCCTGACATAGGGACTCAAACTCTGGATTCTTCCCTCAGGGTTGACTCCTGAAGCCTTCCCCAGGAATAGGTGTAGCTGCAAGGCAGTGGAGGTTGGAGATCGGAGTTTCCCTTCTCCTAGATGAACTGCCAATTACAGCTGAGGAGCCCATCTGCCCGAAGCAACTAGTTTTAAGGCACCAGTAACCCGCCTTTGCCCCTTCTTCCCTGTCAGTAGAAACTGTTCCACCAGGCTTAGTAGCTAGGCCACAAGTGAAGGCCAGGAGCTGGACTTGGTTGTCAGAGGCTATTTGAGGCGCATGCCATTGGGAGCAATTAATAGGTAGTGGGAGCTTGTCCCCGTTATCACCACCACCCCCCCCCCCAGCTATAACAACATTAAGGAACAGTGGAATAAAGACACTATAAATGGAGCTTGGATCCACAAGCACAGCAGTCACATGGAAAGCTCTCTGTGTGACACATCTGCAGTTGAAACAAATGCTTTTTTGTGACAAAGTATGTTGGAATCTAAATAAAACTGTCTTTGTAAACTTTACAAATAGTGTATTCAACATCACAAGCCTTTGATTACAGTGAGGATACGTGCCAGCCATTTTGTGTAAAAGAGCAAGCAACGGTGATGTGAGTAAATCAGAGGGTGTGATATCCCATTGCTGCCATGTATGGCAAATTGATCTCTTGGTAAAATAAAAATTAATTAGGCAACATCATTGTGTATGTTCTTAGTATTCGCACTGGTGTGTTGTGCAGCCTTTCTGTGGGCATTTTGAGAAAGGGGAGCAGCATGGTAGGTTAACAGTTAGGTTAGGATGCCGGTGAATATTGGTAGTTCGGGTTGAGGTGTTTGACTTTGTGGTGTTCGCCGAACTTGGCGATTAACTTGCAGATGTTTCATCACCAGTCAAGGTCATATCCTCAGTGCAATTGTTGGTGCTTCTCTCTGAAAGTACTTGCATTTATATAGCCCCCCACCCCCCACCGTTCACTTGCCTCACTCCTGAGCATACTCACCAACTGCATCTCAGTGTGGTATGGCAATTGTCCCGTATCAGACCGCAAAGCACTTCAGCGTGTGGTGAAAACTGCCCAACGGATTATCGGCACCCAATTGCCCACCATTGAGAGCATCTACCATAAACGCTGCCTGGGCAGGACGAAAAGCATTATCAGGGATGCATCTCACCCTAAGCATCGACATTTTACTCTCCTCCCAGCCAATAGGCGCTACAGGAGCCTCCGCTCCCGCACCAGCAGACACAGGAAGAGCTTTTTCCCTGAGGCTGTGACCCTGCTGAACCTCACATCACAGCGCTAAGCAGTATTGCACCCATATTGTACTGTCTCAGTACTTTTATATCTGTATGCTGTAGCACTTAATTTTTATTCGCAGTTATTTTGTAAATAACACTATTCTTTGCATTTCTGGTCAGATGTTAACTGCATTTCATTGGCTTTGTATCTGTACTCAGCACAATGACAATAAAGTTAAATCTAATCTAATCTAATTTAATTGCCTACCCCTTCAATTGACCTTTAACTTCTATTGGCTCATGGGGTTCATAAGTAGCGCCTATTTCTAACAGTTAGTTAACACTATTATAGTGTCAATGACAGGTTTTATTACAGCCACTGCTGTAGCAGTTAATTGTTTACATGAGTGTAATTCATGAGGGGTGACAATACATCTCCATCAAAGGAAGTATAAGCCACTCCTTCCCTCCTCTGGCCTACAGGTCACCCTAGGGCAAGGTGTAGCACCTGCTTAGCTCGCTACCCCCCATTTGGGGTCATGTGGGGTCATGGGTGCAGGTTGTGGATGGTCGTATGAGCAGCTGGTGCATATCACAAGTCCTGGTTACTCACCGACGCCAGGCAGACAATCTCTGAAGAGTGCCGATAATGGCTGAGGTCACTCATCTTGTAAAGACGCTGCCCAGAAGGCAATGGCAAACCACTTCTGTAAAGAAATTTGCCAAGAACAATCATGTTCATGGACAGACCATGATCGCCTACGCCATCGGTCCCCAACCACCAGGCCCCGGACCGGTACCGGGCCGCAAAGCACGTGCTACCGGACCGTGAGGAAACCTTTCCTCATTCCCTGTCACGCACTGTTGAGTTTGAACACACGCGGGGTCATTACCCGCGCATCATCCATGTCAGCGCGGGAAGAAGATCAACTCCTCGAGCTTGCAAATGACGGCGGGCTGAAAAGTATGTTTGACATAACATCTCTGCCAGCATTCCGGATCAAAGTCAAGGCTAAATATCCTGAGATAGCCACGAAAGCACTGAAAACATTGCTTCCATTTCCAACATATCTCTGCAATGAATGCAACGAAAACTAAACTGCGGAATAGACTGGACATAAGGAAACCCCTTCGAGTATCGCAGTCTCCCATCACCCCTCGATGGCACCGTGTTGTTGCAGGGAACAAGTATTCAGCCCAGGGCTCCCACTGATTCAGCGATATTGGTGTGTTGCAATGATTTTATATGTTCATACAGGGAAAATATGCGCTGTGTGTTTAATATCCAAATGTTACTTGAAATGTTATGATGCTATTGACTTATAAGTGACTTATATAACCATACAACAATTACAGCATGGAAACAGGCGATCTCTGCCCTTCAAGTCCATGCTGAGCGCTACTCTCACCTAGTCCCACCGACCTGCACTCAGCCCATAACCCTCCATTCCTTTCCTGTCCATATAGCTATCCAATTTTTCTTTAAATGATAATATCGTACCTGCCTCTACCACTTCTACTGGAAGTTCGTTCAACACTTACTTCAAGCTCCCCTGTCCTCCCCTGATAATTGACTTGTCACTATATTCATGCCAGGAAAATATGCGCTGTGTGTTTAATATTAAATTCGTTAGATAAACCCTTTTAGAAATGAAATTGAGTGTATTAGCCACTTATCACCTATATTCTGGTCGTGATTAACCCCCCCGCCCCCGAACAGAATCGCCAAAAACAATTTGCAGAGAAAAATCGGCACGTACACGCATGCGCAAGGCTTCATGGTCATAGTAGTCTTTCTCGGGGTAAACACAACGTAATTAACTGCTACTCTTGTCTGTTGGCAACCGTACCACCACCCCCCCTGGGTCAGCTGGTCTTCAAGAGTATTGTCAATATTAAACCGGTCCGCAGTACAAAAAAGGTTGGGGACCCCTGGCCTACGCCATACGACACGGCACATAATGATAATGATGATGATGAGTGTAATTGGGCAACAACATGAGCTCATTGGGCCAGAAGGTTCCGTAACCGTGCTGTATTTCTAAATAATAAATAAATAAATGACAATACGGACAGCCCAGTGTACGAGTGTTTTCTTTTACCGTTGTAGGTGCTTTATTTCCTTGGTAGCTACTTATTGAGCATTCATTGAGAAACATGGATGAAATGACTAGACATCAATCCCACAGCAGCACCAGCAATATTATTGATTTATTATAGTCTAGTGTAGTATAAATAAAGAATTATACTGTACTGCTGCCACAAAACAACACATTTCATGACATTCACTCAGTGGCAACTTTATTATATACCTCCTGTACCTAATAAAGTGGCTACCGAGTGACCGTTCATGATCTTTGGCCATTGTAGCCCATCCACTTCAAAGTCCGACATGTTGTGTGTTCAGAGATGCTCTTCTGCACACCACTGTTGTGATGCGTGGTCGTTTGAGTTACTGTCGCCTTCTGTCAGCTTGAGCCAGTCTGGTCAATCTCCTCTGACCTCCCTCATTAACAAGGCATTTTTGCCCACAGAACTGCCACTAACTGGATGTTTTTTTGTTTTTCGCACCACTCTCTGTAGAGGCTGCTGGGCATGAAAATCCCAGATCAGCAGTTTCTGAGATACTCAGACCACCCTGTCTGGCACCAACAACCATTCCACGGTCAAAGTCACTTAGATCACATTTCTTCTATATTCTGATCTTTGGTCTGAACAACAACTGAACCCCTTGACCATTTCTGCATGCTTTTTTGCATCAAGTTGCTGCCACATGTTTGGTTGATTAGATACTTGTGTTAATTAGCAGGTGTAACTAATAAAGTGGCCACTGAGTGTATTTTTATGATTCTTATTGTAATTTAATATATATTGTATGTATTGCAATGAACTGCTGCCACAAAACAACAAATTTCATGACATATGTCAGTGACAATAAACCTGATTCAGATTCTGACATTTCAAGGAGGCGGATCCATTAATATGTTTTTAAGGGAAGCTTGTTATGGTGCTAAACGCAGGTGTCGAAAACAAAGCCTCATCCTCCGATACTGTCAGCCAAGTCATTTCAAGAAACGCTAAAGCGATAACATCAAATAGCATCAGAACAGTTTTGTTTGTTGTTGTACATGCAAATTGGCTGCGAAAATTCTCACACTTCAGTCTAGTTGCTGACCGGATCCTCCAATTTAATTTCTAATATGACTTTCGGTTGAAGGGAATTCACCCTGCAAACTTGTTTTAGCTATTCTCGGATTGTAGGCGACCACACAAAGGTAAAGGTTACAGAATAATTTGCAACTGTAACTGCCGCTTTAAAGGTCAAACATGGTCTTACATAGGACCAGTGGGCACAGCCTCAGAATAGAAGATCATCGCTGTAGGTCAGAGATGAGGAGGTATCTCTTTAGCCAGATGACAGTGAATGTGTGGAATTCACCACCACAAACCCAATGACATGGCTGTGGAGGCCAAGGCACAGGGTATATTTAAAACAAAGGTTGATTAGTAAAGGCAGCCTTTCTCAACCCTTTTGCCCTGGAGGAACCATTGAAATAATTTTCATGTTTCAGGGAGCCCCTGCATAAAAATTATTATATTTCTCAGCTCACAGTACTTTAGCATGATCAGTAAGTTGTAGATATAATAATCTAAATATAATTATCAATGCTCTTTTGAGTAGAGAATGAATTTTTAGCTAGTCTTTCTGGAAAAAAGTTAGCTTACCTTTCTTGAAATTAATCTCTTTCTTTCCCTTTTATAAATTTTAAAAACTCATAGGGCAAACAATAAATTCCTCAATTCTGCGTGGAACTTGAGATAAGAAAACACGGATTTCACTTTCAACTGAAATGAGAGGATTCTTATCCTTGCTCTTGATGTTTGTTAAACAAGAAAAAGCTTGCTCACACATGTAAGAAGTTGAAAACTGCAGCACAATGTTCATTGCTTTCTTATAAAAGGCAGGATACTCTTCTTTCACAGAAGTCCAGAACTTGTCCAGGGGCAGGTCAGTAAATCTCATCTTGAGTGCAGCTCCCAAAGTTCTTCCTCTTCTCTCAAAGGCAAGTTCTCAGGCTGAGCAGAAGATTCAGAGAAAGGGTCCCTCACCCAGTCATACACTTGTCTTGAAAGGGAGGAAAAGTACTGTTCAACTTTGTTCTGCGGTTCTTCCAGGTAGTTTTCAATAAGACTCAAGACTTTCTGATATCCTTCCTCACTCTCAGCCCAAGCAGCAGTGGAAACATTTCAAGATTTCCTTTTGCAACATGATTTTTCCAAAGATTAAGTTTCCTTTTAAATCCAAGAATTTTGTCACTGGAAGTCAAAACATTTCCCCCAGGGCCTTGCAGAGACATGTTCAACTGATTCATATGATGAAAAATGTCTGCTAATTAGGCTAGTTTCTACAGCCATTCTTCATCTTCAAAGCACTCACCAAAATCTGGCCGACTATTTTTTTAAAAGTACCCCGCAATTCTCCTCTCAGCTCAAACACTCTGCTGAGAACACTTCCTCTGCTAGGCCACTGGATTTCTGTATGTAGCAGGATACTGGTGTGTTCTTTATCCAGCTTTTCACAGCTTTTTAAACATTCTCAAGTGAACTGGTCTTAAAGCTACTAAATAACTTTCTTCCTGAACTTTCTTACTGAGTGTGACTTTATTTTCAAAGCTTTAATCTGTTTGTTTTGCGATTCCAAAAGTCACTTAAAATAATCGGCACTTTTACATGTCATACGGCTGTGATTTGTAGTTAAGTGCCTTTCCAATTTTGCTGGAGCCATTGTTATATTTGTAAATTGTTTGCCACAGACCAGGCACAATGGAATAGGACAACTTGGATTGCCAGTCCATGTAAAACTCATTGATAAGTAGCTTTCATTGTAAGGACAGACTTTTATGTGTCCATTGTTCCTCTAGTGCAGTGAAATGACTGACAAGATTGTAATTCTCATCATTAACCTTGTCAGAATTGTCCGTAGGCCTAGGCATAGAATCCTCTTCTTCCATCTCACACCTCCTCTTCAAAAGTCGCCACACTGGACCATCTTTAGGATGAAAATTTCCCTCCAATTTTCTATGACACTGTTAGTTGGTTTGCTCCCGTAAATTAGTCAGCGGTGCATGAGGGGAAGCTGTGGGAGGTAATTCAGGAGGGAGAGGCTGACATCACAGTTCGATTTGGGCGACTCCATTCAATGCTCAGACAACACACTTCACACTAATCATCAGCCTACCATCCTCCCCTCCGTGGAATGCAGAGTTATCAATTATCAACAGCCTCCCACGTCAAAAACTGAGAATGGACTCAACCAAATAAAACCAGTCCTACTGCTCACTGCCGTACCGGGCTGAGAGACCTCCAACGGGGCTATTTGGTCACTGCCCACCACCGTGAGCGCTAGCATTGCGCTTCATGTGAAGCTCAAAAAACAATGTTTATCTTTCTTAATCAGAATCTCTCATGGAACCCTTAGAACCCTGGTTGAGAAACCCTGCGTTAGGGTGTCAAAGGTTATGGGGAGAAGTCAGGAGAATGGTGGTGAGAGGGAAAATAATTCGGCCATTACAGAATGGGTTGAATGGCCTAGTTTAGATCCTATGTCTTATGGTCTTATAGGTTAGAATTAGAACTATGTCCATGGACTCAATAGCTGCACATACAAACTTTCTGTTTCAAAAGGAAGCAAATAGCGGTTAACGTTTTTCAAGATAATTTAAAGGAAATACTTGAGGGTAGGAACTGGGTTTGCAACTTCAATGTCTGTTCACTATCTTACACCTTAGCCGGATTTCATTTCTTTCTGTCTCAGTGTTTGCTTTTGGTTTTTCACTTGGAAAAGAAGTGAGAAGAGGGTTTCGTCCTACGTGGCAGCATCTTGCTGCGTGGGCTGTGTGGCGAGACAGTGCATCCCTCCACATCCTTGGCAACATTATCATATTCTTCCCCATTAGTTACACTTCCAACATCTGTGTGTGTGTGAGTGTCTGTGTATTTCCATGTGCAAGTATGTGTATCCGTGTGTGCACTTGTCTGCGTGTGTATGCAACCATATGTGTATGTTCAACCTTCAAAGCTCAAAGTACATTTATTATCCAAGTATTTATGCATTATGTGGCGCGTGGCCAAGTGGTTAGGGTGTTGGGCTCACAATCTGAAGGTCATGGGTTCAAGCCTCGGCCAATGTAGCGTGCTGTGTCTTTGAGCAAGGCGCTTAACCACACACTGCTCTAGTCCACCCAGCTGGAAATGTGCACCGGCAAAATGCCAGGGGTTAACCTCACGATAGACTGGCGTCCTATCCGGGGTGGTTGGGAGGGGGGGGGGAGTCTCGTACTCTCAGTCGCTTCACGCCACAGAAACCAGTATAAGCACCGGCCTGATGGGCCACAAAGGCTCGGGACAGACTTTGACTAAATGTTCGCATTATAAGACCTTCAGATTCATCTCCTTACAACCAGCCACAAAACAAAGAAACCCCAAAGAACCCACTAAAAAAAAGAAAACCATCAAACACCCAACGTGCAGAGAAACAAAAAAAAATCATGCAAACAAAAAAGTAAGCAAACAACATTCAGAACGAAAGTGAGTCCATAGATACGAAGCCTGGAGCAGGCCGCAGGTACAGCCTCAATTCAACACAAAGCCGAGTAAATGTCACAGAAGAGCAAGCAGGACCGTCCTGACCCTCACCTCTTGTACCGACACCCTGCCTTTTCGGTCCAGCTGGCCCAGCGTTTAAATTATCCAAACATTGGGTCTTTCCTCTCACTAGGACCCAGGCCTGTGTCACATCGATACACTCTGAGCCTGGACCCCACTGCCACATTTCGGCCCATACCCAACTTCTTCAAATCAGCCTGGCACTTTGATCGATTAATCTTGAAATTCCAGCATCTGCAGATTTCCTCGTGTTCACTCTTCACTCTTGGTTTAGGTAGATGGGCGTTGAATCTGCCTCTTCTCCACCCCAGCTTTGCTCTGCTCTGCTCACCCTGACTTCTTCTCGAACACGGGTCTGTGCGCATGTATGCATGTTCGTGTGTGCTTGCTTCTGTGCACTGGAGGGTATGATAAGATAGAAAAGAAAATGACAAGGATTCAAGGATTTGTTTACTTAGTCTTAGCTTTAGCTAACCATTACCAGAGCAACTGGAGGAAATGACCAATTGAATGACTGCTACACAACATCCTCTTCTCCAACCAGGAAAAAGGAGCCAGCTGTCAGTTCTACATTGACGACACCCGTGTCTGTCTTTATGTTGTTACATCTGATACCTCTGTAATTTGTCCTATTTCTGAACTTGGGTGACCCAGACTTGACTTGACGCATGAAACTTAAAATTTTCACTGCCTGTATAAATCACTACGATCCTTATCAGAGATCTTGAGCCTATGTCACAAAGAAAATGTTTCTGCATTTCGTCCACTTCTCCCTCTGCTACACACGCTCAGTGGCCACTAGTAGGTACACTTGTACACAAGCTTGTTAGTGCAAATATCTCAAACACGAGGAATTCTGCAGATGCTGGAAATTCAAGCAACACACATCAAAGTTGCTGATGAATGCAGCAGGCCAGGCAGCATCTCTAGGAAGAGGTAGAGTCGATGTTTCGGGCCGAGACCCTTCGACAGGACTAACTGAAAGAAGAGCTAGTAAGAAATTTGAAAGTGGGTGGAGGGGGAGATCCAAAATGATAGGAGAAGACAGGAGGGGGAGGGATGGAGCCAAGAGCTGGACAGGTGATTGGCAAAAGGGATATGAGAGGATCATGGAACAGGAGGCCCAGGGAGAAAGAAAAGGGGGAGGGGGGAAAAAACCCAGAGGATGGGCAAGGGGTATAGTGAGAGGGACAGAGGGAGAAAAAGGAGAGAGAGAAAAAGAATGTGTGTGTATAAATAAATAGCGGATGGGGTACAAGGGGGAGGTGGGGCATTAGTGGAAGTTTGAGAAGTCAATGTTCATGCCATCAGGTTGGAGGTTACCCAGACAGAATATAAGGTATTGTTCCTCCAACCTGAGTGTGGCCTCATCTTTACAGTAGAGGAGGCCATGGATAGACATATCAGAATGGGAATGGGACCTGGAATTAAAATGTGTGGCCACTGGGAGATACCAAATATCCAATCAGCCAATCATGTGGCAGCAAGTCAATTCATAAAAGCATGCAGACATAGTCAAGAGGTTCAGACTAACCTTTCAGAATGGGAAAGAAATGTGATCTAAGTAACTTTGATCATGGAATGACTGTTGGTGCCAGATAGGATGGTTTGAGTATCTCAGAAACTGCTGATCTCCGGGGATTCTCATGCACAACAGTCGTTAGAGTTTACAGAGAATGGTGTGAAAAACAAAACAAAAAGCAACCAGCAATTCTGTGTAAGAAAAGTCAGTCAGAGGAGAATGGCCGGACTGGTTCAAGCTGACAGGAAGGCAATAGAAGCTCAAATAACATGTGTTACAACAGTGGTGTGCAGAAGAACTTCTCTGAATGCACATTACGTCAGACCTTGAAGTGGATGGACTACAGCAGCAGAAGACAACGGACATACGCTCAGTGGCCACTTTATTAGAGATAGCAGGTATCTGATAAAGTGGCCAAGGAATGTATGTTGGTGTTCTGCACACTGCTGCATGAACGCCAGTCCCCTGTCCTTCAGGGTTTCAGACCTGACCTTCCAAGCCCCACATCTTTGCCCAGACAAGGTCTCAACAATCAGCACAGTGCTCATGTTGAGGGAACTGAAACACAGGCTGACATAGATCAACTGTGGCACAGAGATGAGAAAGTACACAGGAAGGGAAGGACTGATTCCAAGTGAGGATGTTGGTTGACCTTTTGGTTAAAGGCACATTTACTGACACTGCTTTTAAATTTTGGCTAGACTGATATAAAGTCTGACAACTTTAGCCGTCATAGAAATGAGTTACTGTAAAGATAGTGACAGAGCACAAGTTAAGTGATTACTGATTTCTGTCACATCACACACCCAAACTACTGGCATGCTCAGCACCACGCTCTGTGTCAAAGAGGAAATACTATGTTTTTAAAGAGGAAATGTAACAATACTGCATAATAGCATGGTCTCAAAACTACAGCTGAAACTTTCATTTTGAACAGGGAGGAATCTTTCACAAGTTACTGGCATCCAGTTTGCAAAGAGGCCCTCAGTGTTGTGGTACAGCGGCAGGTCGGAGGGATTGACAAAACTGACCATGCGGCGACAGTTGTCACCCTGAAAGAACGGGTAGTTAGTTTGTTATTGTCACATGCACGTTGAAAGGGAAACAAAAACAGAACGCAGAATTTAATGTTACAGTTAAAGAGTAGTGCAGGTGGACAATAGGGTGAGATCAGTAGGGAGACTGAACTCACCTTTAACATAGGAGAGGTTTATAACAGCAGGATAGAAGCCGTCCATGCTGGTGGTACGTGATGTCAAGCCTTTATAGGTTCTGCCCCATGAAATCGTGGGGGGATTTAGTGAAGAGAGAGAATGATGGGGTGGGAGAGGCCTTTGATTATGTTGGTGGTCTTCCCGGGCAGCGGAAAACAGATGGAGGGAAAGTCATTGTCAGATAATTGACAAGGCAGCATGATGACTTTGCACTTGTCACACCACCAGGTTCAGGAGCAGTTATTGACTTCGCAACCAACAGGCTCCTGAGCCAGCGTGGACGACTTCACTCAGCTCAACGCTGAACCTACAGACTCACTTGCAAGGACGCTGCAATTTATTTATTTATTTTATTTGCACAGTCTTTTGCACTTTGGTTGTTGGTCAGTATTTATTTTGGTACAGTCTTTCATGTAAGTGCCTTCGAGAAAATCAATCTCAAGTGAATATACGGCCACATATAAGTAATTTTTTTTAGATTATGAAGACACGCAGTCCTCTTTTATTGTCATTTAGTAATGCATGCATTAAGAAATGATATAATATTTCCTCCGGTGTGATATCACAAAACACAGGACAGACTAAGACTGAAAAAACTAACAAAACCACATAATTATAACATATAGTTACAACAGTGCAACAATACCATAACTTGATGAAGAAGTCCATGAGCACAGTAAAAAGTTCAAAGTCTCTCAAATGTCCCACATCTCACGCAGACGGGAGAAGGAAGAAAAACTCTCCCTGCCATGCCCGACCACAATCTGTCTCTGAGTCATCCGAAAACTTCGAGCCTCCGAATCAGCTCTCCGACACCGTGTACTGAGCACCATCTCTGTCCGAACGATTCAACCTCAATCTTGGTCGCCAACAGCAGGCAAAGCCAAGGATTTTGAGGCCTACCCTCCGGAAGATTCCCGAACGACAGCAGCGAATGAGCGTTTCAGAAATTTCTCCAGATGTTCCTCTGTGCTTTCACATCCATCTCCATCAAATCAGAATTGTCCACGGCCCCTATTTAACAGATACAATATCATTTTTCACCGGAGGGCTGCGCACGCGCAGCGTGCTGCTCTCTCTCCTCCCGCCCTAATTTGATAATAAATTTACTTTGACTTTGAATTGAGACTCCAAAGGTCTGTTGGCACTGAAGTAGGGGGCCTCATTGTTTCTGGTATAGAAGATGCAGTGGGGCAAGGTGTGAGATAATGTCCAGGCAAGGGTAGTTTACAGACAGTATGCAGTCAACCATTTAAGTGAAGGACAGCTCTTGACCAGCACAGCTTCCATTTACACAGCAGGGGACCAGAGCCATGTGGCAAACTAAGTCAGGATCAGAATGCAAATGAAGGATTGACACTTACCAAAGGCCAGTTACTTTACTGATTCTGAAGTATTTTTGGCCTTTAACATGAAGATTCTGTCGGCTATTAATGCCTCTATTATCACAGTGTGATTGAAATTTGAATTCCTGACCTGGAACAGTCCTACATGAGGAGATAAGAGGGGTGGAGTAAACTTCAAGTGACTGTAAACTTGAACACAGCAAATCAGCTGCCGATTTGACAATCATCCCGTGTAGGCAGATTCAAAGCATGATTAGAAAATGCTGAACAGAAAGAATGGAGTTAAGAACTGAGATCAGCTGTTAGAGAATGATCTTTTTAACTTGTCATCTGAAAAATATATGAAATAGCTCATGATTAAATAAGAAAAAGAATCAAAAGTTGGGGCACACAGTTGGGTAGGGGTTAACTCAACGTTTTAAGCACAGTGACTGGGGTACAACTCCTGCTGATATCTGTAAGGAGCTTGTTCATTCCCTCCCCGGCCGCACGGGTTTTCTCTGTTTGCTCCGGTTTCCTCCCATATTCCAAAAGCATACAGGTTAGGATTAGGATTCGTGAATTGTGGGCATGCTATGCTTGTACCAGAAGCATGGCAACACTTGCATCTCTAGGACGAGGTACAGTCGACGTTTCAGGCCGAGACCCTTTGTCAGGCTGACTTCATTTGCGGTCTGCCCCCAGCACACCTTTGGAATGTGTCAGTCATTGACACAAGTGACGCATTTCACTGAACGTGCAACAAGTAAAACCTTAACAAGTTAAAAATACTGCATACAAAAAAAAACTTCTCTAAATCCCTCTAAGAGTTTAAAATATGTTCTCCTAAGGTTTAAACCTAAATTTATAGGCCTACACCTTCATCAGTACACTGTCTCCCTGAAAGCTGATGCTGCTCAAATGAAGTCAGCCTGACAAAGGGTCTCGGCCCGAAACGTCGACTGTACCTCGTCCTAGAGATGCTGCCTGACCTGCTGCGTTCACCAGCAACTTTGATGTGTGTTGCTTGAATTTCCAGCATCTGCAGAATTCCTCACGTTTGCTGCTCAAATGAAAGTTGTTTGAATGTAAGTTATCAAGATTCACACAGACAGCAGCCAGGGTCGGGATTGAACCCTGGTCCTTTGCACTCTGAGAAACGAACTGTGCTGCTGCTCTCCTCTAACTGAGCCATGGTGTTGCATGCAGAGTTACCTAAATCAGACTCTCAGTCGCCCTCCTCCTGCCCTTCCAACTGAAGAGGCCAGAAATACCAACCAAAAAAAAAAGAAGAGGTGGTTCCATGCTCATCAGATCGGAAATTTTGTTTATTTATTTATTTATTGGGATGCAGCGTGGAATAGACCCTTCTGGACCTTCAATTACCTTGAATGGAAAAGAATTTTAGAATCCTGCCTGCTTGTACTCCTTCCCCTCCCCCACACCTTCTCGTTCAAACTTCTCCCCCCTACTTTTCCAGTCCTGATGAAATATCTCAGTCCGAAATGTCATCTGTTTATTCTCCTCCACAGACGTTGCCTGACAAGCTGATATCCTCTAGCATTTTGTGTGCACGTGTTGTTCTGGAGTTCCAGAATCACTTGTGTTCATAACTCTAATCCAGACCATCCTTTCAATTTTGTGTTAACATGTTATACTTGTGCTCAGAAACAAAATGATCCTGACCTGCCTTATTAAAATAAACTCTCCAATTACATCTTCTCCTTTCCTGCAAAAGTTATGTTTCATTGCTATTGATTCTATATGTCTGGAAACACTTGCACAAGTGTCGATGCCCTTGTTTTTGATTTCAGATACTCAATGGCAACAAATTTCATTGACCTGAACGCCATTTGATTCTTCCCAGACGCTCTGTGGCAGATCAGTAGCGCTAAGCATGTGAAATAATGAGGCTGCCCATTGGTACTAAAATTCTTTTCCATTCAAGGTAATTGAATTTCAAAAACTGTGTACATTTTGCAGAGGCTCATACATTGCTGTAATCATGTCTCCCATCCAAGGACAGATTTGTATTTATAATCAACTCTGAATTTCCCAAATCCCTTCACAGCAAATAAATTATTTTGAGGTTTTAACGGAAGAAACGGCATTCACACAAAAAAAGATTCCTCATATGGGTGGTACGGTAGCTTAGTCGTTAGTGCAAAATTAATACAGCTCCAGCTTCAATTCCCACCACTGTCTGTAAGGAGTTTGTACATTGTGTGCATTTACTATTCCAATAGTATTTGAGTAATCTTCCATATATACTGTAAATATATTGATTGATTCGCATTCTTGTTTGTGTAAATAATTAATGATGGGTTATATGTAAAACTATGTTAATTGCATTCATCGTCACATTACCATGAGATATGTGTGCGCCTCGCTTAAAATAAAGACGAAGTTTCGCCCGCATTTCGGACTCCCGTCGTTTGAATTAATTTAATGTCTTGAAGTTACAAAACTTAACAGTACGTTCTCCCCATGACTGTGTGGGTTTCCTTCACATGACTGTGTGGATTTCCTCCACGTGCTCCAGTTTCCTCCCACATTCCAAAGACATATTGATTAGTAGGTTAATTGGTCACAGGGGTGTAATTGGACGGTGTGGACTCATTGGGCCAGGAAGGCCTGTTACCCTGCTGTATCTCTGAATAAAATAGTCTCAAAATAAAACGTGATTCCGAGTAGATCATCTGCCTTAGTACTGTTGGTTGCGAGAAATATTAAGCAGCGCGATGCTATTACAGCCCAGGGCATTGCAGAGTTCAGAGTTCAATTCCAGCGCTGTTCTGTAGTGAATCTCTGTACGTCCTCCCTGTGCAATGCATGGGTTTTCTCCAGGTCCTCCAGTTTCCTCCACAGTTCAAAGACGTCCTGGGTAGGTTAATTGGTCGTTGGAAATTGTCCCATGATTAGGTTAAGGTTAAGCAGGGTTGTGGGGTTGCTGGAGTGGCTTGGTTTGTAGGGCCAGACAGTCTTACTCGGTACTGTATCATTAAATAAATTATTAAATAAAAAATTATCATAATTCAGATTCCTTGCAGTGGATGTGATCTATATGGATTTTAGTAAGGCATTTGACAAGGTTCCACACGGTAGGCTTATTCAGAAAATCAGAAGGCATGGGATCCAGGGAAGTTTGGCCAGGTGGATTCAGAATTGGCTTGCCTGCAGAAGGCAGAGGGTCGTGGTGGAGGGAGTACATTCGGATTGGAGGGTTGTGACTGGTGGTGTCCCACAAAGATCTGTTCTGTGACCTCTACTTTTCGTGATTTTTATTAATGACCTGGATGTGGGAGTAGAAGGGTGGGTTGGCAAGTTTGCAGATGACACAAAGGTTGGTGGTGTTGTAGATAGCGTAGAGGATTGTCAAAGATTGCAGAGAGACATTGATAGGATGCTGAAGTGGGCTGAGAAGTAGCAGATGGAGTTCAACCTGGAGAAGTGTGAGGTGGTACACTTTGGAAGGACAAACTCCAAGGCAGAGTACAAAGTAAATGGCAGGGTACTTGGTAGTGTGGAGGAGCAGAGGGATCTGGGGGTACATGTCCACAGATCCCTGAAAGTTGAAAAGAGTAGGGTAGTTAAGAAAGCTTATGTAGTGTTAGCTTTCATAAGTCGAGGGATAGAGTTTAAGAGTCGCGAGGTAATAATGCAGCTCTATAAGACTCTGGTTAGGCCACACTTGGAGCACTGTAATCACAAAATACTCTGCAGATGCTGGGGTCAAATCAACACTCACAACACGCTGAAGGAACTCAGCAGGTCGGGCAGCATCCGTGGAAACGATCAGTCAATGTTTCCGGCCAGAACTCTTCGTCAGGACTGAAGTGGGAAGGGGCAGAGGCCCTATAAAGAAGGTGGGGGGAGGGTGGGAAGGAGAAGGCTGGTAGGTTCCAGGTGAAAAACCAGTAAGGGGAAAGATAAAGGGGTGGGGGAGGGGAAGCAGGGAGGGGATAGGCAGGAAAGGTGAAGAAGGAATAGGGGAAAACACAATGGGTAGTAGAAGGAGGTGGAACCATGAGGGAGGTGATAGGCAGCTGGGGGAGGGGGCAGTGAAATAGGGATAGTAGGGATAGGGGAAGGGAGGGGGAGGGAATTACCGGAAGTTGGAGAACTCCATGTTCATACCAAGGGGCTGGAGACTACCTAGACAGTATATGAGGTGTTGCTCCTCCAACTTGAGTTTAGCCTCATCATGGCAGTAGAGGAGGCCATGTGTGGACATACCCGAATGGGAATGGGAAGCAGAGTTCAAGTGGGTGGCAACCGGGAGATCCTGTCTGTTGTGGCAGAACTATGTCCAGTCCTGGTCACCTCACTATAGGAAGGATGTGGAAGCGTTGGAAAGGGCACAGAGAAGACTTACCAGGATGCTGCCTGGTTTAGAGAGTGTGCATTATGATCAGAGATTAAGGGAGCTAGGGCTTTATTCTTTGGGGAGAAGGAGGTTGAGAGGAGACATGATAGAGGTATACAAGATAATAAGAGGAATAGATAGAGTGGATAGCCAGCGCCTCTTCCCCAGGGCACCACTGCTCAATACAAGAGGACATGGCTTTAAGGTAAGTGGTGGGAAGTTCTAGGGGGATATTAGAGGAAGATTTTTTTACTCAGAGAGTGGTTGGTGCATGGAATGCACTGCCTGAGTCAGTGGTGGAGGCAGATACACTAGTGAAGTTTAAGAGACTACTAGACAGGTATATGGAGGAATTTAAGGTGGGGATTATATGGGAGGCAGGGTTTGAGGGTCGGCACAACATTGTGGGCTGAAGGGCCTGTACTTTGCCGTACTATTCTATGTTCTATGATTCATTTATTTCTCATGCACATCGAAACATACAGTGAAATGAGTAGTTTGCGTTAACAACCAACGCAACCTGAGAATGCGCTGGGGGCAGCCTTATTGGCACCAAACATTCTGGTGCCAACATAGCATGTCCACAACGTTCATCAGAACAACACAGACGACAATAACAGAACAACAACAACAACAGCAAAGCAAGCACTGTTCCTCCCTCCCAAACCCTTACACACACAGACAGTCCCTCAACCTCGGGACAGGCATCTCCTGGGCAGTCTCCAATTAACTCATGGACTTGCAGACATTAGGCCTCTGACTTCACCAATGGACTTTCAGACTCGTAGAGCCAGAGATTCGGCCATGCGCTTTGACTTCTGGACTCAGTAACTTCAGTCCTTAATCTTCTTTTATCGACCCCAGGATTAGCCAATGACAAGACACTGAACTCCAGGCCTCGAACTCCAGATTCACTGACTTATCAACCTAGGGGTGTACTGGCTCTCGTGCCTCATGGCTGCATAGGCCTTCGATCACGGAACCCTCCCAGACAGCTCTCATTCTCACTGGTCTTCGCCCACAGCACTTGCCAACCCAACATCCATCCACAGGGATTGCTGGTCTTCGTCCCCAGAGTGATCCAACCTGAAGTCCATACTTAATTCTAACTTCCCTCATCCCTGTCTATAAACCTCAACCTGACTCCTAACTCCCTGCTCTGTCCCCAAAACAATCTTAAAAAATAATTACGGCTGAGCCACAGCCTTGACAGACATCTCAGCTCATGCCATCTATACCACTTAACTCATTGTTTTTGGGTCTCATTGTGTTAATCTGCATACAATCCACATTTTTCTTCTGAATGGTGTCTCTGAAGCTATGACCTTGATATACTGTAATTACCAAATGTAAATGCCTCATAGAGTCATACAGGCCAAAAAACAGGCCCGTCAGCCCATCTGGTCTGTGCCAAACCACTTAAACTGCCGACTCCCATCGACCTGCACTGGGATCATCTCCCTCCATACCCCTACCATCCATATACCTATCCAAACTTCCCTTAAACATTGAAATCGAGCTCCTATTCACCATTTTTGCTGGCATCTCATTCCACACTCTCGTGACCCTCTGAGTGAAGAAGTTTCCCTTCAAGTTCCCCTTAAGCTTTTCACCTTTCATCCTTAACCCATGACCTCTAGTTGTAGTCCCACCCAACCTCGGTGGGAAAAGCCTACTTGCATTTACCCTACCTCATAATTTTGGATATCAAATCTCCTCTCAATCTTCTATGTTCCAAGGAATAAAGTCCTAACCTATTCAACCTTTCCTTATAACTCATATCTGCCAGACCCAGCAATATCCTTGTAAATTTTCTCTGTGCTCTCTGCCTCAGCTGGAATCTCTTTCCTGAAACTTTCTTCCTCCCTTTCCTCCTCGAAGACACTCAGTGAAACCCATACCTTTGATCAAGTGGGTTGCTGTGAGCAACCTGTCAGAAGTAACGCTGAGTACAAGGAGATCCAAATGGCAAGGCACCAAATTAGATGCAAAACGGAGCCCAAGGAATGCAATTGGAAAATAAAACACACTGAATGAGGCTGAAAACTTAGAGACACTTCTTCTACCAATGACAAGCACTCCTTTGACTGATCGGGCACAGAAATGTGTCTCTTGCATTCAATCCTCTACCTCAGTGAGACAAAGGCAGACTAGACAACTGAGCATGTGTGCCCTGTCCAGCATGGCTTTCTAGAGTTCCTGGTTGACGGCCATTTTAACTCCACTCCCCATTTCCACGTTAGCCCATCTGTCCTTGGCCTTTTCCACTGCCAGGGTCAAGTGAAATGCAAACTAGAAGAACAGCACCTCGCATTCCGCCTGGGGAGCCTACAAGGGTAGCGAGGTGGAGATATGTCTCTACCAAAGGAGGTGTAAGGTGCTCCTTCCCTCCACCGGGCCTGCCGGTCACCCTTGGGCAAGGTGTAGCACCTGCTTAGCTCTCCTACCCCCCCCCACCCATGATCAGGGTTACTTGAAGCATGGGTGCAGGTGGCGGATGGTCACACGAGCAGCTGGTACACATCACAAGTCCTGGTTATGGGACCACTGACGCCAGGCAGACAATCTCTGAAGGGGTCACCCATCTTGTAAAGACACTGGGCAGAAGAAGGTAATGGCAAACCACTTCTGTCAGAAAATCTGTCAAGAATAATCATGGTCATAAAGACCATGATATGCATCAGCTGCTCCCACGACCATCCACCACCTGCTCCCATGGCTTCACGTGATCCTGATTCGGGGGTCTAAGCAGGTGCTACACCTTGCCCAAGGGTGACCTGAAGGCTAGCAGAGGGAAGGAGCACCTCACACCTCCTCTGGTAGCGAGGTATCTCCACCCCGCCACCCAAAAAAAGAATTACAATAATAAATAAATAAATCACTAGCGCAAAAGAGGAAGCAATGTGGGCTCTTGGACTATTCAGAAATCTGATGGCAAAGAGGAAGAAGCTGTTCCTAAAACTTTGAATGTGGGTTTTAAGGTTCCTGTACCTCCTCCCTGAAGACTGTAATGAGAAGGCAGTATGTCTGGGGTGGCCCTGAATGCTGGTGGCCGTCTTCCAGAGGCATAGCCTTCTGAATCCGATTCAGGTTTAATATCACTGGCAAATGTCATGAAATTCATTAACTGTACAGTGAAATACATGATGAATAAATATAGAGAATAAAATACTAAATTACAATATATATATATCTGTTAAGTAGTTAAGTTAAAAATAAGTAGTGCAAAAATAACAGAAATAAAGAAGTGAGGTAGTGTTCATGGGTTCAATGTCCATTTAGAAATCTGATGGCACAGTGGAAGAAATTGTTTGTGAATCATTGACCTCCTTCCCAATGGTAACAATGAGAAGATGAAATGTCCTCCATGATGAGAATCTATGTTTCTGCACAACAGTCTCATCTGAAACACTAGACTGGTGAGCCTTAACGGCAAATTTACAAAACACAAAGATTTGATCACGCAAAGGTGAGGACTAACTGTAACAAAAATAACCTTGGAGCTTTTTTTATTCCTTTCCAACAAAAGTCACCATAATCAACTATCGTGATGAGCCAGCTCAGCCTTGACAAAGAATGGAATTTGTTTCCTTCTGAAATACCTCTATTTTAAAAAGTAAGCTGGAGTCTCTCTTATAACAAACCCATGGCTTGTGCAACATTATTACAAATAGCAACATATTTGAATTCTTGACGGTATATCATGAGGTGTTTTAAAGTCTTGTTTTAATTAAAATGTGCAAGTTATTTATACAATTGCAAGGGATGCCTGGAGCAGTAATTGAACCAGACAGCAAGGGTGTCAAATTAAGATCTGCAGGTATAGTTAAAACCCCAGGGGTATTTTGGTGATATAATTAATTTTAATGTGTACATTTAGCACACACACACACCAATTATCTCAGTAACGAATCCTGTGTAATTCCGACAAGTATGTCTAATAGCATCTTATCTCATTCCCACAAAGTAACATAATCTGCAGGCAAGGGCATTACAGTCAAACTTCAAGTTATTCCATGATAACGCAAATTTTTTTTTGACACATCGTATTCCTAAATGAATGGTACAGTGTCCAACCCAGCCTGCCCTCATCCATCATAAACAGGAGGAAGTCTGCAGATGCTGGAAATCCAAAGCAACACCACAAAACGAGGAGGAGCTCAGCGAGACAGGCTGGCCTCGTCAATCATTCAGATCAGCATTTCACAAAACTTCAAAGTTCATGAGATATGATTTGCCACACATAAAGTCCTGCTATCTCTCCCTAATCATTTCTTGCCTTTCCAAATGCAAATCAATCCACTCCCTCAGAATCTCTCCTAATAATTGTCCCATCACTGATAAACACTAAAAGTCAATGGCCTTTAGCTCCGTGGCTTATCCTTGTGATTCCCATTCCAACACCAACATGTCGTTCCATGGTCTCCTCTTGAGCCAAGATGAGCCACCCTCAGGGTGGAGGAGCAACACCTTATATTCCATCATCAAGAGCCCCTACCATCTAGCTCATGCTCTCTTCTCGCTGCTGCCATCAGGAAGGAGATACAGATGCCTCAGATCCTACACCACCAGGATCAGGAACAGTTAATACCTTACAACACTCAGGGCCCTGAATCAGTGTGGGTAACTTCACTCACCTCAACTCTGAACTGATTCCACAACCTTTGGACTCACTTCCTGTCACAACCACGGACTCTGCCCGCCCTCGCAGGTGGGCTGCAGAACGGGTTCAGCAATCATGAGAATGAGCATTCATGTTCCAGACAATGACTGTCTTATTGTGGTGGTATTTAACTCCCTTCGTCTCCTTCCAGCCTTGTCGAGACTTGACCAAAACCAGAGCAACGCCTACACTCCCTACTTACCAGGAAAGAAGACTACCATTTAGCCTGATGCTATTAAGGAGCTGTGCTTTAGTATTAAGCTACTACAGCCAAGCCGCTGTATAGATTTTAGCTTTAGTTTGACCATTCTAGTGAACGGCCCTGGTGGCCTAGTGTTTATTTTTTCCTTCCCCCTTATTTTCTGCACAGTTTCCATTAAAGTCAGTGAGTTGTTGATCTGCTTCAGTCTCTCCCTCCCTCCCTCTCTCTCTCTCTCTCCCTTCCTCCCTCCCTCCCTCTTTCTCTCTCCCTCTCTTCCTTCCTCTCTCCCTCCGCACTTGGGCCATAACTTTCAAGGACACTCCAACTCATGTTCCGAATATTATCTTTTTGTTTGTATTTGCGTAGTTCATCTTTTTTTGCACATTGGTTGTTTATTTGTCTTTGTGTGTAGCTTTTCATTGATTCTACCGCATTCCTCTGTATCTACTGTGAATGCCCACAAGAAAAGCATTCTCTGGGTAGTATATGGTGACATATATGTAACTTGAAAATAAATTTACCTTCAACTTTGAATTTTGAAGTCTGAAAATAGTTATGATGTGAAAGGACACTGAAAAATATATCTAACTTGCTTTAATATTGTTATTTATTTTGAAGAGATTTCCTCCAACATAATGGAATTCTGCAAGCCAGGCAGCATCAGGCAGTCCTGATGAGGTGGTCTCAGCCCGAAACATTGACTGTTTATTCATTTCCATAGAAGCTGCCTGACCTGCTGTGTTACTCCAGCATTTTGTGTGTGTTGCTCTGGATTTCCAGCATCTGCAGTTTTTCTTGAGTTTGTCCTCCTACGTAATGTTGATGTTATGAACATTAATTTGCTGTGGCATATCATTTTCCCCTCCCCTGAACTCACTGTCTCCTTGCATGGGTTGGGAATGGCACTATAGAAAATTGCAGGCTCCTGTAACCATTAGCCATATGGTATTATAAATAGATTATGCTGATAGACTGTTCCTGTGGTTGACTTACATCAAATCTATCTAAGAACTGAGATGTGTAGGCACTTAACAAACCAGTTACACGACAACCCACCAGACTGTTCTGCCAGCTGTAATTAAAATGTTAATTCATGCAGGACAATGGGTTTGTAAGATATTAGTAAACTGGTATTACAGCACTGACTCATAGTGTAACTTGACGATTTTGATCACAGTGGATTCTGTTATGAGTACCCAAGGAAAGTTTTCTGAAAGAGAAATGATAGGTTATACAAAATTGAGGATTTCCTAGAATAAACTGATTTATGTAAATTTTATTTTTTTTAAGTATTGAGGAAATCACAACTCGTTTTGTCTCAGTCACATCTGAAATTACATAAAGTGGTTCACATGCACACTGCTTGCTTAGCGGCCGTGCTTACACTAATTAATGAGCATACACCCAGTGGCCACGTCGCTTTGCTGTGTCTAATAAAATGGTCACTAAGTTAATGTTCGTAATCCTCTGTTGCCCATCCACTTCAAGGTTTGATGTGTTCGGTGTACAGAGAAGCTCTCCTGCACACCGCTTTTGCAATGTGTGGTTACATGATTTACTGTCGCCTTCCTGTCAGCTTGAAAAAATCCGACCATTCTCCTCTAACCTCTCCCAACAGCAAGGCGTTTTCACCCACAGGACTGCCACTCACTGGATAATTTTTCGTTTTTTGCACCATTCTCCGTAAACTTTAGATTATCGTGTGTGAAAATCCCAGGAGATCAGCAGTTTCTGAAATACTCAAAGCACCCGGATGGCACCAGCTATTATTTCACGCTCTAAGTCATTTGGAACACTTTTCTCCCCCATTCTGATGTTTCGTCTGAACAACACTGAACCTCGTGACCATGTCTGCATGCTTTACGCATTGAGTTGATGCCACATGATTGGCTGATTGGATATTTGCATGGTGTACAGGTGTACCTAATAAAGTGGCCACCGAGTGCGCAAATGCAGAGGGTATCAAACGAATAATATTGAGTGAGCAAATAGTAACAGGATGTCGCATGTGAATCTTCACTCACAGAGCAATTCCATTCACTTTTTGACTTCCCCTGTATTCTTCTCAAATTAATATCAGTTCTAACACCTTCTACATTAGGAGTAATTGACAGACTAATTATCTTAACAACTCACATGACTTTAGGGTGTGGCAGGAAAGCAGAGAACCCAGAGGAAACATACTTGTCACAGGGTGAACAACACAGAACATACAACAGTACAGCAGAGTACGGGCCCTTTGGCCACATGATCTTGTGCCGGCCTGTCAACCTACTCCAGGATCAATCTGACTTTTCCCTCCCATGTAGCCCTCCATTCTCCCTTCATCCACGTGCCTCTCTAAAAGTCTTTGAAATGTCCTGAATGTACCTACCACAAAACGTGCGAATCGCACACAGACAGTGCCAGAGGTTGGGATTGGACCTGGATCGCTGAAGGAGCATCTCTGTCAGCGCTGCACTGTTGTGCTGCCAAGTTCTGCAGAACTTAGGTTACAGCACACCTGTCCCATCAAGATTAAGACATTTGTTTTCATTGACCTCCAAGCTAAGAATGTTTAGATAAAATAAAGCACATTCTAACGGACAGAACTGTGTTTTCTTTGAAAACACACACACACACACACACACACACAGACGATGCCTTGGGAAACATTAATGAAAATGTCAGCCAGCAGGAAGCAGCAGAAATTGGACAATGTCTTGATAGGTTTTCCATGCATATTGCTGAGGACTTCCTTTCCAACATGAGGTGGTTCACACACAAGGTTCTCCTCGCCACTGAGCACATCTACCTTCACAGGAAGGCAGCATTCGTCATCAAGGATCACAGCACGCTCTCTTCTCACTGCTGCCGTCAGGAAGGAGGTACAGGAGCCTCAGGACTCACACCACCAGGTTCAGGAACAGTTATTACCCCTCAGTCATCAGTCTTTTGAACCAAATGGGATAATTTCCCTCACCCCATCATGGAACTGTCCCCCAATCTTTGGACTCACTTTCAAAGACTCTTTATCTCATGTTCTCGATGTTTTTTGCTTATTTATTTATTATTATTATTATTATTATTATTTTGTTTGTTTTTTTTGTATTTGCACAGATTGTTGCCTTTTGCACATTGGTCATTTATCGGTCTTGTGTGTGTTTTTCCATTGATTCAATTACTGAGAATGCCCGCAAGAAAATGAATCTCAGTGTTGTATATGGTGTTTGAACTTTGCTTGTTATTACTGGGCACAAGAAAGACATCATTTTTTGTGGGTGGCCATTTCCATGAATGCCAGACAAATAAGGACTTGGCTGTGTAGACTTAGGACCCCAATATATTTAATGTGGAATGGTAAATGGTTTTGATGTGGCCTTCATCTGGATGCTCTTCAGCGAGCATGGCTTGACACTCAACACTATCATCCCCTCAAAATTAATCACCGAGCTCTTAGACCTACTGTGGACCTCCTTACCTCTCTATGCCCTCTCAATACCTCTCGATACCCTTGCAGATGTCCTCACTTGCAGAATCCAGTCAGTTTGAATTGGCAAAGACATCTCCTCCACAATCACCATCTGCACAGGTGCACCACAAGGCCCTGAGTTTAGACCTCTAATCTACTCACTTTATACCTATGACAGTGTAGCGCTGATAACTTCATTCACCTCAACACTGAACTTCCTCCTCAACCTATAGCCTTAATTTCAAGGGCTCTACAACTCAGTATTATTTATTTTTGTAATTATTTTTACATATTATCTTATTTTGCACATTGGTTGTCAGTCTTTGTTAGTTATAGTTTTTCATAAATTCTATTGTATTTCTTTATTTTCCTGTAAATGCCTGCAAGAAAACAAATCTCAAGGTAGTGAATGGTGACATATAATGTATGTACTTCAATAAAAAATATACTTTGAACTTTAGAGTGAACTATATTCACCGCAGCACAGACAATTTACAGAAGTCTCACCCATGCAATTCCCCATGGGTTCCACCAACAACTAGACATCAATGACCAAGAGCATTACAACAGGCAGAGAGGCAGCAGGTTATCGTCAGCTCTGACGCAGCCACACAGTTTGCACCATGAAGGGCTTATCGTTCTGCCAAAGGACTACATGAGCGTGGCTGAGAAGAATCCACATCTCCATTACTTCTGAAACAGTGTGCACTTTCTGCTGTTTTCAAATTTTAAAAATGACGCAAAGATACATAGCCTGACCTGTATTATTATTTTATATTCAGAAAGCAACTTGTTGTTGGCCTACAAAACAAAGTTCATGTGATGTGCTCATCAGCTTGTGTCACTCATGCACTCAGTGGCTACTGTATTAGGTACACCTGCACAATTGCCCATTAATGCAAATATCTAACCAGTCAATCATGTGGCAGCAACTCGATGCATAAAGGCATGCAGACATGGTCAAGAGGTTCACTTGTCATTCAAACCAAACATCAGAATGGGGGAGAAATGTGATGTAAGTGACATTGATGGTGGAATGGATCTATAGGAAGAGGTCAGGACGAAGGGTCTCGGCCCGAAACGTCGACTGTACCTCTTCCTAAAGATGCTGCCTGAGCCTGCTGCGTTCACCAATATTTTTTATGTGTGTTGCTTGAATTTCCAGCATCTGCAGATTTGCTCATGTTTGCTGGTGGAATGATTGTTGGTGCCAGACGGGGTGGTTTGACTATCCCAGAAACTGCTGTTCTGCGGGGATTTTTACTCACAACGGTCTCTGGAGTTCACAGAGAATGGTGCAAGAAATAAAAAATATTCAGTGAGCAGCAGTTCTGTGGGTGAAAACGCCTCGTTAATGACAGAGGCCAGAGGAGAACAGCCAGACTGCTTGAAGCTGACAGGAAGGCGACAGTAACTCAGATAACCACGTATTACAACACCGGTGTGCAGAAGAGCATTTCCGAATGCACAATGCATTGAACCTTAAAGCCGACGGGCTACAGCAGCAGAAGGCCACAAACTTACACTCAATGGCCACTTTATTAGGAACAGGAGGTACCGAATAAAGTGGCCACTGAGGGTATTGCTAGAACTTGAAATGCTTCTTTAACTGGAGCCAGAAGTGAGTAGGTTTAGTTCTGCAAGATGTTTGCAGTCCTCCAGGGTCACCTTTATTTTTCATTCCAGCCAATTAATGTTGTTATTGCACTTAACTGCAGAGTGTATTGTAGCTCATCTACACACAGCCAAACACACCCCTCAAGCAAAATACCCTAGATAATAAACAGTAATCTTATCTTAATTCTCCCTTTCTTTCTGTTAACGCTGTGTGCAAATTACAATTCTACCAGGTAACACCTTGTCTCAAATCAATGCACTTCCTGCAGGGCAATGACTGAACAGCGGTGACGCAGAGCAAACAAGTTTTATGTCAGAGTCCAAATTAGATTTATTATCACTATCAGATTTGTTGTTCAGTGTAAGTTATAAAAGGATACTCACAATAAATAAATACATAGTGTAAAGGAGGTCGTGTTCATGGACCATTCAGAAATCTGATGGTGAAGGGGAAGAAACGGTTCCTGAAACATTGAGGGTGGGGCTTCAAATTCCTGTACTTCCTCCGTGATGGTGGTAATGAGAAGAAGACATAGTCCGGATGGTGAGGGTCCTTCATAGTTGTGAAGGTCCTTCTTGAAGCACTGCCTTTTGAAGATGTCCTTGATGGCGGGGTTTTCATTCACGAGATCTAAGTATTGCTGCAAAGCCACCATTCATCGTCCACACTCAAATCTCCTTGCGAAAGTAGTAAATCTCCTTCTTGAAGCACAGTTGCCCCTCTTGTGAAGTTACCCCCAAGGTGTTGATGTGTAAGAAGTTCGAGTACGGTAGAGTAGCGGCTAGAGTTGTGCTCAGCACCAGTGATTAGGGTTGAATTCCAGCCACCGTCAATACCAAGTCGGTACTATCTTTGCGTGACTGCGCAGGTTTCCTCTGGGTGCTCAACTTTCCTCCCACAGTCCAAAGACGTACAGATTAGTAAGCTGCGGGCATCCTATGTTGCCACTAGAAGCTTGGCAGCACTTACGAGCTGCCCCCAGCACATCCTCAGACTGTTGGTCGTTGACGCAAATGACACATTTCACTGTATGTTTTGATGTATATGTGACAAATAAAGCTAATCTCTAATTTTAACATCCTTAATCTTTAAGTTCCAATTTTTAAGCACAGCAATGATTGAAGAGAACAATAAGAATATGTTTCCAAGTCAGAAATGTGCACAAATTGCATAATGGCAGTATCTATTATTAAGGACCTCCAGCACCCAGGGCATGACCTCTTCTCATTGTTACCATCAGGAAGGAGGTACAGAAGCCTGAAGGCACACACTCAGCGATTCAGGAACAGCTTCTTCCCCTCTGCCATACGATTCCTAAATGGACATTGATCCCATGAACACTACCTCACTTTCTTAATATATATTATTTCTGTTTTTGCACGATTTTTAATCTATTCATCATACATATACTGTATTTTATTTATTTATTTTGTTTCTTCTTCTATATTATGTATAGCATTGAACTGCTGCTACTAAGTTAACAAATGTCATGACACATGCCGATGATTTTAAACCTGATTCTGATTCTGAAATTATGGAGCAATTTGCGAGGGGCAGCCTGTCCCATGTGCCACTTGATCTTTTCTGTCCAGCCAGTAGAGATGTCCATGCAGTTATTGGTTTCTTCCACTGCATTAGATCGTATAACATTACAGCACAGTACTGACTCCTCAGCCCATGATGTTGTGCCAACCTTTCAGTTCCCTCCCACTTGATGATGACGGGGCCCTCTGTCTGCCTCGAAGGGCAACGGGTGTTAGTGGCACTGGAGTGAGCTCCCCAGGGCACAAGCCTTGGCGGAAGGTATGGAGATCCTGGGATGCCCCGTCAACAGGATCCCCCTCTCAGCCACACCAGAGCAGTCCAAAGGAAAGCAAAGCAATACTTTTGGCACAGCTTGGCTGCAGGAGCTGCCGGAAGGATGTTCAGTAACGTCCAGCCGCCTTGGAAAAGCTGGAGTGGAGCCCCTATCTGGGTTTACTCCGGCAGCCTTCGTCTCTCCTGAGGCTGTCCACTGGGCAGTGGGGCTATTTACTCGTAGTTGAGGATCTCCCTCCCGTAGTACCCTCCATCTTTCTTTCATCCACGTGCCTATCTAAGAGTTTCTTAAAACCTCCTAATGTATCTGCCTCTACCACCACCCATCACTCTCTGAGTAGAAAACCTGCCCCTGTCATCCCCCCAAACATTCCCCCAATTACCTTCAACTTACTCCCCCTTGTATCAGCCATGCCTGCCCTGGGAAAAGGTTTCTGACTATTCACTCTATCTATGTCTCTTATCATTTTACTTTTTTGCATTTATTGCCTGATACATTGCTGCTGTTTAGGGCAGCAATGAAGGTCTTCCAGCTCTGGCATTGTTCAGGGCTTCCTTCATCATGTCAATAGCTTCCTCTTGGTCAGTCATGCAAGTCCCAGGAATATCGTCACACTCAGGTGTAGGATTCTTCATTGCCTTAACAATTTTGTTTGACCAGTCAGGGTTGTTAGCCCAGAGCTGAGCCCCCAAACCTGGAGGTTGGGTGGACCACGCTTAGTCTGGCTGGTTTGACCTGATTGGCATGGGTGACATTACCAAGAGCCAAAGCATAAAGCCCTGACTCTCTGACATAGCTCTCTGGGACACTGAGGCACACAAGCCTCCAAACCCGACAAGGTTGTGGTCCTCTTGGAGGTTATCATCTTATACACCTCTATCAAGTCACCTTTCATCCTCCACATTACTAGACAGCAAGTTACCATGGGAAAGATATTGTTAGAAAGGAGAAGAGGAATCATTTGTTGATCATGGTCATGACTGAGAACATGGAATCTCAAGGGTTAAAGAGATGGGGCGGGAATGAAGTGAGGAAGAAGATTAGTCATGACAGTTTTGATTAACAGAACAAGCTTCAGGAGCCGAATGACCTACTTCTTCCCCTGCACATCATGTTCTTATTTTTCTATGGTTATAGGGTGTGAGCAATAATGACTGAAGCCACATTTACAAAAGTTGGAGGAGAAGGAGCCAGCAACAGAATGGTAGTAGAAAGAATATAATACTGTACTGTTTCCTTGAGTGCCTCTGTACCATCTGCCACAGGTGGGACTTCCCGGTGGCCAAACGTTTTAATTCTGATTTCCTTTCCCATTCTGATGTGTTGTTCCATGGTCTCCTCTTGTGCCACGATGAGGCCACCTTCAGGGTGGAGGAGCAACACCTTATATTTTGTTTGCATAGCCTCCAACCTGATGGCATGAATATATATTTCTCCTTCTGATAAACAAATTTCACCCCCCATTTCCTTTATTCCCCACTCTGACCCTTTACCTCTTCTCACTTGCCTATTGCTTCCCTCTGGATCCCCTCCTCCTTCCCTTTCTCCTATGGTCCACTCTCCTCTCCGATCAGATTCCTTCTTCTCTAACCTTTGACCTTCCCATCCCACCAGGTGTCACCTATCACCTTCCCGCTAGCCTGTTTCTCCTCCCCCACCTTTTTATTCTGACATCTTCTCCCTTCCTCCTCAGTCCTGAAGAAAGGTCTCGGCTAAAAACATCGACTTTCTGTTCTTTTCCATAGATGCTGCCTGACCTGCTGAGTTGCTCAATCATTTCGTGTGTGATACTAAGCAAGGGATAATTCTAGGGGAGAAAGGGCCAAGGCAATGGAAAGAATTGAAAACAATATCTATAGGTTACACATCAACCTGTTGAGGAACAAAGTGGCAATGGAACTTCGGACGCATAGAGCTGATGGAAGGACTGACAAAGATGAGCTTCATTGTAACGTGTACGTCGAAACATACAGTGAAATGCATTGTTTGTGTCCACGACCAGCACAGTCCAAGGATGTTCTGGGATAGGGGCGGGGGACGGCAGCCAGCAAGTGTCACCATACTTCCAGTGCCAACATAGCATGCCCACAACTTACTAACCAGTATATCTTTTGAAATGTGGCAGGGGACTGAAGCATCTGGATGATGCACACATGGCCGCAAGGAGAACGCACAAATTCCTTAAAGACAGCAGCTTTAAATCTTCCTCACTGACACTGTAAAGCATAGCGCTAACTGCTGTACTACCAAACCATCCTTGGGTGTAAGTACTCACTGCAAATAAAGATCGAGGCTGCGATGCTGGGAGTGATTTGAAGCCTCTAGTGATTGAGGGACGGTGATTAGCTAGGATAGAATTGAGGAACTCATTAGGAATCACAGGAGACTCCAGATTCTGGAACCTGGAGTAGTAAATAAACTGTTGGAGGAACACAGTGGGTCAGGTGGCACCTGTAGAAGGAAATGGAGGAGGAGCGAGGAAAGATGGCACTCGCGGATCCTGCAAACCCAGACGACTTCTTCCAGTTCCTCCATGAAGCATCTCACTTTTCTTCTCTCACGTCGTTCAGACTACGGTTCTTCACAAGTGGCGGGTTTTCGGACGGGCTGCATGGCCGAGCGCTTCGCTATCCCGAGGAAGACATGCGCCCTTGGGGCTGGGAGGTCGGAAGTTGGGGAGTGGTCCCGTGGATGACCCGGTTCCTCGCCAATTTCACCGACTGAAGCCTCAGGGGACACTGAAACCTCGAGACTGGAAAACTTAAGACAACAAGCGAAGCCTTTGCTAATCGCCGGCTGCTGTCAGAGGAAGGACCCTTCTGTCTCTCTGTGACGGGAGGATGAAGTGGGTGGAGGAGGCGGGGGAAAAGTGATGGGGACTGAGGTGAGTTTAGGAAGAAGTGGTACATCAGGAGGAGAGAGAAAAGGGACAGCAGGGAAGCAATTTACCTGAAATTGTTGAATTAATTTCTATCTTATTTTGAGGTTCGACACTGCTGGTGACACACCAAGGTTCCTAGCTTCCTTCTACAGCCTTGCCATTGTAAATCTGTTGATGAATTGACACCCTTTGTTTTGTTTTTTTGGAACATAGATCGTGTTCTATATGACCTACTTTCTTCTGCATTACATTTTTGCTTGATGAGGTACGGAATGTTGGCAGGGATTCTTTAGACATTTTTGGCAACGATGATGCTGTGATCCACAAAGACACATTAACAACTATCTTTTGTAAAAGCACAGGCCAGCAAATCATCCTAGAAGTGTGAATCCTGAAATGAAAATGATTTTAATAATCACGTTATTCGGTTATGTTTAAATAATGATGTTATTTATTACATAAATAAGTATTATTTTGGGATTTTTTTAAAAATAGGATAAATTTCAGACTGTCTGTCAGGAGGCTTGTTTCATTTAATAATTGACGGTGAAATATTTGGTACTTTTTGTTTATATGTCATCTTTAAAATAATTTTTAGAAATTCCCACATGAAGACCAAAACGGCAAAATTATGTTTAGAAAGAAACTCATCAATGGATTTTGCCATGGATTTTTATTTTTTGTCTAATCCCCTTTCTGAGTAACACACACAAAATGGTGGAGGAACTCAGCAGGTCAGGCAGCATCTGTGGAGAGGAATAAATGATTGACGTTTTGGGCTGAGACGCTTCATCATGACTAAAGTAGGATCTTGGCCCAAACTGTCAAGTCTTTATTCCCCTCCATAGATGCCGCCTAACCTGCTGAGTTCCTCCACCATATTGTGTGTGTTGCTCTGGATTTCCAGCATCTCTTGTGTTTAATCACTTTTCTGTGTTGGTTATGGCTCAGTTGGTAACATTCCTGCCCTTGAGTCTGTCAGCTGTGTGTTCGTAACCCACCACAGAAACGTTAGCACTACAAGATCATAGTCTGATTGTACCTAAGGTAAGGCAATACTTGTCTTTTTAGATGGACAAAGGATCTCCTGTCACTTCTTCAAAGAAAGTCAGAGGATTTTACTTTGACCTTCTGGGTACTGAACACTGTATTCTTGCTCGTGGGAGCAAGCTATGTGAAAACTGGATTCAACAATTCCTTTCCAACAGTGACTACCCTTCAACAAGTGCATCAGGTCAACCTGAGGCTGTATAAGGTGCCAGCAGCGATGTTTTGCTGTTTTGTAGTTTCACAGGTATTGCGCATCCCCCCACAGCACTGACCAAGAGGTTGTTGTTATCTATGAGACTTGCCACTGGGTGCCAGAAAGCTATCTGTTCAGATCAACACTATTTCTGAGTGTAAACCCAAACTTGTAGAGTCATGAAGAACTACAACTCCTCTGCCTTAAATACACCCAATGACTTGGCTTCCACAGTCACCTGTGGCAGCGAATTCCACAGATCCACCACTCTTTGGCTACAGAAGTTTCTCCTCATCTCAGTTGTAAAAGGACGCCACTCTATTCTAATGCTGTGCCCTCTGGCCTGAGACCTTCCCCCCCCCCCCCCACCACCATAGGAAACATCGTCTCCATATCCACTCTTTTGAGGCCTTTAACATTCGATAGGTTTCAATTCATTCTTCTGAATTCCAGTGAGAAGCAGCTCAGGGTCATCATACAACAAGCTTTTCAATCCTAGAATCATTTTCAAAAACCTCCTTTGAACTCTCTCCAATGTCAGCACAACTTTTCTTAGATAAGGGGCCCAAAACTTCTCAGAATACTTCCAAGTGAGACCTCACCAATGCTGTATAAAACCTCAATATTACATCCTAGCTTTTATATTCTAGTCTTGAAATGAAAAAAGCCTCACTTTGCACCTCAGATTTTTTATTTTTTTCTCCATTTTGAAAACAGCCTACACTTTTATATCTTCTACCAAAGTGCAGGGCCATGCACTTCCTGACGCTGTATTCCATCTGCCACTTCTTTACCCATTATCTATCTAAGTCCTTTTGTAGCCTCTCTTCTTCCTTATAACTACCTGTCCTTCCACCTATCTTCCCATCATCCACAAACTTGGCCACAAAGCCATCAATTTCATCATCCAGGTTGTTGACATATAATATAAGTAGAAGCAGCCCCAACACAGACCCCTGTGAAACACCACTAATCACTGGCAGCCAACCAGAAAAGGCTCCCTTTATTCTCGCTCTTTGCCTCCTGCCAATCAGCCGATGCTCTATCCATGCTAATATCTTTCCTGTAGTACCGTGGGCCCTTAACTTGTTAAGCAGCCACACATGTGACACTTTGACAAAGGTCTTCTGAAAATCCACCAGTTTTCCTCTGTCTATCCTGCTTGTTATTTCTTCAAAGAATTCCAACCGATTTGACAGGCAAGATTTTCCTTTAAGCAAACCTTGCTGACTACAGCCTATGTTGTCACATGCTTCCAAGTACACTGAAACCACATCCTTAACAATTGACTCCAGCATCTTCCCAACCACTGAACTGGCCTATAACTTCCTTTCTTCTGCCTCTCTCCCTTCTTGAAGTGTGGAGTGATATTTGTAATTTTCCATTTCTCCAGAACCATGCTAGAATTAATTGATTCTTGAAAGATCATTAATAATGCCTCCACAATCTTTTCAGCCACCTGTTTCAGAACCCTAGGATGTACGCCATCTGGTCCAGGTTACTTACCTACCTGTATACCTTTCAGTTTCCCAAGAACCTTCTCCCTAGTGATGGCATTTCACACACTTCTGCCCCCTAATACTCTCACACTTTCAGCATACTGTTAGTGTCTTCCACGTTAAAGACTCATGCAAAATATTTATTCAGTTTGACTGCCATTTCCTTGTCCCCA
Source organism: Mobula birostris (assembly GCF_030028105.1). NCBI lineage: Eukaryota > Metazoa > Chordata > Chondrichthyes > Myliobatiformes > Myliobatidae > Mobula > Mobula birostris. The sequence goes on along the minus strand of NC_092395.1, from coordinate 10,798,372 downwards.
GTACTACCTCTCCAGCATCATTTTCCAGTGGTCCAGTAGGCACTCTCTTCTCTCTTTTACATTTTGTGTACCTGAAGGAATTTTTGTTATCATCTCTAATATGATTGGCAGGCATTCCAACTTTTCCTTCTTTATTGCTTTTCTTGTTGCCTTCTGTTGATTTTTAAAACCTTCCCAATCCTCTAACTTCCCACTAATTTTTGTTCTCTTATATGCCCTCTCTCTTTGGCTCTTATGTTGACTTTCACTTCCCTTGTCAGCCACAGTTGTGTCATCCTGCCTTTAGAATGCTTCTTCCTCTTTGGGATGTGCCATACCATTCCCCTCGTTATTTTATATACTTCTGTACGGTCACCCCTCAGCCTCCGCCACTCCAGGAAAAACAAAACCAGCCTGTCCAATCTCTCCTTATAACCAAAACGCTCCAATCCAGCCAGTATCACTCCACACTTCAAGAAGGGAGAGAGGCAGAAGAAAGGAAGTTATAGGCCAGTTCAGTGGTTGGGAAGATGTTGGAGTCAATTGTTAAGGATGTGGTTTCAGTGTACTTGGAAGCATGTGACAAAATAGGCCGTAGTCTCCTCTGCACTCTGTCCAGCACAATCGTAATGCTGACCAGAACTGCTGGGAAAGTATCTACAGTATACCCCTCCACAAATCATCTAACTTGGATAGTCCTAGTCTACATAACAAATACTCACTGAACAAAATCACTGAGTGTAAAACAGTTCATCTGATCAACCATTCTAATTAGCCCCCACCCCCACGCCCTCTATTTATTACCTCAGTCACTGCACTGTAAACACTCTAAACCACTTTTTATAATACTGTTTACATTGAAAATACATGCTGGTATTTATATATTTATGCACATTTTATTCCATATCAGTACTTTAACCTTTAATTTTATATTTAAAATAATTCTTTATTCTTTATAATTGTTGAATGTTGTTGTTTTTGTTGCATGTCATGCCAATCTCAAGGCAGTATGTGGTGACATACAGTACACTGTATGTACTTTGATAATAAATTTACTCAGAACTTTCAAACTTTGAACCCACACAGCAACTTCCTAATATATGTGAGTGTATTTGGCGAATAAAGTTGATGCGTGGTAACAAATGTATTCTGAATTAAAGATTGAAATTTTAGCTGAAACAGTCCTCTTCTTAAGCCCATCACCCCTGCTGGGGCATAAGCTGTCGACTGCAGCTCGCCGGAATCCTCTGTCCCTGTCCAATAGAAAATTGGTTGGCCTTGTGGCTTCCACTTTCAAGATTCAAGATTGTTTAATGGCATTCTGAGTGCACTACAAGACTTCAAACATCTTCCAGGTAGAAGTCATTCATCCCCCTGGAGTGAGGACTTTGGAGGTTCTGTTGGAATTTCGGTAGCTCGGGAATTTTAGGGAATGGGGTTGCTAAACCCATGCCCAGCCCTCCTCATTTCACATCTTGCAATCCCCCATGTGGGATTTGAAAGAGTCTATTGGATTCCATTTGATAACAGCTGCTTGTGAATGCACAAACATGAGAAAAATGCTGGAAATCCAAAGCAACTCACACAAAAATGCTGGAGGAACTCAGCAGGTCAGGCAGCATCTATGGAAAAGAAGGAACAGTCAATGTTTCAGGCCGAGACCCTTCATCAGTCTTGAAGAAGGGCTTTTGGCCCGAAACATCGACTGTTTCATCTTTTTCCATAGATGCTGCCTGGCCTGCTGAGTTCCTCTGGCATTTTATGAAAACATTAAATTATCACTGTGAACAGAAGCACAGAAGATGCTAGATTCAGCCAACATACTAATCCGTCCAAATTTCTATAATCCAATCCAAAATGTGTAACACTTCACTATCTATGTATTTGTCCTGGTCAATGTGAAATTTCACTTGGTCTGAAAGAACAATAGAAGCAACCATAGAAAAAAACTGTGCCCTGAAAATAAAACAAATGAAATAAAACTAAAGCCTTCTTAGTATCTAATTTGAATGAATGTCTTTGTTGGTGCTCTGACTCGAAGGTATTTTTAGATTGGTTTATTACTGTCACAATTACTGAGAAAGACTTTGTTTTGCATTCCATCCACAGAGGTCATTTCATTGCAACAGTGCACTGAAGGAGCACAAGGCAAAACTGCAACAGAGTGCGGAGCAACTCACACAGAATGCTGGAGGAACTCAGCGGGTCAGGTGGCATCGATGGAAGTGAATAGACAGTTGATGTTATGGGCCGAGACCCTTCTCCAGCACTTGCTCAGTCCTAAAGAAGGGTCTCGGCCCATTACGTCAACTGTTTATTTAATTCCATGGACGTTGCTTGACCTGCCGAGCTCCCGCAGCATTTCGCGTGTGCTGCTCTGGATTTCCGGCATCTGCAGACTTGCTCGTGTTTACAGAACACAGGATAGCATGTTGCTAATACAGGGAAAGTGCCCCTGTAAGAGTGGGCAGCCAATAAGGTCCAAGGCCATGATGAAGTAGATTATTATTATTGTTCCTTTTTCTTTCAAGAAGCGTGGTGCTGGGATGTGTAGCGACACTTGTGGGCCATCCCCAGCATTTCCTTAAGGGTGTTGGCTGTTGACACAAATGATGCATTTCACTGTAGTTTTCATGTACATGTAACAAACAAATCTAAATCTACGAGGGGTGATTGATAAGTTTGTGGCCTAAGGTAGAAGAGATCAATTTTAGAAAACCTAGCACATTTATTTTCCCTAGATGTACACACTTAGTCCAGCGGTCGTGGAGCATGATCCGTTCTTTGTAGAAGTGGTTATCTTGGACCTCTGGAAGTGGTCCACAGCAGAGGTGATTGATAAGTTCGTGGCCCAAGGTAGCAGGAGATGAGTTATTAATTTCAAACTTTATGCATTTTCACTCACAGAGTTGAACTGCACGTGCATGTAACGAGAGCTGTATAACTCATCTCCTACCTTTGGCCACAAACTTATCAATCACCCCTGATGTGGACCACCTGGAGGTCCAAGACACTCTCATTACATGCACATGCAGTTCAACTCTTTGAGTGATAATGCAGAAAGTTTGAAGTTAATAACTCATCTCCGTCTACCTTAGGCCACAAACTTATCAATCACCCCTGCTGTGGACCACTTCTACAAAGAAGGGATCCGTATGCTCCACGACCGCTGGACTAAGTGTGTACATGTAGGAGGGGATTATGTTGCAAAATAAATGTGCTAGGTTTTCTAAAATTGACTCCCTTTACCTTAGGCCACGAACTTATCAATCACCCCTTGTATAACAATTTTTCTGTTGCTTTATGCAGAACAGTAGGTTCTTTGTTATATAACAGGAAGCAACACAAGGCTGCAAAGTGTGAACTGACTCAGTTTTCTCTTCTAATGAATGTATTGAGGATATTTACTCCGACAAGCTGGTCGTCAGTTGAAATGTTCTTTTGAACTTTTAGCCAATGCTTACTGAACCAGGTGCATTTCGTCTCAGACAAAGATCTTTTTTATTAATATTTTGATCTTCCAAAAGACAGAGTAACTGCCTTAACAAGAAAAATTATATCGCTGTTTCGACGCAAAGTGTGGCCAGAAAAAGATAAAAATCTCAAGCATGGTTTTAAAGGTGAATTTAAGCCATTCAATCAGAAACAAGAGAAAGTCTGCGGATGCTAGAAGTCTGGTCCTGCTGAAGGGTTTCAGCCTGAAACATCTACTGTACCCTTTTCCTAGATACTGCCTGACCTGCTGAATTCCTCCAGCATTTTGTGTATGTTGCTTAAGCCACTCAATTTTACTGTTTACTGCTATTATGCACCCATTGCTTTGCCGACAAATTCTGGCTTAACTCAAAACCATAGATTTTTGTTTATCATGTCAGCGTGACTTGCAGCTTGGCGTACCAAGAATCCTGTCTGCTTCTTCTGCAAAAAGACGCCGCACATGGAAGCCACCCTCCAAAGAATCTTGGGAACCATTTCCCATTTACACCGTCGGCTAAATTCCATTGGGATGTTACAAGCGAGACATTGGTCTTTATCAGCTTCTGCGTCCTTTTCCATTGCATCCGCTATCACCAATAAATTATGCAATACAGGCTGTCCATGGGTAATGAATGGGTTCTGAAACTGGATGCAGTTGTCGGAAATAAGTTCTTCAGGTAAAACAGCAACTTATTCACGGTACGTTCAGTGACGGTTGATGAGTTTCACTTCAATTCAGCTTGTGTTTTGAGTCATAGAGTCATAGAATCATAGAACCATACCCCTCGCATCCTATGTACCCATCTAAATTTCTCTTAAATGTTGAAATTGAACCCACATCCCCCACTTCTACTGGCAGCTCGTTCCACATTCTCACCATCCTCTGAGTCAAGGATTCAGAACCTGGTGTCCATGGCATAAAAAAGGTTGGGAGGGCAAGGGTCAAGGATGTCTCTGAGCGGCTGCAGGACATTCCGGAGTGGGAGGGTGAACAGCCAGTGGTCGTGGTGCACACAGGTACCAACAATGTAGGTAAAAATCAGGATGAGGTCCTACAAGGTGAATTTAGGGAGTTAGGAGATAAACAAAAAAGTAGGACCACAAAGGTAATAATCTCTGGATTACTACCAGTGCCACGTGCTAGTCAGAGTAGAAATAGGAGGATATTTCAGATGAATACGTGGCTTGAAAAATGGTGCAAGGGGGAGGGATTCAAATTTCTGGGGCATTGGAACCAGTTCTGGAGGAGGTGGGACTGGTACAAACAAGACAGTCTGCACCTGGGCTGGACTGGAACCAATGCCCTAGGGGGAGCGTTTGCTCCTGTTGTTCAGGAGGATTTAAACTAATGTGGCAGGGGGATGGGAACAAGTGCAGAGAGACAGAGGGGTGTAAAATGAGGGTAGAGGCAAAAAGTAGCAAGGTGAAAAGTAAAAGTGGCAGGCAGGCAAATCCAGGGAAAAAATCAAAAAGGGCCACTTTTCAACATAATTGTATAAGGGCTAAGAGTGTTGTAAAAGCAAGCCTGAAGGCTTTGTGTGTCAATGCAAGGAGCATTCGTAACAAGGTGGATTAATTGAATGTGCACATAGTTATTAATGAATATGATATAGTTGGGATCACAGAGACATGGCTCCAGGGTGACCAAGGATGGGAGCTCAACATTCAGGGATATTCAATATTCAGGAGGGATAGGCATGAAGGAAAAGGAGGTGGGGTAGCGTTGCTGGTTAGAGAGGAGATTAACGCAATAGAAAGGAAGGACATTAGCCTGGAGGATGTGGGATCGATATGGGTAGAGCTGCATAACACTAAGGGGCAGAAAACACTGTTGGGAGTTGTGTACAGGCCACCTAACAGTAGTAGTGAGGTTGGGGATGGCATTAAACAGGAAATTAGAAATGCGCGCAATAAAGGAACAGCAGTTATAATGGGTGACTTCAATCTACATGTAGATTGGGTGAACCAAATTGGTAAAGGTGCTGAGGAAGAGGATTTCTTGGAATGTATGCCGGATGGTTTTTTGAACCAACATGTCGAGGAACCAACTAGAGAGCAGGCCATTCTGGACTGGGTATTGAGCAATGAGGAAGGGTTAATTAGCAATCTTGTCGTGAGAGGCCCCTTGGGTAAGAGTGACCATAATATGGTGGAATTCTTCACTAAGATGGAGAGTGACATAGTTAATTCAGAAACAAAGGTGCTGAATTTAAAGAAGGGTAACTTTGAAGGTATGAGACATGAATTGGCTAAGATAGACCGGCAATTGATACTTAAAGGGCTGACGGTGGATATGCAATGGCAAGCATTTAAAGATCAAATGCATGAACTACAACAATTGTTCATCCCAGTTTGGCAAAAGAATAAACCAGGGAAGGTAGTGCACCCGTGGCTGACAAGGGAAATTAGGGATAGTGTCAATTCCAAAGAAGAAACATACAGATTAGCCAGAAAAAGCGGCACACCTGAGGACTGGGAGAAACTCAAAGTCCAGCAGAGGAGGACAAAGGGCTTAATTAGGAAAGGGAAAAAAGATTATGAGAGAAAGCTGGCAGGGAACATAAAAACTGACTGTAAAAGCTTTTTTAGATATGTGAAAAGAAAAAGATTGGTTAAGGCAAATGTAAATCCCTTACAGTCAGAAACAGGTGAATTGATCATGGGGAACAAGGACATGGCAGACCAATTGAGTAACTACTTTGGTTCTGTCTTCACTAAGGAGGACATAAATAATCTTCCAGAAATAGTAGGGGACCGAGGGTCTAGTGAGATGGAGGAACTAAGGGAAATACATGTTAGTAGGGAAGTGGTGTTAGGTAAATTGAAGGGATTAAAGACAGATAAATTCCCAGGGCCAGATGATCTGCATCCCAGAGTGCTTAAGGAAGTAGCACAAGAAATAGTGGATGCATTAGTGATAATTTTTCAAAAATCTTTAGATTCTGGATTAGTTCCTGAGGATTGGAGGGTGGCTAATGTAACCTCGCTTTTTAAAAAAGGAGTGAGAGAGAAACCGGGGAATTATAGACTGGTTAGCCTGACATCGGTGGTGGGGAAACTGCTAGAGTCAGTTATCAAAGATGTGATAACAGCACATTTGGAAAGCGGTGAAATCATCGGACAAAGTCAGCATGGATTTGTGAGAGGAAAATCATGTCTAACGAATCTTATAGAATTTTTTGAGGATGCAACTAGTAGAGTGGATAGGGGAGAACCAGTGGATGTGGTATATTTGGATTTTCAAAAGGCTTTTGACAAGGTCCCACACAGGAGATTAGTGTGCAAGATTTAAGCACATGGTATTGGGGGTATGGTATTGATGTTAGTAGAATTGGCTGGCAGACAGGAAGCAAAGAGTGAGAATAAACGGGACCTTTTCAGAATGGCAGGCAGTGACTAGTGGGGTACCACAAGGCTCAGTGCTGGGACCCCAGTTGTTTACAATATATATTAATGATTTAGATGAGGGGATTAAATGCAGCATCTCCAAGTTTGCGAATGACACGAAGCTGGGCGGCAGTGTTAGCTGTGAGGAGGATGCTAAGAGGATGCAGGGTGACTTGGATAGGTTAAGTGAGTGGGCAAATTCATGGCAGATGCAATTTAATGTGGATAAATGTGAGGTTATCCACATTGGTGGCAAAAACAGGAAAACAGATTATTATCTGAATGGTGGCCGATTAGGAAAAGGGGAGGTGCAACGAGACCTGGGTGTCATTCTACACCAGTCATTGAAAGTGGGCATGCAGGTACAGCAGGCGGTGAAAAAGGCGAATGGTATGCTGGCATTCATAGCAAGAGGATTCAAGTACAGGAGCAGGGAGGTTCTACTGCAGTTGTACAAGGCCTTGGTGAAATACCTGGAGTATTGTGTGCAGTTTTGGTCCCCTAATCTGAGGAAAGATATTCTTCCCATAGAGGGAGTACAAAGAAGGTTCACCAGATTGATTCCTGGGATGGCAGGACTTTCATATGAAGAAAGACTGGATCGACTCGGCTTATACTCGTTGGAATTTAGAAGATTGAGGGGGGATCTTATTGAAACGTATAAAATTCTAAAGGGATTGGACAGGCTAGATGCAGGAAGATTGTTCCCGATGTTGAGCAAGTCCAGAACGAGGGGTCACAGTTTAAGGATAAAGGGGAAGCCTTTTAGGACCGAGAGGAGGAAAAACTTCTTCACACAGAAAGTGGTGAATCTGTGGAATTCTCTGCCACAGGAAACAGTTGAGGCCAGTTCATAGGCTATATTTAACAGGGAGTTAGATATGGCCCTTGTGGTTAAAAGGATCGGGGGGTATGGAGAGAAAGCAGGTGCAGGGTTCTGAGTTGGATGATCAGCCATGATCATACTGAATGGCGGTGCAGGCTCGAAGGGCCGAATGGCCTACTCCACCTGTTTTCTATGTTTCTATGTTTCTGTTTTAAACCCTGCTCTGAGTGAAGAAGTTCGCATTCATATTCCTCTTAGCATTTCACCTTTCACATTTAACCCATGACCTCTAGCGCTAGTCTTACCCAACCTTGCTTGTATTTACCATAATTTATTCCCTTTATAATTTTGTATACCTCAGTCAAATCTCCCCTCTTCTCCTGCACTTTGGGGAATAAAATTCTAACCTATTCAACCATTTCCTATAACTCAGGTTCTCAAGTCCTGGCAACATCCTTGTAAATTTTCTCTGCACTTTTTCGATCTTATTGATTTCAGGTAGGTGACCAGAACTCCACACAATACTCTAAACTAGACCTCAAGAGCGTCTTACACAACTTGAACATAACATCCTAACTCTGATATTTGAGTGACTAGCAATCAGGACCAGGAAGTAGTCCTTTGCTCCTTCACACAAGTTGGCATTCGCTCTCAGTTGGTATGCCTCAGGCCAAGTCTGTGGCTGCAAAGGAGTTTTTACTTGCTCGTTTCTATAACATCTTGGCAAATATTGGATTTACTCACAGATAATTGGAGATCACAATGTAGACAAGCCCAATGAAAAAATGTTTCCTGCAGTTGCTTTCATATTTTGTTCTCAGAATGAAACCAGCAGGATTCCTTTCTCTCAAATTAACTGTTATTCACACTCCCTGACCTCCACTAATGCATTTGTGTTCATCTAGATTCACATTTATTACATGCACATCGAGACCCAGTGAAATATACCCAAGGATATACTAGGGGTAGCCCACAAGTGTCACCACAATCTTTATAAGCTTCCCACTGACATTCCTCACGCCCTCCACACATTCCAGTGCCAACAGAGCATGTCCACAGCACTCAGCAGAACTACGCAGAACACAACAAGCGACAAAACAACAACAGCAAAACAAATCCCTCCCTCCCACCCACCTACCAACACACACACACACACACACACACACACACACACACACACACACTCTAACCCCAGAACAGGCCACCTTCAGCCTCCAGTGGATTCGGGCTCACAGGCCTTCAACTTTACTTGCGGACTCGCAGAAATTTACAGACTCAGTTCTCCAACAACTGGCCCTCAACTTCTGGACTTCTGATCGACCTTTGGGCTTCAGTCTTTGTTATTGACCCCAGGCCTCGCTGATGACAGCAAATGAAGACTCTGGATGAGGACCTGAACCCCAGGCCTCCAACTCAGGACTCGCCGGTGACAGAACGCAGAGCACTAGGCCCAAACACAGCAACTCATTGAGATGACACTGGAATAGTTTCAGTTCCTTGCCTCTACATTGATGGAATTCTACCCATCATTTAGAGTTTGTTGATGACCCATTCATTGCTGACTCTTTCTGGATCTTGTCTGGGATTTTAGACACATTCACTGGAAAATTCGCATCAACCCCGTTCAAAATGTGCGTCTTCATTTTCTGTGAATCATTACATTTCTCACGTTTCAATGCCATTCTGTTTATTACTCCTGCACCCAGATATACAGATCAATGGAAATAATTCAGAAAATGTGTAGCTTGGTTCATTAAAGGTCAGGTTGAGTTGTTCACCAATCTTGACAATCCACCTGGCCTTTATATACTTATCAATCAGTTGATTGGCCATCATTATGGAAACTCAATTGTGACATAGAGAGGGGGTCTCATTGCTGATTGGTTGTGTAGTGAATCCTATGTGATGGCTGCAATTTTGGCCACATTGACTTATAAATGGGTTCGAGGTCTACATGTCTGTTTATAGAATTGTTGTGAAAAAACATGCTTCTAGGAATTCTCTTGCATGTTTGCCTGCGCCATGACTTTCACTGGTGCCAAGTTGAATATTTGCCCCTCTCAGTCTTCATGGGTAGAGACTAGGGAGAGTTGGCCATGCTGCTTCACAGCCAGTTGATATTCATAGATCCTTGTGGATAGTTTTCTCCCAGTTTGGCCCAAGTAACATTTGCTGCAGTCCCTGCATTGGATTTTGCAGATCACATTCAGAGGACACACCAAAATTAAACAGTGCACTGATGATATCTCTTCACATAGTGATGAAACGTTTACAAATGGATTGCCAAGATTGGAGAACAATCAACCCAACCATACAGATCAATTGCAATAGAAGTGTGGCCTACTTTTGCATTTTTAATACTACTAAATAAATATACTGATTTAGAAACATATGTCACTATTGGTGGCTTTGATATGAGGGTAACTGATCTACTGGATTAAAATTGATAGAATTTCTTAACCCCAAATACTATTTCAAATGTCTTCTCCTTGATTTGTGCTTAAATCTTTTTGCTCCTCATTAGAATACACAAAATGAAAATAAACAGAATTGGTGTATTATCGTCAGTTTTTCTACCACTGCCCCCCACCACCCCTCCCCCCCAAGGAAGTAGAGGCTTTGGTGAGATTTCTTAGCCGTGGTTCATTAAGGTTGTTATAGTTAGGGGTGTTAACGGGGACACTACCTATTAAATGCTCTCAAAGGCGTGTGTCTCAAATAGCCTCTGACAACCACGTCCAGCTCCTGGCCGTCATGTGTGGCTTACTGACCGGAGAAGGGGCAAAGGCGGGTTACTGGCACATTAAAACCAGTCACTTTGGGTAGATGGCGCCCGTCAGCCGTGGTTGGCAGCTCATCTAGGAGAAAGAAAACTCTGATCTCAAACCTCTGCCACCTTGCAGCCGTACCCACTCGTGGGGAAGGTTTCAGGAGTAAACACCAAGGAAAAATCCAGAGCTGGATTCAGTCCTACATTGAGTTCAACGCTGACTGGCAACTCCTGTTGCTGCTGCCAACTGTATCGGTCTCTGCCATTCCTTTGGGTTCATCAGATGGAGAAGGGGAGCTTGCTACATGGGCAACAGCTTGCCTTCCATATTGTACTGCCCAGGGTTTTGTATCTAGGCAGCCAGGTCACAACATCCATGGTCGACCCTGAGCAATGGAAGCTTCATGTGTCTGCTTGCTTGAACCAGAACAGACTGTTCATAATGTTCACTCCTAGGAACCTTCAAGTTCTCAAAATCTTTCAACTTCAACACTGGTGATGGAGACAGGAATATGTGCACTGCCCCCCTCCTCTTCCTGAATTCAATGACCAGCTCAGTTGCTGACATTGATGACAGACTGTTGTCATGACACCATGTAACTAAGCTCTCTATCTCCTTCCTGTGCTCCAATGCAGTAATGGGTTTCTCTTTCCCATCACCCATGACATGCTTGTTATCAGACACGCACTATAACCTGATGCATCACATGCCAACATCTGCTCTGTCTTGGTGTTGTAATGAACAAGGGAGCTTTGCTTGCTAAGCTGTCCATGTATTGATCACATGCAACTTTTTCCTTCTTGATTCACATCCTTTTCACATCCCGTTTCAATAAATGATGTAATGGTTTGAGGCTCGCAAATTTCTGCAGAAGTACTGTGGAGAGCATGCTAACAGGCTGCATCACTGTTTGCTATGGGGGAAGGGTGGTGCCTACGGCACAGGATCAAAGTAAGCTGCAGAGATTTGTAAACTTAGTCAGCTCCATCATGGGCACTAGCCTTCGTAGTATCCAGGACATCTTCAAGAAGCAGTGGTTCAGAAAGACCACCATTAAAGACCCCCATCACCCAAGACAAGCCCCCTTCTCATTGCTACCATCACAATGGAGGTACAGGAGCCTGAAGGCACACACTCAGTGAGTCAGGAACAGCTTCTTCCCCTCTCCATCTGATTTCAGAATGGACACTGAACCCATGAACACTACCTCACCACTTTTTTATTTCTTATTTTTCAACTACTTACTTAATGTAAGTATTTTATATTGATGAGAGTACTAATTTATTTATTTATTTCAAAGGAAATTGCATGTAGTTTTGTGCAGATGGGGTTCATCAGCCCCATCTAGGAGCGGTGCCTCAGGGAGGTGGCATCCATCATTAAAGGCCTCCATCACCCAGGACATGACCTCTTCTTATTGGCAGCTCATCTAGGAGAAGGAAAACTCTGATCTCAAACCTCTGCTGCCTTGCGGCTAAACCCACTCATGGGGAAGTTCTTCGGGAGTAAACCCCGAGAGGAAAATCCGGAGCTGGAGTCCGTAAGGCAGAGGTACATTGACTTCAATGATGACTAGCATATCCTGTGATCCTGCTGGCACCAGACTGTATCAGCCTCTGCCGATCCTTTGTGTTTATCGGATGCGTGGTGAGGGGGAGCTTGCTACATGGAGAACAGCAGGCTCTCCATATCGTACTGCCCAGGCTTGCGTATCTAGACAGTTAGGACACAATATTCATGGTCCACTCTGACCGACAGAGGCCTCAGACTCAGATGCATGCAGTATACAACCCTAAGATTTGTCTTCCCACAGACAGCCACGAAACAAAGAAACAAAAACATAGAACCCATCCAAAGAAAAACATCAGAACCCCAATGCACAAAAAATGAACGAACCATGCAAACAGCAAAAAATGAGTGAAAGACACAGAATATTAAAAAACAAACCACAGTCATCAAAACAGTCCAGGCATGTTCAGCTCAGCTCAGTTCAGTTCAATCTAGCGCTGTTTCGTTCGTTGACTGCAGGCCACCCCGATCAAAATCGCACAAAATAGCAACAAATAAGGAGCAACCAGAAACCAGAGGCACATCATAACGTGAACTACAGGGTCCCATCCACTTTTGATTAAACTTTGCCCAAGACTCAAGACTCCGGCGCCATATTCCGGCAGCGTCAAGCGAGAGGGAATATTCCTCTGGGAGTGGCGGGCGAGAGCGTGACAGAGACCGATCACATGCAGGTAGATGGCGCTGAACACCCGCTCTCCTCTTCACTTAGCAGTACAGCGCGGCGTAGCACCTCCGGCCCTTCAAGTCACACTACTGCAGCAACCGCACAACCCCGATTAACCCTGACATAATCACAGGAAAATTTACAATGACCAATTAACCTACCTGGTACATCTTTGAACTGTGGGAGGAAACCCGAGCACCCGGGGAAAACAAACACATTCTATGGGGCGGCCGGACAGAGACTCCTTACGGAATGGTGCCGGGATTGAACGCTAAGCTCCAGAATGCCATAAACAGTAATAGCGTCATGTTAACCATGGTGCTTTCTTCACTGGTTACAGAAATTAACTTCCAAACCAAGACACAAGATTTCTCCTTCTATAGATGCGCAATTGCTTTGCTTCACATTGCTCTCATGTACTCTCTAGACTCATCCATCGTCAGGAGGTTTTCTGCCTCAATGCTCACAGCTGTCAATATCATTATCATCATTATGTGCCGTGTTGTATTGACGCGGGCAATCACGGCCTTTGCGCGTTCTTTGCAAATTTCACGACAGAAGTGGTTTGCCATTGCTGCCTTCTGGGCAGTGTCTTTACAACACAGGTGACCTCAGCCATTATCGATACTCTTCAGAGATTGTCCAGCTGGCGTCAGTGGTCGCGTAACCAGGACTTGTGATATGCACCAGCTGCTCACACGACCATCCACCACCTGCTCCCATGGCTTCATGTGACCCTGATCCGGCGGAGGGGGGGGGGGGATGGGGGGTGCTAAGCAGGCACTACACCTTGCCCAAAGATGACCTGCAGGCTAGCGGAGGGAAGGAGCGGGAAGGAGCACCTTACACCTCCTCTGATAAAGACGTATCTCCACCCTGCCACCAACATATTATGTAAATAGAGAACTTACATGTTAAGGTATTACGCACTGTAGCTTGAAAAATCTTGGGAAATCTCTTGCTCTGTTGGGTAATCTTGTGTATTGTTAGAAATCTTTGTGTCTTTTAATGATCAAGTATTATTTGGAATTGGAATTGAAGTTGGCTTATTATTGTCACATGTACCGAGGTTCATACTGTTCATACGGGTCAGATCATTACACAGTTAATTGAGGCAGAACAAGGTAAAACAATAACATGTAAAAGCTACAGAGAAAGTGCAAAAAGGTGCAAGATCATCCTACCTGATGGCATGAATATCGATTTCTCCTTCAAGTAAAAAATTTCCCTCCCCCTTCCCCTCTTCTTCTGTTCCCCACTCTGGTCTCTTACCTCATCTCACTTGCCTCTCACCTCACACCCTCCTCAGGTCCCCTCCTCCTCCCCTTTCTCCTATTGTCCACTCTCCTCTCCTATCAGATTCCTTCATCTCCAGCTCTTTATCTTTCCTACCCACCTGGCTTCACCTATCACCTTTAGCTCTCCTCCTTCCCTCCCCCCACCTTTTTATTCTGGCGTCTTCCCCCTTCCTTTTCAGTCCTGAAGGAGGGTGTTCTCCAGGATTGCTACCCATGCCACGTGCTAGTGAGGCTAGAAACAGGAAGATAATGCAGCTAAATACATGGCTAAGGAGATGGTGCAGGAGGGAGGGCTTCGTGTTTCTAGACAATTGGGCTTTGTTCCAGGGAAGGTGGGACCTGTTCCGACGGGACAGTTTGCATCTGAACTGGAGGGGGACTAACATCCTTGCAGGTAGGTTTGCTAGTGCTGCTCAGGGCGGGGGGTTTAAATTAAATTTGCAGGGGGAGGGGAACCAAAGTGTTAGAGCAGATAGTGAGGTGGAGGAGGATAAAGATCATGCAAGGACTGCATGTATGGACAGTAATCAAAGCTTTGTACGTGATAGAAATGTTCTCAGGTGCATCTATTTCAATGCAAGGAGTATTGTAGGTAAGGCAGATGAGTTTAGGGCGTGGATTGACACGTGGGATTACGACATTATTGCTATTAGTGAGACTTGTTTGCAGGAGGGGCAGGACTGACAGCTTAATGTTCCAGGGTTCCATTATTTCAGACATGACAGAGGGGGAGGGATGAAAGGGGGAGGAGTGGCATTACTTAGTCAAGGAAAATATCACAGCTGTGTGTAGATAGGACAGCCCGGAGGGCTTGTCTACAGAGGCCATATGGGTGGGGCTAAGGAATGGGAAAGGTGTGACCACACTAATAGGGTTGTATTATAGACCGCCCAATAGTCAGAGAGAATTGGAGGAGCAAATCTGTAGAGAGATAGCAGACCGATGTAAGAAACAGAAAGTTGTAATAGTAGGGGATTTTAACTTTCCACATATTGACTGGGACTCCCACACTATGAAAGGGTTAGATGGTGTGGAGTTTGTCAAATGTGTTCAGGAAAGTTTTCTAAATCAATATATAGAGGTACCAATGAGAGAGGATGCAGTATTTGATCTCCTATTAGGGAACCAAACAGGTCAGGTGACAGAAGTATGTGTAGGTGAACATTTTGGGTCCAGTGACCATAATGTCATTAGTTTCAAGTTAATTATGGGTAAGGATAGGCCTGGTCCTCGAGTTAAGGTTCTAAATTGGAGAAGGGGCAATTTTGAGGAAATGAGAAAGGATCTAGGAAGAGTGGATTGGGATAAATTGTTTTCTGGCAAGGGTGTGTTCAGTATGTGGAAGGCATTCAAAGGCGAAATTCTGAGAGTGCAGTTTGCATGATCCTGCCAGGATTAAAGGCAAAGTTAACAGGAGTAGGGAACCTTGGTTTTCAAGGGATATTAGTGATCTGGTTAAGAAAAAGAGAGAGGTGTATAGCAGGTATAGGCAACAAGGAACAAATGAGGTACTTGAAGAGTATAGAAAATGTAAGAAAATACTAAAGAAGGAAATCAGGAAAGCAAAAAGAAGACATGAGGTTGCTTTGGCAGATAATGTGAAGGTAAACCGGAAGGGTTTCTACAAGTATATTAAGAGTAAAAGGATAGTAAGGGACAAAATTGGTCCCCTGGAAGATCAAAGTTCTCGTCTATGTGTGGAGCCTCACAAGATGGGGGAGATCTTAAACAATTTTTTTGCATCAGTATTTACTCAGGAAACTGGCATAGCGTATATGGAAAGAAGGGAAACAAGCAGCAGTGTCATGGAATATATAAAGATTAAAGAGGAGGAGGAGCTTGCTGCCTTACAGCAAATAAAGGCAGATAAATCCCCCGGGCCTGATACGATATTTCCTCGGACCTTGAGAGAGACTAGTGTAGAAATTGCAGGGGCCCTGGCAGAAATATTTAAAATGTCCTTAGCCATGGGTATGGTGCTGAAGAATTGGAGGGTATCTCATGTTGTTCCATTGTTTAAAAAAGACTCCAAAAGTAAACCAGGTAATTACAGGCCAGTGAGCCTGACATCAGTAGTAGGTAAATTATTAGAAGGTGTTCTGAGAGATCAGATATACAAATACTTGGATAGCCGAGGGCTGATTAAGGATAGTCAGCATGGCTTTGTGCGTGGTAGATCGTGTTTAACGAATCTTGTAGAGTTTTTTGGGGAGGTTACCAAGAAAGTAGATGGAGGAAAGGCTATGGATGTTGTCTACATGGACTTTAGTAAGGCCTTTGACAAGGTTCCACATGGGAGGTTAGTTCAGAAGGTTCAGATACTAGGTATCCATGGAGAGGTTGTAAACTGGATTCAAAATTAGCTGTGTGGGAGAAGACAGAGAATGGTAGTGGATGATTGCTTATCAGACTGGAGGCCTGTGACTAGTGGTGTGCCTCAAGGATCTGTGCTGGGACCATTGTTGTTTGCTGTCTATATCAATGATCTAGATAATAATGCTGTAAATTGGATCAGCAAGCTTGCTGATGACACTAAGATTGGAGGCATTGTGGACAGCAAGGAAGGCTTTCAAAGCTTGCAGAGGGATCTGGACCTACTGGAAAAATGGGCCAGAAAGTGGCAGATGAAATTTAATGCAGACAAGTGTGAGGTGTTGCATTTTGGAAGGACAAATCAAGGTAGAACATACACAGTAAATGGTAGGGCACTGAGGAGTGCAGAGGAACAAAGAGATCTGGGAGTTCAGATACATAATTCCCTGAAAGTGGCATCACAGGTAGACAGGGTTGTAAAGAAGGCTTTTAGCATCCTGGCATTCATAAATCAAAGTATTGAGTATAGGAGCTGGGATGTTATGGGGAGGTTGTACAGACATTGGTGAGGCCACATTTGGAGTATTGTGTGCAGTTCTGGTCACCTAACTATAGGAAGGATATCAGTAAGATTGAAAGAGCACAGAGAAGATTTACTAGGATGTTGCCAGGTCTGCAGGAGTTGAGTTACAGGGAAAGATTGAACAGGTTAGGTCTTCATTCCTTAGAGCGTAGAAGAGTGAAGGGAGATTTGATAGAGGTTTACAAATTTATGAGGGGTATAGACAGAGTAAATATGAATAGGCTCTTTCCACTTAGATTAGGAGAGATAAATACAAGAGGACATGGTTTTAGGATGAACGGGGAAAGTTTTAGGGGGAACATTAGGGGAAACTTCACTCAGAGTGGTGGGAGTGTGGAACGAGCTGCCATCTGACCTGGTAAATGCGGGCTCATTCTTAAGTTTTAAGAATAAATTGGATAGATACATGGATGGGAGAGGTCTGGAGGGTTATGGATTGGATGCAGGTCAATGGGACTAGCGGAATAATGTTTCGGCATGGACTAGAAGGGCTGAATGGCCTGTTTTCTGTGCTGTAGTGTTCTATGGTTCTCTGGTTCTATGGTTGGCTTGAAACGTCAACTGTTTATTCATTTCCATAGATGCTGCCTGACCGACTGAGTTCCTCCAGCATTTTGAGTGTGTTGCTTTAAACTTCCAACAACTGCAAACTTTCTGGTGTTTATACCAAGTCAGATTTTGGGGTCGAGAGTCCATTGTATTGTACTGGGGAACTATTCAATAGTCCTATAACAGTGGGGTAGAAGCTTGTGCTTGCTGATACTTGCATTTAGCTTTTTGTATCTGCTGCCCAGTGCGAGGGGAGATCAGAATGAATAACCGGGATGGGTAGGTGTCCTTGATCTGTTGAAGGCTTTACTGAGGAAGCAAAAAATACAGACAGAGTCAATGGAGGAGAGGCTGCTTTCCATGATGTGGTGAGCTGCCCCTGCAACTCCCTGCAGTCACGAGCAAAGCAGTTACCATCAAGCTGTGATGAATCCAGATAAGATGATTCAGGATTCAGTTTTGTGTGTAAGCCAGTTCTGTGCAAACTTTTGATCCTGCTGACTCTCCTTTAAAAGCTTGCAAAATGGTGACTGGGCACTGTTTGTTGTCAACAGTTTGTTTCCACAGAAGTATATGTTTCTGTCTGCCGTCGGCACTACCTGACCTGCTCACTCTGGTCAACTTTCACAGGAACATCATTTTGTTCTATTCCATCTTGTTCTTTCTCAACTTGACTCTTTGTAGCAAATGCAACTGGTCTGAACTTACAATAGAACGACTTCGCCTCTGGTGTGATGGAAAAATGTGTGCTGTACCAGCATCCCGGTCATCTTCAAGGAGCGATGTCTTAATCATTTCAGTCACCTCTTCAAAAAACACAAATCTAGGAGATCATTTCCCATGCACAAAGACATGCTGATGATCCTTAATCAGTCCTTGCCTGTCAAAATGCAAATAATTCCTATCCCCCAGAGGCCCTTCCAATAACCTTCCCACCACTGACGTAAGGATCATTGGAGTATAGTTCTTCAGAATCAGAATCAGGTTTTAATATCACCGGCACAGGTCGTGAAATTTGTTGACTTAGCATTAAGTCCTGCTGAAGGGTCTCAGCCCAAAATGACGACTGTACTCTTTTCTATAGATGCTGCCTGGCCTGTGGAGTTCCTCCAGCATTTTGTGTGTGTTGCTTGGATTTCCAGCATCTGCAGATCTTCTCTTGTTTGTAACTTGCATTAACTTAGAGTCATGGTGTACCTCTGCTGTATTTCTTTAATAACACCATAGAATTAGCTGTTCTCGGTCTTCTGGTATATTACCTGTGGTAAACAAAGATATAAGGATAGGAAGGAAGAAGATTTTGATGGTGGAAGGTTGTATCTTGGAATGAAGGCCTGTGTCTAGTGGTGTTCCCCAGGACTCACCGTTAGGCCCATTGCTATTTATCATTTCAATGCAAACTCCCTCTCCCAATCAAAACAGCCATGCAGCTGACTAACACAAGTTAAAAACCGTTCAGCAACAGTCTCTTGCTCCAAGTAAGTGGCATGGTGTCCCAAATAAATGAAAGGAATCCCAGTTATTTTCTCGATTTTTTCTTTGTTCTTTAAGAATTGTCCCAAGTAAGCGGCTGCCCTGATTAACTGATGGCTCAAATAACTGGAATCCACTGTAAAATCAACAAGAGGAGATCTGCAGATGCTGGATAGAAGCATAGAAAATCTACAGCACAATACAGGCCCTTCAGCCCACAAAGCTGTGCAGAACATGTCCTCACCTTAGAAATTACCTAGGGTTACCCATAGCCCTCTATTTTTCTAAGTTCCACGTACCTATCCAGGAGTCTCTTAAAAGACCCTATCGTATCCGCCTCCACCACTGCCGCCTGGCAGCCCATTCCACGCATTCACCACTCTGCGTAAAAAACCTACCCCTGACATCTCCTCTGTACCTTAAAATTATGCCCTCTCGTGCTAGTCATTTCTGCCCTGGGAAAAAGCCTCTGACTATCCACACAATCAATGCCTCTCATCAAAGTAATACACACAACTCGCTGGAAGAACTCAGCAGGCCAGGTAGCATCTATGGAAAAGAGTAAACAATCGACGTTTAGTGCCGAAACATCAACTGTTTACTCTTTTCTATAGATGTTGCCTGGCTTGCTGAGTTCCTCCAGCATTTCGTGTGAATCCACTGCAGATAAACTGCACATAACATGTGTGCATATATATCAAAGTAAATCAAAGCAACATTTCAGTAGAAAACAGTCTGATGTGGGAAAATGGTCAGAGAATTTCCTTTCATTTCTGCTTGAAATGTGATTTTAAAAGGCATTAATTACCTACACGACCCTTGAAATTGTGCGTGTAAGTAATTTTTTAATGGCATGAATATGACTGAGGCTGATCTTCAAAAGTGTGGAGCAGAGACTTTTTTGAGTGAAATATTTTCAGCCACTTTTGATTTCTTTCCCATGGCCGCGGAATTTGACCAACAAGTGTTCCGGCTCATTGGTGGACTACAGGCGTGTTTATGCCTCTACACCATCCTCCACCACTACTTTATCATTTCCTGTTTAGAATATGGACACTCCTATGCCGAGCACCACTTGATGGACATACGATCAATCTGTGTATATAACCTCCCTTCTGTATTTTATATTTTTATTGTCGTGTTCTTTATATTATGTTTTTTTCCTGTGCTGCGTCAGACTCACAGTAGTAATTATTTTGTTCTCCTTTACACTTGTGTGCCGGAAATGACATCGAACAATCTTGGATCCTGAATCTGAAGGAGTATTGTGAAGCAAAGAAATGATAGGGACCCACTCGAAACTGGGATGTGAGCTTCAAAAGTCTGTGGGTGAGTTATGAATGAAGCAGATAAATTGCAGAAAAATAATATTTACTTCCATTAGTTATGGAAACTTGCCAAAGTCAGTTTCTGGAGGGCTAATATATATACTGTAAGCAATACTACAATTATTTAAAGAAAGACTAATTATCATTTAATACCTTCAGTTATTTTTCCTCAGCACCTATCATTTCCCCTCACTGTTTGAGGAGTGCTTGACATACAGTATCAGGCGATAATGTAAAAGGAGTGTTTGATGGCTCTGGGCCTGTATCCATCAGTTTAGAAGAATGAGGAGCTGTTTCATTGAAACCAATTGAATATTGAAAGACGTAGATAGCATGATTGTGGACAGGATATTTCCTATGGAGAGTCTATCACCAGAGGGCACAGCCTCAGAGTAGAGGGGTGTCCCTGTAGAACAGAGATGAGGAGGAATATCTTTATCCAGAGGGTGGTGAATCTGCGGAGTTTGTTGCCACAAACGGCTGCAGAGTTCAAGTCATTAGGCATACTTATAGGATATTGATAGGTTATTGATTAGTAAAGCTGTCAAACGTTACTAGGAGAAGGCAGGAGTATGGAGTTGGGAGAGATAATACAGTATATCAGCCATGATGCAATGATAGAGCAGACTTGATGGATCAAACAGCCTAATTCTACTCTTCTGCCTCATGGTCTTAAGGTCTTAGGTCTAATATCAAAATCAATTCACTGCATTTCATTGCTCCAATCCCATGTCACATTTAGTCTGATTCAGGAAGATGGTGGAGAAACAGGGGAGTCTGGCATCTGGGATTGGAAGGGCAACTGAAAAGACTTGAGAAAGCCTGAGGGAGAGGTCGGATAGCCCAGGATCAGGCAAGATGGAGTTCAAAGGCACGAGCCAATCAGGTGATCTGATACTGAGGCCTGATATTGAAGAACATCCAATTTCTGCAATACTGATACTAGTATTGGTATCTGTTTATTATTGTCATATGTAGCAAGATACAGTGAAGAACTTCATCTTGCAAGCATATATTTTCAAAGCATAAATACATTGAGGTCGTACAAGGGAAAAGAAATAACAGAATATCATCAGACATTGTTAGTGATTCTCCAAGTCTTGGAATTTAATTTTGTAAGATTCAAGATTTAAGAATGTTTAATGTCATTTCCAGTACACAAGTGTGAAGGAGAATGAAATGATTGTTATTCCAGGTCCGATACAGCACAAAAAAAACAGAAAGATAAAGGACACAATAACAATGCTAAACAAAGTCATGCGTTGAGGGATTGTACTGACAACTCATCAGAAGAGCATCACACTCGATTTGAATGATTGCACGACTCTGCCTCAGTAACTCCATAGATGGATATTATGATCCTTAACATCCCTTCTGATCTGCTGTCCTGAGTTCTGAGGAGATTTCTTTGGGTCTCCTCTATCAACCTCTCCTGTTGGCCTTCTGCTCCTTCTTTCCACTTTTGGGAACAAAGTCTGCAATTTTCAACAAAAAGCAAGGGAACAACAATAGCGATGGCTCATAGCTCCACTGACACCATTTAGTTATGACCACCGTATACGTTCTCCCTGTGACAATACGGGTTTCCTCCAGGTGCTCCGGTTTCCTCCCACATCCCAGAAATGTGTGGATTCAAAGTTCAAAGTAAATTTGTTACCATATTATGTACATGTCACCATATACACCTTTGAGATTAAATTTCTTGCAGGCATTCAGATTAGAACAAAGAAATACAATAGAATCAATGAAAAACTACACACAAACAGTGACTAAAATCCAACGTGCAAAAGAAGAAAACAAAAAATATGCAAACAAAAGTAATTAGATAATTAAGTAAATAATACAGAAAAGATGAGTTGCAGAATCCTTGAAAGTGAGTCCATAGGTTAACTGGCCACTGTAAAATGTGCCTTCTGTAGGTGAGTGTTGGGATCTGGATGAGGATGATGAAAATATGGGGAGAATAAATGACATTTGTGTAAATGAAAGCATAACAATCGCTGTGCATTCAGTGACCAAAGGGCCTGTGCTTGGTTAAAGCTCTAATCAGGTCATATTCACAATAATAATAAAGGCATCCGTTAGTCTTGCAAGACCATGGATCTGCACCTGGAAAGTCTTCACTCTCCAGGGTGCAGGCCTGGGCAAGGTTGTATGGAAGACCGGCAGTTGCCCATGCTGCAAGTCTCCCCTCTCCACGACACCAATGTTGTCCAAGGGAAGGGCATTAGGACCCATACAACTTGGCACCAGTGTCGTCACAGAGCAATGGGTGATTAAGTGCCTTGCTCAAGGACACAACATATTGCCTTGGCTGGGGCTCGAACTCACGACCTTCAGGTAGATAGTCCAATGCCTTAACCACTTGGCCACGTGCCCACACAATAGATGCCTCATAAAAATCCAAGCCTCAAAATCCTTTTCCCTCTACCTCCCTTCTTCTGTTCCCTACTCTGGCCTTTCATCTCTTCTTACCTGCCCATCACTTCGCCTGGGACCCTTCCCCCTTCCCTTTCTCCTATGGTCCACTCTTCTCTCCTATCAGATTCCTTCATCTCCAACCCTTTACCTTTCCCACCCACCCGGTTTCACCCATCACCTTCTCATTTGCCTCCTTCCCCTCCCCTACCTTTTTTATTCAGACATCTTCCTCTTCCTTTCCAGTCCTGATGACAGGTCTCACCCTGGACCTTCGACTGTTTGTTCATTTCCATAGATGTCACCTGACCTGCTGAGTTCCTCCAGCATTTTTATGTGTGCTGCTCAAAGTTTGTCTGTTCTGACTTTCCACTCTTATCTCACCAGATAAGAGGGAACTCAGCCTTGGGATATGTTAATATTTGCTTGCACATTATTTGAGCCTGAGGCATTGAGAATTCCTTTCAGTTCGGATGCAGCAGCCAATTAGTGGCAGGATCACAATCACATTTACAAAGCGTGTATGATTTCAGGTCACGCTCACAAACTGAAGCCAAAAACATAGCTCTGGTTTTGGTTTAGGAAGCCTTTAATCACCTTGAATTGGTGTCAAATACAATCATTTGAAGTTTAGTGAAGGGTTGGCTGTAACTGAACTAGAGCTTTCTCTATTTCATTATTCTGTGACTTACACTCAATATAGTGACATGGTCGTAATACTTCCCTTGTAATGGAATATGACTGGAGCAAATGCAATTTTACTAGCAATGTGCACCACAATAACCTCTGCTCCATTTTACTTGTCTTGAAAAACTATAAAACCATAAGTCTGTAAGTCGTAAATTTAGTCAGCTCTATCTTGGGCACTAGCCTGCAAGGTACCCAGGACATCTTCAAGGAGCAGTGTCTCAGAAAGGCAGCATCCATTATTCAGGACTCCCAGCACCCAGGGCATGCCCTTTCTTCATTGTTACTATCAGGTAGGAGGTACAGAAGCTTGAAGGTACTCACTCAGTGATTCAAGAACAGCTTCTCCCCTTCTGCCATCTGATTCCTAAATGGACATTGAACGTGTGAGCACTACCTCACTTTTTTAATATATAAATTATTTCTGTTTTTGCATGACATTTAATCTATATACATATACGGTATAAATTCTTTCAGTCAATCCTGACGAAGGGTCTCGGCCTGAAACGTCGACTGTACCTCTTCCTAGAGATGCTACCTGGCCTGCTGTGTTCACCAGCAACTTTGATGTGTGTTGCTTGAATTTCCAGCATCTGCAGATTTCCTCGTGTTTACATATACGGTAATTGATTTACTTATTTGCTTATCTTTCTTCTATATTATGTACTGCATTGAACTGCTGCTGCTAAGTTAACAAATTTCATGACTCATGCCGGTGATAATAAACCTGATTCTGATATAGGAGCAGAATTAGGCCATCCGCCCCATCAGGTCTACTACTCCGTTCAATGTTGGCTGATTTATCATCCTTCACAACCCCATCCTTCTGCCTTCTCTGTGTAATCTTTGTTACCCTTCCTAATCAGAAAGGTATTAAAGGAATGGAATAAGGCATGTTGGATCTGCACCATACCACCCAGCTACGAATGGCTTGGTGGAAAGGTTTGTCCAGAGTCTGAAGCACGCACTGCGAACGTTGTCAGCAGAACACGTTACATTAACTCTGAGCCAAAAGCTTGCCGTTCTCCTCCTTGCATATCATACTGCAACACACTCCACAGCCAACAAGTCACAAGCTATGCTGTTCCTGGGTTATCCATTGCATTTGCACTTGGATCTGCTCAAACCCAATCTCAGAAGGAGTATGCAGGTCAAAGAGCTGAGACAAATTGAGGGCTCCTCAAGTTAGGAGGTTCAATGTTTCACTCCTGAAATAGCAGTCCTGCCGAGGGACTACAGAGGTAATCAAAAGTGGGTGCGTACTTGGAAAGATTAAGGACAGAACTGGACCTCTCTCCTACACAGTGGAGACTGCATCTGATATCATCTGGAGACAACATATCCATCAGTTGAGGAGAGCAGAGTCAATTGTTAGAGAAGAACGGTGTGCAAGCTGTCAGAGCCACTTCCTGCAGTCCCAAAGTCAACTCCTACAACCACACGCAGGAGGCCCCAGAACTTCAGATTGTTTCACAGCCACAAGTCTTACCCGCAAGCAGAGTAAACACTGTTGTCAGGAAAAACGTTATCCTACAAGAGTAAGAAATCCTCCACAGAAGTTAAACCTTTAGGCCTGAATGGGACATGTTAAAAGTTTACTATGCTGTGAATGTCTGTATATAGTAGATGCATTTTACAGTATACTGGGTATATAGTTGAGATACATTCTCTATTGAGTTGTTTATAACTAAGCAGGGAGAAGACGTGTATTTAATTTTCAGTGATATTTGAATAATATTATAAATATATTGTCTGATTAAGCATTCTTTGTTCATTTACATAATTCATTATGGGTTATAGGTAAAAATCACTGAATTGCATACATCATGACGTTATCACATGTGATACGTGCATGTCTCGCTTAAAGTAAAAAGTGAATTAGGTCTCATCTCTCAGCTCTCTTGTTTTCCTTTCTATTAGTTATATATTTTTGGAGTTGCAATGCTTTTATGCACTGAGTTGCTGCTCTTCAGGTTCGTCTGGAGATCGAAGATGGAGCGGGTCAGACGGACCGTCATGCACAAGTCCCTGGACAATGGGGGCAAGAACGTCCCCAATGTCGCCCTCACCCTGATGGCCAGCTTCGTGTGTGGCTGCATGAGGTTATGTGTAGGACCCAGATATGTGGGCACCAAGTACCACTATGTGCCCAGGTTCTACTTGTCGCCTTGGCTATGAAGGATGGGTCTGGCCCCACTCCCGCGCAATGCCCCAGTCACCTGGTCATTGCCGCCATACCTGTCCCTCGTAGAAAAGTTCTTCCAGGAGAACGCCTTTGACCACAGGGCCATCAGGCAGTGGTCAGCACGTAATGTCCTGCAGGCACTGCAGGAGAAGGACGTGATGGACCCAGTGGGGTGGTTCCCTGAGCAGACCGTCCAGTTCATCTGGAAAATTGCCTGAGCGCCAGACCTCGCCAACAGGGACCAGGACCTCGCCTGGCTGGCAGTGAGAGGGGCCCTCCCAGTCAGATCCCTGAGTTGCTGCCACTAGAACGGCGGATTAAATATTTGCATTAACGAGCAGTTGTACAGCTGTACCAAATGAAGTGGCCACCAAATGTATGGAGGGAAATAAGCAATTGATGGTTCAGGCTGAAACCCTTTATGAGTACTGATGAAGAGTCTCAGCCCAAAACATCAACTGTTTATTCATTTCCATAGATGCTGCCTGACCTGCTGAGTTCCTCCAGCATTTTGTGTTTTGCTCTGGAGTTTCAGCATCTGCAGAATCTGATGTGATCATGTTACCATAAACTGAGATGAGAAATAGAATAGGAGATACAAGAAGCTGGAATCTGGAGTGTCAAGCAATGTGCTGGAGGAACTCAGCTGGTGAAGCAGCATCTGTGGGAGGGGAGGAATTGTCGATTCTTCAGGTCAAAACCCAGCCTGACTCAAGTCCTAAAACATCGGCAATTCCTTTCCTCCCCACAGACGCTGCTCAACCCATCGACTTCCTTCCAGCAGATCAGATTATTTGAAATGGAAGTTAACTTGTGTCTGTAAGAAGAGCTAAGTGAACTTTTGTCAGAAATGGAGAAAATTACAGAAGTGATCTGGAAGAAAGGATGAAGAAGTCTTACATGGTAGACAGGAAAGTGAAGGAGAATGAAAAAACAACTTTAAAAAGGACTTACCATTGCAAAAATAAAGGTTTAAAACAGTTTAAGGATCAGATATAAACCCAAGAGATTCTGCAGACGCTAGAAATCTTGAACAATACACATAAAATGCTGGAGGACCTCAGCAGGACAGGGAACATCTATGGAGGGAATAAACAGATGATATATTGGACCTAGACCCTTCACCTGTGATAAAAAGTCATATTGTGCATGAATGTTGGTTGCCGCAACAACAACCTTGCACTCAACGTCAGTGAGACCAAAGATTTGATTGTAGACTTCAGGAAAGGGAAGCTGAGGGAGCACCTACCAATCCTCATCAGCAGTGGGCAGAGATCAGCTTCAAGTTCCTGGGTGTCATCATCTCTGAAGATCTTTCCTGGGCCCAACATGCTGATGCAATTACAAAGAAGGCACAACAAATTGGCTATATTCCAGGTATATCATGGACAGCCACTGCAGAAGATCGGAAAAAGCTGCAGAAAGTTGCAAACTCAGTCAGCTCCATCAGGGTCACCAGCCTCTGCAGCAGCAAACCCATCTTCAAAGGCGATGCCTCAAAAAGGCAGCATCCGTCATTTAGTTTATATAAATGTATTTATTATTATAATTTATGTTTTTATTATATATTGCAATGTACTACTGCTGCAAAGAACAACTTTCACAACATGTGCCAGTGATATTAAACCTGATTCTGATTCCGTTTCTGGTTTAGGGTTGCAAGAATGCCAGACCAGGAAACTACTTAACAGGGCTCCTTAAGTTCAAGAAATCATTGTTAATTGCATAATACTAAATCCAGAGTGCAACTAATTGCTTGGAAGTAAATAAATGAGGAGTATATTTCCTAGGCATTTAGTTGCATGTAGAAAGTAAAAGCAGAACTGCTCTAGTCAACATTGTAGCATTTCCACTGAATGTACTTATTGAACTGGACAATCTTTTTCTCATTTTGCAACCACGTGCACTTCCTGACATGTCACACTTACTTCCTGTGGCTGTCATACAGGTGATTTTTCTGCTACAATAACTTGGATTTGATTGGTTCACCGTCCAACAATCCCAAATCAGTGTTGTGAAATCCGGGAACTTCGATGGCTCAATTTAATATCGGAAAATATATACAGTATACAAACTGAAATCCTTATTCTTCACAGACATCCACAAAACAGAGAGAGTAAAAAACAAAGAATGACTAACAGATAAACATTAGAACACTAAAGCCCCCTCCCATGCACGACCAGCAACAAAAGCATTGACCCTCCCCTCCCCCTACCCCACTTACTAAAAGCATCCCCACCCAACCTCCCAGCATACAATAGCAAGCCCCCAGAGACCATGATCTAGAGTCCATCAGAAACTACTGGCCATCCCAACACCTCGATATCTCAACAGGCCCTCTCTCTCACAAACAAGGGAGAGAGAGATATCGCTCCTGCCATGGCAAGAGGAGAGGCCAACAGCTCACTGTTTCGATGTCGGATCTCGAGTCTGCAGTGTCACTGATTCAAGTTCCCTCAGCTCAAGAATCAACAGAGTCTTTCTCACCATCAAGAGAGAGAGATTGAGAAATATCGCTCAAGTGCAGAGGCATCCAACTGCTGCACCCCCTGTCTCAATGCTTTGATCCTTTGCTTCGCTGCAGTCGGCGACGTCAGTGAGGAATCGGGTCGTCCACAGAGTGGCACACTGAAGGCGCACGTCTTCCAAGCCGCTCTCGGAGATCCGAGAGAACGCAGGCCGCTGTCCATGAAGAGCGTAGTTTGAATGCAGCTGTAGAATCCTCTGCTAACAGCCAACTCAGTGTGAAAGTGTAGCCAATGGGAGAAGGTAGGTTAATCAATCAAGTCAAAGCTCGCTTTAAAGTTACAGAGCAACACGCACAGGCACACACACAGTGCCGGAGAAACTCAGCAAATCTGGCATTCATGCGATGGTAATGCCTTCTGTAATGAGATTTGTCAGAAGTATCAAGATACAATAAAAAGTTCAATCACAAGAAATTCAGCAGAAGTTGGAAATCAAAATGCTGGAGAAACTCAACAGGTCATGGAGCACGTATGGAGAGGAATAAACAGTCATGGCGACACAGAGAGAAAAGGTTTAGAGCAGGGGTTCCCAACCTTTTTAATGCCATGGACACTTACCAATAACTGAGGGGGTCCATGGACCCCAGGTTGGGAACCCCTGGTTTAGAGAAACATAGGCCAAACATGGGCAACGAGGACGAGCTGAGTTGGGAATCTTGGTCAGCATGGACCAGTTCAACTGGAGTGCCTGTTCCTGTGCTCTACAACTCTTTGACAGTAGTGCAGCAGTCAACGCTCTGCTGTTACAGCTCCGGGCGATATTATATGTCAATAAAGTGTTGCTAGTCACGGGAGTGTCTGTACATAAGGCAACCGACAGGAAATGATAAAGTAGTGGTGGTTGGGGCGTGGAGGAATGGGTTAGTGGGTGGAGGTGTTGATCAGCCTGACTGCTTGAGGAAAGTAACTGTTTTTGAGACTGGCGGTCCTGGTGAGGACACTATGTGGCCTCCTCCTGATGGGAGTGGGACAAGCAGTTCATAAGCAGTGTGGGTGGGATCCTTTGTGATCTTTCTGGCACTTTTCTGTGTATTTGTCCTCAATGGCAGATAGTTTGGTGCCAGTGATGCATTGGGCAGTTTTGACTACCTGTTGTAGATCCTTCATGTCCGCCGCGGTGCAGTTCCTGTGCAAAGCAATGACGCAAATTGTTAGGATGCTCTCTACTAAGCATCTGTAGAATGATGTGAGTATAGATGTGTGTAGTCCAGCT
This sequence comes from Mobula birostris, assembly GCF_030028105.1. Classification (NCBI taxonomy): domain Eukaryota; kingdom Metazoa; phylum Chordata; class Chondrichthyes; order Myliobatiformes; family Myliobatidae; genus Mobula; species Mobula birostris. Next base: position 10,769,121 of record NC_092395.1, on the reverse strand, counting down.
CCCTTCAGCCTCCTCAGAAAGTAGAGGCATTGATGAGTTTTCCAATTGTGTATGATGTGTCTGGGACCTTGACAGATTGTGCGAGATGCGCTCTCCCAGGAGTATGGAACTGATTTCTGGGGTGAATTGCTCAGTTTGTTCTTACAAGCAATTACTTGGTGTTGGTCTCACCTCACAGCATCTCACCTCATTCCCCTCCCCCACCTACCTATGTACCTTCCCCCTGACCTATGTCACCTATCACCCATCAGTTTGTACTCCTTCACCTTCCCCCATCTTCTTATTCCGGCTTCTGCCCCCTTCTTTTCCAGATGCTGCCTGACCTGCTGAGCTCCTCCAGCATTTTGAATGTGTTACATTAGAGTAGACGGCGTGTGTCATTCACATTCTCTTTGGCTTAATTTGTTTAGGTAAAAGACTATTTTAGGAACAGATATTTTGGTTCTCTGTAGAATAATTAGCAAGTACATTGGCTTATTTTTCCAGGAGATTTAAACTATTTAAGCTATTCTTATGCAAACCTGCTCCACAACATCTTCGTGGCTTTTTTTCTCTCTTAAAACCTCAGGAGTGTCTGGCTGTAGCTTCACTATTTTGCTTCCCTAATTTGGCTACTAGAAGAATCACTTCCCCTATAAACACAAGCTGCTGAGAACATGCGGCAGCAACTGATTCTGTATCTTCAAAATAGCAACCTAACTATGAAAGGTGGATGTTCCACTTACAGGTCTCCAGAAGAAGCGTCAAAGCTGCTCTTTCCTTCTCTGCCTGTCTTCCCCCAGTGTGCTGGGTGACTCGAAAACCAAGCTATTCCCTCAGCTTTCAAAGTGCCCAAGCGGTGAAAACCAATGCTCAAGATGACCAAACCAACAAATGCTCTGTGAACCCATGGTCTGATATGGAAGCTCCAATGCAAAAGGCCAGAGAGTGCAATGGACTTAGCCAGTTGCATCACGGGTACTGTTCTCCCTACTGTCAAGGACACCGACAAAAGGTGATTACTCAAGAAGGCAATGTCCTTTATTAAGGTCTCTGAACCTGTACTCACTGGGGTGAAGAAGAATGGGCAGGAGGATCTCATTAAAGCCTACCAAATATTGAAAGTCCCAGAGACTTTAATAATGAGAGTGCGATGTTTCCAATAGCGGAAGCATCTAGGACCAGAGGGCACATCCGCAGAATAGAAGGACCTCCCTTTAAAACAGAGAAGAGGTGGATTTATTTAGCCAAAGGGTGGTGAATCTGTGGAACCCATTGCCAGACGTGACTGAGGAGGCCGAGTCAATGTTTAAACTGGAGTTTGATAGGTTATTGATTGGTGAGGGCTCACAGGTTCTGGGGAGAAGGCAGAAGAATGGGGTTGAGAGGGAATATAAATCAGTTGTGATTGAACAGTGGAGCAAACTCGATGGGCTAAATGGGCTGATTTCTCCTTCTGTGTCTAATGGTCTTATCCAAAATGCAAGATGGTGTCAGAGTGTGACAACTCTTTGCAAGGTACCCACAGCTGATTCACTCCTCAAATTTATTGTAATTGTTCTATTCTTTTAAACTGTAATCATACAGCTCTAAGATTTAAGATTTAAGCTTTGGGGCTAGTGAGTTGCGGGCATGCTGCATTGATTGTGTTTTGTAACTCTAGAAACTAATTGAAAGAAAAACACGGGAGCCCAGAGATACTCATGTAGTTAGTTTTTCTTTAGTGAGTGTAATGTGAAGGGTTTGTTTACTTGTGGGTCGATAGCCACTTCTACCAAACTAGTCATCGATTGGCCCATTTGAAGGAAGCAGCAGATCTTTGCCATTGGTTGTTTTGTGTGCCACAGCACCGGTGTCTGGTTTCAGGTGCCTCAGGGGCTTTCCTTTGTCTCTGGGTGCTCATCTTCACACTGAGGAAAGTATGGTGCAGATAGAGGAGGGCCCCCCGCCTCCACCGTGCACCCTTAGCTAACTATCTGTTTGTTTAATGTTTAGTTTTGTAGTTGTGTAACTTGAGGAGACTCATTGAGGTATCTGTTGAGCTGGAAGTGTTACTGAATATTTAGTATTGAAGTCTGTGTAACTTAAGGTGGGTTAGATGTTTGGTTGAATGTTTTATTGTTTGTCTGGGAATACATGATTAATGTGCTCATTCGTAATCAGTGTCTGCTGCTTCATTTACCAAACCCATGAACCTGTTTCCTCGTAACAGTGAGATGCTCGCGTGTGACATGGTGGCGTAATGACGTATGCCATTCATGTACTTCTTACATATAACCTATAATAAGACCATAAGCTAAGGGAGCAGAAATAGGCCATTTGGCCCATCAAGTCTTCTCCGCCATTTCATTGTGGCTGATCCATTTTCCCTCTCAGCTCCAATCTCCTGGCTTCTCCCTGTATCCCTTCCTGCCCTGACCAGTCAAGAATTTACCAACCTTTGTCTTAAATATACCCAACGACTTGGCCTTTGATTAAGAATGCTTAATCAAAGGCCAAGTCGTTGGGTATATTTAAGACAAAGGTTGGTAAATTCCCTTCACAATCTTCGGACTGTAATGGTCGTTGATACAAATTTCACTGTACGTTTTTATGTATATGTGACAAATAAAACTAATGTTTCTATGGAACATAGAACATTATGTTGTGCTGAACTAAACTAGTAATTAAATGCCTAACTAAAATAATCCCTTCTGCTTACTCAGTGTTGCTCCATTCTCCACACATTCTTGTGCCTAAAAGCCTATTGAACACCTCTCTCAAATTTGCCTCCACCACCACCCCGGCAGGACATTTCAGACACCCACCACCCTTTGTGTAAAACAAAATCCCTCACACATCTCCTGTGAGCTCACCCACTCTCACCTTAAATGTATGCCCTCTAGTACTAGGCATTTCAGCCCTGGGGAAAAATACTGGCTGGAAGAAATCCGCCCATTTGTCAGTATAGGTAAGATGGGCTGAATGGCCTGCTCCCGTGCTGTATGACTCCCCAGTCACAAAGTTAGAGCTCACCACGCAACCACCAGACAGTATCTAAAATTGAAGGTATTTTGTTGCTGGGAGCAAGAGGATATTAATAAGAACGTTATTACTGATAATGTTATCAATAAGATTGAAAGAATATAGAGAAAATTTACAAGGACTTTGCCAGGATTTGAAGAACTGAATTATTGGATAAGGTTGAATAGGTTAGGTCTTTATTCCCAAAGTGTTTTGATAGAGGTATACAAAATCATGAGGGGTATAGATGGGGCAAGTGCAAGCAGGCTTTATCCAATGAGGTGAAACTAGAACTAGAGGTCATAGGTTAAGGTTGAAAGGTGAAGTATTTAAGGGGAACTTCTTTACTCAGAGGGTGACACAAGTGTGGAACGAGCTGCCAGTGGGAGTAGCGGACATGGGCTCGACTTCAACACCGAAGAGAAGTTTGGATGGGAGGGATACAGAGGGCTGTGGTCCAGGTGTGGATTGATGGGACTATGTTCAGCATGGACTAGGTGGCCTGAGGTTTCTGTGCTGTTGTGCCCTATGACTCTGTGGCCCTAGGAACACAATTACTCAATGCATTTTTCTTTCATAACCTTTGAATATTAGATCAAACAGAGAGTAGTGCTACATCTTCATCTGATTTGTTGAGTGTATAATATCACTGTTTTGTGGAACTTTCACCTTGGGATTCCAGTTTTCCAGGGCAGTTAATAATATGGATGTTTGCTGTCACAATTACCTGCTCATATTCCTTGTTATCTCATTAGCAGTCTGGTTGTCTGCCTTTTTGAGGAAATCAATTCCCACTAACATTTTAGCATATTAGCATACTTGGGAATGTTATAATAAGAGTCCCTTTAGACCAGATTCTCCCAACCAGGGGTCCACAGCTCTTCAGTATGAGTGTTCTCTTAGGATGCAACAATTAATAAGTCTCGCCCTTAAGTTATTGCATGATATGGTAGGCAAAGCACAAACAAAAACACTCAATGTGACAATAAGGACACTAGAGAACATATCACTGTAGTCTGGAGCAATGAAAAACAGACTGTTGCAGCAACCGAGCAGCATTTATGGAGAAAAACACAGATGGTGGATATTTAGGGACTCGTTGCTAACAGATGCTGCCTGACTAGTTAATTTCTTTTCGCAGATGTTTGCACTATGTATGACAGAGTCGTTTGCCACAATCACTTCAACGTCTCTGCAAGTATTTTTGGTCGAAACGTCGACTGCACCTCTTCCTAGAGATGCTGCCTGGCCTGCTGCGTTCACCAGCAACTTTGATGTGTGTTGCTTGAATTTCCAGCATCTGCAGAATTCCTGTTGTTTGAGTATTTTTGGTAGTTCCTTTCCTTAATTCAAAATACAAATTCACTCTGAAGAAGACAGAAGCTATGTATCTGTCATCATGCTGCTACCTAATTACCTTCAGGTTACGTCAGTGGCTTATAAGAAGCTTCCCATTTCCAAGGCTAGTAGAGATTTGTCAACACCAGGATACTAGATATCTCCCAAAGGACAAACATTGATAAACAAAAGGGCCATTGTTTGTGATCAGGGCAAGGAGACTGTCTGCTATGTATTTAAGTCATCTCTCAGTTACAAACTACTGAGTAACTTCAGTAACAGCCTTTGCCATTATAAGATGAAGAGAGATTTTGTGCTGTGCATCAGAGTGGAGCCATTTTTATTTTTTTAAGTCTACTCCTGACAGCCAAACTGGCTAGCTACTGATGAAGAAAGTGCTAAAGTAAACCAAGATAGAGAAAGAAATTGTACAAAAAGGACGGGTTACACTTGAATCCTAGGGGGACCAATATCCTGGCAGGGAGATTAGCGAGGGCTACTGAGGTGACTTTAAACTAGAATGGTTGGAGGGTGGGAATCAAATTAAAGAGGCTAGGCGAGAGGAGGTTAGTTCACAACAGGGGGATGGGAACCAGTGCAGAGAGACAGAGGGGTGTAAAGTGAGGGTAGAAGCAAAAAGTAGTAAGGAGAAAAGTAAAAGTGGCAGGCCGACAAATCCAGGGCAAGCATCAAAAAGGGCCCCTTTTCAACATAATTGTATAAGGGCTAAGAGAGTTGTAAAAGAGCGCCTGAAGGCTTTGTGTGTCAATGCCAGGAGCATTCGTAACAAGGTGGATGAATTAAAAGTGCAGATTGTTATTAATGATTATGATATAGTTGGGATCACAGAGACATGGCTCCAGGGTGACCAAGGATGGGAGCTCAACGTTCAGGGATATTCAATATTCAGGAGGGATAGACATGAAAGAAAAGGAGGTGGGGTGGCGTTGCTGGTTAAAGATGAGATTAACACAATAGAAAAGAAGGACATAAGCTGGGAAGATGTGGAATCGATATGGGTAGAGCTGCGTAACACTAAGGGGCAGAAAACGCTGGTGGGAATTGTGTACAGGCCACCTAACAGTAGTAGTGAGGTCGGAGATGGTATTAAACAGGAAATTAGAAATGTGTGCAATAAAGGAACAGCAGTTATAATGGGTGACTTCAATCTACATGTAGATTGGGTGAACCAAATTGGTAAAGGTGCTGAGGAAGAGGATTTCTTGGAATGTATGCGGGATGGTTTTTTGAACCAACATGTCAAGGAACCAACTAGAGAGCAGGCTATTCTGGACTGGGTTTTGAGCAATGAGGAAGGGTTAATTAGCAATCTTGTCGTGAGAGGCCCCTTGGGTAAGAGTGACCATAATATGGTGGAATTCTTCATTAAGATGGAGAGTGACATAGTTAATTCAGAAACAAAGGTTCTGAACTTAAAGAGGGGTAACTTTGAAGGTATGAGATGTGAATTAGCTAAGATAGACTGGCAAATGACACTTAAAGGGTTGACGGTAGATATGCAATGGCAAGCATTTAAAGGTTGCATGGATGAACTACAACAATTGTTCATCCCAGTTTGGCAAAAGAATAAATCAAGGAAGGTAGTGCACCCGTGGCTGACAAGAGAAATTAGGGATAGTATCAATTCCAAAGAAGAAGCATACAAATTAGCCAGAAAAAGTGGATCACCTGAGGACTGGGAGAAATTCAGAGTTCAGCAGAGGAGGACAAAGGGCTTAATTAGGAAGGGGAAAAAAGATTGAGAGAAAACTGACAGGGAACATAAAAACTGACTGTAAAAGCTTTTATAGATATGTAAAAAGGAAAAGACTGGTAAAGACAAATGTAGGTCCCCTACAGACAGAAACAGGTGAATTGATTATGGGGAGCAAGGACATGGCAGACCAATTGAATAATTACTTTGGTTCTGTCTTCACTAAGGATGACATAAATAATCTTCCAGAAATAGTAGGGGACAGAGGGTCCAGTGAGATGGAGGAACTGAGTGAAATACATGTTAGTAGGGAAGTGGTGTTAGGTAAATTGAAGGGATTAAATCCCCAGGGCCAGATGGTCTGCATCACAGAGTGCTTAAGGAAGTAGCCCAAGAAATAGTGGATGCATTAGTGATAATTTTTCAAAACTCGTTAGATTCTGGACTAGTTCCTGAGGATCGGAGGGTGGCTAATGTAACCCCACTTTTTAAAAAAGGAGGGAGAGAGAAACCGGGGAACTATAGACCGGTTAGCCTAACATCGGTGTTGGGGAAACTGCTGGAGTCAGTTATCAAAGATGTGATAACAGCACATTTGGAAAGCGGTGAAATCATCGGACAAATTCAGCATGGATTTGTGAAAGGAAAATCATGTCTGACGAATCTCATAGAATTTTTTGAGGATGTAACTAGTAGAGTGGATAGGGGAGAACCAGTGGATGTGGTATATTTGGATTTTCAAAAGGCTTTTGACAAGGTCCCACACAGGAGATTAGTGTGCAAATTTAAAGCACACGGTATTGGGGGTAAGGTATTGATGTGGATAGAGAATTGGTTAGCAGACAGGAAGCAAAGAGTGGGAATAAACGGGACCTTTTCAGAATGGCAGGCAGTGACTAGTGGGGTACCGCAAGGCTCAGTGCTGGGACCCCAGTTGTTTACAATATATATTAATGACTTGGATGAGGGAATTAAATGCAGCATCTCCAAGTTTGCGGATGACACGAAGCTGGGCGGCAGTGTTAGCTGTGAGGAGGATGCTAAGAGGATGCAGAGTGACTTGGATAGGTTGGGTGAGTGGGCAAATTCATGGCAGATGCAATTTAATGTGGATAAATGTGAAGTTATTCACTTTGGTGGCAAAAACAGGAAAACAGATTATTATCTGAATGGTGGCCGATTAGGAAAAGGGGAGGTGCAATGAGACCTGGGTGTCATTATACACCAGTCATTGAAAGTGGGCATGCAGGTACAGCAGGCGGTGAACAAGGCGAATGGTATGCTGGCATTTATAGCGAGAGGATTCGAGTACAGGAGCAGGGAGGTACTATTGCAGTTGTACAGGGCCTTGGTGAGACCACACCTGGAGCATTGTGTGCAGTTTTGGTCCCCTAATCTGAGGAAAGACATCCTTGCCATAGAGGGAGTACAAAGAAGGTTCACCAGATTGATTCCTGGGATGGCAGGACTTTCATATGAAGAAAGACTGGATGAACTAGGCTTGTACTCGTTGGAATTTAGAAAATTGAGGGGGGATCTGATTGAAACATATAAAATCCTAAAGGGATTGGACAGGCTAGATGCAGGAAGATTGTTCCCGATGTTGGGGAAGTCCAGAATGAGGGGTCACAGTTTGAGGATAAAGGGGAAGCCTTTTAGGACTGATATTAGGAAAGACTTCTTCACACAGAGAGTGGTGAATCTGTGGAATTCTCTGCCACAGGAAACAGTTGAGGCCAGTTCATTGGCTATATTTAAGAGGGAGTTAGATATGGCCCTTGTGGCTACGGGGATCAGGGGGTATGGAGGGAAGGCTGGTGCAGGGTTCTGAGTTGGATGATCAGCCATGATCATAATAAATGGCGGTGCAGGCTCGAAGGGCCAAATGGCCTACTCCTGCACCTATTTTCTATGTTTCTATAATATACTACAGTGAAGTGGCAAGGTAGCAGGGTGGTTGGCGTAAATGCTATTGCAACGCCAGTGACACAAGTTCAGTTCCACTGCTGCCCGTAAGGAGTTTGTACACTCTCCTTGTGACTGTGTAGGTTTCCTCCAGATGATCCAGTTTCCTCACACATTCCAAAGATGTGCAGGTTGTTAGGATAGTTGGTCACGCGGGTGCTTATTGGATGGCATGGGCTCTTTGGGCCAGAAGGGCCTGTTAACTCACTGTATCTCCAAATAAAACTAAAAATAAACCTTAGCACTCACTAATGTCTGGGTGCTCCAGTTTCCTTCTACACCCAAAAGACGTGCTGGTTGTTAGGAAACACAAGAGGCTGCAGATGTTGGAATCTGGAACATGCACAAACCACTGGAGAAACTCACTGGGCAAAAAGTGCCCAAGAGCAGAAAAGCCTGCAGAAACTGGTGGACTCAGCCCAGTCCATCACAGCCAAACCCTCCCCAACATGGAGCACAATTGCATGGAGCGCTTCCACAAAAAAAGCAGCATCTATCATCAAGGACCCCCACCATCCAGGCCTTGCTTCCTTCTCACTGATGCGATTGGGAGGGAGGTACAGGAGATTCATGTCCCAGACCACAGGGTTTAGGAACAGTTATTACCATCAGCTCCTGAACCAGCATGAGTAACTTCACTCACTTCAACTCTGAACTGACTGCACAACCTATAGACTCACTTTCAAGGGCTCTACAACTCAGCTTCTCAGAATTATTTATTTATACTTGCACAGTTGTTTCTTTTGCACATTGTTTCGCAGTCTTAGTTTGTGTGTAGATTTTCACTGATTCTATTGTATTTCTACTGTAAATGCCTGCAAGAAAATGAATCTGAAGGTGACATATATGTACTTTGGTAGTGAGTTTACTTCGAACTTTGAAATTTGAGTAGCTTTTGTGGGGGGAGAGGAACGGCTGACATTCTGGGATGATACCCTACCTGACCCAAGTCCTGAAACAGGATTTTGACCCAAAATGTTGACAAGTTCTTTCCTCCCACAGATGCACTGAGGTCTTCCAGCAGATTGTTTGCAACTGGTTGTAAGGTCAGTTTCTACAAATTACCCATACAGTAATGCTGAAGGAGGATATTTTGTGGGTAAATTTAACATTGAAATGTAAAGCGTGTGAATTTACGAATGGTACTGCTAAAGATGCCAATACATTCTGAATTCAAATTTTTAAGGTTAATATTTTATGCAGTGTTATTTATTTGCAAACGTTTCCCTGGAAATGAAAACATCACTTCTTTAGAAATTAATGCTGCAGACTTATTTTTGTAATTATTCCATAGATGCTGCCTGCAATGTTCCCTTTAATTTGTAATGACCAGTGCGTGCAAAAACCTTGTGCTGTGCAATTTTTTGCCCTGTGACAACAACACGTGAGCACTGAATAATTGTTCAATAAAAACAGTATAAGTAAGCCAGTTCTAAAATCTGCAGACAAATCATCGCAAACTTGACAACACCATCCGCATCAGAAACCAGAAAAGAAAATGTGATCCTGTATAATTGCGAAATATACTTAACATGCCAATGACGTAGAGATTGACAACCTTTTGTAACAGTTTAGATTCCTTTGTGTGCGCGCACCTTAGAGCAAACAGTGGCTGCCTGGCCTAGTGAGTTCCTCTCGCATTGTGTGTGTGCTGCTTTGGATTTCCAGCATCTGAGGATTTTCTTGTGTTTGTGAGATTCTGCTTTTGGCTGGCATACATATTATTGGCAGAACAAGACAAAATTGATAAACCAGTTTGAAAAATTTTATTGATGGAATGGGAAAAATCAAGTTTTCAAATTTAAATCTCCATGACACTCAAGAGACAGAATTAGGACCTCCTTTTCCTTTTCTGTTAGTAATATATTTCAGTAATTTGGTTCCAATGAACATGACCTGAGGTTCCATTACTGTTTCCTTCTCAGTGATTTTCGAGCTTTGAAGTGGAGGGTTTCTCGTTTAACGTGCGTGAGTTCCCAAGAGTGCACTGGTTTTTACAGAAAGGTTTCACATTCATACTGCGGTGGTCAGTTATAGTATCTGACATTGTGACATGAATGCTATGATGCAATTTCCCGATCTCACTCAACAAACAAAGACCACAAAATCTGCCATTGCCATTCTGGTGTGAAACTCTACACTGACAATGTCACTCCATGTCTTGATGACTTCCTTTCAGGACCATTTGTAAACATATATTCTTTACAACTCCCTGTGTTTGTATTGTCCTTCTAAATATCACTCAGATGCATAAATACACCCAATTATCTGTTGAACTTCTAGCAATCAGAGACCCTTGTACTGGGATTTATGAAACAGAAAGTAAAACCTAGTTCAACTTGTTTGCTGTGAGGCTCAGTGATGCCTCATAAATACAAATACGCAATCTTAAATTCTAAGGGAAAGACAAAAATTTGCAGTTTTTTGGCCCGAGTTATTAGTCTGTTTGTAGTTACCTCCTACTCCGGTAAATATCTAAATATGCTCACTATAGCCCTATTTTCTTAAGACTATAGTGATGCTCCTAGACAGTCATAGGAAGTTCAAAAAGCTGATGAAAGGCTGTGCCCACAAGAGGCATACTCATTTTGCTAGAGGAGTGTTCTGTTTGGTATGGGAGACTCTTCTAGACCAGATGATGGTATGGCCCAGGTGGCGGAGATCTTTGATGGATGCACTTGGTCAAATTCCATCTTCCCCAGAGTATACTGGTGCAATTCTACACTGCCATCACAGAGAAAATCCTCACATCAGCCACCTGCGTCTGGTTTGGTGCAGCGTCCTCTCACAGTATACGAAAACTTCAGAGAACCGTCAGGTCAGATGAAAAGATAGATGGCTGCAGTCTACCATTCCTGCAGGACTTGGATGTGCCCAGGACAAAGAAGATGGCAAGAAAAACTTATTACGGACACTACCCACCCTGAGGACTGCCTTTTGCAAAGGCTGTCTTCTAGAAAGCACTAGAAAAATATTAAAACAAAACCCTCTTGTCATCTTAAAAGTTGATCAACTATTCTAGTTAGCCCCCTCCCACTCCTCTCCATCTATTAATCCAGTGACGGCATTGCACATTAAACACTTTAAGGCACTTGTTACAATGCTGTTTACGTTGGAAATAGATGCTGGAATTTATGTAATTATACACATTTTATACCATATCTGTACCTTAACGTCTAACTTCTTTTTTATATACTTATTTATTCTTTATCTTGTTGAATGTTATTTTTGTTTTATGTCACGCCAACACACCACAGCAAATTCCTAATACATGTGGATCTATATAGTGAATAAAGTTGATCCCTGATCCTTGATCATGGATGATGCTTTCTTAAGGCAGCACCTCCTGTAGGTACCGCTGGTGGCGGGTGGGGGTGGGGGGAGGTTTGTGCAGGCAGGAATGAAACTGAGCATGAACAAAGTTGCAACATCTAAACAGAAACCTGAGTGGCTGAGCAAATTGTGTTACCGTTATGGCAGGGGCTCACATACACCAGACCAATGCAGGGTTAAGGGCGAAACTTGCAGAAAATGCAACAAAGCAGGCCACATACAAAGAGCATGTTGGGCAGACAGAAATAAATGGACTGCACAGGGAAGAGAAAAGGATAAAAAGTCAAGTTGTAATTTCAAAACGAGCACCTATCTGCATGCCGTTAATGACAAATCTGATAATGATGAGTGTGACACAGGACCAGACAGCCCTGAGGTTTACAATGTGTAAACTGACAATAGACAAACAATATAGCTTATACCAGAAGGAAGTGGAAAATAAATTAAAATAGAATTGGATACTGGCTCGGATCTTTCAGTCTTTCTACGAAATGAGCTGGAACAGCATTTCAAAGATACCGAACTAAAGTCTGTTGATATCCAACTAAGAACTTAAACTATGGGAATGACATTCCTAACAGTGAACTATATCAACCAAAAGGCCACATTGGACTTGTCTGTGGAAAAAAATAAGAACACCAGCATTGTGGGGCCGTGATTACAATTTGATTGGAGAACCATCCACATCCCTGTCAACTGAAAATGTATTAGAAAAAGTACTGAAATCACAAACGAGAGAAAATCTGCAGATGTTGGAAGTGCCACTGTTACTGGAAATACCACAGCAGTGGTCAAGGATGGCATTGGAAAACTCAAACATATCAAGGGTAAATTATTGTTGAAAATGCCAACCCCAAGATTTACAAAGCCCATCTGGTTCCATATATCACCTGTGATAAAGTAACCAGTGAGCTAGATCACATGGAGGCTGAAGGAATTCTTTCCAAGTTTAAGTGGAGCCCAGGGGCAATGCCAGTGTTCCTAGTAGCCAAGGAGGATGGGTCTGTCAGGATCTGTGGTGATTTTAAGGTCATCATCAACCCAGTACTGAAAATAGATCAATACCCTCTGATAGGGGTATCTTTGCAAACCCTTCTGGAGGAAAACACTTCAGCAAAGTGGAAACACGAGGAAATCTGCAGATGCTGGAAATTCAAGCAACACACACAAAAAGTGCTGGTGGAACACAGCAGGTCAGGCAGCATCTGTAGGAAGAGGTACAGTCAACGTTTCGGGTCGAGACCCTTCGTCAGGACAGAGTAGACTTAGCTGAGGCCTACCTACTGATGGAGACGGAAGAAGAGTCCAAAGTGGTTCTCACCATAAACACTCAGACAGATCTTTATCACTATAACAGGCTTATTTTTTGTAGTAGCATATGCACCTGCACTCTGGCAGAAACCTATGGACCAGGTGCTACAAGGCTGCCGAGGTATTCAGTGTTACCTGGATGATAATATTATTACTGCTAAGGATGACAGGTAACATCTCCAAAATCTCAAGGCAATGTTAAAAAGATTAAAAGATTACGGACTCAGAGTCCAACACAACAAGTGTGAATTTTTTAAACCAAGCATCAATTACTGTGGTCACACCATTAACGCACAAGTTTTATAAAAGTGATCTCTGAAAATTCAAACAGCGGTGAATGCCCTGGGGCTAAAGGACATACTACAATTGTGGTCCTCAATTACAATAACAGGTTCCTGCCAATCCTAGTATTGTGTTCTACCACTTGAACTCATTATTGCAGGTCTGGAAGAAATGGCAATGGAGAAAGCAATGTGAGGTGGATTTCAAGCATACATTGTACTCTCACATTATGATCCAAATCATCCAGTGAAGCTTGCCTCTGACGTCTCACCTTATGATATGGGTGCAGTCGTGTCACATGTTATGAGTGATGGAAGTGAATGCCCATAACGTTTGCATCACATTCTCTTACTGGTGCAGAGAAAAGTTATGCAGATTAACAGAGAGACCTTGAGTCTGGTCTGGGGTGTAAATCATTTCAACTGGTATTGTATGGGAGAGACTTTACCCTCATGACTGATCATCAACCACTTGAGTCCATTTTCAGTCCACAAAAGGGTGTTCCACTAACAGCAGCAGATTCAATGCAGAGGTGGGCTCTGATTCTTGGAGGACACAAGTAGAAGGGGATATCTAATCATGAGGACATCTAATCATGGAAATACTGATGAGTTATCCTGTTTACCCTAGGAAAAGGAAATACCTAAAAAATTAGCAAAAGAGGACTCTCTTCTTGAAATATTCTCCTAAAGCAAATCAAAAGTCTCTCTATTATGGCAGAGAAGATCCAAAGGGAAGTCAGAAAAGACCCCACACCATTTCAGGTCTACATGGCAACTGAAAACGGTTGGAACGTGCAGCAGAAATTCCAGTTTTCCCAGCACTGGGATGAACTTACCCTTGATGTGCGTTGCCTTATGTGAGGGTTGTGTACTGTTGTGCCGTCCAAGCTGATAGCTAAATTGTTGGAGGAGCTACACGCCGGTCATCTAGGTATAGTCAAAATGAAAGAGTTGATTTGAAGTTTTGTCTGGTGGCTGGGTCAGCAAGTCTAGCAGCTTGCCAAGTACTATTTGGGATACCAACATGTTCCGAAGATGCCAGTAGCAGCGTCTCTCCATCCTCAGGAATGGGCTACTTTGCCCTGGCAGCTGATTCATGTGGATTTTGCTAGACCATTCATGGGCACAGATTTCTTGGTAGTAGTGGATGCAGCTACAGAGTGGCCAGAAAGGTTACCGACAGCCTCCATTACAGCCTCGCACACTGTTGATGTGTTGAGAAGCCTCTTCTCAAGGAATGGTGTTTCAAGTCACTTTGCCCATGATAAGTTTCTTAAGGTTGTTATAGCTGGGAGTGGTAGTGGGGACAAGCTCCCACTGCCTATTAAATGCTCCCAATGGTGTGCAACTCAAATAGCCGCTGGCTACCAAGTCCAGCTCCTGGCCTTCATGTGAAGCTTAGCTTCTAAAGTCAGTGGAGCTGTTTCTACTGACAGGAGAAGGGGGAAAGGTGGGCTACTAGCACCTTAAAACCAGTCACTTCAAGCAGATGGAGCTCGTAAACCATGGTTGGCAGCTCACCTATGAGAAGGAAAACCCTGATCTCAAACCTCCGCTGCCTTGCGGCTGTACCCATTCATAGGGAAGGCTTTGGGAGTAAACCCCGAGGAAAAAATCTGGAGCTGGAGTCACTAAGGCAGTCCTACATCGAGTTCAATGCTGACTGACAAGTCCTGTGACACTGCTGGTGCAAAACTGTATTGGTCTCTGCTGTTCCTTTGGGTTCATCAGATACATGAAAAGGGGGAGTTTGCTACATGGGCAACAGTTTGCTCTCCATATTGTACCGCCCAGGTTTGCATAGATAGACAGCCAGGAGAGAACATCCATGGGCGACCCCGAACAACGAAGGCCTCATGTCAATGACAATGAACCACAGTTTGTTGCAAAACAGTTTCAGTCAGTACTGAAAATGAATGGAATAAGACTATTACATCTGCACCATAGCACCCAGCTGCAAATGGCTTAGTGGAAGGGTTTGTTCAGAGCCTAAAGAACACACTGAGAGCAATATCAGCAGAACCAACTACAATAACACTAAATCAGAATCTCACTAATTTCCTCTTTGCATACAGCACACTTCACAACCAACAACTCACCAGCCATGCTGTTCCTAGGTTGTTCCTTGCACTCACACTTGGATCTCTTCAAACCCAATCTCAGAAGGAGTATGCAGGACAAAGAGCTGAGACAAATTGAGGGCTTCTCAAACAAGGAAGTTCGACGTTTCACTTCTAGGCAAGCAGTCCTTGTGAGGGACTACAGAGGTGATCAAAAGTGGGAGCTCAGTCAAATTAAGGACAGAACTGGACCACTCTCCTACACAGTGGAGTTTGTGTCGGATGTCATCCGGAGATGAAACACATTGATCAGCTGAGGAGAGCGGAGTCAATTGTTGGAGAGGAAAGGTGTGCAGAGATGTCAAAAACACTTCCTGCCATGCCAGAGTCAACGCCGACAACCACCACAGAGGAGGCCCCAGAACCTGAGTCACAAGTCTCACCTGCAAATATATGGCAGGGTTGGAGTGCCGTGGGAATGCTGTGAGACAGGTGGGGTAGAGAAGGGGCGGGAAGTGACACAGGACAGACACCAGGCAAGTTATTTTATTCCAAACAATTGGTTAATTGATCATTACAGAATGTCTCCCGCTCCCTTCCCCTTTTCCCAACCACGATTCCCCTCCTCTTGCTCCTGTTACGTACCCCGTAACTGGGTTGTCAAACCAGCAAAAATGGATCATTCAGTTGGAGTCTGGATTACTAGAACTAAGAAAGTTTTATTAAAGAAACAAGCAACACAGTACTCTAATCAAAAGGATAATGAATGCAACAGTTCAGCAACGATAAACATACATGTACACAGAATTAAGATAACAGGATCAATCAAGCTCTATCGTTGTCTAGGGGTAAATGACCAGTTTCAAAGTGACGCAAAGTTCAGTTCAATTTAGTTCAGTTCAGTTCACAGTAATCGCTGCCATGGCGATGGACAGTGGGAGGAAGGAGAGAGAGAGCAAAAACGAATGAATATTCAAGGCTTCCACACAGACCTTCGCAGTCAGCTTTCAGGCGAGCTCTTTGTGATGTCATCTGAGGTCACCGACCGTGACCCCTCCGTTTCCAGATACGATTGTTTCCCTGTGGTGAACCCGGCACCCAGGCAAGGGTGGACACACACCAGGTTCCCACCGATCGTGCCTTTCCACCCTGAGCGTCTATGGCTTGATCCCGCGACCAGCCGTCCAAAAGCTTCCCACCGACTTGTGAGAGGCGCACCGCTTCCAGGGTCTCATTACCTCGGGTGTCGTGTGTGTGTCTTGCCTTAGCGAACCTGTCCCTTTTTATCCCCCTGCTGGGGTATCGCCTGTCCATCACTTCAAACAGTTCAGGGTTCAAAGGGGGAGCCGATCTTGACAGCTCTCCTTCCTTCATTAACATCTCCAAATGCTGCTCCATTGTTTTCCTTATCTCTCTCTCTCCTGAAGACAGGTGTCAGACCAACTGCTGATTCCACTGGTGCCAGCCCAGGCCAGCTACATCTTAATCTATGTGTATTCTTGTCACACTCCCTTCCCACTCTCAGTCCACAATAGAGACCCATATATATATATGACTAGCGAGCAATGTGTTACATACAGTATTTGAGTTGAAATGCATTCTATATTGAGCTGAAATTTATAGCTAAGCAGGCAGGAGTCTTCTGCATTTAATATTTCAGTGATATTTGAGTTATATTGTAAATATATTGTTTGATTAAGCATTCCTTGTTTGTTCATGTAATTCATTATGGGTTGTATGTAAGAAGTACATGAATGGGACACGTCATTATGCCACAATGTCATACGTGAGCGTCTCACTAAAGAAAAGAAACTAAGCACACACAAGTTATCCCGGCTCCGGCGTTTTTTCTTTCGAGTAGTTTATGGAATTTCAAAACTTAACGATCCTCCCTCCCCTCTTCTGAACTCCAGCAAGTACAGACCCAGAGCCATCAAATGCTCCTTGTACACTATCCATTTCACTCTTGAGATGGTTCTTGTAAACCTCCTCTGGACCATCTCCAGTGCCGGCACATCCTTTCTGAGATGTGGGGCTCAGACTGCTCACAATACTCCATATGTGGTCTGACCACTTCCTTATAAAGTCTCAGCATTACATATGCTGGGCCCAGGACAAGTCACCCAATATGTTAACGCCTAGGAATTTAAAGCTGCTGAGCTCTCCACCACTGATTCTTCAGTAAAGTACCCATTCGAGATCGTAGGAAGTCGTTCTACTCACTGAAGACAAGGACTACATTTTGAGGGCTGGTCTTTTAAAGACCTTTGTTTCAAGAGAAATGAGCTTCATTCAACTTGGTTCTTCTGTGAGCAAATGCCGACCATTTTTGTTCAGCACAGGTAGAAAATCTCACTGTTGGCAAATTGTGTACATTGTACTACTTTCAACAACATTTGCAGAAATTTTGTACTGAGCCAAAAAGTGCCAACGCAAATGAAAATTACATCAAGAAGTCAGGAGTCATATTTCCCATCGGAGGTTAAGCCATCATGAAATGCACCCACAACTGCTCTGCTTAAAGCTACATGAATTTTCTACAGCACAGCACCTTTTTATTGAATTTTGCAAAGGAATTTCTAGCCCCTGTCTGGCTGTGTAACACTGTCCTGAAATTGCTAATGTCAAATTCGTCAATAAAGCTTTCATTATTAAATGAAAAAAGTTTTCCACATGACTCAGCATCCAGTCTGTATGAATATAAATGGTCATTTCTGAGACTCAGTCCTGATATCAGTTCCTATATATTTACATGATTAATTGAAAATAATAGCTTGCATTCCGCCAGGATTAACTTTAGGAACAAGTTCATCTTAAAATCAAATCAAATAAAATCCCAAGAGTATGGAGAGGAGAGATCAAAACATTATTTTGAGTTTGCAAAACAATAACAAGTACAATTAAGGATAATCACAAGCCATTTTGTACCTACAGTATATTAGAAGCAAGACAGTAGCCAGGGTAAGGGTAGGTACACGCAAGTATAAAGGAGGGGATTAGAGTTCAGAAAAGATGGGCGAGGTTCTTAATGCGTACCAAGGAGAAGGACATGGATGATGGCAAAATCAGGGAGGGATGTGTTGATATTTTAGGATTTTGTTGATATCAAGAAGACATTTAGGTGGATAAGTCCCCAATGTAATGGAATCTACCCATGGTACTGTGAGACATTGAAGGAGATTGCTGATGCCACAATCCAGAGATCTGTGCATCGTCTTTTTAGCCAAACATGAGGTCTCAGTGGACTGGAGAAGAGCCACTGTCTTTCCTTTGTTTAAGAAGGGCAACAGAGATATTCAGGCATATTGTAGTCAATGATTGTCTTATGTCTGTAATTGGGAAATTATTGGAGAAAATTGGAGTTTACTCACATTTGGGAAAGCATGGACTTATTGGAGATAGTTAGCACAGATGACTCATGAGGGTAGGACAGCAGCTGCTATCCACCTTAGAAAAACATATGACAAGGTCAGTCAAAGATCAATGTTGGGACCTCTGCTGTTTGTACTATGTATAAAAGTTTGGATGAAAATGTAAATGATCTAAATTTTGGGAAGTTTACAGATGTCACGAAAATTGGTGGAGTTGTGGATTAGTTCTTCCAATGTAGGAAGATCGTCAAAAGATATAGTTGAAAATTTGGGTGGAGAAATGGCAGATTGAGCTTAATCAGGACAAGTGTGAAATGATGCATTTTAGGAGGTCAAATAGAAGAGGAATAGAAACAGTAAAGGGTCGGAGTTTATGAGAGGCAATAATATGAAGAGAGATCCTGGGGTGCAAGTCTCCAAAAATGACAACACATTCAGGCAGGTCGGTAAAGAAGTCTACAGTGAAGTGACATTAAAAATAAATAGATGTCAGCCTGATAAAGAGCCTCAGCTCGAAACATCGAATGTTTATACTCCTCCACAGAGGCTGCCTGACCTGCTGAGTTCCTCTAAAATTGCACTGCAGGTTTGAAAAAAATACCAGCACTACATGTTAAATGTCCATTAAATGCTAAAGATACTGAACCAACTGTGAACGTGATCTCACTAGCTTGCTCTCTTTTTGCGCTAATTATTTAATTTAATCATCTGTAATTTATAGTATTTTCGTGTATTGCAATGTACTGTTGCTGCAAAACAACAAATTTCATGACATATGTCAGTGTTATTAAATCTGATTCTGATTCTGAAATGTCATCAAGATCTGCATGCTCTGTACACTTCTGCTGGACACAATGTGCAAGCCTTCTCATGTTCAGTAAAACGGAACGCAGCACAATTCACATTGTAAGTGTGAACATGGCATCAGACTCATTTCAGTTATCAAATGGCACCTCTAATTCTTTCATATCAGGAACTCCCAAACTTTTTATGACATTTACTAATACCATCAAGCAAGGGGTCTACAGACCCCAAGTTGGGAACCCTTTTTTTATGGGGTCCAAAACACTATTTTGCACCCTCTTTCTGATATGATAGCCAAGTCTATTCCAACAAAGTATATTAAAATGTATATTTGTACTTTAAATACCTATAAGTATCAACATTTAATTTTCCAGCAAGAAGCTAATCTCTGATTCCATCAGCTGAAGTTTCTAAATATAGAGTTGAATAATCTCCTATGAAATTGAAGTTTTCCACAACAGCAAACTTTTATCATCTTTTCCAAGAACTTAAACCAGCAGGCATAAATATTAATATACAGAAGGAACTTATGGACAATATAAAACATCAACAACTAAATTGCTAGATTATAGTGTTAGGGCATCTTGGGGTTAGGATATAAAGCAAATAACTTCAGTAACTAACTTCAGCCACCAATCTTCAGATCTAAATATGGACTGTAGATTAAATTTAAAATGCAACGCTGGATAATGGGATCCTAGAGCTGTGAAAACAGCAGTTGATTGAAGGACCAGACAATGCAGGTTAACATTGTCTGGAGTGTGGGAGCGAAGAAGGGTGTGTGAGAGTTTTGTGTGGTTAAAAGAAAGCATTGTAGATACAATACATTGTAAATATAGAGTTCTCCTTTGATCTTTAGCATATAAAATGTCCTGTAGTGTTGGCTCGAGCAGGCCTTTTCCTCTGAAAGGGTCTCAATGTGATGCCTGCTGTGTCTCATTTTGTTGAATAAAGAGATTGCTTCATATCTACCAGCTTCTTTTCTCTGGTGACTTTGTTCACGTGACAAGATATGGAATCAAGCAAATAACCATAAGATCTTAAGACATAGGAGCAGAATTAAGCCATTTGGCTCTTCAAGTCTGCTCCACCATTTTATCATGGCCTGATCCATTTTCCCTCCCAGACTCAACCTCCTGCCTTCTCACCGTATCACTTCACGCTTTGACCAATCAAGAACCTATCAACCGCTGCCTTAAATATACATAAAGACTTGGCCTCCACAACTGCCTGTGGCAAGGAATTCCACAGATTCACCACTCTCTGGCCATTCTAAAAGACAACCCTCTATTCTGAGCCTATGTTCTCTGGTCTTAGACTCTCCCACCATAGGAAACATCCTCTCCACATCCACTCTATCAAGGCCTTTCACCATTCGGTAGGTCTCAATGAGGTCACCACTCATTCTTCTGAATTCCAGTGAATACAGGCCCAGAACCATCAGACGCTCTTCATATGAGAAGTCTTTCCAAACCTGAAATCATTTTCCTGAACCTCCTTTGAATCCTCTTCGGTTTCAGCACATCCTTTCAAAATACTCCAAATGAGGCCTCACTAGTGCTTTATAAAGTCTTAACATAACATCCTTGCTTTACATTCTAGTCTACTTGAAATGAATGCTAATGTCACATTTGCCTTCCTCACCTCCGACTCAACCTGCAAATTAACCTTTAAGCAATCCTGCACAAGGACTCCCATGTCCCCCTGTGCTCAGATTTTTGTATTTTCTCTCTGTTTAGAAAATAGTCAACCCTTTCATTTCTTCTACCAAAATGCATGACTGTACATTTCCCAATACTGCATATATCTGCCACTTCTGCGCCCATTCTTCTAATCTAAGTCCTTCTGTAGCCTTTCTACTTCCTCAAAACTACCTGCCCCTCCACCTATCTTCATTTTGTCTGCAAACTTTGCAACAAAGCTATCAATCGCATCATCCAAATCATTGACATATAACGTAAAAAGAATCAGTTCCAACACAGACCCCTGAGGAACACCACTAGTCACCGGCAGCCAACCAGAAAAGGCTCAGTTTATTCCCACTCTTTGCCTCCTGCCAATTGGCCACTGCTTTATCCATGCTAGAGTCTTCCCTGTGATATCATGGGCTTGTAGCTTATTAAGCAACCTCATGTGTGGTACCTTGTCAAAGGCCTTCTGAAAATCCAAGTACACATCAACCAATTCTCCATTGCCTATCCTCCCTGTTATTTCTTCAAAGAATTCCAACAGATTTGTCAAGAAAGATTTTCCCTTGAGGAAACCATGCTGACTATGGCTTACTTTATCATGTGCCTCCAAGTACCCCAAAATCACATCCTTAACAATAGACTCCACCATCTTCCCAACCTCTGAGGTCAGACTGACTGGCCTATAATTTCCTTTTTTCTGCTTCTCTCCCTTCTTGAAGAGTGGAGTGACATTTGCAATTTACCAGTCTTCCGGCACCATTCCAGAATCTGGTGATTTTTGAAAGATCATTACTAATGCCTCCACAGTCTCTTCAGCCACCTCTTTCAGGCCCCTGAGGGATACACCATCTGTTCTAGATGACTTATCTACCTTCAGAACTTTCAGTTTCCCAAAAACCTTCTCTCTAGTTATGGTAACCTTACACACTTCATGACCCCTGACTGCTGGAACCTTCACAATACTGCTAGTGTCTTCCACAGTGAAGACTGATGCAAAATACTCATTTAGTTTTTCTGCCATTTCATTGTCCCCCATTACTATCTCTCCAGCATCGTTTTCCATCAGTCTGATATCCACTCTCACCTCTCTTTTACACTTTATGTATCTGAAAAAACTTTTCGTATCCGCTTTAATATTATTGGCTAGCTTACTTTTGCATTCCATCTTTACCTTCTTATTGACTTTTGATGGTAGTTGAAAGCTTCCCAACCCTCTAACTCCCCACTAGTTTTGCTCTATTATATGCTCGCTCTTTGGCTCTTATGTTGGCAACATGTTGACTTCTCTTGTTAGCCACATTTGTGTCATCTTGTTTTTAGAATACATCTTCCTCTTTGGGATGTGTCTTTCAAATTGCTTCCAGAAATTCCAGCCATTGCTGTTCTGCTCTCATCTCTACCAGTGTTCTTTTCCAATCAATTTTGGCCAATTCCTCTTTCATGCTTTTGTAATTCCCTTTACTCCACTGTAGTACTGATGAATCTGACTTTAGCTTCTCCTTCTCAAGGTTCAGGGTGAATTTGATCATATTATGATCACTTGCCCCTAAGGGTTCTTTTAACTTGAGCTCTTAATCAATTCCAATTCATTGCAAAACACCCAATCCAGAATAGCTGATCTCCTCCTGGGCTCAACCACCAGCTGCTCTAAAAAATTATCTAATAGGTATTCTAGAAATAACCCCTCTTGGGATCCAGCACCAACCTGATTCTACCTGCATATTGAAATCCTCCATGACTATTGTAACATTGCTGCCCTTTTGGCATGTATTTTCTATCTCCTGTTATAATTTGTAGACCACATCCTTACTACTGTTTGGGGGTCTGTATATAACAGATGTCATTCGAAGTAAGACAGGAACACGGTGTAGCCTATTTATTTGGAAAGAGTGCTGTTCAATTTTAAAATGTTTTAACAATTATTCAATGCATAAAATTGTTAATGCATTAAGGTAATATTAGTGCTTCCAATATTACTGTCTTTGCAAGACGAGTGACCCAGCCATTATCGATACGCTTCAGAGATTGTCCGGCGTCAGTGGTCGCCTAACCAGGGCTTTGCTCGCAAGACCATCCACCACCTGCTCCCATGGCTTCACGTGACCCCGATGATGCGCTAAGCAGGTGGTACACGTTGCCCCAGGGTGATCTACAACCCCGCAGAGGGAAGGAGGACCTTATACATTCTTTGGTGGAGACATATCTCCACCCCACCACCCCCCAGGAGCTATGGAGGGGAATAAACAGTCAATGACTGGGGCCGAGGCCCTTCATCATATTTGGTGAAAGGACTCCAGTTGGAAATGCTGCCTGACCTGCTGAGTTCCTCCAGCATTGTGCGTGTGTGTGTTTCACTCTGGGCTTATCTCGCACCCTTTTGCGACCTGTGCTTTAAAAGTCACGCGTGCCGCCCGGTTTGCAAACGTTTTTTTTTAACGGAGGGAAAGGGTAAGAGCGCCAGCGGAGGATGAGGGACGGAGCGGGGTGCTGGGGTGCTGGGGTGCTGCGGTGCTCTCGGCGTCCCAGGGCTGGCCTTCCCCCGAGCATGACGTCACGGGAGGAAGCGGCGCGTGCAGGAAGTGCAGGGAGGCCGCCGCCGGGACGCAAACATCGCTCACCTTAAGGATTAAACCTGTCGGATTCTCCTTTCCTCCACGGACAGGTCAGCTTTGGGAATAAAATGAAAAGCAGTTAGCGGCGGGGAGGTGGAAGGGAGCGACAGCCGCCGTCGCCACCGAAACCGGCATCCCCGTCACTCGAGCCCCGGGCTGTGGTAGGCCTCTGGTTACGTTCGAGCCCTCCGCCTCCCGGCAGCTAACAGCCCCAAAGGACGGGAAACAGAAAGTTAAGGTGAAAGCCTTTGTGTTTGGAGTCGGGGTTAGAATGCTACGAAACTATTTTGGAGTCGCGTTAAACTTTTTCTTCCACCCCCTCCCTCCCCTTGCCTAAACTTGGATTAGCTCACCCACAGTCTGGGGGAAAAAAACTATTTTGAGAAAGTTTCTTCCCCCTCCCCCGGCACACCAAATTGAATGATTCCGAGCTAAAATCAGCTCTTGTCAATAGTTTAGGTAAGTGATCTCATCAAGATGATTTGACATTCTCTTTCTCGCAGAGGAACTGCTAGAAAGTGATTGGTAGACCTCTTGTGTTATTTTATTTTTTTTAAGTGCCGCTGTAATCAAGCTTTTATTGAAGCTGAGACGTATTTCAAGCAAAAGTCAGCTTAGTAAATACTTCGGCGATTAGTTAACGTCTGCTGGTTGTTAAACTCGACAATAATGTGATCGAGTGAAAGGTTGAGAGATTGAAGTATTACGGACACCCTGCCCTTGATTGCTTTTAGTTGTAGTTTAATTTCCGCTTAATATCGGCTCCATTGGGTGGGAGCGATTCTGGGTTAACATGGAAGTCGCGGCGTCTTCCTATTGAGACAGTTTGTGTTCACTTCTTTCGCCTAAATAATCTGATTCAGACCGCGGCGAAGGACTTGTTGGGTGTGCTGTGCCGTCTGGCCCTTTTTCTGTTACGAAATAGCCACTCAGTGCAGTTGGTATTTTGCATGGCTAGCTACCGGTGTTAGTTAAACCATTTTATTTGCATTTTTTTGTACCTGTATATCGGCGTTGTATAATCCTTCAGGCACCTCGTCCTGCAAACGGTGTGCTCTCACTATTTTCATTATTTTCCCACCCCGCCGAAACGCCTTTGAAATGAAACTAGTTAATTTTGTGTCTTCGGAAGAAGGCGCATCCGACTTGTTTGTGCTGGACATGTAATGTTCCTTAAGGAAATCAGATTGCATGTGTCAGCTGACCCCCGTTGAACTACCGCAAGGCTTTTAAGTCGCCGCTGTCTACTCTAGATTCCACGATTTAGCCAATTAGGGAAATCTTGTGAAGATAAGCTTTTTCAGTTCCCGTACTCTGTTGGAGAAACTCAGCAGGCCAGGGAGTTTCTAAGATAAAGAGTGCAGTCGATGTTTCTGGCCGAGACCCTCCCCCAAGACCGTTAAGAAGGGTCTTCCACGCTGTATCGCAAATAAAAAAAAATGAATATCAAGGCAGGCAAATTTTGTTTACTGGATAAATACTAATTCAGCTATTAATGCAGTGCAAAAGTTTTAGGCACATAAATATAGCTAGGACTTTTGAACAATACTGCATTATAGAATGTGGAGTGAAAAGAAAGTTTGTTTAACAGAAGCAAAGTATGTTGGAAATTGCGAAGGTGAAGTGCTGTGAGAAGGGTTCAGGACAGGTGGCAGAGAAGAGGTACCAGGGTGTGGGATGGCACAGGTGCAGACATGCTCAGCCCTGAGACACCTGGCAAGGTTATTTGATTCCAAACAATTGGTTTATTGATCATTACAGAATGTCTCTCTGGTGGTTCCTGCTCCCTCCCCTCTCCCTTCCTCTTTTCCCAACCATGATTCCCCTCTCCCTGCCCCCTTGCCCACTCTCAGTCCACAGTGGAGACCCATATCAGATTTATCATCACTCACATGTGTCATGACATTTGTGGGGTTTTTTTTTTGCAGCAATACAGTTACTACAGTACTGTTGAGAAGTCCTAGCTATATATATGTCTCTAAGACTTTAGCACAGTACTGTATAATCTTTGCTAAAGAGGTAACATTCAAGACAGGAGCACAGTGAGGAGGAAGGGTGGGAACAACCCACCAGTTAAGTAAATGGCCTTGAAAATTGCTGGAGGCATCCAAGGGTCACAATTTCCTGGCTTGATTTTAATTTTAAATTAAAGACTTTAGAGGGAAGAAGTAAAGTGTTGTAGTGTAGCCTTGTCAATAGGGTCTCGGCCTGAAACTCTTTTCCATGGATGCTGCCTGGCCTGCTGAGTTCCTCCAGCATTTTGTGTGTGTTGCATGGATTTCCAGCGTCTGTAGATTTTCTCTTGTTTTGATTGGTGTAAATATAGAATTTATTGAAAAGTGCTGAATAATTTAATCAGGAGCTTAATCTTATAGTGATTTATTGAAGAAATGAATCTGGGACGATAGGCATGATATTTGTCTTTCATGAGGTAGCTTGTGTCTGTAGTGTAAGATTTTGGATTTGGAATGTACATCAAGTGCAGTGCATATTGCTGCGTAAATAAATCATCTGGTAGGACTATTGTAATCTTGAATAGTCTGAGCTTTTAAAAGTCTACTAAGATCAACGTTTGTTACTTATGTATTTATTAACATTCAGCATGGAGTAGATCCTTCGAGCCACGCCAACTGCAGCCCCTGATTTAATACTAGCCTGATCACAGGACAGTTTACAATGACCAATTAACCTACCAACCAGCTGTCTTTGGACTGTGGGAGGAAACTGGAGCACCCGGAGGGAACCCACATGGTCACATAGAACGTGCAGTCTTCTTACAGACAGTGACTGGAATTGGACCCAGGTCACTGGTACAGTAAAGCATTGTGCTGAGCACTACATTACTGTGCTGCCACTCAGTAAATACTACTATTTGGACAACTCCTGTAAATAACTTCATCACAATATATTGAATTAACAGAACCACTAATTTCTCATCAGCTAATTCCTCCTGGCATCTTTTATCTTAAGCTAAAATTTTGGTCTTGCTTGAAGCACTGAGATCACTCCCGCTAGTTTACAATTAAAGCTCTGGTCTACTTCTATAGAGCTTTGGCAAGGACAGGAGGGTGGGACAAATTAGGTAGTTTTTTCAAAAAAACCCGATAGTTACTTGGTAGCCTCCATACTGCCTTTGCCGTAAGAATCTTAATGGATTCTAAAAAGGATCATTATATATTCTTTATCTTGGTCACTATGTCTGGAAAATGTCAACGTCAGCTTATTGACAAGTCTATGCTGTATAACACTTTTTTCCCCTCTCAAGTTTTAAACTTAAAATTAAAATCAAGCCAGGAATTTCTGACCCTTGGATGCTTCCAGCAGTTTTCAAGGCTGTATATTTAACTGGTGGGTTATTATCACCCTTCTTCCTCACTGTGTCCCTGTCTTGAATGTTACCTCTTTTGCACAGTACTGTATAATCTGTGCTAAAGTCTTAGAGACATATATAGCTAGGATGCTCAAGACTTTTCAACAGTACTGTAGTAACTTTAGATATTGCTGTAAAAAAAACAAATATCATGACGTATGTCGGTGATGATAAACTTGATTCTGATATGGGTCTCCATTGTCGGCTGAGAGGGGGAAGGGGGCAAGGAGAGGGGAATAATGGTTGGGAAAAGAAGAAGGGAGAGGGGAGGGAGCAGGAACCACCAGAAAAACATTCTGTAATGATCAATAAACCAATTGTTTGGAATCAAATAACCTTGCCTGATATCTCAGGTTTGGGTATGTCTGTACATGCTCTGGCACTTCTCTGCCATTAGTCCTAAGCCCCTCCCACGGCGCTCCACCCTCGCAATTTTCAACATCCTTTGCTCCTGTCAGATATACAAATTCCATATTCATAATGTGGTATTGTGCAAAGGTCTTAGGCAACCTATGTGCCTAAGACTTTTGCACAGTAGTGTATTAATATCTGAATTAGTATTTATTCAGTTAACAGAATTTGCCTGCCTTTATATTTATTATATTCATTTTTTTATTTATTGAGATACAGCATGGAACAGGCTGTACTGACCCTTCAAGCCACGCTGGCTAAAAGCCCCTGATTTAACCCTAGCCTAATTACAGGACCAATTTACAATGACCAATTAGTCTACCAGCCGGTACATCTTTGGACTATAGGAGAAACCCGGAGCACCAGGACGTGAGGAAAATGTATAAACTTCTACAGAAGCAGTGGGAATTGAACCCGAATCACTGCTACTTTAAATCGTAGCACTAACCATGACATCACCGTGATCATAATTACCAGGTTGAATGCCACCAATCATTGAAACAAATAGGGAAGATTTTTATTTTGTATAGAAGAATTGTGAAACTGACAGTGTCGAAAGCCCACAAATCTATGATGTGGATTGGAGATGACTGACCTAAGCATTTTAGCCCCATGTATTAAATTGATATAAATTAGAAGTCATGTTTAAGATGGGAAAATATCAGTTACATGGTTGTAGATTGTAGTTACTTTTCTCCTGTATTGTGCCATTTACTTTAAAGCTGAAAAGAACATTTTCTGATTAAAATTGGTTAAAATACCCACTTGCTATTATGACCATGAAGATAGGTATGATTTTTACGTTTTGCCAGTTCTCACATCTGGTAACAGTACCATGTTACAACACCAACCTCAACTGTATGCTTCAGTCTGGAATGGAGTCCTGTAGATAAGGCAGACTTGTACTTTTTAGAGTAGGTAATAGGATGGGGGTGCAGAGAGGGAAGAATGGACTGGATAGATCTTCTGAAGATGGTCTATATTTGCAAGGTATAAGGGGAAGATTACTCTGCATTCACTTCTAGAGAGTAACAAAGTTATAGCTTATTTTTGTATTTTGCTTGTTGGATTCCCGAAGAAGCTGGGACAAAATCGTGGAATGCTGCAATCTTTGTCATCTTGATTACAAACAAATGTCTTAATTTCCAAGAAAGCTCCAACTATGTTAGCAATGTGCTACATCACCTGCCTTGATTGCAGACTTCAAGGTTTGGAATGGATTTTGATTCCTTAACCACCTCTGGGGGACGAGAGTCTTTGAGAAAGCCGTACTCTCACAAATGTGGGAAGCGGTCAGGGGGGAGGGAGTGCAGAGAGTGGGAAAGAAGGCAACTTGTACAATCTTCCATGGTTCCAGCTATCAACGTTTAATGACAACAACATTTTCATGCAGCAGGAGCATGCACTGATTAAAGTTTCATCACTCGTAGTAGTCATTCAGTTTATTCTGCCTTGTTTGTCTTGCATTTAAATATCTGCCCCAGAGGTGAAAGGAGGCAATTTTAAAGCAGTTGTTTGTGGTGCTGCTGTGAATCCTGCATTTAGTTGAAAGCAGGTGTTTAAATATTGAAGTTTATGAAGTCGAATAAAAGACTTGAAATGTGAACAAGTAGCTGAGTAGTTTAATCTCTGTAAACGATCTAAGTGTGTGTGTTCAAGTTTGCAAGAAATATTAAGTTTGTTAATTTGGCAATAAATTTGAAAAGGCAGGTAGATAGTGGTGAGTGTGTAATAAGGAGCGATGGGTTTGCAGATTAAAGGATTCTTGAAAACATCAGTAATTGCATCTTTGTGTAGTTTTATGTTAGTATAGTAATTTGACATCTAATTCATCCAGCCATTTTTTCCAGCATTTTCATGCATAACTACAATGTTAGTGTTAAATTTATTTAGGGCAATACAGCACAGAATCAGTCCTCCTGCCTATACTGTAAAGTGTTGTGCTAACCACACACAATTACTCATTCTATTGTCCAACTCTAGTTCAATTTGGAAGTGAAAGCACAAAATAGATTTGATTGTCAATATTTAAACAAAAAGGAAGCAAATAGCTTAAATGTCTGCACTTAAATTGCTGTTTCTTTTGAACTTAATAGAATTAGTGGCATGGTTAGCAGGTTTGGAAAAATTACCATGAAGAATTATATTAATATTTGAAGTAAGATTAGCATTGTGGCATGGCAGTTTCTATAACATTATGAGGGCACCAGCAATCTGGGTTCAATTCCCACTGCTGTCTGTAAGAAGTTTGTACATTCTCCCTGTGACCATATTGGTTTACTCTGGCTGCTCCGGTTTCCTTCCACGTTCCAAAGATGTACCGATTAGGTTGCATTGTTGCTGGAAGCATGGCAACATTTGTCGATTGCCCCCAGCATAAATTTGGACTGTTGGTTGCTGATGCTAACAATGCATTCCACTGTATATTTCGTACATGCGATAAATTTGATCTTCGTCTTTATTTAGTGTTACAGTGCAGAGAAGGCCCTTCCAGCCCTTCGAGCTGCACCCCTCCCCCCCCCCACCCACCAACCCCGATTTTTAACCCAAACCTAATCATGGTTATTCTCATGGTTATCATGGTCCATTGTCACGTACGGATGCGAGACGTGGACACTCACCAAGGCGATGCGAAAGTCTCTAGATGGTTGCTATACACGAATGCTCCGGATGGCTCTTGACGTGAGTTGGCAACAGCACATGACAAATGTTGAGCTCTATAACAATCTACCGATGCTCTCCACTAAAATCGAGGTGAGAAGACTGCAACTAGCGGGGCACTGTCTATGCCACCCCGAGCTATCTGCCAGCCTAGTCATCATATGGGAGCCCAAGCATGGGAGGATGAACCCTGGGCGCCCTCCCAAGACTGTGGTCAACACACTCCTAGAAGACAGCGGCGCGGCTAATGTAGATGAACTGAACACAGTGATGAGGGAGAGGGAGAAGTGGAGAGTCCGTCATCGTGCCCGACGCTGGCCCCCTAGGCCTGAGTCGATGTAGTAGTAGTAATCATAGGACAAATTACAATAGTGAATTAACCTACTTGGTATGTCTTTGGACTGTGGGAGGAAACCAGAGCACCTGGAGAAAAGCCATGCGTTCTACAGGGAAGATGTACAGAGACTCCTTACAGATGGGGCAGGAATTGAACTCAGAACTCCGACACCCCAAGCTGGAATAGTGTTGCATTACTGTGGCGCCCTTATTTAACATTTTACTATGTTGACATGTATCTTTCGCAATGAATAAGAATTAGCTTATCAAGATACTGATGTTTCTTATTGATACACAGTCAGCAAAGACATTCTAAATTGTTTAAATGTATATTTATTCTTTGGGAATGGATACTACAGGCAACAGTCACAATGAGTGTAAGTAAGTTGTTCAACCAAAGTGAATTTAGCAGCCGAGCATGAGCTTGTCCTTTTTTGTAATCGTTTATGCATGTCAGCAGACAGACTAAAGCAGGCACAGTGGCCCTTTTAACACTGTGGACATGGGGACAAATTGTGCAGGTTACCCAGAGCCACAAAAATCCAACTTTGCTCCACCTATTAGGTTTTGCTGCACTGGGCTGTGGGGCCCATCTGAATGTTTTGACGTGGAGATTTCCCAAACTTTTGCTTAATCTCTTTCGACAGAGATTCTGTAAATGAAATATTAGTCATTTGCTGCATGCTGATAGTTTCACGCCACTAGACAATCACAGAATTTCCTTTTTCTCCTTCCATACCCACTTCCCCAAGTAGTTTAAGAATTTTCCCATCCGATTATGCCTTTGGAGAAGGGGGAAGATGACTGGTGGCTGGGCTGTGCATATATGTTTGTGCATTTCTTTTATCTACAGAAAAAAAGTTGAGCTTTAAAACCTTCAACTTTCGAGCAATAGATATTAATACTTTTTAATAAAAGAGAAATGCCATGATAGATAATTAAATATATTTGGGTGTTGTGGAGAAAAATCCACAAACTTGAATAGCTGACTACTTGGCAAGGGATTTTCTTTTAATGTTACAAGTGTAGTGCTTCTCTCTGTGCCTCCCCACGCCCTCATTATGTGGCGTTTTCTGTGGAACACTTACTGACTCTCTCTTTATCACTGGCCCAATCGATTCTATTAAAATAAATATCTTACCTAAATTTGTATACCTTTTTCAAGCTGTGCCTGGTTTTATTCCTAAATCTTTTTGGACTCTTTGGATTCAATACTTTCTTCTTGTATATGGAAGAATAAAAAACTCGTATAAATAAAGCTCGCCTTCAAAAAACCAAACAGAACGGAGGATTTGCCTTACCCAATTTTAGGTTATATTATTGGGCAGTTAATATATGTAATATTACGTTCTGGCTATATTACATTAACCATGAGAATTGCCTTACATAGGTTTCTTTGGAAGTCAACTCTGTTACAAAATTTTCCATTATTTCTTCACTTGGATCCTCGCTTCCTTTATCTTTAAACTAATTGACAATGTGGTGGTTAAACATACATTGAGGATTTGGTTACAGTTTAAAAACATTTTGGTTTATTGAGATTCTCCCTCTCAAGTCCCATATTTTCTAATTGTTTTTTTAAACAATCTTTAATTGACTTATCTTTTAAAGAATGGGATAGATTAGGTATTAAATGATTTCAGGATTTGTTTCATGGAGGGAATCTCTCTTTTGTGCAACTTTCAATGAAATTTAACCTTTCCAACGCTCACTTTTTTGATGCTTACAGATTAGAGATATTTTAAGATCTCAATTACTTACATTTCCTACAAGTCCAGAGAAGAATATAATAGATACAATTTTTAATCTGAAGCCCTTTGATAACGGTTCAATATCTTACATTTACGGTCTACTGTTGGGACTGAAAAAGGCTTCTTTAGATAAAATTAAAGGAGATTGGGGAAAAGATTTACAGATTTTCATATCTGATGAGAACTGGAAGATTATTTTCAAATTGATTAATTCTTCAAAATTATGTGCTCATCATTCTTTATTACAGTTCAAAGTGGTGCATCGAGTTCATATGTCTAAAGACAAGCTTTCCTGTTTCTACGCAGATATTTTCCCTTACTGTGATGTACTAATAGAGTGGCTACACTAATTCATATGTTTTGGACATGTCCGAGCCTTGAAAAATTCTGGAAAGATGTATTTCTGCACTTTTCAATGTCAGCTTTAAGGCCAACCCTTTGACTGCCTTATTTGGTATTGTTGAGGATAGTGCCACAAAATTGAAGCCATCTAATTTGTGGGTATTGGCCTTTATGTCTCTTATGGCCAGGAAGGCGATCTTGCTCAAGTGGAAGGAGGCTGCCCCGCCCACTCATGTTCAATGGCTATCTGCTGTTATGTTGTGCCTTGATCTAGGGAAGATTCATTATTCGATTTCTGATTCAAAACATGATTTTCTAATGTTATGGGGACCCTTTCTGAATTATTTTCACAATCTTTGAACTGTTATTAAAGTATGGATCTGAACCGTTATTATTATAATATATGGTAAGGTATTTTTCTTTTTTTTTACCAGCCAGCTCATCTTGGTAGTGGGGGTAGATTTTTTAAAAACAAAATACAATTATTTTATGCTATTTCATTTCGTAATTCAATCTTTTTTATACATGATTGATTTGGAATATGGGATACTGTGATCATATTACTGATTTAAATGTAATTCGTATTTACTTGTATCCTTATGAATTGTGTATTTGTATTCATGTAATTTTTATAATATCAATAAAAATATTGAATAAAGAACACTTATTTAAAGAAAATACTTTTTGAACAGAAGGGTTAGGGCATCAACTAACATCAGTTAACAACTAATTCATTTTTCATTATCAAATTGTTTTAAAATGGGATAGCATGGTTTTATACTTGTAAGTTTAAAACAAAAAGTGTCAGGAGATCAGAAAGCTTTGCAAGTATTAAGTTGTTTTTCAGCAAATTAAATGCTGGAATTGGCTTCTGTTGTTTTGTAACTCCATATTTATCCAATCATGTCCACTCTAAAGATGGAATTCAGCTGTGACATCAAGATGAAATAGTTTGCAAGCACGCACAGTCCAGCTTTGATGGTTATTTGGATGAGGTACAGGCAAACCCCATGTAGAGCTGATGATACAGGTGGGGAGGGGTAGGTTGATGTCTGATGAAACAGTTCACATGTTCACATCATGAATTCTCTGTAATGTAAAGCTGTGTCATCTGCACAAACATCAAAAAATGGTTGGAAAAAAGATTGTTTTTATATACATTCTCAAAATCCATGAGAAAGTTTATTCCATGCCTTCAATTTTTGGTTAGTGATATTGGGTGAATTTCTGTAACCAGAGTGGATGTAACATAGGGCTTGCCTGTATTGACTATAATCCTTTATCATGTCAATAGTTTCATACTAATGACAGATGAAGATGTTGCATTATTCAAAGACAGATTCAGTTCAATTATTTTCCAATTTTTAGGATTAATTACAAAAGCAGCTGAAAAATGAATTGTTTAGGAATGTCCAAGTAATGCAGCACAATGATTTACATGGGTCAAATGCTTAGTTCATCATTAGTGCCTACAAAAGGCTCGCGTTTCAGTCTTCAGTCTTTTGAAATTGGACACTTGCTGCCAGTCATGAAAACAAAGTAAGATTATTTGACATAGTGGCTCATGTCATAAG
Source organism: Mobula birostris (assembly GCF_030028105.1). Lineage (NCBI taxonomy): Eukaryota > Metazoa > Chordata > Chondrichthyes > Myliobatiformes > Myliobatidae > Mobula > Mobula birostris. The sequence goes on along the minus strand of NC_092395.1, from coordinate 10,735,211 downwards.
ATCTGGTGTATAGATTGCTCCTGGTTTTTTTTTTGAAAAATTTTCCAGAATTTAATTTACATTGCCATGGTTCTTAAAGTAAATTCCAAATTACTTTCTAAAATTTGAAAAAACTAACATTGAAAAGAATTGCCCTGTGGTACGTTTCTACTCTTTTTTAGTAGAATATTGTGGACAAGCTTCTGCAATAATAAATTAATAATCTTTTCATTGGTTAGCATTTTAAAGTGAACAGAAATACCTACATCATATAAAGGATTACGTTAATTGATACTATGGCCTTTTATAACTGAATGCAAGTTTGAAACTAATGATTTTGAGCTCAAAGAACCTGTGAAACATCATGATTGCACTGGAGAAACTACTGGGAGAGATAAAATTTAGCAATAGATTGCACTTCATTGATTCTACTGAAGTGTATTCTACTGAGTGTGAGACCTAGATGTTGCAGTTCTGTGGAGTATAAGATGTGGCTCCTAGTACCTCCAGTATAGAGCATGTGATAATAAACCTGGTTCTGAATACAGCAGAAGTTTTATTCGTGGCTGCAAATTTAGGATTTTTTGGAATTGTGACCCTGATAGAGAGGGGAAAAAATAACCCTTTGAGCAGCTACTGGTGATCTTTTAAAAGTATTATTGCTAAGTCCACTGTAGGACACGGTTCAACTCTCGCTACTGCCTTAAAGGAGACTGTATGTTCTCTCTATGATTTCCTCCCACAGTTCAAAGACATACCAGTTGGTGGGTTAATTGGTCATTGTAAATTGTCCCGTTGTTAAGCAACAGTTAAATCGAGGGTTGCTGGGCGTTGTAGTTCGAAGGACTGGAAGGGCCTATTCCACATTGGATGTTAATAAAAATAAAATAAGTGTTTGGTACATTTCCACTCTTTTTTAGTAGAATATTGTGGACAAGTTTCTGCAATAATATTGTTTAAAGCTGTGTGTCATATGGAACTCTCTGCTACAGGGAGTTAATTTGATGTGTATAGAGCAAGAGTGTGTGTGTATGTGTGTATGTATATATATATATATATATATATATATATATATATATATATATGTATATATATATATAATACATACACTTACTATAGTGATGGGAAGTAGAGGGTTAAGTTTAAAAGTGACATGAAGCAGGATCAGACTGTGGAGCACAAGTATCAGCATGAACGGACAAGGTCAAATGCCATTTCCTTTGAGCATTCCCTGTAATTCTATATAGGACCTTGAAAAACAAAGTTAAGTATTCTCTCCTGTGGAAAAAGGCAGGTGTACTCATTATCAATTTACAGACCTATCTAAAAATTAATATTGAGTTTTGAGTAGTTTTTCACCCTTTCCATGCATTTCCTTCCCCCAGCTAAAACGATGGAAAGCTAGATCTTATCGTTGATTGTCATCTTAGAGACATTACGGAGCTGCTGGCAGTTGATTGCTAGGGGGTCTCTTACTAACTCATTTTCTGTCGAACTTTTTGCCACCCTTGGTCCTTTCACATTATTTCAACTTGTTAAAAACTAACCTTATCACCGAATCGTCACTCCTTAGTTTGCCTTTGCCCATTTTCTTATTGCTCCTTAATTATACTGATAAGTAAAATGCATTACTAATCTTTGTTGCAATACAAACAACCCTTGGAAAGCAAGGCTTTAAGCTCTTGAAACTGAAGTTCAGATCAGGACTACAGCCCTGGTACAGCATCCAGTTTAAGAGTACAATATTCAAAAGCTGATATTTGCTTTATTTATAAGTAGCTTGTGCTCAATAAGGTATGGCAGAGTTAGTGAGATTACAATGCCAGCTTTGTTCAGAGATGGTAAAATGTCATGGCAGTCATTTTATCAGAGTAATTGCTTCCTTTTCCATTGATATTTTTGTATATAGTGTGGCTTAATATTTCTTGTGTTATGGGAGAGGGATTACTGCTGTATACCAAAAAGTAAATGGAGTTGAGTGAGTTTACTTTCGATATTATAAACATCTAGCTTAGTGCATTGAAAACATTGTTCTGAAAATCTTTTGTGTAGTGATAGGTCTGTAGTAAAATAAGATCAGTAAAATGTCAAAACCATGCTTCTAACAGTAAAATATTGGCATAATTAAATATAATTGGCTATAAAAGGCTAAACAATTATAGCTTGGATACTTCAGTGAGGAATGAACAAATGCCGCTGAATGAATTAGCCTTTAATATTAAAACTTCTGGTGCCAAAAGGTTGTTGGGCATTATTTAAGACTAATTTCTGAAAGGTACTTGTACTGGATTGGACAAATCTTAACCTTTTTTGATAAATTCATTTTGTATCATCAATGTCCATACAGGAATATTATACCAAATAATATACAAGAAAGGTGAGCTGGAGCTTGCAGACGGGCAGAATATTCTTGTAGCCAGGACCAGCTTTTTCATGTTTAACTGTGTGTGAGCTCTTTCAGGAAGATTTTTCTCTGTTTGACAAAGTGGACTATTAGCTTTGCTTTGATTTTTCACAGCAGTACCTTGCCCTTAGCCACTCAAATTGAGATGAGTTCATCCAGACAAAGACAGTCGGGGCACTCTTTCTTTTGCAACTGCTTCAACTACATTCTACTGCAACTCGAGCACACAAGGACAGAATAATTGCTTTTATTTGCCATTCAAAATAGTCATATGTTAAGGTCATGCAGCAGTGAAGCAGGCTCTTCAGCCCACTGCATTTACCTCAAACACTGTAGCTAACTTCACCCATTCCATGAACACATTATACAGATTTTTTAAGCTTGAATTGAATTGAATTTTTAAATTGTTTTCTGCTGTTATGCCTTTATTTTCGGTCATGACACATTTCTTATTTCTGTGTTGCTCAAGTATTTAATTTATTCTACTAATTAAATATTAAGTTGTTAAACTCATTTTATTTTCAACCTGCAATCTGAAAAACTATCAAGTTATTATGAAATCCTACAAGGCTATACATGACCTCCCCTGCCTGACTTAAGGATGCCCATACATCTGAATGAGTTGACTTACAAAATTCTGACTTGTAAGGATTTTCTGATGAATTTTTGAAACTAGATAAGCATCCTTAACTTTCCAGCAAACCTTCGCTCTTGTAAGTGTGAGGTGAATCAAATGATTTGGAGTTGGTCAATGTAGTTGGAGCCTGATTGTGCAGATGTATGCTGTCAAGGCAGGGGCTATATTTTCACTGGGAATCAGTGGTTTGAGCTTCTTTGTCAGCTATTTAGGGTCTGTTTGGGGATGGACTTGTTGGCTGTTGTGGGGTTACAGTGTTTCCTCAGGGTTCAAGCAGTTTATTTTCCTCAGGCATTTGGTGACTGGCGGGATGGATAGGTATTGATTTGTCATTTGCTGAGGGGTTGCAGGGTGGGAATGGGGCTTTCCCACACGTCCTCTGTCCTCCTCCTCAGATCAGGGACCAGATGGAGCAAAGCTGGGAGCGCAGAGTGGACTCGTTAACTCACTAAGTTAGGGAGGCTAGGAGGCAGTTGCCCCTCTTGCCCCTCCTGCTCGCTTTCCTATCACCATCTCTCTCACACAGTCTTTGTTTATTTTCGACTTACAAAAAATTTGGGTTATGACAGTCCTCAAGTGGAACCTATTTGTAACCTGGGGTGTACCTGTACTTAAATATCTTATTGTTTGGGCTGGGCATATAATTTGCACCAGAATTTTGTGTGAATTATATATCTTTGGCAAATTAATACAGCCTATGCTGTCTTTTCATCCCACTTTCTCTACCTTATTGACACCCTAACTAATTTTTTTGGTAGCATTAGTTCAAAGTAAGTTTATTATCAGAGTTCATGTATGTTGTCATACTATCTTGAGGTATATCTTCTTGCATGCACAGAGGAAAAATAAAGACATTCGATAGAATCTGTGGGAAAACATACATGAACAAAGATTGAAAAATTAACAATGTACAAAAGACCAACTGTGCAAATGAAAAAAAGCACAATACTGAGAATGAGTAATGAAGAGTCCTTAAAATTATACAAGTAAATACCATAGTCCATTTTGACAGAACAGAAATGCTCAGAGTTGGCAATCTGTGTCACAAAAATAATGCATGAATTGGCCTTTAGATCTTCCTTGTGTTGGGTCTGTGCCTCAATTTGTTTAATGTACTGAATGAACGTATTGCTTTATAACTGGCCGTGTTAGACTGAACCTGATTGACTGTGACAGTTTGTGACATAATTAGAAAAGTATTACATTTTGTGGCAGTAATAATTATCTTTATAACTGTAATTGTAAATATTGATTGGAGTCTTTCCAATATGGCTTCATATTAACGTAACATAAAATAGCTCATTTACTCGATTGGGTTGAAATTGATCCTTGTTTCTATTGTTCAACCTGCCTTTTTGACGGTCTAGAACAGGGATTCACAACTTGGTGCCCATTAACCCTTCGGTTAATGGTAAAGCTCATTAATGTCTTTTTTAAAAAAGGTTGGGAACCCCTAGTCTAGAGTATAGATTCTAAGGGCAGTGCTAGTCTGGAGGATCATTCACATAGCTCTGCATGAGCTTTGATAGATTGCTGAAACACAGAGGCATGTCAGATTTTGCAGTACTCAAACACAGTACTTAGACAATCAGAGTAGTAATGGAACAACAATGAATCTCTTGTTTTGGAAGCTAATTGTCATACTACCATTTAGATTAGTGGTAGAGTGTCCATGGTGGTTAGTGTAGTGGTTACAGCTCAGGGCTTTCCTGAGAAATTCGGAGTTCAATTCCGGTGCCATCTGGAAGGGTTTCGTACGTTCTTCCTGTGACCGTGTGTGTTTCCTCTGAGTGTTCTGGTTTCCTCCCACATTCCAAAGACATTACTGGTTAGTAGGTTAATTGGTCATTGTAAATTGTCCTGATGAAGGTTCTCGGCCTGAAACGTTGACTGTTTACTCTTTTCCATAGATGCTGCCTGGCCTGCTGAATTCCTCCAGTATTTAGTGTGTATTGCTTAAATTTTCAGCATCTGCAGGTTTTCTCTTGATTGTAAATTATCCTGTGATTAGGTTAGTATAAATAGGTGGGTTGCTGGGCGGTGCGGCTTGTTGGGCCAGAAGGACCTGTTTTACACTATCTCTAAATAACTCATATTTTTCAAATGTACATTGCAATATAAAGTGAAATGCATTGTTTGCATCAAATCAAATCTGTGGGGAATGTTCTGGACAACCCACAAGCATTGCCATGCCAACATAGCATGCACACTACTTGGTAAGCCTAACTGTATGTCTTTGGAATAATGGAGGAAATTGGAGTACTTAGAGGAAACTCGCATGGTATCGGGGAAGATGGACAAACTCCTCCCTTTACATTCTTGCCGAGATTGGATCCTTCAGTGGGAACAGTCTAGGGTATAGGTCTTTCTGATACTGTTCATTAATATACCACACTGCACTTTTACACAATGTCATTGTAGGAACCTAGGGTACTGAATTCAGCCAACAATGCAGATACATTCATATACAAAATATTCACTGAATTCTTGTTATGGCCATCATGTGAAAGGTTATTTCAACAGCTTGATACGGTATCATCTAAATAATAGTACTGTGTGTTCATGGATTAATCTCAGTTGCTTTGTATCCTTTGTGGGGGGAAATCCATTCAATATTTCATGAGTTGATTTGAAGAGGATAGCAGAATATGCACATCATGTGGAAGAAATTCGAATATTGCCAAAGATCTTAATGTTTTGGTATTTGTTAATAACCTTAATAGTAAACTCATAATATTTGAATCATTAAAAAAAATACATTGTGCAGTTGCAAAAGACTGCAATTTACAAAGTGCAGGGAATACATCTACTTTAACCAAACAAGAAGCACAGTTGTTGCTTCACTTTTCATCTGGCGTCATCTGTGTCCTGGATCAAAACTGTGAGTAAACTGTCACATGCCTATTTAATCTGGAAGAGGGGACTGAGTGTGGTGTATCTAAGTTTGCTGATGATATTAAATTGAGTGGAAAATCAAATTGTGCAGAAAATACAGAGTCTGCAGAGAGATGTAGATAGGACAAGCGAGTGGGCAAGAGTCTGGCAGATGGAGTACAATGTTAGTAAGTGAGAGTTCATCCACTTTGGAAGGAAAAATGAAAGAGCAGGTAATTAATAAAAAAATTGCAGTATGCTGCTGTGAAGAGGGATTTTGGGAGTGCTTGTGCATGAATCACAAAAAGTTGGTTTACAGGTGCAGCAGGCTATCAAGAAGACAAATGGAATGTTGGCCTTCATTGCTAGAGGGTTTGAATTTAAGAGCAGGGAGGTTATGCTGCAACTGTACAGGGTATTGGTGAGGCCACACCTGGGGTACTGTGTGCAGTTCTGGTCTCCTTGCTTGAGGAAGGATATACTGGCTTTGGAGGCGGTGCAGAGGAGGTTCACCAGGTTGATTTCAGAGATGAGGGGGTTACACTATGGGGAGGGATTGAGTCGCCCGGGACTCTTCTCACTGGAATTCAAAAGAATCAGAGGAGATCTAATAGAAACATAACATTATGAAAGAGATAGATAAGATGGAGGCAAGAGTAATGTTTCCACTGGTGGGAAGTCTAGAGCCGGGGGACATAGCCTCAAGATTTGGGGGAGTAGATTTATTATGGAGATGAGGAGGAACTGCTTTTCCCAGAGAGTGGTGAATCTGTGGAATTCTCTGCCCAGTGAAGCAGTGGAGGCTACCTCAGTAAATATATTTAAGACTAGGTTGGATAGATTTTTGTATAGTAGGGGAATTAAGGGTTATGGGGAAAAGGCAAGTAAATGCAATGCTAGGATATCTGTTTTCGGATACAAGATATTCATCAAACATGATCCAATTTTCGGGTAAATAACTATACCCAAAATTGTGTAGGTCATGTCAGTAATTCTTTAAGAACACAGTACTCTGCTATGTGCTGAAGAATGTTCCCACTGATGGGTGAGTGCAGCAGGAAGCATGTTCCCGCTGATGGGTGAGTCCAGAACCAGAGGCCACAGTTTAAGAATAAGGGGTAGGCCATTTAGAATGGAGTTGAGGGAAAACTTTTTCACCCAGAGAGTGGTGGATATGTGGAATGCTCTGCCCCAGAAGGCTGTGGAGGCCAGGTCTCTGGATGCTTTCAAGAAAGAGATGGATAGAGCTCTTAAAGATAGCGGAATCAAAGGTTATGTGGATAAGGCAGGAACTGGATACTGATTGTGGATGATCAGCCATGATCACAGTGAATGGAGGTGCCAGCTCGAAGGGCCAAATGGCCTACTCCTGCACTTATTGTCTATTGAACTGAGGTTGAGTTTATGGGGCTGCTCCAGGCTTTGTGTCTGAGGACACACTTTTGTTTTAAATGCTATTTGCTTGCTTTTATTATTAACACAATTTGTTTATTTTTTCTCCTTCCCCTCACAAGAGCTTCTGAAGATGCTGGAAATCTTGTGCAACACACATAATGCTGGAGGAATTCAGCAAGTCAGGCAGCATTATGGAGCAGAGTTAACAGTTGACATTTGAGGCAAGACTCTTCATCAGGTTCAGATCTCGGTCTGAGGCGCCAACTGTTTATTCCCCTGCATAGATGTTGTCTGACCTGTTAAGTTCCTGCAGTATTGTGTGTGTGTGTGTTGCTTGACAGAGATATCCACAATATCAAAGGATTTTAAAAAGATGGACATCTTAATAATTAAAATGCATATGGGATCTTGATTTAGTCCTTTGTCTAGAGAAAACAACAGTCAGTTTCTAGGAAGAAAGCATATGAACAAAAGAGCAGCACTTGTTTAAGGCAGTCAATTCGAGCCTTGCAGCTTCAAGTTATTTTGCCTCAACTGATTTTGTTTTATTTATTCAGTTCACAGTCGGATCATAAATAATATCCTCGTACGTGCAGTTTAAATAATTTCTTACTTATACTTAAACATTTTCATCAGAAATTACATTTGTAAATATTTTTTCAAGAAATGTTTCCAGACTTGGATGGTTTGCTCTGGTATCCCTCGTGAGGATCCAGGATCTGACATTATTGAAAGAGGTTCTTGATTCAGCAATGTGGGCTCTGGATGAGATTAGAAAAGATCCTGGAAAGCATGCTTGCAATGAAACGGAAAATGCACCATTATCAGAGACTTTGGGAAGGAATCTGATTTTAACATGATGTGGGCAGTGATAGGATTAGGGTATGATCGAAAGGTTTTTGAGCAATTTGCAACTATGAGTAAGAATGTTGAGGCTTTGTTGGAGCAGGATGGCTACTATGGGGAAGATGTTATTCAAAATGACAAAGCTGTGATGAGGAGTAGGGTTAAATAAACTTGAGTGAGAATCTATTGACCTATTTTGCTTCGAAGTCCTTGTGCTTTTCTTCCATAGACATAACAGCTGATTTCTGCCCAATGGTGGTATCCTTCATAATCCACTATCCTGCAGCATTGTCTATTTTCTAATTGTTTTTGTTAACTGCTCATCAAGAGCATTTGGAAAATCTTGTTTGCTGAAGGTAGCCAGTTTTCTGATTATGCCAGAAATGGGAAATTCATTGTAAGTTTTGATTATCTGTATAGGTTCATGATCATATTTCTGTTTTGAGTTCTTTGTAAATAAATTGCTGGTTAAAACTTGAGCAAAACATGAAAAATTCTAAATGTTCTCAAGCAAAAACCATTTTGTTTCTTTAATGTATCATTTGTTTGCTCCAATTGATATTCATTGGTATTCTTTGCGAATAACTATTAAGAATTGTGCTTTTAAGTTATTTTGTATAAATCATTACCCAACAATAATAATGTAAAATTTCATCTTTAAAAGTTCCGGACACCGTGGGGGAAACTTTGCAAGCTGCTCTGCAGTTGCTATGCTCTGGAGCAAAAATAAAGTTTAAGATGAAAAGGAAAAGATGTAGTAGGAAGTCAGTGCAGAATTTTTTTTTTACAGAGGGTGGTACATATTTGGAATGAGTTGTCAGAAGAAGCGGTTGTGGCAGGTATAATAACATCTTTTAACAGATAGTTGAACAGATGTATGGATAGGGTAAGTTTAGGAGGCCAAACACAGGAAAATGAGACTAGCTCGGAATGGCATCTTGGTTAGCATAGACTAGTTGGGCTGGTGGGTCTGCTTCTATGCTGTAAGGCTGATGCTTTCTTCAAAAAGTCTGCTAAAGGAACTCAGCAGGTTGGGCAGCATCTCTGCAGGTAAAGGAATAGTCAGCATTTTGGGATGAGAATGTTGTGATGTCTCAAAAAGGTGGTGTCCATCATTAAGAATCCAGGTCATGCCTTGTTCTCACTGTTACCATCAGAAGGAAGTACCGAATGCTGAAGGCACACACTCACTGATTCAAGAACAGCTTCTTCCCCTCTGCCATCTGATTTCTGAATGGACGTTGAACCCATGACCACTACCTCACTATTTCTATTTTTGCACTTAATTAATGTAACTTTTTTTATACTGTAATTCACATTTTATTATTTATTGTATTGCATTGCACTGCTGTTACAAAGACGACAAATTTCACTTCATATGCAGGTGATATTAAACCTGATACTAATTCTGATTGAAAATAGTCTACAGGGTCTTTCAACCAGCATTTTGAAAGAAGCATTCAGTGAGCACCAGCCCTCTTCCCATTTAGTCATGCAAATTTTTTCTTTATGTGGTTAAAGTTCTCGGTTCTTAAGCTTTTTGAGAACTTTAGAAAATAAGTTGGAAAGCAATCAATAGACATGTTTTATTGTGAATTATTCCCTTTATTGATAAACTATTTGAGAATTTTTTTAAAAATCAGTTGCTGACCAAAAATACTTTTTAAACATTGTTAATGCTTAATTTAGTTTGTGGGCAGACTTTGTGGTAGAACTGAAGAAGAAATGTTTATACAACACTAAGAACAAAGATCATGGTAATAGAAGAAACTCTTTGTGGATATATCTAGCATACAGTCGCAGTCTTCAAGTTCTTTTAAACTGGTGCCCAAAGAAAATCATGTACTATTTATATATAATTGAAAGTTGTGAGGTCATTAATCATTGCGTAAGTGCTGAACTCAGATGGAATTTAAATTGCTGTTGACAAATCAGTGTCATTTGTAATGCATGAACAAATTTTGCTCTTATGCAATGAATATCCAGTATCTGCAACAGTTGGTTTCTCAGAATTGTTGCATTTTGGGAACTACATGTTTTGAGCTCCATTTGGATGACAGTAAATTTAAAATCAGAATTCAGTGTTTTATCACTGACATATGCTGTTTAATTGTTTTGTGGCAACAGTACAGTGCAACTACAAAATTCATCTCAACTTTTAAAAATAAAATTTTCAGCAATGATAAGCTAAGCCATTCTTGCTGAAGAGTTGTGTGAAAGCAGTCCAAAGTGGTTTCCAACCCTTTGTCTAAAGAAGAACTTTGCAAGCAGAAACTAAATTGTTACCAAAACTTTAGCTCTCAAAAAATCTTGTCTTTTTTTTATATCTCCTTTTCCAGGACATGGTGTGCCAAGACTGTTGCAGATAAGATCTGTGTGGCCTTCGTTCCTTGTCTCTGATACTACACACATTTAGAACTGTACAACATGCAGCTGGATAGTGCCTAATGCTTGAAGTGCTTTGTGTCATGGACGGGCCGAATTACCAGCAGAACCATCAAACTGACACTGCAATGTATGGTCTGCAAAATATCCCAGCCCAGTTCTGCCCTTCAGAGGTAAGTGCCCTTCAATACATCTTTTGAGGAGGTATTGGAGGTAGAAAACCGAATTTATTCTGTTGGCATCGGGCTGCTTTCTAATAGTCATTAAATTGAACTTATTTACAAACGTTTGTAAGACAAAACCTATATCTTCAGTTTTACCAAAAAATGGCAGAGAAAAAATACAAATGTGATACTTGGATTTTTATGGCAATTTGTGTGTGTCGTCATAAAGTAGTGGCAAGATTGATGTTAGTTTGCTGGGGAGCTAAACTTGAGCATGCATGAAAAATGCTGAAAAATGTGAGGTGCTACATTTTGGTAGGACTAATCAAAATAGGACATACACGGTAAATGGTAGGACATTGAGGAATGCTGTAGAACAGAGGGATCTAGGAATAATGGTGCATAGTTCCCTGAAGGTGGAATCTCATGTGGATAGGGTGGTGAAGAAAGCTTTTGGTATGCTGGCCTTTATTAATCAGAGCATTGAGTATAGGAGTTGAGATGTAATGTTGAAATTGTATAAAGCACTGGTAAGTCCAAATTTGGAGTATTGTGTACAGTTCTGGTCACCGAATTATAGGAAAGATGTCAATAAAATTGAGAGAGTACAGAGGAGGTTTACTAAAATGTTGTCTGGGTTTCATCTAAGTTAGAGAAAGGTTGAACAAGTTAGGTCTTTATTCTTTGGAGCGTAGAAGGTTGAGGGGGGACTTGATAGAGATGTTTAAAATTATGAAGGGGATTGATAGAGTTGACGTGGATAGGCTTTTTCCATTGAGAGTGGGGAAGATTCAAACAAGAGGACATGAGTTGAGAGTTAAAGGACAAAAGTTTAGAGGTAACATGAGGGGAAACTTCTTTACTCAGAGTGGTAGCTGTGTGGAACGAGCTTCCAGCAGAAGTGGTTGAGGCAGGTTCGATGTTGTTGTTTAAAGTTAAATTGGATAGATATATGGACAGAAAAGGAATGGAGGGTTAGGGGCTGAGTGTGGGTCGGTGGGACTAGGTGAGAGTAGGAGTTCGGCATGGACTAGAAAGGCCAAGATGGCCTGTTTCCGTGCTGTAATTGTTATATGGTTATATGGTCTCTTGATAAGAGTCAAAGTATTTGTGAGGACTGAAATGGCCATGGATAATGCTTGATGCTGCTTTCTGCATTTCCTATAAATTGTTGTGTAGTGAATATCATGTCCAATTGGCAGCTTTGTGGATTGACCACTTTGATTTGGGGAGCAGTGCTTTGGCTACTGGGGAAAATAGTTGTGGTGGAACTGGTGGTGGTCATCCTTGCAACAGGCAGGACTGGGTCTCACCTCTATAAATAAACACCTGCTTTTGTTTTCTTTTGGTGAAATTAGATTTGTCTCCTTTGTTTAAGAAGTTCATGATTATGGCAATGAGATTTCCCACAGTGTTTTGTTCTTCCCAGGCAGAGAGATGGTGATAAATTAGTGACAGAAATCTGTCAAATTTTGGAATGTTATCAGGAATTCCATTTGCTTCTGAGGCCTTATTGTTTCACACTTGGCCTTTGACTCCTTATTGGTGGCAAGATTGAACCAGGTAGTTTGCTATGGAATGAAACATACTTGCAAGTGTCAAGGAGCAAGTCACAGTTGAGAAGTTCCTTCCTGTGGGCATCAATTGCCTTTGTTTCCTTGATATTTTTCCTCTTGGTGGCGCCCTTTTGGAACAGAGGCAATTGTCCTTTAACTAAACAGTTGTCAAAGGAAACATTGGAGGTAGAGAACAATTTACAATCACTGACGAGGTTCCAAAATAGCATTAAGGAATTGGCACAGGTTGTATTAATCAGTGTTGCAGGACCTGTTACGCTCACTCACCCACCCACCCTTTGTTCTCCCATGTCATAGGTTTTCTGTTGGACTTTCCTCAACTGCTTGTGCAGATCAATATCACCAGTGGTAGGATAAGTGAATAAGCATCACCACCTTCTGAGGCCACCACTCCCAAAATGGGAGCCTAATTATACTTGGGCTCCAATTTGTAGGCCACATCATCTGACCCCAGATCCTGTGTTCTGAGCAGTGTTGTGACAAGATTATCAGGTGGATAGAGTAAAACATTTGAGGATGTTTCAAAGCTTCCTTGGAAGAAAATTTAAGGTCACCATTCCTGGGAATCTGTGCTCAAACTGGAGAAGGAAAATTCACTTGTTGAGATCCTGAATCTGTGTGGACTAAACATGTAATCAGTAGGGATATACCATCTCTCAAACAACTGTCTATTAGCTGTGTCTAACATGTCTTGCACCCCAAATCCCCAGGTCGTGTGCAACTGCTTGTGATTCTTGGTCCTTGTTTTTGCACATGGCTCCCGTCCCTTGCTATGCAATGGAACTTATGCTCTTCAAGACTTTTCTTGCCTGAACATTATCTTAACCCATGTTTTGTCACAACTTCCATACACCTAATGCCCACTGAAAGTATGCACCTCAGTTTACACCTCAGTTGCACAACCCATATGTATGGATATGATGCTTAAAACTGAATTCGTGCTGCTGTTAGAAATAAGCTAGGTGCTGAAACATTGAATCTGCTTCCATTATCACTTTGAAGATGCTCTTCTGTACATGGGTGTTGTGATTTCTACTAGTCCATTGTGAGGTCTTGACAGTTACGGCTGGGAGTGGGAGGTAAGAATTGATGGAGGCAGCCTAGTAGTGAGCTTTCAGGCAAAACTGAGCAGCTCATCTGATAGTTGGAACATGGAAAATGTTGGAAATACTCAAGGTCAAAACAATGTCTATGGAGAAAGAAACAAAATTAATAATTCACAAACAACAGAAAATCTGCAGGTGCTGGAAATCCAAGCAACGCACACAAAATGCTGGAGGAATTCAGCAGGCCAGGCAGCATCTATGGTAAAAAGTACACTCAACATTTCAGGCCGAAACCCTTCATTTGTTAACCTTTCATCTTTGTCTAATACTCATTAATATGAGCCCAGTTTTTAATATGCACATAGTGTCACACCTAGCCATTCACTTGTTGCTAATCACTAGAGCAAACCAAGGTGGCCACAGTGTAAGATTATAGGTCACTACAAATGTTTTCAAAATAAAATTCTAAATCAAAGTATGCCAGTGTGTGATGTGGACATTGTGGGCAAGCCATTTGGTAGAATCTAACTCTCAGCAAAAAAAAAAGCGTAGCACCAAGCTGAGAGCCTGGGAGCCTTTCAAACACCGCAATGAAAGCATGAGATTTTTGCCCTTCATGTTGAGCCATCAGTGGCCTAATGGTCATCGAATGGTTCCATATTGCAAAAGTTGAGCTCCTGGCACTGTACAAAGCCATGTGTAATGTATTTGTCAGACTTCTATGCTGTTTGACATAACACACGGCTTTCTGGCAATGTAGCAAGCATTTCATTGTGGTTTTAGATTGCCCTGTCAAATCCTCTATCAGATAATCTTGTGTATGAGCTTACCAGCAAGGAGCTGCTATCATGAATTATCCTTCTCATACTGATTGCGGGGCATTAAATTTTTATTTCACGTTTGTTGTGAGGTATTTCAAGCGTCCATTTAGCAAGAGTTCGCCAGGTAGGCTGAGAACATCGTTGAGTGGGTTCCTTTGAGATGGAAATATCTATCATCTTAGCCAACTCATGGAAACCAGTGACCCAAAACCAGACAGCATAGAGAACTAGAAGTCTCGTGGGGAGCTTGCAGAAGTTCAGTGTAAGTGATAGAGACCAAGCTATTGGACTATCTGTCCAACAATTCATCTCCCATGCAACCCGTGGTCGCCTTAGCCATTTGTCACCCACAGATCTGGAGTGAAAATTAGACCATTACAATTCCCTGGAATTTACTCAGAAGAAAGATTCAAGCTTTGCTAATCTCTAAATTGCTTGCATTGTCCGTTATAAGTTTGGCAAATCAATGTCAATATTTCAACTTCACTCTCTTGCACTTGTGCCATGAGCTCAGTCCTTGGCTATCTGAAAAGGGAGAGCTTTAATGATGACCTTTAGGAGGGGACTGAAGTGTTTAGATGGCAGAGAATATGGTAGAGGAGAAGGACAATTTAGTTGTGCAACAACCAATATTTTCAGCCATGCCCATGGACACAATTAAAGTAATCTGTGGAAAAATTGTTTCCATGTGCCTTTCAATTGGCTCTCTACAATTTGGTCTAGGTTAAGTAAGAAATGACATTTTTTGTACTAGTGGGGAATGTCAGAGGCAAATTCTTTGCACACAGTGGTAGGTATTTGGAATGCCATGCCATGTGTGGTGGTAAAGCAGATATAATAGGACATTTAAAAGACTTAGGCATGTGGATGATAGAAAAATGGAACGTTATGTAGGAGGAAAGAGATTTATCCTAGAGTAGGTTAAAATATCAGGAAAACATCATGGGCCGACGGGCCTATACTGTGTTGTAATGTTGTATGTTCTATATTTGGGTGATGTGCCATTTGTAATGGAGAGCTGTGAAATATGGATACGAGGCTAGCAGCAATTTTTCTATTGATGTGGTGGAACAAAGAAATATCCTGATATCTAAAGGTTTGAGTACTTGGGATATGGTGACTCACTTTTGAAGGTAGATCTGATGATGAGGAACTGGCTACATGATACATTTGCTAACTTTGGCTGTTAAAATAAAGTCAGAGAATGCTTTGAGATGCTGCATTTAGGTCATTGTGGTTTCACACCTGGGCATGACCTCCATTGTTTCCTCCTGTTATGATAGGTTGAGGACAAACTGCAGGTACAAAACTAGTTGTACTTCCAAAAAGGCCACAAGCACAGCTTCAGGCAAAGGAGGAGCTTGCTTTCTCCCACAAAATAATTTTTCAAATTCCAGGTCAACTTTGCTGTAGAATAGCACTTGCAGTTTTATTTGACCTCTTAGGTGATCTTAAATGGTTCTCACTGTGCATTATTTCTCCTGTGGCATCCTAATAGTGAATGGAGTAAACAGTACTGATTGAAATCAGTAATCATTAATGTAACATTCTGCCTGGTTACTCATTGTCAGCTGTGCAACTGATTTTTAGATGTTGCACATTTTTAGCCCCATGTGAAGAGCATGTCTTAAGATAGGTTGAGCAAGCTAGGGATTTTCTCTTTGGAGCGAAGGAGAATGAGAGGTGACTGAATAGAGGTGTACCAGATAAGTGGCATAGATTGAATGGATAGCCAGATAATTTTTTTTTTACCAGGGCAGAAATGGCTAATATGAGGAGGCATGATTTTAAAGTGATTGGAGGAAAGTATGGAAGGGGAATGTCAGAAGTTAGTGGAACGTGCTGTCAGGGATGGTGGTAGAGGCAGATACATTAGGTTCTTTTAAGAGACTTTTAGATAGGCACATGGATGATAGAAATACAGAGGGTTATATGGGACAGAGGGGCAAGATTGATTTTAGTAGATTAAAAGATCAACACAGCATCATGGGTTGAAGAGCCCGTACTGTTCTATGTACTATGTATTTTATATTGCAGAAGATTAACAGTTTATCTCTAGCTTTTGAAAACATTCAGTTACTTTTTCCATAGTCATCCAAGGTCCTTCTTTTCATGTATTAAGTTTCCTTTTGTAAGTTAATCAGCCTCCATCTGCCTTTCTAGGTGGTTCTCTGTTGCGATTAATATAAGATTCGCTCCCTCTCTTTTGGTTCTTTTACCAGCTACTTTTAATCTCTATCCTCTTCTGGTAATTGACTCTTTGGAAGCAGCTTCCTTATAAATTCTGTATAATTTTTTGGGCCTCCACCAAATTTTTCCCCAATCTCCTCATGTGTTTCAGGAAACAATCCCAGATTCCCCATTCACAAACAAGAGAAGGGTCTCAGTCTGAAACGTCAACCGTACTCTTTTCCATAGATGCTGCCTGGCCTGCTGAGTTCCTCCAGCATTTTGTGTGTGTTGCCCAGATTCTCCATTCTTGTTACAAGTCTCATGTTCCAAGTAAACGTTTTGTTTCAACTCCCCTTTATAAAAAAAATTGTGCCCAGAAATGGACACGGTAGCCCTTTTGAAACCAAAGCAGTATCTTTTTGAGGTTCATCTTAAAGTTGCTTTTATGCCTCTATTTAAAAAAACATAAAGCTTGCATTGAGCACACTTCTCAACACTTTTACTCAAAACATAAGATCTCAACATTTGAACCTCCTTAAAACTGTAACATTAATTCCTTCCCTTGCATTCCCTTTTAAAATGCATGACTTTAAAAAAAAAGTTAGCTTTCATCTTGGAGCTATATATGTACATTATTGTTACCATATCACTTGTGAAAACTAATGTCTGCTTGTTTGATAAATGTAGGTTAAGGGCTGCTGAAATTGCAGAGTTTGCCATATTAACCACTTAGATCTGTGCCCTGTGAGAAGTATTGAGAGCCAAAGCTACCAGCTACAAACCTGCCTACATCATTTGATTATATCACTCAGTACACCCCCAGATGTCTGCTTTTGTCAGACAACACATTGAGTCTTGATGTGTGTTTTTACCCTCTCTAGATTTGTGCCCAATGTGATCTGATGGAAAAGGGCAGGGGAGAATATTGTTAGAAGTCAGAAGCCAAATTTATGAAGTGCTCTGTATTGACAATGAGCTAAGTAAAGACATATAATATTTCTCTGCATAGGGAGAGGCAATTGTTAATATAGTTAAGTGGATTTGCCCAGCTGTCTTGCAGTCATTGCTTATTCATGGACTGCACCTGCTCTGCATTTGTGGCACAGTGTTGTGTATGTTTAGTTTTTTTTATTAATGGAGGGTGGTATTGTCTGCTTTTTATGGGAAAGTTCATACTGTTGTATCACTGTGAAGGAGTCTTTCCTAATTTGCTAACTGTGCACTCAGTGGCCACATTATTAGGTACACCACTACACCTATTTGTTAATACAAATATCTAGTCAGCCAATCATGTGGCAGTAACTTAATGCACAAAAGCTTGCAGACATGGTCAAGAGGTTCAGTTGCTGTTGTTCTGACCAAACATCAGAATGGGGAAGAAATGTGATCTATGTGACTTTGACTGGAATGATTGTTGGTGTCAGACGGAGTGGTTTGAGTATCTCAGAAACTGCTGATTTCCTGAGATTTTCACGCTCAACAGTCTCTAGTGTCTACAGAGAACGGTACAAAAAGACAAAAAAATCTAGTGAACTGCAGTTCTATGAGCAAAAGCTCCTTGTTAATGGGAGAGTTCAGAGGAGAATGGCCAGACTGGTTCAAGCTGACATTAACTCAAATAACTACACGTAACAGTGGTGTGCAGAGGATCATCTTCGAAGGCTCAGCACAATGAACCTTGAAGTGGATGGGCAGCAGAAAAAAACTACATTGGGTTCCAAGGTATACCTAATAAAGAGGCCTTTGAGTGTCTGTGGTCTTACTTTTTATGTCATTAGTAACTTGCAGAGTACTAATTTTAACTTGCACAGAAAGCTGGAGATAATATCTGTAAGTAAATTAGGCAAATAAACTGATTCACTTGATTTAATTAATAATCAGACATTGAACATTGAATCTGCGATGTACAGTTTCTGATTGTTCAGCATCTGATTCGCTTATCAGAATAACAAGAATACTATTATCCAAGGCTCTGTATCTGCATACTCATGTGGTCAACTGGAGGTGTGGGGACTGCTGTACGTTTGGGGTTGGAGGCGGGGGGAAGGCTCATGGATATAATCAGGTTTGCAGCCAGAGTTGAGGTTCAAAATTCAGGATCAAGTCTGGAGTGCTTCTGAGTTTCAGATTAAAGCTGAAACTTGCAGGGTTTTATTTCCCACTGTTCTAAAAACTCATTGGGGCTTAGTTTCCAACTCCCCTTAAACTTGGGAGGTTTATTATACCACTGTGTTTATATAAAAAAAAATCAGTGATATCAGAGTCTGGTAGAAAATATAGTAGCCCTTTGTTTGGTGAATGTAGTAATCTGATATCAGCAAAGTCCTGAGAGTGTCGGATGCAGTTTTACTGCGCCCTGTAGGACTAGGGATAGGAAACACTGCTTGTATAATTGATTATTATCTGCAAAAATAGAGGCAAACTATGATATGAATCCTTAAAGGAAAGGTCTCTATGTTTGGTCAACAGAACATAGGGCTGAATCATGCTTCTGCAGCAGGAAGGTCCAAAGGAATTCTCAACATTCAATTGTTCACAAATGAGGATGAGTGATGAACAGTACCCCTCTACATCTGAAACTTACTGATACATGGCATTACATCTGTCGCTTTAGTCTAATTGTTTTAAGTAACTTTCTTTTTAAAAGACACTTGCTCAGAGTAGCATACACAAGATTCTAGAGGAACTCAGCAGGTCAGGCAGCATCTCTTAAAGAAGGGTAAAGAGTTGATGTTTTGGGCCCAGGCTCTTCATCAGGACTGGAAAGGAAGGTGGAAGAAGCCAGTATAAGATGATGTGGAGGGAAAGAGCATAAGCTAGAAGGTAATATGTAAAGGCAGGTGAAGGGAAAGCAAGTGGGTGGGGGAGAAGGATGAAGTGAGAAACTGGGTGGTGATAGATGGAAAAGTTTGAAGAAGAGAGAGTGGACCATGGGAGCTGACTTATTTAGTACTTTTTTAGTGTCAGGATTTCAGAGGCTCTCCTTTAAAAAGGATTCACATTTTGAAAGGCAAAGTTACATTCCCAGCTTTGCCTCTTGTCAAAGACTATTAGAATGCTCTAGGGCTGGAGCCTTTTGGTTAAGAGCCTGAACATTGAGACCTTGACTGGATTTGTCCTCTATTCATAAGTCCCCTGTATGAAAGAGGACATTTGATTAAGTAATACATTATTAAAGGCTGGGTGAACTGCTGTATGGATATTTTAAGTGTAATGGGCAATGGGTGCAGAGTGCATCTATGGAAATAAGTGAAAATCTAAAGGCCCAGAAGAGTTAATAACACAATGTTCATAAATCAAGGAAAATACTGTATCTGGCCCAGGTAAAGTTAGGTTGCTGAGAAACTGTAGGCAGTAAGTCCGAATTGTGGGTCAGGGATATAAACATTTCATACCTCATTCATCTCTTAAGGTGCTGGATGGACACAGTCTGAGAAGAATGTGTGCTTCTCAGAGCACATCCATTCAGCAACTTTGAGGTGAATTACATAGCATGCTACCCTTGTCCTCATTCAGTGTATGGAGACCAATGTCTTGATTCACCAGTGACTTTGTTACAACAGAGCATAACTTGGAATTGAAATGCTTTCCTGGTAAACCTGTTAATTTTTAATTAGTATAATCTTCCTTCAATTTTCACTATCAACCGTTAAACACTTTCTGTATCTTGGCGGCAAAGTCAAGTATGGGGAACTACTAGTTTCACAAATAATGACACAAGAATTTAGGCTGCAACTTACACACTCAATAGTAAATAAAACACACCATTAGATTCTGGGAAAACAAATTTTAAAAAATAAAGCAGGGAAAAGTTTCACTATAAAGTGAACTGGCATTGAGATTTGGGTATACTACCCCAGCCACATGTCCCACACCCAGTAAGAAATAAATGTCTTCAAGTGGCAGCTGGATTTACTTGGTTTTGTGTGATTTTACAGCATTATGAACCATGATGTCATGCCTAATTCCTTGGAGACCTGTGAAACAAAACATTCGGCATGTAGCTTTTCAGGTGATCATGCCACTCCTTAGGCAGTGTTTCAGATTTCAAGCATCCTTTGGGTAGAAAAGTAAATGTCCTTTCCTGTACTTTAAACAAACACTGTGTGGTTATAGATCCACTAAGGAAAGAGAAATTTCTCTGGATGATTTAAATGCCAGACCATATTGAAAAGGCAGGGCATCGGGCCTGCTCACTGCTCTGCAACGTTTACTCAGATTTACTCTGAACTGTTCCCGAGGCTGTGGCCTGCTCCAGCTTCATGTCTGTGAACTCACTTCCATTCTGAATGCATACTTTTATTATTTGTACAGTGTTTTTTTTTCTCCCTGCACATTAGGTTTTTGGGTCTTTTTTTTTATTTTTGGGTTCTTTTGGGTTTCTTTGTTTTGTGGCTGCCTGTAAGAAGATGAACCTCAAGGTTGTATAATGTATTCGTACTTTGAACTATGTTCCTTGTATACCTCACTGAGATCCCTTCTCAAGTTTCTCTGTACCAAACAAAACTAACTCGCTGGGACTCTAGACTATTACACTGATTGATTGTGATACCCTGGCTTCACTGCTAGCGTAATGGTCTTTCTGCAGAAGCAGTGTTTAGGTTATGGTTAGAGTTAACGGCTGCTGTAGAATGTGAGCCATCCAATCAGGGGAGCAGGTTTTTGAGTTGTATACCTGCACCGTTGTGAGCTGGGGTCCTTTGTTCAGCGAGAAAGGAACAGGGAGGACACTGGAGAGAACCGGTCGGTCATAGGATTCAACCTGGTGGGAGACCATGATTCCATGGAGCAAGGTGCTGGGGTCTACTGAGGATCGGAGAATATTACTTTTGGGGAAGTGTTGAGCTCCAACTTGTTCACATTTGACTGTTTAATTATAATGGGCCCTTTTTGTTTGTTTCTTTTCTTTACTAACCCTTTAGTTAAGTTACGATTCATAAATATAATTCTGTTAATTGTATGCAGTGTGCTGTCTGTCATTTCTTGGAACCAATTTGTAACAAATTACACAGCGTTTACACAAACCGGGGATTGGGGTGGGAGAGCCATCTCAATCGCATGGATTTAGCGGGACCAGAGTGTGTATTCCCTAGACTTGGGCTGCAAAGGAAACTGGGGGGGGGGGGGGGGGGGGGGGGAGTTCATGATTATGTAATATTTTAGGAATAATCCTCAAATATGATAGTTTCCTGTGATTGTCTTCATGACCATACTTGCATTTATAAGAGCATTTTTTTAAATATCCTAAGTCGTCTTAAGTACAAATAAAGTTTGACTGTGATTAATAAGGGGAAAATTCACTAAACCTTGGTCAAAAAGGAGTTTAGCTATCCTAGCAAAGAGAAAAATGGGGAAGCTAAAAGATTGAGACAGAATTCTAGAGCTGACAACTCCGTTGGTAGTACTAACTAAATTAGAGTGCAGAGATTTTACAGTCAGTTTGAGCAATACAGGGCCCAGTTATATTCTGAATTGTCTAACTGTTCACCATTTCAACAGATTTGGCATTCACATTTAAGATGGCAGGTAAAGTGGATACATGGCACAAAAGGAAAACCTAGGAAAGGAATAATAAATTAGGATATCCAATGGTTGTGTGGCATATTGAAGGCTTACAAAATATGGGGTGCTTAGATCAGTTGTGAAGCAGGAGCACTTGAAAATGCAAGAAAAAAAGAAAATGACTTTTTTGCTTACATATGTTCAAGAAACACAAAGGTTTGCTGTACTATTATTCCTGAAATGACAAACAAAATGTTAACAAGATTTTCTAACAAAGCTGTCTATGAAATGAGGACATCCAAAGATGGGGAAAAATGATATTTTAAAAGGATAGAAGAGGTTTGGAAGAGGTATATGATTATAACCAATCGTTAGGTAGGTTTCACAGTGCTGATCCTGCCTAAACCAAACCTACCTAAGGAAAGTGGGTGATGTAACATTTATGAAGCTATTAAAGATACTGGAAATGACATGTCAGCATGACGTAAGTGCTTCTAACACCAGATTTTCCCTTAAGGTATCCAATATTTGGTTTTAATATAGTTGAGTTCTTTGTTATCAGCTGTTGATCCCATCTAGAGAAAGGACTGATCTATGATTTGATGCCATCTAGAGAAAGGACTGATCTATGATTCAGAACTAATGCAGAATTGTCTAAGTTGCAATTTAAAAAATGGTTTGTTTTATAATAATTTTTTTATTTAGAGATACAGTGCATAGCAGGCCCTTATGGCCCAATGAGCCATGTTGCCCATCAACCCACCTAATCAACCCTAGCCTAATCACAGGACAATTTACAGTGACGAATTAACCTACCAACCAATACGTCTTTTGAACTGTGGGAGGAAACTGAAGCACCCGTCAATCGTCAAATCCAATCGTCACGGGCAGAACTTTGCAAACTTATGGGCGGCACTTGAATTGAACTCTGAACTCTGACCGTCTGCACTATAATAGTGTTGAGCTAACTGCTGTGCACTGTGGTGCCCAAAATGAAATAATAGAATCAACAACTGGGAGAAACATGAACAGGAGAACAGTAGATATTGTTCTGTTTCTCGTTTTTATAAAAGATGTTTTTTACTCCATTTGGTAAAGTTACAAGTATGACTCTGTGACATTGCTTTCAAAAGTGAGTTGAGTGCTGAGAACAAAGTTATTTTTGCTGAAAAATAAGTCAAGGTATTCTTTTGCTTGATTTTTAAAAATAGATTATTTTTACAAACTGTAGATTTCAGGATAAGCAATGGATATCACAACCTGAATTTTGTTGCTTTTTTAGAGGCAGAGGTTTAAAGGGGCCAGTCCATTGAAAAGAATCAGCAAGTGGAAGAGAAGGAAAATTGATTGTTCTAAAAGCATGTTAGCATTGTTGTCTTAAGGTTAAAATAAGTTTTAAAATTGAATGTAGAGTTATACCATTAACCTGAATATTCGTTAATTGAATATTTTTCTTCTCTACACCCTCTTGCGTGATGCAGCATTCTTTGCTAAAAAGGGAGTGCCATATTGTTCTACAGTGAGGCATGAAGAGTTGTGCAAAAATGAACCTAATGACCCACATACAGGTGCTTTTCCTTTTATTTGGAACCTTCCAGCATACCCTTGTGAAAGTCAAAAGCTTGCTACCAGAAAGAGTTATGGGTGCAGGACTATTTTCTCTTGGCTATCAGCCAAGGTTTGGAACAATTTTTGGCATTTTTGCTGAAAAATTGCAAACCTGTATAGAGGTAGGGAAAAATGCAAAGGGCGCTTCCACTGCAGCTATATTATTTTTTATTTTCACAGATATTCCCTGAATTTTTCTAACAACTGAGTGGAGGCTCAAAATTATACAGGCAGTCTCCGGGTTACGAACGAGATCTGTTCCTAAGTCTGTCTTTAAGTCGAATTTGTAGGCAAGTTGGAACAAGTACACACGGTTCTTATTTAGCATCAGTTAGTCAAATGTTTGTCTTGGGATATAGTATATATTTTACCTTTCTATGCATATGAAACACTTAAATACTTTCAAATACACTAAAACATCTTAAACATAATAATACAGTACATAATAATAAAAGGAAAGATACGTTGCATCTGGAGTTTCTCTGGTTAGCGGACGATTTCCCTCCACGCCTCTCTGACGTAGTGGGGAACCGCGTACGAGGCAAGTTACAGCAGTGGTTTGCCATTGCCTTCTGCTGGGTGAGTTTCCAAAGACATCACCAGCTTGCATGGAAAGCGTGCAGGGGAGCCGGCTGGATTCAAACTCGGGACCTTTTGTCCCGAAGTCCGACACTGATGCCACTATGTCCCCAGCCGGGTCACATAATATTACAGTAATAATAAAAGTAACTACATATGGTAGTGTACTGAAGAGAGAGGGAATCTGTATGTGTGTAGGTGCACTTTTTTCCTCTTCAGAAATGTAGGTCCTTTCAGGCATTTTCTTCCAAAATAAGCCAGTCTCGTCTACATTAAATATTTGGTCTGGCAAATAACCTCCCTCAATAATTTTTTTCAGCATTTCAGGAAAATCACTCTCAGCACTTACATCGGCACTCGCTGCTTCACCTTGCACTTTAATATTATGTAAATTTGCCCTCACTTTGAAACGATTGAACCAACCCCTACTCGCAACAAATACTTCATCACAATCATCCTCACTTGCTGCACATGCAGCTTTTAAATCATTGAAAAGGCTTCAAGCCTTTTGCACTAAAGTAAGGCTAATAGGCATACTATGCTGATTTTGATCGTCTAACCAAATTATCAATAGCCTTTCCATTTCAATAATTAAACCACTGCATTGCTTAGTAATAATTGTAGCTTTCATCGGGGCAGGGCCTTTCGCATGCTCCATTATTCTCACTTTATCTTTTAAAATTGTTTCGATTGTTGACCGACTAGCCTAATGCTTTTCCAATGACTCGCATTTCACCTCTTTCCGATTGCTTTATTATTTCCACTTTATTTTCTATCGTGATCGCTTTCCTTTTCTTTGATGCATCACCAGCACTTGCATCGGATTTGCACTTTGGAGGCATAGTTACAAGGGTAAATAAGAGAAAAAATTTAAGCCAAATACAAAGTTACACACTCAACACAGTGTTAACGTAATCCAACTTAAAATGGCAGATGGTGTTCTCCTTCCTGGAGCCGACAAACTGCTGAAGCGGTTATTACGAACCATTGTATTTAACTCAGGTTTTTAATACAATAGACTTTATGGCAGTCCGTTTGTATGTACGAGTTGTCCGTAAGTCGGACATTCTTAACCTGGGGACTTACTGTAATTAAAAAGAAGCACAACTTGTTTGTATCACTTTTACCCCTCTAATGATCCTTGTCTTTCGGCAATCTAAATGTAAAAACATAAATTTCTGCTTTTGAAATTAGTGTTGGCTTCAGTATTTGATTTTTGCATGGAAAATGAGCAAACAATCTTGCCACTTTGTAATACTGAAATGGAGAAGTTGACTTATTAAACAAATTGACACTCATCATCCATTTATTGTGTTTGTCAGTATTTTAGTTTCTTAAGCATTGTGTAATCAGGACTTGATACTTCAAATTTAATGTAATTTAGTTTTGACACAATATATCCTCTGTCTGAATTTTAAAGGAAAATATAATTGCCTACAGTAGTGTAGTTAGCAAAACGCTTTACAGGACCAGTGACCCAGGTTCAATTCCCACCACTGCCTGTAAGGAATTTGTATGTTCTGCCCGTGACTGCATGGGTTTCCTACGGGTGCTCTAGTTTCTTCCCACAGTCCAAAGATGTATCAGTTGGTAGATTAATTTGTCCTTGTAAATTGTTCCGTGATTATTGGCTAGGATTAAATCGAGATTGCTGAGTAGCGTGGCTCGAAGGTCTGGAAGTGCCTATTCTGCACTGTATCTCAAAAAAAATAAATAACTTTGATTTTAAATTATATATGGCAATATCAGCATCACTGAATAGTGCCACCTTATATGATGCCTTATAGAGTCATATAATATGGAGGCAGGCCCTTCAACTGGTCCATGTTGACCAAGATGCTCCATTCAAGCTCGTCTCATTTAACTGTCATCTTGCTGGTGAAGATTTTACTTCAGACCTTGTAATGTTTTAAAGTTAACCTGCAACAGGTCTTTGTTGTTTTTTCTCTCTTTTAAGAATTTCCATTGGCTTGTAAATGTGCTTTTAATGGGTCAAAGCTTGATCTAGTTATATCCTGTTATGACATTATCCAGTGTTGTGGTTAAATTCCAGCCTTAAGCCTGATTTATACTTCTGTGTCAACTTGACGCCGTAACCTACGCAAATGACCGACGCGCATTGTGAGCATTTATACTTGTGCATTGGTGTGTCTGCTTCGCTCTGCAATTCGGGCACGTCGCGCATGCGCACACACCTGCCCGCGCAAGGTGTCATGGTAGTCTTTCTCGGGGGTAAACAAGGAGCGAGCATCTTTTTTCGTAAAAGCAAAATGTGTCCTCCATAATTTCGGAGGTCTTTAAAGCTTTATGGAAAGCATTGCAGCCAGAGTTCCTTCCCTGCCTTTCAGTCGGCCAATGGGAAGCTGTTGGAGCCTAAGATGAAATGCGATGCTACCAAGCAGACCAATCACAGCTGTTGCGTTCTGCGTTGCCACGATGCGTAGTTGCATTTTAGGAGAGGTGTGCGTCAGGCTCTGGCGTAGGGATCCGTGTCGGTTCTGCGTAGGGTTTGTGGCGATGCAGTACTTATGGCGTCACATTGATGCAGAAGTATAAATCAGGCTTTAGTCCTGCTTAAATCTGCAAAGTCTTTATATAAGGATATTAGTCTTGCATGTAGGCAGTTGAATGTTGCTAGTCAAGTAGAGTTAAATATGAACACAACACTTGTGTTTAGGTAGACAGTGAAACTCTTCAATTAAGTTCAAAAATAGGACATATTCACATTTATAATTAGCATTTATTTAATTGCCATATCTCCTTAACATCATTATCAAAAACCTACTGCTGACACTTGGTAAACAAAAAATGATTGGTCTAAGTGTCAGGGAAAATGATAATTATTGATAGATACTGATGTAAAAGGCAACTTAAGCTTGATACAATATAAATAAGGGCATGAACTGATGGAATGAGAAGAATAAGATGAAAATGTTCAGTAGAGCAGGCAGTAACTGTGGACTATTTTTGATTACAATCCTTTTAGGTTACTGATTTATAATGCTAACTTCACCAAAGATTCTATCTGATCTGGATATTTCCAGCATTTTATTTTGTATTGACAATTTTTATTTCTATTAATGCATTGAAATTGGGGCATAGATCACATGATTGTAGTCAAGAGTTGTCATCCTTTCAATAAAATGTATAAAAAAATTTAAGTGGGGTTCTGTGGAATATGGAAGGAATCACTGACTTTAAACGAGAAGTTTATCACACGTTGGGAATGAAAATAAATTTCTCCTGTTATTTTTGGCACTTTGCACCCTAGGAAGGCAGTGGGGCTCTATTGTAAATTCATAACAAATTTATTTTTAGGTGTAACAGTGGGATGGGAGTGAAGTGAGAAACTGTAACTCTAGTTAATGGCCTATCGGATGTGAATAGCGAATGTGCGATTACTCTGGCTATTTCTAAAATTTTAGTACATAAAAACAGAAAATTATATTATTATTCATAAAAGGATTAAATTTCAGAAATGTGAATGAATTTGTTGCTTGCAAACATTAGTTATTCCTTACCCAGCCAGTGTTTGCATGGTAGACACTTTTTATGAACCTGGTCTCCTGCAGTGGTGCTTCTGTTTAAGTGATTCAAGAGTTGCTGCTAGTTTCCAGTGTACAGGGTGAGGACATGAACATAGCATGTCATTCCAGAAGAAAGCTGAACGTTGGATTTGTGGATGTAAAACAAAATTCAGCATATTAAAAGTAATTTACTGATTCACAACATTGAATGACTATCCAAGCCCCTGGAGTATTCCCTACAAATAGGAAATTTTTACATCAGTTGTATGTACTTTAGATCAAAGTCGGGTTAATGACTAATATGTGATTATTTTAGTTTTTTAAAAAAACATGCCCAAATATGTCCAAGCTTTGGAAAGGGAATGTGTCACATTAATCTCAATCTGGGAGTAAGCTGGAAGGCAACTAATAGTGTTATTTCTGCCATATCGCAGTTTAATGTATCATTTAACTAGCATTTCCAAAAAATATGTACCAGTTTTGCTTTTTTTTTTGGAAAATTGACGTGTTTTGGTAGCTGAAGCCGGACAGTAAGATAATGCCTAGTATCATACAGTCCTTCAGAGGCAGTTTTTTTAAAAAGCTTTGGCCCTACTTCAAGGGCTCCTCCCATTAGACGAGGTTGTAAGGTATTTGAAGTTGTGGACCAATCTCCAGTTTACTCGCTGTCTCGTACTGGATCTTTTTAAGGTTATCTGCTACCACACCGCTGCACAAAAAAAATTAGAGCGACACAAGATGCTGGAGGATTTCAGCAGGTCAGGCAGCATCTATCGAAATGAAGAGACAGTTACATTTTGGGCTGAGACCCTCCATCAGGACTGGAAAGGAAGGGGGAAGAAGCCAGAATAAGGAGATGGTTAAGAGGAAGGAGAACAAGCTAAAATGTGATGGGTAAAACCAGGTAGGTGGTGAGATGAAGTATAAACTGGGAGATGATAAGCAGAAAATACTGAAGGGCTGGAGATGAAGGAATCTGATAGGAGAGGAGAATTGGATCATGGGAGAAAGGGAAGGAGGAGGGGCACCAGGGGGAGGTGATAGGCAGGTGAGGAGAAGAGGCCGGAGTGGGGGAATTGAAGAGGAGGGAAGGGTAGGGGATGAAATTTCTGAACTTTGGAGAACTTGATGTTCATGCCATCAGGTTAGAGGCTGCCTCGATAGAATATGAGCTATTGCTTCTCCAACCTGAGAGGTCTTGTCATGGCAGACGATGAGGTCATAGACTGACATGTCAGAATAGGAATAGGGATGGGAATTGAAATGGTTGGCCACTGGGAAATTCTGCTTTCTGCCGATGGGGTGATGGTGCTTAACAGAGCACCCCCCCCCCCCATGTAGAGGAGGCCACATTAGGAGCACTGGATATAGTAGATGGCCCCAATAGATTTGCATGTGAACTGTTGCCTCACCTAGAAAGACTGTTTCGGGCCTTGAATGGAAGTGGGGGAATAGATGAGTGGGCAGGTGTAGCAGTTTTCTTTTGCTTGGAGTGATAAGTTCCAGGAGGGAGATTAGTGAGGAAGGATGAATGGACAAGGGAATCGAGGGAGCAGTCCTTGCAGAGGGTGATGGGAGGGAGGTAAAGTTGTATTTGGTGTTTAAGATGGCAGACGTTGTGGAGAATAATGTGTTGGACGTAGATGGTCATGAGGTGGTAGGTGAGGACAAGAGGAACTCTTATCCCTATAATGTGGTGGGAAGATGGTCATTCCTCTCACCATTTTCATTCCAACATGTTGGCCTATGGCCACCTCTTCTGCATGATGAGGCCTCTCTCAGGTTAGAGGTGCAACACTTCATATTCCACCTAGGTAGCCTCCAACTTGATGGCATGAGCATCGATTTCTCCAACTTTTCCCCTCCCTCTTCCCTCTCCTTCAGTTACCCACTCTGTCCTCTTATCTGTTCTCCTCACCTGTCTATCACCTTCCACTGGTGATTCTTCCTTTCCTTTCTCCCTTGATCCACTCTCCTCTCCTAGCAAATTCCTCCTCCTCCAGCCCTTCACCTTTTCTACTTATCACCTCCCAGCTTCTTACTTCACTCCCTCTCACCCACTCACCTGGCTTCACCTATCATCTATAGCTTGTCTTCCTTCCCCTCCTCCCAGTTTATTCTGGAGTCTTTCCCTATCCTTTCCAGTCCTGCTGAAGGGTCTCAACCCAAAACATTGACTATTTATTCCCCTCCATGAATGCTGCCTGACCTGTTAAGTTCCTCCAGCTTTTTGTGTGTGTTGCTCTAGATTTACAATATCTGCAGGATCTCTTGTATTCACAATAATAAAAAAAAAGCTTTATTTCCTTTCGTCAATTTATTCAAACCAGCCACTTGATGGTCATCGTTAGATTTCCATAGCTCCAAATATGACTCCAAAGGTTTAGCTACTTCCTGTGACTTTTGTGAGTCTCTGAGTGTGTGGGCAGTGTTCATCTCTTCACATCTATTATCTGAAGCCCTTTGTATGCAACAACTTCTATTGTTTTACTCATTTGCTTTTTATTTGCAGGATTTCGCAGCCACCCGGCTCATTAAGTAGAACTAACATCAGTTAATTGGCTATGGCTTTCGTAAGGAATAAAGGAAATGGGGCAGTGATTCTCTGCCAACAGTCCCTCACACATAATAATATACCTGAACATGTTTATTTACTTTCCAGCTCCTGAGTTCATGAAAGTGTAGTGCAGAAGGAAGTCATAAAGTTCATGAATATGTGCCAACTCTTCAGTTGTAATCCAATTTTTAAAAAAATCAGTCCACAATGTTTCCTCTTTGTAATTATTTATCTGATTTGAAATTTTCTAGAGAATCAGTGACCACCACCCAGTACATTTCGGTGATAAACAGGAATTGGCATCATCTCTGATTCTTTTGGATTGACTGTAAATCTCTGCCTTCTATTGGGCAACTGTTAGAAGCAGTTTGACTTGGGACGGTACAGTTGCGTAGCATTTGGTGTAATGCTATTACAGTGCCGGTGCCCCAAGTTCAATTCCATCGCTGTCTGTCGGGAGTTTGTTGTCTCTATTCTTTTTGCAAGGTATTTTTGGTTGTCTGGGTTTCTTCTCACATTCCAAAGACATAGTGTTAATAGGTTAATTGGTCACATGGATGTAATTGGGTGGTGTGGGCTCACTGGGCCGGGAGATCCTGTTAGTATGCTGTTTCCATGCTGTATCGTTACGAGTAAATAAATGTTACATGATTTTAAACATCTCTAAATCAATCTTTGGCTCCCTCCGTGCTGTAGAGAGAAACTGCACTCTCTTTCATCCTTCAGGATAATTCTGGACTATTTTAATAGACATCTCTCTGGCTCTTTCTCCCCAAAGCCTTTACTCCCACAAAGTTTGGCTCCCAGATATTGACAAAACCTACAGGTTTAATGTGATTACACAACATTTATCAGAATCTAAAATGTATTCTAAAATAATATCAAAACTCAATTACAAGTGCCAGAGACCCAGTACGATTCCACCTCTGTCTGTAAGGAGTTTGGATGTTGTCCGAGTGCTCTGGAGACCTATGGGTTAATAGGTCACATGAGTGTAATGGGCTCATTGGGAGGAAGGCCCTGTTATTGTGCTGTATCTGTAAATAAATAATCATTTGAAGAGAGGGGAAAATCAATTGGCAATAGATTTCAACATACCTTTGCCTCAATAAAGATTTGGCAGTTTAATCAGTGCACAAACTAAGGAATTTTGACAGTGCATGTTGGTGTTACAGGTTCAGACACAGTTAGAAGTTGGAAAACTTTATCTCAAATAGAAAATGTTGAAATTAAATATGCAGCAACAATTTCTACTTGAACTAAAATTTATCTAACACTATTTATTTTATCCCATATTTAACATTAGTACATAGAATGAAAATATTCAGAATTTGACACAAATTGGGAAATTTTTTGTTGCAGGGAGAATGAAAATACTCCCAATACTGAAGTATGGTTACACTAACATATGCATATACCAGTTTGTTATGGTAATTCAGAGTCATAGAAAAGTACAGCACTGAAACAGGGTCCTCAACCCATTTAGTCCATGCCAAAAACATTTAAACTGCCCACTATCATCGACCATACCCCTACCATCCATGTTCTTGTCTAAACTTCTCTTAAATGTTGAAACCGAACTTGGGTGTATCCCTTGTGCTGGTAGCTCGTTCCACGCTCTCACCACCCCCTGAGTGAAGAAGTTCCCTCTTATGTTCCCCTTAAACTTTTCATCTTCACTTTTAACTCCTAACCTCTGATTGTAGTCCCACCCAGCATTAGTGGAAAAAGACTGCTTACATTTACCTTATCTATGATTATGTATACCTCGATCAAATCTCCTCTCAATCTTCTGCACTCTGAGGAATAAAGTCCTAACCTTATTCAATCTTTCCCTATAACTCAGGTCCTCCAAACTCAGCAAAATCCTAGTAAATTTTATCTGTACTCTTTTATCTTTTCTGTAGGTAGGTGACCAGAACTGTGCATAATACTTCAGTTTAGGCCTCACCAATGTCTTATGCAACTTCAGCATAACATCCCATCTCCTGTACTCAATATTTTGATTTTTAAAGGCCAATGTGCCAAAGTCATGGATTGACTTTGCTATATTGTTATGTTTCTACTGTTCCAAGATACTGAACATTTACTATGTAGGGTATAGTTTCAAATACATTAGGAGTTTCATGCTGCAGGACAATATCATTGCCTGGTCTGGGGTAAACATTTGCCTGAATAATGCCAATAATATGCATTGTGTCTCCTGTTGGCGAGATTTTGCAGTTCATCTACCTGATTGCAAGTGCTTTTATTTCAGAAATATTTTATTTGCTGTAAAATGTTTTGAGGGAAGATAAAATGAGAGGGTAAAAGTTGCTACCTAGCAATGAGTTTATTTCTCTAATTGTAATCTGTGTGTACATATTATTGCGACAACATTTGCTATGAAGAAGAGAAGAAGAAAGCCCTTAACTCTGAGTGGAGTCATCGGGACGCCATCATGACGGCATTTTTTTTAAGCAGGCTTTCTTATTTTTACGAAGCTGAGTTGCTAATTCGATGCTCAACCCAGCACAGATGGAAGGCGTGCAAGGGAGGCAGCTGGATTCGAACTCGGGAGCCTTTGCTCCGAAGTCTGGCACTGATGCCACTACGCCACCAGCTGGCTAAGCATTTGCTATATTGATACTATAATTAAATTTCACACAAACTATCCTCCAAGCATATTTTGTTACTGGTTTTTCATCTTTAAACTGAGTTTCTTCAAAAGAAACATAAAGAAGCGGGAGGAGAAGATGGCAGTGTGCGCAGCTCTCCAGTGAAATGATATCGTATCTGTTAAATAGGGGCTATGGACAATTCTGATTTGATGAAGACAGATGTGAAAGCACAGGAACATCTGGAGAAATTTCTGAAATGCCTGGTTTTGCTACCGTTGTTACTGTGCGATCGAGAATCTCCGGAGAGAAGGCCCCAAAATCCCCGGCTTTGCCTGCTGCTGGCGACCGAGGCTGAGGTCGAAGTGTTTGGATAGAGATGGTGCTCAATACTTGGTGTCGGAGGGCTGATCAGAGCTCGAAGTTTTCGGACGACTCAGAGTCAGACTGTGGTTGGGCATGGCAGGGAGAGTTTTCTTCCTTCTCCCGTTTGTGTGAGATGTGGGACTTCAGAGAGACTTTGAGATTTTTTTTACTGTGCCATGGGCTGTTCTTCATCAAATTATGGTATTGTTGCACTGTTGTAACTATATGTTATAATTATGTGGTTTTTGTTAGTTTTTCAGTCTTGGTCTGTCCTGTGTTTCTGTGATATCACACCGGAGGAATATTGTATCATTTCTTAACGCATGCATTACTAAATGACAATAAAAGAGGACTGCGTGTCCTCAGAATCTAATCTAACTTGCATGTTTTTGTACCTTTTGAACAAATCCTCGGTGATGTAAATATTTTAGCTGATATTGCAGTGCAGGCTTTTATTCTCAAAGAATACTTGGTTTGTAGAATAAATTAAACATTACACAAGCCTATCACTGATGGAGTCAGTTCATTGTAACTTTATAAAATGGGACTGTTTATGTTATGTTCTGACAAAAATTATTTTGGTTAATCTCTGACCTTGCTAGCAATGATGTCAGCAAATAGGGTCCCCAGCTCATCGAGCTGTTAGATCTAATTGCATGCTATCACAGGACATCGTGTCAATAAAAGAGCATTAGCTTTGTGTTCCCTCAATGACAAGCAATAAAGACTTGAAAGTAGGTGAAAAAAGGTGGTCGCAACAGAATACAAAATACCAAGATTAATATGAGAAATCTAATGGTGGTTTAATGGGACAGAGTATTAGAAAGATAAAGCAAAAGAACTTTATAAATATATGAAGAGTTGAAGGATTGTCAAAAATTTGGCTGAGTGTGGGCCAAGCGAGGGCAATTCTTGTCATGACAGTGGTAGTAGTTGATTGCAGATTGAGTACTTCTATTATTAGAGATAGTAAAAGGAGGTTGTAGCAAGGGGGGTTAATACTGTGTAGTAACTGTGGGCAAATTATGGAATGTCATTAGAATTGAACATCACAGAATCGAGCCCTTTAGGCTGAACTTGTCCATGACAACCTCTGTATCTGTCAATGTGAATCCCAGTTTCCTGAATTTGGCCCAAGAGCATCTATTCCTCCTCTATCCATGTACTTGACCAATTTTTTTTTCAAAACACTGCAGTTATACTTATAACACTTGGCAGCTTGTTCCATATACCCACTATCCTCTGTGTGGAAAAAGACTCACTTCAGATATCCATTAAATATCAAAGGACATTTTGGTTTCAATGGAAAGATGCTTCTCCTCCTACTCGTGCTCAATGGTTATGCAACATTATGCCATGATTAGATTTAGAGAAGATTTGTTGTTCAATTTCTGAATCTCGTCAAGACTTTCAAACATTGTGGGGACCCTTTCTGAATTATTTTCAAAACTTTCACAACCATCAATTCGTTGTTTAAATTTAGATGTTGGCTATTATTAAATTTTATTATACGAGAAGGTGTTTTACCTTTATTTCTCCTTAATAAACAGCTTCGGTCTTGGTAAGGGTTAGACTCTTTTGTATGTAAGGGGGTTCTTTTATGTTACTGCGAAGGCTAACAAAATGGCTTCTTTGTTATGTTATAATTAAAATGGCTTTTCTGTAATAATAACTGCAATGTAAGAAGTTCCCCTCCCTCTCCCCCCCTCCCTCTCCCCCCCTCCCTCTCCCCCCCTCCCTCTACCCCCCTCCCTCTACCCCCCCTCCCTCTACCCCCCCTCCCTCTACCCCCCCTCCCTCTACCCCCCCTCCCTCTACCCCCCCTCCCTCTACCCCCCCTCCCTCTACCCCCCCTCCCTCTTCCCCCCCCCCAATTTGGGTTGTATTATTGATAAAAGAGAGAACGAACCAATTGAGATAGATGTTATTCCTTGTGTGCCTGTAAGCTATTGTTTTGCGGGGTTTTGGCGTAGAAGGCGGATGGGGACAGAGTGAGGAGACGTGATGCTGTAAGCTGGGCAGCAGGACCTACCCTGAGCGGGAGTCCGAGGCTCAGGGTCTTCGGCAAGGAGAGGAGACGAAGACAGATTCGTGTGGAGCGTCTGGTCAACCACCGTGGTTGGTCCCAGGTGGCAGGTCAAGGGGGTCAGAGGGGATCGCAGGGTGGAAAGAGGACCCCGTTACTAGAGCTCCAACTGTTGTGCATGAAGTGGTTGAACTTTGAAAAGTTTGGCGCCTTTTATTTTCCTTTTATATTTTATCTCTATTAATTACATAGTTCCAGTCAGATTGATAAAGTATAATCATTTAATCGTATATGGTGTATTGTTTGTTATTTGGTGGGGTGGGGTACATCACACAGCATCCATACAAACTTGATTACCCAGTTTGGCGGGGCTGAAGGCTGCTCCCCCTAGACAAAAGCGAGTTGAGAGAGTCTGAGGCTTACCAGGGGCCTACATGCAGTAAATTAGTATATTTCAATATAACTTTGACTAACCTACATGAATACGGGATAATGAGATTGTTATTATGAATAGATATACTGTAATTGGTAGTTTTTTTTTACCTTTATATGTACTTTCTTGTACTCTGTATTCTTCTATGTAGAAACTAATAAAAATATTGAAAAGAAATATCACCCTTTCACATTAAACCTGAAACTCTTTTATGTCATAGACGAATACCATGAAGCAAGGGGTCCATGGGTCCTAGGTTTAGAACTCCTGCCTTAAACCTATGCTCTACAGTTTATAAATTCAGTGTTCCAAGTGTTCCAAACGTGGTTGAACAAATGATTGACTCATAATATATTACCTCACATTTAACTGGATTAAATTCTATTTGTGCTGCCCTGTCTGTGTGTGTTTTGTTTTACCCTAAGCTGATCTAATTTTCCTGGTATCCTTGGGCAAACATGATCTCTGTCTACAACGTCTATGTCATAAGCAAAATTACATATCAAACTACAGATAATTCTCACCAAAGTCATTTGTATAAAATGGCAATCTTCAAAAGATCCCAGCACTGATCCTGACAGTAAGTACACCATTGTTTACAGAGCTTGAGTCTAAAACACAACGTTTTATCATCCTTTTTTGACAAAAAGTCTTAGAATCCTATATGCCATAACTGCTGGAACAGCCTACCATTCAGCACCTTGTCAGAGGCTTTTCTAAAGTCTATGTATGCCTTGCCTATTGCTTTACCTTCATCAGCTTCCCTACTATGGAGGTAAAGGCTCACCAGCCTGTAGTTTCTGGCTTTTACCTGCTGACCTTGAATACTCAAACAGTATTAGCTATCTTGCAGTCTTCTTGAACCTCACTTGTGGCTAAAAGTTGTAGAATTTTGTAAGACCATAATACATAGGAGTAGAACTAGACTATTTGGTCCATCGAATAGCACAGGGTAAGAACCTCAGTGGTTTCCCATAACACTTTATGATAAATTTCATCGGGATCTGGATATTTGTCGACCTTAATTTGTGTCCCTAACCCTAACCATTCCACTTGTTCTAAACCTTCAGCATAGACCGTCCCTAATTCACCATACAGTCGGCCCTCCTTATCCGCAAGGGATTGGTTCCAGGACTCCTCATGGATACCAAAAAACGCGGATGCTCAAGTTCCTTATTCAACCTGTCTCAAAGCGGTGGACCTTATTTAACCTGTCTCAGTGCGGTGGACATTAGGACCCGGCGGTGGAGCTCTGAATCCGCAATGTTTCTGTTCACGAAAATGATCACAATTGAAAATAAAGTGGAAATAATAAAGCAATCGGAAAGAGGTGAAACTCCGGTCATTGGAAAAGTGTTAGGCTACAGTTGGTCACCAATCGGAACGATTTTAAAGGATAAAGTGAGAAAGGCCATGCCTCGATGAAAGCTACAATTATTACCGAGCCGCGCAGTGGTTTAATTATTGGGTTTTGGGGTTTCGGGTTTTTGATCCTCCACATCAGCCTGGCACGGATGGACAGTGCACGCGGGAGTGGTCTGTCACTGGATCGAACTTGGGACCTTCTGTTCCCGAGCCCAGCACTGAAACATACGTTTCTTAAGTGTTTTATATGCATAGAAAGGTAAAATATATACTATATACAAGACAAACATTTGACTAACTGATGCTAAATAATACTGGATGTACCTGTTCTGACTTAGAAAGAGAACTTCCGTTTTTTTTTCTGATCCCAATCCACAATAACCTACACACATCCTCCTGTATACTTTAAATCATCTCTAGATTACTTATAATACTTAATACAATATAAATGCTATGTAAAATAGTTATATTGCATTGTCTAGGGAGTAATGACAAGGAAAAAAAAGCCTGTACATGCTTGAACAACAAGTGCTGGAAGAGCACTTCCGGGTTTTCTCAATTTGCGGTTGGTTGAATTTGTGCATGCGGAATTCGTGGATAAGGAGGGCCGACTGTATTTACCAATCTATTCCATCAGTTATTGTAGTCGTGTTCTACCTGGGGTGGGGGGGCACATGAGTGACAACAGTCCTATTAGTTTTAGGGAATGTAACAGACCAGTACTCAAAAGCATTGTCTATGACTGCAGGCATGAAAGAGATTGCATGATTTATTGTAAATAACTTTTTATTGTGAATCAGGTTTATTTTGATATGGTAATAAACTCCCTGTTCCCTTTTGGCGAATGCTGACGTGAAGAATTCATTCAGGACAATGCATATACCCCGGCTCCGCACGAGGCTTCCTCTTCGGTCTCTGTGGAGACCTATTCTTTTCATAGCTACCCTCTTTAAAGTTATAAAATGTTTTAGAATTCTCTTTGATTCTGTTGGCCAGGGCCATTTCAGGTCTTCCTTTTGCCCTCCTTATAGGAGAGCTTAGTAAGATCTCTCTTATAACCTTTATAAACTTCAAAGAACTTACTTTTCAACAATATCCTGTACCTGACATGTATTTCCTTTTTCTTGATCAAACCCTCAATTTCTTTTGTTAACCAAGCTTCCCCAATCTCAGCATTTTTGCTTCTGACTTTTACTGGAAGATACTGACTCCTAATTCTTACTATTTCACGTTTAACTTTCTCCCACCTGTTAGATGTTGCTTTTCCCTCTGGCAGGGAGTTTGACATTTGCTTATGTAGTAGGTGCAAATAAAAGTCTCATACGACATGGCACATTATGAATGATGGCAGAGATGGGACATCCCAGTTAAATGGTTGAGATGGAGCCATGTTTCTTGAACCAGTAAACGAAAATAAGTGGATGCAAATGGTAAAAAATTTTGAATGATTTTAATAGAAAACAATTGCAGTGACAGAAGGTCGGTAGCTAGAGGACACAGATTTTAATAGCAGTCTGAAAAATTGAGGTGCTGGAGAGTTCAAAAATGGAAATTGCTGGAAGTACTTCAGCCACTCAGGCAACATCCTTGGAGGTGGTGGTGGGGGAAATAGTTAATAATTCCTTTGATCCTGAACTAATACTTGATTGCTTTCTGCCACAATAGAGCTCCCTTATGAATTTTGCCTAGTTCTTATTTGTTGATTTGAACAAAGATATATTTCTCAAAATTGTTCGGGACTTTCTTCCTGATAAGATAAATGAAATACTGTGCCTGTGACTATGCATTATGGATTACGTGGGAGATTGCGTGTAGACAGTGCATTCCAATAGTTAAGTGAGCACTA
Source organism: Mobula birostris (assembly GCF_030028105.1). Lineage (NCBI taxonomy): Eukaryota > Metazoa > Chordata > Chondrichthyes > Myliobatiformes > Myliobatidae > Mobula > Mobula birostris. Next base: position 10,696,505 of record NC_092395.1, on the reverse strand, counting down.
AACACAAATAAATATTCCTGTCATTGACAGCAACCTTTCCAGTCACGGTTTTATGTTGAATCTGTTTGACTGATTTGACCTTCTAAACCATACCCATTCAGGAGTCAACAACACTTTGTTCAGCCATAATGTTTTCCTCTCTGCTTGATCATCTTAATCCATGAAACTCTTGCAAGTATTGTAATTCCCTGATCAAAAAAAATCCAGCGTTTCTGTTAGGCCTTAACTGTTCTTGTACAAAATCCTGCTTCCAGTGTCTAACTCAGAAGCTGTTCACCTGTAACCTCCATGCAAGCTGGCTCACATTAGACAGTGAAAACCAACCTGCTTTCCAGTTTCTCATTTGGCATTAGAGGCTGAATTGCATTCTGCTCAGCAAAACCTTGTCTGTCGAGCTACACGGGCAAGGGAGTTTGTTGATCCCATTGATAAATCCCATGCCATAGTGATCTCATTAGAATGTAGGGGTGGTCACAGAATTGGTCCTACCTTGTGCTATTGTCAGCTTAAAGGTTTGAGTTGAGGAGCAATCAAAGTGTGCTTCAGCTCTGCTGGTTTGTTCATGTGTTTTCTGCACTTGCTGAAAATTCGAAGTTTTTATTTAGTTCCATTGTTATAATTTCAGAAATGAACACTACTCCCTGCAAGTCTCAGACTGAGCAGAGACTCCATTTGTCCGTAGGAGCAGAATAGGGCCATTCAGCCTATCGAGTCTGCGCTACCATTTCATCATTCCTGACTTATTTGCCCTCTCAATCCCATTTTCCTACCTTCACCCATAACCTTTGATGCCCTTACTAATTAAATACCTATCAACCTCTGCTTTAAATATACCCAATTACTTGGCCTCCACAGCCATCTAAGGCAATGAATTCCACAGAATTTCCATCCTCTGGCTGAAGAAGTTCCTCCTCAGCTCAGTTCTAAAGGGACGTTCTTCTATTCTAAGGCTCTGCCCTCTAGTCCTAGACAAAGAGTTCTCAACCTGGGGTCCATGGACCCCCTCTGCTAATGATAGAGTTTATGGCATTAAAAATAGGTTGAGAGCCCTTGTCCTATTCTCTTCCATTATTGGAAACATTCTCAGCACTTCTACTTAATTTAGGCTTTTCAATATTTGGTTGGTTCCAATGAAATTGCGCCCCCCCCCCCCCCCCCACTATTCTTCTAAATTCCGTGAGTACAGGCCTAGAATCAGCAAATGCTCCTTGTATGCTAAGTCTTTCATTCTGGAGATCATTTTTTCAACCCTCCTCTGGATCTTCTCCAATGCCAGCACATCCTTTCTTGGGCATGGGGCCTGAAACTGCTCATAATACTTCAAATATGATCTGATTGATGCCTTGTAAAGCCTCGGCTTTATAATCCTCAGCCGCCTCACTCACCCAAAGTCCTCCCACCTTCGAAGTCCAGGTGCATCTCCCATTCCCTGCTGAGTCTGGTTTGCTGCAAGCAGAGACTGTTCAGCAAAGCACAAGTCTTGAGATACTTCACTCCCATCTGCAGAGGAAAAGATGACCAGCTTTGGAAATTCCTTAGACTTGACCAGTGATCACTCTGGTTGCTGAGTCAGACATTCCAAGACAATGGACTCCAATTGTCTCCCTGTCCAGTTGTCTAGAATTTTCAATTCAATATCACTCCAACACCATCACCATCCCTGTCCCTCTAAATTCCCTGCGGTTTCCAATTCTGATTTTCATTATTTCAATGCTATTAATTTCTCTAGAGCTGCAAAGGGCTTTAAATACCTGAATTGTACTATAACTCGCTCTGCCTCATCATTTTTTCCCTTAAAAATGCTTTTTAAAATCCATGTTGTCCATTATTTGTTCTGATATGTTTGTGGCTCAATGTCATATTTAATACCACTCCTATGAATCACTTCAACACTAAATATTATTTTTAAAGGCAATAAAATTGTCTGTTGTCATCAACAGAACATTCAGAAAATAACTGTTTCATTCAGGAAGTAACTGGACTCATTGTTCTGGAATTATTGAAAGGCTCTTTGTGTACTCAGTTTAAGGAAGAGTTGCAACTTTGTACTGCTATTGAAGCTGAAAAATGTAGTAAAATTGGAAATACTCAGAGATTAGATAAAATTATGGTGAGAGAAGCAGTCGTTTGTTCTATGTTGATGATACTTCGCTGTGCTGATGAATAGTTATCAAACTGAAGCATTAGCTCAATAATTCTCCACAAATGTTGCCTGAGCTGTCGAATGTATGCAAAGTTCAGTTTTTTTAATCTGTCACTGCCTTTCTCAAAGCCAAATGTTGTCAGTTGTTTGCATATGGAAGCACGGGTGGCACTGACATTGAGAATATCGTTGTGCGGGTTTCCATTCGACTGCTTACTGGAATAAGCTGCTACCATTCAGATAAACTTTGTTAAATGTAGAAATAAAATATTCAAACCAAAACCACAGTTTGGATACAGTGGCTTCCGTTACTTGGGGTAGTCGTTTTTGTCAGACAACTCTTGAAGAACAAAAACTAATTGAGAGAAAAAAGCTGGGATTCTCTTCATTTATTTGGGACACTATGCTGCTTAACTGGGCAGGAAACAGTTGCCGAACAGTTTCTAACTAGTGTCAGTTGCATGCACATGTGTGGCTTTTAGACACTACACCATGCGTAGAGCAAGCAGTTTTTAAATAGTATCAATTGTGTATGCTTGTGTTATGTTATCGATTTGGGCCAACGGACACTGAATTTAAAAAAAAAATTTTTGATAATTTTGTTTTTCTTTATTTTGAGTTTTAAAACTTCGGACCCTTGCTGAGATGCCATGAGAAGATTTGGCGCTAGCCAAAAAAATTACCCTACTGGACACTGGATAAATTCCTCCATTAATAACTTTTATAAACTAATACAGTTTTATGGTACTGCAGTAGTGGTGGCAGTGTTCTAATTTGTTCCATATTTTTAAATACATAATTTGTTACTCAGTTAAACAGTAGTTCATCATTTTTATATACTTTTTCAGCTGTTTCCATGAAATTTTGGATAATTGGTCCCAAATGTACTGGTTCTGATGTGCCCTAATTAAGCAAAAGCTACTGCATTATAAATATGTTTGTAAAATATTTTTTTAAATCAACTAACTCGACCAGGTCTTTTGAGCCACCAATCAACCAATCATGTGGCAGCAACTCAATACGTAAAAGCAGGCAGACACAGTCAAGAGGTTCAGTTAATATTTAAACCAAACATCAGAATGGGGAAGCAATGTGATCTAATGACTTTTATCATGGAATGATTGTTGGTGCCAGATGGAGTGGTTTGAGTACCTCGGAAACTGCTGATTTTCACACACAACAGCCTCTAGATTTTTACAGAGAATGGTGCAAAAAAACTAAAGAAACATCCAGTAAACAGCAGTTCAGTGGACAAAAATGTCTTGCTATTGAGAGAGGTCAGGGGAGAATGGCCAAAATGCTTCAAGCTGGCAGGAAGGCAACAATAACTCAAATAACTACAAATTACAACAGTGGTGTGCAGAAAAGCATCTCTGAAGGCATGACAAGTTGAAGCTTGAAGTTGATGGGTAACAGCAGCAGAAGATTTCACTGGGTTCCATTACTTTACTTATTGTAGTCACTGAGTGTATATTTGACAGTGAGATGGATTTCAGCAGGATCAGCCCTAAAAGTAAACAGCTTGAAAATGGTGGTTTGGGATAGCAGGTCTATGACTTTAACCTGTTATTGCGGTAACAAATTAGTTGACAAATTAGTTCCAAAAATCAAGGTAAAACACAGCAGCTGTCACTAAGTTACATCTGAGTCAATGATTTGGTAGACAGAATAAATGCAGTTGTGGATCCTATTGTATTAGCTCGGCTATTAGGGTTCATTGCCTTAAGTAAGACCTGTGGTAAATATGGTTTATCTTGGCATTCTGCTAATTATTTTCTTTCTTGTGTTTTCTTTCAGAATCAACTACTGCATTCTAACTTCGATCTATGGAACCATTTTGTATACCCCTCTTCAGCATTTCCTTCTGCACCATCTCTACATGATACCCGGTAATTATATGTTGTTAATAATATATTCTCTTGAGCATTACATTTGTTCTTGTGCTTAAATTATTTCTTAAGCTTAACCTTGAAACTCTCTACAAAGTAAGCAGACATCCCACCCTGCAAAAACTCATTTCAAGGAGGTAGCACCCCTGCCCCTCCCGCAACCCCATATTCTTCTCCAAACCCCCCCCCCCCCCATCGACCTCCAAGGGTGTATGTAATACTTTGTTTAGTGATTTTGTCTAAACCAAGTTTGGTATACGCAGAAAATGTGACATTAAAGTATGTACTTATATTATCATGTTTATTCTATTACAACTTTAAGCAAGTCTACAGGGAGGTTGGCCTCATCACGTAGGACATCAGTAGAGTAGCTCCTTAGCAGCTAGCCAGCTAGTTTAAATAACGTTGGCTATGTTAATGAACGAATGGCACCTGCTAAACTCACCTCAACATGTCTTTTACATTTTAACCCACCATGGGCAATAGAAAAGTCACTGTTGCAAACAGTGCAGCGAGCAACACTATCATTATTTTTGAGGTCGACTGTAAAGCCCGCCCACAGAGAAAACTGATAGGTCTACTTAGCACGAAGAGAGACCAATCAGGATGCTCGCTCTCGCTGTCCCTCTCAAAAAAATCGATTTCTGGGATATTGTACATAATTTCCAGGCGTTGGGGAGCTGCTATCAATATGCAGGAGACTCCCGGAACTTCCGGGAGAGTTGGGATGTCTGAGTAAGTAATATTAACCACATGAAGAGCATTTCACTGATTTTCTAGGTAGATCATAAAATGTCAGGTTTAAAGCACATTTTTGTAGAAATTTGAGCTATATAGAAAGCCCTTGTCCAGTTTATGATAGCTTTGGAAACATGAATTTGCAGTCTTTCATTCTCTTTGGAATTCAACTATGTTAAATTTTAATCTTTTTGCATCTACCTGTGTCTATGAGATAAATTTCGTAAGGCACCATATTATTAACAATTTGCAATGAGTGTTGGTGTCCAGTGAATGAGTAATTCAGTCTTTCAAACTAAAGGGGAAAACATGAAATCAGGTTGGTTTGACATCAAAATGTTTCACTGCTTTTATAAATTCTGAGACAAAAATATGATTAAGTTGGAAATAGACTGGCATTCAAGGCCTTAAAATATCTCAAAACATTTAAGAGAAATTACTGTTAACGCAAAGCACAAGCGTTGCCTAAAAGAACTTAGTCACAGGGAGCCTATTTGCTAATTGCACTCTTAATAGTACAGCTAAGTTTGTCATTTATTTGTAATTTAATCTTTTTGTATGCTTTGTTCTTTAATTAGTACTGTATTTTTGCATTTTTTGTTGTTACTAACAAGTTAGTATGCTGCTAATGAATGAAGCTTTGCAGATTTGTATTTCTCTAACATTCTGAACAATCTGCAAAATCAAAATGAATAAAAATAATTAGTTAAGAATAATTATTTTGACATTGTGTTTAACCTGATGAGATCAACCATTGTTCTTCTTCATAGAACTAGGAAGATTGAAAAAGATTGATCTTATGGTCCTCAGTTTCAGGATAAGCCAAGAGTTAAAAGGCCTTCTTTTACATTTTCTGATTCAACATGTTCCAGTTGATTAAAGTCTCACTGTGCATTATTAGCTTTACAGATTTTAATTTCAAGGGATGGAGTGTACTGTGTAGAGGAGTAGACGTTATGTTACCAGAAACATTACAAATCATTCCCATCATTGACATAGAATTCTTGAATAAGAGTTAATATTGTGACACCACTATGGAACAAAATTCATTTGTACTGTTTTGTTGAGTGGAGACCCAGTGTTTTCTCTGTTTACTTAGCAGACTCAATGTGAAAGATCTAGAGATTGTCTCAATGAAACCAAGTTTCTGTTTTGTTTCTGCTGCTAATGGCCTTATCCTTTTTACAAAAAGCTATGCACATATCCATTCAGTAAAAGGAAAATCTCATATGAGCCATACCATGCAGTTACTTAGCAGTGACTTCAAATAGCCAAACAGTTGCATAATTTATATGTGGCTCATTCCTGCTACTCCAATTTCCAGCCCCACCTGGCTTTGTGCTTTCAATCAAGAGGCATTTTAGCTGGATTGCCCAGAATAGTATTTCTGTTTTCAATGCAGACCCAGTAAAGTACTTCTGTTTTAACACAGAAAGGTTATCAAAGCTCATTTAAATTACCTGGCCCACAAATTTTGTGGATTCTATTTTCCTGAACACAGGCTAGATCTGGCAAAATGTATCACCTTTTTCCTCTAGTGACCACCTTAAATTTGCCACTTCAATGTTACTAACCAAAGAGTACAACTAATTTTAACTGATACTATGAACGTTTCTGCTAAAGCTAGGCTAAAATCACTATTCCTCTCATCTTTCTTGTTTGTATTCAGTTGTTATTTAGGGCTGCCCTATTTGCTTAGGAATTAGTAGTAACTACATTTTAAAATATTGTGCAGAATGGTTTGCGACGTACTGAGAATGAGTCAAAAGTCCTTTTTAATATTAGGTTCTATTTATTTTTAAGTGTAAACATGAAGTGTTCCATCCAGTAGGTTGGCTAGGAGATGCCAAGGCTTGCCTCAGGATCGGAATCCTGTTTCAATTCATTAGTGTTGGGGTATTTGAAATTCCTGCTAGTACAGAGTTTTGTATCATAGCTGTTGGAGTTAAAAATTGGGCAATTTCAATAAAAAGTACTATTCTTAATTCCATCTTTAATTTAAATTCCATCTTAAATTGGATTGTCACTTCTATAAAGGAGTTATGTTACTTTTTAAATGGCTTTTAATTTCTGCTGTGATGCATTTTTATTGTAAATATGACATGTTAAAGCTTGCAAGTTATCTGCATAATACTGATAACAAATTTTTGGAATTTGAAACAAAAATAAAAGACATTAGGTTAAATCCTATACTACAAAACCGTCCATTGCCACAGTGTTAACATAATAATGTGAATGTTATCATTTTATTTAAATTTTCATATCCCTGTTAATGCTAAAGATGGGTTGATTATTAATAGGTGTGGCTGATTAAAATGGTGGTTTAAAAAAAAGTCCAAAAAAGACATATTCAGAATTAAGAGATAATTATCAGAAGTTTTTGGTCAAGAAAATTTTTTAAAAATGCAGGGACTTTGGGTCATGTTTGTTGATTTTTTTTCAGGTCTCTGAAATAGAATAGTGTTACATTTGTACACAGACTTTTACGGCTGTAATACAGGTCCACAATCCCTCATCCAAAATCCTTGGGGACAGTTGCATTTTGGAATTCAGAATTTTTCAGATTTAAACCTCCCCCCCCCCCCCCCCCCCACCGAGACCAAAAAACACGTATGCTCAAGTCCCTTATTTAACTTGTCTCAGTGCGGTGGACTTTAGGACCCAGCAGTGCACCAAACCTACGCACATCCTCCTGTATACTTTAAATCATCTCTAGATTACTTATAATGAATTTTCCCTCTAATTTTTAGTAGTCAGTGTGCACAAAATTCTTAGGTTGTGCATTTTTTTTTCCTGTGACAGAAGTATGTGCACACTGAATGCACACATGGGACAGTTTATGTAGGTTTACAAAATACTTGACATAAAACTGCAGAGAATAACAACAAAATAACATACATATTTAAGTCACACACACGAAAAATACTGGTGAGCACAGCAGGCCAGGCAACATCTATAGGAAGAGGTACTGTCGGCGTTTCGGGCCGATACCCTTCGTCAGGACTAACTGAAAGAAGAGATAGTAAGAGATTTGAGAAGGGGAGGGGGGGATCCAAAATGATAGGAGAAGACAGGAGGGGGAGGGGATGAAGCTAAGAGCTGGAAAGTTGATTGGCAAAAGAGATACGAGGCTGGAGAAGGGAGAGGATCATGGGACGGGAGGCCTAGGAAGAAAGAAAGGGGGGGAGCGCAGAGGATGGGCAAGGAGTTATAGTGAGAGGGACAGAGGGAGAAAAAAGGGGGAAAGGAAAAAATCATAATAATAATAAATGAGTTTTTGATTCTCATTAACATATCCGAATGACATTCACCTAAACGGTTTCTTAGCTTGTTTTTGAGTTGATTCATTAGGCTAAAACCTCACTCACAGGCCACACTAGACGCAAGAAAGGTTCCCCCAGTGTCCATCAACTGTGCAAGGTCGCAAAACTGTTCATTTTGAAGTATAAATGCCACCATTTGAGAAAAGTTTGAAATCAGTTTGGATTTAATTTTTTCTTGTATGGAAAATTTGAAGTCATGAAACTGTCTATTACAATATTTTCAGCTAGAAAATCATGATATTTTAAACATAAGGCATTAACTTGTTCATCGCCAAATGTAAAGTCACAATTTGCAATTGTGGAGAAATCAAAAGCTGACCATTCTTGTACCTCAACTTTGATCTCCTTTGAGTTTTTTTATCGTTTTCGCTCTCGCTCATCTGCACTCAACCGTAACATGTGTAGCACTCCTGTAATGGGTAATGACGGGTTCTGTTGCCTGAGCTTTTGTATACTGTCCAAATGCGATTTACTTGCCAAATGACGCTTCAAAAAGTTAAGTTTCCAAATATCATCCCACTTCTTTCCACTAGCAAATTCTCCAGCAACTTTCGCATCATGACAATACAAACAGATAACTCCAGTTTCTGAATCATACATAAATATTTCTTGTAGCTGAAAGTTCATGACCTCATGAGCTTTCGGTGTAACATTTTTTACTATTTTGTTAAGTCATTCAACTTTAAACAAATTTGCACTTCTTTTGCGGTTCACACCCTTCACTTCTTTTGAATTCGACATAGTGAATCAATATTTTTTCCAATAAAAACTTTGTAAGCTATCTACAGGATTTGAAACAGATCTTTGTAAACTTTACAATATGAACACTGTCTGCCAAACATGGCTGCCGCCGTGATGCAGCTGTACAAGCCAGGCACAGGATAGGTGAGGGATGTAAGTTAGTGACGTGCATTGTGGTATTTGAAAAACCGACTAACTTGTTAACAAAAACAGCTAAAAGATTATTTTCAATAAGTATAATTATTAACTACTACATTATTTTAGGTAACTAACTTTTTGTGCGCACATTAATTTCCTTCGTGCGCTGGCTGAAAAACGTGTGTGCACGCGCACAGCTTAGAGGGAAATATGCTTATAATATCTAATACAATGTAAATGCTATGTAAATAATTGTTATACTGTATTGTTTAGGGAATAATGACAAGAAATTTTATTTCCAACAAAAACATTCAATAAAACATAAAAATGTACAGCTTCAAACGAACCGAATCAAACACATGGTAAATGACTTATTGGAATAAATGTAGAACGTCATTGCCACTGTCACTATAAAACTTCAGTAACTTGTCTTTCTGTTTATTTAAATCATATACAGTGGTAGTTCCGACACTATTTTCTTCAGTAAGACGCCACACAGACACACCACGATCAAGCTTCTACAATAACTCCACTTTCTGCGTTATTGATAGAGAAGATTCCTTCTCTTTTTCTCATTGTATCTGCAGCTCTTTTTGACATTTTCACGCTGAAATTAAACACAAAGTCAACAGTAAACACAAAATATCAGCGAACAGAAAATGCACGTGTAACCAGTACGAGCGCTGAGCCACAACTGACGTCTGGCGGCCTCTGCTAGTGCTGCCACGTCACACCTGAGTGATGTCTGCCGTTGGCGAGAAAAACTTCGGTTTTCGGAGCTTTTTGGATTTCAGAATTTCGGATAAAGGAATGTGCACCTGTATTGAATATAGATAAACAAACAAGTCTTTTTGCACTTGAATAGCTGGTTCTGATAGTACCCTTAACATCAATATTGCGTTTCTTGTACCTTTGTCTTTCACAAAACCACATTGTTCTTCACCTATTTCAACTTGTATCTTACTTTTAGCTCTTGTCATCAAAATTCTCAGAAGTATCTTGGTGATATGACTCATTAAACTTACGGTCCTATGTAATTCACATTCTATTGCTCCAGGTTTCTTAGGAAGGGTGATAAATACTGATTTCTTCATCTCTTCTGGTATTATTCCGGTCTCATAAATGTCATTGATTAAATCAGTAAGTTTTTCAATTCCATAATCTTCAAGGGCGATAATTTGTTCTATTACTATTTCATCAGGACCTGCTGCCTATCCTTTCTTCATCTTATTTATTGAATTTTAAAATACTTGGACCTTCAATGTTTTTCTTAATTTCTGGTTTTTTGCCTCGGTTGTCTTCAAACAATTCCTGAATATACTCAGTCCATCTGTTCATAATCTCACCTTTTTCCATGATAATGGTATCGTCCTTTGTTTTCAAACATCCACCAGAAGAACAGAGGAGCTTTTTACCAGCGATATTCTTGATTTGTTGATGTAACCTTTTTGGATCAGTAATAGGGATTCTTTCTATTTGCTGGTTTAACCATTCTTCTTTGGCTTTTTGACATAAGCTTTTAACTTTTTTATCTAAGGACTTATATTCTATAGGATTTGCTTTCTTCCATCTCCTTTCTTCCATTAGATTTTTGATTTCATTTGTCATCCATTTATTCTTTGTGCTTTTTTCTTTTTTAGGAATCACTGACTTTGCTGATTCTACCAAGGCATCCTTTAGAGAGTTAAATTTAATTTCTACATGATTGCTATCATCTTCAACAGACTTTGACTTTGAAATTTTTATTTCAAACCTTTTTATTTCTAGACTTTGAGATCTACTCCTTACTTCAGTTGTACATTTTTGTCTTAAGTTTTCTTTAATTAATTGCAAGTAGTCAAGGGATTGTTCAGGTTTTTGTTTCTTTAGTTTTTTAAGTTTTACTTTTACATGACATACTACTGGGTTATGGTTACTATTACAGTCTGCACCTGGATATGGAATAAAACCAGAAGAGATGAAAAAAATCAGTATTTATCACTCTTCCTAAGAAACCCAGAGCAATAGAATGTGAATTACATAGGACCGTAAGTTTAATGAGTCATATCACCAAGATAATTCTAAGAATTTTGATGACAAGAGTAAGGTACAAGTTGAAATAGGTAAAGAACAATGTGGTTTTGTGAAAGACAAAAGTACAAGGAAACAGTACAAGGAACTCAATATTGATGTTAAGGATATAATCAGAACGAGCTATTCAAGTGCAAAAAGATTTGTTTGCTTTATCGACTACACAAAAGCATTTGATAAAGTGAAGCACAATAAGTTATTTGAAATATTACAGAAAACTCGATCTAGATTGGAAAGACCTCCGCCTAATCAGAAATCTGTACTGGGAACTAACTGTTGTTGTAAGAATAGATGGAGAAGTGAGTCAGTTTTCGAAAATCAAGAGAGGCATTAGTCAAGGGTGTGTTTTCTCCCCTGATTTGTTTAATGTGTACAGTGAAACAATATTACAAAAAATAAGAGACATCTTGGGAATCAAAGTTGGCGGTGAAAACATCAATAATTTCAGATATGCGGATGACACTGTGTTAATTGCAAGTACGGAGGAAGAACTACAAAACTTAATTGATATAATTGTTGAAGAAAGTGCAAAAATGGGTCTATCTATCAATCACAAAAAGACAGAATGTATGGTGATATCCAAAAAGAAGGAGAATCCTATCTGCAGGCTGAGAATAAACGGGGAAGACATAAAACAAGTACAGAACTTTTGCTACTTAGGAAGCTGGGTGACATCAGATGGCAGGTGCGACTTGGACATCAAAAGAAGAATAGGGATAGCAAAAGACACCTTTACAGAATGAAGAGTATACTGACCAATACTAAACTAGGCATGACAACCTGCCTCAGAGTACTGAAATGTTACGTTTATCCAGTTATGTTATATGGCTCAGAATGTTGGACAGTATCTAGTAACATGAGGAAACGAATTGTAGCCACAGAAATATGGTTTTTGAGGAGGATGCAAAGAATATCCTGAGCGACATGAATATCTAACAAGGATATCATGAACAGAGCAAACACAAAAAGAGAAATAATGTATGAGATCATGAAAAGGCAACATAACTTCATTGGACATGTGATAAGGAAAGAGGAGTTAGAATGCATGGTAGTTATGGGAAAGATTGAAGGGAAGAAAGCAAGAGGAAGACAAAGACAAATGATGGAGACAGCAGCCAGAGAATTGGAAATGAATACTAATGAATTGATCCACTTGATCCGAAACAGGAGTGTGTGGGCCATGGCAGTCAAAGCTCAAACTGGGCATGGCACCTGATGATGATGATGATGATTGAATATCGTCTGAGTTACAAAATGGGGAAGTGGGATTATCCCAGACCAAGTGTTCCCATCTTTTTTTATGCCATGGGCCCCTACTATTAACTGAGGGGTCCGTGGACACCAGGTTGGGAACAGCGTCCTAGGGGCAGGATGTAAATATCTCTCTGTATTTTAAACTCAAAATACTCTGCAGATGCTGGGGTCAAGGCAACACTCACAACACGCTGGAGAAACTCAGTAGGTCAGGCAGCATCCATGGAAACGATCAGTCAACTTTTCGGGCCGGAACCCTTCGTCAGGACTGAAGAGGGAAGAGGCAGAGGCAATATATAGAAGGTGGGGGGAAGGTGGGAACCTCCCTAATGGTTCTGCCTCCTTCTACTACCCATTGTGCTTTCCCCAATTCCTCCTTCACCTTTCCTGCCTATCACCTCCCTGCTTCTCCTCCCCCACCCCTTTATCTTTCCCCTTACTGGTTTTTCACCTGGAACCTACCAGCCTTCTCCTTCCCACCCTCCCCCCACCTTTATCAGGCCTCTGCCCCTTCCCTCTTCAGTCCTGACGAAGGATTCCAGCCTGAAATGTTGACTGATCGTTTCCACGGATGCTGCCCGACCTGCTGAGTTCCTCCAGTGTGTTGTGAGTGTCTCTCTGTATTTGCTCCTTTGTAGTTATTGGTTACATTGAAAGCGATATAAGGTGAAAGAAGTCATCCTAGTTTTTAGGCCTCAGAAATGTGTCCTGGATATCACAACAAATGCAAAATGCTGGAGGAACTCAGCAGGCCAAGCAGCATCTATGGAAAAAAGCACAGCTGACGTTTCGGGCCGAAACCCTTTGGCAGGACCCAACATGTCGACTGTGCTTTTTTCCATTAATGCTCCTCCTCCCCTTCTTACTCCATCCCTAATTTTTAATTTTTTTTCTCTCTTTTCCTCTCACAATAACTCCTTGCCTGTTCTCCATCTTCCTCTGGTGCTCCCCTCCCCATTTCTTTCTTCCAAGGCCTTCCGTCCTATGATACTCCCCCTTCTCCAGCCTTGTATCCCTTTTGCCAATCAACTTCCCAGATCTTAGCTTCATCCCTCCCCCTCCTGTCTTCTCCTTTCATTTCGGGTCTCCCCTTCCCCCTCCCACTTTCAAATCTCTTACTATCTCTTTTTTCCGTTAGTCCTGACGAAGGGGCTCGACCCGAAACGTCGACTGTACTTCTTCCTATAGAATCTGTAGAAGTTGTTTTTGGCTGGTAACTTTTAAATGACACCAAAAGGAAAATAAATTGATAATTATTTTTAGAGAGTCAGCAAAAACATTGATGGACTAAATAGGTAATTTTGGATTCTAAAATTTTATAATACTAACAAACACATTTGACCTGAAATTTTAACTCTTTTCTTTTCTATAGAAACTGCCTGACCTGCTGAGTGTTTTCAGCATTTTCTATTTCCTTTCTAGTGTAAACAGTTTTTAATTTTCATTTATGATTCTGCTATTCAATTGGCAATGAGTTTTTGCGATCAGTGCATGGATTGTTAATCCTGTCATTTATCCCTGTTGATGATTATGGTAAAGAAATGTAATCTTGCATTTTTAATAATGTCAATATTAGCACAGTCAATCTGTGGTAATTTACAGGTGATTTACAAAAGTGAGTGCAATAACGACAGTGGAACATTGGAATTCATATTATTTTGTTTTAATAGATGTTAGAACAAGTAGTGCTGCTGGCTCAGCTTTAGTGACCCATGTTCAATCTTGACCTCTGATACTGTCTGTATGGAGTCTGCATGTTCTCTTTAACTGTATGGGTTTACCCCCAAGTGCTCCAGCTTGCTACCACATCCCAAAAACATGTTGCCTTTTAGATTAATTGGGTACTGTGTATTGATAGTCATAGAAGTCTATGGTAGGAGAATCGAAGTGAAGTGGATGACGATGTGAAGAAGATTAGGTTACAGAGAAGTATGTGGAAAAACAGCTTTGGGGCTGTTCTGATAAATCAACATTGCTCAATGAGCCAAATGCCTCCTTCTGTGTTGTAAGAAAATCTGAAATAAAAAAAATATGGAGATTAAAACAGAAAAAAAATTAATTAATATGTGATCCTATTTTAAACAAAGTAGAAATACATTGTTTTTGGAAATTAATAGCAACTGTTGGACATTTCTAAGTCAAGTAGGCCTAATCAATAACTCTGTGTGATTGTTCAAGATAGTTTGCAGGTATCATTGATATGTTTTGGAAAGAAAGCTCTCCTGTACCTCATGATAAGTTACTCTTGTTTTTGGGAGAAAGTTCCAGGCTTTATTCAGTGAGAGCAGTAATGACTTGGTTGAATATTTTTCATTCAGCCAGAACTGTATGATCTTATATTCCTCAGTTTCTACCCATGAAATTACTCACTTGTTTGTGTTTTCTATCATTTCCATTTTTCCAGTTATTTCTCTCCCTTGGTTTTCAATTTCTAGCATCATCAATTTTCAAGTTTAAGTTTATTGTCATCTGACTCTACATATATACAACCAAATGAGACAATGTTGTTCAGGACCAGGTTGCACCCACAAATATATATCACGCACCAACACATAAAACAAAATTTTACCACAAGTAAGTTAATAAAATATAATTCAAAGTGCATGTAGTGCACAGCACAGGTAAACAGTACATTGAACAGCGCTCTGTCCTAGTAACAAGACCTCAAGGGTGGCAGAGTATTCAGTATTCTCACAGCTTGAGGGAAGAAGCTGTAACCCAGTCTGGCAGTCCTAGTTCTGTTGCTCTTGTACTGCCTTCCTGATGATATTTGGTCATAGAGATTGTGGGATGGGTGGTAGGGATCCTCAACAATGCTTTAGGACCTTGGTATACAACGCTGTCAGTAAATGTCACAAAGAAGGAGGAATGAGACCCTGGTGATCCAGGTGTTCCTTGGTTGAGAGGAAGGGCAAATACAGGGGTAATTTGTTTTCCAGCTATCTGATTATAGAGGTCAAGGAATTCTTTGACAGCGCTGTCACTGTTCCAGGAACATTGATAAAGCTCAAAGGAATTTCTTAGCCTGAGCTGCTTCATCAAAGAGATTGATTTGAGTTTTGTGTCTGTATGTTAACTTCAATTCACTTATGTGTATGGTCACCTTGGTTTCTTTTGATATCAACTTTTTCCAATTTCAGTTGAGCATAAGGCCCACCACAGCAGATTAATTTAATTAATTAACTTGCGAATGTTTAAAAAATGAATAATAAGCACAAGATTCTGCAGATGTTGGAAATTGAGAATAACACACAAAATGCTAGAGGAACTTAGCAGGTCGGGCAGCATCTGTGGAAAGGAATAGAGTTAATATTTTGGACCGAGATCCTTCAACAGTACTGGAAAGGAAGGGGAAAGAAGCCAGAATAAGAATGTGGGAGTAGAGGAAGGGAGTTACAAGATCAGTTAGGATTACTGATCAGAGGGATCAGTACCCTTGATTTATGAAGTTGCTTCTTTGAAATAGATGGGATTTTATGACATTTGATACTCTGCACTGAAGGAAACTTTCATGGTCTTTCGTATGAATCTAATGTTCCTTTTTTTAATATTATAATGTAAATTTGGGCAGCAGAATGGAGATACTTCAAAGGTGGCGTAAGGCGCTCCTTCCCTTTGCTAACACACACAAAATGCTGATGGAACTTAGTAGGCAATACCTATGGAAAAAAGTACAGTCAATAGTTAGGGCCAAAGCCCTTTGGCGGGACCCTCCGCTAGCCTGCAGGCCACCCTTGGGCAAGGTATAGCATCTGCCTCAGCTCTCGATCAGGGTCACGTGAAGCCATGGAAGCAGGTGGTGAATGGTCATATGAGTAGCTAGTGCTTATCACAAATCCTGATTATGTGACCGCTGATGCTAGGTAGACAATCTCTGAAGAGTATTGATAATGGTTGGAGGCACCCGTCTTGTACAAATACTGCCCAGAAGAAGGCATCAGCAATGCACTTCTGTAGAAAAATTTGTCAAGAATAATCGTGATCACAGACCATGATCGTCCACGTCATATGATGAATGCAAATTACCTAGCAACCCACAATGTTCAGAGGTATTTCAGGGTAAGAAATAAATGCCAACTTAGTCAGTGCTGCCCACATGATCTTGAATGAAAGAAAAAACAAGTTTACTTCTATTCCAACGAGACAAACTGGCTTATTAGTTCTGTTAGGCAGGACCATTGTGGTCCATAAGACCATAAGACAAAGGAGCAGAAGTAGGCCATTTGGCCCATCGAGTCTGCTCCGCCATTTTATCATGAGCTGATCCATTTTCTCCTATTTAGTCCCACTCCCCTGCCTTCTCACTATAACCTTTGATGCCCTGGCTACTCAGATACCTATCAATCTCTGCCTTAAATACACCCAATGACTTGGCCTCCACTGCTGCCCATGGCAACAAATTCCATAGATTCACCACCCTCTGACTAAAAAAGGTCAGGGAGAAATTTTGCTGTCAAATTTGCCTATTATGAAATTGCCTTTATAGTCCTAGAGTCTATAAACTTATCAGAGTATAATGTCAGGCAACATGGAAAAGGTGAAGATTGTTAAAAAAAAATTCTATACTACCAGATATTTATTTATTTATTGACAAACAGCACAGAGTAGGCCTTTTGGCCCTTCAAGCCGCACCACCCAGCAATCCCCAATTTAATCCTAGCCTAATTACTTGGCAATTTACAATGACCAATTAATCTACCAACTGGTATGTGTTTAGGCCGTGGGATGAAACTGGAGCACCCAGAGGAAACCCACTCGGCCACGAAGAATGTACAAATTCGTTACAGGCAGCAGTGGGAATTGAACCCAGCTGGCTGATACTGTAAAGCGTTGTGCTAACTACTGCGCTACTGTGCACCCCAATCATTTGATTTACATATACAAAATTCTGGAGGAAATCAGCATGTCAGGCAGCATCTATGGAAGGAAATATGTATGGATTTTTTTGCCTCTGGTTCCATATTTTGACAGTCTTATTCTCAGTTTCCATGAGAAAAAAAATCGAATCTAATGCCATTAAACTGGAAAGAGTGCAAAGGAGATTTACAAGAATGGTGCGTGGACTCAAGAACCTGGGTTATAGAGAGGGCTTGTAATGTAGGAGACTGAAGGATACCTTAAAGACATGTATAGATATGAAGGGCCCAGAGAAGATGAATGTACATGGGAAAGGGAACGAAATACTAGTAGGTATAAGTTTAAAGTAAGAGAGGAAAGATTTGAGGGGCAACAACTTCATACAGATGGCAGTGCATATATGTATTGAACAAGTGGATGAGGCAGGCAAAATAACATTTGAGTCATTTAGATAAGTACTTGAATAGGAAAGGCTTAGAAGGGTATGGGCCAGACAGGAGCAAGTGAGACTTGTTCATTGGCCACAAAGGTTAAGCAAGACCGAGTTGGGCCCAGGGGTCTGGTTCTGTGCTGTATTGCTCTTGCTTTAATTTTACTCTTATTTTAACTCAGTGTTTGCCTTGCAAGTAAAGTACCATGCAGGCTTGTGAGCCATCTCGGGCAATGCATTTCTTTAGTAGGAGGATAGATACGACAGTATTCCCAACAGTTGTCATTTTGGCTTGTAGCCTTTCCTCTCCTTCAATCTCAGAAGTTTTATATAGGGGCATGAATTCAGTAATTGCATGTCCGTTTCTGAGAAGCACTCTTACTCATGATTGATTTTTACATTGTCATGATATTTTGTAGCAGTACAATATGACTAGTTTGGCATTGTGAAGTGATTTTTTTCCCATAGAGAAATAAAAATGAAATACCCTCATCTTCTGTAAGTGAGACAGTAGAAACAAACACATTTTGCAATGGTTATTGATTTAAATAGATGTTTTGCTTAAAATTACTATCAATATATTATTACTTCGATTGCCTTTGTAGCTGTTTCTAAACCACATACTTATGTAAGTTATTGAGTTTTAAAGCACAGAAGTGGGCCGTTTTGCCCTCCATGTGCATGTCAATATTTTTCCCCATCACCACTTAAACCCATTTACCCACAAGAGAGCCATATCATTTTATACTTTGCTTATCGTGTCTGGTCAAATGCCACATATGGAGTGATTGTATCTGATTCCTCCACCTCCTTTGATAACACTTTTGCAGATGTCAACGATTAAAAAAAGCTTTCCCCTCACATCCTCTTTAAAACCTATCTCTCATTTTAAAACTATGCCTTTTTTTAGAATTAAATATAATTCCAATTTAAAGAGAAGAAACTTCCTCATGGTGTGGGAGCAATATTACTTTACATTTCCTATACAGGCAGGGAAGAATAAAAACGTGACGGTTAGTCATATTACTTATTTCAGATGGTAGTATATTTAAGCTTGTATAGCAATTTTTATTGCAAGTGGAGATCTTTTTATGCAGGGATAGATTCTGCGATGTAATGCATGTCCAACTAGACATAGTAAATTTTGAGAAGACATTTGAAAAAGCCTTTTTTATTGTGTTGGAGCACCTTGTTTTGTTGTTCCTTTCTGCGCCTTGTGGCACATCAGACGGCAGCCTGTTTCTTACGAGGCTGAGTTGCTAGCTTGACTCTCAACCCAGCACGGATGGAAAGCGTGCAAGGAGCCTGCTGGATTTGAACTCGGGTGCTCGCCTTGAAGTCTGGTGAGGATGCCACTACACCAGTGGCAGGCTAGCACCTTGCTAATGCAGTGTCGTTGGTTGAGTTTCATTGATCATCCACCACTTCAGTGTTTCTGAGCAAAAATGACAATGCAACATTCTTCAGCTGAATGCTGTGGGATAAAAGTCATCAGAGTTGGTTTGCACCATGAATTCTATTCCTTTGATGCTGGCTGCACTTCCTTGATTACTGTCTTGTGTTGAACCTGACTCTTAACAGTGGTGGATTATACCTTGTTTTATTTAGAGATATGGATACACTATTGTATCTATTGCTGCAATTCTAAACCTATCTTCCCAATCGGGTTCAGTTATTCTAATAGTTGGGTGGATGGTCTCCCATCCTGTATAAGCTCCAGCTCATCCAACAAACTGATTGTCAAATAATTATCCTGATATCTGTAATATCTGTCTTCACTGAAATGCATTAGCTCTTGCTTCCTCTAAACTTGGGTCTAAATATTTGATTCAATTTTTAAACACTTCCATGGTTTCACAACTCTCTCTGCAGCATCCTGCCTCCTCATTTGTTCGTTATGTGCTGTGTTGTATGACGTGCGTGATCATGGTCTTTCCATGACCATGAATGTTCTTGGCAAATTTTTCTACAGAAGTGGTTTGCCATTGCCTTCTTCTGGGCAGTGTCTTTACAAGACTGGTGACCCCAGTTATTATCGATACTCTTCAGAGATTGTCTGTCTGGCATTAGTAGTCACATAACCTGGACTTGTGATATGCACCAACTGCTCATATGATCATCCACTACCTGATCCCATGGCTTCATGTTACTCTGATTGGAGGGCTGAACAAGTGTTACACCTTGCCCGAGGGTGATCTGTAGGCTAGCAGAGGGAAGGAGTGCCTTACACTTCCTTTGATAGGGATGGATTAGATTAGATTAGATTATGAGGACACGCAGTCCTTGTTTATTGTCATTTAGTGATGCATGCATTAAGAAATGATACAATGTTCCTCCAATATGATATCACAGAAACACAAGACAGACCAAGACTAAAAAACTGACAAAAAACACATATAATTATAACATATAGTTACAACAGTGCAAAGCAATACCGTAATTTGATAAAGAACAGACCATGGACATGGTTAAAAAAAAAGTCTGAAGTCCCGATAGCCCCATCATCTCACGCAGACGGTAGAAGGAAGAAAACTCCCCCTGCCATGAACCTCCAATGCCACAAACTTGCCGATGGACCACCCTGGAAGCACCCGACCACAGCCGACTCTTGAGTCCGTCCGAAAACTTCGAGCCTCCGACCAGCTCTCTGACACCAAACACCGAGCACTGAGCACCATCTCTGCCGAGCACTTCGACCCCGGCCCCGGCCGCGAAGCAACAGGCAAAGCTGAAGATTCGGGGCCTTCCCCTCCGGAGATTCTCAATCGCATAGTAGCAGCGGCAGCGAAGCGGGCATTTCAGAAGTTTCTCCACCCTTGCCCCCTATATTGTCCATTTCCTCTCTGTACAGTCCTTTGGTTTCTTTATCTCTTTCTTTCCAGTTACCAGCTCTACCTTTAATGCAATGATGATGCTCTTGATAAACAACATCTTTCTTCACCTTCCTGTCCATCCTTTACTTTTCTCTCTTGTTAAAGACAACCCTTAACACCCACAATAGCAATTTTTTTTTGTTGCTGTCTTCAATTGTTCTTCCTTTGCTTTAGCATATTACCCTCATGAAATGACCTTTGCACCTTTAGGGATTTATATCTGTAAAATTTTTTAATGTCACTCTGTTCCTTCACCTCGTTGGAAACAAGTCCAAACCTGTGGAAATTTTTTCCAGGAACCTACAGATCTTTGTTAAATGTTGTACAAAATCTTTGTTAAAGCTGTTTACATTTAACAGCTACCTCTCCATGAAGCGTTAACTTTACTTGTATGTGGTACTCAAACTTGAACATCTTACATTCTGTAGAAACTACAGTTCTGCAATGTTGCTGTAATTGTCAATTTTCAGAATGAGACTGCTATGTTAATGCCAGATTGCCACTTTAGTGCCAGTGGATTTTGAGGTGATTTACTGTTTTGGTCTAGTCTCAATCAAGAATTCATTAGACCAGTGATTTTCAAACTGTATTTCAAATGGCCCACTTTTTCAACCGAGTGACCTTATAATAATAGGTTCTCCAATCTACAGGCTAAAGATTAATGTTATTTGTCATAGTCATAGTTATACTTTATTGATCCCGAGGGAAATTGATTTTCGTTACAGTTTCCCCAACCAAGAATAGAGTATAAATATAGCAATATAAAACCATAAATAATTAAATAATGTCTTATCTACATTGAAACATGCGTGGTGCGTGGCTAAGTGGTTAAGGCATCGGACTAGCGATCTGAAGGTCGCGAGTTCGAGCCCCAGCCGAGGCAGCATGTGTGTCCTTGAGCAAGGCACTTAACCACACACTGCTCCAGTCCACCCAGCTGAAAATGGGTACCAGCAAAATGCTGGGGGTTAACCTCGCGACAGACTGGCATCCTATCTGAGGGGAAGTCTCGTATTCTCAGTCGCTTCACACCACAGAAACCGACATAAGCACTGGCCTGATGGGCCTATAAGGCTCGGGACAGACTTTAACTTTAACATGAAACATACCGTGAACTAGGTTGTTTGAGTCAAATCAAGTCAGTGAGGATTGTGTTAGGCAGATTATCAGAGCAGAGGTGAGGGGCTGGAGGGGGGAGAGATGTGGAGGTTAGGGTGAGGGGTAGGGTCTGGGGATGTAGGTGAAGGGCTGGAGAGGAGATAGTTGTGGGCGTTAGGGTTAGATTTATGGGTAGGGTTGGTAGGTGGAGGTAAGGGGCTATTGGAGAGAGGGGTTGGGTTAGGCGATGGAGGTGAGGACCAGGAAGGGACCTGGTGGTGAAATTTTTTGCTTGGTCTGCATTGGGAATGGTTTACCTGGAGCACCATAATGCTGTATATCTAGCAGCAGGATTTTGTGGGTGCCACTTGGATTAGTCTGCATTTGTAGTCAGGGATGTACGAGTGTGTACATGAGTTCAGAGAGGATGGACTTTCCCTGGCTTGTGTAGTTTTCTGTGGTCTATTTAGTATTAGGGTGCATGGGAGAAGGTTTGTTTTCTCAGGCCTAGTTATTAGGCTCAGTTTAGACCATATGGGGTTTAGGTTTGTTTCTTAGGCCTAGTTATTTGGCCACACTTCCGGTGTCAACGTAGCATGCCCAATCCCAAGTATATGTCTTTGGAATATAGGAGAAAACCAGAGCACTTGGAGGAAAGCCATGAGGACTGAGGGGAACGTACAGGCTCCTTACAAACAGCGCCAGGATTGAACCCTGATCGCTGCCATTGTAAGGCAATTAGGCTG
This sequence comes from Mobula birostris, assembly GCF_030028105.1. Classification (NCBI taxonomy): domain Eukaryota; kingdom Metazoa; phylum Chordata; class Chondrichthyes; order Myliobatiformes; family Myliobatidae; genus Mobula; species Mobula birostris. Next base: position 10,674,205 of record NC_092395.1, on the reverse strand, counting down.
ACCATTGGGCTACTGTGTCACTCTTTTTACCCACATATGGCTAGCATTTATTTAAAAAAGGCAAAATGGTGACCCATTTTTAACAGCACACACAAAAAATGCTGGTGAACGCAGCAGGCCAAGCAGCATCTGTAGAAAGAAGTACAGTCGATGTTTTGGGCCGGGACCCTTCGTCAGGACCAACTGAAAGAAGAGACAGTACGAGATTTGAAAGTGGGAGGGGGAGGGGGGATCCAAAATGATAGGAGAAGACAGGAGGGGAGGGGTGGATCTAAGAGCTGGAAAGTTGATTGGCAAAAGGGATACCAGGCTGGAGAAGGGAGAGGATCATGGGTCGGGAAGCCTGGGGAGAAAGAAAAGGTGGGGGGGGGGGGCCTGGAGGGTGGAGAGCAGGCAGTAAGGAGTTATAGTGAGAGGGACAGAGGGAGGAAAAAGAGAGAGTGAAAAAAGGGGGGGGGATTAAAAAAATAAAAAATATATAACTAAATAAGGGATGGGGTGGGAAGGGGAGGAGGGGCATTAACAGAAGTTAGAGAAGTCAATATTCATGCCATCAGGTTGGAGGCGACCCAGACAGAATATAAGGTGTTGTCCCTCCAATCTGAGTGTGGCTTCATCTTGACAGTAGAGGAGGCCATGGATAGACATATTAGAATGGGAATGAGATGTGGAATTAAAATATGTGGCCATTGGGAGATCCTGCTTTCTCTGGTGGACAGAGTGTAGGTGTTCAGCGAAATGGTCTCCCAGCCTGTGTCAGCTCACTATAACTCCTTACTGCCTGCTCTCCACCCTCCAGGCTCCTCCCCTCCCCCCTTTTCTTTTTCCCCAGGCTTCCCGTCCCATGATCCTCTCCCTTCTCCAGCCTGGTATCCCCTTTGCCAATCAACTTTCCAGCTCTTAGATCCACCCCTCCCCTCCTGTCTTCTCCTATCATTTTGGATCCCCCCCTCCCCCTCCCACTTTCAAATCTCGTACTGTCTCTTCTTTCATTTAGTCCTGATGAAGGGTCCCGGCCTGAAACGTCGACTGTACCTCTTCCTATAGATGCTGCCTGGCCTGCTGCGTACACCAGCATTTTTTGTGTGTGCTGCTTGAATTTCCAGCATCTGCAGATTTCCTCGTGTCTACCCATTTTTAACAACTCAGCCAAGCATTTCTGCCTCCACTTTGCATTAGATTCTCCCATTAGCTGCTACTAGAAAATCATTGTTTTGTCAGAAGTATTATAGAGTCACTTCAGGTCACTTTCATGTGAATGAAAGTACTTATTTTTCATTAAATCGGTATTAAGATCTTGATTTTGTTTGGGCAGGCCACCAGGCACTTAGATAATTGCACCTTTGCATAATTACCTGTATAAAGATGCTTCCATCCTTTGAAATGAAAGGAAAAAGGCCTGTTCATACCTGCTGATGGGGAATCCATGGTTTAGGTGAAATAAAGGCATATTGGAAGCGTTGCTGTTGAATAGTATCTTCAGAATAGATGCAGTGGAGAAAGAAACTCTGGGAATACAGGGTTCTTGCAGGTAGCAGCTTGGGAGGATGTACCATCAAGTAGTTGGGGGTGTGTGTTAGTGTGTCGGTAGACACCGGTTGAAAAACTATTCCAGATATGGAGAAAGAACACCAGTAAGAGAAAGGAATATACAGAGGTAGGTGATGTGTAGGAAAGAGCCGGGTATAAATAGTCCATAAAGATGGTGAAACTTTCTAGTTCAACAAGGACACACAAAGTTGCCATCAATTTTGTCAATCAATAAAGTGATGCAATAGAGGTCAGGAATAGCATTGAAGGCATAGTTTGGATCTGTGTTATTCTCATAACTGCACCCTACTGCTGGATTCACAGGAGATGAAGTCTGTTTTGTCATTTAACTCTCTTCCCTGCACACTGTCACATACCTTCCCATTTGTTTTCCTGCTCCTTCTCTCCTTTTCCCTATATAAAATTTGGTTTTATTCTAACTTTTCCTGATTTTGATTAAAAATAATAATAATATTTTTTTCTCCAGCATTTGTATTTTAATTTCAGATTTGCAGCATCTGCAGCATTTTATTTTTTGATCAATTATATGGTTTTAAAATATTTTGTTTTGTCATTGCAGGCAGTTAATTAGTTCATCAAATGAAGCATATTCAGATGCCTTTTCCATTAATGGTCAAAACTATGAAGATCCAAGTTTGGAACCGTTAAATATGTGTATGTTCCAATCTAGAAATGGTGAACAAATGCAGGTGTGTAATCTTTTCCACATATATCTGTATTTCTGATAAAAGGACCCAGAGAATGGTGGGCATTTGGAATAATTTAGGCATTTGCACTATCATATTTTTGAATGATTTAAAAATAGCACAAAAGTTAACTGATGAGTAGAAGTTATGTTAACAGCATGGGAACCTGAATGTCTTGAATTAGTCCTTGCTTGAAAAGTTGTGGAATTGAATTCAATAAATAATTTGTTCAATAGAATCTGGAAATTAATCATTGTTTTCAGTTATAAACATTTATCTGTTTATCTAGCATGTTCATTCCCTCCTATTGTGGACACAGTGAGGCTCCGCTCTCATGCTATGTGTCTAACTTAATTGAAGAGTAAAATCTGCATTTGCTGGAGACGTTAAATTTTAAAAAATGCTAAAATGTGCTCAGCAAGTCAGATAGCATCTGTGGAGAGAAAGAGCGTTAAATAGAGTTGACCTTTTAGGTTGATGAACTTTTCCCAGAACTAAGTAAAGTTGAAAGGCATGTTTAAAGTAGTCATAAAGTTGTGTTGATGTAGCCATGAATGACAGCATTTTTTTTCTGTGCTCTACCCCCAAATCACTGTTGCATCAGTATGACCAAACAAGAACAGTTTTGGATGTGAAGTTTTCCTAGTTAATGAGTTGTTGCTTAAAAGAAAATAAATGAAAGACAGAAGAACTTTATGTACTGCAATTCAAGACATTCTAAAGAGCGTTCAATACAATGCAGGAAATATGAAATACAGTCATTGCTACACTGAGAAAATTCTTCCACTTCCTGAGGAGATTGAGGCATGAAAAGCTCCCCAAGCTCATTCTAACAATTTTTTACAGGAGCATTATTGTTAGTATGTAAGTGAAAGGGCATCAGACCACATGACCCTACACAGGGTAGTTAAAAACCACCAAGAGATCTCCACCAGGGTCTCCCTCCTTCCTGTCTGTGACATTTACTGGGAGTGTTGTATAAAAGAGGCCTGAAGCATTGTTGAGGATCAAATATAATCTATTTGACCTACTACTGTTGGGAAGGAGGTACAGGAGCATTTAGTTCCTCTGGATAGAGATGGAGGAAAGGGAAGTGGAAATCTTTTTCTCAATCATTCTGAGTGGCTCATGGAAACCTGTGTCTGCTGTTTCAGTAGCTACCATAATGCTTTTATTTTGACATACTTAAATATACTACTATCGCATATTCAGAGGATGTACTTGAGGACAAGGGCTTCCATTCTTTGCTGTGGCTGGTGATGCACCTTCAAAGTCTCACTGCTTTTGAGTGATACAGCTATAATGGGTGTGCAACCACAAGATACATCAGCAAGTTCGTATTGAAATGTTGTGACCGCCATAAGGGCTGCTTGAAGTATTGCCTCCATGTAGAACTGATGGATCATTGTGTACATTACATCTTCCATAACATGGAGGCGTAGAAGATAAATATCAACAAGAGTCTATATCTGATCAAACTGGAAGCCTCAGAAAAGAATGGACCAGAAAATAACATTTGGTAGTCCAAGATTCAAGGTATCTTTAGCTTTGTGTGTCCCTAAAATGTATACAGTATTTCTATTTTTAATCTTGCATTTTTTAAACTTAAAATAATTAAACAAAATTTTGTCAAAGACATGCTAACAAAGCAGACAAAAAAGTTCCTGAGAAGGAGATAATGCTTGACATTTCATCCTTGTGAGAGACAAGGGTTTCCTTCTACAAGTTATATCGGTTGGCCTCGTTCATGAGAAGAGAAGGGAAAAAGTTATCAAAATCAGGTTTATCCTGTGTGCTATGTTAGGATACAGAGCTAACTGACATCCTGCAGTTCGTTTGGCTGAGGGTTAAGGATACAAGTGAAAATCAACTTGCCCCCACTAAGAGCTCCAACTTCATCTCTCAATCTCTCGGTTTTGCATGCATGGTGCTGATCAGTAATTATGAAGTGAATTGCTGCAGAGGTATAAACAGTATAAAGATCTTCCTTCAGATTCTCCAAATATGTACTGAAAGTATTGAAACGGTGAAGCTGCATATTTGGTGAGAGTGTTGAAAGATCTTAACTTCTGCTGTTACATTTTTTTTTACCTCCGGAAATGCTACTGACCTGCTCTCCAGCATTTTCTGCATTTACTTAGATTTTGTGCAGCCACAGTGTTTTGCATTTTTCTCTTCTCTCATAGGATGTGAGCATTGTTGATAAGGCCAGTATTCAGTGTACGTCTTCTAATTAGCCTTGAAGCAGTGATAAGCTACTTTATCAAGTAATGGGATGATACGTGATAAATGGGTGGGCTAGCAAAATGAGGTTTTTCCCATTGAGTGTTGTCTTGGACATTCTATATTATAGAGGGTGGAGTTTGTAAGGGGTCTCTGAACAAAATTTGCCAAGTTTTAGCAGTATATTTTGTAGATGATCATCAAGAAGCCATGGTGATCCAGTGTGGAAAGAGAGAAAATGCTGGTTATTGTGTGGGGTGCCAGATGGAAGCTACTGTGCTCACCCTGCCAAGTGGAGTAAATTCCATTATCATTCCTGATTTGTGCCCTCTAGAGGGTGGGAAAATTTAGGAATGAGTCCTTCACTCCAGGATACCCAGCTCTGGTTGCTCTTTTATTTATCCAGTTAAATTTCTGTCCAGTGCTGATTACTGCCATCCCAACCACCGCACCCAGTGTTGTTGATGGTAGGAAAACCAATAAATCTAATTTTGTTAAATATCAAGGGGTATTTTGCCAGGATAGTGATAGCCTGCCACAGAAATGTTACTTGCCACTAATCAGCTAAAGGCTGCTTACTGTTTGCATGTCGATATTCGTTCGTAATGTGAAGCATTCAAATGAAAATGCATACTCTACAATTTACTGCCAATGATGGAACTTAAGGTCACTCATGAGGCTACTGACGATAGATGGGTAAAGAAAGCTATCTAGTTCCCCTCTCAACAGAATCTTGGGCCTGAAGTGATCAGCCTACAATAACCACAGCAGCCATGGTGGTTAGGACAGTGCTTTACACTACAGGTGACCTGGGGTCAATTCCTGCCGCTGCCTGCCAGGAGTTTGTTTGTTCTCCGTGTGACCCCATGCGTTTCCTCAGGGTGCTCCTGGTTCTTCCCACAGTCCAAAGACATGGGCTGATTGGTCATTGTCAATTGTCCTGTGATTTGGCTAGGGTTAAATTGGGGGACTGCTGGGTGGCGTGGCTCAAAGGGCTGGAAGGATCTACTCTGCAATGGCAATGTATATCAATAAATAAACTACATCATATCAATAAATGTTTGGTAATCGGTTTATTATAGATGCATGTATCAACACCCAGCAAAAGGCTTTTCTTTGCATGCCATCCAGATGAAACAATCCATAAATCTGGTTACTACAAAATGGGAAAAAAAGTGTTACAGTTGCAGAGAAAGTGCAGTGCAGGTAGACGAATGCAATGCAAGGGCCTCAAGGATAGATTAAGAGATGGAGAGTTCTTTATAGTATAAGAGTAATCTTATAACAGCAGGATAGAAAATGTCCTTCATCCTGGATACATATTCTCAAGCTTTCGTATCTTCTGCCTGACAGAAGGGGATAAGAAAATGTGACTGCAGTGAGAGAGGGCTTTGATTATGTTGGCTGCTTTCCCAAGGCAGTGGGAAGTAGAGAGGGGAGGCTGTTTCTCATGATGGACTGTGCATACAATTCACTGCAGTTTGTTCATGGTCTTGTGCAGGCAGAATAGTTGCCATACCAAGCTGTGACGCATGTGGATGGGATGTTTTCTGTGGTGATAAATTGGTTTATTGTTGTCACATGTACTGAGCCACAGTGAAAACCTTCTTGCATACCATTTGTCTTATCAGTAGGTTGAGGTCATTCAAGGGAAACAATAACACAATGCAATATAAAGTGTTACAGTGACAGACAAAGGGCAGTGCAGGCAGTCAATAAGTTGCAAGAACAAAGAAGTAGATTGCTAGGCCAGGAATCTACCGTGTTGTGCTAGGTGACAGTTCAACAGTAAAAATCTATAAATATTAGAGTGCCATCAAGGATATGATAAATTTTCTTGGCCTTCTGAGGAATTAATGGCTATGGTGTGTGTTCCTGAAGTATTTAATTTGTGCTTTCTTGCAATGTTCTCCCTCACTGAGGTCAGTGGAAGCAATTGAGAGCAGTGTGTAACTGTTGGCGAGGATTACAGAAACACATCATGGAAACCTGTTGAGCCTTCAGGCTATTGAGTCCTCACTGACCATCAATTACCCACTCACACTAATCCTACATTTTATTTGGTATACTGTTTGTTTTATAGAGTTGCTGGTAGTTAGCAAACTTAATGTCACCTCATCTGTTCAAGGGACCAAGACTGCCCTGTATCTTATTTCATACATTAAATTTAATTACAGTAGGAACCAGTAGTTAAAAATTGTTGAGTTGTCTTTTATCTATTGGTATAATAAGTAGTTTTAGCAAGATAATCATAACTGGGATTATGAATCCAGCTAAATAACTGTCTATGAAATGTTATAACATTAAGGATTCTGTATACTGCATAAAAATCACAAAATAAATTGAAATTTTGTTTATTTTACCTCTGAATTTATTCAGTTCTTCGTTGATTTATAAAATTTTAACTTGATTTTAATTTGAAGTATCTATTTGAATTGGCATTTAAACAATCCAATTTTTTCCTGTATTAATCTTTGGAACAAAAAATGATTTGAGTAGAAACATTCAGTCATTATAGTGATATTGGCAGAATGATAGGTTTACAGTATACAGTAAATGCCTAAAGATCTTGCGAGCAATGTTACAGCATTTTTAATATTTTCCATTTGACCCTTTAATTTGTAATAGATTATACCAATTTGTTTAGCGTTGCAGTGGTTAAACTGGGAAGTTTACTGTAAATTACACTGACTTGACGGTAAGGGTGCTTACCAAATGTGCATCATTTCCTGTAAATACTCTCTTCCTTAAAGCACGTCTTTAGTCAGACTGATGACTAACCTTTGGTCAGATATGCAAATATGGTAACCATGAAAAGGAGGAGCCTCCCAGCATGCTTATTGTTTTCTCCTTAATATGCCTGTTTGTATTCTGTATTTAAAGATTTCTGAGCATTGCTTGGAATGGATTATATGTCCAAACAGCCTTTGTATAAAAAAATAGAAGCAGCCTGGAGAATTTTCAACAAGGTAACATTCACTTTCTGACTGTTTAATCTTGGTGAGCTGCTGTATCAGGTTATTTGCTGGGGCTCACAACGTGGCAATTTCAACTAGAACCGTTTCAAATGAAGCTATTTTCTAATTACACCTGTGTTGTTGAAAATGGCTACAAAGAGAATATTTGTACTTGTTTTAACTAAATTTAAAACAATGGTATTTTCAGCAGCAGAGACATATAGTCTATGAAATTTGTTTCTGTTGTTAAATGCTATTAAAGTAGGAAGATTTGACACTATTTAAATAAATGGGTGAATTCTTGCACTGAAATGTTTTGACAATATGAAAACTTGTTGACACAGGTTTAAAAAGAATGTTTAAGTTCTACATTGCAGAAAGAATGGCAGTACTAAATTTAACCATTGAATTAAGAACTTGGGTCTTCATAATCCTTCTTCTATAAACTATCCATTTGAAAAAATACCTCTGAATCAATTCTCTCATATGTAATGATTTTTGTACATTCTAAAACATTCCAACTTCATTGTAGGAACAATGAAATATTAGTCATCTACTTTGAACTGGGAGGATGTCAGCAGCATGGCATTTATCTGATAGCCTTTGGTCAGTTTTGAAACAAATGGCAAAAATCATGCTAGTGGAGGCATGGGGAAGGTTGCGTACCAAACCTAGTTAAAAGTGCAGCAATTTAAAGTTGTATTTATTTCTGTTCTCTTGTGGGAATGTATGGTGATATTGAAAATAAGAATTTAACAGTGTGGTTTAAACTTTTGAAGTTGAAAGGGGGATTTTTTGGCTTCTCATATGGTTGCTATGCACTGCCATAATGTTGTGAATAGAAAGTACTTTATTTTGTTACCTCAAGATCGCAGTCTTTTAATTGCCTGCGCACTCAGTTTTTCAAGGTGCTGCGGTTGTCTGTGAGATCTACAATGGAGATTTTTCTGTGGTATCCATGCTGTCTGCCTCCCTCCTTCCTGGAGGGTGGAATTTGTTGGCTTACAATGTCAGTAGCCATAGGGAAAGTATAGACCGCTTGAAGTTTGACAAGGGAATTACGAGCCCAGCTGTATTCTGCTAGTTGGGCGAGTTAGATGCTTCAGCACTTGGGTGTGGCATAAACAGTAATCTGGATCAGAGAGTTCTGGGGAATCTATGAAAGAAAAGACCATAACAACATGTGGTGCATGGTGTCTGGGAAGAGCTTCTGGAATTGTTCCAGCTTTCAGTATCTGCCCTGCTTCCTTTGCTTCCTAGTGATGTGTGCCAGAGGCCACTTACAGCTATCTGGCACAGCACTCAACTTCCACTTCTAACCCTGTGCAAGAATTTCAGATATGGTCACAGGGAAAGCCTTGGCCGTGGGGGCGGGAGTTCTCTTTCAGCAGGACAACAACCCAAAGCGCACTGCCAGAGCAACCGATGAAGAAAATTGATGTCCTTGAGTAGCCCAGTCAGAGTCCTAACCTTAACCCAGTTGAACACACTGGCAAGGCCTCAAGATTGTTGTCCACTGTCGCTCTCCAAATAACTTGGCACAACTTGAGCAATTTTGCAAGGAAGAATGGACACATCTTGCTCCATTAAATTATGCAAAGTTAACAGAGACTTAACCAAAGAGATTACTGGCTGTAGTAGCTGCGAGAGGTGGTTCAATTAAGTGCTGAGCAAAGATGGGTAAATGCTTTTGAACTGTTGACATTTCAGTTCTTGAACTTTTAGTTTTTTATGCTTTACAATTTTCCCTGTTTTGGGGCTTTCCTGTGAAAAAAGAGCCTGTAATTCACAAATAAAATTTCTCAGTTAAATTGGTGAAAATCTCTGATTTTACTACTCGTTTATGTGAACAAAGGGTTTGGGACTGAATACTTTCACAAGGCACTGTACGCGTGAGATGCCACAATCAAAACTTCAAAATGAGCATTAACCTAAGGAAATGTTTTTCCATTCCAGACTTTAAATCTAAGGGTTGCCATACTTGTAGACGTAATTTCCCCATATAAGTTGGTGGATTTATTTTAAGTGCATACTGAATATTCTACAAACTCATTTGCAGTGTTAGCCTCTTGCCAGGTAATGAGAATCAGAATCAGGTTTATTATCACTGACATATATAATGAAATGTGCTGTTTTTTGCAGTAGTAAAGTGCAATACATAAAAAAAACTTACTCTAATAAGTTACAATAAATATATCTTTTAAAAAGCAAGTGGTGCTAACAAAGAGCAAGTTATTAAGTAGTGTTCATGGGCCATTCAGAGGGTCAGAGGGTGAGGATCCTTAATGATGGATGCTGCCTGCTTGAGGCATTGCCTTTTGAAGATGTCCTCAATGGTGGAGAGAGTAGTGCCCATGATAGAGCTGGCTGAATTTGCAGTCCCCTTGGCACCTTTTTCCAGCCGTATGCATTGCATCACCATCCGGTATGGGGGTGCCGGCTAGTGAGAATGCTCTCCAAGGTACATTGTTCCCGCGGTTCATGGTGGAGAAGTATCAAAGTATAAAGCATGGCCATACTAAGAATGAGATTTTTGTTTAAGGGAAAAAATACTTTCCACTGATCAGAGAATACTAACTGGAAATTTGATATAGGATTTTTAATTTACAGAAGGTTTTAATTCTATAGCATCTGATTTTGGTGATATCAATGGGTCAATTAGAACATAGAACAGTACAGCATAGGAATAGGCTCTTTGGCCCATAATGTTCTGCTGAACCATTAAGCGGATGACGCTTAATTAAACAATCCCTTCTGTCTGCACAGGGTTCATTTCCCACTATTCTCTGCATATTCTTTTAAGAGCCTCTTAAACACCTCTATCATATCTGTCTTCACCACCTCCTCTGGCAGTGCATTCTAGACACCCAGCACTCTGTTTAAAAAAAAAAATACCCTGCACATGTCCTTTGAACTCCCCCCTCCCACCTTAAATGGATGTCCCTTCAGCGTTGGACATTTCTACCTTGGGAAAAAGATACTGTATCTGCGCCTATCATTTTATAAATTTCCCTCAAGTCTCCTCTCAGCCTCCGCTATTAGAGAAAGCAACTCAGTTGTCCAATTGACAAAACAATTTAAAATTATCAGTAAGTGAATGGAGAAAATATAAGTACAATGTTGTAGGATGACAAAGTAATTTAAACCAAAGGATGGACTATGGTAACCAAGCAGTGGACTGAGCTTCATATTGTTCTAGCAGTGACCTAGCACTAAAGCTAGGGCTGAATGGTGTCCTTCTGCAGATTAAGTTGTTGTGTGAAATATGATATTTTTCATAGTCATAGTCAATGTCATATGACTTGGGTTTCCAACCCAAGGTTCTTTGGAAGTCAAGAATGCGGCATAAAACTTGCTGCTTGCGATCGTTTGTTAAACTTTACAAGGACAAAGAAGATGAAGGAAGACTCACAACACGCTGGAGGAACTCAGCAGGTCGGGCAGCATCCGTGGAAACTATCAGTCAACGTTTCAGGCTGGAACCCTTCGTCAGGACTGGAGAGGAAAGGAGCAGAGGCCGTATAAAGAAGGTGGGAAGGCTGCATCCGGTGCTCCCGGTGCAGCCTCCTCTACATCGGTGAAACCCGATGCAGATTGGGGGACCGTTTCGTTGAGCACCTCTGCTCCGTCCGCCACAACAGACAGGATCTCCCGGTTGCCACCCACTTCAACTCTGCTTCACATTTCCATTGGGATATGTCCATACATGGCCTCCTGTACTGCCGTGATGAGGCTAAACTCAGGTTGGAGGAGCAACACCTCATATACCATCTAGGTAGTCTCCAGCCCCTTGGTATAAACATAGAATTCTCCAACTTCTGGTAATTCCCTCCCCCTCCCTCTATTCCTATTTCACTCTGCCCCCTCCTCCAGATGCCTATCACCTCCCTCATGGTTCTGCCTCCTTCTACTACCCATTGTATTTCCCCCTATTCCTTCTTCATCTTTCCTGCCTATCACCTCCCTGCTTCCCCTCCCCCACCCCTTTATCTTTCCCCTTACTGGTTTTTCACCTTAACCTACCAGCCTTCTCCTTCCCACCCTCCCCCCACCTTCTTTATAGGGCCCCTGCCCCTTCCCTCTACAGTACTGACGAAGGGTTCTGGCCCGAAACATTGACTCATCGTTTCCACGGATGCTGCCTGACCTGCTGAGTTCCTCCAGCATGTTGTGAGTGTTGCTTTGACCCCAGCATCTGCAGAGTATTTTGTGTTTAAGATGAAGGAAGAAGCGTGAGGAAGGTGGGGAGATGGAGGGGGGGGAAACAAAGGTGTGACATTCTATACTAGACGACTGATAACAGTAGATTGCATTCAAATTCCATTGCTTGAATGAACCAATAAGATAGCCCCCCTATTCAAGTAATGAAATAACCGCCCCAGAAACTAAGCAAGTTTCACATATGATACAAAGGCAAACTACCAAAAACAATTACATGTCTGAAGGTAATTATATAAAAAATACGAACAAGCATAAGGAAGTTTAATTATAAGGAAAACAACAATTATGCAGACCAATCCAACCAATAGGAACAGAGAATGTGTGCGACACACTCGTTTTGAGCTTTGCAGATGTTAGTGACATTAAAAGAAAAAGAAGCAGTGGCTGCCTGGTTTTTTGCCTCACAGATTTTAAGCACTTTTACCTGCTTAGAAATTGTCAAGTTATTGGGAAAGCTTGTAAAATTATATTTCAGTATCTTTAAAGATCAATTTCCTTTATCCAGTATGAATACACTTTTACACCAGTAACTTCTCCAATTTCAAGGAAAGGTGCAAGGAAAATTTGGTAAATAGTTTTGATATCATGTAATTACCTAGGTGGGGAAAATGTGAGTTAATTGTGCAAGTAGCATCTAAACCTTCTACCTCGCCCTCATTTCAAACCCCACCTGTATTTTAAAAGATACGGTTTTAACATGCAGAGGAGGAAATCTCTATTATGGAATCGTTCACAGTTCAAATCTTATGGTTGCCTGAATCAGCAAGTGTGGAGTAAATAATGTACATCACTTCTGATGCACCATATTCATTATTCCTTAAATTAATAAAATAGGGCATGTTTGAAAATATTGAGTGACTTCTATTTGGAGACTTGTGGTATAGGGTTGTCACAAGGACATCTATAAAAATATTGCAAAATATTTGGTCTTCTCTATGTATTGGGAAATCATTACTGGCAGTCATGCACTTGGTAATGCAGTGAGGCACTTCCACAGGCTGGGAACACAGAATTGTTAGCTGTCTATTTACACATTTAGACATTTTTTATTACTCAAGGAATAATTCAGTTACTTTTACTGTGTACTTAATATGGCACTTTTAAATATTTATATATTTTTCTATTTTAAACAAAATGATTAAATATCCAGTGCTCTCTGTAATGATTCAAAAAAAACCCTTTAAAAAGAATGAATAACTTCTACTAAGCAATTACTTTATGTTATTTTGTCAGATTATCTATTCTTGGTTCCGTTGAATCCTTAACAGCACACACCTTTCCTTAAGTAGTTGCTAACATTGTAATCACAAATCACATTTTTTTACCTACCATCATTCCTAAGCAAAGATTTAAAGAAAACACAAATATAAATTCCTGACTATTTTACTGCCAAACTGTTTTGAGAAGGGGAGGCCTATTTCATTGAATTTGTGATGTTTGGAAATGTGATCAGGTTGAGAGTGACGGTATCAGAGCATAATTTAAAAAAAAAAAATAAAATATTTGTCTAAATGCCTTATTGCAGCCTCCTTTGAGATTTCCATCAGGCTACAGTACCATGAGTCAATTATATACTAAGTATCTACCAATCCTTTTGTCCTGCAGTCAGGACGCCAGGATAGCATAGTGGTGCTATTGCAGCTTGGGGCATTGCAGAGTTCAGAGATCAATTCTGTACCGTCTGTAAAGAGTTTGTATGTTCTCTTGGTGACTGTGTGGGTTTCCTCAGGGTGTTGTGGTTTCCTCCTATAGTTGGTTATTTGGTCATTGTAAATGGTCCTGTGATTAGGCTAGTGTAAATAGTAGGATTGCTGGAAAGTGTGACTCTTTAGGTCAAAAGGGCCTGTTCCAAAGTCTAAGGTAAACTTAATATCAAAGTATGTGCAGTGCTGTGCAAAAGTCTTAGACACGTATATATAGCTAAGGTGCCTAAGACTGTTGAACAGTGCTGTATTAATTTTATGTATTACACTGTACTGCGGCAGCAAAAGAAACACATTTCATGACAGGTGAGTGATGATAAACCTGATTTTGATATGGGTCTCTTGTGGACTGAGAGTGGGAAGGGGGCAGGGAGAGGGGAATCATGGTTGGGTAAAAGGAGAAGGAGTGGGAAGCAGCAGAAGGGCATTCGGTAATGACCAGTAAACCAATTGTTTGGAATCAAATGATCTTGTCTGGTGTCTCCAGGGGAGCTTGGTTGTGTTTGCACCTACTCCACCACCCACTGCTGACATTCCTTCTTTGCCAGCTGTCCTGCATCCGTCCCGCGGCATTCCACCCTCGCCATTCCCAATATTGTTTGATCCCGCCAGATTTACAAACTCCCTCTCTACTCCACATTGACAAATACAGTACGGTCCAAAAGTCTTAGGCACTCCGGCTGTATGTATGTATGCTCAGGTTTTTTGCACAGTATTGAATATGTGATCATATACAACCATGAGATTCATTTTCTTGATGGGCATACTCAAATCCAGTAACCATAAACTAAATCAAATCAAGTTTAATTATCATTCACCCATACGTAGATACAGCTGAATGAGGCAGTATTCCTCTGGTGCCAAGGTGCAAAACATTCAAAATAGCAAGTAAAGAAGCAGATTCAATGAAAAAACATGAATATAGACCAAGACCCTGAGCGACAATGTCTGGTAATCAATGGTACAGTCCCCCGGCAGTATGCAGATGCACACAGTCCACCACTTGAATATGGGAGGGCAGCACTGATGTCATTCCACCACTTGAATATGGGAGGGCAGCACTGATGGGAAAGACCAGCTCCCAGCCGAGCGCGGATGCCATGCTGTAGTACTTTCACATCTTTTCAGCTGGTCTGCAGCAGTAGGCAATTCTGAGGCCTGAGGCCCAGTCCTCACTACAACCAGGGCTACACAGCTTACCTTGTCGCCTATCATGCCACCAGACAAAGGTAACAGGCCTGTGGCAATTTACATCATCACTGTCCAACAGAGTCTTGTGATCACAAGTGAGTCAGTAGAATCAATGAAAGACCGCACCAGCTGGGCATGTAACCAGTGTGCAAGAAACAACAAAATGCAAATATAAAATGAAAGAAATAAGCAATAAATATCAAGGAGATAAGAGTCTTTGAGAGTAAGTCCATAAGTTGTGAGAACAACCCTCCTATTTACAACTGTATCTCTCAAATTTTTTTTAATTACTGTTTTGTTGTTATAATCTATTTGAAATTAGGTATGGTTCAAAAGCAGGCCATTCAATTCAACTTTTCTATGTCACTAGTTATATTCCATTCAAGCCTTCCCCCTCCTTTTCTCAAGATCTGTTTACATAACCCTCTAATTCTTTTTTCTTCATGTCTACCCAGCCTTGTAAATTTTGTCTCACTCACTCCATTGCCTTGGTATCCATTAAGTGTACTATATGTAATGCCCTGATTAAGATTCCTGGAGCTATGATGTGAGGTATTGTTATTTTAGCAGTTTTCTGCAAAAGCAATGTGTTCTGTTAGTAAGAGTGTTTTGACTTCAGTTAAAGGTAAAGAGGCATTTTGTCCAACTTAGCAACGTTGAGTCAGTCAATTGAGTTTGCCTTGGTGCTTGTTGTAACTTTCTGCCCAGTTGGATGCAATGGAAAATTCGAGGGAGCTGAGTGGGATCAGATTTCTGAAGGACGGTAGTCTGGTTTGGGGTCTGTTGGCAGAAGCTGCAGAGCGGAGCACAAGGGAAGATGCCCGCAGAATGTTGCTCGAAGGATAGACCACGTTGTAAGAAGTGTTTTGTGCAGACAAATGGTTCAATGGAGGAAGTGCCAAAACTCCTGACTTAACCAGTTCATTCAAAATATCCTTTGAGGGAAGTTCGAACTGTGGCTAGTGTGTTTCATGCAGAATGTGGGTTCAGCGCATGAGTAATCAAAATGAAGCACCCAACTACTTCAGAAACAAGCTCCAGCATTTATGTGCACACCTAGACTGGTTTAACTGTAATGGGCCTTTTATTTTTATTTTTCTGTTAACTATTAAAGTTGAAGAATTGGTAAATATACTACCCTTTGTAATTTTATGCTGGTTTAGGATCTGTCATTTTCTGGTGAGCGATAACTGTGTATGGAGCAGCATTCACCACAATCAATGTTCCTTAACCGGAACATCCCAACTTTCCTGTTTGGTTGAACCCAAATCATACCAACCCTAGACATGTATTACTTGTCGGTGGCCTTATCACCGCTAAGCCACATGGCTGTTATCTGAGCTAGCTAATGAGGCAACTTTATATACAAGCCCTGGTGACAGATTTGCACGTATATTTCACCTCATTCCTTTTTTATGCTAGCACGTTCCATATTCCCACTGCTCTTCGGTGAAAGAAGCTTATGAGCTCTCTGTTGGATTTCTTGGGTTTTATCAATATTGATGGCCTCTTATTACACTGTTCCCCAGTTGGGGAAAGGTTCTCTCCATTGAGCTTTTCACTATGCAGATAACTTGGAGTTAATGTAGCTGAACAAAAAGAAGAGGGAGATCAATAGGTTTTCAAATATGAAAGGAAGATGGGGTGATTGCAGAAGTAAAAGATCATTCAAACTCCTTTTGAGTAGTAGAGCTGGCACAATGTGTTTTAAGAAAGAGAGGGTAGTTCAGGTAACCATAGGAGCAGCCGGAGCAGGCCCACAGCCTCAGCACCGCGGAGATGGGAGTAAATGTCGGAAGAGCAAGCAAAATCGACCTGACCTCGCCTCTGGTCCTGAAACCCTGCCCTTTCAGTCTATAGGTTGGCATTTAAATTGTCCAAACACTGGGTCATTCCCCACATGAGGACCCGGGCCCACTGCAATGATACACTCTGGGCCTGGACCCTGCCACCATGTTCTGGCCTGTACTCAACCTTTCCAAATCAGCCTGGCACTTATATTGATCCAATCTTGCTGGTTTAGGTGGACAAACTCCAAAACTCCTCCTGACTCCTCTCCAATTTGCTTGCTCCAACTCCATCTCTGACTACAATTCCATCTCGAACATGCCTCGACCTCACTCCGACTACTTCTCCTTGAACATGCCATGCTCCACCTTTGCATCTCCCCCGCACGTCTCGACCCTCAAGTCAGCCTCACCTTCGCTTTGCTCTTCGTTGTTTGCAATGATAGTTTACCACAATTTACCACAGCAAGTGTTAATAATAAAGTACTTGGTCATGTTTCTTGCTTTTTGAACCACCAGTAAGCTGTCATCCAACTTCAGTAGCGCAATTTTAAATTGACCAAACAGTGGCAGGCATGGTGGCACTTGCTTCATGATTAACTTGACAATCATAATGTTGCACTCACATGATTGTACTGAAGTTCTTTGAGAAATTGGTCGTGGCTAGAATTAATTCCAACCTGAGCAAGGAGCTGAATCCTCTGCAATTTGACTACCTCCACAACAGGCCTATAGTGGTCATCATCTTACTGGCTCTCCACTTGGCTTTAGGGCACCTGGACAACAGCAATATATATTACAGGTTGCTGTTTCTTGATTATAGCTTGACTTTCAACACCACCATCCCCTCACCACCGAGTGATAAGGTGAAAACGGGTCTCTGTACCTCTCTTTGCAACTGAATCCTTAACGACCACATAGTCAGCACTGATAGGAAGTAACATCTCCTTGCTGGTTATCAATACAGGCACATCTCAAGGATAAATGCTTACCCTCACTGTTGTACTCTCACTACACTCATGACTATGTGGCTATCTCAGATGGCAACAGAGAGGCATACTGGAGTGAGATAGGTTGGCTGGCTGAGAGGTGATGCAACAACAACCTTGCACACGACATCAGCAAGACCAAGAATTGATCGTGGACTTGAAAAATCAGGGAAACATTGCTTTGCTATTCATTTTTTTGCACTATTATTTGTTTATTTATTGTAATAGTGATTTTTATGTCTTGCACTGTACGACTGCCAGTAGACAACAAGCTTCATGACCTGTTTCTGGTTTAAGACAGCGCTGGTAAAACAGTACTGACTTACCGGCAGCAAACAAAACTACATACTACTTTATTAATCACACCTTTTCTGGAAAACAATCACTGTGATCAATAGCCTGTAGCTTCCCTTTTGGATCTGATCTTTTGATCCGCCTGTGTGACCTTTGAGACTCCACCATTTTTGCGATGTCTCAAAGATGCAGGACAGTTGCAGCATGGTATGGATGGACTGAGTCGAGGTGGTGGGGCCCAGGTTCAGGAGCAAGGAACAAACCAATGTATGGCCGTTACTGGAGTGAAACTGTTCCTAAAGTGTTGAGTATGGGTCTTCATGCTCCGTACCCTCCTCTCTGATGGTAGTAATGAGGAGTGGGCATGTCCTGGATGGTGGGTCAATGATGGAGGCTGCTTTCTTGAGACATCACCTCTTGAAGAGGAGGTCCTCGATGACAGGCTGGGCTACACCCATGCTGGAACTGGCTGAGTCTATAACCCTCTGCAGCCACTTGCAATTTTGTGCATTAGAGGTACCATACTGAACTGTATATCTGTTGAAAACTTTGCAAGAGTCATCGGTGACATAGCAAATTTTTCCACGCTCCTAATGAAGCAGAGAGCTAGAAAAGGTGTATTGAAAGATCTATGTTGTCTCTCTCTTTTGCCTGCTCAATAGATACCCTTTCAACAAGGAATGTGTCTCATCTTGGTTTAGGAAAGATCTCCTATTTGTACAACTCCTTACTGTCCTGGAACTGGTGCCAGTGTGCTGTGAAAGGAGCCACCCCCACACCAACCGTACCGCTCTGTTTTCTCCCGTGGCAAAAGGGGAAGCCAACAGACATAGCTCTTTCAATATACCTCTTTTCATGCAGCTCTGCTTCATTAGGAGTTTGAGAAGATTTGCTGTCTCATATCTTTAGAATATCTATCTTAATATAAGACCTTTTTAACTAGTTGGGATCAGAAGTTTTCTACAACGTGCCTAGCTAAATCCTTGGTTACCTGCAGTTATTAAAATTTATTAAGTAGGTATTCATCATTCTCTGAAACTGAAACTGACTGTGACTCATTTTTGTAGGAAAGAAATGACTAGTGTAAAACCACCATGTGTTATATAGTAGAGGTTGCAGGGAGGGAGAGCAGAATGGGTTGATGATGTGTAACATTCTGTAAATGATTTAGCAATACAGATCATGTACATACTGTAAATGTGAAGCAAAAATGGAAAATACTCAAAATACACAAGAAATATGGGTACTTCAATGGAAAAAAATGAATAGGATATACATTTGGTTACAGGATATACTTGTTGGGTGAATTATTTGTCAGTACCATTGAGTAACTCAGCTTTGTTAATGATGTTTGAAATCCACAACTTGGTGGAGGGAAACACATTTGGGATGAGACAAGAAATGCTGGCATTGGAAGCAAACAGGATGATTAATGAGTGCACATCAAAGTTGCTGGTGAACGCAACAGGCCAGGCAGCATCTCTAGGAAGAGGTGCAGTCGACGTTTCAGGCCGAGACCCTTCGTCAGGACTAACTGAAGGAAGGGTCTCGGCCTGAAACGTCAACTGCACCTCTTCCTAGAGATGCTGCCTGGCCTGCTGCGTTCACCAGCAACTTTTATGTGTGTTGCTTGAATTTCCAGCATCTGCAGGATTCCTGTTGTTTGTGATTAATGAGTGCATTTGTTCTGTGGCATTTTTCTCAGTATGTGCCTCTTATGTTTAAAGAAGATATGTTATTTCGGTAAAACAAAAAATGAGGTAGAGTGAAAATGGAATTGAGAGCAAGAGGTATGCAATACAGTGGCACGCAAAAGTTTGGGCATCTCTGGTCAAAATTTCTGTTACTGTGAATAGCTGAGTGAGTAAAAGATGAACTGATTTCCAAAAGGCATAAAGTTAAAGATGACACATTTCTTTAATATTTTAAGCAAGAAAACTTTTTTTTATTTCCATATTTTACAGTTTCAAAATAACAAAAAAGGAAAAGGGTCTGAAGCAAAAGTTTGGGCATCCTGCACGGCAGCACTTAGTAACACCCCCTTTGGCAAGTATCACAGCTTGTAAACACTTTTTGTAGCCAGCTAAGAGTCTTTCAATTCTTGTCTGGGGGACTTTCGCCCATTCTTCCTTGCAAAAGGCTTCTAGTTCTGTGAGATTCTTTGGCTGTCTTGCATGCACTGCTCTTTTGAGGTCTATCCACAGATTCTCAATGATGTTTAGGTCGGGGGACTGTGAGGGCCATGGCAAAACCTTCAGCTTGCGCCTCAAGGTAGTCCATTGTGGATTTTGAGGTGTGTTTAAGGATCATTATCCTGTTGTAGAAGCCATCCTCTTTTCATCTTCGGCTTTTTTGCAGATGGTGTGATGTTTGCTTGGTATTTAATTGAATTCATTCTTCCCTCTACCATTAAATGTTCCCCGTGCCACCGGCTGCAACACAAGCCCAAAGCATGATCGATCCACCCCTGTGCTTAACATTTGGAGAGGTGTTCTTTTCATGAAATTCTGCACCCTTTTTTCTTCAAACATACCTTTACTCATTGAAGGCTAAAAGTTCTATTCAGAAATTTCAAAGGAACATCTAAACAAGCCTGATGCATTTTGGAAACAAGTCCTGTGGACTGATGAAGTTAACATAGAACCTTTTGGCCGCAATGAGCAAAGGTATGTTTGGAGAAAAAAGGGTGCAGAATTTCATGAAAAGAACCCCTCTCCAACTGTTAAGCACGGGGGTGGATCAATCATGCTTTGGGCTTGTGTTGCAGCCAGTGGCACAGAGAACATTTACTGGTAGAGGGAAGAATGAATTTAATTAAATACCAGCAAATTCTGGAAGCAAACATCACACCACCTGTAAAAAAAAAGTCGAAGATGAAAAGAGGATGGCTTCTACAACAGGATAATGATCCTAAGCTCACTTCAAAATCCATGATGGATTACCTTGAGGTGCAAGCTGAAGGTTTTGCCATGGCCCTCACAGTCTCCTGAGCTAAACGTCATTGAAAATCTGTGGATAGACCTCAAAAGAGCAGGGCATGCAAGACGGCCCAAGAATCTCCCAGAACTAGAAACCTTTTGCGAGGAAGAATGAGTGAAAATCCCCCAAACAAGAATTGAAAGACACTTAGCTGGCTACAGAAAGCGTTTACAAGCTGTAATACTTGCCAAAGGGGGTTTTACTAAGTACTCACAACATGCTGGAGGAACTCAGCAGGTCGGGCAGCATCCGTGGAAACGATGAGTCAACATTTCGGGCCGGAACCCTTCGTCAGGACTGTAGAGGGAAGGGGTAGAGGGAGGGTGGGAAGGAGAAGGCTGGTAGGTTCCAGGTGAAAAACCAGTAAGGTGAAAGATAAAGGGGTGGGGGAGGGGAAGCAGGGAGGTGACAGGCAGGAAAGGTGAAGAAGGAATAGGGGAAAACACAATGCGTAGTAGAAGGAGGCGGAACCATGAGGGAGGTGATAAGCAGCTGAGGGAGGGGGCAGAGTGAAATAAGGATAGGGGAAGGGAGGGGGAGGGAATTACTGGAAGTTGGAGAATTTAATGTTCATACCAAGGGGCCGGAGACTACCTAGACAGTATATGAGGTGTTGCTCCTCCAACCTGGGTTTAGCCTCATCATGGCAGTAAAGGAGGCCATGTATGGACATATCTGAATGGGAGTGAGAAGCAGAGTTGAAGTGGGTGGCTACTGGGAGATCCTGTCTGTTGTGGCGGATGGAGCGGAGGTGTTCGACGAAGCGGTCCCCCATTCTGTGTCGGGTTTCACTGATGTAGAGGAGGTCGCACCAGGAGCACCGGATGCAATAGATGACCCCAACAGACTCACAAGGGCTATGCTTGCCTCTTCGCTGGTTATGTGGAACAGTCTGTGCTCCAAACCTATTCTGGTACTGCTCCCCAACTTTTCCTTCCGTACATTGACGACTACATTGGTGCTGCTTCCTGCACCCATGCTGAGCTTGTCAATTTCATCGACTTTACTTCTAACTTCCACCCAGCCCTCAAATTCACTTGGTCTATCTCGGACACTTCTCTCCCCTTTCTCGATCTCCCGGTCTCCATCTCTGGAGACAGACTGTCCACTGACATCTTCTACAAGCCCACTGACTCTCATAACTACCTGGACTATACCTCTTCCCACCCCGCCACATGCAAAAATGCCATTCCCTATTCCCAGTTCCTCCGTCTCCGCCGCATCTGCTCCCAGGATGAGGCTTTCTGTTCCAGGACATCTCAAATGTCCTCTTTCTTTAAGGATCGTGGTTTCCCTTCTGCCGTCATCAATGATGCCCTCACCCGCATCTCTTCCATTTCCCGCACTTTGGCCCTCACCTTATCCTCTCGCCACCACAACAATGACAGAGTTCCCCTTGTCCTCACCTACCACCCCACCAGCCTCCGGATCCAGCACATTATCCTCCGCATCTTCCACCACCTTCAACAGGACCCCACCACTAAGCAGATCTTTCCCTCTCCACCCCTCTCTGCTTTCCGCAGGGATTGGTCCCTCAGCGACTTCTTGATCCACACATCCCTCCCCACGGATCTCCCACCTGGCACTTAACCCTGTAAGCGCAAGTGCTACACCTGTACCTACACCTCCTCTCTTGCCACCATTCAGGGCCCCAAACAGTCCTTCCAAGTGAGGCAACACTTCATTTGTGAGTCTGTTGGGGTCATCTATTGCATCCGGTGCTCCCGGTGCGGCCTCCTCTACATTGGTGAAACCCAACGCAGATTGGGGGACCGCTTCGTCGAACACCTCCGCTCCATCCGCCACAACAGACAGGATCTCCCAGTAGCCACCCACTTCAACTCTGCTTCTCACTCCCATTCAGATATGTCCATACATGGCCTCCTTTACTGCCATGATGAGACGAAACTCAGGTTGGAGGAGCGACACCTCATATACCGTCTAGGTAGTCTCCAGCCCCTTGGTATGAACACAGAATTCTCCAACTTCCAGTAATTCCCTCCCCCTCCCTTCTTCTATCCCTGTCACTCTGCCCCCTCCCCCAGCTGCCTATCACCTCCCTCTTGGTTCCGCCTCCTTCTACTACCCATTGTGTTTTCCCCTATTCCTTCTTCACCTTTCCTGCCTATCACCTCCCTGCTTCCCTCCCCCACCCCTTTGTCTTTCCCCTTACTGGTTTTTCACCTGGAACGTACCAGCCTTCTCCTTCCCACCCTCTTCCCACCTTCTCTATAGGGCCCCTGCCCCTTCCCTCTACAGTCCTGATGAAGAGTTCCGGCCCGAAATGTTGACTCATCGTTTCCACGGATGCTGCATGACCTGCTGAGTTCCTCCAGCGTGTTGTGAGTGTTGCTTTGACCCCAGCATCTGCAGATTATTTTGTGTTTTATTATGTACTGCCATGCAGGGTGCCCAAACTTTTGCTTTGGGCCCTTTTCCTTTTTTGTTATTTTGAAACTGTAGAAGATGGAAATAAAAATTTTTTCTTGCTTAAAATATTAAAGAAATGTGTCATCTTTAACTTTATGCCTTTTGGAAATCAGTTCATCTTTTACTCGCTTAGCTATTCACAGTAACAGAAATTTTGACCAGAGGTGCCCAAACTTTTGCATGCCACTGTATGTAAAAGCAACATGCTTCAACATTAACATTTCCAAGTTGGATATGGGCTTTCTGTTATAGAGTCGTACAACAAAACAAAGTTCAAAGTCCAAAGTAAAATTTATTATCGAAGTACATATATGTCACCATATACAACCCTGAGTTTTGTTTTCTTGCGGCATACTCAGTAAATCCAAGAAACGTGGTAGAATCAGTGAAAGACCGCACTAGCCCAGTGAATCCACGTTAACCACAATGCCCACCCAGTCAGTCCCAATTTCCTGCAATCTGCCCACATCGCCCTAAGTCCTATCGAGGTGCTCTTAAATGATACTGCTATAACTGGCTCAACTACTTCTAGCTCATTTGATGTACTTATCATCCTCTGCATGAAAAAGTTGCCCTTCAAATCCTTTTAAAATCTCTCCCCTCTATTCTCCCTAGTTGTGACTACCCTACTCTGGGGAAAAGAGGTTGGTTAAAATTTTCTTCAACTTCCTTGTTACTTGCCAAGTCATACTTCATCAACTGCCTTTACAAAATATATTATCTTCAGAGACTTCAAATAAACATGCAAGATGCTCAATCATTGGAACTCCCTCAAAATAATGCTATTTAGTTTATGCTGACTTTACATGTAAACTGTGAGAAGTTCACAGTGTTGTTTTACTTGTAAGATACAAGTTATGATCTATGAAGGTTACTTGAAGTTGCTAGAATATCATCTGAAATGCTTGGTGTAGTCAATTTTCCAGAAGCAGTTTTAGTCTTTGCCTTAGCAGTGTTGTCGAGTCCATTAGGCAAAACTGATAGAAGTGATCAGTATGCATATATGGTTATTGAACCCTGTGTAGATGAAAATAATTGTTATTTAAATACAGTTGTAGCTGCTGTGAGTGTTGATTTACATCTGTACTTATTGTTAAAATATAATGTAAATTAAGTTCAGTAAAACTCAAGCAACCTGGCGTCCTTGGGATTGTAGTGGTGCTAAACTAGCAGAGATTCTGGCCTGTTCGATTAATGCGTTTTGCCTTACAAGATGCGAAATGAAAGACTGTGTGGCGTGCCACTTCTCACACAGACCGTAGGTGGCCATTGACTCACGAAGAGTTCATCCGCCCTTTGACAGATTTTGTTTTTAGTCCTGCTGAGTGCCTACACCCCCTCCCTGGTTAACCGAAGTGCACCAGGGGGTGTGCTGGTTGAGTCACCGACAACCCGACCCAAGACAGGTAGTACTGGGCTACGTGGTACCGGTAGCAAGGCAAGGCCCTCGAGGCCTGAGTCGATGTAGTAGTAGTAGTCAATTAATACCCAAGCATAATTTTATTTAACATTTTGTTAACAAGTTACATGGTATTAGAATAATTTTCAGTGAACCCAGAGATTAAAGTAAATGGGGAAACTGAGCCCCAGTGAGTTTTATTGGGTGTGGATGAGTTTTATAGAACCTGGTCCATATCAGCTAGTCCAATTCTGCTTGTCTCAAACCATCCCGTATTCCATACTCTGGCTGGAAATCTATAGCCTCCAGCACACCCACAGCCCAGACCCTAGCCCACACTCTTGATACTGCAACCAGCACATGCCAGCTTCAGAGAAGAAGAGCTCAGTGGATGATCAGGAGCATTGATAGGAGAAAAGACATTGTCAAAACCCTGCATCGGGACTGGGAGTGGAGAGCTGAGATGGCAGAAAAGAGAGGAGAGAGAGAGTGGCAAGAAAAGACTTGGCAATTGAGGGACCAAAAAGGGGTGTAAAAAGCTAGACAACTGGGAGCTCAGGGTCCCTCTGGTGCTTCTGGCTGTTAACATTTATTGTACTTTCTGATTTGACATGCAGATAACTCTTACTTTGCACCAATGCAGTGTTAAAAGATGCATTTCTGTGGAACAATGTGGTCTTAGTTTCTCTACTTGATGAATGAAAAGAAGAATTGAATCACTATTTGCATTCTGCAGAAGGCATAATATAAATATTTCAAAAATCTCATATTTAAAACTTTTCCCTTGTTGCGGAATATCTTTCCAAATATAACGTCATTTTCACAGAAAAGATCACTGGTCTAAGTTGGCTTGATAGAGATGTGCAAGAAGATAAGAGGCGTAGACAAAGTGGTTAGACAGACTTTTTCCCCAGGGTGTAAATAGCTAAGGGGGCATAATTTTAAGGTGATTGGAGGGAAGTATTTGAGAATGTCAGAGGTAAGTTTTTTTTTACAGTGTGATGAGTGCATGGGTGCCAGGGTTGGTGGTAGAGGCAGATACATTAGGGGCATTTAAGAAACTTTTAGATAGGCATTTGGATGATAGAAGACGGAGGGCTATGTGGGAGCAAAAGGTTAGGTTAATCTTAGAGTAGGTTAAAAGGTCAGCACAATATTGTGAGCTGAAGGCCCTGTACTATGCAGTAATGTCCTACGTAAGTAGTAGCATTTCAGTTGAAATAAATCCCACCTGTACTGTGGAGGTGCTTCTCCATGCAAAGCACATGTTGTAGCAGAAAGTCAAATATTTTGCCCAGAAATGATGGACTTTATATTTGCCCTGCTGCTGTACCCATCCTGGTCTGCTGGGTAAACTTAAGAGGTCATTAAACATTCTCAGTCTCTTAATATGAGACCCAAGCTTGATGCTTTACCCCCGTCATAGTTTCTTATCAAAGCAGGTTGTGTGTTGTATGATTGTTACATTGCTTCAATCGGGCTTAGCTAATGCATTTGGGAGCCTCCTTTAAATATGATGCTGGTCAACTACATTTACCGGGACCTGCGTAACATGGCTGCTTAAGGGAGATGAGAACAAGTTGTTTGACAGGATTAAGTTTTTTTTTCTCTTAGAGTTCCATACCCAGCCTGTGGAGTAAATCTGTCACCAATGGCAGCTTTCTGGGCCATGATCAATTCACAAAACCATTAACCAATTTTGCACAGGCAAATCAGTGAGTCATTTTAAGTCATCGAGTGATTGGCGAGTTCAGCTTTAAATCCATCCTTCCATCAGTCGCTTTGACCCCTACCATTAGGCATGAGCTACCATCGCATTAGGACAAGAGCAGCTTCTACCCCCAAGCCATAAGACTCCCTGCTACCACCCAGTTCTCATCATGTATGAAGCGCCAGCAGCATTATACTGTTTACTTTTTAACTGGTGTCAAAAATACACCATATTATTTGTTAATTTATTTGTGGAAATACGACTTTGTGGTGCGTGTTTGTGTGAGTTATATGTACTATGTTGTGTACCTTGGTCTACAGGAATGTTGTTTCATTTGGCGGTATACATGTGTATGGTTGACAGTAAACTGAACTTGAAATGCAAGTTCAAGTATATCTTTAATTAACAGTGATCAGAGCTCTCCTTGAGTCTCCTTCCTTCCCTGGAATGTATGCTTGTGGAATATTCTAATTTTCTTATTCTAATAACAAGGAAAATATTGAATCTTAGGAAAGAAGTTTATATTTTTAAAGTATTTTAACCTTTATTGATTGTAATGATCACATGAATGCAGTATGATATTTCTGCTAAGAATAATACTTTAAAATTCATTCAGTGAATATTGCATCATTCAGCTGACTTTCATTTCTTTTGTATTTTGCAGGATATAAGTTACATTGATGATAGTGTCCTTTTCTCCTCACCTGAATCACTGCCTGATATAGCCGATACTGATGATTTTAATCTTGATGTTCTTACTCCGAGCCTTTGGGACGCAAGGCTTGAGGTCAGTATTAGAAAGCTGTAATTGCTTATTTTGGTTGCATAAGAGGCACACTTCCAAAGTTGAAAACTCAAAACAGAATAAGTTCTATATGGTGTTGATACTTTGTGATATGGTGAGCAGTTGATAATCACAGAGGCGTAATATGGTTCCCTAGTGTAATCATCCAAAATGAATGTTGGGAAAGATCAGAAGTCCAACAAATAAAATGGAGAGATTCATAGTTGGAATATATAATTTGTGTAGATAAACTAGTTAGAAGCATCCCATCCCCGTCTTAAAGTTGACTATAGGACATAACTGGCCCTTTGGCCCAACTCATCCATACCATCTAAGCCGGTCCCATTTGCCTGTGTTTGGCCTATATTCCACTAAATCTTTTCTTTCCATGTATTTGTCCGTATCTTTTAAATATCTCTTGGATACAGCTGTTGAGGAAATGAGTATGGAAAAAAACTTTGTGCTTTGAAAAATATACATTCAGTGGCCACTTTATTAGGTACACCAGTACACCTACTCATTAATGTAAATATGCAATCAGCAAATTATGTAGTAGCAACTCAATGCATAAAAGCATGTAGATAACATCAAGAGGTTCAGTTGTTGTTTAGACCAAACATCAGAATGGGGAAGAAATGTGATCTAAGTGACTTTGACTGTGGCATGATGGTTGGTGCCATCAGGTATGTTTGAGTATCTCATTTGAGTATCCTGGGTTTTCATGCGAGCAGTCTCTAGCGTTTGCAGAGAATGGTGCGAGAAGCCAGCAAACATCCTGTGAATGGCAGTTCTGTGGATGAAAACTCCTTGTTGATGAGAGAGGTCAGAAGAAAATGGCCTGACTGGTTCAAGCTACCAGGAAGGTGATAATAACTCAAATAACCACGTGTTGCAACAGTGGTGTGCAGAACAGCTTCTCTGAACACATACCACGTCAAACCTTGAAGTGAATGGGCTACAGCAGCAGATGATGTTGGTGTACCAAATAGGTATGCCTAATAAAGTGGCAATTGAGTGTCTATTGTTATTGGTAATCAAGAGAGAATATTTTACTGCTTCTGTTGGAGTTTGTTCATTTATAACTCATATTATGAGCACCTCCTAGCAAGAGGTCTGACTGGTAAGGCAGATGAACTGGACCTGGAAAGTTATATAGGACTGGGATATTATAGTCATTATAAACACTGCCAAGAGAGGGACAGGACCGGCAGCTTAATGTTTTGAGGTGCAGGTGTTTTAGGTGGAATAGAAGCAGAGGAAAGAGGGGAGTGGGAGTAGTGGCAATTTTTGAATAAAGGAAGTAGCCACAGGTAAAATGAAATTAATGAAGGAACATCCACTGAGGCTCTATCAGTGGAGCCGGGAAATAAGAAGGGTATGATCATATTGTTGGGATTGTACTATAGGTCCCCAAATAGTCAATGGGAATTAGAAAACCAAATATGCAGGGAGATTAAACGGAGTTTTAACAATAATAGGGTTGTCATAGTCGGGGTGGGGTGGTTAACTTCCCCAACATAGACTGGCACTGCCATACTGTTAAGAGTTTAGGTGGGTGGAATTTGTGGAGTTTGTTCAAGAAACTTTTAATATATGGTATGTAGAGTGTTACACTAGGGATAGTGCGAATCTTGACCTACTGCTGGGTAATAAGGTGGAGCAAGTGACTGAGGTGACAGTGAGGAGCATTTTGGGACCAGTGACCTTAATTCTATTAGTTTTAAAATATTTATGGAAAGGGACAGAACTGGTCCATTGGTTCAGATTCTAAATTGGGGCAGGGTGAATTTGATAGTATGAGAGAAGCTTGCAAAGGTTGATTACAGTAGGTTGTTTGTGAACAAAGGGACCACGAATAAGTTGGGAGGCTTTTAAAGGTGCGAGGTAGTGAGAGCTCAAAGTCGGCATGCCTGGAGGAATAACAGCTAAGGCTGCAGGAGTGACGAGGATAGTGAAGTCACAGCCAGCAAAAAGGAGGAATCGGTCAGATACATTCAATTAGGACAAAATGAATCCCCAGAGGACTACAAAGGAAAGAAAAAGTGTACATAAAAAGGAAATCAGCAGGGCAAAAAGGGGGCATGAGATAACTTTGACAGAGAAGAGTAATAAAAATTCAGAGGTTTTATATGTTTATTAAGGGGAAAAAGTGTAACTAGAAAGAGAATAGGAAGGACCCCTAAATGACCAAAGGAGGACATCTTTATGTGGGGCCACAGATGACGACCAAGGTCCTTTATCAAGGCTTCTCCTCTGTTTTTACTGTGGCATGAGAAAGACATGAAGACTTCAGAAACAGGAGAGGCAAGTGGAGAGCTCTTGGGGATAATCTCCATTACAATAGAGGAGGTGGTGAATATTGTATAAAGTCCAGGACCTGATCAAGTTTATCCAAGAACATTGGGAGGCTGGAGAGAAAAATTTTGGGGGCCCTGGCTGAGATACTGACACCATTATTATCCATTGGGAGGTGTTGGTAGAAAAACCCCGATCTGTAGGCCAGTAAGTCTAAAATCTGTGGTTGGTAAATTACTGTAGAATGTGGAATTACTGTGGAATAAGATGTATGTAGATCTGGAAAGATGACGGTTAATTGTGTATTACTTATTTATTTGGCGATACAGTGCACAATAGGCCCTTCCAGCCCTTCTAGCCCTTCAAGCCACTCTGCCCCAGCAACCCTCAACAAACCCGATTAACCCCTAATCTCGGGGCAATTTATAATGACCAGCTAACCTGCCCATGAAGTAGACAACATGCCTTTATGCATGGGAGATCATATCTTACAAACTTGATTGAGTTTTTTGTTGAGGTGACAGAGAAAGTTGGGACCAGTGACTCTACTATGGACTTCAGTGAGGCTTTTGGTAAGGTTCCACATGGTAGGCCACTCTAGATCACATGAAATCCAGGGAGAGCTGGCTATATTGCTTGATGGTAGCGGGGAGTGTTGATAGAAGATTCTTTGCCACACGGGAGGCCCAAGACTAGTGGTGTGCCTCAGGAATTGGTGTTGGATCTATTATTGTTATTTATACAAATCATTTAGATAAGTATGTACAAGGCATGATTAGTAAGTTTGCAGGTGACACTAAAATGGGCGGGATAGGGGACAGTAATAAAGGCAATCAAAAATGACAGGAAAATCTTGATCAGCTGAGTAAGTGGGCCAAGGAATAGCAAGGAGTTTAATTGGATAAGTGCAAAGTGTTCGTTGCATTTTGGAAGGTCAAAGCCAGGTTGGCTTTCACAATGAACGGCAGAACCCTGGGGTGTTGCAAAACCCAAAAGACCTTAGAGTGCAAATACGTGGTCCTTAGAAGGTGGAGTCACAAGTAGACAGGGTGGTGAAGAAAGCTTTGGTGCTGTGGCCTTTATAAGTTGGGAGGCTATGAAATTGTACATAATGCTGGTGAGGCCGCACTTGTAGTATCATGTTCAATTTTGTTTGTCCTGCTATAGGAAAGATGCTATTAAACTGGAGCAAATGCAGAAAATGACTTGAGGATCTGAGTTAGAGGGAGTAGTTGGACATGCTAGAACTTTATTCCTTAAGGGTGTAGGAGAATAGGAGGTGATCTTATAAAGGTGCATAATATCATGAGCGGCATAGATTGGGTGGATGCAATCAGTCTTTTTCCCCAGAGTTGTGTTGTCAAGAACAAGGGGACATAAGTTTAAGGCGAGAGGGGAAATATTTCAGAGGAACTTGAGCGGCATTTATTTTTACATAAATCTTATCTACATGGAATCTGCTGCCAGATGAAGTGGTTGATGTAGGTACAGTAGCAGTATTTAAAAGACAGTTGGACAGGTACCTAGATCAGAATGGTTTAGAAGGTCACTGGCCAAACACTGGCCTATGGAACCGGCTTGGATGGGACATCTTAGTTGGCATGGAGCAATTGGGCTGAATGGTCTGTTTCCATATTCAATCATCTTCAGGGCCTTCCACAATAAAGCTGCTAAAATAATAGTTAAAGATAATTCAAGAGTTAAAGCTGTTGTTCCCTCATTTTTTTCCTATTTAATGAATCATTCTCCCTCTCCCTTACTGCACTCTTTTCTCCATTCCTGTTCATAACAGTTCTTCTGTCTGCCCTCAGGTGCTGATGGTCCTTTTCATCATAACCCACCCTCACTTCATGTTCATATTCCCACATTTTAACCTTCCCTTAGCTATGGCAGAGCCTTACTATGAAAAAAAATGAGCAGTTTGTTTGGTGTGCTACTGAATTAAATTATCTCTGTCTCTTGTATTTTTTACAGCTTCCTCTTCCACCTCCAACTCAGTCATTTCCAAATCACCTGCAAATCAGCAATGGCTTGACACATTCGTTTCAGGTAATTTTTCTGCCAGTAATTTACAACTATGGTATACTTTATTGAAAACATGAAGAATTAAAGCAGTATTTAGCTTGCCCAGTATGTTGTTTACTTTAACTTCATCAGGTTAATCTCATTATGTGATTTGTGGCTAATCTTTCCAGGCCAGGTGAAGGGGTCTCAACCCAAAACGCTGACCATTCATTTCCCTCCATTGAGTTCCTCCAGCACTTTGTGCATTGCTCCAGATTGTAGCATCCACATGTCTCCTCTCCATGGCAAATCTTTGCCTACATTTTGTCAATTAGCACTGTGACAAAAATTTCCCGGAAGATTTCAGGAAATTATTTAAGTTTAGAATTGCATGTAATTTAAAATATGTATGAATCCAAATTAAATTTGTAATGACTCAGTCTAGTACCCTACAGTTCTTAAATTCTATGTCCTATTTGATCTACCATTGATTAAGTCACAAATGGTGTGGTGAGAAATAACTTC
Source organism: Mobula birostris (assembly GCF_030028105.1). Lineage (NCBI taxonomy): Eukaryota > Metazoa > Chordata > Chondrichthyes > Myliobatiformes > Myliobatidae > Mobula > Mobula birostris. The sequence goes on along the minus strand of NC_092395.1, from coordinate 10,642,476 downwards.
TAGGTTCAGTTTAATCTATTAACTGTAACCAAAGTCCACAACTGAAGATGGGAACAGTACCATACTGCTCTGATGTGAGGAGACCCAAAGTTTACAATGGACTAAAGTCTTATTCATTTGGAGACTTGGCATGGAACAGGCCTTTCTGGCCCAGCGAGCCACGCTGCCCAGCAGCCTACCTATTTAACCCTAGCCTAATCATGGGACAATTTATCACGACCAATTAACTTACCTACTGGTATGTTTTTGGACTGTGGGAGGAAACCAGGGGACCCAGGGAAAAACCACACGCTCACAGGAAAGCTGTTCAGGTTTTTCACAGAGGATGTCAGAATTGAACTTTGAACTCCTTTCCAGCTGTAATAGTATTGTGCTAACCTCCAAGCTCCCATGGCACCCTTAAATTTTCATCCAAGGGAATGACTGACATTCTGAAGAGTGGTGTAGGTGAACCCAGCTGCTTCTGTAAATGATATTTTCTTTGCAGGAAAAATGTTTAGGATAGCTAGCAGATCCTGGTTGCAATTAAAATTTTAAACACACCCTGATCCCTCATTCCCTACTCTGCATCCTTTTCCCCGTAGGATTGGCTTCCCATTACCCCAGGATTTCAACTCTTCAATATTTTACTTTTATACCAACGATAGGATACAATTTTTGTTGAGACCAGCAGGTCTTAGGTCCTTATTTTCTAACAAATATTCGTGTTCAAATGTTTCAAAGAAATGCGTCCGTTAGTATGAGAATGGAGGATCCTAGGGTACAGCCTTAAAACAGGGATATAAATCTGAAATTTACTATTCAACACAGTAAAAAAAAAATCCAACTTTAGTGCCATCCACAGAAATCACTTAATCACATCAATGCATTGAGGTACTACAAAAGGAAAACAAGAGGCAAAAAAGGATGTCCCTTTAAAACAGAGATGACGGGGAACTTCTTCAGCCAAAGCGCAATGGATTTATGGAACTCTATCCCACATGCGGCTGTCGAAGCCAAATCATTGGGTTCATTTAAGGCAGAGTTTTGATAGGTTCTTGACAAGTAACAGGTGTGTGCACTCAATTGTCACTTGATTACCTCCTGTACCTAATAAAGTGACCACTGAGTGTGTGTTTGTGGTCTTCTGTTGCTGTAGACCATTCACTTCCAAGGTTCGACGTGTTGTGCAATCAAAGATACTCTTTGGTTTTATAGGTTCTGAGGTGAATGATAAGTTTAATGTGGGAGTGGATGTCTCTTCCATAATAGGGCAGGAGGTGCCTGACAGGATGAGTGGATAGGTAGTTTGTGATGTTGTCCACTCATTCAGCTTTCTACATTAGCCCTCTTGTGTACTCCCTGGGCATGGCCTCAAGATTCTCAATACAGTATCACCCTGAATATTCCTACTCCACTTCGAGCAGTCATAGGCCAGAAACATTGCTTTTCCTCAAGGAGAATCAGAACATATCAATCAAAACCCAGCAGTAATTCAGTTTGTGCAACAGAATTTGAAACTGATCTCTGCAGTCACATAGTAGATTATCTTTCATCTTTCAACAATGGAAAAATTACTACCTCTGTCTGTCTTTCAATGTACTGAAATGGTTCAGTACAGATTTTATTTTACTGAGTAACCACACCCTTTTGTGAAAGATTGTTCAACCTTGATGGGGTATTTCGGATACATTTATTGAGTAACATTTTAAAGGCTGACTGTCTTTGAAAGAAAACTGCATTACCTGGACAGGAACAATTACCAATTCTAAAATACTTGTCAATTTAAAGCTAAGATGACACAAGTGTTGTTCATATCTTAAAACTGGCAATGAACAGAAAGTATAAAATATGCCATTTTGCTATGAAGGTAAACAAAAGCAAATTTCACAAAATCTCAGTAAATTTTCCACATTCTGATGTTTATTTAGACATCAATACAGCTGGAAGAAGAAGAAGAATCTGATGAGGAGCCTGAGGAATTGGGGCATGCAGAAACATATGCAGACTATGTACCTTCCAAATGTAAGTGGTGATAATTTGCTGTGTGGTCATTGGTTGTGATAAATGTGTGAAGTACTTACAATATTATGTTTGGTCATTGAATTGCCTTATCACACCTGAAACAGAAATGTATTTTAAAAACAAAATTAATTTGTGCTCAAATATCCTAAGGTCTACTGAGAAATGTGTGTGATATCTGAGAGATTTAAATGCAACATCTACAACCTTAATTGTTTTTTACAGCTTCCTCCTCCTCCTCATGCACTTCCAGTAGCACTTATTGTCACATATTGTCCTCCTTCCTCCCTAATGTACTTCTTCATTGTTACGGTGAAAGGATCTATCCACCCTGGACGTCCTCTTTTCTTCCCCCTCCATCGAGTAGAAAATACAAAAGCCTGAAAGCACATACCACTAAGTTCTAGGACAGTTTCTATTCCACTGTTGAATAGTCCCTTCGTATGACTAGATGAGCTTTTGATCTGACAATCTTCTTGTTCTGACCTTGCACCTTACTGTCTGCATTTTCCCTGTATCTGTCACACCTTATTCTGCAGTCCATTATTGTTCTCCCTTGTACTACATCACTGCACCATATTTAAATACTCCGTATTGTAAATTGTTCCGTGATTAGCCTAAGGTTAAATCAGTGGTTACTTGGCAGCGCGGCCAGAAGAGCCTATTCCACGCTGAATCTCAAATAAATAAGCAAATAGAAAGTTTATCACAGTATCCTCAGTACCTGCAACAACAATAAGCCAATTTGACAATTTATCCTTGGCCTCCTACTCCCAACTATTTCTATGATTTCTTTTCAGCAGTATTATCCAAAAACAAAGTCTACGTTGACAGAACTTGACCTTTCATTCTCTCAATGATCGTAAGACAGTTGTCACTTCTGTTTGACAATAACTCCTAAATAAACTGTAATTTCCTTTAAATTCACATGATTAAGGCTATTTGTTTTAATTGGAGTAAGCTTTAAAGCACCCATCTTCTCAGTGTTCATCATCTTCTCTACTTCCTTTTATGTATATCGCACAAATGCTTAGGTGATGCCCAGGGTTGGCACTAGCTTCCTCCCCAGTTTTTAGCTCTTTTTCTTCTGAACCACCAGCTGTATCCCCTACTTTTCAACGTTTGCTAACAGAATCTCGTCAGACATTGGTTTCTTCAAAGGCATTTACCCATCATAATCGACAGTTATCCAGAACAGCAAAGATTCTCACATATTTCTTCATGGTCAAACCAGCCTCCCATGCCTTCTCAGAAACCATCTTGAAAACTTGTAGGCCTGCCTTAAGATCTTTGCCTGGTTTTATCCACTTTACTTGAAGATTCACTTTCATTCATTTTCCTACTCTCTTCCAACCCTTGGTTCCTTCATAATCTGTCTATCATATCAGTGACTACTGAAATTAGCCATTTTTCAATCTTTGAATTCATTTCTTCTTGCAAAAGATATTCTCACCCACAAATGCAAATTTGTGCTCTTCGCTTAACGTTAGAAAGCTTGCTAAAAATAATCCTGTTACTAAATGGATATATTATGTAAAATAATATGGCTGCTGTTTGACTGTTTTAGAATGGCTATTTGTCCAATGTATCGTACTGAAATATCTCAGCAATTATATTATTTTCATATGCAGCTAAAATTGGAATTAACCACCCAGACAGGGTGGTTGAAACAAGTACACTGTCTAGTGTGCCACCTCCAAACATCAGATACACCCTTCACCTTCCTCCAGCAACAATTTCAAATGGCGCACTGTCTGCACTACAACTAGAAGCAATCATCTATGCATGTCAGGTATGGTGTATGATTAATATAACATTATGTGTCTGTTATAGTTGAAATATTCATAAACTGATTAATAAATTTCCAAATTAAAAAAAGATTCGAGCTGCTCTTTTTCCACATTTGTGCTTATTATGTAAGTGACCCTACCAATCCACTTAAGCAGTATCTTCTTGCTTTAGATCACCTTCATTACTTTAAAAAAGAGTTTAAGTCCAATACCCTAGGATTGATCATGTATTGGAATGGCTATTTCTCTTCTTCACAGTACTCTTAAAAACAAGAGATTCTTCAGTTGCTGGAAATCCAGAGTAACACATACAAAATGTTGGAGAAGCTCAGCAGGTCAGGCAGCATCTTTGGAGAGGAATAAACAGTCATTGTTCAGGCTGAGACCCTTCATCAGGATGAAAGAAAGGGGGAAGAAGCCAGAATAAGAAGTTGGGGAGGGGGAAAAAGAGTATAAGAAAGAAGGTGATAGGTGAAGCCAGCTGGGTAGGGAAGAGGGGAGGAAGAGAGTAGCTGAGAGATGATAGGTGGAAAAGGTAAAGGACTGAACAATGAATCTGTTAGGAGAAAAGAGTGGATCATGGGATGATGAGAAGGAGAGGTGGCACCCGGGGAGGTGATAGGCAGGTGAGGAGAAGATAAGAGGTAAGAGGGGAATGGAAGAAGAGGGAAGGGGAAGGTGAAAAATTACCAGAAGTTAGAGAAATCAATATTTATACTGTCAGGTTGAAGACTATTGGGACAGAATATGAGGTGTTGCTCCTCCAACCTGAGGTTGGTCTCATTGTGGTAGCAGAGAAGACAATGAACTGACATGTCAGAATGAGAGCGAGGATTCGAATTAAAATAGTGAGCCATTGGGAAATCCTGCTTGTTGTGGATGGAGCAAAGGTCCTCGACATTTCTATTGACATTACTCTTTGGTTTTGAAGATGAGTTTTCATGATACTTATTATCATGTCATCTCTCACATTAGCAAATACACTTAGCTCTGTTAATACAACTTACCATGCTACCATTTGTGTTCCTAACTTTGGGTTGTGCATCTATAATTGTAAATATTACACAGGTTGAGTACCCTTAAACAAAAACCTCCAAAATCCAAATTTTTTTGAGTACTGACATGATGTCACAAATGGAAATTGGCACAAGGTGCTGGAAAAGCTCCCAGGCGATGCAGACCACAGACAGTTCTGAGAAGTGACCTCACGTATGTAATGAACAGAAGTTAATGCAAAATAGAAAAATACTGCACAAAGTGAAAAATTAAGATCTCGATCGTGATCTTGAAATAGTGGATTCATCAGCGTCGGAGTGATATGCTGATCATGAAACAGGCTAAGATCTATCATGACAAACTGGAAACTGAAGATAACTGAATAATCAGCAGACAGGTTGCAGAGCTTTAAGAAAAAGCAAAGCATTACATTTTTAAAGATTTGTGATGGAAAAGTATCTGCTGACAGGAAGTAGCAGAGAAATTTATTGAAACGTTTGCCAAGATTGTCGCTGACGAAGATATAACACGCTGAACGGCTGCATCAGTATATATGATGTGCAAGTGCTTACCGGTACTTACAAAGTGCTTACAAAGACTGCTTACTGGTAGCATATAAGACCATAAGATATAGGAGCAGAAATAGGCTACTCAGCCCACCGAGTCTGCTCCGCCATTCAATCATGAGCTGATCCGATTCTTCCAGTCATCCCCACTCCCCTGCCTTCACCCCATTACCTTTGATGCCCTGGCTAATCAAGAACCTACCTATCTCTGCCTTAAATACACCCAGTGACTTGGCCTCCACAGCCACTCATGGCAACAAATTCCATAGATTTACCACCCTCTGACTAAAGTAATTTCTCCGCATCTCAGTTCTAAATGGACGCCTTCAAACCTGAAGTCATGCCCTCTTTCCTTAGAATCCCCTACCATGGGAAATAACTTTGCCATATCTAATCTGTTCAGGCCTTTTAACATTCAGAATGTTTCTATGAGATTCCCCCTCATTCTCCTGAACTCCAAGGAATACAGCCTAAGAGCTGTCAGATGTTCCTCATATGGTAACCCTTTCATTCCTAGAATCATTCTTATGAATCTTCTCTGAACCCTCTCCAATGTCAGTATATCCTTTCTAAAATAAGGAGCCCAAAACTGCACACACTACTCTAAGTCTGGTCTCACAAGTGCCTTGTAGAGCCTCAACATCACATCCCAGCTCTTATATTCTGTACCTCTAGAAATGAATGCCAGCATTGCATTCGCCTTTTTCACAACCGACTCAACCTAGAGGTTAACCTTTAGGGTATCTTGCACAAGGACTCCCAAATCCCTTTGCATCTCTGCATTTTGAATTCTCTCCCCATCTAAATAATAGTCTGCCTATTTATTTCTTCCACCAAAGTACATGACCATACACTTTCCAACATTGTATTTCAAAATTGTATATAAATTCAGAGTTGGAAAGCTATCTCGTTAGATCTTCCAAAATCTGAAACACTTTTAGCCTCAAGCATTTCAGATAAAGTGTTCTCAACCTGTACTTTGTTATCTCTAAATATTAGGTCAGAAAGCATGATACAAAAGTTTACTTAGATGAACATGCAAACCAAAATTTGTTGGGTGTCTGGAATTTGTTCTGAACAACACTGGCCAAAAAGGATTCAAAACAGCAGGCAATAAAATCAATGAAGCACTTTGGTGATATCACCTACCGTGTGTTTGTGGATATGTAGAATTCTTATTTACACTGAATGCAGTCACTAATCTGATAGGTTGATTGACCTCTTTGCTGCAATGTCCACAATAGAGTTAAATTAATGTTACTGATCCTGAGAGTTTAGTTTTATGTAAGTTAAAACATTGTATAGAGTCCGGCAAAAAAACCTGCATCAACCAGTCGCCCTATGTGATGTGATTTACTTTTCGTTGAAAGTTTGCACTGTTTTAAAATATAGAGATACAGCACGACAGTAGGCCCTTTTGGCCCAAAGAGTCTGAGCCGCCCAGTTACACCTATGTGATCAATTACCCTACTAACCCATACGCCTTTGTAAATATGGGAGGAAATCTATACAGCCACAGGAAGAATGTACAAGTTCCTTACAGACAGTGGTGGAGTTGAACCTGGGTCGCTGGCACTGTAATAGCATTGTGCTAACTACTACACAACCATGCTGATGCCTTATACTACTTCAGTAATTTTGACAGCTACCTCCTTCAAATGCAGCATTTATGAGTCCTTACTATGAAAAGGTAATTATTTTTTTGTATCATTTTCAATGGCATTGATTCAAGTTGGCGACTTAATAGTTAAGGCGGGGGTTCCCATCCATTTTTATGCATTGGATCCCTACCATTAACCGAGGGGTTCATGGACCTCAGGTTGGGAACTCCTGGACCAAAAACACTCGTTTTAGTCTTGCCAGGTGATTCAACTCTGAAAGGTCATAAGGATTCATAATGTTATATGTGCATGTCGACCAAGCTGTTTATCTAGGCTATTCCTATTTGCCTGCATTTGGCCCATGTACCTCTAAAGTTTTCCTATTGTAGCCAAGCCAGGCCAGATACTTATGTATGTAGCTCTAGCTGCTTTATACCAAAAGCCATTGTAGCAATGTAATTGAATTTTTTTCCTACCCTAGGTTGCAGGATCCTTCTATCTTAACAGTATATATTAAATTCATAAATCTGCTTATGGCAAATCAAGAACTATTAGAATTATTTATGTATGTAGATATGGACTATTTTGTATATTTATCATTAGGGGTTTTTCTGTGCAAAGGAAAAATTCTATTTCTTTGACATCTTTTTAGCAACATGAAATCTTGTTGGAAAATAACCATCGTGCAGGGTTTCTTATTGGTGATGGGGCTGGTGTCGGAAAAGGAAGAACTGTGGCTGGCATCATTTATGAAAATTACATAAGGGGCAGAAAGAAATCATTGTGGTAAGTGTGAAGTAACAACAGCATAAAAAAGTAAGGAATTTGACTGATGTAAGTTTTTAAATTTGCATTAAAATCACTATCTCATCATACAACTATTTCGATGTGAAGTCTGGATGTTTTGGGGAGATCAGAGATGTTCTCTGATCTTATGTGATTCTAACTGAATGGTGAAGCAGGCTTAGAGTCAGAGCAATGCTTTCATCTTCCTCTGTTTAATGCCTATTACTGTCATGAGTATAAGGAAATAGAATGCTAATTAACAAAATGTAATTTGCAAAAAATTCTAATTATATAGTACTATTGAACTACAAATTAAACTCAGTGTTAATCAAGTTCAATGTTATCATGTTATAGGTTTAGTGTCTCCAATGATCTGAAATATGATGCTGAACGTGATCTTAGAGATATCGCTGCAAAAATTCCAGTGCATGCTCTCAACAAGGTATGCAGGGTAATGTTGGTATTTTAGATTATAATTTTCTATTTGTGTATAATTAGTGAAAATGGAAAAAAAGTTTATGATAATTGGAGGTAGTGTGAGGTGTTTCATTGTGAATGTAAGATATTTTTGTCAGGTTGTCTTTTTCTCCATTGTTCACCTTGACACACAGACTGAGGAATTTAACCCGACCCAAAAAAGATGTGGAACTAATAAGATTAATATGAAGGCTATGTTGACTTTATATCTGGTTTCACTCTAAGAGAAAATGGTTAAATTGGGGAGAGTGTAAGACGGGAAGCCAAAATGATCCTGTCAGCAATCTGACAGGTAGGGTAAGTTTAAAATTAACTGGGAAATGTCTTTTGACTGAACGAGAAGGAAGTTACTGTGCTGGGCCTGACACCAGTGGGTGAAGAAGAGTAGTCAGGAATGCTTTAACTCCTTGCCTTTTCTCCCTCATCCTTTGAACATTATTATTGTGACTTACATGTATGTCACTGTGTTTTCTAATTGGTAACCTGCATCAGAGTCTCCTTTAATTGATACAGATAAAGTATGGTGATACAGCTACTTCAGAAGGTGTTTTGTTTGCAACCTACTCGGCACTAATTGGTGAAAGTCAAGCTGGTGGCCAACATAGAACAAGGCTAAAGCAGATTCTGGATTGGTGTGGAGAGCACTTTGATGGAGTTGTATCCTTTATGATTGATTGTAATTATTCACAAGCATTGTTTAAAGCCATTAATTGACCATCCTAATTTTTTTGCTGGGAAGTTAGTAGATCAGCTGAAAAGCTGCTCTCTGTGTAATGAAGTATCCCCACACTGAAATCTATGTACGTTCTCCACACAGTCACTGGGAGAACATACAAACACCTTAGATTTAGCGGCAGGAATTGAACCCTAACTGGTGATCATCTGGCGCTATAAAGCGATGAGGCTAACCGTTACATTACCGTGCCGCCCTGTTGGTGTTTGTGTGCAGAATTGATTGACTCATATATAATGTTAATCAGTGCAGTTCAGATTTACTTACTGAAACGTTCTGTTGTGTAAAGTTTGTAACCAGGTACAAATGGTGTTTCCATATGTGTGTTTGATCATGAAAGAACAACCTTACAGGAGATTTTGGAGTTTCCTTGACAGTATTGTGTCTTAGATCGTATTTGACGAATGTCACAAAGCAAAAAACGTCTGTTTGAATGGCAGTACCAAGTCCACAAAAACAGGTCTGGCTGTCCTGGAGCTTCAAAACAGACTTCCATACGCAAGAGTCGTTTATGCCAGTGCAACAGGTACCAGTATATTCCTCACAAACTGATTTGATGTGATAGACACTAAATGGAATATAATATTATAATTAATATTTTGAACCCTATGGTACTAGAGAATTGCTTCAACATTCCCTGCATTTAGCTGATCTACACATTAAGGGCTAGCATTCTAGACATTCGAATGGTGACGTGGCACTTGAATCACCTTGACAGACTTGCACTGGATACAAAACAGTCGATGAAGTTTTGGCTTTTGTCAGAGCTAACTTATAGTTGTGAAATACCTTTAATATTTAGAAGTTTTTGAAATCTCTACAATTGGAAAAACTAGTTAACAATTTTTTTTAAATTTTAATTATTAATACACAGATAATTGTAATCATTGATATAAAGCAATTCTTCAAAAGTAATTTCTATTTTATCTCCTAATCTACAGCCCCAAATCCCTGTTGAGGTACAAATGTTTGTAAATATGGTTTTAGATCCAACATCTGGTTTGACCTGTCACAGAATCTGGGAAGCTGTTTCCCATAGTGTAACGCTAATTAATCCCGGCAGGATCAGTCTGTGGTATCAGATTCAGCCCCCTTAATTAGTCAGTGGAGGCCAAAAGCATAATCTGGATCTAGCTTTGTTCTGAATGATAATGAGCAACAGTTCTATGTGGAATCGGTGACCGTAGCCAGCAGGGTTTAATGTTTACACATTAAGACACTGTGGCGCCACCTGTACCAAGAGTGACCCTCTCTTTTCTAAAGGAATTATTTTATCCTTGAATTTGACGTGCTCATTAATCTTCAAAAGTTGCTTCATGGTAATAATCCCATAATGACAATAAAAACTAGGGAATTGCACACCAACATCGAACAGCATTTGGCTGCAGTGGGAACTTCTATATTTTTTACTGGCTGCAGAGTAAAATGAAAGTTTACTAAATTAATTTATTGTAGCAGATATGACACCATGTAATTTGTGTCTAGCTAATATTCAGTATTTTTATAGGAATTAGCAGTTGAATTAATAATATTTTGACTCTGCTATTGAAAAAATTATGATTTATGGTTTACTACTTATAACATTTGGGCTGTAAAAAATTATTTTCTCTGAAATAAGTGAAAACCAGAGAATTAGTACTCTTTATCAGGCAGAAAAGGATTCTTTTTATGTAGGCAGCCTGAGGGTACTGCAGCTGTGAACTTGAATCAAGTTGTTGGCTAATTCAGTAATCAAGGCATCCATTGTACAGAGTAAATACAATGCATGAATTATATCTACTGCAGATGTTGTAACAAATTGTTAAAAAAAATTTTTAAAGAATAAAGCAAATAGTCAAGTTATATTACATCAAACTATGCAGTGTATCATTTTATTAAATGTCTTCTCTCAGGGAAAAAAATAGATCAATGTAAGCAAACTCCGGGATTCATTCTCACTGAAGCAAGGGAGTGATCTACCACTCATGTTAAACAGAACTGGTGCTGTGCGTACCTATACCTATTTATCATTAACAGAATAAAAAATTGTCTTTTATTGCATGTTATAAAATAATTCTTAAGGATGAATTATGAGCTGGGTTAGTCTCTTGGCCTTTTATTTCTGCAGCTTTGCATTTGAATTCATTTTTAGTGCTACTCGGATTACACTTTCCCAGCTGTTTGCAGGGATCAGGGAAATGGTCAGCACTGAGGTTCATTTTCTTGTGGGCATAACCAGTAAACCCAAGATTTGAATGTATTTTGCAAGTTCTGTTTAAGTCATATCCTAATTTTGGTGTAATATAAATGTAAGCTCATTAAGGGAATGAAAGAAAATTTTAGTCTCTGTCTTGGATACTGTAAAAAGTCAGTTTTAAGTCACCTGAGTGATTTTTGGGACTAGAATATAAGGTTTTTTAAATATATTTAAAACACTGTCTCCACCTTAAATAGTAAATAAAACTAGTGGATAGTTTCAGAAATTCACTTCCACCACTAACAGAGTACACTGCCTGAATTCTTTTTTTTATTTATCCAATTTTCCCCCATTTGCTTAGCCTATACTTTGGAGTCCTACTCTATATACTACAGAAGAATGACTGTCACTTACTTTCTGTGTTATCCATGGAAGTTAGGCCATTCAGCCCATCGAGTCTACACTGCTATTTGATTTATTTTCCCTCTCAATCCTGTGCTTCTGCCTTCTCCTCATAACCTTTTATGCCTTTACTAATCGAGAACCTAGCCACCTCTGCTTTAAATACACCCAATGACTTGACTTCCACAGATTCACCGTCCTCTAACTAAAGAAGTCCTTTCTCTTCTCTGTATTAATAAAATTATCACATAAATTTGCAATAATAGTAATAAAAATGTTTCTACTAACCATTGTTCTTTTTTTCCATTATGTGAAGGTGCCTCAGAGCCAAAGAACATGGCTTATATGTGCCGTTTAGGTATTTGGGGAGAAGGCACACCATTCCGTCAGTTTGAGGATTTTCTCCGCGCTATTGAGAAGCGGTAAGTCTGGATTACAAGGTTCAAAGTAAATTTATTATCAAAGTACACGTATGTCACCATGCATGAATCTTATTAAGGTTATGTACTCCAGGTTACAAACCTAAACTTGAGTTTATTGTCATGTACACATGTTCACAGATGCAAAGGAAAATTTACTTTGCAGCAGCATCACAGGCCCATTGCATTCACAAAACAATTACACAAAATTAAACAAGAAAGAATGCAATTGGAACGGAAAAAAAACATGGTCCATTGGAGTGCAAAGTTATTACTATAATGTGGTGGCGGTACTCAAGAATCAAATGGTTAAAGGGAAGTTGCTGTTGTTGAACCTGGTGGAACAGGTCTTGCCCGATGTTTGCAGTGAGAAGACAGCACGACCTGGATGGTGGAGATCTTTGAGGTAGATGATGCCTTCTGGAGGCAGTACTTCATGTATATGTTTTTGATGGTGTGAGTTAATACTATAGTTTGTTGCTTAAGGCTTAACAAGTATAAAGCACACACAGGTCTTGAAGTTGGACAGAGAAAGGATAATGATAGTTCTTCTAATTAATAATCTAGTTAGTTCTTTCCTGTACTCTTTTTCCTAAACTACATTTCCTCTTTCAAGTAATTATCTAACATTCTGTCAAAGCTGCTTTTGCCTCTGTATCCACCACTACATGCATTGATGAGTTCCAAATGTAGGTGGGTGGAGGCAAGGTGGGAGGGAGGGAGGGAGTTGATACAAGTGTAGAGAAAATAGATAGTAGAGGGTGTGAAATGGGACTGGGGTCATGTTCTGAGAGCTTGCATTGACACAGTGGGCTTCATGGTTTCCTTCGTCATGGTAAGAAAAGACGAGAAATAAATCTTAACTTTATTTCGCATCTTTAGTCCAATTAAATTTGTGTCCCTTTGTTGTCAATCCAACCTTCATATTCTTCCTTATGTACTGTATTCATAAATGGACACATTATAGCTTTATCACATTATCAAGTTCTCCAAATTTTTGCGCTCCATGCTTTTTATAAAGCCTGGGCCCAGTTCACCTGGGAGTAGGCCCTTCTTGCCCTTAAAGCCATGCAACCCCACAAACCCAAATAACCCTAAAATAAACATAGGACAATTTACAATGACCAGTTAACCTACCTAGTATGTCTTTGGACCGTGGGAAGAAACTGGAGCACCTGGGGAAAGTCCACGTATTCCATAGGGAAGACGTACAGAAACTCCTTACAGAACTGTGCTAGAATTGAACTTGAATTCTGTAATGGCGTTGTGTTAGCTTGATGCTAAAGTTTAGTGACCTGAAGTGTTAACCCAGATTCTCTGTCCACAGTTGTCGTCCAGCCAAATGGCCTTGATTTGGTCCTATTTATTATCTGTAAATTAAGTAAAAGTGTTGAAAATTTTTGACACATCAAGTTTTCAGCATTTGAAGAAAGAGAAGCGTAATTCCATTTGGGTTGGCTATCCTTTGCACATCATAAATATTTAAATGCTGCCTTCTGAAAATAAATTCTGTTTGATATGGGAGACAGGATTGACATCCAGTGCACTGCATCAGAGTAATTATATATAGTCATCATCAAGGGCCCACCACCATCCATGCCATGCTCTCTTCTCACTATTGCCATTGAGAAGGAGGTGCAGGAGCCTTGGGTCCCACACCGCCAGGGTCAGGAAACATTATTACCCTTCAACCATCAGGCTCCTGAATCAGTGTGGATAACCTGACTCACCTCAACTCTAAACTGATTCCACTTCCTATGGGCTCACTTTCAAGGACTCTACAACTCATGTTCTCAGTATTATTTATTTACTTTACTTTTGTATTTTCACAGTTGTTTTCTTTAGCACATTGATTGTTTTACAGTCTTTGTATGCAGTTTTTCATTGTTCCTTTGTTCTTTGAATACCTGCAAGAAATGAATCTCAGGGTAGTATACTGTGACATGTCTACACTTTAATAATAAATTCGAACTTTGATTAGTGCTCTATGTTTTACTTCTTCTGTGTTACTCACTAATCAGTGACATTTAGCAGACAGAACCCTTAAATCTTGTGGTTCACATGATAGAAAAGATGAGAGGAAGGTGTCTCCTAAAAATAAAATCTGTGGTTGCAGAGTTAACTTTCTGGGTGGTAAACAAGTACATCAGATGTATGGAAGAATTAGGTTATGTTATGCTGATGTATACAATGCTTTACCCAGGATTACACATCAGTCAAACTTAAATCATGATCATGAAAAGAGACAATCTGATATTTTAATCTGCACTCAATACCGTGCTGTGCCCTTAACTGTGCTATATTTATTTTTAAATACTTCAGGTGTTTGACAAAGAAACTGCATTTCAGTTGCAAGGTACTTGCATGACTAATTCAAAGTTCAAAATAAATTTATTGTCAAAGTACATATATATCACCATATACAGGTACTACCTTGAGATTAATTTTCTTGCAGACATTCACAAGTAGAACAGAAAAATGCCACAGTATCAATTAGGTTCCTTGGAAATATTTGGGGACCAAAATTAGCTCTTGGTCATTATCTCTTTTTTTTGCTGTCTGTACAATTTGTTCTCTTTTTGTGCTTGGGTTTTTGATGCTTTCTTTGAACGGGTTCCATGGTGTTTCTTTATTCTCTGGCTGTCTGTTGGAACATGAATCTCAGGGATGTATATGGACTTTGAATCTTTGTCTTGTTGGATGGTCCATTGGGATTAGAGATGACTGTTTCATTGAGTTCTGAGATGAGTAATAAGCCCTTACAGAACCAAAGATTTTTCTGCAGATAGGATAGGAAATGCTTGATGGAACTGGTGGGTGGGTGCTTTGTGGGATGGTGCACTCAATTTGCAGCTTCGAAGTGTGCTGCTGATGCACCGACTTACTGAATAAACTTTCTCTACTTTAAATGGTAGTGGCCCAAAGATTCTAAGGAATCAGGAGAGACATTGCATTTCTTTATGAAGGGTTTGAGCTCAACCTTGATTGTTTTCTTCTGTCTGCCTGATAATCTCTTCCTATGACAGGGATTGAATAGAGCAACAGACACAAAATGCTGGAGGAACTCAGCAGGTCAGGAATAAAGAGTCAATGTTTCCAGCAGAGACCCTTCATCAGGACTGGAAAGGAAGGGGGAAGAAGCCAGAATGAGAGGGCAGGGAGTGCAAGTTAGCAGGGGAAAGTTGGTGGGGAGGGGTGATGAAGTGAGTAGCTGGGAAGTGTTAGGTGGACACGGTAAAGGTCTGAAAAAGGAGAAATCTGATAGGAGAAGACAGAGGGCCATGGGAGTAAGGCAAGATGGAGGGGCACCAGAAGAAGGTGAAGGACAGTTGGGGAGGGAGAAGGACCAAAACGGGAGCCAGAATGTGGGGGTTGAATAGAGTGTCTGACGTGCAATAGATGTGGCTTGTCCAACATAACAAACCGATATAACCAGGTCCTCAGTGCTCTGGATATTGGCCTGGGAGAAGACACTGACAATGGTTCGCTTATCCTTGCAAAATATTTGGAGGATTTTGCAAAGTCGATGTTTGTACGCTTCTTTCTCCAGTGCCTTGAGGTATCCCCGTAGGTAGTCCAGGTCTCAGAAGCATTTAGCAGGGCAGGAATCACCGCTGTAGGTGCACCATAAGTCATACTCTATACCTCAGGTCTTGAACTTCAGATACCACTTTCCTCAAATGAGCCAAAGGTTGTGCTGGTGCATTTGAAGTCAAAGTCTGCTTTCACTAAGAAGAAACTCTCACAATAAACAAATTGGTCCACTTTTTCCAGGGCCTGGCCATGAAACTTTACGGTCATAGGGCAAGTTGATGAGTCATTTTTCTTGTGGTTGGTGTAAGACTCATTCTGTCATGTGTTTCAGTGAATAAGTCAGTGTTAACTTGGCCTCTAAGCCCATGCAGACACACGCACATCCATACACTGTATCACTTACCCCATTCACCCATCCTCCCAGCTATGCTGGTTTGTCAGCTTCCAGCCCGAGCCTATTCCCAAAGCTTTGCTTTGCCATGCATCCAATCCTTAGCACCAGCCGTAAACGTATCCTCATTCCAAGCTGCAGGCTTCAGCTGCTCAGGTCTTTATGTTCCCTACTTCAGGCTTCAGCTACACACCTACCCATGGTCATGTATGTTAGTGTACTAATTAATGTTCTTCCTGCGCCCTCTGACAGATCGGGTAGCAACCCTGCTGTTTCTTTAGCATTTGTCTGCTTTACAAAGCCGAGTTGCTAGCTTGACGCTCAGCCCAGCGCAGATAGAAGGCATGCAAGGAGCTGGCTGGATTCAGACCTGGGACTACTCGCCCCGAAGTCCAGTGGATACCACTACACCACCAGCCCCAATTCAGAAATTCCATTCTCTTGGTTTCAATGGTGTTGAATTTTAGATGCAGATTACAAGGTACATACACTCAGTGGCCAGGAGATGTCTAATAGAATGGCTGCTGAGTGTGTTCCAATATAGATGACGGAGGACGAATACCTGCACTTTGATTTCTTATCCTTTGTGTGATTCTGCTAGCAGTTTTCCAATTTTGAAGGTGTGGGCAAACCATCACAGATGGAATTAATGGCCCAGGTTTTACAGTCAATGTCAAATCAACAATATTTCTTTCTGATATATACCTTTTACGATAATCTCAACAAGAACAGGGATAAACAACAGATTTTTCCATGACCCCCCCCACCCCGTAACATTATTTCGTGCAGCTGTAAAGATGACACAACGTGAGATAATTTATACTAAACCCACAAGATCAGCCAAAACCAGCAAGATAAGATGAGCAAGATTTTTTAAAAAAACACCCCCAGACTCTGCCTTAACTCTCTTGTGAGGCCTTTGGCACTTAAAAGCAGCAAAACATTTAATCTTCAAAGTATTGAATTGCTTTTGATGTATTGTTACTGTTGCATAGCAAAGGCAATCTGTTATTGAATTAGTCTTTATATGTTTTTTTTCTGATCCTTGCTCATTACCTGCATGTATTAAAAAAATGCTGACACATAGCTATGTGTTAGTTGTTAGCACTGGGTGCTCAGAAGAGCTATCATCAAAGGTTTATTTGAGAGAATTAGGTATTTGCTTGAAAAGGGGCAATATTAAATGAAATAATGTAGAAGAAGGAGGTTATGCTATGTAGTTTACATGGGAAAATGATTTTGAAACTCAGTTGGGTATATTTTGAAGGTGTGACATTCTGTATTAATATCAGAGACCTCAAACACACTAGGTGGAGGTGAAATGTCTCATCTTGATTGCACTTTTTAAAGAAGGAAATTGCACTATTGAAGGAATTTAAACATTATAACCTGTCCCAAAATGATTTGGTATTTTTTGAAGTATAATCATTGTAATGTAGTAATTGTGAAAACCATTTTGTCTAAAGCAAGTGCTCACATATGTCTATGAAATAGAAACCAGATATTATCAATGATGAAGTAGAGGAATATAGTACTGAATGATGGAAGGAACTCCTCTGCATTTCTTTGAATGGAGTTATTAGTTCTGTAACATCTTAATGGTTTTAGGAAGGGAAGGAATTCCATGGACTCAGTGATGAGACTGAAATAAGAAAGGCCCAGGCAAATTAAGAGTCAGTAGTTGCAGTGTTTTTTGACATTGAAAAAAGCCTATGATATGATGTGGAAGGAAGGATTGTTAATTAAACTGCACAAAATGGGGGTTGGTGGGAAAGTTTTTAATTGGATTAAAGATTTTTTGTTTGGTAGAAAAATTCAAGTTTGGATTGGATCAGAATTATCAAAACAGTACATAGTGGGAAATGGCACACCTCAAGGTAGTGTGATTAGCCCGTTACTTTTCATCATTATGATCAATGATGTCTTCACAAAGGTACCAGTGGATATAGGTAGGTCACTGTTTACAGATGATGGGGCCTTGTGGAAAAGAGGCAGGAACATGGAGCATATAATCAGGAAACTACCAGGAGCAATTGATGGAGTGGGGTTATATTGGGGATGTAGATTTTCAGTAGAAAAAACTCAAACTGCATATTTCACCAGGAAAAGAATTGAGGTAGGGAAGAAGTTAGGATATATGGGATTGAATTAGAAAGGGCTGGATCGTTTAAATGTCTGGGAGTTATATTTGATTCACGATTAACATGGGCAGACCATATCAGGAAAGTTGAGGAGAAATGTAAAAAAGTAATAAATGTGATGAGATGTTTGACTGGTAGGGAATGGAGAGCAGGTTGTTCAGCTTTGAAGAGAATGTATGTGGCTTTAGTGAGATCTGTATTGAACTATGGAAATATAGCATACGGATCAGCAGCTAGGTCTCTTATAAGGAAACTGGATGTGATTCAGGCTCAGGCTTTGGGAGTGTGCAGTGGGGCTTTTAAAACATCATCAGTATCAGCCGTACAGGTAGAAATGGAAGTAATGCCTTTGGAACTAAGAAGGATGCAACTGATGGCAAACTACTGGGCTAATTTGTTGGGGCACAATGATTCTCACCCTGCAAAAGGAGTGTCGCAGGAGTTCTGGGAAATTGGGAGGTTTCAGAGGGATAACTTTAGTTGGGTGGGAAATGATATTGTTAAAGAACGTGGAGTGTTTGATCTAAGGATAAGTCCTTCAGTAGTTTATCCGGTTGTAGCTCCTTGGAAGCTTGTATGGCCCGACATAGACTGGCATTTGTCAGAGGTAAAAAGGAAAGGAAAATATAAAATTGATTTGGTAAGTACATTTAACTGTCATGTGATGGAAAAGTATAGTGATTATACTCATATTTATATGGATGGTGCGAAGGAACCTGAAACAGGAGTGACAGTGTTTGGGGTGCTATACCAGCAAAAGAAATTGGAATCAGCAGAAGGACATCTAATAAGTTAGGGGTGAATACAGTGGAGATGCTGGCAGTGTTGGTTGCGTTGCAATGGGTGGAGACAGCTAGACAAGTCAAAGTGTTGATATGCTCAGATTCATCCTCAGTTCTAGCAAGTTTAAGGTCTTTTCACTCAAACAGTTGGCAAAATGTACTTTATGAAGTCCTTCAGTCAGTCACAAGAATTGCAAATCAGGGAGGTCAGGTAAAATTTCTATGGGTTCCAGCACATGTAGGGGTGAAGGGGAATGAGAGGGTGGATGAGTTGGCAAAGAGGGTATTAAAGAAAATGTAGAATTGCACATTAGTATCAGTAAAGCAGAAGTTAAGTGTGTAATCTGGGAAAAAATCAACCAAATGTGGCAAGAAAGATGGGAAAGGGAGGTATTTATATCAAATACAAAAAAGTGTTGCAGGTACCAGGGTAGGTAGTGGATGCAGAAGAGAGGAAACTGTGGACTAGGTTAAGGCTGGGGCACTGTGCATTAAACAAAACATTGAAAATGATAGGGAAACACCAGACAGGATTGTGTGAGGAATGTCAGGAAAAGGAGTCAGTAGAACATGTAGTTCTGAGTTGCAGGAAGTATGGGATGAAGAGAGAGATGATGAGAATTAATCTAAGGGAATTGGGGGTGCAAGAATTCACATTAAAAGGGTTGCTGGGCATGGGTGAGAGAGCACAGGTCAGGGTATTTTTAGCTTTCTTAAGGGGTACAGGGTTTTTTTTAATAGGATATATGGGGTGTCCGGGAGCGGTGGCACCTCTGGTGGGGGAACATGTCGCATCCTTTTCAGGGCAGTTTGTCCACCTTTGGTCCCCACCTGGCACTCAGCTCTCATCTGTGGCTCCCTGGAGCTGTTTGCATCCGACAGCAGCCACACCCTGGGCAACGACTTCAACAAGCCGGCTAAACCAGGTGAGGGTAGCCGACAGGTCTCAAACCCTCGGTGAGATAGGGAGTTGTCTATCCCAGCATGTGAAGACAGACTCCGGCGGATTGAGCGGACGAGACCAACGGAAGTTCCAACGATCAAGAAGGCAGTCTCTGCAAGCATCGTGGAATGCGTAGAGCACAAGACACAGAAGATGTTCTGGTCATCCACTGCACCTAGTCCCATCTTCAATCATCTCGACTCTTGTCTTGCCACTGGATCCAGATAGGAATTGGGAAGAGAGAGTGAGGCTGACGCTGCACAACTCTCCCTCACTTAAATCCAAATCAAGCACTAGTCTCGGCACCATAAAAGCCGGCTGGTGGCGCAGTGACATCAGCGCCGGACTCCAGGAGCAAAGGTTCCCGAGTTCAAATCCAGTCGAGCCGCTCCCAGGCATGCTTTCCATCCGTGCCGGGTTGAGTGTCGAGCTAGCAACTCGACCTCGTAAAAAGTACTAATGGTGTCAAGGTCCTCATCGATGATGATGACGAACCTTAAATAGGATATGATGGATAAGCAGGGATAGGGTACTAGGATGGCCAAAGATGGGAGGAAAAGTGTAGGGTAGGGTGTGTGTGTGTGTGTGTGATTGGATGAAGGGATTGAGAAAGTAAGTCTGTTGCACACTCCGGAGCAGAAAGTGGCGGTAATGCACCATTAAGCTGGGTGCCAACCGCCATAAAACAAAACGAAACCAGAGGACATGCGTTAAGGGTGAAGGGGGAAAAGTTTAAAGGGAACATTAGCGGGGGCTTCTTCACGGAGAGTGGTGGGAGTGTGGAATGAGCTGCCAGGCGAGGTGGTAAATGCGGGTTCTTTTTTAACATTTAAGAATAAATTGGACAGATACATGGATGGGAGGTGTATGGAGGGATATGGTCCATGTGCAGGTCAGTGGGACTAGGCAGAAAATGGTTCGGCAGGGCCAAAAGGCTTGTTTCTGTGCTGTAGTTTTTCTGTGGTTTCTATGGAGAAGGAGAAGAAGAACATCTTAGTGGGAGATAGGAGGGGGCCATGGTTTAATATTATCTGGAAAAATAACACCTCTAGAACCCTTGGGAGTGCACAAAAGTGTCAGTCGAGATTAAGGTTTTAACCCCTCAGAAAAGAAACTGTTCGAGAACTTTCTAAATCAAAACCAACTGTGGTGCCAATCAGCCTTTGGCATTGTGGGATGCATTTCTAACTACATGAAGAGGAAGAATTGTGTAGTTTTCTGGAGCTGAAAGGAAGAATTGACATATCTTCTGTGATGGTTATCTGTGAAATGAAGCGGGATTAGTTTTATTGTACTAAAGAGAGAATGGATTTTGGTTTTGAAAGAGAATTTAAAAACCACAGGGAAAAATTCTAAAACTTCCGTACTGCTTTGAGGAAGCAATTACCACAGATTACTAATTATGAAAGCCTGATATTCTATATCCTGAGCAAAGAGATAGAAGTGTGGTGTTGCATGAGAGCTGCCTGCGGCTCTGCCCCGAGCTAGCCCTATCCTAAACACAGAGGCGGTATCTATAATGGCATGCTATCAGTTCAAACAGAAGACTGTCAGGGCCCTGCTTGGGCTGAAGTTGATAATTAAAGGCACATACTTATCATTTTCAGAGGAGTAGCCCAAAGCTGTACTTTCTTTCATTCACCGGAAAAAGAAATAATAATTAATAGAAGTGCACTAGGCTGGGATTCGTCCATGTGAATTGTGTTTCATGTTTGTTACTTTTAAAATTAGCTTTATTTGTCACATGTACATTGAAATATACAGTGAAATAAGTTGTTTGCATTAAATCAAATCAGCAACGATAGTACTTGGAGCAACACTCAAGTCTCACTGTGCTTCTGGCGCTAACATAGCATGCCTACAACTCAATAAACATAACCGTATATGTTTGGAATATGGGAAGATAGCAGAGTACCCAGAGAAAACCCTCTGGAAGAACATACAAACTCCTTATAGACCAGAGGTAGGCAGCCTTAAGCACAAAAGATTTTCTAGCATGCGTTATTCGTTAATTTGAGGCAAAACATAACTGGATGTACTTAAATGGATAATTCCCATATTTCAAGTTTTTTAAATGGCATTTACCTGGCCCACCATCCGCTCATTAATACGCGATCCGGCCCACAGAGGCAAAAAGGTTGCCGACCCCTGTATAGATACTGGCAGGAATTGAGTCCCAATTACAGCTCCCATTGTAGTAGCATTACGCTAACTATTACATTACCGTGCTGCTCTCATTTAACATCATGCATATCATTCCGCCAAAGGTATCTCATGAAATGATTTGATCTTAAGTATACATTGATAATGGCCTAATATCTTACAATTTTCTCTTTTTTTTATTCCTTTAGTGGTGTTGGTGCAATGGAAATTGTTGCTATGGATATGAAAGTTAGTGGCATGTATATTGCAAGGCAACTGAGCTTCGCTGGAGTGACATTCAGAATAGAAGAAATACCTCTTGATGAAAATTTCAAACTTGTATACAACAAAGCAGCTGTGCTGGTAAGGAGTTAAACTTATTTCAGCAGTTTGCTGTTTTTTGATTATCTTAACTAAGTATTTCAGAATACATTTGTGCAATTATAAATGTCCATGTGTAGCTATAGTAATTCAAGTAATTTGTGATTACCAAAACAACAAAATATGGAATGCATCTTATGTGTAAACTAATAGAACAAAATCTACAAACGATTCAACCAAGGAGATGAAAATTCCATGTATATGAATGGAACAGTAAATCAGAATTTCTATGCTTGGTCGTTATGTGGAGAGCAACAAAATCCACAATCCTGCACTAACTAACTAAACAACATGATGAAAAATTACAACTCTACTTTATCGATTAACACCAGTGTCAGTCTTATTAGGGAATTGTACTTCACTTGTTCTCTCTGCAGGCACTGAATGACTTATCAGCATTTTTTTCAGTTAATGATTTAAGCTATTAACCGTGACATGTACAGCTTGCAACACTTACTCAGAAATGGAAAAAATTGACTGGGCAGAAATTAGGCTTCAATACTGAATTTGAAAGGCAGTTTGTTTGTGGGCGTAATAGGCTCGATTTTCCAAGGGTAGGAATTGTGATTGTCCTACGTATTCAAAAAACCATTCTATTTTCTATTTTTAAAGTTGTTAACTTGAAAAGGATGAGGTCATCTCCAGATGTTTTAGATTGCCTTTTGTGAGAGTATTCCTTTTTTGCAGTTTGTCTCATTGTGATTTACACTGCCATTTACTATCAACAACATCTAAAGATATTTAATAGCATTTTGTTTTTTTGAAATAAAGTCTCTTGACAGATTGCATAAAGTAAACTGGCAAATGGAATTTAACCTCATTTTTTTCTACTGCGCTGCACCAGTGCCTGTTGCCAGAGATATGCACTCAGTGGCCACTTTATTAGGTACCTCTTGTACGTAAAAGTGGTTACTGAGTGTATGTTTGTGGTCTTCTGCTGCTGTAGCCCACCCACTTCAAGGTTCGATGTGTTGTGCATTCAGAGATGCTCTTCTGCACACTACTGTGGTAATGCATGATTATTTTAGTTACTGTTAGCTTGATCCAGTCTGGTCATTCTCCTCTGAACTCTCATTAACAAGACATCAACAATCGTTCCATGGTCAAAGTCACTTAGATCACATTTCTTCCCCACTCTGATGTTTGGTCTGAACATCAACTGAACCTCTTGACCATGTTTGCAAGCTTTTATGCATTGAGTTGCTGCGGCACAATTGGCTCATTAAATATTTGCATTAGCGAGCAGGTGTACAGATGTTTATGTGTATTGTATGGTTTAATTGTTGCAAAAATGACAGAAAATACACATTCTGGATTGTGTTGTTAGCACAATTAATGCATTCTGGTAGAGTTTTACCACATATGGAAAATCACAACCAATTTTCCTCAGCTTCCTCTGCCAAGATTGCAGCTGATTACCAATATAACCAGTGGGAAATCCTAAACATTGCATTTACATGTGCAAATTTTCGAATTCCTCCACATCCAAAATTCCAAAGTTCTCCTAATTAGACATGTCTCATTTACGCCCAAGATTCTGAGGTGCTGGTTTGTCATTCTCAAATAGGTAAATTTAATGAGAAGCAGCCTGCTTTTGTAAAATTTTGATTAAAAAAGGGAAACAACAAATAAACAGTTCTTGTTTTATTGTGACTGAGAAATTTACTGTTGACGACATTTTTATTCCATTGTCCTGCTCAGTTGAGGAACTGACCATATCTTTCTTATAGGGACATTACAAGCTATTTATTATTGGTAGTTGCTCTATTTATGAGACTGTGCTTAATCACTGAGTGTCACACTCATTACACGCAAGAACTATACAAGATACTCAATAAAATTTCCACATTGCTGAAGCATACAGCTATAAATTATTTAAGGAATATCATGAGTAAGAAGTGCATTTTCTTTCTCAAGCTCCATGTTCTGGTAATTATGCAGAAATGTATTTGTTTATTTATTTATTGATATAGAGTATGGAATAGGTCCTTCTAGCCTTTCGAGTTGCACTGCCCAGCACAGCAACCCCCAATATAACCCTAGCCTTATCATTGGACAATGTAAAATGACCAATTAACCTATCAACCGGTACGGCTTTGGACTATGGAAGGAAACCGGAGCACCCGGAGGAAGCCCATGTGGTAACGGGGCGAGCATGCAAACTCCTTACAGACAGCGACGGGAATTGAACCCGGGTTGCTGGTACTGTAAAGTGTTGTGCTAACCACTACGCTACCAAACCGCCCCTCACTTGACTTGATATCAAGTTTTATTTATATGACAAATATGATGGAAAATGATATGTTACTGCTTCTGATGTAGAGTTTCTGAACTATATTAGTATTTTTGTGAGTAAATTTATATTTTTAGATTAATTCAGAGGGTTTTCTTTTCCAGTGGGCTGAAGCAATGAATGTATTTCAACATGCAGCAGAACTAATTGGCTTGGAGTCCAGAAAATCTCTGTGGGGGCAGTTTTGGTCTGCACATCAACGCTTCTTCAAGTATCTGTGTATTGCTGCTAAAGTTAGACGTTTAGTAGAAATAGGCAGGCATGAGCAGCAGAAAGGCAAGGTGAGAGGACATTCTTTTTCACGTTGTGATATTGTATAATGTTTAACGGAAATAGCATATTACTATTGATAGGGACATTCAAGATCAAGATTCAATATTGTTTAATGTCATTTCCTGCACAAAAGTGTAAAGGAGAATGAAAGAATTGTTACTCTGGATCTGATACAATACTAAAAAGCCACAAAAGATAAAGATGGCTATTGCCCAGTAGCGCTCACATCAACAGTAATGAAATGCTTTGAGAGGTTGGTTATGACTAGACTGAACTCCTGCCTCAGCAAGGACCTGGACCCTTTGCAATTTGCCTATCACCATAATAGGTCAACGGCAGATGCAATCTCAATAGCTCTTCGCACGGCTTTAGACCACCTGGACAACACAAACACCTATGTCAGGATGCTAACAACAGGAATTCTGCAGATGCTGGAAATTCAAGCAACACACATAAAAGTTGCTGGTGAACGCAGCAGGCCAGGCAGCATCTCTAGGAAGAGGTGCAGTTGACGTTTCAGGCCGAGACCCTTCGTCAGGACTCTGTACATCAACTATAGCTCAGCGTTTAATACGATTATTCCCACAATCTTGATTGAGAAGTTGCAGAACCTGGGCCTCTGTACCTACCTCTGCAATTGGATCCTTGACTTCCTAACAGAAAGACCACAATCTGTTCAGATTGGTGATAACATATCCTTCTCACTGCCAATCAACACTTGCGCACCTCAGGAGTGCATGCTTAACCCACTGCTCTACTCTCTATATACACATGACTGTGTGGCTAAGCATAGCTCAAGTGCCATCTATAAATTTGCTGGCGATACAACCATTGTCGGTAGAATCTCAGGTGGTGACGAGAGGGTGTACAGGAGTGAGATATGCCAACTAGTGGAGTGGTGCCGCAGCAACAACCTGGCACTCAATGTCAATAAGACGAAAGAGCTGATTGGTAAGAGGAAGGAACACATACCAGTCCTCATAGAGGGATCAGAAGTGGAGAGTGTGCGCAGTTTCAAGTTCCTGGGTGTCAAGATCTCTGAGGATCTAACCTGGTCCCAACATATCGATGTAGTTATAAAGAAGGTAAGACAGCAGCTATACTTCATTAGGAGTTTGAAGAGATTTGACATGTCAACAAATGCACTCAAAAACTTCTATAGTTGTACCGTGGAGAGCATTCTGACAGGCTGCATCACTGTCTGGTATGGGGGATGGGGGGACTATTGCACAGGACCGAAAACAGCTGCAGAGGGTTGTAAGTCTAGTTGGCTCCATCTTGGATACTAGACTACAAGGTACCCAGGACATCTTCAGGGAGTGCTGTCTCAGAAAGGCAGCGTCCATTATTAAGTACCTCCAGCACTCAGGGCATGCCCTTTTCTCACGTTAGGAGGTACAGAAGCCTGAAGGCACACACTCAGCGATTCAGAAACAGCTTCTTTCCCTGTGCCATTCAGTTCCTAAATGGACATTGAACCCTTGGACACTACCTCACTTTTGTTAATACATATTATTTCTGTTTTTTGCATGATTTTTAATCTATTCAATATATGTACTCTGTAATTGATTTACTTATTATTATTATACCTTGTGTTTTTTCTTCAATATTATGTATTGCATTGAACTGCTGCTGCTAAGTTAACAAATTTCACGTCACATGCCGGTGATAATAAACCTGATTCTGACCTTGATTTATGATTCTAAAAAAAGATATAAATACATAAAATAGCTGATATAAATTGATTGTATGTCAATAAAGTGACACTCAGCGCAAGAGAGACTGTATATAAGTTGACTGCCAGGAAATAATAAAGTAGTGGTGGTTGGGATTGTGGAGGGGTGGGTTAGTCGGTGGAGATGTTGATCAGCCTTGGTGCTTGGGGAAAGTAACTGTTTTTGAGTCTAGTGGTCCTGGTATGGATGCTGCATATTTGACATATGTTTCTGAATATGGTTTGGATCCTTTAAGTTGATGTAAGTCTCCATAATGTTTTACATAGCCTTTTTTTTTGTACAGAGCCTTTTGTGAATAGGCAGAAGAGAATCAAAATATATGATCAATATATATAGTTCTGCTGTAAGAATTGCCTTGAAATCAAATCACTTCAAATGAATTTAATTGTACACACAAGAGACTGCAGATACTGTTCAAAGTAAATTTATTATCAAAAAATATATACTTTTGATAATTAATTTTATATATCCCCGTATACAACCCTGAGATTCATTTTCTTGAGGACTTACTCAATAAATCCAATAACCACAATGGTATAATGAAAGATCGCACCAACAGGGCAGACATCCAGTGCGCAAAAGACACAAACTGTTAACTACTAAAGAAGAAAGAAATAATAATGATTTTTTTTTAATTCAATAAATGTCGAGAACATGAGTCCTTGAAAGTGAGTCTATAGGTTGTGGAAAAGTTCAGTGACGGAGCAGGTGAATTTGAATGAAGTTATCCCCTCTGGTTCAAGAGCCTGATTGTTGAGGGGTAGTAACTGTTCCTGAACCCAGTGGTGTGTGTCCTTCTTCCTGGTGTGTTAATTCTTGCTGGAATCTGGAGCAAAAAAAAAAAATGTGCTTAATTAACTTAGCAGATCAGGCAGCATCCATGGAGTCAAAGTAGTAGTGGACATTTCAGCTCCTACAGCAAGATCTCAAATCTGAAATATCGACTATCCAAATGAATTCAGTTCTTGCTCATCAGATAGTTAATAGGTACTTATTGATATATACCTGTTAATTGTATAGGCAATACTGGAACAAATATAGTTTTATAATTGATGGGGAATCAAGTAAATATATAGATTAATATGTTTTTCATGGAAAAATGGTCATGTAACTTCCATTGGCCATATTTTGTAAACAGTTTTAAGCACTATTTTTCCACATTTTGCTATTTTTCATATGGAAGCATTTACTGGATGTTAAATTTTTCAAGTAGACAAATTCCTGCTCCATGAGCATTGTAGATACTAGAAACATTATTTCTGTGAACATAAGTACCATTCACTCTTTCCTGCCCATTCTTGTATTTAATTAGGTCACAGCTGTTCTGTACTTATCAGTTTTGCTGCCCCTAAATTTATATTATTTTCATATCCTCAGCTCACAAAAATAGATGAATCTCAGTCTGGAGAGTTCAAATAAACCTGTATCCACAGCCTTCTTAAGAACAGAATCCAGTCATGTGCTTCCCTGCAATCTTTTCCATCGAAACAATACGCATGAGGAAAAACAAGTTAAATAGCTGGTCATAAACATGAGATGCTGTAGTTGCTGGAAATCTTGACCCATTAAGTAATTGGTCCACTTGCCAGGGTGCTGAATGTAGGAAGTCACCATTTCTTCATCTTAATTGTACTTTACTGTCTGATTCTTACAGTGCATTGTTATAGGACTGCAGTCCACGGGTGAAGCTCGGACACGAGAAGTACTTGATGAGAATGATGGCCATCTTAACCAATTTGTATCTGCTGCAGAGTAAGTTAAAGATGCCAGGCTGCTTCACTTAAGTAGTATATGTAACTTTGTGGTTGCATATTTGATATAATTTGAACAAGGTTAAAACGATAAAATAGTGCTGTGCTTTTATTTTAAAAATACAAATAGATAAAAACAATTTTAAAGCCAAAATTTAGCTGTAGAATATTACACCTGCTTATTGAAAGAGCATCCTCGTCAATGAAGGGACCTGTGTGAACTTCAGGGTTTTTAAAAAATTGATGAAGGTGGAAACAGCAGGTTCACTTCTGTTAGGTCTCACCCGTACAAGTAACAACCTTGCCTCAGGTCCTCAGTTATATGTACAGATCAGGAATCTGACATTCACTGTTCTTCCCACCATCCCATCAACCCTCGCCATCACAACATCCCCAGCTATAGACTGACTACAAGCATTAGTGTAATTTTTTCCCCAGAGGCCCAGTTGAATCACGATTCATTAGTGAGGGCAAATAAAAATAAGGTAGGGACAAGTGGAGCAGCCATTATTGGAGTGGACCAGTGTTTGTGAGGAGGCTTTAGCTAAACAGGCTTGGGCAAGATAAGTGTCTTCATTCTTCATCTGTTAGTGCAGTGAGACTGGTTCAGGGAGCTCTGTTGTGTTCTTTGTATGACTTGGGAATTCTGGGAGACCTCCAGTCTCCAAGATAACCACACCTGCACCAGGTGCACTGAGCTGCAGCCCTCAGAGAGCGTGTTAAGGAACTGTAGCTGCAGCTTGACCTCCAGGAAACAGAGGAGGTAATAGATAGTAGCTACAGAGAGGTAGTCACCCCTAACTTGCAGGAGGCAGATACTTGGGTGAATGTCAGGAATGAGAAGAGAAATGGGCAACCAGTGCAGTGTACCTCTGTAGTCATTCCCCTCAATAATACAAACCCCATTTCCAGAAAAGTTGGGTTATTTTCCCAAAATGCAATAAAAACAAAAATCTATGATATGTTAATTCACGTGAACCTTTATTTAACTGACAAAAATACAAAGAAAAGATTTTCAATAGTTTTACTGACCAACTTAATTGTATTTTGTAAATATACACAAATTTAGAATTTGATGGCTGCACACACTCAACAAAAGTTGGGACAGAGTTAAAATAAGATTGAAAAGTGCACAGAATATTCAAGTAACACCGGTTTGGAAGACTCCACATTAGGCAGGCTAATTGGTAGCAGGTGAGGTATCATGACTGGGTATAAAAGTAGCATCCATCAAAGGCTCAGTCTTTGCAAGCAAGGATGGGTCGTGGCTCACCCCTTTGTGCCAAAATTCGTGAGAGAATCGTTAGTTCAAAAAGAACATTTCTCAGCACAAGATTGCAGAGAATTTAGGTCTTTCAACATCTACAGTACATAATATTGTGAAAAGATTCAGAGAATTTAGAGACATCTCAGCGTGTAAAGGACAAGGTTGGAAACCATTGTTGAATGCGCGTGATCTTCGAGCCCTCAGGCAGCACTGCCTAGCTCATCTCAAATGGACCGAAAGGCTGTGGAACCATGTGCTGTGGTCAGATGAGTCCACAATTCAACTAGTTTTCGGAAAAAACAGGCGTCGAGTTCTCCGTGCCAAAGATGAAAACGACCATCCAGATTGTTATCAACGAAAGGTGCAAAAGTCAGCATCTGTGATGGTATGGGGGTGCATCAGTGCCCACGGCATGGGTGAGTTGCATGTACGTGAAGGTACCATTGACTCTGAGGCGTATATTAGGATTTTAGAAAGACATATGTTGCCATCAAGGCGACGTCTCTTCCCGGGACATCCATGCTTATTTCAGCAGGACAATGCCAGACCACATTCTGCACGGGCTACAACAGCGTGGCTTTGTAGACACAGAGTGCGTGTGCTTGACTGGCCTGCTGCCAGTCCAGATCTACCTCCTATTGAAAATGTATGGCGCATCATGAAGAGGAGAATCAGACAACGGATACCACGGACTGTTGAGCAGCTGAAGTCTTGTATCAAGCAAGAATGGACAAAATTTCCAATTGCAAATCTACTACAATTAGTATCCTCAGTTCCAAAACGATTAAAAAGTGTTATTAAAAGGAAAGGTGATGTAACACAATGATAAACATGCCTGTGTCCCAACTTTTGTTGAGTGTGTTGCAGCCATCAAATTCTAAATTTGTGTATGTTTACAAAATACAATTAAGTTGGTCAGTAAAACTATTGAAAATCTTTACTTTGTACTTTGTCGGTTAAATAAAGGTTCACGTGAATCAACATATCACAGATTTTTGTTTTTATTGCATTTTGGAAAATATCCCAACTTTTCTGGAAATGGGGTTTGTAAGTATATCGCTTTGGATACTGTTGTTTTTTGGGGTGGGGGGTGACCTACCAGGGAAGCTTCAGCAAGCAGGTCTCTGGCATTGTGGCTCAAAGGGGAAGGGAAGAGAGAAAACGACTGCAGTACTGACTTAGGGAGTTAGGTAGAAAGCTAGGTAACCTAGCTAATAATATCAAAGAGAATATCAAAAGTTTTATCAGATAACATACTGTGCAACAGTCTTAGGCACCCTAGATTTTTATATGGTTTCAAATGATATGACCTTCACAGAGCACTGATCTTAACATCATTGAGGCTGTCTTAAGATATAAAGGAGAGACAGAAGCAAGCAAGACAGCCAAAGTCTGCAGAAGAACTGTGGCTAGTTCTCCAAGATGCTTGGAACAATGTACCAGCCTACTTTCTTATAAAACTGCATGTCAATGTACCTAAGAGAATCGATGTAATTTTAAAAGCAAAGGGTGGTGACACCAAATACTGTTTTTTTTATACTGTTTACTGCTCTTTATAGTATATTTTTGATGCTAAAAAAATTTGATTTTATTATTTTTTATTATTATTTTATTATTTTTGAAAGCATCTTTCGTTTACAGTTCTCTTTTTTTAACATGTGCCTAAGGCTATTGCACAGTACTGTATATAAAGAGTAGATAAGAGGAAAGGGTAGATATTGGACCGCTGGAAAATGACACTGGAGAGATAGAAATGGGGACAAGGAAATGGCGAATGAACAAAATAAGTATATTGCATCCATCTTCACAGTGCAAGGCACTAGCAGTATGCCGAAAGTTCGAGAGTATCAAGGGGCAGAAGTGAATGCAATCGCTATTGCTATGGAGAAGGTGCTTGAGAAGCTGAGAAGATTATTTGGGCATTAATAATGATCTTTAAAGAATCATTAGATGCTGTCATAGTTCTGGAAGACTGGAAAATTGCAAATGTCACTCCACTGTTCAAGAAGGGAGGGAGGCAGAAAAAGCAAACTATAGGCCAGTTAGCCTGACCTCAGTGGTTGGGAGGATATTGGAGTGAATTGTTAAGGATGAGGTTTCAGGGTACTTGGAGACATATGATAAAATAAGCCAAAGTCGGCATGGTTTCCTTAAGGGAAAATATTACCTGTCAAATTTGTTGGAATTCTTTGAGGAAATAACAAGCAGGATAGACAAAGGAGAATTAGTAGATGTTGGGTACTTAGATTTTTAGAAGGCCTTTGACAAGGAGCTGCACATGAGGCCTCTTAATATAAGAGCCCATGGTATTATAGGAAAAATACTAGCATGGATAGAGGATTGGCAGGACGCGAAGAGTGGGAATTAAAGGGAGACTTTTCTGGTTGGTTGCTGATGCCTAGTGGTATTCTGCAGGGGCCACTGTTGAGACCGCTTCTTTTTATGTTATTTGTCATTGATTTGGATGATGGAATTGATGGCTTTGTGGCCAAGTTTATGAAAATAGCTGGAGGGGCTGGTAGTGATGAGGAAGCAGGGAGCCAACAGAAGGACTTTAGACAGATTATGAGAATGAGCAAAGAAGTGGCAGATGGAATATGGTGTCAGAAAGTGTATGGTCATGTATTTTGGTAGAAGTAACAAAAGCATAGACTTTTTTAAAGGGGCAAAAAAATTCAAAAATCTGAGGTACAGAGGGACTTAGGAGCCCTCTTGCAGGATTTCTTAAAGGTTAACTTGCAGGTTGAGTTGGTGGTAAGAAAGGCAAATGCAATGTTAGCATTCACTTCAAGAGGACTAGAATATACAAACAATTCAGTTCAAGTTTAATTGTCACTTAATCATACATGAATACTCATGAATGCAGCCAAATGAGACAATGTGACTATGGGGTCAAGGTGCAAAGACACATTACCGTCTGTGTGTGTGTCTCTCTAGCTCTCTCTCTCTCTCTCTCTCTCTCACACACACACACACACACACACACACACACACACACACACACACACACACACACAAGATCACAATCATGTAATGAGTCCCAACGCCCACCTCTCCCCCGCGATGCCGTAGCTTAACGCATACAAGTCAATAAACCCATAAAGAATATCAGTAAGAATACAGCGACAGTGAATATGTGTATGTGATCGACTGGCCGCCAACACCTGCTCGTCAAGACCATGGCTTTAAGGCCCAGTCCTCACTTGTACAAGCACATATAGAATATCATGTCCTGTAAAATAAAAAAATAAGTAATCGGAGACTTGAACTTGTGTATCATCTTAACCCAGCGATCTAATACTTAATGGGCATTGTGAAACCTTTGTGATCTGTGTTACAGTATGCTTACATAAAATGAAAAGACAATTTTGCCAAAAGTTTTTAAAGAAATTGTTTTCTTTACACCATCGTTTAATCATATTTATATCCATGGAAAATGAAGAATTGTTAATTCTTCTCCTGTTGTATTTTCTTTTTATTGCACAGAATTTGCTTAATGTTGATTTAAGATAAAATGTTTAGTTTAGCTACAGTGAAACTCCAGTGGAACTTGCAGTTATATATACTAACATGTAACTAACACTGATCTTTGCAATAATATTTATATAAATAGATCTGAATGTTTAAGCTAACATGATTAGAAATAACTGTGACCCTTGAGTACTTTTAAAGTTCTTAAGAGTTTCCTCAGAATTCTTAGAATCAATTGTCCTATATTTACTAAGTGATGTGATACACAGACCAAGAAAGTCTGAGGTTTGATTTTTTCTTCAGAATGAGTTTCCTAATATTACACAGATCAGCGATGTGAACAGTTATCAGCTTCAAAGCTCTGGAGTAGGCTTGAACATTTTGTCATTTGGCCATTTCTGCTCATCATCCAATGATGCCCCTGCTTAACAGAGTACGTGAGCAAATATGGAGCAAGAACAAAATCAGTCAGTTATGCAGCTACTTCACAGACAGCCTTTCAAAGTCACTCACTAGCTGAATCAGGAAATCTGTGACAAATGCCAGTTTCCAGAAAATTACATTGTTGTAAAGATGAAAGGGGGGTGGAATTAAAAAAACTATTTTGAATCCTCATATACTGGAAGTTAAGATGGACAAAAATCTGTTTGCAAGGTTTTTATGGATCTTCCACTTGAAGACATGAGGTTGTTAAAAAAATACATGCTGAGCTCAGAGACCTGAATTTCAAGTTACACTTAGATGGTTGAATGGGTGTCAAACCAAAACTAAAAGATGGGTTTTGCCACTATTGTTCCGTTTGTGCCAGGCAATAACCATATCATACAGAGTCTAGCTACTTACCCTTTACATCCAGTGGTGTTTGCTTTCAATGTTCCTCATTGTTAACATTGAGGGAGTCGCCTGAAACTTAAATGAAACAGCCACATAAGTTCTGATGCTCAAGACATAGATCAGAAGATGGATGTCTCTCAGCAGGCAGCTAACTTTGTACCCCCAGAGACTTTCCATCTTCCTCAAACCATAAATCTGGGCTTTAATAGAACACTTTTCACAAGATTCACAAGGCTCTTGCTCCGAATGGTCTTGAGTTAAGAGGAGAGACTGGATCGGTTGTTTTTCCTGGAATGATGGAGGCTGAGTGAGTTTTATAAAACTGAGTGCCACAGATAGTGTAAGTGGTTGGTCTTCGCAGGGTAGAGAAGTTTAAACCTAGAGTTCATAGGTTTTAGGTGAGATGGGAAAATTCAAAAAGGACCTGAGGGGCAGGTTTTTCACACAGGAGATGGTGCCTGTTGGAACAAGCTACCAAAGGAAATTGAGATGGGTGCTGTTGCAACATTTACAAATCATTTAGATAAGTGCATGGATAGAAAATATTTAGAGGGCTATGAGCCAAACATTGACAAATAGTACCAGCTGAATTAAATAGTCATAGATGAGTTGGGCTGAAAGGCGTGTTTCCATACTGTGTAACTCTGACTCGTCTAGATAAGTGAGGTTCCAAATATCACAGAGGCTAAATGCCGCCTCAGGCAAAGTAGCTCAATTGTCAGCAACCATTCTAAGTGTTTACTCCCTACACCGCCATAGCACCAGGACTACGGTATGTATCATCCATAAAAGCAGCACCGTGCAGACCTGCAGTCTCCATTACTAGTAAGGTCACTGAATGGAGTGAACAGATGCATCACCAAGGGCAAGAATTCCAACAAATGATGTAGCAATCTGACTCAGGATGATGTTGCTGCTCCTTCATTGTAATTGGGTGTAAATGTAGAACTTGCCACCCAGAGGTACTGGGAGTAGCTTTTCAGAAGGGCCAAAGTAATTCTGTAAGGGCAGTTATTGACAATAACTGCTGAATATGCCAATGACACCCACATAATATAAAAGTGAATAACTGTATCAATGATGTGTCACTGCACATAAGTTATAGAGCATAGTTATAACAATGACGTGCCAGAAATTAACCTCTGAACCAAATCAGATTCACATCTATTCATTTATCATACACAGTGAAATGGTCTATTTGTGTTAAAAGCCAATGTAACCCAAAGACGTTCTGGGGACAGCCCACAAGTGTTCACAGAACAACACGAGCAATAGCACAGCTGCCAAATAGACAGCTGTGTTATAGAAGATTCTGAGTTTGAGTCGCATAGAAGATGAATACACGTCATCCCAGATGTAGGAACAATAATGCTTTGAATTGGACACATGGATATATTATGTTTACAACTCAGCTAAAGGAAACTTGTTCTGTTAGCTAGTCGTCTATGTTCAAAGCTCAAATAAATTTATTGTCAAAGTACATATGTCACCATATACTACCCTGAGATTCATTTTCCTGCAGGCATACTTAGCAAATCCATTGAATAGTAACTGTAAACAGGGTCAATGAAAGATCAAGTAGACCATAGAAGACAATAAACTGTACAAATTAAAATATAAATAAATAGCAATAACTAACTTATGTGTGAAATAATAAGATAGAGATAATTTGTTGTGAGAACATCTCAATAGATGAGTGTAGTTATCCTCTTTTGTTCAAGAGCCTGCTGGTTGAGGGGTAGTAACTATTCTTGAACCTATGAACGTAGAATATAGAAATTTACAGCACATTACAGGCCCTTCAGCCCACAATGCTGTGTCGACTATGTACCTACTCTAGAGACTACCTAGAACTTCCCTAGCGCATAGCCCCCTATTTTTCTAAGCTCCATGTACCTATCTAAGAGGGGCTTAAAAGACCTAATTGTATCCCCTGCCAACAGTGCATTCCATGCACCCACCACTCTCTGTGTGGAAAAACTTGCCCCTGACATCTCCTCGGTACCTGTTTCCAAGCACCTTAAAACTATGCCCCCTCATGTTAGCCATTTCGGCACTGGGGAAAAAGGCCTTCCGGCTATCCACATGATCAATGCCCCTCATCATCTTATACACCTCTATCAGGTCACCTATCATCCTCCATCGCTCCAAGGAGAAAAGGCCAAGTACACTCAACCTATTCTCATAAGGTACGCCCTCCAATCCAGGCAACATCCTTGTAAACCTCCTCTGCAATGGTGAGAGTCCTGAGGCACTTGTACATTCTACATGATTGCAGCAGCGAGAAAAGAGCATGGCCTGGGTGGTGAGGACCTTTGATGATGGATGCTGCTTTCCTATGACAACGTTTCATGTAGATGTGCTTAGTGGGTGGGAGGGCTTTACCTGTGATGTACTGGTAAAGCCACTAACTTTTGCAGGATTTTCTGTTCAAAGGCATTGGTGCCCATACCAGGCCATAATGTAGCCAGTCAATACATTCTCCACTTTGTATGTGCTTTTGCACTGGTATACAGTATAAATTTAATAAATCAAATTTCAATGTGAAATTTGCCAGGATTAACTTTTGCATTCTACTTGCAGAGGCGTCTTTAAGTCACTAATTCAGAAGCACTTTCCTTCAACAAAGCGAAAGAAAGAAAAGGGAGCTGGAATAAAAAGGAAACGTAAGATATTATTACAGATAAAGATGACTTCTAATATGCAAAAACACATTATGAAATTTATGCTGTGCTTATTAGCATGCTTCAGAGCTTACTTTACAGTGACATAGTAAGTTTAACCTCTTGAGTTATTGATGCTGATGAGAGTGAAAGCAGTCTGATTTCCACCAGTTTGGGACAGATGGAAGTGGAGTACTGTCTTTCTTCTGGCCTTTTTTATTCCTGTAGGGGAAGGTGTAGCTGGATCTTCAGCTTGCTTTTCAGCTCAAGGACTATGTTATCAGAAATGTGATGCTTCCCAGAATAGTCTGCATTTTGCTACCTTGTAATATTTCAGAACTTTCACCACCAGAAAACCCTCTGGAACACTAAATGTTCAGTAATGACATCATTAACATCCATTATTAACAAAGTGGAAATAGGGATCTTGGATTCAATATTTTCTCAAGCAGCGTTAACATCATTTTGTGCAAAGAAATTATCTTTAACAATTCTCCTGGATTTTTTTTGAGGTTGTAACTGGCAGATTAGAAATTTTTTAAAAATTATTATTGAATTGAATTTAAATTCTGATGTCATAGTAGCATTCAACACTCACTTTTGAATGTCTATGCAGGCCTGTGAATGTACGGAATCTTAGCTACACACAATCCTGGGGGATGGGGGGTGGGATTGGTTCGGGTACCCTGTTTATCTCCAAAGTACAAGACCAGTCTTGTACTACATTGAAGAAATAAAATATGGAGCAATGTATTTGCTTCTGTATCAGAAATAAAATTAGGAAAAACTCAATTCGGAGCATATCCATGAAGAAAGAAAGGGGTTTAACATTGCAGAATGGAGATTTTCTGCATTTTCTGTTATTAAATTACTATCCTTTGAAAATTCAGTGAATTGAGTCAGTTGGAAACTCCCTTCATGATAAATCACAGCGTATGCTTCCTCCTCCTCTCTGCCCTCTCTGCCCCATCTCTCCCTCTCCACTCTCTCCGCTCTCTCCCTCTCCACCCTCCCCACTCCCTCCCTCCCTCCACCCTCCCTCACTCCACCCTCCATTCTCTCTGCCTCCCTCCACCCTCTCTCCCTCTCCCCCTCCCCTCTGCTCCCTCTCTCTCCCCCCTCCCTCCTCCCAAACTCCTGGTCATAGCTCAGCCCTTTCCTCTGATCTTCTCTGTACTCCAGCCTCACTGCAATAAATTTACATTCTCTTCTAGCTACACCTCCTACACCATGCTGACCTGAAAGTGGAAGGGCTGATATCACATGAACAACTTCTGAATATAGTTTCAGTATGATTATAAATAATCATATGATTATTTGTAACAGTACCATTATCACTGTTGGATATACATACAAGTTACCAAAGCAATATCTGCTCAAAATGCTCAGGACAGGCTACAAATTTATGGCCTAACTTATTGAAAAGAGAAGGTCATTACTTAAAGGAGAAAACCTTTATGGATAATTCTCTAATGTACTGCAAAATTTCAGTTCAGAAAAATGTGTTCAAGCAAAGTCCAAATACAGTAATCACATTATACCGTTAATAGTTTTTCTAGTAAAATTTGAATATTATATTATTTGTTGCTGATTTTTTTGTACTCTTAAAGATAACTGAGTAGCTCTTTTGCCAAATTGAAGTAGCCAACTCAACCACATCGCTGTTAAATTTAGTAAACTGGCCATTCAAGTTCCTTTTGCATTAAAGTTGCCAAGTGGTTAAGGCATTCATCTAGTGATCTGAAGGTCGCTAGTTCAAGCCTCAGCTGTGGCAGCGTGTTTGTGTCCTTCAGCAAGATACTTAACCACACATTGCTCTAGGGTCTGTGGGAGGAGTGGAGCCCCACACAGACTTCCAATCTGTGCCTTGTAAGGCATGAAAATGCCCAACGCAGGCCTCTCAAGGTCTGAGTCGAGATTCCCTCCCCTGCATTAAAGTAACGTAAAAATTTCTGTGCGATATCCTTTATAAATAGAGAATTTCAAATAAGCTTATGTTTTTTGTATATTCCTCTCTTTTCTAGTTTTGTAGACTTTACACTTTCACACTCTGTCTTATTTTGTATTTGGTGCAATGTCTCCTTTAAGCTGGAAATATTACAAATCTTAGAAATATTACAAACTCGAGAAAATTTACAGATGCTGGAAATCCAAAGCAACACACACAAAATGCTGAACGAACTCAGCAGGCAGGCAGTATTTGTGGAAAAGAGTAAACAGTCACCATTTCAGGCCGAGATCCTTCACCAGTCCTGAAGAAGGGTCTCAGCCAAAAATGTTGACTGTTTACTTTTTTTCATAGTCTGTTTACTCTTTCTTTCATAGAATGCTGAGTTGCTGCGGCATTTTGTGTATGTTGCTTTGGATTTCCAGCACCCGTAGATTTTCTCATGTGAGTTTTTGAGTTCATTGCAGAATGGAAAGGATAATGAATAGATCAATAATGGAGTTCTAGTAGTGTTTTTAGTTAAATGCTCTTCTGTTTCTGTTAAGTAAGAATTTTGCACTGCATTGTCGATAAACTATAACCTTAAATATTTTCCCACAGGAAAGCAACGAGGCCGGCCCTCGAAACAAGTTAGAAGTGTTCAGGATTGTGTCTACTTGTCAAAAAGTAGCGACGACAGCAGCTGTGATTCTGACCTTGAGACTGACAGTGATTTAAACTCATCACCTGCATCTGCCATAGAGATATCTGAAGAGAATGATGTCATTCCTATGGATCCTCCCTTAAATGGTTTTCTGTCTACGGAAAAAGGTACCACCTACTGTGATCATTTTAAAGGAATGAATCATAGAAATATTTAGTCGAGTATGGTCCACATCCTTGATTTTGAGCTTATGTTCTGTGCAATGCCAGGAGATTAAGGGCAGGTGGTTATCTGCTGGAGCAGAAGGGAATACCTTGCCAAGCTAATACTTTAATCAGCCAAGCAGCAGTGGAAGTTCATCACGCCTATTTCAGTTGAGATATAATGTGCAGCATGACAAGTATAAAGTGAAAGAGAATATGAAGTTACTGAACATTAAAAATAATCACCGAGCACTCTGAATTCATTTACTTTAAAGGAGTAGCAGTCTTAAAAAGATTGGTTTGATTTAATTGTATGTTTCAGGCAGGCAAGTAATCAACAGAATTTTGCTTGAAAACCAGAAAACCTCTTTCAAATGAAAACAGTTGCATTTCTAGAAAGTTTGGGGGAGTGGGGGGAAGATAATCATTGGAGTCCAGTGTAAGTGCTGGGATTATCCTTCCATTGCCTCCAGCACTAACTCCTTACCAAAATCTGCAAGATCATAAGATATCCTGATTTACGTTTGTCATAACCCATTTTCAGCACTGTTTATCCCAAGAGGACACATCAAACATGAAACAATACATACAGTACAAACCTTTTGGCCCACAATGTTGTGCCAGTTCTTTAACCTACTTTTGATATCAGTCTACACTTTCCCTCCCACATAGCTCTCCATTTTTCTGTCATCCATGTGCCTATCTAAGAACTTTCAAAATGTCCCCAATATATCTGCTTTTACCACCACCTCTAGAAGCTCATTCCATGCACCTCTTCTTTTTTTAAACAAAAATACATATTTTTGCGACCTCCCCTATACTTCCCTTCAAACACCTTAAGGTTATGCCCCCTTCTTCCCTGGGAAAAAATCTCTGTCCACTCTATCTATGTCTCTTATCATCTTGTAAACCTCTGTCAAGCCACGTCTAATCCTCCTCCTCTCCAAACAGGAAAGTTCTGTGTGGTAGTTTGATATAACCAGCACCTCATGGGAAAGAATAGAAATAACTCTTGTTAAAGGAGTTGTCGCTTTCTAAGTTGGTCGCTATTTGGGGGGGGGTTACATCATAAACCAGATTTGGACCCTTTTGATGCCATCTCAGCTTTTTATTGGATCAGTATACAGTGTTGAGCCACCGATGTACCACCAAGCTGGTGACAGAGAAATACCTAGCTTGGAAATTCCTGCCACAAGTCACATTCACACATTCATTGGGGTAGAAGTTGCCTTCATTTCTCTGAAGCACCACTAAAACCAACACTGGTCTGACACTATGCTTACTCCAAACTAGTGCTTGATTTGCACAGAAGTACACTAAACAAATTGCATTTTTATTGATCTTAAAGAGAATGATCAAAATTCAGAAAATAGCTACAGAAATATTGTAGACTCAAGTGTTGTCTTTGATAGCTCAGTGTTAGTAGATATCACTGCATACCTTTTATTGTTAGTTATTTGTCTCCAACTCCAGCATCAGTTTTTAACAAAATAAATTCTGATAATTTCTTATCCATTTTTCATCTAAAGGTTAGCTTTAACTGTCATACATTGAACCATGTAGATTTCACATTGTTTTGTACTAGCAGCCACCTCAGTTAAAGGATGTGCAGGGGACAACCTACAAGTGTCACCATGCTTCCAGTGCCACAATTTAATAGTATCCTCACAATTTAATAACCATAATCTGTACATCTTTGGAATGTTGGAAGAAGCCAGAGCACCCAGAGGAAACCCACACTTCTTGGGAACCACTTAAACTCCAATCAGTGATCGCTGGTGCTGTAAAGCGATTGTGGTAACTGCAAGCTACCGTCCCATCCTTATTAATAGAATGCAATTTCCTGAATGCTGCTATTTGAGCAAGATTAACATAATTTTTTTTAAATTACTAGTGATCATGCACAGCCTTGATTGATGAATTATGTTTCATTAGCAGCAACACTAGAATTTGTAGAAAAAATGAAAGGAGATCTGCTGGCAAAGGTGGAAATACTAGGAAAAGAACTACCTCTAAATACACTGGATGAACTGATTGACTTGTTTGGTGGACCTGAGCATGTGGCTGAGGTAATTTTGCAATACTTTTCATGTCTCAATTTACTTTCATTTTCTTTCCTGCTGCCACTGTGCATAAAGTGATTACTTGGTATGGTACCGATACACTTCTGCCAGGAATATGTAGTACTGTGCACAACAACAACAAGATCTCTGTTGATCTACTTGGGAGGAGGACATGGTTTTCATCCTCCTGTTCCTGATCACCCTCTGGTAATATCCTGTTACAAAAAGATAACTAAGTTTAGGCCACAAGTCCATCACAGTAAACCAGCAGGCTATTATTCACTACCTAGACCAGGGGCGCCCAAATTTTTTTTACGCCATGGATTAATACCATTAAGCAAGAGGTCCATGAACCTCAGGTTGGGAACCCCTGATCTAGACCTTTTACAGATACCTCTTAAATCTATCGTTAATCGGTACTATCCAGAGGGACAGTAATGCTGTTTTGACAATAATAAACCAATTGGTTCACAAAAGTATATAGTGGGACTCCAGTTAATTGGGACACATCAGGAGCAGTACGTTTTCAGCCCAATTAAGTAATTGCCCCAATTCGCCAAAGTTTCATGGAAATAGCTAAAAAGGTATATAAAAAAAGACAAACTGAGTAACAATTTATGTACTTAAATAAAATACAGAACAAATTAGAACACTACCAATACTACTGCAGTACTATAAAGCTCTGTATTAGTTCTTAATACATATCGATGGAGGAAGTCCTCTGAGCAGCATTCTTTTGATAGTAAATGAACAAAATCAGCGCAGACACCTAATGCAGATAATGGACTACATTCATATAATACTGTCAACAATTTCATTTTTAGCATAGAACATAGAAATCTGCAACACATTACAGGCCTCTTGGCCCACAGTGTTGTACCAACCACGTAACCTACTCTAGAAGCTGCCTAGAATTTCCCCAGCGCATAGCCCTCTATTTTTCTAAGCTCCATGTACCTATCTGATAGTCTCTTAAGAGATTTTAATTGCAACATTCCAGATGATTGTCGATACCTTCAAACTTTATGGAGTTTCTGATTTGTTGAAGTAGTGAAATCGCTTCATTTTCACTGCTGGCTGTTTCTCACATCTGCAAGCCTGATTGCTTGAAACCACAGTAAGCAAAACAGTTCTGAATTGGCTTACTCCTTATTTCTCGTGAACTATCAGTGACTAAACTTCCTGCTTTTTGACACAAGCGCATGCAACTGATGTTATTTAAAGAGGTTAAAACATAATATGTATGTAATGTAATAGAATTAAATCACGTGCTTTTGGATAATTTTTTTGTAAAGACCCTACTTTTATGGTATTCTGAATATAGAAGATTGCAACCATTTTGCCGATTATGTGATGAAATATCTGAGCTGATGAAATTCTTTCCTGGCTGCAGGGGTATTAGGTGAAGAAACGAATTTTCATCAGTTTGACCTACTATAAGTAGAGAGAGTCCAAAATTGAAGCCTCAAAATGATAGGTATGGAAGCTGGATATGGCTACAACAGGAGGTGCTGGTAGATTTTGGTTAGTACCTTGCTAGAGCAGGAAAAGGACACTTTGTTGATAATCGTACAATCCTTAGGGAACAGGAGGCCATTTGCTTTTATGTCTGCACCAATAATCCATAGAGCAATCTAGGCAGTTCCATTCCCCCTCACTAATCTTTAGCCAGCTGGTGACGTAGTGGCATCAGCACCGAACTTCGGAGCGAAGGCTCCCAAGTTCGAATCCAGCTGGCTCCCTTGCACGCTCTCCATCCGTGCTGAGTTGAGCGTCAAGCTAGCAACTCAGCCTTGTAAAAATAAGAAAGCTTGCTACAAAAAAAATGCCATCATGACGGCGTCCCAATGATTCCATTCAGAGTTAAGAACTTTCTTCTTCTTCTTCTTCTTCTTCTTCTTCTTCACTAATCTCTGGTGATGTTTCATCAACTGCACATGTATTCTGTAAGTACATGGTTGTATTAACATTTCTTTTGTATTCTTAAATCATTAATTTTAATAGATGACTGGAAGAAAGGGGCGTGTTGTTCGCAAGTCAGATGGCTCTGTTTGCTATGAGTCCAGAGCAGAACAAAACTTGTCCATTGACCACGTGAATTTAAAGGAGAAGGAGCGATTTATGGATGGGGATAAGGTAGGTTTGTTCTTTATATACTCATAGGGCACTTTATGAGGTACACCTGTACACCTCGTTAATGCAAATATCTGCTCAGCCAATCTGTGTAAGCATGCAGACATGGTCAAGAGGTTCAGTTGTTGTTCAGACCAAACGTCGGAATGGAGAAGAAATGTTATCTAAGTGACTTTGACCGTGGAATGATTGTTGATGCCAGATAGGGTAGCTTGAGTATCTCAGAAACTGCTGTTCTCTTGGAATTTTCACGTACAACAATCTCTAAAGTTTACAGAGAATGTTGCGAAAAACAAAAGCATCCAGCCTGTGGCGGTTTTGTGGGTATAAACACGTTGTTAATGAGAGAGTTCAGCAGTGAATGGCCAGGTTGGTTTAAGCTGGCAAGAAGGCAACAGTAACTGATAAGCACACGTTACAACAGTGGTGTACAGAAGAGCATCTCTAAATGCACAACGCCTCGACCTTGAAGTGCTTGGGCTACAGCAGCAGAAGACCATACCAGGTCCCACTGCTGTACCTAATAAAGTGATCACAGGGTGTATATCAGTAAATAAATGCACATTGAATGTCATGGTGAAAAGGAACCTACTCCTAAACTTGCTTGAGTAACATAAGATAGTTGTTTAGAAAATCCTTTAGATATCACAATCTTCAGTGCTTTACTCAGTATATAACATTCTGTTAGAAAAATAATTGTAAAGAAACTTATGGTTGCAAGTTTCTCA
This sequence comes from Mobula birostris, assembly GCF_030028105.1. NCBI lineage: Eukaryota > Metazoa > Chordata > Chondrichthyes > Myliobatiformes > Myliobatidae > Mobula > Mobula birostris. Next base: position 10,598,209 of record NC_092395.1, on the reverse strand, counting down.
AAGTGTAGCTAAAACTAAGTAGTTTTAAAGATTACCGACTCGCTTTATTTGTTACATGCACATAAAAACATCCAGCAGAGTTTGAATCAAATCAGTGAGGATTGTGCTGGGGAGCCCGCAAGTGTTGCCATGCTTCCGGCACTAACAAAGCAACCCCATAAACCTATTAACCCTAGCTGTAGGTGTATGGAAATTGGGAGAAATCAGAGCACGTGATGGAAATCCACGCAGTCATGACAGCATGCAAATTCCTTACAATGGCAATATAAAATAATTGTACTAACCACTGTGCTGCCTTTCGCAGTTCTAACGAAACATTAACTGTTTCTCTTTCCACATAATCTACCTTATGATCTGAATGTTTCCAGCATTTTCTGTTTTTACTGCAGATTTTTTTTGCTCTTTTGGATTTTCCAGACCTCATGCATGATCCTCCTCCCCTCTGGTAAAATAATCACCCTTGACTGACCACTCCTCCTCACCAACCCACCACACCTCAGGATCCACTCACCAACTCTTGAAGGCCCCCCTCCTCTCACAGTTCATGCTTGAGACCTCCCCCCACTCTACCCATATAAAGCCACCTAAAACCTACAGTTTTCCTATTTTCTGCAGAGCATCTAAGGAAAGTTCTTTGAAAGTAGATGTTGAAGTAACGGTCATCGGCAGTAAAATAACTGGAACAGAACACACGCACTCACATTTATGACTCAAGCATTCTTTTTATTTTACTTGTGCACAAAGATAACAGCATGAGCCCCTGTCACCCACAGTTCTGAAGTCTGAACAGAAATGTGCTATTATACAGAATTGACTTATCAGTTACGGTTATTGATTTTATAAAATTGTATATGTTTGAATTTCTTACTCACAAGATTGATTGCCATTCACAATAGAGGCGTTAAAGTCAATTGAAACTTCAAGTCGACAGCAGATAATATTTTGAAGTTAGTAAGGACAATAGAGCCTTAGTTGTTGGATATGTTTCATGTGCTTCTGTTAAGTCGTCTGTTTCCGGCATCCCCTTTTGTGTAAAGAGATTTGTGTTTTAGGAAGACCTTTCTGGAAAAATATCACTACAGAGGCCTCACTCGTCTGGCTTGAGTACCACTGCCACAGTCCATCTCGTCTGTAGTAAGCAGAGGTGTCTTTGGTGGTCTCACTTGACTACAACTGCCCCAGGCTATCCAAGCAACACACACAAAATGCTGGAGGAACTCAGCAGGCCAGGCAGCATCTATGGAAAAGAGTACAGTTGACGTTTTGTGTCAAGACCCTTCAGCAGGAAACATGGACTGTACTCTTTTCCATGGATGTTGCCTGGCCTGCAGAGTTTCTCCATCATTTTGTGTGTGTTGCTTGGATTTCCAGCATCTTCAGATTTTCTCCTGTTTGTGACAAGTCATCTGTGTCTTACTGCAACTTCCACCCCCTCCACACTTCCAACTTCCACACAGAAAGTGTGCAAAATATGATACTTAGAGTAGGATATGCTAGGACTTGCACACTGTAAATATTACAGATGCAAGCCCTCAGGAAACTTTTGTTGACTTGTCAAACATCGCCAAATTAATGCACCTTTCCACACATGTGGGAATTTCTAGACTCATATGTTCCTCTGCAAATTTTAGTCAGTAGACTTACCTAAATACTGATGTAATACCCAATAAAATGTTTCTAAATTGTTTGTGTTCAAGGAATTAGTCAAAAAGTAAACCATATTTTTAACAATACGTGCTACATTTTGTTATTCTCATCCTTGTGAACACTATTTATGACAGCTTTTCATTTTGTTTCAATTTGTTTATCTGCTTTGCCGTAGTATTTCTATTTGACTGCCAAAAGAGGAGACATAACAGAGAACACAGAAAACAAGGTGTAATCTTGAGCAAAAAAAAATCAAATTGCTGGAGGAACTCAGCCAGTCATGTGGCATCTATGGAGGCAGAGGGGTGGTCAACGTTTCAGGTTAAAACCTTTCAGGGCTGTCAACTCGAAACTTTGACCATCTCTCTTGCCTCACCAGCATAGTGTAGGAAACCTGCTTTTAGAAGACCAGCCTGCTGATCTTGACTCAACCTGTTCTTTGGGATCATATCCAACTGCCCAGCCTTATAGTATGTAGATAGTCCTTGGAAGGTTGCTAATATGGATAAGTTACTTCTTACATTAATAATAATTGATGCAATTCTTCTGAGAAAAGTAACACTGTTTTCTTATTCTTTCAAGTTGGTAGCTATCATCTCTGAAGCAGCCAGTTCAGGAATTTCACTGCAGGCTGACAAAAGAATAAAGAACCAACGAAGGAGAGTACATATGACCCTGGAATTGCCTTGGAGTGCAGATCGCGCTATCCAACAGTTTGGTAAGTGTTGCTAAAACTCGGCTATCTTTAGCAGTAGCAAGTGCAAGGTAATTAGAAGTTTTTTCTTATTATTTACAGTTAAAAAGCAGTAGCTTTTTTTTCTGAAATAGCATTGATTAACCTTGTAGCCTACTGCTATGTAACACTTTGCATTAAAGAAAGTAGTCATTTAAAATAGTAAGATATCTGGGGTTAAAAGCTTTCCAAGGCAAAAGTTAACTCTAGGTCAGAGGACAGTAGTTACAACCATAAGACCGTAAGATATAGAAGCAGAACTAGGCCGTGTGGGCCATCAAGTCTTCTCCACCATTCCACCATGGCTGATCCAACTTTCCTCTCAGCCCCAATCTGCTGCCTTCTCTCCATATCCCTTCATGACCTGACTAATCAAGAATCTCTCAACCTCTGCCTTACTTAAAAACTTGGCCTCCACAGCCACCTGTGGCAAAGAATCCACAGACTCACCACCCTCTGGCTAAAGAAATTTCTCCTCGCCTCTGTTCTGAAAGGACGCCCCTTTATTTTGAGGCTGTGTCCTCTGGTCTTGGAATCTCCCACCATAGGAAGTATCCTCTCTACATTCACTCTGTCAAGGCCTTTCACCATTCGATAGGTTTCATTGAGGTCACCCCTCATTCTTTTGAATTCCAGTGAATACAGCCCAGAGCCATCAGACACTCTTCATATGACAAGCCATTCAATCCTGGAATCCTTTTCGTGAACCTCATTTCAACCCTGACATTCAAACTCATTGTTTATTCTATTTTACTTTCTGTTGTCAAGCAATAATTTCTGGTTTAAAGAGCATAAAAATGAGCAGTAGGCTGTCCAGCCCCTCTCTGCCAAACATTCAGTTCTCTCTGTTCTGCTATGTGCTGACGTCACTCACAGAAAGATATAATCTCGTGGCATTAGTAAGTAAATATGAATTACCTTGTAGCAAATACTAACCTTTGAAACCATTTGTGTTCCCTGAAATATCAGTGCAACTTACACTTTGATTCTTGCATAAAGTTGGTTTATGTTCTCTTCTCCAGGTCGTACTCACAGGTCAAATCAAGTATCTGCTCCAGAATATATATTTCTCATCTCTGAGCTTGCAGGCGAAAGGAGATTTGCCTCCATTGTTGCAAAGCGCTTAGAGAGTCTGGTAATATCATTTTTCTTCTTTGGTACTGTTGCCTTTCTGTCAGCTTGAACAAGTCTGGCCATTCTCCTCTGAACTCTCTCATTAACAAGGCATTTTCACACACCGGTTGCTTTTTTTTTTGTTTTTCAGCACCATTCTCTTTAATCTCTAGATATTTTATGCATTAAAATCCCACAAAATCAGCAGTTCCTGAGATACTCAAACCATCCCATCTGGCACCAACAATCATTCCACTGTCAAAGTCATTAGATCACATTTCTTCCCCATTCTGATGTTTAGTCTGAATAACAACTGAACCTCTTGATCACATCTGCATGCTTTTATGCATTGAGTTGCTGACACATGATTGGCTCATTAGATATTTACATTAATGAGTAGATGTACTTAAAAAGTGGCCACTGAGTGTACAATTCCATGATTGCAAAAGGCTCCATTCCATCTGGCTATGCAATTGGATAACTCAAGAGGGAGCTCTTCATGCCATTGGTTATAAAAATCGAAAACCATTTGATCTCTGCATCAGAGACACTTTTTTTTAAAGAAATGCATATTCAACTACTACGATGATGTGCAATATCTTATCAATTTGCTCAAAAATTTAGAATGTAGAGGCTAAACAGTTCAAAAAGTAATACATCGTTAATATTGCTGAGAATATAAGGTTGTTTGTGACTGTCTTAGAATTATAAACCTGTTCCTTCCACAGGGTGCTTTGACTCATGGTGATCGGAGGGCAACAGAATCCAGAGACCTCAGCAAATATAACTTTGATAACAAGGTAACATCTTCACCTTTCTCTGCCATTATTTACTTAACCCGGAGAATTGTAAATGTGGAAAAAGAATCAGCCAAAAATTAAATTTAGCTACGTGTTGCAGAGTTGTTTGGATATTGTTCATTCATCATGTGCCACTTTGAATAATGTGGGCCATCATGGTCTCCATGCCCATGCTTATTCTTGACAAATATTTATTGTTGATCTTTCATCTGAACTTGAAAATATTATGAGATGTGGCAAGTTTTAAACAAGTGTTGAGGCATGGTAAATGGGTTTGAAACGAAGGAAAATAACTGAAAATCTGTAATAGTGAGGTAAAGCAATGAAATTAACACCAGGCAAAAATGACAATGGGGTTTCAGAAAAAGTCTCATCTAGACAGCTTTGAACATATTTTAAATAGCACTTTGATGTCATCCTTTTTATATCGTAACAACGGTTTAATGCTTGTAGTTTTCTAGCCACCTCCCATTTTACATTTCCCACCCAGCAATTCCTGGATTGTGTGGGATTCTAAGTATCTTGCTGCTGTAGATATTCAAGGACAGCAACAAACTGGCATTTATATAATGCTGTCCATACAAATCGGTTGCCCACCTGCTACGAAGTGAAGTAAAGTTACATCTGTAGGACCCAGCAGGTTCTTCATGTAACCACTATCTCAGCCCGTGGATGCTCCACACTTGGATATCTTCCTTGTCTTCATCTGTGATAGTGATGCAGATGCAGACTGTGCAGCAAAATATACTGTCCAAGTCAGCGTGGTGGCACAGCTATCTGAAAAGAAGCTCTTGTTCATAGGTAACTATTTTCAAGGTTATGAAATCTAGCCTAATCCGTAAGTAAAGAGCAACTGTGTGGAGGGAAATGGACAGTCCAATTTTCAGATCGAAAATTTCAGCCTGTAATGAGTCTGCTCCATCCTATTACACCCCTGTGACCAATTAACCTGCTAACCTGTATGCCTGCGTGTCTTTGGACTATGGGAGGAAGCTGGAGCACCCAAAGTAAACCCTTGCGGTTACGGGGAGAAGGTACACACTCCATACATGTAGCAGAGGGAAATGAACCCAGGTCACTGGTGTTGTGATAGCATTATGTGCCACCAAGCCACTCCATTCAATGAAAGTCTGAGTATGTGCAAAGGCAAGGGTTATCTTGAACTGCTATCACTGATGTAGTAGCTGCATTGCAAACAGCAATTAAAGTGACCTCAGAATAGATTACCTTTGTATTAAAACAATCATTAGTGCACGAAAATCAAATAGAAAGTGCACTTACTGGAAATCAGAAACAGAAATGGAAAATGCTGGAGATAATTCAAAAGGTCAGGCACTATCTGCAGAGAGAGATACAGATATCGTGAAGGGTCATCAACCATTATTAAATCTGTTTCTCTCTCTATGGGTATTGCCTGATCTTCTGAAGCAGTCTCTCCATTATGAAAACGAAACAATTTTTTAAAAAGAGTTGAGGCTTGATGCAGGAGGGTACAAGCAGAAGAAAGCTGAAAATTTATTAAACCAACTGCCTAACTTGAAATACTACTTAGCATTTTTTATTTCAAATTGATGCTCGATGTATAATGTTTAAAACACCTAACCACTGAGTATTTAAAATTTAATTTTGAATCTTTTTTCGCTGATTTATATTTTTCTTTCTTTACAGTATGGAACCAAGGCATTGGATAAGGTGATTAAAACCATATTAGGTCAGGTTGAAAGTGAAGTACAACCACCACATGATTATGTTGGAGGCCCTAATACTTTCATCGAAGGTAAAATATTAGTCTGTGATTTGTATGTAACAGGGACCATCTATTCACATACAAAATCAATGAATGACAAGTTTTGTAGTGTTGAAAACGTATTTAGAAATATGTTTGTTTTGTTTAATGCAACTGTATTTATTAATCAAAATAATTTTGTGGAACATACATTTAAGTTAGGAAGGAAAAGTTTATCAGAGATATGTGAGGCAAATTTTGTACACAGAAAGTGATGGGTACCTGGAACAGACTGCCAGAGTGAGTGGTGGAAGCAGATACGACATTGGCAATTAAGAGGCTCTTAAACACATGAATACAGAGGGATGTAGGTTAAGTATAGGCAGAAGAGAATTACCTTAATTCAGCATCATATATGGTGCAGCTATTGTGGAGTGAAGCCCTTGGTGAGACCACACCTGGAGTATTGTGTGCAGTTTTGGTCCCCTAATCTGAGGAAAGACATCCTTGCCATAGAGGGAGTACAAAGAAGGTTCACCAGATTGATTCCTGGGATGGCAGGACTTTCATATGAGGAAAGACTGGATCGACTAGGCTTATACTTGCTGGAATTTAGAAGATTGAGGGGGGATCTTATTGAAACATATAAAATTCTAAAGGGATTGTACAGGCTAAATGCAGGAAGATTGTTCCTGATGTTGGGGAAATCCGGAACGAGGGGTCACAGTTTAAGGATAAAGGGGAAGCCTTTTAGGACTGAGATAAGGAAAAACTTCTTCACACAGAGAGTGGTGAATCTGTGGAATTCTCCGCCACAGGAAACAGTTGAGGCCAGTTCATTGGCTATATTTAAGAGGGAATTAGATATGGCCCTTGTGGCTAAAAGGATCAGGGGGTATGGAAAGAAGGCAGGTACAGGGTTCTGAGTTGGATGATCAGCCATGATCATACTGAATGGTGGTGTAGGCTCGAAGGGCCGAATGGCCTACTCCTGCACCTATTTTCTATGTTTCTCCTGTGCTGTACTGTTCTGTATGATGAAATATTGAAAACATATCACTTTTACATGTTTATAACATTCATTGTGCTGTAAAATAAGATATTCAGCCAACAAATCTATCACATATCTTTTGCAGACATGAGGGTTGGATTGATGGCTGTTGGAGTATTCTGCAAAGAAAACCGCTATGGATATGTAAATGTGGAAAAAGGTGAGAAATAAATAAATGATATTGAATGTGTAATAATGCTATACTTCACATTTAAATCCTTTTAAAATCTGTCTGATGTGTTAGAGTTGATGCAGATTGCCGAGAAAGAAGATTTGAACTATGATGTAATAAGTTTCGGTTGTGCTGTTCTTTATCTGGAGAAGTTAAATATTAAGCAGTACTCAGCAATTGGGAAACAGTTACTGGAGCTAATGCGTGAATAAGCATTGTGTTATTAAATGTTAAGAGCTAATTCTCTCAAGTCAGTAAGAAATAACCTTCTTCTAACCAATCTAAGGCTTTCTCCATACCCTAGCCCCTCCTCCTCTCTCCTTGCTATTATAGCCCTCCCTTTTGTAAATCTCCCTATTTTCCCTCTGTTTCCAGACAACGATGGAATAAACCTGAACTCTGAGATGCTCCCAGATAATCTGGGAGATTCATCTGGCCCCTGTACAGGCCAGTTTCAAAACAAGTTTGCTCTATTCATGTTTTGTTGAAAGAAGATGAAAAGTAGTCAATAATGAAGGTGTGTTAAAGGGAGTCTTATTTTTGTGTTTCAGACTGCAGTATCTCAAAGTTCCTGAATCGGATTCTTGGTCTCGAGGTTCACAAGCAAAATGCACTTTTTCAATATTTTACCGACACATTTGACTTTCTTATTGAGAAGGACAAAAAAGAAGGAAAATATGACATGGGAATTCTAGGTATGAGTAAGCAGTTTATTAACACCAAATTTTTACCTTAGATTATCTTTTTTCATACTGTACATTTATATGTCATGACAAGTTGGAAAAAAGTAATATATCTATACATGTTGCATCTATCTTGACACTGAGATACATCCTCGTATGCGCTGAGACACATCATCGGTGATGTAACCTGTGGTCATCAGGTGTTTGGGGTCTTTCACCATCAGGTGCCCTCGCCCAGGCAACAGCAGGGTTGATCAGGCCCTGGCTTGTGTCCCAGCAGCATCGATCCATAGCTCACTCAGCAGCCTCTGTGACGGTCCTGATGGCTCTTCTCTTTGCGGTCCTCATTTTGCCAAGGAGAGAGTAGGTTCTGCAGAGCGAGCAACCAGCAAAACCTCTACACCCCTCCTCTATGGGTGTGCATTGTGCCCTCCACCCCTGTCTCTGGCACTCCTCTACCAACTCTAATTCTGTTTGCTTGAATCATTTTCTCTCATGAAAATAATGGTATATTTGAGATTCAATAATTCAACTGAAATTATACCAGCCAATAGACTGGAAACAGATAACTTTTCGGTGTTAGAAGTGTCTGCTTGAAATGGATTTTAGGCATCTTGGGTTAGCAATGCATTATTTCAGTGCTTGATTGTAGGATTGTCGTTGAAATAATGTACAAATGGCCAGAGCTTCACTGTGCAAGTTTAGTTGCACATCATGCCTGGCACAGTTTGAGCAGTGGTCTTCAAAAGGGTGGCCAAAAGCCACTCAAGAATTGATTAAACTCCCTATTGGTTGTTGTATTTCCGTGGTGCCAACATGTACAATTTTAAGAATATAGAACATTACAGCATGGTATAAGCCCTTTGACCCACAATGTTGTACCAACCTTTTAACCTACTCTTAAGATCCATCTAACCCTTTCCCCCTTACATAGACTTCCATTTTTCTATCATCCTTGGGCCTATCCAAGAGTTTCTTAATTGTCTGTAATGTATCTACCAGCACCCCTGGCAGGGCATTCTATGCACCCACCCATCATCGAATAAAGAACTTAATTCTGACATCTCCTGTATATTTTCCTCCAGTCACCTTAAGATTATGTCCCCATATATTAGCGAGTTCCACCCTGAGACATGTTAAGTTTTGACCTTCCTTAAAAAGCTTTTCACTTCAATAGTGTATTAGCACAATTTAGCTAAATATGGTTTCCAGTCACTAATCTGAGCAGGGGTATTGGATCATCTCTGTTCTCCCATCTCTCTCTCTCTCTCTGTCCGCTGTTCAAATTATAGCAGGTTGATCACCAAAGTTCAGGAGCAGCTCAAGGAAGCAGAGACCAGTGAGGCAGTTACAATCAAGACCAATTTTTCAGACTGTGTTCTCCTTGCCTTCAATACTTAGCTGCAGACAGAACTTGTAAACAACATTTTCAAATGATACTTGGAGATTTCAATAGCACCCGTTGATTTAATTTCCTTGGTTTGCTTGTTAGACTTAACACGTTGAATACAAAGTCAAGGTCAAGTTTATTGTCAAATGCACAAGGAATTCGGCATTATAGGAGAGGATGGACTTGCCAGGACTTTATTGCATAGAGTGTAGGAGACAATGTTTTTTCATACTCATGGAGCATAGATGAGATGAATACCCAATCTTTTTCCCCATTGTTGGGGTATTAAGAACTAGAGGGCATAGGTTTAAGGTGAGAGGGAGGAGATTTATTAGGAACTTGAGAGGCATTTCTTTCGTAAACGGGTGGTATCTAGGAAGAGCTGCTGGAGGAAGTGATTGAAGCAGATGCTTTGATAACTTTTAAAAGTTGGTTGGACAGGTACATGATTGGGAAAATTTAGAAGGTTATGGGCCAAACTTTTGCAAATGTGACTAGCTTAAATGGGAACCTTGGTCGGCCTGGTTCATTTGAGCTGAAGGGCCCGTTTCTGTGCAGTGTAACTCTACGACTCTACTCTTACTGAATATTGTTTTCCCAATTCATCAGATCTAGCTCCAGGTGTGGAAGAGATATATGAGGAACGGCAAGAAGTATTCCTTACACCAGGACATCCACAGGATGGGCAAGTGGTTCTTTATAAGGTAAATCATTCTTCTGTTGATCTTATAAACAAAGGCCAATTTTCTGATTTGAAAGTCTTAGTTATAGGGCATTTGAAAAAAATTTCATAAATTTTAAATCCGATCTGCTATTTAAGATGAGCTGTTTGAGATTTCTTATGCCGTTGAGTGATGAACTTGTAGAATTTTTACTACTGAGCTGTTGAGTCAAATGCTTAGATATATTCCAGAAGGAGTTAGAGGGATGAAGGGACATGAGGGCGGCACGGTAGTTTAGTGGTTAGTGCATCACTTTGCAGCAGAGCTTTCACCGATCGGGGTTCATTTTCCATCTGGTAGGAGTTTGTGCCCGAATGGGTTTCCCCTGGGTGCTTCCATTTCCTCCCATGTTCCAAAGACGTACAGGTTAGGGTTAGTGAATTACGGGCATGCTGTGCCAGCACCTGAAATGTGGCGATACTTTCAGGCCGCTCAGCAACAATCCTCACAGATTTGATTTGATGCAAATGAAGTAGTTCACTGTATGTTTCAATGTGCATGTGACAAATAAAGCTGGAGCAAGATGCTGTAGTAGATTCAAGAGTTTGGATGGCTTAATCCTGCTCTACTTTCCTGTGTTTTCTGTATTTCTCTGTAACAGTAATCAAAATTATGAGAACCATGAGAATTAGCCTTAGTTTCAATTATAAATGTAATCACTAAAGTTAGGAAGCTTTTCCACGTAAATTCCTATGGTTACTTCTCACCAGTGAGCGGGCCAGACAATTCAGTTTCAGAAAGGTTAACAACCGGCAGGCCATGAAATCTATTTGTAAGGGGTGTCTTGTAAATAACTAACATCTGGAATATCACCTGTAGCTTTCCCTCTTACATGACATAGAATTACTTGTACTAACACTGGAAGGTGGATCCACTTAAATAAAAATATTCAAATAGCTTTATTTGCCACAGGTACATTGAAACACAGTGAAATGCGTTGTTTACGTCAAATCAAATCAGTGAAAATTGTGCTCGCCAGCCTGCAAGTGCCATCAAGATTCCAGTGCCAAGTAGTATGCCCACAACTCGTTAATTTTAACCGTATCATCTTTGGACTGTGGGGGGGGGGGAACCCACACGGTCACGGGTAGAACCTACAAACTCCATGACACACAGAATTAATGGCTAGACTATAAATAAATTACTTTGAATTTATTTTGTTTTATGTAGATAAGTGTGGATAGAGGCATGCCATGGGAAGAAGCTTATCAGAAGTCCCTCACCTTGACTGGAGATAATGATGGCTTTTACATTTCACACAGGGTCAGTATCACATTTTATCTGTTCGTTGCCCTGTACCATGTAGTTAAACTGTTTCAGCAAAGTGGGAATTGCAGTTGCTGGGGTATTGTTTCTAATCAAAGTGTGGTAAGAAGTCCAATTCAACTGCTTTTTATTTAAGAATACACTGTTTTACAGTAATAGGACACTACAGCACAGAAAACGGGCTTTTCAGCCCATCTAGTCTGTGCCAAACCATTAATCTGTCTAGTCCCATCGGCCTGCACCCAGATCTTAGTCTTTCATACCCCTCATCCATGTACCTATCCAACTTCTCTTAGATGTTGAAATGAGACTCGTATCCACCACTAGCAGCCCGTTCCATGCTCTTTCCACCCTCTGAGTGAAGAAATTCCCCCTCATGCTCCCCTTAAACTTTTCACCTTTCACCCTTAACCTCTGACCTGTGGTTTTAGTCCCACCCAACCTCAGTGGTAAAAGCCTGCTTACATTTAACCAGCTATACCCATCATTATTTTCTAGACCTATAAAATGATTTTCTGTGTTTATTTTTAAAACAGTGATCTTTCAGTGTTCCTTTAAATCCTGTCCACTCTTCTGCTACCACAAGGCTGCCATAGTTTTAGTTCTTATTAAGTCTTTCCATTAGCTTTGGATGCAAGGTATGATTCCAACTCTCAGTCGTTAGCAGAGTGCTGGAAAGTGCTGTATGACAATAGAATCAAAAGGTCCTTGTTCACCAACACCTACTCACAGATGGAGGGTTTGGGTTTCACGGGGACTATTCCACTCAGGCCTCAACTCAGATATAGGCCGATGAGCTTGACAATAGTAGTGGGGAAAGTTATTAGAAGGTATTCTAAGAGACCGGATAAATGAGTATTTAGATAGACGGGGACTGCTGAAGGATAGTCAGCATGGCTTTGTGCATGGTAGGTCATATCTAACTAATCTTATGGAGTTTTTTGAGATAATTACCAGGAAAGTTGATGAAGGCAAAGCAATGGATGTTGTCTACATGGACTTTAGCAAGGCATTTGACAGGATGTCAGTCAGAGAGGTTCAGTCAAGGTGAGGTAGAATATTGGACATTGGCTTTGTGGGAGAAGCCACAGAGTGGTAGCAGATGGTTATCTCTCCGACTGGAGGCCATAGGGATCAGTACTGTGTCCTTTGTTGTTTGTGATCTATATCAATGATCTGATTGTGATTTGCAATTTATCCCTATTTAGTTGAATTATAGGACTACAGTAGATGAATGATCATTTGCAAAATATTAGGTGGATCTTCAGTTATATATTTGTTGTATCCATTTTTAACACTTCATGAAATTGTATTGTGAAACTGGATCAGCAAATTTGTGGATGACACCAATATTGGGATTGGAGTGGAAAGCGAGGAAGACCATCAGAGCTTGCAGTGGGATCTGGACCAGCTGGAAAAATGGCAGATGAAAATTAGTGCAGACAAGTGTAAGGTTTTGCACTTCAGTTAGGACCAACCGGGGTAGGTCTTACACAGTGAGGGCACTGAGGAATGTTGTAGAATAAATGGATCTGGGAATACAGGTCCATAATTAATTGAAAATGGCATCACAGGTAGATAGGGTCATAAAGAAGCTTTTGGGACATTGGGCTTCATATATCAAAGTTTTGAGTACAGGAGATGGGATGTTATGTTGAAGTTGTATAAGACTAATTTGGAGTATTGTGTGCAGTTTTGGTCACCTACCTACAGGAAAAATGTAAACAAGGTTGAAAGAGTACAGAGAAGGTTTGCAAGGATGTTGCCAGGTCTGGAGTACCTGAATTATAAGGAAAAATTGAATAGGTTTGGACTTTATTCCTTAGAACATAGAAGCTTGAGAGGAGATTTGATAAAGATATACAAAATTATGAGGAGCATAGATAGGGTAAATGTAAGAGGGCTTTTTTCACTGAGATTGGGTGGGACTACAACCAGAGGTTGTGGGTTAATGGTGAAAGCTGAAAAGTTTAAGTGGAACTTCTTCACTCAGAGGGTCATGAGAGTGGGATGAGCTGCCAGCACAGGTGGTGCATGTGAGCTGGATTTCAGCGTTTAAGAGAAGTTTGAATAGGTACATGGATGGTAGGGGTATGGAGGGCTATGGTCTGGGTGCAGGTCGATGGGAGTGGGCAGTTTAAGTGGTTGGTACAGACAAGATGGGCCAAAGGGTCTGTTTCTGTGCTGTACTTTTCTATGATTCTATCAGATGGCTGAGTAATAACTGGTGAACTCTCTAAAGCTATATCCAGACCCTTTGTGTTAATGGTTTAAACTAAGTGTTTCTTTAATAATTATTGGTTAGTGTGTTCACTGCTGAGAAAATATGAGTGAAGAATAAACAGGATAGAGGCACCAGTAAGTGGCAACTCTTTGCATTCATCAAATATCCCCGTTCAGGACTACTACAGCTGAAATCCACAGTCACAGCCATGGGTACTTCAGTAAGCAGCAGCATTTTAAGACATTTAAAAAAATTATTGATACTCATATCTATAGATATCAGTGGAATAGACAATGAACCCATGAACACTACCTTTTTTTTGTTCACTTCGTGCACTACTTAATTTATTTTTTATATCTATTTTTATTGTAATGTATAGTGTTTTCTATTATTATGTATTGCAATGTAACCTCCCACAACACAATTTTCACAACATATCCCTGTGATATTAAACCTGATTCTGAGTTGTATTTATCGTACCAAAATTGAAATCGTAATATATTTATATGTCTAGTTGTTCAAGCATTCTATTCTGCCCAAGGACTTCATTTTTATCAATTGCTTTTCTTTTACAGCTCAGGGGAAACGAGCCTTTTGCACTTTTGGCTGAGCAGATTAATGTAAAATCTTACGTGTTGTATAAACCAAATATTGGAAAACAAACACAACTAGAAAGCTTTGATAACTTGCGAAGGAAATACAAAAGAGTGAGTATTATAATGACCAATGTGCCCTTTGTAGTGAAGCCTTCCTATTGATTTGCTGTGCCCAAATGCTGACATTTTGTGCTAAGTGGCAAAAACACCCATAGTCATCATTATAAGTTTGTACTGCAATATCCCGTAGTCTCAAAAACACAAGAGATTCTGCAGATGCTGAAAATCCAGAGTAACACATACAAAATGCTGGAGGAACTCAGCAGGTCGGGTGACATCTGTGAAGAGGAAAAAAAACCCTTCATCTTTTAGTCTCACTCCGCTTAAATACTATTTTGCTTTTTCTTCTTTCCAAAGTGGGTAATTTTCCTACATTATACTCCGTTTTCCAACTAACGGAAATTATAAATATTTGAGGCCCTGGCATTGATCCTAACAGCATTAAAGTTTATGGGGAAAAGGCAGGCCAATGGGGTTGAGAGGGAATGTAAGTCTGCCATGATGGAATAGCAGAGCAAACTTGATGGGCTGAATGGCCATTTCTGCTCCTCTGTCTTGTGGGCTTAATATGCTATTAACCCTTCTCACCTAGATCCATCTATCAACTGCCAGCTCTTGCTCTACCCCTTCCCTCTAGCTTTTATATTGGCTATTCTCCTCACTATCTTTGAATCCAGAGTTTATTTGTTTATTCTATTTAGAGGTACAGCACCAAATAGGCCTTTTCGGCCCACCAAGCCATGCTGCCTAGCAGCCCACCCATTCAACCCTAACCTAATCACAGGACAATTCTTGATTGGTCAAGGCATGAAAGGATACGGGAAGAAGGTAGGAGGTTGGAGCTGAGAGGAAAAATGGATTTGCCGTGATGAAATGGCGGAGCAGACTCGATGGGCCATATGGGCTAATCCTGCACCTATATCTTATGGTCTTAATTTACAATGACCAATTAATCTACCAACTGGTATGTCTTTGGACTGTGGAAGGAAACCGGAGCACCTGGAGGAAACCCACGTGCTCATGGAGGACATACAAATTCTCTACAGATGGTGCCAGGATTGAACTCCAAAGTCCAACACCCCGAGCTGTAATAGTATCCTAACCGCTACTACAGTGGGGCCCCAGTTAGTTGGAAGATGTAAGATGAAAGGTTGACTGTTCATTCCCCTCCGTAGATGCTGCTGCCAGTGTTGGTGTGTGTTGCTCCACGTTCCAGCATCTGCACTCTCTTGTGTGTCTGTTTATTTTGATTTTGCTGGAATTACTTTATAACTACTTTATGAGTCACATAATCATTTAAATGTCATATGTTAAGCATTACTTGCCATTCACTAGAATCAAATAGCCAAACATTTGTAGCCTCTCTTATATAGTATGGTGAAGCCCTCCAAATCAGACTTAATATTGAGTCAATGTTTATATCTATAATACAGTTTAAACTGCTGTGTTAATTTTCACTAAAATTGGATGCAATATTGAAAAAAATACTAGTGTGTATGCGTGAGAATTGATGCATATTGACAGAAAGAATGATTCAAGATTAACGTTATTTCCAGAACATGGGTGTAAACGAGAATGAATAATTGTTACTGTAGATCCAAAACAGTGATAAGATAAAGAACACAATAATAAAAAATGCAATAAATATAAGTACTTAGGATATCTTATATACATTGATTGTATATCCATAATTTGACACTGGGCACAGGAGTATCTGTACATAAGATGTCTCTGACAGAAAGTTTATATAGTGGTGGTGAAGAGGTGGGTTAGTGGGTGGAGGATGCTAATCAGCCTGTCATCTTGGGGAAAGTAACTGTTTTTGAGTCTCGTGGTTCTGGTGTGGATGCTACATAGCCTCCTCCCTGATGAGAGAGGGACAAACTGTCCTTGAGGAGGGTGGGTGGCATCCTTCATGGGGTGCCACACTAACACAGTGGTTAGCACAACGCTGTTGGCATCTTAGGGCGTCAGAGTTCACCTATAAGGAGTCTCTGTTCATCCTCCCTGTGAAATGCGTGGGATTCCCCTGGGCCCTGGGGTTTCCTCTCACAGTTCAAAGACGTACCAGGTAGGTTAATTAGTCTTGTAAGTTGTCCCATGATTAGATTGGGGATAAATCAAGTTTGTTGGGTGTTGCTGGGCAGTGTGGCTCGAAGGGCCAGAAGGTGCTATTCCATGCTGGATCTCTAAATAAATAAAAATGAAAATGATGTTACTGGCCCTTTTCCAACACCTTTCTGTATATGTGCCCTTGATGGCTGGTAGGCTGATGCTGGTGATGCATTATGCAGTTTTTACTACCTGTTGTGGAGCCTTCCTGTCCACTGCAGTGCAGAAAGTAGAGGTTTAATGGCATGGTTTTATTTGAGTGTGCAGGAGTAACAGGGTTTGTAAGAGTTGGAAGATTCTGAGAGAGGAGTTGAGATCTTAAGGACCATAACCAGAGAACAAAGTACCCAGAGGGAGGAAGTTGTATTGCCCTTTTTCTAAAACATTAGTTGGGTTACAATCAGTGTCACAATTAACTGTGATTTTTCAGGAAGAAGGTATAGATTTGAAATAAGGTGCAGACGGGATTTGTTAGAATGAGGGGTTGAGGGGGTTCAGACAGAATAAACTGGAGCAAAGGGTTTTAATAGAACAGAGTGGATTTGGAATAGGATAACGAGAGCAGTGATTCTGATTAGCAGATAGATGTTCACTGATCAAGGGACAATGATGTGAATTAAAGACATCCTGGAAGAATGAAGAAGAGTCGTCTCTCCCCTTACGAGAGAAAGCTTTATATACAGTAAATGATTATTAAGACCTGGATCTCACTGCCTGTAACATAGTAGAACCAAAGTAAACCAAGGTGATTTAGATAACTGATTCTTGAGGAAAGGAGGGTGAGAGTGAATAGATTACTCACCAGAAAACTAGCCATTGCAAATGGCTGCTTCTGCTTTAAGGATTCTGTAAGGAAATGTTATATCAGTTATTTTAAATGGTTAATTTCCACAGGCAGAATAGGAAATATTTTATTCTCAATATTGGCAGTTTGCTATTTTTGCAAAGATAAATTAAAAGCGTAATAAATGCAATTATACTGTTTCACATCAGACCACAAGACCTTACAGAGGGTAGTAATAAACACCAAGAGAATCACTAGGGATCTCCCTCACCCTCTATTTGTGACAATTACTGGGCGCATAGTATACAAAGGGTCAAAGCATTGTTGAGGATCCCTACCACCTGTCCTACAATCTCTTTGACCCATTCCCATCAGGACTAAGACTGCCATACTGGGTAGCAGCTTCTTCCCTCAGGCTGCGAGACTAATGAGAGGACTCATCACTAGGACGGCAAGCTGTTTACCTGTGCTGTGCACTTTGAATTATTATATTTTATTAACTCATTTGTGGTGATAATTTGTTTTATGTTTTGAGAGTGCACTGTGGTCCAGAGGAACATTGTTTCATTTGGTTGTGTATATGCATAGTCAGATAACAATAAACTTGAATTGTAGCTCTTTCCCAAAAGTGTGTAATATTTCATTTATTTATTTGTATTTATTGATTTTGTTTGTGTATTTTAGGTCAATCCAGAAGAGGCCAAAGAATTTTGGGAAAGCCTGTATAATTTTGCCTTCCAGAAATGCTGCCATTCAACTTTGTAAGGCTTTTTTTCATAGTCTGAAGATTGTGTTTAAATTGGTTTCACTTTTAGAATAAACTTATAGAAGCATTACAGCTCATTAGTACAACTGTGCAAGTGGATCACATCCTTCAGTCTGCACATCAGGGGAATATATTATGTTAAAACAATTGGAACCTTATTTTAAATAAAGAGAAATTATGGTGTGCAAAAAAGGATTATATTCATACAAACTTAGAAAAAGATTTTTAAAATTTCTTTGCCACTCAGACAGTCCTACATTGAGTTCCATACTGACTGGCAACTCCTGCAACGCTGATGGTACCAAACTGTATCGGTCTCTGCCGTTCCTTTGGGTTAATCAGATGCGTGGAGAGGGGGAGCTTGCTACATGGGCAGCAGCTTTCTCTCCATATCGTACTGCCCAGGCTCGTGTATCTAGACAGCTAGGACACAATATCCATGGTCAGCTCTGACCGACGGAGGGTTCACATTTGACTATATATAAAGTAGTTATACATTGAAGTAATTTAAAGTTTAGCTGTACAAATAGCAAATCATAAGGGGCTAAGTTGAGTTATGATGAAAGTTGTGACTATTCCCTGCCAGTTATTACTGTTGATTCTGGGTGTGAGTAGCTTTGCCTGCCAATGAGTAACTAGAAATCAAACCTACTCAGTACAGGTATTATAACAGTTAAGGTAATAGAAATTCACTCTTCAGGAATTTACAAAGGCATGGAATAAAAATTAACTGTCACATAATTAATATGGGTAAAAACTAGGAATAAATACAAAATGTATCTTGTTTCAACACGTTTTCTTGATCACACATTGATGTGGCTTCATATTACAGAAAATGGGCAGTTTTCTAGGATTGCAACCCCTCCCCCCCCCCAACCCAGTAATGCTGTATCACCTGTGATCTCTGAATATTGTGTGCCTGTTTCACCTTGTATCCAATTTGATGTAGAGGAGCACCATTCTGTGTTCAGCAACAGAGCCTCACTGATCCGTATTGTTAGATCTTTCTTGTCATTCAACTGAGTTCTGAATTAATTTTCTACATTAAAATAAGGCATGTAGAAATGTCCTGATGTTCAGGTTAGCCCTTGTGGCTTCATTAGGCAATGCTTCCTATCTCACCGCAGTTTAAATGGCCTTGAGAAACACATGCAAAATGTTGGAGGAACTCAGCACATCAGGCTGCATCTTTGGAGGGGAATAAACTGTTTATTTATTTCCATAGTTGCTACCTGACCTGCTGAATTCTTCCAGCATTTTGTGTGTTTTTCTTATGATTTCCAGCATCTATCCAATCTCCTCTGTTATATGACCTTGAATAGCCCACGATT
Source organism: Mobula birostris (assembly GCF_030028105.1). Lineage (NCBI taxonomy): Eukaryota > Metazoa > Chordata > Chondrichthyes > Myliobatiformes > Myliobatidae > Mobula > Mobula birostris. The sequence goes on along the minus strand of NC_092395.1, from coordinate 10,579,033 downwards.
TGTGATGGACCGTAATTATTTATGTGCCATTTGGCAGCAACAGAATGGGAAGGCAAGTACAACAACATGGGACTTAAGTAAATATTGACATGTCCTCCTGCATTTTCCAGGAATAGGAAGTGTAAGATAGTGCAACAGGGGAAGGAGTGTTTTCAAGGCATGCGGCTACGTCATTACTACATGTTGTGTGGAGCTCTATTACGGGTTTGGAACAAAGTTGGAAACATTATGTCTGATGTTACAAATTCCAGTCACTTACAAATTGTTCGTCTCAAAACCAAGGAGCAAAAAAAGCAAGTTGGTAAGTAAAGGTTTTATTTTTCCCATATAGATCTTTTTTAAGAGCCGTTCTGTGAAGAAAATTTTTCTTTAACCTGTCCCTAGGTGGAGCTGTTGAATTTTACACTCGTAATAAATTCTATCCTCAGAACAAATTTGTGCATTTTCTCAATGCATCACTGTCTTTATACCAATGAAGCTTAAAATATCATTCTAAAATTGTTACTTTAATGTATGGCAAATATTTTTGATAACTTTTGAAATATTTAATTGTTAGTTATTTTGTCTACATTAAAATCAAATATATAGAAATGTTTTGATCTTCAAGTCAGCCCTTGTAGGTTCATAAGACACAGCTCCATATCTCAACACGTTTTATATGGTCTTGAACAACATCTACAGGAAACATTATATACTGCGTACCTTTAATGAGTCAGTTTTATTTCGAACAAGCCCTTGATAGGCCACTCCCAGCATCCAACCATATTAGACACATTCATTTCCATGATGGATGTCAGTGAACCATTTGGAAATCACCTCACCTTTTATCAATGCCAGTCCACAAATGGCCAGACTTTTGAACCCATGACATTTTAGCTTATTAATCCATTATACAAAAGGAAGAGAACTGCACACCTTTAATACTGCTGTAGAGAGCACATAGTAATGGAGCACTTGGGAACCAGAATTCTTAAGAAATTTGAGGAGAAATATTGAAACTTGCATACAGTTTGTGGGATAGACTTAAGTAAGTCTATTTAAGATTTACTTTAGATCTAAAGAAGATCTTAAAATCTACTTTAAGATCTTAGTAGATCTTAAAGCAACGTACATGTAAAGTATGATCAGAGGCATGGATAGAGTGGATAGCCAAAAGACTTTTATCCCCAGGGTGAAAGTGGCTAACATAAGGGGGTATAATTTCAAGGTGATTGGAGGAAAGTATCAGGTAATGTCAGAGATGATTTTTTTTTAATTCAAAGAGTGGCAAGTGTGTGAATCAAGCTGCCAGGGGTGGTGGTAGAGGCAGATACATTAGGAACATTTAAGAGACTCTTTCACAGGCACATGGACGAAAGTAAAATGCAGGTCTGTGAGCAGGAAGTCAGCATCTATGGAAGTGAATAAATAGTCGACATTTCAGGCGGACACCCTTCATCAGGATTTGTGTATGTGTGACCTCTGCTGTGACAGCTTCTCTAATTTGGGCAAACTTTCTGGCTATTTTTACAGGTATAAAGATTCCTGAAGCCTGTGTCTACAATGTCATTGAAGAGCTAAAGAAAATGGATTTTGCAGTAAAGAAAAAGCAGGAGGAGAGCAGACTGGCAAGCCAAGTACTGCAGATGTATCAGAATGAACCAGCAGACAGTTTAGCTCCAACACAGTCCTTTAACAGCGGTGGTCAAATCTTACCAGATACTTTTGACCCTGTCCGCGTTTTACAGGAGTTATTAGGGTTTGATTACGGTCAATACGGAGAACAGGAACAGATGCCAACTCAAGATAGACAAAGCGTTATTCAGTATGGGCAACCATCACATATCTGGGAAGCTGGCTGAATAGCAAGAGCCCAGCATGCTGCTATGCTAAAGTGCCTGTCGCCAGTCAAAACCCTACGTATCCTATTGACGTGCAGGCTGAAAATTGACTATGTCATAGATTTTCCCTTCAGTGATACTGCCTACAGAAAGACCACAACTGGGACACAAATGCATTCTTCAATCATGTGAGCCTTGAAGGTACATCTCTTCAACCTTTGAATTTTTGACATGACATTATCAAGAGCTGACATGTTTCTTCACTTCTCGTCCCCTCCTGCGCGTTGGTACTGTTTGTTGCACTTGCTCGATGGCATGTGTCCAAGGGATGAGTCCTCAGCAGGGAATTTGCACAGTTAAAAATCTATGAGAAGGGAGAATCGTACAAAAACTAACAGATAATAAGGGATTCAGTGGTTGAAAATAAAGTTTGTCCCAACCCAGTGAAAAGGAAAGGCGGCCTTCCCAGCACTTGCCGTTTGGGAAGTGCCTGGAAAAGCTGTATTTCTGAGGAACAGTACCATTTTCTCTGCTGTCAAATAACTGCTGTTCTGCACATCTTTTACATAACACTTTTCTAAGGGGCTTAAATAAGCACTTAACAGCAGTGTAATTAGTGAGTTATTCATGTAGTATTATGCTTTAACAAAGTACAACATTGCAATGTACAACTATATGACTGTAAATATAAACTCCATTATCTTTTACAAAGATCACAAAAGGTTTTATACCACAATTAGTCTGGAAACTGGTGGTATTTTTCATATCACCACATTTATCATAAAGATTGTAAATTTTGTTTCTAAATTATATATTTTAAGCATGTAATATAAATATATGTTGTGGAAGTCAGCAAGGCATGATAAATATCTCAAAGTTATGGACTCTCCCTGACCTGTAGATATTAGTCATATCACTTGCTGACTCTGACATAAGATGTTCAGCTGTAATGAAACAACTATGCAATAGCTTACAGAAAGTGCTGGTTAAAGTCTTGTTATATGCTTACATATGTTCCCCTTGAAATACTTACTTTAATGTCAAGAAATCAGTCTTGTGTAGACCCACTCCAGATGAATGGAAGTTTACAGCCCATAGATGTGCTTTTGGGATTTGCAAGATTATAGTGGGTTTGTATTCTGTATCTTACTCCAAGTGGGACAAATTAACTTATGGTGAGAGACGGCTTTTTGATTGAAAATTAAATTGTCAAGAATCTGAGTTCTAGCAGAATGGGGAATCTTTTAACTTGTTTTTACTTCTCTTCAAATTAGAGCAAGATTTTATGTTATTTAATTTACTTATTTTATCTATTGCATCCTTTTTATCAAACAGCTCTTGGCTGTACTGTCTTGATCAGAGAAATGCCATAGAAAGTTCTTTGTTATCTTTCTCTCCTCACTGGCAGTGCCATCATAGAGCTTATCAGATGTTTTAAATTCACAGACTCTAAGATGGAAGATTTTTTTTAATATAAGATGAAATCTGTTGCTCAGGTTATTGTATCAGTATTGGTATTGTAAACCTACCAATCCATTTGGAGTGACCCAAAGACTAGTTTTATGAAAGTCAGGTACCTTGCCTCATATAAAAAGTTCCTTCACTGTTCAGCCATTCAAAACTAAGGAGTAATCATCGGGAGGAAGAAGCATTTCTCGACATTAGTAATTCTTGTGTTGACTTAAATCAAACACTTAAAGCACTTGCTCAGGTACAGTGAAATTATGATCTAGTAGGTATGGACTGGAAGGACATAAACTCAAAATTGTAGATTTAAATCCATCTGACACAACATTAGCACCATAGCTGCCTACAGTTTTTCAGTTAAACTGACATTTTGTACACGAAATACTCTACAAATGGAACTCAAACCTGTGTTACATAATTCAAACTATATGGTAAAAATGCAAGGATTACAGTGAAACAATTGATCCAACTCGCTCCTCTTTGATTACTCCAGAGTTTTAATGGATGTAAATTCAGGCAAACAGAAACTTTTTCTTTGAAGCATATTAAACACATCATGGTAGTAGTACTGTTTAAGAAAGACTTGGATGTTGGATGAGACCAAAACCATTTGCGGATGGGATATCCAGAGTGAATAGTGATCCTTAACTGTCAACCAACAAAAGTGACAAATGTGAACCCCTTGTTTCACTATGCGGGAGAGTTGTGTGTCATAGCTCTTCTCCTGTCAACAACATCTATTACACATAACTTAATAATTGGAAGTAATGTTGCTTGGTCAAGAAAAGCTCATTAGACAAGTTGATTAGAAGATGAACCATCAAGTTAGATTTGGTTGTATTTGTCCGTAGTTAATACTAAGTTCACTATTTAATGGATCAAAAACATCTGACCTATTTAATAAATTATAAGCATAAAGCCCAGAACATCATTGCCAGCATCCTGAATGCTTCAATGCACTTTGAAGCTTGACATTAGTCAGTCAACAGCCAACATACCTGCTCACATCTGCATTTTAACATACAGAAAGGAACATCTAATACAGGTGATGTGTGCATGACAGGATCAAGATGGTGAAAGAGGGAAGATGTATGTAATGTTTTCTGACTAGAAGCACCCAACATTAAAAGTTCCATTAGGTAATTGTTGACTAATTTTTAAAAAATATCAGGGACTGCTGTAAAGCTTAAAAACTGCTTTAATCTGCCATTAGAATTTTGGATGCACTAGATTATTAGAATCCAGAGAATATTGTTATTGTGGCCTCACATTACTACTCTCATTGAGTACTCTAACTAAGATAGGACACATACCAAAGTATTCACCATCTTTTAAATTACCTGCTATAAAATCTCTTTGCCTCAGGAACTGATCCAATGGCTCTTTTCTATCTTTTTTTTTATCAGGGTTGTCTGCATGAATTGAGATTCATGTTGCTTTTTGTTCGTTAAACAGTAGATTTTGACTTTTTTACATAAATTATTTTGTTAACCGATATGGTTCTATTGATTGTAGCTATTGTATATGCTGTGGGTATCTGTAAACAATGCAAGCACTTTTGCCTACTTACAACTTACTGGGTTGTCTTTGTTTTCTATTTGTATTTATAAATGTAGGAAATGAAGCAGTATATATGTAAAAATATCAAAATGTGCCTTAAACTAATTATTCTTAATTTTCTACTTTCAAGGAAGGAATATAGTAGCATGCTTTCATTTTTATGATAAATAATAAAAACTACAATTATCTTTTTTTACAACTTGCAGTTCACTGTCTCCAAATATGTGCTTGTTGGCAATAACTTTTCTGTAATGTTTTAAAAGAATGTCTACCAGATATATAACAGTTGCTTTTCTAGTACCAGTACCTTGCCAAATCCCACAAGACAGTTGCACTACACATCTATGTAACCAAACTAAACGTCCTCATTTTTAAAAAAATGGTATTACTGTATAGCATAAAATAAAATTTCTATAAAGATTTGTTATGTCACTGATTGCTTCAAGGGTAAACTTTTGAATATAGCAGTGAATGGAGTGAATGAGATTTCACATTACTTTTACCCCTTTAAGTTGTTCTACTTGCATCTTTTCCAGTTGATGTGTGAGTGATTTCCTACACTCCGCCAATTTTATGTTCTTTGTTTTCCTTTCCACTTGCTGGTGCCATTGAGCTAATTTAGTTCTGGGCGCAATCCAATCTTGGGAGAAATGGGTTACATTTGAACAAAACACAAAACAGATAAGGAATAAAATCTGGTATTGTGTGAAGCATCCACTGACAGCTACTAAGAAGGACATTTGGGGCAGCGTGGTTAGCGCAAAGCTTTACACTACCAGCGACCCAGGTTCATTTCCCGTCACTGTAAGGAGTTTATATGTTCTCCACGTGACCACGTCGGTTTCCTCCCACAGTCCAAAGACTTGCTGATTGGTCAATTGGTCACTGTAAAGGCTAAGATTAAATTGGGGGGCTGCTGGGCTCAAAAGGCCAGAAAGGCCTGTTCCACACTGTATCTCAATAAATAAATTCAAGGCATTTCTGTCCTTGAAAACCAAGTTAGGACAAAGTAACAGAGACTAATAATTTGCGATGGTGGTGTAGCAATTAACATGAAGCTATTACAGCTCAGGGCATCAGAGTTCAATTCTGGTGCCGTCTGTATGGAGTTTATAACGTTCTCCCTGTGACCACATGGGTTTCCTCCTGATCCTTTGGTTTCCTCCCACAGTCCAAAAATGTACCAGTTAGTAGGTTAATTGGTCATTGTAAATTGTCCTGTGATTAGGTTAGTGTTATATAGGTGGGTTGCTGGGCAGTGTTGCTCGTTGGACTGGAAGGGGCTGTTCTGTGATGTAAATAAATAAATATTCTGTGTATAAGTACCTCCAAGGGAAAATAGAGACACTATTTTAAACAAAGGAATTTGTTGATTTAAAGCAGTATGTTCATATACAAATAATTTAATGCATTATCCATCTTCAAGTTAAGTTCTTCCCATTATCATTATGAGAACAGGATGAGCAAGCTCGGGCTTCTCTCTTTGGAGAGGAGGAGGAGCTGACTTGACAATGTAGACAGCATGTGAGTTTTTCCTAAGGCTGAAATGGCTAATATCATCATTTTAAGGTGATTGGAGAAAAGTATAGGGGGGTGGAATGTCAAAGGTTAGTTTTTTTACAGAGAGAATGGCAAATGTGTGGGACTCACTGCCGGGTCAGGGGTAGAAGCTGATACAGTACATTAGGGATAGTTAAGAGAATCTTAGATACATGTATGGACTATAGAAAAATGGAGGGCTATGTGGCAGGTAAGGGTTAGATTGATCTTAGAGTAGGCTAAAAGGTGGGCACAGCATTATAAGCCAAAAGGCCTGTATTGTGCTATAATGTTCTACGTTCTAACCCAACCTAATGGGAGGAGAAGATGGCAGCGCCTGCGTGCGCAGCCCTCCGGTGAAAAATGATATCGTATCTGTTAAATAGGGGCCGTGGACAATTCTGATTTGATGGAGAATGGACGTGAAAGCACAGAGGAACATCTGGAGAAATTTCTGAAACGCCCATTCGCTGCTGTTGTTACTGTGTGGTCGGGAATCTTTTGGAGGCTAGGCCTCAAAATCCCCGGCCTTGCCTGCTTTTGGCGACCGAGAAGGAGGTCGAATCGTTGGGACAGAGATGGCGCTCAGTACTCGGTGTCAGAGAGCTGATCAGAGCTCGAAGTTTTCGGTTGACTCAGAGTCGGATTGTGGTTGGCATAGCAGGGAGAGTTTTTCTTCCTTCTCCCATCTGCGTGAGATGTGGGATATTTGAGAAACTTTGAACTTTACTGTGCTCACGGACTTCTTCAAGTTATGGTATTGTTACACTGTTTGTAACTATATGTTATAATTATGTGGTTTTGTCAGTTTTTTCAGTCTTGGTTTGTCCTGTGTTTTGTGATATCACACCAGAGGAAATAATGTATCGTTTCTTAATGCATGCATTACTAAATGACAATAAAAGAGGACTGCGTGTCTTCATAATCATCATAATCTATTTTTGCAAGTGATCAACAGGTAAAATATCAGAGAAAGACCAGTAGCAGATCCAAGTCTGAATTGTTAATTCAGGACAAAATAATAGAAATTAATAATTTATGATGGTAGTGTAGCAATTAGCATGAAGCTATTACGGCTCATGAGAAAACCTTCAAGAACTACGAATAGTGCTTGTGTTATGGACGCAAAACAATCTTCCCTCTTAATGCAAATGAGAAACACATACATGCACATTCTAAAGTAAGATTGTGAAACTGCTAAGATAGAAGGCATTATGCAGTAGATAAAGTGAGTGACAGTTTTCCTTAAATAACTGGATATATTACCCAGTCACCTTGAATCCCAAAACACAGTATTGCTTCTTACCTTTATCTACTCTACCAATGATGAAGCAAGTGAGGAAATGACAGCACTATCATCTGATTGGTACCACAGCCACTAATGATCTAACATTCACTGGATATTGTAAAAATGTCTATTTGTACATATTATAAATGAGAAGTGATTACACGTGACATGGCAGTAATATTGTTGTTATTCCTCTCCGCGCCTTGTGGTACATCGGACAGCAACCTTGCCATTTCTTTAGCATTTTTGTCTCTTTTTTAACGAGGCCGAGCTGCTAACTCGACGCTCAACCCAGCACGGCTGCAATGCGTGCAAGGAGCTGGCTGGATTCGGACCCAGGACCACTTGCCTCAAAGTCTGCTGTGGACACCACTATAGCACCAGCCAGCTACCTGTGTATATGCACGTACTGGTAAACTACAAGTAAGCAATGGGTGGTTTTCTTTTCCCTGGTAAATGTTGAAAAATTATTTATCTGCTCTCAAAATTAATAATGTTCTCAATACTACATACAACATTGCATTCTACACAGGAGCAATCTTTATATTTATGGAGTGCAGATGTGTGGGGGATATTAGACAATTCAAGGGGCAACTTAGAGTTAACTATTGTAATATGGGTCCAGAGAATGACTGAACAAGTACATTGTTATATGCCTACCCTTTTGTTAAAATTTGCAAAGATTTGGGTATTGTTGGTGATGTCAGTAGTCACTGCCCATCCCTAATTCTCCTTGAGAAGATGACATGGACTGTCGCAATGAACCAAATGCTGAAGGAGCTCAGTGGGTTAGGCAGCAGCTATGGAGGGAAGTGGACAATGGGCAATTCAGTCCAGGCAAAGGATCTCAACCCAGAATGTTGACTGCCTACTTCCCTCCCAATGCTGCCTGACCCGCTGTGTCCTCCATCCTTTAAATTTTGCTCTAGATCTCAGCACCTACCTACAGTCTCTTGTGTCTGTCTTAATGAACGATTGCATTCCTTCTGGTGAAGGTTTGGCCTCAGGGTTGTAGGCAAAGAATTCCGGTATATAAAGCCAACAATGAAGGATTAGCGACATATTTCTGAGTCACGATGATGTGTAGGTTGAAGGCAAAATACACAGGTGTTCCCCTGAAGCTTCTACCTTTGTCCCTCATGGTGGTAGCAAGCCACTAGTCACAGGTTTGGGGAGTGTTACTGGAGAAGTCTGGGAAAGTGACTGCAGACCATTTTGTGGCTAGTGCACAATGCGACCATTTTGTTTCTGTGTTAGAGCGAATGAATGTTTCAGGAGTGGGTGAGGCACCAATCACGCCTTAATGGAATGAGACTTTTGTAGCAGAGTTGTCCACTCTGAACTCTTCCAGGCAATTAGAGAGTGTTCTATCATGCTCCTGACTGGTGATGTTTTAATGGTGAAGCAACCTTGGTTACTAATCAGAGGATACCCAACCAGTGACCTACTCTTCTTGTCGAGGTATTTACGTGTCTGGTCTCAGTGAGTTCCTGGTCAATGGTGACTCTCAGATTGATGTTGGGGTACAGCAAAAGTGGTGCCATTGAATGCGAAGACTGAAAGACAGTGTTGGCTATGGGTATTGATCAGCCCTCTTGTAGCATGAACGGTACTTGTCACATATCAGCCTGCATGTTGCCCAGCATGGTCTACTTAATGTGGCGAGGAATTGTGAAATGGGATTGAACATTGGGTAGAGATCTGAAAACATGGCAGAAAGGTCATTGAAGCAGCTGAAGGATATTTTGCCAAGGACAATGCACTGGTGTTCTGCTGTGGTAACGTCCCATCTGTAGAGTGCTTTCTCTCTGCCTGTTGACTCCAAGTTTCACCAAGGCACCACTCAACTACTGTTACAATGTCAAGGGCACTCACCTCACCTCTTAGATACACCTTCAGACTAAAGCTGTTAAATATTAAAGATCGCATACAGCAAAACAGTGAAATACATCATTTAGCATCAATGACCAACACTGTCCGAGGATTATGCTGGTCGAAGTCTGCAAGTGTTGCCACACTTCGGTTCCAGTTGTGACAGGGTCTGGAGCAGTGATCCTAGTGAAACCTAACTGGGCAGCAGTAACTATTATTGGTAAGTACTGCTGATCAGTGTTATCAATTAACCCTTGTGCTGATTGAAGAGTAATGAGCTGATTTGGATTTCTCCTTCCTCTTTGTGAACAGAACAGTCCTGGGGAAATTATTATTATATTACCTAGAGATGTCAGTATTGTAACTCTACTGGAACAGATTGGCTAAAGATCTCACGGAGAAGCCATCTGTTCATCTCTGGCTGAACATGCCTTAGCAACGCACACAGAACGCTGGAGAAACTCAGCAGGGCAGGCATCATCTATGGAAATTGACATTTTGGGCCGAAACCATTCTTCAGGACTGGAAAAGAATGGGGAAGATGCCAAAATAGAAAGGTGGGGGGAGGGGAAGGAGGGCAAACTGGATGGTGATAAGAAAAGCCAGGTAGGCATGAAAGGCCAAAGGGCTGGCAAGAAAGGAATCTGATAGGAGAGGAGAGTAGACCATAGAAGAAAGGGGAGGAGGAGGAGGAGGAGGAACCCAGGGTGGATGAGAAGAGAGGCCAGAGTAGGGAATAGAATAAGAGGGGAAGTGGGGGGGGGGGGGGAGGGAATTGATATTCATGCCATCAAGTTGGCAACTACCCAGACGGAATATACGGTATTGCTTCTTCATCCTGAGGGTGGCCTCATTGTGACACAAGAGGGGGGCCATAGACCAAAATGTTGGAATGGGAATCGGAATCAGAATTAAAACGTTTGGCCACCGCAGAACAGGACAGGTCTCACTAGAGAAGACCACATCGGGAGCACTGGGCACAGTAGATGACCCCAGCAGATTCGCAGGTGAAGTGTTGCCTCACCTGGAAGGACTGTTTGGGGCCCTGAGTGGTAGTGAATGGGCAGGTGTATCACTTTGGCAGCTTGCAGGGTAAGTACCAAGCGGGAGGTTAGTGGGGAGGTACAAATAGACAAGGGAATCATAGAGGGGGTGATCCCTGGTGGGAAGGGGGGGGGGTAAAGATATGTTTGGTGGTAGGATCCCTGTGGAGATGGTGAAAGTTGCAGAGAATTATATCTTTGGATATGGAGGCTCATGAAATGATAGGTAAGGACAAGAAGAACTTCATCACTATTAACGCGGTGAGCTGTTGGGGTGAGTGCGGATGTTGGGGAAATGGAGATGTGGGGGAGGGCAGCATCAACTGCGGAGGAAGGGAAACCCCTTTAAAAGAGGACATCTCCGAATATGCTTCAGCCATTTAACCGTGCGCGCTGAGCTCAGCCATCAATGGCTGATCTTGGAGCCGCTTTATTACGCGCTGGGATTCACGAGATGTGAAAGGAGGGTACGAGCTCGATCTGACCTGTTGGTAGTGATATCACTTGCTTGTCTATTGCAATCTATTCAGCAGCCTGTATGGAAACTGCACCTGACTGTCTTGTCACTCTTCCTCTTCTGGTCTGCCCTCTGCACTCATGAAACCTGTGAGGGGAGGGTGAGAGGCAAACTTGTCTGTGACGGGAGGGTGAGAGGCAAACTAAGCCATGTGACTAAAGCTTAGGGTGGTGTACGTTTCCGCGGTTCCCTCTCACCTGGTCTCATCTATCACCTGCTAGCTTGTCCTCCTTCCCCCACCGCCCCTTCCCTGATGAACGGTCTGGCCTTGGGTCGATCTTTGTCAGTTTATTCCCCTCTCTCAGAGCTGGCCGACTTGCAGAGTTTCTCCAGCATTTTGTGCGTGTCGCTCGTGGATGCCGACTTTTGACCTGCTCGATGATTAGCACATCTGTAGTGGCACACCACAGAATGGAGAATATCTCCACGATGCAGACAGGACTGTAGGGCGATTATCTTTACCACTGCTATCACTTCTGTAGCAATACAGCGCGGAGTCGGCCCTTGCAGTCACACACACGCAGTAACCCCGATCACCAACTAACCTCCTCGATAGGGCTTTGGACTGTGGGAGGAAACCGGAGAACCCGCACGCATTCCAGGGGAGGACGAACAGAGACTCCTTACAGAACTCAAACACACCGAGCTGTAACAGCGTCGTGCCAACCACCATACTGCCATGGTGCCCTTGGATCGATTATAAGACCATAAGATATAGGGGCAGAAGTAGGCCATTCGGCCCGTCGAGTCTGCTCCGTCATTCAATCATGAGCTGATCCAATTCTTCCAGTCATCCCCACTCCCCTGCTTTCACCCCATACCCTTTGATGCCTTGGCCAATCAAGAACCTTTCTATCTCTGCCTTAAATACACTCAAAGACTTGGCCTCCACAGCCGCTCGTGGCAATAAATTCCAGATTTATCACCCTCTGATTAAAGTAATTTCTCCGCATCTCTGTTCCAAATGGACGTCCATCAATCCTGAAGTTGTGCTCTCTTGTCCTAGACTCCCCTACCATGGGAAATAACTTTGCCACCTCTAATCTGTTCAGGCCTTTTAACATTCTGAATGTTTCTATGAGATTCTACACCCCCCCCCCACCCCGCCATTCTCCTGCACTCCAGGGAATACAGCCCAAGAGCTGCCAGACTTTCCTCATATGGCAACCCTTTCATTCCAGGAATCACTCTCATGAATCTTCTCTGAACCCTCTCCAATGTCCGTACATCCTTTCTAAAATAAGGAACCCAAAACTGCACACAATACTCCAAGCGTGATCTTGCCAGTGCTTTATAGAGCCTCAACATCACATCCCTGCTCTTATATTTTGTACCTCTAGAAATGAATGCCAACATTGCATTCACCTTCTGCACCACAGACTCAACCTGGAGGTTAACCTTTAGGGTGTCCTGCACAACTACTCCCAAGTCCCTTTGCATCTCTGCATTTTGAATTCTCTCCCCATCTAAATAGTATGCCCATTTATTTCTTCCACCAAAGTGCATGACCATACACTTTCCAACATTGTATTTCATTTGCCACTTCTTTGCCCATTTCCCATTCCCCTAAACTATCTAAGTCTTTCTGCAGGTTCCCTGTTTCCTCAACACTACTCACTCCTCCACCTATCTTTTTGTATCATCAGCAAATTTAGCCGCAAATCCATTAATCCCATAGTCCAGATCATTGACATACATGGTAAAAACCAGCAGTCCCAACACCGACCCCTGTGGAACTCCACTGGTAACCAGCAGCCAACCAGAATAGGATCCCTTTATTCCCACTCTCTGTTTTCTGCCAATCAGCCAATGTTCCACCCACGCTAGTAATTTTCCTGTAATTCCACAAGCTCTTATCTTGCTACGCAGCCTCATGTGCGGCACTTTGTGAAGGCCTTCTGAAATTCCAAGTATACCACATCTACTACATCTCCTTTGTCCACCCTGCTTGTAATTTCCTCAAAATTGCAGTAGGTTAGCCAGGCAGAATTTTCTTTCAGGCTTATGGATCAGCTGCAGTATCTGTAGTACAACTGTAGTATCCAGTTTTATCAGCTCCAGGCAGCCTGGCACAGTTAATCCCCTTTGTTGGCTTGTTCACTCACCCCCTATAACAGTCCCTTGTCTAACAATCACAACCTTCAGGATTCAAGCTCCTTAGTCATGGTCGTACTTACCAGGTCACCTTGCTGTGCCTGTTTGGGATGCCTATGGCACCACCACTTGGCCATCTAGTTTCATTGCTTGCAGATAAACAGTTAAACCATTACTATCATTATTACCTTGACTGGCCACTAGAGGGCCACGAGTAACAAGCCAGGTCTGGTGTCCCACAACACAAGGATGACAATTTCCTTCCATGAAGGCAGTGTTATGTGAAGTTTCTGCAGCAGGCATTGTTACCAAAGTTAGTTCCTCTCTCTTCCTGCTTCACCCACCCCCTCCCAAAAAAAAGTAAAATGCAGGCTATTAATCTGAATGCAGAATATTGTGTTCAGTTTTGGTCACCTCGAACAGCACAGTTCATATCTTTAGAGAGGGTGTAGAGGAGATTTACCAGGATGCTGTCTGGATTAGAGCATGTCTTATGAGGAAAGGTTGAGCAGGATAGGGCTTTTCTCTTTGGAGTGAAGGAGGATTAGAGGTGTACAAGGAATTAAGCATAAAATGGCCTATACTGTGTTGTTCGATGTTCTAAAACACCATCCAGGATGTTTCCTGGCAGAAATCCACACACACACATCCTCCAAGTTTCATTGCATTGTGCTCACAATGTAGCCTCCAGGACATTGGTGAGATCAAGTGCGGACAGGCACCTGTACTGTCAAGGATAGCCATCCGGAGCTTCCAGATACTGTACATGTTTTATCAACTCCCCCTTCCCAACCTGAACTGCCAGCTTCAGCCTTTTCCACTGCCAGCCAAATGCAGACTAGCACAATGGTATCTCACCCTGCCTGGGCCGTCCACAGCCCAAAGGTATGGGTACTGAACTTTCCACTCTCAGGCAACGTGCACCTTCTGCTCATCTCTCCCCCTTCTTTCCAAAGCCATCCTCCCACATCCCCCCAACCTGGCACACTGCAGTTTCCTGCTCCTCCATCTGGTTCCTCTCATCACCTTTCATAAGGTATCAGTTGCCCAGAGTCTGCAGCTCTCTGTTGATGCCACTGATCAGCTTAGTGTGACTAGACAGATACTTTATTGATCCCAAAGGAAATTACAGTGTCACAGTAGCATTACAAGTGCACAAATCTAAATATTAGAAAGAATAAAAAAAATAAAAGTTACCACAAAGTCAAACGGGGGGGGGGGGGAGGGGGGAGGAGTCATCACTTCCCCAGCTGTAGATTGACTCATTATAGAGCCTAATGGCTAAGGGTCATATAGCTCTAAGGTTGTCTTAGTTTATTACTAAAAGTGCTCCTCTGTTCAGCCAAGGTGGCATGCAGGAGAGTGAGAAACATTGTCCAGAAATGCCAGGAATTTCTGTGGGGTCCTTTGTTCTACCACAGCCTCCAGTGTATCCAGTTTGACTCTTATAACAGAGTCAGCTTTTCTTATCATTTTATTGAGCCTGTTGGCATCACCCATGTTGATGCCATTGGCCCAACACACCACCACATAGAAGATTGTACTGGCAACAACAGACTGGTAGAACATGTGAAGGAGAGGCCTGCACACTCCAGAGGACCTCAGGAAGTAGAGGCGACTCTGGCCCTCCTTGTATACAGCCCATATGCACAAAGTCTACATACTATCCAAGCTCCCACCACATCTCTCCCCTTCTGGTACTGGCTATCTCCCCTCTAAAGTCAATTCTGGTGCAGGATCTTGACCTGAAACATTGTCTCCAGATGCTGCTCAGCCCAATTTCCTGCAACACGTTGTTTTTAGCTTCAGATTCCAGCAATCTGACTCTACACAGAACAGTGACATCTAAACCTAGACAAGTCAGGGCCCTGAAGACAGGTCTTGGCCCGAAATGTCGGCGGTTTATTCACTTCCGTAGATGCTGCCTGACCTGCTTGAGGTCCTCCATTTTGTGTAGTTTGTGTTGCTTTGGATTTCCAGCATCTGCAGAACTTCTCACGTTTAAGATAAACAATCCAACAACGTCTGGTCACACATGTAGTGGAGGATTAAACTGGTAGTCACCAACATACACATGAACACGGTGAATTTTGTGTACATCGGGTGCGTAAGGTGGATGTCAAAACGTTTGCTGCAACTCCATAGCAAGAGGAAGCATACAAGTCCAGCCAGTCTCACCAGCTGTATAAATGGAAGAGCCTTGGAGAATAGTGGATCTGATTACACGAAGACAAGGGAAATACACTAACAAAAAAAAAGTGGATCTCATTTTAATTACTCCAGAACCCCAGTAAATATCAAGTACACGTGGGAACAGATTTAGGATTCAAGGATCACAGGAGGGGATATCAGTAAGATTTGAAGAGATGCAGGAAAGGGATTAGAGTTCAGAGGAAGGGTAAGTGTAAAATAAGCAAAGTATTTTGAAATGTGGTCAAGACAGTGAACATTCACCTCAAAGATAACTAGTGTCAAGATTTATTGCCATTAACAAGGAACTCAAAACACTTCAGTTTTACATAATTGTATATTAGGGCTAATGAAACATCCAGCATAGATTTACCAAAACGAAACTCAACATGTTCATCAGAATTCCCTCCGGGAATGCACACACATTATCAGGTCCACTCTCCCCACATTGGGTTTACAAGCAGACCATCATTGATCCGGACTGAAAAACTGAAATTCACTACATTGAGTTTACATTCCACCAACGGCTTACACGGGTCTTTATAAGTAGTTAGGAAGATCTTTTTCAATGACCTGTTTGGAATAAAGACAAATTGTTAACATAGCCATTTGCTTAGACCCAAGCTAAAATGTCATTCTCATCACAGGGTCATAACATCTTCCACAATGTGGTAGTCAAACCTCAAAAGCAGGGGTTCCCAACCTATTTTTACAGTCATGAACCAAAGCCATTAAGGAAGGAGTTGGTGGACTCCAGGGTGGGAACCTCTGCTCTAAAGCAAATTTCTACTGCAAAATTATATCCTGAAGCTCAAGTAGACTTTGG
This sequence comes from Mobula birostris, assembly GCF_030028105.1. Taxonomy (NCBI): domain Eukaryota; kingdom Metazoa; phylum Chordata; class Chondrichthyes; order Myliobatiformes; family Myliobatidae; genus Mobula; species Mobula birostris. Next base: position 10,562,817 of record NC_092395.1, on the reverse strand, counting down.
CCAATGCAATCTTCAATTAAAAAGTAAGTTATAAAACCAAACCATTTCACTGACTGGACTCAGGAGGGACAATCTGCTTCCCCCTGGCATAAGGTTCAAGGGAGGTACATGAAAATTATTCCAGGATTGAATGGCTTGTCATATGAAGAACGTTTGATGGCTCTGGGACTGTATTCACAAGAATAAGGGGTGACCTAATTGAAACCAATCAAATGTTGAAAGGCCTCGAAAGAGTGGATGTAGAGAGGATGTTTCCTGTGGTGAGGGAGGTCTAAGACCAGAGGACATTGCCCCAGAATAGAGGGGCATCCTTTCAGAACGGAGACGAGGAGGAATTTCTTTAGCTAGAGTGGTGAATCTGAGCAATTTGTTGCCACAGGCAGCTGTGGAGGCAAACTGTAAATGTATATTTAAAGCAGAGGTAGATAGATTCTTGATTGGTCAGGATATGAAGGGAGACAGGGAGGAGGCAGGAGATTGGGGCTGAGGGAAAATGGATCAGCCATGATGAAATGGCAGGCGGACTTGATGGGTCAAATGGCCTAATTCTGCTCCTTTATCTTATGGTCTTATATGAACAAGGACTAGCCTCATTGGCTGGCCACTCGTTATGAGTGCAATGTCACTTGAGCAGTTTCCTAATTTGCCATTTGTTCATTGAGCTTCACTGATTTGTGGATCACCAAGTGATCTACGTGCTGTCTCCAACTTGGTTACATCCCATTTTTGGAGTTTGTACTTACCTTGCTTTTCCAAAAGAAATGAGGCACGTAGACTGCAGTCCCTACACTAAGGAGATGTACTTAGTGGTGAGATATCATTTGGGGATGGCAGAAGTTAGGGAGTTATGATGTGCTGAACATAGGGGTGGTAGGTCAAGGGGAACCTGAGAGAATGGGGTGAGGGTAGATGTGTTTGGAAATGGAGATGATGTAGGTGAGGGCAGCAAAACGGTAGTGGAAGAGAAATCCTGTTCCCTTGGGGGGGGTGGGGGGAAACAAGTCAGATGTTCTAGAATGGAAAGCCTCATCCTGAGAACAGATGTAGATTCAGAGGAACTGAGAGAAGTGAACAGTGGGAAGAGGTGCAATCAAGATAACAGCGTCCGGTTTGTAAAAGACGTCAGTGGATAGGTAGTCTGTCTCCAGAGATGGAGACAGTGATCGAGAAAGGAGAGGAAAGTGTCAGATGTACCAAGTCAATCTGAGGGCAAGGTGGAAGTTGATGAAATTGACAAATTCAGAACGAGTGCGGGAAGCAGCACCAATGCAGTTGTCAGCGTAGTGGAGGAAGAGTTGGGGAGCATTACCAATACAAGCTTGGAACATGGACTGTACTGTGTGGCCATTAAAAAGGCAGACGTAGCTAGGACCCATGCAAACACTCATTTGTACACCTTTGGTCTGAAGAAAGTGGGCTACTAAACTAGCTGCCACTGCTCAGGTACGAAGCACCAGTAGCATTATACTGTTTACTATGCACCTATGTTAATTTATTTGTGGCAATATTACTTTGTTATGTGTCTGAGTTGTGTGTACTGTGGTATGCACCTTGGCCAGGAGTAACATAGTCTCGTTTGGCAGTATACACATGTAGTATATGTGACAATAATTTAATCCTGAGAGGAGCTGATAGGGACCAATACCACCGGACTGAGGGGGGTGGGGGAGGAGGGGAACCAGACTGAGGGGGGGTGGTGGTGGTGAACTGATAACAATAAAGAGGCAGAGAGCATTAATGCCTTCCTGAGGTGGGATGGAAGTCTATAGGGACTGGATGTCCACAGAGGAAATAAGGTTGTCAGGGCCAGGGAACTGAAAGGTACTGAAGTGATGGAAAACGTGAAGTGTCACTGATGCAGTTAGGAAGGGACTGTGTCAAGGACGACATTGTGAAAACAAGATACGTGTACACCAATTCAGTAGGGCAGGAGCAGGCAGAAACAATGCTCCTGCTGGGTCAGTTAGGTTTGTGGATCTTGGGCAGGGGGCAGAAACAAGCAGCAGAGTATGGGAACTATGAGGTTGGTGGCAGTGGATAGGGGATCTCCAGAGTCAATGAGTTTGCTGATGGTGTGGGGGACAATGACCTGATGCTCCACATGTGCAGGGGACGAGTTAGGGAGGTATTAAAGTGCAGCAATCTGGCCTCAGCAAGGTAGAGGTCAGTGCGCCAGACTACAACAGCACCGTCTTTGGCTGCAGGCTTGATGGTGAAGTTGGGATTGTTGCAGAGAGTGGAGGGCAGGGTGTACTGAGGTTAGAACTGGTGAAGTCAAAATAGTTATCTGCCAGCAGAAATGAAAAGATCCTGGTAGAAGACCAGAGCAGAAGTCAAAGAGGAGGGAGCATTGAACAAGTGAGGAGGAGAAATGGGAAACGCTTGTCAAAGAAGTATACCTGGTGATAGAAGAACTTGACACATGGTGGGCATGGAACTCATTGAGGTGTGAGCCCAGGGAGACAAAGGCAAGGCCCTTACCAAGGAAGGTATGTTCCGCCTCAGAGATGGTAAGGTCAGGGGATGGCAGGGATTGGAGCTGAGGTCAGGACAGACAGAGGTTTGTTAAATTTGGTTGCTACTTTGAAGCATTCCAGCTGTTTATACAAGGCCTTTGTAGACCAAGTAGAAGGCATACTAAGCATTTTCTGGAGTAGATTTAAATACTTACTACAGGATCATCCACAGGAGAATACCTCTTGACAACCTGACCTTCTTTGTTAATTAGAAACTAGAAACAAAATAAAAGCTGGTAAGACAATCAGCATCATTATCACTGAAATATTGTAATATACAAAGGCCAGTGTTGGGATTTGCTTACTGCAAATTCTGCATTTAAAGACTACGTGCTTTAACTACAAGAGCCTACCTTAGTGAAGTTCCATTTAATGGCACTGCAAAGAAAAAAAAAAGGCTTCAGATTTTTCTTAAACATTGAAGTGATAGAATCAATGAAATTATTCAAAATAATCCCGAAGTTTAATAAAATTTATAGCAGCTTACTTAACAAGTGGAAACATAAATTGCTTCTCCCAAGCATCATCCCCGCAGCTATGGAGTGGTCACAACACTCCAGTCAGTCGTACAGCACAGAACTAGTCCACGCTGAAGTTCCATTTAACCTAGTCACATTTGCCCATGACCCACTAAACCAGGGGTTCCCAGCACAGGATCCTCAGACCCCTCAGTTAATGGTGGGGGTCCATGGCATAAAAAGGATGGGAACCCCTGCTCTAAGTATTTCCTGTCCATGTACTTGTTAGTGTACCTTTAAACATTGTTAACCTGCTTCTCATCTCTTCCTTTGGCAGTTCATTCTATGTAGAGACTGTTGTTTAGGTGAAAAATTTGTCCCTCCGGTTCCCATCAAATCTCTCCCCTCTCATTTGCAGTTCTTGTTCTCAATGGCCCACTCCTGGGAAACGGACCCTGTGCATTCACACCATGACCCTCAAATTTACGCCACTCTATAAAATCACCCCTTATTCTCGTATGCTCCAATGAAGTCCCAACATGCTTAACCTCCTTCCATAACTCAGTCCGAGTCCCACCTACATCCTCAAATCTTCTCTGCACTCTTTTCGGCTTAGTAGCATCTTTCCTATAGCATGGTGACAAAAAAAAATTTTAATTGTAGTCTTGCCAACACCTGAAAAGCCAGCACAACATTCCAACTTCTACACTAATGCCCTGACCGATGCTAAAAGTTTTCTTCACCAGGTTGTCTTGCTTACAACACCAGCTTCAGGAAACCTGAATATGGCCTCCTGTACATCGGTGAGACTCGATGTAGACTGGGAGACTGCTTCTCCGAGCGTCTACGCTCTGTCCGCCAGAACAAGTGGGATCTCCCGGTGGCCACCCATTTTAATCCCACTTCCCATTCATCCATCCGTGGCCTCCTCCACTGTTGCGATGAGGCCACTCTTAGGTTGGAGGAACACCACCTTGTATTCCGTTTGGGTAGCCTCCAACCTGATGGCATGAACATCGATTTCTCAAACTTCTGTAAATGCCCCCCCCCCTTCACCATTTCCCATCCCCTTTTCCCTCTCTGGCCTTATCTCCTTGCCCACCCATCCCCTCCCTCTGGTCCCCCCCACCCTTTTCTCTCTTCCATGGCCTTCTGTTTCTTTCACCAATCAACTTCCCAGCTCTTCACTTCATCCCTCCCCTCCAGGTTTCTCTCTCATCTTCTACATCTACTCCTCAGCATTTTTTTCCCCTCCAGTCCTGCCAAAGGGTTTCAGCCCGAAACGACGACTGTACTTTTCCCCCCCCCCCACAGATACTGCCTGGTCTGCTGAGTTCCTCCAGCATTTAGTGTATGTTACTCGGATTTCCAGCATCTGCAGATTTTCTCTTGTTCAGGAAACCATGTCCTGGTCCTCCCAGGACTTTCTGTTCTACAATATTTGCAGGACCCTAACGCTTACTGTGCAAATCCTATCCCGATTGGTCTTCCCAAAATGTAACAACCCACACTTATCCCAATCAACTTCTATCCAGCCCATGATAACCATCTTCACTGTCAAAAACATCTCTGATCGTAGTGTCATCTACATCTTACTGACCTCTCCTTGTATATTCTGATGACACTGAACAGTGAGCCTCGAACTCAGTCCTAGACAACTCCACTAGTCACAGGCATTCAGTCCACAAAACAATCTTGCGCCATCACTGTCAGCTTCACACCATCTAGCCAGTTCTGCATCCAATTAGCTCCCATGAGAGCTGCCATCAGTTTCTAGGAGCGAAGATGCAAACTAGAGGGTCACAATTATTCTGAACTTATTTCCATATGCAAATCAATTCCAGCTACTGAAATGAATATCTTCATCCTCTGAATTGGTCTGAGTTACTTTAAAGAGGAATGCATACTTTCCCATCAGCCCCTTCCCTTTGGGCTGTTCCTTCATCCACTTCCAGAGCGGGTGTGCCTTGTCCCCGTTTACATCAATCTTGCTGTACATATCAAACTTTACGTTGTGGGTATTGGCAAAAGTTTTGATTTGTTCCTCATTTCCAGGCTCCTGAAAATAAACATTGACAGTCGTTTCAAACAAGATTTGAAATCTATACAAACTGTAATAATTTCCAAAAAAAGACAATTGAAGTTCAGTGATTCAGTTTTAAAATTTGCATCATGGATCAGCTGGATTGCACAAGGCATCTTGCCCGTGTATAATCAGTTCTGTTACAATTGTAGGAGAAACAATGAGACTTGGCACCAGGGTAGCCCAGCAGTTAGTGCGAAGCTTCTACATCTCGGGGCTCCGGAGTTCGGCATTCAATTCCGACATCACCTACAAGGAGTCTGTACGTCCTCCCCACAGAGTGTGTGGGTTTCCTCCCACAGTCCAAAGATGTACCAGTTAGTAGGTTAATTGGTCATTTTAAATTATCCCACGATTAGGCTGGGTTTAAATCAGGGGTTGCTGGGCAGTGCAGCTTAAAGGGCCCATTCTGTGCTGCATTTCTAAATAAAACAAATTAATTACTCGTGATTATAATCATTTGACTGCAGTTTAGCTTATTCAGTGTACATTAGCAACTGAAGCTGACAAGTCACAAAACTCTGGACGTGAGGTACTACAGATGCTTTGACCAGCAACCAATCTGCATTTGAGACTGATTAACAAGAACAAGTTATTTTTTTTTAAGGAAGGCAGGGACAAGTGCAGCAGCCGTCGTCAGAGTGGTGATCTTTAGGCTTTAGCTCTTTGAAACTTCAATCAGAGAAAGCTAAAAGAAAAGCTCTAGGTTAAGTTTGTTTTTCTTTTTTCCTTCTTTTCTTTATATCTGCTCATTTAGGACAGTAGAGATGCCAAGCAGGATAGTAGAATGCCTCTCTTGCGGGATGTGGGAAGGCAGTGAGACCTCCAGTGTCCCTGACGACTACAACTGCGAGAAGCGCATCCAGATGCAGCTTCTAACAACCCGCGTTAAGAAGCTGGAACTGGATGAGCTCCAGATCACTCAGGAGCGATAGACAGGACATAGAGAGAGGTAGTTACACCCAAGGTGCAGGACGCTGGAAGCTGGGTGACAGTCAGGAAGGGGAAAGGGGTTATGGAGCCATTGCAGAGTACCCAGTGATATCCCCCTCAACAGGTACATCTCTTTGGATACTGTTGGGGTGGGGTTGAGTCATAGTGGTCAGGTCTCTGGCAGAGTCTAGCTCTGTGACTCATAAGGGGGAGAAGAGACACGCTGTGGTGATTGGGGATTCTTTAGTTATGGGAACAGACAGGAGGTTCTGTGGGCAAAAACGAGATGCCCAGATGGCATGCTGCCTCCCAAGTGCCAGGGCCCGGGACTCCTCCGATCAAGTCTTCAGCATTCTTAAGTGGGAGGGTGAACAGCCAGAGATCATGGTCCATATAGGTACCAATAAGATGGGTAGGACGAGTGACGAGGTTCTGCATAGGGTGTTCAGGGATTTGGGTGCCAAGTTAAAGCTGTAGTCTCAAGATTGCAACCCATGCCATGTGCTAGTGAGGCTAGAACTAGGAAGATCACACCGTTTAACGTGGCTAAGGAATCGGTGCAGGAGGGAGGGCATAAGATTTTTGGATCATTGGGCACTCCTCCAGAGAAGGTGGGACCTGTACAGAAGGGGCAGTTTGCACGTGAATTGGAAGGAGACTAATATCCTAGCTGGAAGGTTTGTTAATGCTGCACGGTGGGGTTTAAACTAGAGTTGCAGGGGGATGGGAACCAGAGTGCCAGAACAGTTAGTGAAGAGATTTTGAAGGCAGATGTTGGTAATACCTCAAAGTCAGGAATCAAAAGGTTGAGCATGGTGCGAGTAGTCCTGAGCTGCGTATATTTCAATGCAAGAAGTATCGTAGGAAAGGCGGATGAGCTCAGGGCTGGGATCAACTCCTGGAATTATGATGTTGTAGTCGTTAGTGAGACCTGGTTGAGGAGGGGCGGGACTGGCGGCTCAATATTCCGGAGCTTGGTTGTTTTAGACATGACAGAGCGGGAGGGATTACAGGAGGAGGGATGGCGTTACTCGTCAGGGAAAATGTCACTGCAGTGCATCGTCAGGACAGACTGGAGAACTCGACTAGAGGCGTTATGGTTGGAAGTGAGAAATAAGAAGAGCATGACCACGTTAATAGGGCTATATTATAGACCACCCAACAGCGTGCGAGGGATTTAGAGGAACAAATCTGTCAAGAGATAGCACACTGTTGCAAGAAATACAAGGTTGTTACTGTAGGTGATTTTAACTTTCTACATATTGACTGGGAATCCCATACTGTAACAGGACTAGATGGGATAGAGTTTGTCAAACGCATTCGGGAAAGTTTCCTTCATTGGTACATAGCGGTCCCAATGAGAGAGCGTGCGATACTGATTAGGCAATAAGACAGGGCAGGTGACAAAAGTTTGTACAGGGGAACACTTTGCATCCAGCGACCACAATGTCATTAGTTTCAAAGTTAATATGCAAAGAGATAGGTCTGGTCCAGAAGTTGAGAAAGGCCAATTTTGATGGCGTCAGGAACGATCTAGCAAGTGTGGATTGGGACAGCCTGTTTTCTGACAAAGGCGTACTTGAAAAGTGGAAGGCCTTCAAGAATGAAATTTTGAAAGTACAAAGCTTGTCTGTGCCTGTCAGAATAAAAGGTAAAGATAACGAATGTAGGGAACCTTGGCTTTTAAGAGATATTGAGGTCCTGGTTAAGAGAAAAAAAAAATGAGGTGCATAGCAGGCATAGGCAAATAGGATCAAATGAGATGCTGATGGAGTACAAGAGATGTAAGAGAACACAAGAAAGAAATCAGGAGGGCTAAAAAGAAGGCATGGAGTTACTCTAGCAGACAAGATGATGAAGAATCCTAAGGAATTCTCCAGTATGTTAAGAGCAAAAGGATTGCTAGGGACAAAGTTTGGTCCTTTGGAGGACCAGAATGGTAATTCATGTGTGGAGCCAAAATAGATGGGGGAGATCTTAAATGCATTCTTTGCATCTGTATTTACTTTGGAGATGGCTACAGAATCAACAGAAGTGAGGCAAAGTAGCATCAACTTCATGGACCCCATCCAGATTACAGGGGAGAAGGTGTTTGCTACCCTGAGGCAAATCAGGTGGATAAATCCCCAGGGCCGGACAAGGTGTTCCCTCGGACCCTATGTGAGGCAAGTGCAGAAAATGCCAAAGCCCTAGCAGAGATATTTAAAACATCCTTAGTGACAGGAGAGGTACCAGAGGATTGGAGCATAGCCAATGTTATTCTGCTGTTTAAAAAAGACTCCAAACAGAAACCAGAAAATTATAGGCTGGTGAGTCTGTAGAAAAGTTATTGGAAGGTATTCTAAGGGATTGGATATACAAGTATTTGGATAGACATGGACTGATTAAGGATAGTCAGCATGGCTTTGTGCATTGTTGGTCATGTCTAACCAGTGTTATAGAGTTTTTCAAGCAAGTTACCCGGAAAGTATGAATGCAAGGCGGTGGATGTTGCCTACGTGGACCTTAGTTAGGCAAGGGAGGCTGGTCAAGAAGGTTCAGTCGCTCAGCATTCAGGATGAGGTAGTAAATTGAAATAGACATTGGATTTGTGGGAGAAGCCAGAGAGTGGTCAGAGAGGGTTGCCTCTCTGAGTGGAGGTTTGACCGGTGGAGTGCCGCAGGGATCAGTGCTGGGTCCTTTGTTGTTTGTCATCTATATCGATGATCTGGATGATCATGTGGTTAACTGGATCAGTAAATTTGTAGATGACACCAAGATTGGGGTTGTAGTGGACAGCGAGGAAGGCTATCATGGCTTGCAGAGGGATCTGCATCAGCTGGAAAAATTGGCTGAAAAATGCCAGATGGTATTTAATGCAGACAAGTTGGTCACCTCGGCAGGACCAACCAGTGTCTTACACAGTGAACGGGAGGGCACTGAGGAGTGTGGTAGAACAAGGGGATCTGGGAATACAGGTCCATAATTCATTGAAAGTGGCATCACAGGTAGATAGGGTTGTAAAGAAAGCTTCTGGCACATTGATTTATGAAGGCCAATGTACTGAGTACAGGAGATGGGATGTAATGTTCAAGTTGAGTAAGACATCAATGAGGCCTAATTTGGAGTATTGTGTGTAGTTCTGGTCACCTCCTGCAGGAAAGATGTTAAGCAAGTTTGAAAGAGTACAGAGAAAATTTACAAGAATGTTGCTGGGTCTGGAAGACCAGAGTTATAAGGGAAGATTGAATAGGTTAGGACTGTATTCTTTAGAACGTAGGAGATTTGATCTCAAAAATTATGAGGGGCATAGAAAGGGTAAATGCAAGCAAGCTTTTTCCACTGAGGTTGGGTGGGACTACAACCAGAGGTCATGGGTTAAGGGTGAAGGCGAGAAGTTTAAGGGGAACATGGGGGGGGGGGGGGTTCTTTTTCACTCAGAGGGTCATGAGCTGCCAGTGTAAGTGGTCCATGCGAGCTCGATTTCAATGTTTAAGTTTGGACAGGTATTTGGTTAGTAGAGATATGGAGGCCTATGGTCCCGATGCAGGTCATTGGGAGTAGGCACTTTAAATGGTTTTGGCATGGACTAGATGGGCCCAAGGGCCTACTTCAACGACTATGCTGGAAATCTAGAGCAATACACAAGAAGTGCTGGAGGAGTTCAACAGGTCAGGTGGCACCTACGGATTGGAAGAAACAGTCGACATTTTGGACTGAGAACATTCATCAGGACCCTTTAAGTCACAAACTCCTATTTTTAAAAGCTAGTATCAAATTAGAATATGGTACTGATAATTGTTTTAATCCAATTAAGTTCAGAGTTATGAATAGAGTTTCTGCCCTACATGAAGTCACGACAGACCAGCGTGCTTTGATCTACAGGCACACTCTGGATTACATACAGCTTCCATTTTCACAGACACCCGTCAGTTGAATTTGTCCACAAATTACAAAATAATATTGAGTGTCCACAAGTCGGCTATCATTAACCGAGGAGCAGCCTGCATCATGAAAATTCTTTAAATACCATCAAGTGAACAAAAAAACTGCATAATTGTTTGTTCAATGCTTGCTGCCTCTCCCTGGAGCTCACCTGCTTGCCAAACTGATTGCAAGGGAAAGCCAGAATCCGTAAACCCTTCTCAGCATACTGATCATATATCTGAGTAAACTGAGTGTAGTTTACGGAAGTCTTTCCTCATTTGGAGGCCACATTTGTGACGACGCAGACATATCCCCTAAAACAGAAAAACAAGATTAGAAAGACAGCTTGTGTTGGTTGTGGGGATGGGGAAGGACAGTGAAAGAAGCCAAAAGGCAAAGTCCGAAAACTAACTACTTACAGCAGCCCGTTAATATATAAACAACAAAGCTTGCATTTAATAAGCCAGAATTTACAAACATCAGACAAAACACTGCAGATTTGCTGCCTTAACAAATCCAAAGTCGGAGGAACAACAAAGTCAATGCCAAATTCTGGCATGTTAAGGCTTGTTTAAAGTCTTGAAATCCAACCAACTCGAAAGTTGAATACCTTGTTACCTAACATGATGAAAGAAAATTTCAGGTAGTTCTATAACATTCTTAAGAAACTTCATTTTATGCAAAGTTGCATACTGAAACAGTTGTGACCGTAGGGTAAAGAGGGTTAGGGGCTAAAGAGTTTTAGACAGATCTAAAAAATTATGTTACTGCAGGACTTTTAAACAGTTCACTTGTATGTCCACTATTTAATAGAGTAGTTGCACAAGTAGAACAATTATTTGTCAATTTCCAATGACCTCATGGTGAAACTAAAAGAAATAATGATGCCCCATTGCTGGACAGATTACATGAAAGGTTTCTTTCCCCGGCCGAAAACAGTATTATCCAACTTGTCAATTTCCAAAGCAACTCAAGTGGTTCTCTGATTTCCCATTGAGATCACATGATAACAACTTGGCCTGCCCAATAAGGTGGCATGGTAGCATAATGGTTAGCACAACCCTTTCCAGTACAGGCGAAAAGGGTTCAGTTCCCGCTGCTGCCTGCAAGAAGTCTGTACTGTGTGGGTTTCCTGCAGTTTCCACCCAAAGTCTCAAGACACACCGGCTGCTAGGTTAACTGGTCATTGTAAACTGTACCGTGATTAGGCTAGGATTGAATCGGGGGGAGGGGTTCCTGGGCAGTGTGGCTCGAAGGGCTGAAAGGGCCTGTTTCGCGCTATATCTCAATAAGTAAATACAGGAGGGGAGCCACCATTTTAGCCCATTGGTAAAATGCTAGCTTGCAGGGCCATGGGGTCAACCCAGTTCCTCCTCTCAATCCCCCAATACCCATGGAACTTATTTTCTCCCATACATATCCATTCAGCTCCCTTGATTCCTTTTGCCATCAACCTACTCTGAGTAACTTGACTACCAGTCCATCTTTGGGATCACTGAGGAAATTAGTGCAGCACTGATGAAGAAATCTGGCATCAAAGGGAGAACTTACTATGTACTGAGAGCACGCGAGGTCAAGTTCAAAGCCAAGTTCCTGGAGTTAAGCCAGCCGCACAACTGCTGGAATGTTATGGGGTATAGGAATTCAAACAAGCATGACACAACTGTCAGGTGTTCATATAAGCCTCTATTTATTGGAGCAACACACAAATACGCACCTGTATTTGTCCAGGGAGACTTCTTCACCATCTATGTTTTTGGCATCAAATTCATAAATGGATTGAGCCTTGCGCCAATCTTCTGGCTGTGCACTCTGAAAAAGATTTAAAATGTGAAGACACATCTAAGAGAGCTAATCCATTTGGATTCATAGACTGAGTGATACATCATGGAAACAGGCCCATCAGTAATACTTGTCAACGCCAAGACACTAGTCTCATTTGCCTGCACTTAACCTTTATCCCTCAGCATTTCCTGTCTGAATATCTTAAAAACACTGTAAGTGGACCTCCTTTTTCCATACACATCACTGTGTATAAACACTTGCCCCCTCAGACACCCCTAAAATCTTTTTCCTCAACTGAAATTTATACCTTTTAGTTTTAGACTATATGTAGAGCAGGTACGTGGCCAAGTGGTTAAGGTGTTCGTCTAGTGATCTGAAGGTCGCTAGTTCGAGCCTCAGCTGTGGCAGCATGTTTGTGTCCTTGAGCAAGGCACTTAACCACACATTGCTCTAGTGTCTGTGCGAGGAGTGACGCCCCGCACAGACTTCCAATCTGCGTCTTGTAAGGCATGAAAATGCCCGACACAGGCCTCTCATGGTCTGAGTCGACGATCCCAGAGCAGGGGTTCCCAACCTGTGGTCTACAGACCATTTGCTTCATGGTATTGGTCCACGGTGTAAAACAGGCTGGGAACCCCCTAATGGAGAGTAACTGCTCAGAAGTCACTGTTAGTTCAGAGGCATTCCAGTTTCACAAACCTCAGATCTTACTCAATCCCTACTTTACATCAAATGTGCATTTGGATCAGTCAAACGCATTCCATGACCACTGCTAGTTCAAGTACATTAACTAAAAGTGCCAAGAGCAGGGGTTTCCAACCTGGGGCCCACAGACCCCTCAGTTAATGGTAAGGCTCCATGGCATTAAAAAAGGTTGGCAGCCCCTGACCAAGAGCAACTCAGCAATCAATGCAAATCAAAACGGCTGCTTATCACAACTCCCAGTACTTTGAGGATCAAACACAATCACCCCAGTATGATCAGATGCCATGTTAACCAGCATCGACGTGCTTACAAGTTTAATTCTAAACCTCCTCCTAAGCTATTACACATTAAGAAATGGGTCACGTTATGATCAATGAAACACTCATGGCATTGCAGTATAGCGATTAGCGCAACAATACTACAGCTCGGGGCATCAGAGTTCAATTCCGACGTTATCTGTAAGGAGTTTGTATGTCCTCCTCATGGAATAGGTGGGTTTCCATTGGGTGCTCCAGTTTCCTCCCACAGTCCAAAGACATACCAGCTAGTTGGTTAATTGGTCATTGTAAAACTTTCCTGATATTTGGCTAGGGATATGCTGGGCGGTGCAGCTCAGAGGGCCGGAAGGCCTATCCTGCACTATCTCAAATAATAAAATCGATTAACTGCTTAGATTCATGGTAACCTTGGGAACGTGGTTTAAAAGCAGTAAAAATTCTTGGGTCATTATTTGCAAACATGTAATCACACTGATTACCGATCTTAGGCAGAACCACTAGATTGATCTCAGCTTCTACCCAGTCCAAACTTGCAAGGTTGCAAAAGTAAGTCCTTTTTCAAAAGATCAGACAGATAATCCTTTGCGTCTGTGCAAGGATAAGACATCTGCAAACTAAATACACATGAACTGTTGGTTAATCAGATATTGAATGCTCAACAAATTGACCCATATCATTAATTATAAAGGAGTAAATTCAAAAATATAGAATATTGTTGCACTATTATTTGAACAGGGACAATTTCATCTGCAGTCCATGAAATTTCATGGATACCAGTACTGTAAAGCTCCCTGCCAACAATTGGCAGCATCACCACCAACAAGCCTAGGCTCCAGAATCCATAGTTCTGGGTTTTCTGCAGAAAACTGGTATCACCTTGACATAATTCCTCAAACCTATGCAGTTCAATGGAGATAAGTGTACCAAGACACTACCTACCTGGCAGATAAGAGTTATAACAAATAGTTCTGAACAAAGCAGTTCTCTCAAATCCTCCAATTCGGAACTTCACTAACTTTACATACAGCATTACAAAAAAAAAGCAATCTTCTTTCAGCATCAGCTGAAGACGAGCAATAACCAAAAGTATATTATTAGTTCCAGGTCACACACTTTCCTAAACAGGATCATATACAATTATTCCCACATTGTCTTGGGTCCCCACTTTTGCAGTTGCCTACCCATGAACATGGTGGGATAATTAGAGCACAGGGACCATCAATCTTGGAGCAGCAAGACTGCAGTAAATGCAGCCTTCCAAACACTGACGTCCCATAAACATCTGATCTTCTGAAAGCAAGGACTCAGATATACTGGCCTAGAACAAGCCAACGGGACAATGGATTGCTCTGGGGAACTAACACGGATAAGAAAGGGTGAAAGGCCAACCTTTAACAAAAGGCTCACTGCCACAACACTCCTGAATGAAAATGGAGCCAATATGAATAGATTAGAAAACATGGACTTCAGAAACATTCAAAAATCAGATGTGCTCCCTTCCGTTCCCATGATCCACCCCACTGCTCCTCAGTCAGATATGGTCTCCATTACGTTGGGTAGGGAGGTGCTGCTTCTTCACCATTTAACATAGAAACATAGAAAATAGGTGGAGTAGGCCATTCGGCCCTTCGAGCCTGCACCGCCATTCAATATGATCATGGCTGATCATCCAACTCAGAACCTGTACCTGCCTTCTCTCCATACCGCCAATCCCTTTAGCCACAAGGGCCATATCTAACTTCCTCTTAAATATAGCCAATGAACTGGCCTCAACTGTGTCCTGTGGCAGAGAATTCCACAGATTCACCACTCTCTGTGTGAAGAAGTTTTTCCTCATCTTGGTCCTAAAAGGCTTCCCCTTTAGCCTTAAACTGTGACCCCTCGTTCTGGACTTCCCCAACATCGGGAACAATCTTCCTGCATCTAGCCTGTACAATCCCCTTAAAATTTTATACGTTTCAATAAGATCCCCCCTCAATCTTCTAAATTCCAGCAAGTATAAGCCTAGTCGATCCAGTCTTTCATCATATGAAAGATTGTATTTAGTGTGTGAAGGGAGGGAGAAAAAGTTTTCACCTTCTGACTCTAAAGTCCTTCCTCTATCCTCTGTCACAAGAGACAAAGACATCAAATACAATCATGCACTGGAACGTTGAAGCGTCAGTACATGCCTCTTCACCCAGTCTTGGTGGCCTTCAATAAATTTGGTGTGGATCAGACATAATTCAACAGTGAATTTCAAGGAAGACAAAAAATGGTATTTGTAATTCATTCATCTCAAATTACATTAAATTCTATAATCCTTCAAAGGCCACTGCCATTTACTTTCATGCATTTCTTCTCCATCTAACACGTCATTCCAATTCTCACTGCCTCTTCCTTTTCCACACCCATTACAACCATCTCAGTGATGTACATGGGGACAAGGGACTGCAGATGCCATTGTCTAGAACAACAAGCAATCTGCTGGAGGAACTCTGCAGGCCAGGCAACATCCGCAGAGGGAACCAGAAAGTCAGCATTTCAGGTCGAGACACCAAGATCCTGCAGTGTCTTGTTTGTTGTTCACTGACAGACACGTCTCCAGCTTTCATCATCTAAAACCAGTTGTTCTGTAGGAAAGAAGAGCAACTGGAAGCAGTCCAAAAGGTTACAATAAGGCTCCATATGAGACGCTTTTACAACCCGGACTTATTCATAAGTTAGAAAAGAACAGAAACTGTGGGAGAGGATCACTGATCGGCAGCAAGGGGAGAGAGAGAAGGTGCAGGACAAGTAGTGGTCAGCAGACCTCACCAACTCAATGTCATCTGCTCAACTCCACAAAGCACCCTGAATATTGCTTGTGGGTGGCAATGAGGAGGATAGAAGGGACACTAAAATGCTCTGTGCCCATTTGACAGAAGATGCCTGCAGCCCCACAACAGCTAATAAATCAATCCCATCAGTCTACCCAATGGTTATTTGCTTCTATATGGGGATGTCCATAAACGGAGCATTCAAGACCAAGGAAAAGACCTGCACAATCATTTTATGCCACTCAAGGTCAACCTTTCAACCAAAGTGAACCTAGGCCAGCAAGCTGCAAATGCTGCAGAATCAGAGGCTTCAAGCTTTCACATCAGTGCCCCAGCACACTGCATGGTATCACAATAACCCCTACAAACACCAAAGGCACTAATTTCAAGCTGTGGTGCGAGAGGCAACAGATCTCATGGAAAGTAGAGAAACCAACCAGGCCTCATCAGCAGAAACTAATTACTGATGAAGTTAAGCATATCAAAACTAATCTACTTTTAAGCTCCACCATCCGCCAAGACGGTCAACTGTCTTCCTAGTGACACTGACCTCATCCTATGTTTTTCAATTAAAAAGGGACTAATTTAATCTCAGTTAATCTAAAAAGGCATCTGTATGAAAATTAATATTACAGAAGCAAATACAAATTTTTAAAAATTCACAGCAAGCTTTCCATTAAAATACAAAAACAAAGAAAAAGGCAACAGATCAGGGAGCATCTCCAGAGAAATGATCCAAAACGTTAACCACTTCTCTCCACAGACACTACCTGACTCACCAAGCTGCTCTGATCTTTAAACCAGAGTCAACCCTCCCAAGACCATATAAAACATGTACCCGAATCTTTGACATTTCAAAAAATTTAGATCAGCTTGAGCTATATAAACAAGGGCCTGTTTCGGCAATGCAGAAATATTTGCTGACACCAATAAAGATTACAAGATGCTTATGCAGCTAATCATGTCAGAAGATTGGAACGAAACAAGGGCTCTGATTCTGAGATAAAGCAGGAGCTAGCTGACAGAAAAAGCTAGCAGGTCAAGCAGTATCTGGGGAGAGAAAGTTTGATCAATGACCACAGAGAGGAATGACAGGCAAATGTGTTATGAAACAAAAAGGCATTTTGTAGTCAATCACATTTTCTGGATCATAGCCTTTGCCACCACTAACCACCCCCCTCCCTCCCTAATGCTGGATATTGATATTAAGGCAAGTGAGGCTCCACCCCCCCCACCCCATCTTAACTGAGACTTAAGGCCAATTTATACTTGTGCGTCAAATCGACACCGTAGGTACGGCGTAGCCGCGTACCCTACCCCGTAGCCTGACGCACACCTCCCCAAAAATGTAACTACTCCTCGCGACGACGCAGACCGCAACAATTGTGATTGGTCCGCTTGGTCGCATCGCATTTCTTCCTACGCTGCAATAGCTTCCCATTGGGCGATTGAAGGGCAGGGAAGGAACTCTGGCTGCAATGCTTTCCATAAAGCTTTACAGACCTCCGAAATTATGGAGGACCCTGTGCTTGATGCCAGTTTGTAGCTAGCTGCTACAGTCTGTTGACTTCCACCTGAAGCTAAAACTCGAATGGTGATTGCCAGTCTCTGAGTATACTGTGCGTACACGGATGCGAAATAAATGGTTGGAGACGATGAACCAAATTGTCAAATCTACCTGCCGACATCCGAAAATATTTGAAATACATTTCCTCGTCCATGTCTCTCAGTGGCCGGACAAGCACAGAAAATTCACCCTCCTTCAGTTTCAGTCGCCATTGTTTGAAGTTTGAGTTTCAACACGAAGAAACTCAACACAGTGGCATAGAAACCCCACCGCCAACTAGCGTTTTGGCGATGAATTGCAGAGCGACACAGACACACCAACGCACAAGTATAAATGCTCACAACGGCGTAGGCCACTTGCGTAGGCTACGGTGCAAGCTAGTAAGTACTCACTAGTGTAAATCAGCCTTTACAGGAGCACCATTCAGAGCGTCCTGACAAACTGCATCTCCATCTGGTATGGGAGCAGCCGAGCATCGGACCGCAAGTCCCTACAAAGGACTGAGAAAACGGCAGAGCGGATCACTGGGGTCTCCCTACCATCCATTATCAGGAGCGCTGCGTACGCAGGGCCCTTAGTATTATCGAAGATCCCACCTATCCATCCAGCATCCTCTGACTTTCTACCATCAGCCAGGAGACTCCAATACACAAAGATGAGAACAGTCAGGACAGGAAACAGCTTCTTCCTTCAGGCCATTAGGCTTCTGAACTCCCTGCCACATCACATTCGAGGTGTCACCAGATAACTTGTTCTGTACCCTACAATATTTAATTTATGCACTTTACTTTGTTTATGTGTACAGTATTTCATTTGTGGATTTAATTCTTATTTTCCTAAGTTATTGTTTGTTATGTGTATAGTGTGCTTACCAGCCTGGTCCAGAGAAATGTTGTCTCATTTGGCAGTGTACATGTACATAGTTAAATGACAATAAACTTGACTTGGTATTTCCATCATCAGACTATTTCACCATCCTGGACCTGAACACACTGTAACTGACGTTAATTGTACAAGGATTCTGGAACCACTTTTGATGTAATTGCACACCAACTGCATGGTATTACAAGAGTGACCCCATGTGCAGGGACTGCAAGGTGATGTGATGCTGTTTCAGAACACGAACACTACAGCACAGTACAGGCCCTTCGACTTACAATACTGTGCCAAACTTTTAACCTACTGAGATCAATCCAACCCCTCCCTCCTATATAGCTCTCCAGTTTTCTATCTTCCATGCACCTATCTAAGTTTCTTATGCACCCTTAATGTATCTCTACCACTAGTCCTAGTCCTGATGTTTCTGTACCTCCTTCCTGATGGTCATGGGTCAAAGAGATTGTGGGTTGGGTGGTAGGAATCCTCAACAATGCTTTGGGCTCTTCATCGGCAACGTTCTCGGCAAATGTCACAAATTGGAGGGGGGGGGTGGGGGAAGGAGACCTCAGTGACCCTCTTGGTGGGTTTTACCATCCTCTGTAGGGTCTTGCGGTCCGATGCCTTGCACTTTCCGTACCACACAATGATGCAGCCAGAGAGGACACTCGATGGTGCTCCCGTAAAGAGTTGTTAGAATGGAGGCAGGGAGCAATGCACGCCTCAAGGTATAAAAACTGCTGTGCCTCCTTGACTAGTGAGATGGTGCTGTGGGTCCAGGTTGGATTGTCCGTCATGCATGCACCAAGGAACCTTCAGCTCTTCACCCTCTCCATAGCGGAGACATTAATGTGCAATGGTACATCTCAAACAAAGGTCCCAACACCAATCCCTGCAGTGCACAAGTGGTTACAGACATAATTTTTCTTTTAAATTCCACAATTACATTCTGCCTCAAATTACCAAACCAATTCTAGATCCAAACAGCCAGCTCACCTTGGCTTAGCTCCTAGAAACAGCCTACCACGCAGGACCTTGCCAAATGCCTTACTAAAATAGAGGGTCCAACAACTTTAAATTCCTCGGTCTCATCACTTCAGGGGACCTGTCCTGGGTCCAGCAAGCAAGTGCAATGACAAAGGAAGCACAGCACGCCTCTACTTCCTTAGGAGTTTGTGAAGATTTGGCATGACATCTATAGAAGCTTGTCAAAGTTTTAGGTGTGTGGTGAAGAGTATACTGACTGGCTGCATCACACAGCCTGGTATGGAAACACCAACACACACGAAATACTGGAGGAACTCAACAGGCCAGGCAGCACCTCCCGTCTATCAGTGAGACCCAATGTAGACTGGTGACTGCCAGAAAAGGCAAAATCTCCTGGTAGCCTCCCATTTCAATTCTACTTCCCATTCCCATTCTGACATGTCAGTCCATAGCCTCCTCTATTGCCATGATGAGGCCACACTCAGGTTGGAGGAGCAACACCTTATATTCTGTCTGGGTAGCCTCCAACCTGATGGCATGAACATCGATTTCCTCAAATTTCGGGTAATTTCCCTCCCCTATCTTTATTCCCCATCTCCATTTCTTTCTCTCACCTCATCTCCTTACCTGCCCATCATCTCCCTCTGGTGCTCCTCCCCCTTCCCTTTCTTCCATTGTCTTCTGTCCTCACCAATCATTCCCCCCCTCCAGCCCTTTATCTCTTTCACCAATCAACCTCCCAGCTCCTTACTTCACCACCTACCCCCCTGCCAGTTTCACCTATCACCTTGTTCTTCTTCCTCGCCTCCCCCCACCTTTTTACTCTGACCTCATCTTTTTCTCCTGTCCTGATGAAGGGTCTCGGCCCAAAACATTGACAGTTTATTTCTTTCCATAGATGCTGCCTGGCCTGCTGAGTTCATCCAGCATTTTGTGTGTGATTTACAGCACCTACAGATTTTCTCGTCTTTATGGAAACACCAATGCCCCGAATGGAAAATTCTACAAGTAGTAATGGATACAGCCCAGCCCAGCACAAGTAAAGCCCTCCCCATCACTGAGCACGTCTACATGAGGCTTTGTTTCAGAAAGCAGCATCAATCATCAGCGATCCCACCACCAAGGCTATGCTCTCGTCTCGCTGCTGCCATCAGGAAGGTGGTACAGGAGCCTCAAGACTCACACCACCAGGTTCAGGAAAAGTTACTACCCCTGAAACATCAGGTTCTGGAACCAAAGGTGATAACTTCACTCAACTTCACTTACTCAGTCACTGAAACTTTCCCACAATCAGTGGACTCATTTTCAAGGACTCATCTGATGTTCTTGATATTTATTGCTTATTTATTTATTATTAGTTCTTTCTTTTGGTATTTGCAGTTTGTTGTCTTTTGCACACTAGCTGAAGGCCCAAGTTGGTGTGGCCTGTCATTGATTCTATTATGGATTTATTGAGTATGTCCACAAGAAAGGGGTTGTATATGGTAACATATGTACTTCGATAATAAATTTATTTTGAACTTTGAAATAGACAAGATCTACTGATCTTATGTTTTCTTAGTTAAGTCCTCAAAAAAAACTCAAATTAGTGAAATAGATTACTCCCCACACAAAGCCATACTGACTATCCCTGACTTTCCAAATGTCCACAAATTCTATCTCTTCAGATTTTCTCCAATAATGTCCTGACCACAGATGCAAGTAAGATCACAACCTCAAATTACCTGGTTTCTCCCTGGTATCTTCGTTAAATAAAGGATTAACATTAGCTATCCTCTAGTCTCCTGGCATCTTACCCACAAGTTTAAAAAAATTGCAGCAACGAAAAATTCCATCAGGGCCCCAGCTATGTCCTCCCTCGCTTCCCACAGCAACCTTGGGAGCATGCCATCCAGACCTGGAGATTATCAACCATTATATATCTCATGATACTAACACCTCCTTCAAACTGCCCTGCTCTAGATTATCTATATTATGATGCCCCTCGCCATGCCTTGTATCTTGCTTTCTCTTTGCACGGCACTCTCGATAACTGTAACACTCTATTCTGCTTTTCCCCTGTACAGACTGCCTCAATGTTCTGACTGACATTGTGAAATGATCTGTACAGATGGCACGCAAAAGTTTTTTTCCCCCCACTATACAAGTGTGAACAAGAAACCATTCTTGTTCACATTTGTACAGTGCATCTTGCATTTTGTGGTTTGATTGTGGGGGTTATTTGTATTGCTATATTTACGCTCTATTCTTGGTTGGTGCGGCTGTAACGAAACCAAATTTCCCTTGGGATTAATAAAGTATATCTATCTAACTATCAATCTATTCACACTCCAGTGAATGCATTACCTTCCACATGCTTCTCCTTGGTTCGATTAATTTAGGATCTCACAAAATGCTAGAGGAGCTCGGTGGATCACACTAGATGCTGCCTGGCGGGCTGAATTTTGTATGTTGTTCCTGCGACCTGCAGTATCATGTCTTCTTTTAGGACCACACCCACAACCCTTGGCTCTGCACTCAACTACCCATTTGGTCCTCAAGATAACACAAGACCCAAAAGCAGAACTCAGCCCATCAAGTCTGCTCCACCATTTCACCACAGTTGACCCTATTCTCCTGCCTTCTCCCCATAACCTTCCAAGCCCTGACAAATCAAGAACCCATCTTAAATACACCCAATGACCTGGCCTCCACAGCCACATGTGCCAACAAATTTGACACATTCACCACCCTCTGGTTAAAGCAATTCCTCCTCATCTCTGTTCTAAATGGCCGTCCCTCTATCCTGAGCCTGTGCCCTCTAGACTTCCCCCACCAAAGGAAGCACCCTCTTCACATCCACTGTATCGAGGCCTTTTCAACATTCGGTAGGCTGCAATGCAATTCCCCCCCCCCCTTCCTTTGTTCTAAATTCCAGCGAGCGCAGAGCCATTAATCGCTGCTCATGTGACTCTCAATTCTTCGGAAAGGAGTTTAACCCTCGTTGTTGCTGCTGCGAAACGTCTGCGCGAGTTTCTGCCCCTGGATGTACTCCTGACCTCACCGAGCTGAGATCGTCCCTCATTCACATGGCCACTCTCTCCCCAGCCATGCTTTTCCTCCTAAAATTACCACTAGTAATCTTACTTACCAAATATATTGAATGCGCCCTTCGATTCTTAGAAAAGAACCTAAATAAATTAGGAATCCAGAAATAGGATGAGCTCATATCTACGCCCGAATGTCAAACGAAACTGAAATGATTTGGCCGGAGGCGAGTTAATCTCATTAGCCGCCCCGCAGCTGGCGTGGGAGAAGCCGGTCTTGTCAACAAGCTCCGAGCAGGGCCGCAGCAGTCGCTCTGCGGTGGGATTGTTGCCTCTCTGGTGCTTGACGGAACGGGCGGCCTTGGGAGCGTGAGGCATCGGACAAAATTAACCCTGAGTGCCCGCATTCTCAGTCAACAGCCCGAACAGCTGAGAGCGCAACTGCACAAAGACCCGACTACAACCACCTTTTCATTTCATACCACCTCGTTCCACGGGGGACCAGCGCGCTGCGCTTCCGCGGTGAAACACTCACCATCGTCGCCCTTCCCAGCGCCAAGACACCCAACTGCAACGCTCCCTTGAGCAAGTGCCGACTGCCGTTGGTTAGCATCCCGAAGCCACACGAGAAAATGAGTCAGCCCGGGGTGGGGTTAGAGAGCAAGAGGGCCGCCCACACCTCCTGGCCATTGGAGCAGGATGCAGAGACACCGCCTCTCGCCCACGGAGGATCCGAGCGTCCCCGCAGCGCACGGTGGCTTCTGCGAAGGGCTGCGGTCACAATAGAATCAGCGTTAATATCGCCGGCATATGTCCTGAAATTCGTTGTTATGCGGCGGCAGCAATGCATAATAATAAAAAGAGAGAGAAGAAAGTAGAGGTAGTGGTCATGGGTTCGATGCCCATTCAGAAATCCGATGGCAGAGGGGAAGAAGCTGTTCCTGAATCGTTCAGTGTGTGCCTTCAGGCTCCTGTGAAGAAGGGTCTCGACCCGAAATGTCGACTATCTCTTCATTTCCACAGATGCTGCCTGCCCTGCCGAGTCCTCCAGCATTTTGTGTGTCTTGCAGCGTCTGCAGACTTTTGTAATCTTGATGGTAGCAATGAGAAGAGGGCACGTCCTGGGTGGTGGGGGTCCTTAATGATGGAGGCTGCCTTTCTGAGGCATCGGCCCTTGAAGATGCTCTGTATGCTGGATAGGTTAGTGCCCATGATGGAGCTGCCTGAGTTTACAACATTCAGCAGCTTATTTCGATCCCCATACCAGACAGTTAGAAATTTGTGAGCGGGGTGGGGGGAATTACAGACTGTCATGCAATCATAGAACATTTTGTGTACCGTTTTGGTTGCCCTGCTACAGGAAAGAATGAATTAATTTATTTATTTAGATGAATTAAGCTGATAAGAGCACAAAGATTTACTCGAATGCCCGAGTTACAGGGAGACGTTGGGCAGGCTGGAACTATATTGTTTGGTGTGTGGGAGGATGAAAGGTATAGAGGGGTATAGATAGGGTGAATGCCCGTATTTTTCTCCCAAGCTTGTTCAAACTTCCTGTATTTGACCCATGTCCCTCTAAGCCCCGCCCCTCCGTGTACCTATCCGAGTGCTTCGTTAATGATACTACTGTAATATATTCCCTTCAACCACTTCTGGCGACTTTATCCCAAACACTTGCCAGATTTGTGAGGAAAATGTTGCCTCTCAGGCCCATTTTCAGTCTTTCCCCTCTCACCCAATTGCTTTGGTCTCCCCTACCGTGGAGCCCCCTTATCGATGGCTCTCGTAATTTTAAACGCTTCTATAAGGTCTCCACTCATTCCAATAGCCCGGCCAGGTCTGACAGTTTGGTATGGGGATGGGAGCCAGAGTGATAGTGCAGAGGATGGGCCAATTGGTATACAAGTACAGTAGATGCAGTGTGTATCAGGAAGGATAGGCAGGTGATAGGGCAAATTTGCAGTCAGTGGAATGAGTTGGAGTGTGCCATGGGGACAAAACCTAAAATGGTGATTAATATGCTGGTGATGTGGTATTTGAATGCATGCAGTATATGGAAAAAGGTAGCACAGTTAAAGATTGGCAGGTATGACGTTGTGGGCATCATTGAGTTATGGCTAAAAGAAGATTATAGTTGGAACCTTAACATCCAAGGATACACATTGTATCAAAAAAGGACAGGCAGGTAGACAGAGGGTGTGGGATGGCTCTGATGGTAAAAAATGAAATCAAATCCTTTGAAAGAGGTGGCATAGGATCAGAAGACGTAGAGTCCTTGTGGCTGGAGTTAAGAAACTTGAAGAGTAAGATGACCCTGATGGGAGTTACATAGAGGCTTCGAATCGTAGCCAGGATGTGGGATGCAATTTACAATGGGAGACAGAAAGGGCATGTAAAATGGGAAATGTTGCAATAGTCATGGGGGATTTCAATATGCAGGTAGATTGAGAAAATCAGATTGATGCTGAATTCCAAGAGAGGGAATTTGTAGAATGCCTATGAGATGGCTTTTTAGAGCAGCTTGTGGTTGAGCCCACTAGAGGAAAAGGCAATTCTGGATTGGATGTTGTGTAATGAACCAGATTAAGGAGTTTAAGGCAAAGGAACCCTAAGGAATTGGTAATTGTAATATGATAGAATTCGCCCTGCAGTTTGAGAGGGAGAAGCTAAAGTCAGATATATCGATATTACAGTGGAGTAAAGAGGATTACAGGAGCATGAGAGAGGAGATGGCTAAAGTTGATTGGAAGGGGACACTAGCAGCGTTGACGGCAGAACAGTATTGGTTGGAGTTGCTGAGAGTAATTCAGAAAGACAGGATAGATTCATCCCAAAGATGAATAAGCATTCTAAGGGGATACAACTGTAGCTGACAAGATAAGTCAAATACAGCATAAAAGCAAAACGGGGAATATAATGTAGCAAAAATTAGTGGGAAGTTAGAGGACTGGGAAGCATTTAAAAAACCAACAGAAGGCAACTAAAAAGCCATAAGGGGAGAAAAGATGAAACATGAAGGTAAGCTTGCCAATAAGACAAAAGGGGAGACTAAAAGTTTTTTCAGAAATATAAAGAGTTAAAGAGAAGCGAGAATGGATATTGAACTATTGGAAAATTATGCTGAGAGGTGATCATGGGGGACAAAGAAATGGTGGACAAACTTAATAAGCAATTTGCATTAAATTTTACAGCAGAAGACACTAGCAGTATGCCAGACATTTGGGAGTGTCAGGGAGCAGAAATCAGTCCAATTACTGCAGAGAAATTTCTCAGGAAGCTGAAAGGCAAATAATTCGCCAGAACCAGGTGGACTACACCCCAGGGTTCTGAAAGAGGTAGCTGAAGAGATTGTGGAGGCATTAATAATGATCTTTCAAGAATCATTAGATTCTTGAATGATTCCAAAGGACTGGAAAATTGCAAAGTTACATCACTCTTTAAGGGAAATAGAAGAAAGGAAATTATAGGCCAATTAGCCTAACTTCATGATTGGAAAGATGTTGGAGTCCACCATTAAGTCCATTATCAGAGTACTTGGAAGCACGTTATAAAGTAGGCCAAAGTCAGATCAGTTTCCTTAAGGGGAAGCCTTGCCTGACAAATCTGTTGGAATCCCTTGAAGGAAATAACAAGCAAGGTAGATACAAGAAGAGTTAGTGGGTGTTCAAGCAACACAAGTAAAAGTTGCTGGTGAACGCAGCAGGCCAGGCAGCATCTCTAGGAAGAGGTACAGTTGACGTTTCAGGCCGAGACCCTTCAGGTGTTGTTTGTTTGCATTTTCAAAATGCCTTTGAAAGGTGCCACACATTAGGTTACTTAACAAGAACCCAAGGTATTACAGGACATATACTAGCAAGGATATAAGAATGGTTGACTGGCAGGGGGCAAGGACTGGGAATAAAGGGGACCTTTTCTGGTTAGCTGCCAGTGACTAGTGGTGTTCCACAGGAGTTGCTGCTTCTTCTTAGATTATATGTCAATGATTTGGATGATGGAATCGATGGCTTTGTGGAGAAAAAAGGTGAAGGAGCAGGTGGTGTCGAGGAAGCAGGGAGGCTGCAGAAGAACTTAGACAGATTGAGGGTGGTATGGGCAAAGAAATGGCAGATGGAGTATAGTGTAGTGAAGTGTATGGTCATGCACTTTGCTAGAAGAAATAAAGGCATAGACTATTTTCTAAATGGGGAGAAAATTCAAAAATCAGAAGTGCAAAGGAACTTGGGAGTCTTCATCTAGGATTCCCTCAAGGTTGAGCTGGTGGTGAAGGCAATGATAGCATTCATTTCAAGAGCAAGAATACGATGGTGAGGCTTTAAAAAGCTGTGGTCGGACAATATTCGGTGTATTGTGAGCAGTCATGGGGCACTTACCTTAGAAAAGCTGTGTCGGCATTAGAGGAGGTTTACAAGAATAATTCAGAAATAAATAATGAGGACTATTTGATGGCTCTGTGCCTGTACTTGGTGGAATTTAATAGAATGAGTGGGGATCTCTTTGCAACCTACTGAATGTTGAGAGGCCTAGAAAGAGATGTGGAGAGGATATTTTGTATTGTGGGGGTGCCTAGGACTAGTGGGCACAGCCTCAGAATTGAGAGATGTCCATTTAGTACAGGGATGAAGAGGAATTTCTTTAGCCAGAGGGTAGCAAATTTGTGAAATTCATTGCCACAGGTGGCTGTGGAAGCCTATTTATTGGGTATATTTAAAGAAGAGGTTGATAGGTTCTAGATTAGTTGGGGCATCAAAGGTTATGGGGAAAAGGCAGGAGAATGAGGAGAGAGATATTAAATCAGCCATGATGGAATGGTGGAGCAGATTTGGTCTCCCCTCAGTCTCCAATGCACCAGAGAAAACAATGCAAGTTTGCACTTCAGCAGGATCAACCTGTGTAGGTCTTACACAGTGAGCAGTAGGACACTGAGAAGTGCAGTAGAACAAAAGGATCTGGGAACACAGGTCTATAACTCATTAAAAGTAGCATCACAGACAGAGAGTCAAAAAGAAAGCTTTTGGCACATTGGCCTTCATAGATCAAAGTACCAAGAATAGGACTTTATGCTGAAGTTGTATAAGACGTTGGCGAGGCCTAATTTGGAGTATTGTGTGCAGTTTTGCTCACCTACCTACAGGAAGGGTGTTAAACAAGTTTGAAAGAACACAGAGAAAATTTACAAGGACGTTGCCGGGTCTGAAGGACCTGAGTAATAAGGAAAGATTGAATAGTTTAGGACTTTCTTCCTTTGAACGTGGAAGATTGAGAGGAGATTTGACACAGTTGTATAAAATCATGAGGTAAATGCAAGCAGGCTTTTTTCCACTGAGGTTGGGTGACACCACAACTAGAGGCCATTAGTTAAGGGTGAAAGGTGAACATGAAGGGAAACATCTTCACTAAGAAAGTCATAGGATTGTGCAACGAGCTGCCAGCACAAGTGGTGGATGCAAGCTTGAATTCAATGTTTAAGAGAAGTTTGGATAGGTACATGAATGGTAGAGGTATGGAGGGCTATGGTCCAGGTGCAGTCCAATGGGAGTAGGCAGTTTAAATGGTTCAGCATGGACTAGATGGGCCAAAGGGCCTGTTTCTGCACTTTACTTTTCTATGACTCTCCCTGGAGTTAATAATGTACAGGAAATTGAAGAATGTACCTGTATAGGCTAAAGGGATGAGTGTAGTTGGGCATTTGATGACTAATTCAATTAGCTCAGTGCAACATTGTGGGCCAAAGGGCCTGTTCCTGTGCTGTACTGTTTTGTGTTTTGTGTAATATTCTACAGTCAAGGCTAAATCTGGTGAATCTCTCCTGCATCCTCTCAAAAGCCCCCAAATCTCTTCTGTAATGGGGCCATCAGAACTTCAGACTCCACGTGGCCCAACCAAAATTTTATACAAACTCAACAGGACTTCTCGACTCTCACCGGTGAAGGCAAATATACCTACACAGTCTTTACCACCCTATCGATTATAAAATACTATAGACAACACTTTATCCCTACTTCATCACATTTCGCTTTCTTTTCTTTATCAATCTTTTTATTAATTTTTTTAAAAAGTACATATATACAAACAAAAGGAGAATTAGAAGGATTATCTCAACTATCCATATCGATAACAATACATATCAAAGGTAAAATAAACATTATCAAGATCATAGGTAGTATTAATCTAATAAGGATGGAACTGGACTCTCTGACGGTGGTGCCTGAAAAGAGGATGCTGTCCAAGTTGCATGCCATCTTAGACAATGTCTCCCATCCACTACATAATGTACTGGTTGGGCACAGGAGTACATTCAGCCAGAAACTCATTCCATCGAGATGCAATACAGAGCATCATAGGAAGTCATTCCTGCCTGTGGCCATCAAACTTTACAACTCCTCCCTTGGAGGGTCAGACACCCTGAGCCAATAGGCTGGTCCTGGACTTATTTCCTGGAATAATTTACAAATTACTATTTAACTATTTATGGTTTTATTACTATTTATTATCTATGGAGCAACTGTAACGAAAATCCAATTTCCCCCGGGATCAATAAAGTATGACTATGACTATGACTAATATATTATAAAAAAAATAAGGTAATCAATTCTCCTCCTATCATTTCATAAAAAGAAAAAAGATAAAGAAACTTAATAATTTCTTACATACATATATATATATATATATATAGTTACGTACCCCGTAACTGGGTTGCCAAACCAGCAGAAATGGATCACTCAGTTGGAGTCTGGATTACTAGAACTAAGAAAGTTTTATTAAAGAAACAAGCAACACAGTAATCGAAAGGATAATAAATGCAACAGTTCAGCAATGATAAACACATGTGCACAGAATTAAGATAACAGGATCAATCAAGCTCTATCGTTGTCTAGGGGTAAATGACCAATTTCAAAGTGACACAAAGTCCAGTTCAATTTAGTTCAGTTCGCAGTAATCATTGCCATGGCGATGGACGTGGGGGGAGGGAGAGAGAGAACGAGAATGACTGATCATTCAAAACGGCTTCCACTCACGGACCTGCGATATTGCTCACAAGCAGCTTTTGGGCGAGTCCTTTGTGATGTCACCTGGGGTCACCGACTGTGACCCTTCCTCCAGATGCGGTCGATCCTCTGCAGTGAACCCGGCACCCAAGTGAGGGTGGACACACACCGGGTTCCCGCTGATCGTACCTTTCCACCCTGTGTGTTTATGGCCCGGTACTTCCCACCGACTTGTGAGAGGCGCACCGCTTCCAGGGTCTCGTTACCTCGGGTGTCGTGTGTGTCCTGCCTTAGCGAACCTGTCCCTTTTTATCCCCCTGCTGGGGTATCGCCTGTCCATCACTTCAAACAGTTCAGGGTTCAAAGGGGGAGCCGATCTTGACAATACCCAGACTGATGGCTCCTTCATTAACACCTCCAAATGCTGCTTCATTGTTCCTTATCTCTCCCTCCCCTGAGGACAGGTGGCAGACCAACTGCTGATGCCACTGGTGCTAACCCAGGCCAGCAAACATCTTAATTTATGTGTATTCTCGTCACAATATATACACACACACACACACACGTGTGTATATGTGTGTGTATGTATATATATATATATATATATATATATATATATATATATATATATATACACACATACACATATATACATACACACACACACACATACACACAGAGATATATAAAAGAACCCCACTATTCTCTATAAACAAAAACAAAAGGTGAAAAAAAGAAAAAAAAGGGGGCTGGGCAGCCCATTCTGAGAGTAAAAGCAAGAAGAAAGAGAAACTTTCTGATCAAATCCAAAGTTCCAAGAAAGTAACTGGAAGAGCAATAAATCAAACCATATGAAAATATTGAATGAAAAAATCCCCAGGTTTCTTCAAATTTAAGGGATGTATCAAACGTTCGACTTCTTATTTTCTCTAAACTTAGACAGGATGTAATGGAGAAAAGCCAATAAAAAACAGTAGGTGGATTAGAGTCCTTCTATTTAAGCAAAATGGCTTTCCTAGCCAATAAAGTTGTAAAAGCTATCATCTGCTGAGCGAAAACAGGAATATATCTTACTTCCGGTGGAATGATCCCAAAAGTTGCTGTAAATAAATTCGGTTGTAGGTCCAAATTAAAGACTTTTGATAAAGTTTTAAAACCATCTTTCCAAATATTATCTATCGTGATACAAGACCAAAACATACGAGTTAAAGTAGCCACCTCAATATTACATCTGTTACAAATAGGATTAATATTGGGAAAAATACAGGCTAATTTATCCTTTGTGCCCAATGTACTACCTTGAACTGTATTAAGGAATGACGGGCACAAATAGATGAAGTATTTACCAAATAAAAAATTTTATCCCATTGATTATCTGAAAGTGACTCTCAAAATTCCAACTCCCACACACCTTTAATTTTATTGTTAGATACCTTTCGCAAATTCAATAACCATTTATAAATTATAGCTATCAGTCCTTTTTGAAATGGTTTAACCTGAAAAAGGGTATCTATCATATTGGGTGGATAAGCAGAGGGAAAATTTGAAAGTAAACTACGTAAAAAAAAAAATCCTAATTTGTAAATATCTAAAGAAGTGTGAATGAAGTAAGTCATATTTGTCCACTAACTGAGTGAAAGACATTAAACAATCCCCCATAAACAAATCCAAAAAAAGTTATTATTCCTTTGGTTTTCCAAATTAAAAAGGACTGATTGGAAATTGATGGTTTAAAAAAATAATTAAGATGGATTTTACTGGAAAGAACAAAGTTATTAAACTCAAAAAATCTACGAAACTGAAACCAAATTCTTAATGTATGTTTAATAATGGGATTGAGGGCTTGACTACCAATCTTAGGAAGCAAAAAAGGAAGAGCAGCTCCCAGTAGAGGCCAAAGAATACCCCTTCACTGACTTTTTCTCCAAATCCACCCATAAAGGACAGTCATGTATGTCTGAATAATGAATCCAAAATAAAATATATCGAATATTAATGCCCAGTAATACATTCTAAAATTTGGCAAAGCCATACCACCATGCTTTTTTAATTTCTCAATCTAGGTTTACTCAATCTAGGATTTTTATTATTCCAAATATAAGATAAAATTTTAGAGTCTATTCTATCAAAAAACAGTTTAGGAACAAAGGAGGGGATTGCTTGAAATACATACAGTATAAGAACTTCGGTAGAACTATCATTTTAATAGCATTAATTTGACCAATTAATGATACATTCCTAGGAGACCACTTAGAAACTATTTGTTGCGTGTATTCAATTAATCGAAGAAAGTTATATTTATACAGGTCCTTAAAATTTTTAGTTATTTTTAGCCATGCTAAAAAGAATTTGATCATAATGATCCAAGTAGTTATTAATAGGAAATAACTCACTTTTGTGTAAGTTTAATTTATATCCAGAAAAACTACTAAATTCAGAAAATATAGATAAAATAGAAGGAATAGATTTCCTAGAATCTGAAATATAAACTAACAAGTCACCTGCATACAATGAAACCTTATGCACTTTATCTCCTCTCTTAATACCTTGAACATTACTGGAGTCCCGAAGAGCAATAGCAAGAGGTTCTAAAGCCAGGTTAAATAACAGCAGACTAAGAGGACAACCCTGCCGGGTACCTCTGTATAGCCTAAAATAAGGAGACTTTTGATTGTTAGTTCTAACTGCTGCTATTGGAGCTTGATAGATCAGCTTAATCCAGGAAATAAAACCTGGACCAAAATTAAATCTTTCTAAAACCTCGAATAAATAAGATCACTCTACCCATCAAAGGCTTTCTCTGCATCAAGGGAAACAACACATTCGGATTCTTTAGATGGAGAGGAATGAATAATGTTCAATAATCTTCAAATATTAAAATATGAATACTGTATCTATTCTTAATAAATCCAGTTTGATCCTTAGAAATAACCTTAGGTAAAATATTCTCGAGCCTGTTGCCTAAAATCTTAGAAAGAATTTTAGAATCCACATTTAATAAGGAAATTGGTCTGTAAGAGGCACATTCAAATAAATCTTTTTCTTTTTTGGGAATTAATGAAATTGATGCCTCATAAAAAGTTTTCGGAAGGGTCCCAGAGGATATAGAATCAGTGAAAATTTGGCATAAATGAGGTGTAAGTATTTCAGTAAAAGTCTTAAAAAATTCTACTGTAAATCCATCTGGTCCCAGAGCTTTACCTGATTGAAAAGAGGATATGGCCCTTGCTATTTCCTTTCGTTAAATAGGTGCATCTGATGTATTCATATCTTGGATAGAAATTTTGGGTATATTCAATCTTTGCAATAATCTATTCATAAAAGTAGTATTGTCTGGAAAATCGGATTTATAAAGATTAGAGTAAAAATCCAAAAATACCTTATTAATTTCCTGACAATCTGACGTTTCAGTTCTATCATTTCTTCGTATTTTTAAAATCTGCTTTCTAGCCATAGTTGCTTTAAGTTGACCGGCCAACAGTTTACCTGACTTATCCCCATGTATTGACTTTTAGATTTCAAAAATTGCTGCTCAATGGGAAAAGTCAAAAGCAGATCATGCTGTGTTTGAAGTTCCACCCTTTCCTTACATAGATCTTCACTAGGTGTTACTGAATAAACTTTTTCTATTTCTTTAATCCTGTTAGTAATCACTAAAAGTTCCACTTTAGTTTTCCTTCTTAAAGCTGCTGAATATGAAATTATCTGTTCCCTAAGATTTCATCGCATCACAAATAACCAAATTTGACATACTCTCAGCTGTATTTAATTCAAAAAATAGAGAAATTTGTTCTTTAATAAAACTTACAAATGCTGAATCACGCAGCAGTGTAGCATTAAATCTCCACTGAGATACATTCTGTATATTATCAGGAAACTTCAGTATTAGTTTTGTGGGCGCATGATCCAACAATGCAATAGCGTCATACGGACAGTCAGCAACAAAAGGCACCAATCGCGTATCCAACAAAAAATAATCAATTCTTGAATATTTATGATGTACATGTGGGAAAAAAAATGAAAAATCCTTATCTTTAGGATGTAAAAATCTCCAAATATCAACCAAACCATATTCTAGCAAAAAAAGAACTAATACAGGTTGCAGCCTTATTAGGAAGCCACAGCTTGGTTGATGACCTATCAATCGAAGGATTGAGACAACAGTTAAAGTCACCGCCCATAATCAACTTATATTCATTTAAATACGGCAACGCAGAAAATAACTTCTTAAAAAAATCAGAGCTATCTACATTAGGTACATACACACACACCAAAGCCATCTTTTGACCACATAACAAGCCAGTAACAATTAAGTATCTTCCAATTGAATCAGTGACAGTATTAAAATGTACAAAAGGGATGTTAAAATTAATAAAAAGATACCCGTCTAATTTTAGTTACTGATGAATCTCTGTGGATCGTCACCTTGTCGCGGCGGAGAAGCTTGTGTGGTCCTGAGATCCCGAGAGCAATGCTGTCTGGAGCTATGCTCCTGGTAGGGTCACCCATGGCGGTAAAGTCGAGACTGAGGTCCCTGACAAAGAACAATCCAACCAAGACCTCAATGGTGGAACAGGCGGACGAAGTTACTTTGAACTCAACAGCTGTGAAGACGGATAAAGACTGCAACAAATCCATCAGCTCCAATTGTCGTGGTTTCCATGCCATTGGAATCAGGTGGTTGATTTGTGAAGTATCGTGTGCTTCTTGGAGTGCAACATCAAGTACACGTTAAACAAATACACGCATAGGCGTCTTCGCTCTGTACGGAACGAAGACCATCATCCTTGACCTTGAAGGATAGCCAGGACGACGACGACTGATGAAAAGTGTTACGTACCCCGTAATGGGTTAAAGAACCAGCAGAAATGGAAAAACACCTGGTATTGCTATTTACGAAAGCTAGTTCATTAGTAACTACACAATACAGTAATATAAAAACCAGGTAAATCAAACAGGTTAGCAATAATTATATATATAAGTGTGGAAATACAAGACTTAAGCTTTTCCAAGCTCCGGTGGTAATTGATACAGTCTTACAGTGGCAGGTAAGCGAGGTCAGTTCAGTTCGTGATATTGAGTTGAGTAATGTTGAGATATGAAAGAAGAGAGAGAGAGAGAGAGAGAGAGAGAGAGAGAGAGAGAGAGAGTGTGTGTGTGTGTGTGTTTCGTTATCCAAGTAAGCCATTGCCGTCAATCCTCCATTGTCCTCTGAAATCCTTTAAAGTCACTGAATGTGACCACAAAAAGGAGACGGTCGTCTGTGGTTAAGCTATCAACCCAGGCGAGGGTTGGACACAGTGATAACTTCCCACCGGTCACTCCTTTTCCACACTGCGAGAGCCACTGATCGATTCTCCCCATTGATCCTCCAAAAACTCACCTTTCACAACAAAGCTCATCCAGTGTCCAAAACCATGTGTGTCTGTGCATCTGGCTAGCAACCAGCTGACCTTGTATTTATCTCAGCATGCTGAACACCAGCTGTCCATCAATTAACACCGCCTTCGGTCACCATGGCGACCCATAAGCTGCTTGTTACTCTCCCTCTCTAAGAACTCACAAGCAGGCAGTGTCCTAGTATATTCAAAACAAGCTTTAGAGTTCGTATAAACACCATCTCAAGGCAGGCTTCGTCCCTGTCTCTCTCTGTAACAGCTCAAACAGTGTCCAACAGTCAGTCTCATTCTCCCGACGTATCAAAGTGATAGTTCACAGAAAATATGAACCCTAGGGGTACATAACAGGAGTGAAACTGACAGCCCCCCCCAAAATTAAAAAAAAAATGGTTTTCATCCTCCCTACGGATATGGGTCTCTCACGCAAAAATAGTATCAGTTTGTAGTGTTCTTAATTTCTTAAAGATCTTTCTATGCTTAATAGGTTGGTTCAAGCCATTCAGGTTCCAAATTTTATTACCATCCACAGTAAGGCTTTAATTTAAGATTTTATAGAATAAGTTAGTGTGCCAGCACAGACCAAACCTGTAAGGAAGAACAGATTATGGATTCGATCAGAGAAAAAAAACATGATTGACAGGAAACCCTCTCAGGACTGCCCAGTCGTAAAAGTCTAACCTAATAGCCCCACCCTCCTCCCCCCAAAGCCCAAAAACCATCCAATAGCTGGACAGCATGCTAAACCATAATCCCTTATCCCATCTCCAATAGGCAGATTCTTCTTAGAAAGTTATATGTTAACACCACTGACTAAAGACACAACACATACATGAATAAACAAATTCCAAATATTTTGATATTATGTCTAACAGAGGTTAAAACGTAGTTAACAGTGGCCATCTTAAATTAATTAAATAAAAATTGATCATTTATTCAAAAAAGATAGATCCAATTAAATAATATGTTACAACTAGTGTTAAACTCTATAAGTCCAGGGAAAAAATAAGTACATATACATATAATAAATCCAAAACTGTATTGAGTATTAAAGCAAACAACAATACTAAATATTTTTATTAAGAAAAAGAAAGAAAACAAAAAACAAAACAAGATATAAAAGAAGTGAAACCTAAAGGAAAAAAAATAAAACAGTCAAAACGATGTCTGGGCAGACATAAAACATAGATTTCAACGATCCAGCTACAAACGACTCCCAGCTAAGGATTAAGTGTTTAAGTTGCTTGCAAGACAGGCTTAAACTCCTTTATAAATTTCCAAGCCTCTTCTGGGGAGTCAATGCATTTTGGGCGAGTGTTAGGCGGAGAAATTCTTAAACGAGTTGGATAGCGCAAAGAGGGATGACAGTCCTTCTTATAAAGTTCAGCCATCACTTGCCGATATTTCTTTCTGCATAAACCTCTGAGGCAAAATCTTCAACTATATGAATCTCTACTCCATTATAAATTAGCTTCCCCCGCTTCCTAGCATCTCGAAGGGTTGCTTCTTTAATAGTAAAGTAATGCAAATATAAAATCGCAGGGCGAGGTTCCATCTCAACAGGTTTCGGGCGGAGGATTCGATGAGCTCTATCTATCACCGGAGGAGCTTCAAGTATCTCACTAAAAAGTGAGTATAGCAGGTTCATAAAAAACTTCAGTGGCTCACTGGTTTCCATCTTTTCAGACAAGCCCAGTATGCGTAAATTCATCCCAGATCAATCGTTTTCTTCTTAATTCCGAAGGAACCTCAACAGTTTTCTTTTCCATAGTAGATATCTTTAATTCTTGTTCTTTAATTACTTCATTCACTGTCTCCTGTTCTCTTCCGATTCTATTAGTGTCCTTTTTAAGCGTCTGATAGTGAAATTCCAGATTCCTCAACAATTCCTGGACAGCAGAGACGGTTTTTTCAAGCTTTTCATTAGCATTCGTCAGTTTATCAATCTTGGTGTCCAACATTCCTATCTTAGTATTAGTATCTTGCAACCAAGAAAATATTATTTCTGAAGTAGAGACTGCCCCTGCCTCCTTTGTTTGTTCAGCTTCGGAAACAACTTTGCCACCACACATTCTGCAAACTCCCTGTCACAACCAGCACGCATGTGCGCAAAGTACCGGCGGGCTACACACTACGCCTGCGCACGAGCGGAAGGGTCGCGCTCTGAGTCTGCGCAGCGGTGGCTGGGCGGGCCCGGCGTCCTAACTCAGCGCCAGTTGCCGGTTCTGAGGCCTCGCGATACTGATTGCTCCCGGGGCCGGCCCCTACTCTGAGTCTGCGCGGCGACGGGAGGCCGATATCGACGTCACAAATCAGGTGCGCAGGCGCCGGCCCTGTTTTGAGTCTGCGCGGCGGTGCCGGCGGCAGCATGGACGACGAGGAGGAGACCTACCGTTTGTGGAAGGTCCGCAAGACGATCATGCAGGTGAGCAGTGCCGCCTCTGGCGTGTCCGGCTCATTATACTTTTAACCGCTCGTGTTTTCCGTGACTGAGGGTTTTGGTCACCACCCACTACAAGTAACAGCCGCTCCCTTGGCTTCAAGGCCCGGAGCCAGTGCAGGCACACAGCACTGACAATGCTTAGGAGGTCTGGTAGCCGTACTGTCTCAACGCCTCACCTTTCATCAGAGATGAAAATCTTGTCCAATACAGGAAGAGGGGCCCACTATGTCTATCTATATGTAGCCTGAACATGCAAAGTGTTGGAGGAAATCAGCGGGCCGGGCAGCATCTGTGGAGGGAAGTTGACAGTTGACGTTTCAGTTAGAGATCAGTCGTGGCCGCATTGTGTGTGTGTTACTCCGATTCCAGTATTTGCAGTCTCTTCCCTCTGACCCTCAGAGTCAGGTTTAACATCACTGGCAGCTGTTGTGAAAATTGTTGTTTTGCGGCAGCAGTACATTACAATACATATTAATAATAACAGCTGTAAAATGCAAGAAGTATGTAATAAAAACTAAATTAAATAGGGCATAAAAGAGAGGAAAAATAGTGAGGTAGAGTTCATGGATGCATTGTCCATTCAGAAATCGGATGGCAGGGGGGAAGAAGCTGTTTCTGAAATGTTGAGTGTGTGTCTTCAGGCTCCTGTACCTCCTGTCTGATGGTAGCAATGAGAAGGGGGTACATCCTGGGTAATGGGAGTACAAGTTTATTGATGCAACACCATTTGTCCTGCTGATCTATTGCACTCCTGTACGCCTCATCAGCATCTGAAATTCCGTCAATAGTTATGTCATCAGCAAATTTATAGGTGGCATTTGAGCTGTGCCTTGCCACACACTTCTGGGTGTAGCGAGAGTAGAGCAGTGGGCTAAGCACACGTCCTTGAGGAGTGCTAGTGTTGATTATCAGCAAGGAGGAGATGTTATTCCTGATCCACACAGACTGTGATTTCCCAGTGAGGAAGTCAAGGTTCCGGTTGCAGAGGGAGGTACAGAGGCCTGCGTTTTGGAGCTTGTTAATTAGAAATGAGGATATGATTGTGTTGAACGCTGAGCTGCAGTCAATAAACAGTATTCTGATGTAGGTATTGCTATTGTCCATGCAATCCAAGACCAAATGGAGAGCCAGTGATAATGCATCTGTTGTAGATCTGTTGTGGCGATCAACAAATTGCAATGGATTCAGGTCATTGCTTAGGCAGGAGTTGATTCTAGACATGACCAACCTTTCAAAGCACCTCATTGCAGTAGATGTGAGTGCCACTGGGTGGTAGTCATTGAGACAGCTCACCCTGCTCTTCTTGAGTACTGGTATGATTTTCGTCCTCTTGAAGCAGGTGAGAACCTCCAACTGTGAGAGGTTGAAGGTGTCCTTGAACATTCCTGTCAGTTGGTAGGTAAAGGTTTTCAGAGCCCCACCAGGTACACCATCAGGGTTCACCCTCAGGGTTATGAGGGTTCACCCGCTTGAAAGATGTTTTGATGTCAGCCTCTGAGACAGAGATCAGAGGGTCACCAGGTGCCGCAGGGATTCTTCCTTTCAAAGTGAGCATAAAAGGTGTGAAGTATCACAGCCATTCATGACGCTAGATTTCACTTTGTAGGAAGTAATGGCCTGCAAACCTTGCCAGAACTGGTGTGCATCCAAATCTGTCTCTAGCCTCAATCAGAATTGTTTTGATGAATAAAATCACCATCCGTAGGTTGTACGTGGACTACTTGTATATTTCCGGATCTCACAGATGCTGCCTGACCTGAGTATTTCCAGTTGATAGCTACAGCCTTGGGGAGGGAGTTTGATAGTTGAACCTGCCCTGTCACACTCCTCCACCCACCGGATTGTGCTCTATAAACCTCTTGCTACCTTTTGCACGTTCATCCAACTTTTATCCATGTTGAGCAACACACACAGCATGCTGGAGGAACTCAGCATCTATGGAGGGGAATAAATAGTCAACGTTTTGGGCCAAAAACCTTCATCGGGACAAAAAGTTTGGGGGAAGAAGCCAGGATAAGGTGGGGGAGGACAGGCTAGCGAGCAACAGGTGAAGCCAGTGAGGTAAGAGGTGGAGGAGGAGGGGATGGAGTAAGAAGCTTGGAGATGATAGGTGGAAGAGGTAAAGGGCTGAAGAAGAAGGAATCTGAGGAGTGGAGAGTGGACCATGGGAGAAAGGGAAGGATGTGGGACACCAGATGGAGGTGATGGGCAGGTGTAAGGAGATGTAGAATGGGGAATGAAATGAGAGAGGGAGAAATTATTCAACTGACGGCAGTAAAATCAATGCCTTAAAGATTCTTTCCTAGTACTGTACTGATCTACACTTGTAAATGCATGTTAGCAAACCCAAGCTGCTAAAATTGCAGTTGGACTCTAAACTCTCATAGATTGTAAGGAGCAAACACTATTTATGTGTGTACTTGATTTACAGTAAGCATCATTGCTTTTGGGATTATTATGAGGTGATATCTCGAGGGAGAGTCCATAAATGAGTGGTTAATCTTTGTGATTTCCAGCTTTGCCATGATCGTGGATATTTAGTGACACAAGATGAATTGGATCAGACATTGGATGAGTTTCGAGGCCAATTTGGAGATAAGCCTAGTGAAGGAAGGCCACGCCGATCAGATCTGACTGTGCTTGTTGCTCATAATGATGATCCCACT
Source organism: Mobula birostris (assembly GCF_030028105.1). Lineage (NCBI taxonomy): Eukaryota > Metazoa > Chordata > Chondrichthyes > Myliobatiformes > Myliobatidae > Mobula > Mobula birostris. The sequence goes on along the minus strand of NC_092395.1, from coordinate 10,523,408 downwards.
GATCAGATGTTCGTCTTTTTTCCAGGTAAACTAGATTATTTATTGTTTTAGTTTTTGCCTCTGGGTTTAGTAGAGAATTACTTTTAACCACTGGCTCCATCCCGTCAATGCTATGGGAAGTAAATTTATTGTTAACCTATGTCTTAGTTGATGCATATGTCATTTCTTAGTTACGCAAGCATAATTGAATGTAACAAGGGATACTGGCGCTGTAAAGGCAGCTTCATGGGAAGCTGCGTGGCCTTGGTTGGAACAAGGACTAGGCCTCAAGCCACAGTGTCATCTGTCAGAGCCACCCAGGAGGGAAGCGATGGAGTCAGTGCACACCACCAGACAATGCTGCCCCAGTGTTCACTCGGCAGAAGATAATCAGTCTTGCGTTGGATTGCAGATTGCTGCAACATTCATGAACTTAGGGTCTTGGACTATTTTTTTTTGTGTGACTGTAATATGTGCTATGTGTACCTTGTGCTGTGTGTGTCTGTTGGTGCTGTGTTTTGCACCTTGGCCCCGGAGTAACACTGTTTCAATTTGGCTGTATTCATCTATGGTAGTTGACAATTAAACTTGAACTGAGCTTTCTGTCCGTCTTTGGGTTGAGATAAACCACATACAGGCTTATTATTCTGTAGAATCACAAATCTGTAAAATCTAGAGGTTCTTTGAGCTCCTATGTAGGAATGGCAGTTTGGCTTAGATAGAGGATCTGCTTTTGGGTCCATATCCATGTTGACTCAATTTATCATCCAGGCAACAAGACAACGTCCTAGGAGTAAGTAGCTTCTTCTCAGATGGTGAGAGTGAGTCTTTTACAGTAACTCTTGTTCATTATATTCATCAACATCAAGTACCATGTTGTTTTACATGGGCGATCATGGTCTATCCATGACTGATCGTTCTTGGCAAAATTTTTCTACAGGAGTGGTTTTGCTATTGCCTTCTGGGCAGTATCTTTACAAGACGGGTGACCCCAGACATTGTCAATATTCTTCAGAGATTGTCTGCCTGGCATCAGTGGTTGCATAACCCAGAAATGTGATGTGCAGCAGTTGCTCATACGCCCTGCACCACCTGCTCCCGTGGTTTCACGTAACCCTGATTGGGGGCGTGGGGCTAAGCAGGTGCTACACCTTGCCCAAGGATGATCTGTAGGCTAGCAAAGTAAAATTTATTTTCAGAGTACATAAATGTCACCACGTACAACCCTGAGATTCTTTTTCTGTCGGCAGACTTGGCAAATCTATAGAGCAGCAACTGTAAGCACGATCAATGGACGACAAACTGCAGCTGCAGATGTAAATAAATAGCAATAAATAACAAGACAAAAGATTTCTTAAATGAGTGTAGTTATTCCCTTCTGTTCAAGAGCATGATGGTTGAGGGGTTGTAAGTGTTCTTGAATCTGGTAGTGAGAGTCCTGAGGCACTTGTACCTTCTGATGGCAGCAGAGAGAAAAGAGCATGGCCTGGTGGTGGGGATCTTTGATGGATGCTGCTTTTTTTACAGCAACATTTCATGTAGGTGTGTTCAATGGTTGGCAGGGCTTTACCCATGATGTAGTGAGCTGAATCCACTAACTTTTGTAGGATTTTCTGCACAAGGGCTTTGGTTTTCCAGTACCATGCTGTAATGCAGCCAGTTAGCACACTCTCCACCACACATCAAGTTTGTCAAGGTTTTTGATGACGTGCTGAATCTCCGCAGAGTCCTGAGGAAGTAGTGGCACTGTTGTGCTTTCTTTGTAGTTACCTTTATGTGATGGGTCCAGGACAGATCCTCTGAGATAGAGACACCCAGGAATTTAATTCAACTGAGCCTCTCCACCTCTGCTCTTCCCATGATTACTGGCTCATGGACCTCTGGTTTCCCTGTTCTGAAGTCTGCAATCAGTTCCTTGGTCTTATTGACATTGAGTGAGAGGTTGTTGTTATTACACCACTCAGCAAAATTTTCAATCTCACAGTCCAGTAAGTGTTAAATGAGTTGGTCATAAAAACAATAGATTACAGGTCTAAATAGTTTCAGAAAATTGTAAAAAAAAATTACAGCATGGACTGAGGATATTTAGCTGTATACACATACTAGCTGATAAAGACTCTAATTCCTATTTCTGCGTAGTGAATTATGACACGTACTCATTTCTGTACCTTAAAATGTAATGAAAGTTTCTCACTTCATTTTAAAAATATACTTGTTGGGATGGAAACACGAGGTAAGTATTGTAAAAATCGTAGTATTTCACTGAAATTTTTTAAAAATACTGATTTGGCTTTCCTTGTATTTCCCAGACTTGCTATGTATTCTCTGAAGCAGATGAATAAGAAGCAGTCACATATTAGCTTCTTGAAGTAATTCTTCCTATCAATAATGATGTGTTTGTACTCAAGTACTCAGTTAATGTTGTTAACATTGACTTTATTTTGTATATATTCAGAGGAGCCGAAAGTTGGAATTAAAACTATTAAGATGTACTGTCAACGCATGCAGGAAGAGAATATTACTAGAGCCATCATTGTGATACAGCAGGGGATGACACCGTTAGCAAAACAGGTACGAAGTTGCAATATGTATATGTTATAGGAACTTATTATTTTTCTTGTTTAACTGGTAATTATCAATTGTGAATAATAGAAAAGAAACTGAGTACAGTGTGAAAATACTTTACATGCTGTGACAGAATTTGTGCGTGTAAGAGAACAAATTCCAATTCTGTCTGATCTTTTAATTTGGATGTCTAATATCTATTCAACACAAAAACACAATGAATGAAAGCTGCAGCAAAATGTTGTAGATAGGGCTATGTTTCTCGTACTATCATAATGGGCAAACTTATAGTATGTTATGAAGGACACCAAGAATACAGATCCTCTTCCCACTTACTAAAGGGGGGAAATAGGTCAGTGTCAGCTTCAAATGAGTGGCTGTGGATCCCTTTACGTAAGAATACAAAGTCTGGTAGAATTAGGAAACAACTGGTGATCCTTTCCACAGAAGAAGAGTTTTTTGTGATTGATCTGCTTAAAGCATAGGTGGCATGCACAGTAAGAAAAATCATGCTTTGGCAGTAAAATATCTGTATAAGTTCTTCTAAGTTGAGTTGTATCAAGTCTATTTGTGTTTTTTTTTTCAGTCTCTGGTTGACATGGCTCCAAAGTATATCCTTGAGCAGTTTCTGCAACAAGAACTTCTAATTAACATTACAGAACATGAGGTAAGTTTGGAAGGATCTCCTTTTGGAAATGGATTCTTTGGATTATAAGCACCAATGAAGAAATCTCAACAAGTAGTCACATGCAAATCATTTGACAGCCTTTAACGCAATAGGTTTAATTTTTTTAATATTTTAAAATCTATTCAGAGAAATATGGTGTTCTTTATTAGATTTTTAAAGTTGTTGTATAAAGTGTGAGGATCATCCTGTAATGTTGAATTGCTTATTTTGTGTAATTAAACCTCATTCCTGTTAATTACCAATTTGTTACTAATTCAACACTGTACCTGACCACCACAGAGATAAATTTGGAAGAGCTGTCAGTTTTAATGGTTTAAACCTCGATTTTTAAGTGTAACAGAGCTAACATTTGTTGTGATTTTCACTGATCCAAGTAATTTTTTTTTCATGCAATTTGTAAGTAGTACGGAATGCTTTTGAGGAACACAGGCAATCTGAAGTGTTGTTGACCTATTAATTGAATATAATTCTGTTCCATAGCTTGTTCCGGAGCACATCGTGATGACTAAGGAGGAAGTAACAGAGCTGCTGGCACGATAGTATCCTTTTACAAAATGTTTAATATGTCAGTATTTCAGCAGTACTCTTTCTGTATGTTGTGCTTTTGTATAACTAAAATACTTTTTAAACCAAAATTAGTTGGGTAATTTGAACTGACTTTCTACAACTTCACTTATAGTCTTATGCTTTTTCACATTTATCCTCCTTGCATCAAAGTAATTGTATTTATGTACAGTTTCTCAACCTTATTATAAACTCTGAAGTTTCTGTTATATTCTGGAGAAGTACCTTTACTCATTGCAGTGCACTACTCCTTGGCTAAGATTTTCCCTGAGGCTGTTGGGGTGTAACCTACAGCATTCTAGATATTGAAACTCAAAGCTTTTCTAAGTTATTAAATTTTCTTCACTTCTCTCCATCCACCCCAACTCTGCCTCCCAACTTTCAACCATGCACACTCATCACTGCCCTGGTTGCCCTGTCCAAAACCTTGCATTCTTAGGTACTGGCAAATGATCAAGCATCAGCAGAAGCCTATGTAGCTATGCCAAGATCTTTGCAGATTTGATTTCCACATACCGTCTTACAATATGCATCACTAAGGTCCCAAGAGTGAGCAGTTTTCCTCATTCCAACCCATGAAAACAGCCATCAGTTATACTGGTGTTGCTTCATTTAAAAAAAACAAGTAGTTTATATCAGGTAGTGGATCAACATTTGGATGTTTATAATCAGGACAGGCCATAAATTTCTTTCTGTTCTGTATCCTCAGTTAAACATTTAGTACATTAGGTATTTCCAGATTCTTCAATATGACAGTCAAGGGAAGTCTGGTTTATACAGTACTTCTTAATCTTTTTGTGCTAGAATTCCTGTACACCCGTTGCACCTCAGTTCGCATTTAGCCTCATCACCTCATGCGTACAACTCTTGACAGATTGAAACTTGTCTAAAATATTATTTATATTCTGTACACTTTGGGTCTTGCCATTAAGCTAATACTTCTGTGATCTAAAGGTTCTTTGGAAGTCAAGAATGAGGCATAAAACTTATTGCTTAGTTACGTTATTAAGGCTACAAGATCAGAAAAAGTACAAGAAAGAGGAGGTGAGAAAGCAAAAAGGTGAAGGGAAAAGCAGTTGTGGTTATCTCGTACTCAGACTAGAGATAACAAAAACTCCAGTGATAACAACTGACATATAAAATAGCCAGATTCAAATGGTGACACCTGCTACAGAAAACTAGGTGACTATAAAAAACTGAATCTTCAGCATTTTGACTGCATGCCCCTCCTTACTCAGCATCTCTATTTGCTCACTACCTCCTATAGTTTGCAAACCTTTTGCATTTTGTGTTATACTTTTTCTCAACTACCTTAGTTTACTTTGGTTTTAAATCACTTCCATTAAACACATAAAGCATTTCATTGCATTAAATTTGATATAAAATTATTTAGAGATTAAGATACATTTCCTGCTGATTTTATCAAAACCCCTTGTTCTGAAACGTTGTGCCTACAGATCCTTTCCATCAAAGTTGAATCATGAGGATATGAGTGGAAAATATTTCTCATTTTTTGAGCAGGACTTTAGCAAAACTAGATACATATCTAACTTAGTTGGCTATTATCAAGATATTAATAATATAGACTTAAATACAGTCCTTACTTTGTCTAAATCTAATTAAAATTTATAATGCAATGAATATTGAATACTGGAGCAAAATGTTTATGGCAACTTGACTTGTTGCTATGTAACCATTGAATACCTTAATAATATGAACTAGCAAGTTAAAGGAGAGCCAGTTGCCAAGAATACAAGCAGGTGATCCAGTAGCACGATACTTTGGATTGAAAAGAGGGCAGGTTTGTTGCAAACATACCATTATTGATTTTTAAAAAATGGTTTTGTACTACTTGCTGGATGGTAAATGTGTACTGTTTTCCCCCTTTCATAGGTGGTGAAGATTATAAGACCTAGTGAGACCGCAGGAAGGTACATCACCTACAGACTAGTACAGTGAGACATTTCGTAGGTACTTTTAGTAAATATTTACCTAATTTGTTTCACCTGTTCTTTGCACCCCTCGTACAGGTTGTGTTTGTAGGCAAAAATGCAACACATAATGAATAGATTGGTAGTTCTATAGTACCATGCAAAAGTCTTGGAAATATATATGTATACGTATATATGTATGTATACAGAGTGCCTAAGACTTTTGCACAGTACTGTAGTAATTTTATGTACTGTATTGCTGCCGCAAAAAAACAAAGTTCGTAACATATATGAGTGATGATAAACTTGATTCTGAAATGGGTCTCTATTGTGGACTGAGAATGGGAACCCTCTGCAATTACCTAGTTTTCTGCATTAATTACTATAAGGTATGGTCTGATTTTCACCTAAGTCACAATAATAGACAAACGCAATCTGCCTAAACTAATAACACACAAACATTTGTACTTTTTCATGTTGTTATTGAAGACGTTGTTTAATCATTCACAGTCCAGGCTGGAAAAAGTATGCAAACCCTTGGTAGAACCTCCTTTAGCAGCAGTAACCTCCACCAAACGTTTCCTGTAGCTGCTGTTCAGACTTGCACAACAGCGTGGAGGAATTTTAGATCATCCCTTCATACAAAGCTGTCTCATTTCATCAATATTTTTGGGATACCTTGCATGAACAGCCCTCTTCAGGTCATGCCATAGCACCTCAAATGGGTTAAGGTCTGAACTCTGGCTCTGCCATTCCAAAACATGAATTTTCTTCTTTTTAAACTATTTTGTTGTTGATTTACTCTTGTGTTTCGGATCATTGTCTTGTTACATCATCTAATCTCTATTAAGCTTCAGGTGATGGACTGCTACCTTGACATTCTCCTTTAAAATGTCTTAATACAAATTTCATTGTTCCCTTAATGATTGCAAGCTGTCCAGGCCCTGAGGTAGCAAAGCAGCCCCAAACCATGATGCTCCTTCCACCATGCTTCACAGTTGGGATGAGGTTTTGGTGTTGGTGTGCAGTGCCCTTTTCCCTCCAAACATAGTGGTGTACAGTTCTGCCCCAATGTTCAACTTTTGCTTTGTCTGTCTGTAGAACATTTTTGCAGAAACGTGGAATATCCAGGTGGTATTTTGCAAACTAGAGACGTGCACCAATGTTTCTCTGGGAGTGCAGTGATTTCCACCATGGTGTCCTTCCATGAACATCATTCTTGTTTAATGTTTTTCTTATAGTAAACACATGAACAGAGACTTTAGCAGCTTCTAGAGATTTCTGCAGGACTTTTTGCTGTTCCCCTTGTCTTCTTTCTCACCTCCTTCAGCATTGCACGTTGTGCTCTTGGTGTGATCTTTGCAGGACATCCACTCCTAGGGAGAGTAGCAACAGTACTGAGTTTCCTCCATTTGTAGACAACTTACCTTACTGTGCACTGATGAACACTCAGGTCTTTAGAAATGCTTTTGTAGCCTTTTTCAGCTTCATGCATCTCTACAGTTCTTTTAAGGTTCTTCTGAAAGTTGTTTTGATCAAGGCATGATGTACATAAACAGATCTTTCCTGAGAAGAGCCGGCTCTGTCAGTAACCTGACTTTGTGTGTCTTTATTATAGGGTGGGGCACCTCTACAACCCACACCTCTAATGTCATCTCATTGATTGGAGCACTTGACTCCAAATAGCTTCTGTGAAGGCATTGCCCCAGAGGGTCACATTCTTTTTTGAACCTGGACTATGATTGTTTAAATGGTGTACTGTACTCTGTATTGACAAGAAGACTACAATTGTTTATGTGTTAGTGTTTAGGCAGATTGCGTTTGTCTATTATTGCGGCTTAGATGAAGATCAGACCATATTTTATGAGTAGTTAATGCAGAAAACCAGGTAACTGCAAATGTTCACAAACTCTTTCTTGCAACTACAATTTCTGATGTAAATTGGTTTTGGTTCTTTCTTCATCTGTCCACTGTTCCCAACTTAATCCTGGGGATGCAAAGCAATAGAAATTGCTACGTGTACTTAACCTCTGTTCCCCTTGATATTTTAAATAACATCCTTTGAGTTTCTAAATTCTAGAAAGTACAGCACTATTTTATGTATGTATTCTCTCCTTTCTAAATTAATTCTCAGAAGCCAGGCATCATTCTGTTAATACTGCTGCATTCCCCTCATGACCATCAGTCTTTCCAGTACTATGTTTCTGGTTTTGTAATAACTTCTACTGCCTTGTATTATTCGCCATTTTTTTTTTTAGCCAGAATCTGTGGAATTTATTGCCACAGGCAGCTGTAGAGGCCAAGTCATTGTGTATGTTTAAGGCAGAGGTTGATAAGTTCTTGATTACACAGCACGTGTGCTTACAACACTGTGTGTCCGACAGAGTGATCAGCAGTACTGGGGCTCCACAGGGGACTGTCTTGACATCTTCAGAAGTTTTTGGATGACTCTGCCATAGTTGGATGCATCAGCAGGGGAGATGAGGCTGAGTACAGGACTATGGTAGGAAACTTTGTCACTTGGTGTGAGCAGAATTATCTGCAGCTTAATGTGAAAAAGACTAAGGAGCTGGTGGTAGACCTGAGGAGAGCTAAGGTACTGGTGACCCCTGTTTCCATCCAGGGGGTCAGTGTGGAAATGGTGGAGGATTACAAATACCTGGGGATACGAATTGACAATAAACTGGACTGGTCAAAGAACACTGAGGCTGTCTACAAGAAGGGTCAGAGCCATCTCTATTTCCTGAGGAGACTGAGGTCCTTTAACATCGCCGGACGATGCTGAGGATGTTCTACGAGTCTGTGGTGGCCGGTGCTATCATGTTTGCTGTTGTGTGCTGGGGCAGCAGGCTGGGGGTAGCAGACACCAACAGAATCAACAAACTCATTCGTAAGGCCAGTGATGTTGTGGGGATGGAACTGGACTCTCTGACGGTGGTGTCTGAAAAGAGGATGCTGTCCAAGTTGCATGCCATCTTGGATAATGTCTCCCATCCACTACATAATGTACTGGTTGGGCACAGGAGTACATTCAGCCAGAGACTCATCCCACCGAGATAAAACACTGAGCGTCATAGGAAGTCATTCCTGCCTGTGGCCATCAAACTTTACAACTCCTCCCTTGGAGGGTCAGACACCCTGAGCCAATAGGCTGGTCCTGGACTTATTTCCTGGCATAATTTACATATTACTATTTAATTATTCATGGTTTTATTACTATTTAATTATTTATGGTGCAACTAATGAAAACCAATTTCCCTTGGGATCAATAAAGTATGACTATGATTAGTCAGGGCATGAAGAAATACGGGGAGAAAACAGGAGATTGGGGTAGAGAGGGAAGATGGATCAGCCATGATGAAGTGGCAGAGTGGACTCAATGAGCCAAATGGCCTAATTCTACTCTTGGATCTGACCATGAGAAATTGAAAATTCTCCAGATCAACATCGGAGATACCTTACAGGGCAAACGTGTGGCAATTGTCTGCCCCATATGATCGTGTCAGAGATTCCAGGGCACACTGGAAAGGCAGGTCAGATGTGGCTTCTGGAGTGGATGTTGTGCATCACTGCTGTGAGTTGTTCAGGTAAATGGAGCTTATAAAGGCATCACTGAGGACCTGTTGTTAGTGGCTCCAACAAGTCTTTGAGACTTCCTGGACTTTGAAAGGTAGAATTGTGAGTGAGCAAGCAATGATAGTGAAACAGCCTTTTTTAAAGTCACATTTGTAGTCGAATTTCATTTGTGGAGCTGCTTCCTGTGCTGGTTGTAAGAAACTGTTGCATGCTAACAAAAATGTTTTTGCATCCTACTTTCTCTTTGCCTAATTTGGAACTTGTCATACTAGTTCAATCATTTGTCAAGAGCGATAATATTCCTTTCACATTGTCTTCTATTGGAAGATTATTTTGTGTCTATTATTTAACTAACAAGTCAAGCTGGCGAAATATACAGGAACAACAGTTTAATAATCTCTCCCACTTTGTTCTAGGCATGAAAACAGAAGGCTGAGGGGAAACACTGAAAACTTCAAGTTGCTGTTTTGTGCTAATGTGCAAAGGATGGTCTTTCAGTTAGTTCTATAACTGTGTGTCTTGTCATTTGATTGTTTCTTTTTAAATAAACTTTCCAAAACATTTAGCTTCGTATTTTTCTTAAGGTTTGGAATTTGGTTGATCAGTACTGCAGAAAACTTGCAGGCACACGTATGCAGAGCTTTTGCAGGTCTGGAGGATAAGTTCTTGGGGAACAATATATCGGATAGTAGGAATGGGTAATATTAATTAGTTTTAACTTGCTGCAATAATTTGTCACATCCTATTTATCAAATGCTCTATCAATGTCCTATAAAGTTCTGATTTTGTGGAGAAATTTGTAAGCAATTGCTTCTTAACTAAACACCACAGAAGAAGCACTACCCAACATGCTTCCAGGAATGTTAAGTCTGCTAAACTTCTAAATAGGCTCGTTGTATAGTGCCTATAAAAAGTATTCACCCTCCTTGGAAGTTTTCATGTTTTACTGTTTTACAGCATTGAATCACAGTGGATTTAATGTGGCATTTTTGACACTCATCAACAGAAAAAGACTTCCATGTCAAAGTGAAAACAGATCTCTACGAAGTGATCTAAATTAATTACAAATATGATACAAAAAAATTGAATGCATAAGTATTCACCCCCCCTCCCTTTAATGACAACAAATCATCACTGGTGCAGCCAATTGATTGTAGTAAAAATACACCTGTATCTGGAATACCCAATTGCTGGTGAGTCAGTATCCTGGCAAAAACCACACCATGGAGACAAAAGAACACTCCAAGTAACTACATGAAAAGGTTATTGAAAAGCACAAGTCAAGAAATGGACACAAGAAAATTTTCAAGTCATTGAATATCCCTTGGAGTACAGTTTAGTCAATCATCAAGAAATGAAAAGAATATGGCACAAATGTAGATCTGCCAAGAGCAGGCTGTCCTCAAAAACTGAGTGACCGTGCAAGAAGGGGACTAGTGAGGGAGGCCACCAAGAGACCTATGACAACTCTGGAGGAGTCACAAGATTCAGTGGCTGAGATGGGAGAGACTGAGCTTACAACACCTGTTGCTCAGGTGCTTCACCAGTCGCAGCTTTATGGGAGAGTGGCAAAGAGAAAGCCACTGTTGAAGCACTCACATAAATCTCAGCTAGAGTTTGCCAGAAGGCACGTTTGAGACTCTGAAGTCAGCTGGGAGAGGGTTCTATGATCTGATGAAACTAAAATTGAGCTTTTTTGGTCATTATACTGAATGCGGCAGTGGAGGCCAAGTCATTGGGTGTATTTAAGGCAGAGATTGATAGGTATCTGAGTAGCCAGGGCATCAAAGGTTATGGTGAGAAGGCGGGGGAGTGGGACTAAATGGCAGAATGGATCAGATCATGATAAAATGGCAGAGCAGACTCAATGGGCCGACTGGCCGACTTCTGCTCCTTTGTCTTATGGTCTTATGCTATATTTGGTGTAAACTAAACACTGCACATCATCAAACACAAGCATAAAGTCAAAGCAGGAATGGCTTAAAAACAACAAAGTTAATGCCATGTCTGAGTCCAGACTTCAATCATATTTGAGAATTTATGACTGGACTTGAAAAGAGCTGTTCACTCACGATCCCCTGATAGAGCTTGAACACTTTTGTAAAGAAGAATGAGGGAAAATTGCAGTATCCAGACATGCAAAGCTGATAGACATCTATCCATACAGAATCAAGGCTGTAATTGCTGCCTTGCGTGCATCTACTAAATGCTGACTTGAAGGGGGTGAGTAATTATGCATCCAATTATTTTATGTTTAATAATTGTAATAAATTTAGACCAATTTGTTTTCACTTTGATACAAGAGTTTTCTGTTGATCAGTGTCAAAAAAGGCCAAATTAAATCCAATGTTGTAAAACAATAAAACATGAAAACTCTCAAAGGGGGTGAATACTTTTTATAGGCACTGAATGCATGGCAAGGCATGACTTGAAGACCCAAGTGACTGTGGATGCTGGAATTTGGAACAGCAAACAAGATGCTGGAGGCATTTATAGTGTGCCAGGCAGCATCTGCGAAGGGAAATGGACTGTCAATGTTCTGGGATTGTTAGAGAACTTGGCATGGATATGAGTAAATATGTAGCAAGTTGATGGACGTGACCTTGGTATCACAAGGCAAGTTGATACGTGTGATGGAAGATGCTACTTTTTGGGATTGTCTTCTCTGGTTACGACAGATAACATTTGCTTTTGCCATCACTATTCACTATTCTCATTTCTCATTTAATCGGAGTTGTGGAGAGAAGCTGTAAAATAATACACTATGTTGTCACATCAGTTAGAAATCTGAGTGAAGAAATGACAAATGCGGTTTAATCCTGATAAATATGAGCTGTTGTACTTTTGAGAGTCACTACAACAGTAATTGGCAGGACCCTTGGGAGCATTGATCTACAGAGGGATCTTCTGTACTCCCTTTTCACCTATGACTGCGTTCCTGTACATGGCTCTAACTCCATAATCACGTTAGCAGAGGACACCACGGTGGTTGGTCTGATCGGGGGGGATGATGAGATGGCCGACAGGGACGAGGTCCAGCACCTGGCTGCGTGGTGTGCCGACAACAATCTGGCCCTTAACACTCAGAAGACCAAGGAGATCATTGTGGACTTCAGGCATGCCAGGAGTCACACTCATTTCCCCACCTACATCAACGGAACTGTAGTGGAGCGTGTATCAAGTTTCAAATTCCTTGGTGTCCACATTTCCAAGGATCTCATCTGGTCCCTGAACTCCTCTATTCTGATCAAAAAGGCGCAACAGTGCCTTTATTTCCTGTGGAGCATGAAGAAAGCTCACCTCTGTCCCAGGATACTGACGGACTTTTACTGCTGTATCATTGAGAGCATACTCACCAACTGCATCTCAGTGTGGTATGGCAATTGTCCCATATCGGACCGCAAAGCACTCCAGCGTGTGGTGAAAACTGCCCAGCGGATTATCAGCACCCAATTATCCAGCATTGAGAACATCTACCATAAACACTGCCTGGGCAGGGCAAAAAGCATTATCAAGGATGCATCTCACCCTAACCATGGACTTTTTACTCACCTCCCATCCAGTAGGTGCTACAGGAGCCTCCACTCCCGCACCAGCAGGCACAGGAAGAGCTTCTTCCGTGAGGCTGTGACACATCTCATCACAGCGCTAAGCAGTATTGCATCCATATTGTACTGTCTCAGTACTTCTATATTTGTGTGCTGTAGCACTTTTCTTATTCACAGTTATTTTGTAGATAACGCTATTCTTTGCATTTCTGGTCAGATGCTAAACGCTTTGGCTTTGTATCTGTACTCGGCACAATGACAATAAAGTTGAATCTAATCTAATCTAATATGGCCCCCTGAAAGTAGCACAAGTCGTGTGGAAAACATACTTGCCTTCACTGTCAAGTCTTGGCAGATAAAATTTAGCAAAACATGTTACAGATGTATAAGAGTTTGGTTGGGCCACATTTGGAGTATCGGGCAGCTCTGGTTGTTGCATTATGAGAGGATTTGGAAGCCACAGAAAGGCCGCGGAGGAGGTTAATCAGGATGCTGCCTGGATTGGAGCTTCATTTGTTATGTGCTGTATCATATGATTTGGGCGATCATGGCCTTTCTACAATCATGATTGTTCTTGGCAAATTTTTCTACAGAAGTTGTTGGCCATTGCCACCTTCTGGACAGTGTCTTTACAAGATGGGTGACCCCAACCATTATGAATACTCTTCAGAGATTGTCTGCCTGAAAAATCAGTGGTTGCATAACCAGGACTTGTGATACTGTGATATGTACCAGCTGCTCATGCGACCACCACCTGCTCCCATAGCTTCATGCCACCCTGATCCAGTGGGGCTAAGTGGGTACTACAACTTGCCTAAGGGTGTCTTGCAGGCTAGCATTGGGAAGGAGAGCCTTTCGCCTCCTTTGGTCGAAACGCATCTCCACTCAACCACCCCATTTTACAGTAGTATGCAGCATTTTTGAAGCTCTATAATAAATCTGAAAAAAAAATTTCTGAAGCAATGTAAGAAGGCATTTGTATGTATTGCTTAAGTAGGCATATCTTGGATGTATTTTGAAGTATACCCATGGAATATAAACAGTAGCCTGTACTAGATGGACAGAATGGCCTTTTTCAATTCTGTAAAATCTACCCTTTTTCCTAAACAGTTCATTTCCACACTTCGGCATCATATCTGCAGCAGCATCCAAAGCTAAAAGGTATCTCATTCACACCATTGTTGCAGTTCCTTATTACGTTCACTAGGGGGTACGTGTGAGCAGTTTCCCCAGTTGCACTGGAAACAGCGAGTACACAGCTGGCAGTTCTGCTGCATCAGATGATGTAGTAAATGTTATCGTGCTGAACAAAATTTCCAGCCGTTGCCCTGTTTTCTAAACTTTAACAGCAGCAATAACAAGACATTTACAAGAAACAATGAAAGTTAAGGTCTTTGGTTTAAACTGTAACAGGACCAGGAGATAAACTAAGAATTGGGCTGATGATGAAAGCCATTGAATTTAGCAAAGGAATAACATCTGAAACTTACTTCCCTTTTGTAATTTTAAATTTTTTTCACAGGTGTAGGCTGCCCCAGTACATCCTTACGTCCTGATGAATAGTCTCGGCCCGAAACGGCAACTGTTTATTCATTTCCATAGATAACTCCCGACCTGCTCAGTTCCTCCAGCAATTTGTTTGTGTTGCTTAGGTGTGTTGGTTTTTAATGCAAACAGTGCATTTCACTGTGTGTTTTGATGTACGTTGATAAATAAATCTATTCACGTGTACCTGCATGGCATTGTGCTTGCAGCTAGCTGAGCTGCTACCTCAGCTCCAGTGACCCGGGTTTGGGTTCAATCCTGTCTTCCTGTGCTGTCTGTGTGGAGTTTGCAGGTTGTCCTCATGACTGTTGGCTTTCCTCCAGATGCTCCCGTTCCCTCCCATTTCCCAGAAATGCTTTGGTTAATCGGTAGTTTAAAAGATTAAATGCCCACTGTGAATTACCTGTACTTTACAGAATCTGCAGAACCTCTTTCTTTACAGAAAGAAAAATGGAGGGCTATGTGGGAGGGAAGAGTTAGATTGATCTTGGAGTGGGTTAAAGGGTTGGCATAACGTTGTGGGCCGAAGGGTCTGTACAGTGCTCTATGGTTCTATTTTCTAATTGTACAGTGAGTGGAAATGTGGGAAAAATAAAGTTAGGTTAATGTAGCATTAGTGTAAATAGGGGCTTATGAAATTGGTGCACCAAAGGACCTGTCCAAGCTGTTTAAATGTGATCCAGTGACGTATCAATACAAAATCAAGTATTCAAGGATGATATTTGAAGTTAGTAGCCACAATATTGAGATGTGAGGGTCTGTAACTTAATTCTTATGTAAATTTGAGGTAAATTAACATAAAAATTCATGATCAAAAGTAAATTTATTATCAAAGTATGTACAGTGTATATGTTCCCATATACTTGATGGCAGGATGGAGATATGTCCCTACCGAAGGAGGTATAAGGTGGTCCTTCCCTCCACTAGACTGCAGGTCACCCTTGGGCAAAATGTAGTTCAATATCCTGATGGTTGACAGGTAATAACTATTCCTAAACTCGGTGATGTGGGACCTAAGGCATCTGTACCTCCTGCCCAATGGTAGTAATGAGAAGAGAGCATAGCCTGGATGGCAGGTGGGGGTCTTTGATGGAATAGATTAGATTAGATTAGATTATGAGGACACGCAGTCCTCTTTTATTGTCATTTAGTAATGCATGCATTAAGAAACGATACAATGTTTTTCCAGAATGATATCACGAAAACACATGACAAACCGACTTAAAAACTAACAAAAACCACATAATTATAACATATAGTTACAACAGTGCAAAGCAATGCCGTCATTTGATAAGAACAGACCATGGCACGGTAAAAGTCTCAAAGATGGGTCCCTATCTAAGAAAGGATGCGCTGACTTTAGAGACGGTTTAAAGGAGGTTCATGAAAATGATTCTGGGATTGAAAGGCTTATCATATGAGGAGCATTCAATAGCTCTGGTACTCAAGTACTCATTGGAATTCAGAAGAATGAGGGGGGATTTTATTGAAACCTATTGAAAGGCCTTGATAGAGTGGATATGATTGTTTCCTATAATGGGGGAGTCTAAGACCAGAGGGCACAGCCTCAGGATGGAGGGACGTCCATTTAGAATGGAGATGAGGAGGAATTTCTTTAGCCAGTGAGTGGTGAATCTGTGGAATTAGTTGCCACATGTGGCTGTGGAGGCCAAGTCATTGGGTATATTTAAGGCAGAGGTTGATAAATTCTTGATTAGTCAAGGCATGAAGGGGTACAGGGAAAAGGCAGGAGACTGGGGCTGAGACGGAACTGGACCAAGCATGATGAAATGGTGGAGCAGATTCAATGGGCCAAATGACCTAATTATGCTCCTATATTTTTTGGTCTTATAATGGATGCTGCTTTCTTGTGAAAGCACTCTTTGCGGTCTATATCTAACAATAACAGAGGTTGGTGCTGCACATTTGTGCTCCGCGAATGCCAAGTTGCCCCATAGGCTTGTTCTTCTAAAACTAATGAAATGGATGCTGCAAAAATAGTGCACCACCATTTTGTTAGCAGAACTATCACAAAGTCCATCTTTGTGCTTGTACTGCAGCACATTGGCCTACTTCCTCTATTTCCCATCTGAACGCTTGCTTGGACGATTGCAAACTTGGGTTTTGTGAAATACTTGCAGCATCTATCAGTTTGCTTCCTCCTGGTTTCAAGTTTGAATCTGTTACACAATGATCTGTACTTGATCTTTGCAATCTGAACTTGTGTGGGGTTTTCAACTGATAAACTAATATCCATGTATAACTTAATAATTTTTGTAACCATAGCATTGAGGAAGAGGAAGTGAAATGTACATCTCATTTCTTTTGAAGTAATATTTTGAACAGTATATATATTTCCTATCGTCTCAAACCATTCCGTGAATATAATTCAAAAGGACAATTACTTATTCAAAGTATGTATAACTACGACCTTGAGATTTGTCTGCTTACAGGCAGCTACAAAGCAAGAAACCTGAAAGAGCCCAACTTAAAAAAGACCAACACCCAATGCACAGAGAAAGAAGAAAGAAACACAAACATGCAAACAATAGAAGTGAGCACAGCAATCCGAATCAAATTGAGTCGAGAGGTCCGAATCCTGGAGCAGTCTGGCAGCCTCGGCACTGCAGAGAGAGGAATGAATATCTTGGAAGAGCAAGCAGAGTTGGCCTGAGCCTTGCCTCCGGTCCCAACATCCTGCCTTTCCAGTCTGTCTGAGCTGGCATTTAAATCGTCCTAACACCGAACCGTGCTGCACACTAGGCCGTGGGCTCTGCTGCAGCGGAACGCTCCGGGCCTAGACCTCGCCTCCCAACCCGAAGCCATTCTTGACCTTTCAAAATCGGCCCAGTGCAATTCCAACCTCGCTCCCAGCATCCATGCATATCCCTCAATTTTGAAGTGTTCATAAAGTTGATAGCAGAATTTTTGGGGGGCATAACTGAGGTATTTAACAGATTTTCCTTTCAATTTTCCTCAGCTTCATTGGACTTTTAAATAAAATGACACTGAACTAAAGCTGAAGTCTCTGTGTTTGTGGTTTCTAGAAATAGATGTATTAACTTATATAAAAATGCTAACTTGTTTTTGACAGCACACGGGAGATTTTGCAAAATGCTGGAAATCTAGAGCAATGTAGATGCTTGTGCATGGGTGGAGGCAGGGGGCTTTGGGGTACTTGTGTTTTTTTCTGTCATTCATTCTTTGTTTTTTTTCTTCTGTTTTGAGGATGTCTGCAGAGCAGGAATTTCAGGTTGTATATTGTATCCATTCTCTGATATTAAATGGAACTATTGAACATGCATAAAATACTGGAGGAACTGAGCAGGTCAGGCAGCATCTGTGGAGGAAAATAAACATTTGATATTTTGGGCCAGGACCCTTCATCCTGATCCTGATGAAGGGTCTCGGCCCGAAACATCAACCATCAGTCTCCATAGATGTCTGACTTGCTGAGTTCCTCTGGCGTTGTATGTGTGTTGTTTCTGACAGACATTATTTTGTTTGGTTTCAGAAACCATGCAGGATATTTAAAAGAATTCAAGAGTCTTGTTCCAAATAAAAGCCAGAACTAAAAGATCAATATAGTTTGATAGGTCTGGATTCCGAATGAATCAGTTTAATTCTGAATGAAGAAACTAGTTAAATAAAACTGTTGAGAGCATTTCACTTCACCATCATCGTTCTGTGCCGTGTCATATGACGTAAGCGATCATGGTCTTTGACCATGATTGTTCTTGGCAAATTTTTCTATAGAAGTGATTTGCCATTGCCGCCTTCTTGGCAGTATCTTTACAAGATGATTATCAATACTATTCAAAGATTGTCTGCCTGGCGTCCATGGTCACATAATCAAGACACCAGCTGCTCATACGACCATCCGCAACCTGCTTCCGTGGCTTCACGTGACCCTGATCCAGGTGTTAAGCAGGTTCTACACCTTGCCCAAGGGTGACCTGTAGGCTGGCAGAGGGGAAGTGCGCCTTACCCCTCCTTTGGTAGAGACAATTTTCCACCTCACCACCCATTTTTATTTCAGACACTTTTAAAAGTAGTCTCCTTTTTATAGCTTTCCAAGATTAAATTCTAGTGATTAGAGTCTAAGAAGGTAGACGTAATAATGTTGATCCTTACAACGAGAGCTTTATCACGAAAACCGATCGCATTCACTGATAGCCTTGAATGAAGGAAATCCGCTATCCCTTTTATCCATAAGTGGCTCCAGGCTCACCAATATGGTTAACTCTTCAATTCAATTCAATTAAAATTAGAGACGGAAAATAAATCAGTTGAATTGAATGTATTTTCAAAGTATGTTTGTTACCATGTACTACCTTGAGATTAATTTTCTTGGAGGCATTTATAGTTCCACACTCTCAAGTCCCTCTAAGAGTGAAAAAGTTTCCACTCATATTCCCCTTGAACTTTTCACCTTTCACCCTTAACCAATGACCACCGGTTGTCCACCCAACCTTACTGGGGAAAAAGCCTGCTTGCATTTACCTTATCTATACCTCCTCATAATTTTGTATGTCTCTATCAAATTTCCTCTGTCTTCTAAGTTCCAAGGAATTTTAATGTACAGTACATAGAAAGGAAATGCAATACATGCCATCACACAATCACTTTGTGTAAGCATTGCTGAGTTATGAAATGTCAGCAATTCTAGAAGCCTTCTTGAGAGAAAAATAGAGTAAATTCAATCAACTCAGGAGCAGCTGAGTTATAGTGATTGTGTCAGATTAATTTCAGCATCAGTGTTAGGTGAATGAAGTTTTGTTTTGAGTGATTTTACCTACTAACTACAGTGTGGTGTGTTTTTTCCAACAGTGAGTTGCAATTGTTTATCTGATCATTGTAATATTTAACCAATGCCTTTCCATTGCATGTGAAGACTGTAAGCAACCTTCATTAAATCTATCAATAAAAATGTAATACAATAACATAAAAATTACACCCAGTGGCCACTTTATTAGGTACATTAATATCTTCTGCTGCTGTAGCCCATCCACTTCAAGTTTCGATGTTTTGAGCACTTCTGCACACCACTGTTGTAACGTGTGGTTATTTGAGTTCTGTCACCTTCCTGTCTGCTTGAACCAGTCTGGCCATTCTCCTCTGCCCTCTCTCATTAACAAAAGCATTTTCGCCCACAGAACTGCCACTCACTAAATGTCTGTTCTTCACACCATTCTCTGTGAACTCAAGAGACTTGTGTGTGAAAATCACATGAGATCGGCATTCTGAGATACTCAAACCACCCCATCTGGCACCAACAATCATTCCATGATCAAAGTCACTTAGATCACATTTCTTCCCCATTCTGATATTTGGTCTGAACAACAATTGGCCATGTTTGCAACGCTTTTATGCATTGATTTGCTGTCACATGATTGGCTGATTAGATATGCACTTGCATTAACGAGCAGGTGTGCTAGTGTCCCTAATAAAGTGACCACAGAGTGTAGATATCAGTTTTATTGGTTTACAGAACTTTAAAACAGCACTTATCTTAAGCTAGAATTAAGCCTTAAAGTTCCAGCTGTTAGTTACTGAGCTGGAAGTCAATCCAAAATGTCAACGATCAGAGGGGTCACAAATTCTGAATGCCGCATTCCCAGGGAAAAGGCAGGGATACCGGGCTTATTGACGGTCACTTTTTCTGGGTTGTGTGCTCCAGGTCCTGGTGTCTGCGGATGATATGTGGGCAGATCATGCCGGCCCAGCATCGAGTAAGCTGGTTGTTTGCGTAGGAAAACATTAGGGTCAGTACGATTGTACCGGCCAGGCCCTGGGGTTCTGGATAGATCCTCTCTTCTTGTTCTTCCAGTAACTGAGAAACTAGCACTGGAGGGCTTGTTAGGAACTTTTGGCCCCAATAGGGATGGAAGTGTGTAGCTATTAGGGGCCGGCACTGTGTCGAGCTTGCGATATCTAGTTCTGAATCCCAGTGAGTACGCTGGTGACCTGTGCTTGTTGAGATGCAGTGTTCTCTCTGGGTTGTATGCACCTGGTCCAGGTACTCCTGGCATCTGAGAAAGATCTAAGTAAAGCAAAAACTTCAAATTAACCAGGCATGTGACCATAGAAGTAAGAACTATATTTTAGATTTAAATATTTCTGAATCATTTTTTTTTTACCTTTCACATTTTCGCGCAATTTTTACCATGTAGTTTTTTTTACTTAGTGATACAACGTGGAACAGGCCCTCCCAGCCCAATGAGCCACACAACCCACCTACTTAGACCAGAAGACCATGAGATACAGGTTCAAATTAGGCCATTTGGCCCATTGAGTCTGCACCGCTATTTCATCATGGCGGATCTATTTCCCTCTTTGCCCCAGTCTCCTGTCTTCTCCCTGTAACCATTCATGCCCTGACTAATCAAGAATCTATCAGCCTCTGCTTTAAATATACCCACAGATCTACTTGACTCACCACAGGTTTTCACTCGACCCAACATGGAGTATGAGGGAGTTCCACTCCTGCCAAAGCGCGTGATCTTTGGGTCAACGTAATACCGGGGCCCTGGACTGCAGTCGTTGTGATACACTGGCAAGAGCAAACGAAGGGTCACTTTAAAGGTTATTCTGTCAGCTTGATTCCCCCTCCTTCTATTTCCTTTTACGTTCCCTACTTCCAATGTCAAGGTTGAGTATGCAGCTGAAAAAATTATGGGGTCTCTCCCATCCCCATTCAGAACACAAATTGGAAGTGTTGCATATGCCCTGTCTCCAGCATTGTCTCCAGGTCCCCCTCATCCTTCCCTTCAGAACTGCCGCTCACTGGATATTTTTTTGTGTTTTGCTCTGTCCTCTGGAAACAGTAGAGACCGTTGTACATGAAAATCCCAGGAAATCGGCAGTTTCTGAAATGCTCAAACCACCCGTCTGGCACCAACAATCACTCCACAGTTAAAGTCACTTAGATCACATTCCTTCTGCATTCTGATGTTTGGGTCTGAACAACAACTGAACCTCTTGACCATGTCTACATGCTTAAGCACTGAGTTGTTGCCTCATGATTAGCTGATTAGATATTTGCATTACTGAGCAGGTGCACAAGTGTACCTAATAAAGTGGCCACTGAGTGCAGATTGATCAATAGATAGATATTTTATTGATCCCAAGGGAAATTACAGTGTCACAGTAGCATTACAAGTGCACAGATATACAAATAGTAGAAGAGAAGTAAGAAAGAATATAAAGTAAGTTACCTCAAACGGTCTAACAGGAGGGGGTCATCACCTCCCAGGCTACAGATTGACTCAATACAGAGCCCAATGGCCAAGGGTAAGAATGACCTCATATAACACCCTTTGGAGCAGGGCAATTGTCTTCGTCTATTATTAAAAGTGCTCCTCTGTCAGCGAAGGTGGCATGTAGAGGGTGAGAAACATTCTCCAGAATTGCCAGGATTTTCCGGAGGGTCCTTTGTTCTACCACAGCCTCCAATGTGTCCAGTTTGACTTCCTAGCCTTTCTAATCAGTTTATCGAGCCTGTTGGCATCACCTGTGCTGATGACTTTGCCCCAGCACACCACCGCATAGAAGATTGTTCTGGTGACAACAGACTGGTAGAACATGTGAAGGGAGGCCTGCATGCGACAAAGGACCTCAGTCTCCTCAGGAAGTAGAGGCGACTCTGGCCTTTCTTGTAAACATTCTCTGTGTTGGTGCTCCTCTCAAGCCTGTCATCCAGGTGCACCCCCAGGTACTTGCAGGTCCTCACCACACCCGCGTCCTCGCCGTCAATCGTAACAGGGAGCAGTGCAGGCTTGGTCTTCCTTCTTTTACACGGAGCGTGTTGGGCGCCTGGAATCTGCTGCCTGGGGTGTTGGTAGAGGCAGGTACATCGGGGACTTTTAGGAGATGTTTAGCTGGCACATGAGTGTGAGAGAAATAGAAGGGCCTGGACATTGTGTAGGTATAAGGGGATGGTTTATTTAGTTATTTATTGACATACAGTGTGGGGTTGGCCCTTCTGGCCTTTTGAGCTGTCCCAGCCAGCAATTCCCCAATTTAACCCCAGTCTAATCATGGGACAATTCACAATGACCAATCAGCCTACCAACCGGTATATCGTTGGAATGTGGGAGGAAACCGGGTGGTCACACGGAGAATTTGCAAACTCCCGGTATTTAGATTACTAATTTAATTGTTCAGCACAACATTGTGGGCTGAAGGACAAAGAACACAGAACAGTAAAGCTGAGGAACAGGTCTTTCGGCCCACAAGGTTGTGATAGACTAATTAAGCTAATGACACCTAATTTATTTCCGTATTATGTAGTTATTAATATGGGGTGGCGTTTTAATGAAGAGACAGCACTGCATGCCGCGTGTCAACCTAACGGTACCGTAGTGGTTAGCACAGCGCTTTACAGTACCGGTGACCTGAGTTCAATTCCCACCACTGCCTGTAAGGAGTTTATATTTTCTCCCCATAACCACCTGATTTCCTCCGGGTGCTCCGGTTTCCTCCCACAGTCCAAAGACATACCGGTTGGTAGATTAGTTGATGATGTTAAATTGTCCTGTGAATAGGCTAAGATTAAATCAGGGGTTTGTTGAGTGGCATAGCTCGAAGGTCAGAGCGATACCTCAATAAGTAAAAAAAATTAAATTAAACTATTGCGCGTACCATCTTGGACACGTGTGCCATACGTTCACCACCCCTGGCCTGGATGAGAGGATTTCAAGATACAAGTGGAGTCCGTTAAGCATCTAACAATACAGCAAGAACTGCACTACTACTGTCTGTTGTCTGCTCAGCAATTTTAGGAAAATTTTCCAGTGATTCACTAGCTGCCAGACAACATCAACCAAATGAAGTCAAATCAAAACCATAGTTGAAAAACATTGTGGGAGATTATTGGTGATCGTGTTTCCATGTTAGTAAGTTTATCATGCAAGGGTAGAGTATTGCTACATCATGGAGTGGTAGGGTATTGCTACGTTCCTCTTCATAGAACATTATTGACTGTGCTTTTCTTAAAAGCTCCTTGCTTTGTCACACTTTTTACAAATGTCACTTACATAAACTGCTGTGTTTTCTCCCGAAAGTGTAAGCTGGATTTGTGTGCTTGGTAAGATCATGTCCCACGAACCCAATGGCAGGAGGTAATCCATATCTTCCTGGTCCAGGCCCTTATAAAATCAGAGATTAGGTTTGTCTTTATGATAATTGCAGAAAAGGCAACTCTTAAATGAAGTAAGTACAGTGTATCATAGGGCCTTCTTAAAACCACTAAGTAGAATTCTTCGGCTGGGCAGTATGAACATCAAACTCTCAAACTTCCAGTAACTAATCCCTCTCTGTCCTTTTTCTCTTCCTTCCCCTCCATATCCAATGAGCCCCCATCACCCTATGTCTTTTCCTCCTCCAATGGCTTATTGCCCACACATTCCTCCCACTGGTTCCCGTCTCCATTTCCCTCCACTGTCCTCTCCTATCACTTCCACCTATCACCTCCCATCTTCTGTCATCGTTCCCAGTCTGCCCCTCCCTTACCTAGATCCACCTATCACTTGCCAGCTCTGTAGTCATAGCCCTACAGCACCCAACCAGGCCCTTCGGCCCATCCAGTCCATCCTCAACCATTATTCTACCTAGTCCCATTGATCTGCACCTGGACCATGGCCCTCAAACTCCTCCCATCCATGTAACTATCCAAACTTTTAGATGTTGAAATCAACCCCACATCCACCATTTCCGCTGGCAGTTCGCTCCACATTTCTCACCACCCTCTTGAGTGAAGAAGGTTTTCCTCATGTTCCTCTTAAATATTTCACTTTTCACCCCTTTACCCCTGACCTTTAGTTCTAGTCTCACTTAACATCAGTGGAAAAAGCCTGCTTGCATTTATTCTGTCTATATCCCTCATAATTTTGTATACAGTACCTCTATCAAATCACCCCCAGTTCTCCTATGTTCCAGGGAATAAAAGAAGTACAGTGTACCATAGGCCTCCTAGTCATCGTTGTCATTATGTGCCACGTTGAATGATAGAGGTGATCCTGGTCTCTGACCATGATTGCTCTTGGCAATTTTTTGTCTTCTTCTGGGGAGTGTCTTTACAAGACAGGTGACCCCTGCCATTACCAATACTCTTCAGAGGTTGTCTCCCTGGCCAGTGTTTGCACGACCAGGACATGTGATATGCTCCAGCTACTCATATGATCATCCGCCACCTGCTCCCATGGCTTCATGTAGCCCTGATCAGGGGGTGGGGGGCTAAGCAAGTGCTATACCTTGGCTGAGGGTGACCTGCAGTCTAGCGGAGGGAAGGAGTGCCTTATGCCTCCTTTGGTAAAGACGTATCTCCGCCCTGCATTCCAGTAACCACCCCAAAAGCACTAAATAGGACCCTACACCCTGGTTGTATGAACATCAAATTCTCAGACCTCTGGTTACCTCTGTCCCTTTCACCCCTTTTTTCCCTTCCTCTCTCCTCCTGGCATCATTCCCACTCCCCCTCCCCCACCCCAATCCTTACCTGGACCCACCCGCCAGCCCCTCCATCTGCCTTTTTATACTGGCTATCTCCCCTCTTTATTTCCAGACCAGAGGAAAGGTCTTGGCCAGAAAAGTCAACCGTCCATCCCACCGTTTTCCATAGATGCTGGCTGAGCTGATGAGTGTCTTGTGCATTTCTCTGACTGGTCTGCCTTTGATCAACTGTGGTTGATGGAGGAAGGTGGGAATGAGGGCAAAGACAGAAGGCAAAAAAAAATTGCAAGAATTTAAATGGAGGTACAGAAGCCTTAGATCCCACACCATCAGGTTCAACAACAGTTATTACCTGACAACCTTCAGAGTCCTGAACTTCACTCACCACCCCTCTGAACTGATTATATGGCCTACAAAATCACTTTCAAGGACTCTTTAGAGCTCATCGTCCCAGTATTTTCTTTGCACAGTCTGTCTTCTTTTGCACATTGGCGGTTTGTCAGTCTTCATGCATCATGCTTCACAAATTCTATTGCATTTCTTTTTTTCCCTGTAAATGCCTGCATGAGAACGAATCTCAAGAAAGTACATGGTAATAGATACTTTGATAAATAATTTACTTTGAACTTCAAACTTCAAACTTTGAATGGAGATCATTGTCATGAAGTTACCTGTCAATGTATATCTGGATAGTAAATGTTCCTCTCGAACTTCTGCAGAAGGAATAGCTTCTTCTCCACTGTTATCAGACTTTAGAACCAATCACCTCTTTCACGTCCCCTCCTTGGTGGTGCTGCCAAATTCTCAGACTCTTAATTCTACCTCTCTCAGCTGTTCTGTTCTGTCACTTCAGCGTTTCTTCTTGAGCTACTTCACATTGGACCTCCATCTCTTACCATTCTGTTGCTTCTCCCTGTGTTTGTTGTAACCATCTATAACGTTTGCGCCAAGATTCACATGAAGAAGAAATTTCATTGCAGTTCTGTGTGTAAGAGAATAAATCTGAATCTGGAGGAATTCAGCAGGTCAGGCAGCAATGAAAGGGAATAACCAGTCAACGTTTCGGGCCGAGACTCTTCATCGTGTACTTCAAATCAGGACTAGAATGTAAGGGGGAAGAAGCCAGAATAAGAGCAGGGAAGGAGAGGGAGGAGTACAAGGGTTGGCAGGTGACAGGTGAAACCAGGTGAGGGGGAAGGTAGGTGGGTGGGTGAAGGGGGGATGAAGGGCACCTTTGCACATTGGTTCTATGTCCGTCTTGTGGGGCTTTTCATTGATTCTATTCTGTTTCTTTGCACTTACTGTGAATACCCACAAGAAAATGAATCTCAGGGTTACTAATGGTGACGTATATGTACTTTGATAATAAATTTACTTTGAACTTTGAAGTGAGAGCTGGAAAGGCATAGGATAGCGTACCACGTGGAGGTATGTCAAGTGGCTGGATGGCGGGGTGGAGATACATCTCTACCAAAGGAGGTGTAAGGTGCTCCTTCCCTCCGCTAGCCTGCAGGACACCTCCTATAGCACCTGCTTAGTGCCTCCCCCACCCCCCACCGGGATCAGGGTCATGTGAGGCCATGGATGGTCGTATGAGCAGCCGGTACATGTCACAAGTCTTCGTTCTGCGACCACTGACGCCAGGTAGACAATCTCTGAAGAGTATTGATAATGGCTGGGGTCTCCGGTTTTGTAAAGACATTGCCCAGGAGAAGTCACTTCCATTGAAAAATTTGCCAAGAACAAATCATGGTCATGGAAAGACCATGATCACCTACAGCATATGACATCATGATGATGATGGTGAGGAGTCTACCAAGAAAAGGAGGAAGGAAGGTGATGGACAGGTGAGTTGAAGAAAAGGGGCAAAAGGTGTAACCAGAATGCCCCTTGCCCTTCTCTCTTTCCATTCCTCATTCTACCCCTCCCACATAACCCTCTTTCATCCATGTGCAGATCTAAGACTCTCTTAAATGTCTTTAATATATTTGTCTCTACCTCCACACCTTGCAGCACATCCATGCACCTACTCTCTGTGTAAAAATCTACCCTGATATCCCCCCACATTAAAAATACGATCCCTCATATCAGCCATAAGATCATAACACAGGAGCAGAGCTCGGCCATTCGGCCCATTGAGTCTGCTTCGTCATTCCATCATGGCTGATTTATTATCCCTCTCAACCCCATTCTCCCACCTTCTCCCCATAACCTTTGACACCCTGACTGATCAAGCACCCTTCGACCTTGCTTTAAATATTCCCAATGACTTGGCTTCCACAGCCGTCCGTGACAAAGTGGCTACTTGCTGAGGATCAGTTTGTTTCAAGTTTAAAGTTACGTTTTGCAACTTCAAAACATGAAACTAATTCAAAGGAAGACACAGGAGTCTGAAATGCAGATCTAACCGAGTTTACTATAAGAAAGGTGCGCATGTATCATGTGGTAGCGTGATGACGTACACAATTAACATATATATATATGACCCGTAATTAATTATTTAAACAAACAAGAAAGCTTAATCAACCTATATATATATCCCTAACATGTTTCTATACCTAACAAATTTATACAATGACACATCCTTTTAAATGTTTCTATTTCAATAATATCTGTGTAATCTTGTATATACTGTACACACATATATATATACACACTCAGAAGATTAATTGTGTGTCAGTGTATAAACTTATTAGATACAGTTGCTTTAACTATTAGCCTTAACTAGTTACAGCACCTGACCCTGGGAATGAACCAGGCCCTGCCTTGTCCACATGAGGTAATTTTCAAATAAATATGTAATCTTGATTTCTTCAACGTTTCACCAGTGGAGGTCTTTCATAAATGTGACAGAACAAGAATTTTATTCCTAAGAGACAAGAAGTTGTAAGTGGAAATGAGAAAACTATTAATAATTAATGGTAAGTTGCATTTATCATCTGCAGATCACCAGGTCTAACCCTGATGCAGCAGTTGCACTACTTACCAGGGCAACAGTTATAGAGAATACATTGCTAACTTTGTGTGGTTGTGCATTAACTCAGTTTTGAGACAGATCTAAGTTTGTCTCAGGGTGCCATGGTATCGCAGTGGTTCGCATGACACTTCAGCTTGGGGCATCAGAGCCTGGAGTTCAATTCCGTTGTTCTCTGTAAAGACTGCATGTTTCCACCTGGTGCTCCGGTTTTCTCAAGCAGTCCAAAGATGACCCAGCTACTAGGTGAATTGGTCATTGTAAATTGTCCTTTGATTAGGATAGGGTTAAATAGGTGGGTTGTTGGGCAGTGCGGCTTGTTACAAGTCCAATTAACCTACAAACTGTACGTCTTTGGACTGTGGGAGGAAACCCACGCGGTCACAGGGAGAATGTACAAGCTCCTTACAGATGGTGCTGGAATTGAACTCTGAACTCCGATGCCCCGAGCTGTAATAGCATTGCGCTAACCGCTACATTAACTCTGCCACGGATGGTCCCAACCCCGGCTGTGAAAGGAGCAGAGTTGAGCATCGAGCTGGCAGCCCCATCCCGTAAAAACCCAGAGCTACAGAAACACCAACAGAATCTCCAAAGAAGTCATCCCTGGGAGAGGAAGGATCTTCACCTAGGAGACGTATAGATGGACTATATCTGGACTTGAAAGACTAGCCGGGACAGAGATGTTTGGCAAGCTGCTGTCGGTGGCCTATGACCCCTAGAGGTGACAGGCTGAAGAAGAAGAACTGCCACAGTACTGTGCTGCCCTGACCTGCTGGTGCTGCCTGACCTCCTGACTTCCTCCAGCATTTTGCGCCTGACTTTATAACCATATAACAATTACAGCACAGAAACAGACCATCTTGACCCTTCTAGTCCATGCCGAACTCTTACTCTCACCTAGTCCCACCGACCTGCACTCAGTCCATAACCCTCCATTCCTTTCCTGTCCATATATCTATCCAATTTAACTTTAAACGACAACATCGAACCTGCCTCAACCACTTCTGCTGGAAGCTCGTTCCACACAGCTACCACTCTCCGAGTAAAGAAGCTCCCCCTCATGTTACCCCTAAACTTTTGCCCTTTAACTCTAACTCATGTCCTCTTGTTTGAATCTCCCCCACTCTCAATGGAAAAAAGCCTATCCACGTCAACTCTATCTATCCCCTCATAATTTTAAATACCTCTATCAAGTCCCCCCTCAACCTTCTACGCTCCAAAGAATAAAGACCTAACTTGTTCAACCTTTCTCTGTAAATTAGGTGATGAAATCCAGGCAACATTTTAGCAAATCTCCTCTGTACTCTCTCAATTCTATTGACACCTTTTCTATAATTTGGTGACCAGAACTGTACACAATACTCCAGATTTGGCCTTACCAATGCCTCGTACAATTTCAACATTACATCCCAACTCCTACGTTAGGTCACCTCCACTTTAATTCGTTTATGCTTAACCTAAATCTATGCTCTCTGCTATTTTCCTGCCGTTTCACATGGACAGACACAAGGACGTTGTTCATTAAACATTTAGTAGTAAGTATAAAAGGTAATTTTATTCTGCCATTATCTCTCTCATTGAACCCTTTCATATAATACCAAGCACATTTACAAATTAATTGATTAATTTATATTTAGATTTGTTCAGCGCACCTTCCTAGTTACTGTTTTAATGGTGTTACTAAACTTCATAGCGCATGGAAGATTACAGCACAGAACGGAATATTGTGCCCATTTTTTACCCTACTGTAAGATCAAGCTAACCCTTCTACAGAACACTCAATTTTTTTATTATCCATGTGCCTATCTAGTATTTTCTTAAATGCCCCTAATGTATCTGCCTCTACCACCACTTCTAACACAGCGTTCCACTCACCCACCATTCTCTGTGTAAATAACTCTTGTCATACCCCCAATATTTTCCTCCAACCCCTTTAAAATTATGATCCCTTGTATTAGCCATTTTCACCCCACTACTTATTTGATCTACGTATGCTTCTTGTCATCTTGTACTCCTCTATCAGCTCACCCCTCATTCTCATTCGCTCCAAAGAGAAAAGCCCTAGACCTGCCCTATGGACCAGGCAGCATCCTGGTAAATCTCCTCTGCACCCTCTAAGTATCATAAGTAAAATGTTACCAGTGTTATCATCGATTAACTGGATTCTGGAAACTTACACTCGTTCCTCAATCACACTTGATGTATTTGTGCACATGGGGAACAGCATGGCCCCTGTCACCCACACTGTTCTGAAGTCAGAACGGAAAAATGTCATTTTTATACACAATGGACTCGCAGTTACAGTTATTGACCAACTGATAACCATGTCTTTATTTATTCGCAAGATCATTCGGCATTGCAATACAGGTGTTAAAAGTCAATAGAAACTACGAGCTAACAACAGATGATACTTTGAGATTTCATGATGATACTTTGTCCTGTCCTTGGAGTGCACTCCTCGAAGCCTTCCATTATATCCTTTGCTCATTTCCAGTTCCCCTGGTGGGCAAAGGGAGGTTATGTTCTTGCCCAGGCTGTCTGCACTCTATCTGCAATTTCTCCTAGCCTGGGCATTTTGTAAGCCCTCGCCTCGCCGCAACATCTTCACACATCAGGGTGCCCTTCGTTGATCACAACTCTGCATTCAATAATATTATCCCCTCAAAACTACTCAACACTCAGTGTCGGCTGTGGTCGGCTGCTTCCAAGGCATCGGCAAGTTGACGGTGCCTGGAGGTTGATGGCAGGGAGTTTCTCCCTTTTGCCGCCTGCTATCAGGGACTCGGGAGTCAATCGACTCGGGGACTTTGAGACT
Organism: Mobula birostris; assembly: GCF_030028105.1. Lineage (NCBI taxonomy): Eukaryota > Metazoa > Chordata > Chondrichthyes > Myliobatiformes > Myliobatidae > Mobula > Mobula birostris. Next base: position 10,492,768 of record NC_092395.1, on the reverse strand, counting down.
TTATTTACTGTGCCCATGGTTTGTTCTTCATCAAATTATGGTACTGCTTAACACTGTCAGTGTTAGTCTTTGGTTTGTCCTGTTTTCTGGAGAAACATTGTATCATTTCTTAATGCATGTGTGCATTTCTAAATGACAATAAAATAGGACTGAGAGTTCTCATAGTCTAATCTAATAATCTCCAAGATCAAAACCTTTATACCTCCTTGTGCAACTAGATCCTCGATTTCCTCCCTTGCAGACCCCAGTCAGTTTGGATTGGCAACAACATCTCCTCCACAATCTCCAACAGAACGAGTGTACCACAAGTCCCCTGCTGTACTCACTTTACACTTATGACTGAGAGGCGAAGCACAGCTCCGATGCCATATCTAAGATTGCTGACGACACTGTTGCTGTTGGCTAAATCAAAAGTGGTTTTCAAATCAGCATATAGGAGATATTGAAAATCTGGCTGAATGGTGTCACAACAACCTCGATGTCAGCAAAACCAAAGAGATGATTTTTTTTTACTACAGGAAGAGGAAACCGGAGGTCCAGGAGCCAGTCCTTACTGGAGAATCAGAGGTGGGGAGGGTCAGCAACTTTAAATTCCTTGGTGTTATCATTTCAGAGGATCTGTTCCGGGTCCTGAAAACAAGTGCCATTACAAAGAAAGTTTTGCAACGCCTCTACCTTCTTAGAAGTTTGCGAAGATTCAGTGTGTTATTTAAAAATTTGACAAACTTCTACAAATGTATGGTGGAGAGTATATTGACCGGTTGCATCATGGCCTGGTATGGAAACACCAATGCCCTTGTTTGGAAAACACTACAAAAAGTAGTAGATATGGCCCAGTCCATCACAGACAAAACTCTCCCAACCATTGAGCATATCTATACAGAGCACTGTCACAGGAAAGCAGCGTCCATTATCAAAAACACCCAACATCCAGGCGTGTTCTTTTCTTGCTGCTGCTGTGGGGAGTCTCACAACTCACACCACCAGGTTCAGGAACAGTTATTACATCTCAACCATGAGGCTCCTGAACCAGAGGGAATATCTTCATTCAACTTCACCCAGGCCAACGCCAATCCCACATCTATGGACTCTCTTTCAAGGATTCCTCAGCTCGTGCTCTTGATATTTATCACTTCTATATTTTTTCTTTTTGCATTTGCACAAATGTGCCTCTTGCACACTGCTTGTTTGTCTGTCTTTTATTGTGTGCGTTTCTTCATTGATTCTATTGTGTTTCTTTGTATTTATTGTGAATGCCCACAAGAAAATGAATCTCAGTTGTATATGGTGACATATATGTACTTTGATGATAAATTTACTTTGAACTTTCTGAACTAGAATGTAAGGTCACTTACCTCTCTCTCGGGCTGCTATTGTGGGATACGTTTTCTCAGTGTTAGCTTCCATCCCCTTGGGGAGTCAACTATGTCTCTGGAAAGTCGGAGTCAAGCAGTCCAAATGAACGCTGAAATGCTATCCTGCCTGTGGGAGCAATGAGACAAGTGCTGCTGTCTTTAACAACTACCACGTTGCCAGGGAACCAGTTGCACTTAGCTCATCCAGGCATAAAGTTACAATATACTCCTCGTCCTGCAGGATTCCACTGACTTTTTTTATTCAATGCAGTGAGCGAAGTCGACAGATGCACAATTTGGTGTGTGCTTCAGTTACCGGACAATTAACTCAGATCAATTCCCACCATGCCAGTTAGACCTCTGTTTAAGAAAACTGGGAATAATGGGTATTAATAAAAATTATGCTGTTATGTTAGGCTATAAGACATAGGAGCAGAATGGTCTAAATTTACTTAACCTAAATTGACCGCCTCCAAACCATCCACCATAAGTGGGACTTCCTGGTGGCCAAACATTTTAACTCCTATTCTGATATGTCGGTTCACGGCCTCCTCTTGTGCTGCGATGAGGTCACCCTCAAGGTGGAGGAGCAACACCTTATGTTCCGTCTGGATATCCTCCAAACTAATGGCATGAATATCGATTTCTCCTTCCAGTAAACAAATTTCCCTTCCCCACCTTTTACTTCTTCTCACCTGCTTATTACTTTCCCCGGGTTCCCTCCTCCTTCCCTTTCTTCTATGTCCACTCTCCTTTCCTATCAGATTCCTTCTTCTCCGGTCCTAGACCCTTTCCACCCACCTGGTTTCACCTATCATCTTCCGGCTAGCCAGCTTCCACTCCCCCCACTTTTTCATTCTGGTGTCTTCCCCCTTCCTTTCCAGTCCTGGTGAAGGGTCTCATCCCAAAACGTCAACTATTTATTCCTCTCCATAGATGCTGCCTGACCTGCTGAGTTCCTCCAACATTTTGTGTGTGTTGCGAGGGTTGTCCAAAGATCCACCACTCCCTGGGACAGAAGTTTCCTTCTCATTTCCACAGAGTTATTGAGAGTCGTGGAGTCATAGGATAAAATCAATCCCTTTGGCCCATCGTGTCCTTGCTATGAGCAGCCCATCCAAGATGGATGGGCGTTGATAGCATGGACATAGGAGGAAGAAGCCAGAAGTCCATGAGCGGTCCTCATCAGGGGATCAGAGGTGGAGAGGGTCAGTGGCTTTAAATACCTTGGTGTTAACATATCAGAGGATCTGTTCTGGCACCATCACAAAGAAGGCACAACAGCACCTCTACTTTCTGAGAAGTTTGTGTAGATTTGACATGCTACCAGAACCTTTGACAAACCTCTATAGATGTACGTGGAAAGTATCCTAACTGGTTGCATCATGGCCTGGTATGGAAAAGGCTACAGAAAGTAGTGGGTACAGTCAGTCCCTTACAGGCAAAGCCCTCCCCACCACTGGGGACATTTATATGGAGCGCTGCCACAAGAAAGCCTCCAGACCCCCTGGTGATGTCTTTATTTATCACATATACATCAAACTATACAGTGTCTTTGTGTCAATGACTAACTCAGACTGAGGAGTGTGCTGGGTAGCCCACAAGCGTCAACTTGCTCCTGGCGTCAACATAGTATGCCCACAGCTCACTGACCCTGACCCTGACCCTAACTGCACGTCTTTGAAATGTGGAAGGAAACCGGAAGAAGTCTTAATTTTCCAGGAGGGGAGGAAGCCTATGTGGTTATGGGGAGAATGTACAGGCAGGGGCAGGAATCGAGCCGCCATTGTTGATTATTGTTGATCCAGGGGGTCAGGGTGGACATAGTGGAGGATTACAAATACCTGGGGATACGAATTGACAATAAACTGGACTGGTCTAAGGACACTGAGGCTGTCTACAAGAAGGGACAGAGCTGTCTCTATTTCCTGAGGAGACTGAGGTCCTTTAACATCTGCCGGACGATGCTGAGGATGTTCTACGAGTCTGTGGTGGCCAGTGCTATCATGTTTGCTGTTGTGTGCTGGGGCAGCAGGCTGAGAGTAGCAGACACCAACAGAATCAACAAACTCATTCGTAAGTGTAGTGATGTTGTGGGGATGGAACTGGACTCTTTGACTGTGGTGTCTGAAAAGAGGATGCTGTCTAAGTTGCATGCCATCTTGGACAATGTCTCCCATCCACTACATAATGAACTGGTTGGGCACAGGAGTACATTCAGCCAGAGACTCATTCCATCGAGATGCAGCACAGAGCGTCATAGGAAGTCATTCCTGCCTGTGGCCATCAAACTTTACAACTCCTCCCTTGGAGGGTCAGACACCCTGAGCCAATAGGCTGGTCCTGGACTTATTTCCTGGCATAATTTACATATTACTATTTAACTATTTATGGTTTTATTATTATTTATTATTTATGGTGCAACTGTAACAAAAAACAATTTCCCCCGGGATCAATAAAGTATGACTATGACTATGACTGTTACTGGCACGGTAAAGTGATTGTGTTAGCCATCATCCTTTTTCAAAGAGATGTAACACATATTGGACAGCAGGGTAGCGTTGTGGTTAGCACAACGCTTTACAGTACAGGTGACCGGGTTCAGTTCCTGCCACCGCTGCCTATAAAGAGTCTGTACGACCTCCCAGTGACCGCGTGCATTTCCTCCCACAGCCCAAAGGTGTAGTGGTTGGTCAGTTAATTTGTCGTAAATTGCCCCGTGATTAGGCGAGGATTAAATCAGGGGACTGTTGCGCGGTGTGGTTTGAAGTGCTGGAAGAGCCTATTCTGCACTGTTTTCAACAAGTATAAAAAGTTGTTTAAAGGAGAGAAGATAATGATCTATTTTTAGCAACTCACCCAAGTATTTCTGTCCCCACTTTGCATTAGATTCTCCCATTAGCTGTTACTAGAAAATAATTTTCTGTCAGAAGTATCTATTATGGAGTCGCTTCAGGTGATCTCATGTAAAATAAAACACCTATTTTGCAATAAATCCATATTGAAAACTCCATTATGTCTGGGCAAGGCACCAGACACTTAGGTAATTAAACCTTTGTTCAGTTATCTGTAAAAAAGATGCTTCCATCATTTGAGACGTTAGTTGTTCTTAATTTAAAAAAAACAAGGATAGGTGAGGACAGAGGAAGGCCTATTCTTGTTCTGTGAGGAAGATAGCGGGAAATGAATATACGGGGGATGAAACTGTACTGCCCAATGTGTGCAAGTATTGGATGGAGAGCAGGGCAGCGGGGTTAGCTGCCCGCCTTGTACATTGTTGGAGGACAGTCTCCATGAGCCAAACAGTCCCATGTTGTATAATCTGACAGTAATCTCTCTTTATCAAGAAAATTCCCAGAGCCCAGAAACAGGATCATAAAAATGCACGGGGCCACGGGTTCACCTGTGCTGGCTGTTTCATCTCGAGTGTTCCTGTTGCTCCAAAAACACTCGTACTATGAATGTATATAGTGAATGGTCGAACTAGGGGAAATAGCCTCAAGATTAAGTAAATTTAGGATGGAGATGAGGAGGACTTGCTTTTCTCAAAGAGTGGTGAATCTGAGGAATTCTCTGCCCAATGAAGCAGTGGAGGCTACCTCAGTAAATATATTTAAGACAAGGTTGGATAGAATTTTGCATAGTAGGGGAATTAAGGATTCTGGGGAAAAGGCAGGTAGGTGGAGATGAGTCCATGGCCAGATTAGCCATGATCTTATTGAATGGTGGAGCAGGCTCGACGGGCCAGATGGCCAACTCCTGCTCCTATTTCTTATGTTCTTATGACCTGAGAGCCAGTGATGCACAGACAGATGCTTGGGTGCAAGTCCATTGCTCCCCAGAAGTAGACACAAGTACATAGAATGGTAAAGAGGGCCTTTGTCAGTCGGGGAAATTGAGTATAAAAGTTAGGAAGTCATATAAGAATATCAAAGCAAGGATGTAATGTTAAGACTTTATAAAACATTGGAGAGGTCTCACTTGGAATATTGGGAGCAGGTTTGGGCCTCTTACCTAAGAAAGGATGTGCTGGCTCTGGAGAGGGTTCAAAGGAGGTTCATGAAATGATTCCAAGATTGAACAGCTGGTCATATGAAGAGTGGCTGATGGCTCTGGGCCTGTATTCACTAGAATTCAGAAGAATGAGGGGTGACCTAATTGAAACCTATCAAATCGTGAAAGGCCTTGATAGAGTGGACGTGGAGAGGATGTTTCCTGTGATGCGAGAGTCTAAGACCAGAGGACACAGCCTCAGAATAGAGGGGTGTCCTTTCAGAATGGAGATAAGGAGGAATTTCTTTAGCCAGAGAGTGGTGAATCTGTGGAATTCATTACCACAGGCAGCTATGGAGGCCAAGTATTTATGTATATTTAAGACAGAGGTTGATAGATTCTTGATTAGTCAGGGCATGAAGGGACATGGGGAGAAGGCAGGAGTTTGGGACTAAAAGGAAAAATTGGATCGGTCACAAAGACACACAAAAGTTGCTGGTGAACGCAGCAGACCAGGCAGCATCTCTAGGAAGAGGTGCAGTCGACGTTTCAGGCCGAGACCCTTCGTCAGGACTAACTGAAGGAAGAGTGAGTAAGGGATTCGAAAGTTGGAGGGGGAGGGGGAGATCCAAAATGATAGGAGAAGACAGGAGGGAGAGGGATGGAGCCAAGAGCTGGACAGGTGATAGGCAAAAGGGATACGAGAGGATCATGGGACAGGAGGTCCGGGAAGAAAGACAAGGGGGGGGGGACCCAGAGGATGGGCAAGAGGTACATTCAGAGGGACAGGGGGAGAAAAAGGAGAATGAGGGAAAGAATGTGTGCATAAAAATAAGTAACAGATGGGGTACGAGGGGGAGGTTGGGCATTAGCGGAAGTTAGAGAAGTCGATGTTCATGCCATCAGGTTGGAGGCTACCCAGACGGAATATAAGGTGTTGTTCCTCCAACCTGAGTGTGGCTTCATCTTTACAGTAGAGGAGGCCGTGGATAGACATGTCAGAATGGGAATGGGATGTGGAATTAAAACGTGTGGCCACTGGGAGATCCTGCTTTCTCTGGCGGACAGAGCGTAGATGTTCAGCAAAGCGGTCTCCCAGTCTGCGTCGGGTCTCGCCAATATATAAAAGGCCACATCGGGAGCACCGGACGCAGTATATCACCCCAGTCGACTCACAGGTGAAGTGAGAAAGCAGGATCTCCCAGTGGCCACACATTTTAATTCCACATCCCATTCCCATTCTGACATGTCTATCCACGGCCTCCTCTACTGTAAAGATGAAGTCACACTCAGGTTGGAGGAACAACACCTTATATTCCGTCTGGGTAGCCTCCAACCTGATGGCATGAACATCGACTTCTCTAACTTCCGCTAAGGCCCCACCTCCCCCTCATACCCCATCTGTTACTTATTTTTACGCACACATTCTTTCTCTCACTCTCCTTTTTCTCCCTCTGTCCCTCTGAATATACCTCTTGCCCATCCTCTGGGTCCCCCCCCCCACCTTGTCTTTCTTCCCGGACCTCCTGTCCCATGATCCTCTCGTATCCCCTTTTGCCAATCACCTGTCCAGCTCTTGGCTCCATCCCTCCCCCTCCTGTCTTCTCCTATCATTTTGGATCTCCCCCTCCCCCTCCAACTTTCAAATCCCTTACTCACTCTTTCTTCAGTTAGTCCTGACGAAGGGTCTCGGCCTGAAACGTTGACTGCACCTCTTCCTAGAGATGCTGCCTGGCCTGCTGCGTTCACCAGCAACTTTTGTGTGTGTTGCTTGAATTTGCAACATCTGCAGAATTCCTGTTGTTTTCGGTCACAAAGAAATGGCTAAGCAGACTCGATGTGCCAAATAGCTCAATTTTGTTCCTATATCCTGTGGTCTTATATTCCAGATATATAAAACTTTAGTTAGACTTCATTTGGAGTATTGGGTGTTGAGTATTGGAATTTGGTTTCCCCTTTATAGCAAGGATGTGCTGGTTTTGGAAACAGTGAAGAAGAGGTTCACCAAGATGTTGCCTGGATTAGAGAGTATTCATTATAAGGAATGGTGGGACAAACATGGATAACTTTCTCTGGAGAATCTGATGGTGGGGTGATCAGACTGATGACTGATAGAAGTATATAACATTATGAGAGGCAAAGATAGGGTAGAAAGTCAATCTCTTTTTCCCCAAAGTGAAATGTTAAGTATGTTAAAATGTTAAATGTTCACTTTACACTGCATGTTGTCGGAGCAGTGCTGCCAGGATAATCAAGGACACGACCCACCCAGCCAACACACTTTTCGTCCCTCTTCCCTCCGGGAGAAGGCTCAGGAGCTTGAAGACTCGTACGGCCAGATTTGGGAGCAGCTTCTTTCCAACTGTGATAAGACTACTGAACGGATCCTGACCCGGATCTGGGCTGTACCCTCCAGATATCCGGACCTCCCCCTCAGTTTTTTTGCACTACCTTACTTTCCATTTTTCTATTTTCTATTAATGATTTATAATTTAAATTTTTAATATTTAATAATTTTTACTATTTTTAATATTTTTAATATTTAGTGGTTGTAATCCAGGGAGCGGGAACCACTGAATCAAATATCACTGTGATGATTGTACGTTCTAGTATCAATTGTTTGGCGACAATAAAGTATAAAGTATTAAATATGAGGGGCATAGATTTAAGGTGGGGGGAGTGTTTAAAGGAGATTTGCGAGGCACAGTTTTAACACAGGGAGTGATAGGTGCCTGGAAAGCTCTGCCAATGGAGGTGGTGGAAGTAGGAACAGCAGCAACATTGAGCAGGTACATGAGCAGGCAGGGAATGGAGGCACAGTATCGATCCGCCACCTGACCACTTGGCTTCTGGCTCACTAGGTGACATTTATTCATTTAGAGATACTGTGTGGAACAGGCTCTTCTAGCCCAACGAGCAACACCGCCCAGCGACCCACCTACTTAACCCTAGCCTAATCACGGGACAACTTACAATGACCAGTTGACCCATTAACCACTACGTCTTTGGACCGTGGGAGGAAACCGGAGCATCTGGAGGAAAACCGTATGGCTCAAGGGAAGGACGTGCAAAATTTCTCTCTGCCAGTTCCCGTGCTCTCTTTGAACTGAGTGAATTCCCAGGGAAATTTACTCTTACATTGTGTAACATCTCAAACACAAGGAAGGCTGCAGATGCTGGAAATCGAGAGCAACACACACACAAAATGACAGAGGAACTCAGCAGGTCAGGCAGCGTCTATGGAAAAGAGTAAACAGTCAATGTTTTGGGCTGAGACCCTTCTTCAGGAAGGGGGAAGATGCCAGAATAAAAAGGTGGGGTGGGGGAAGGGAAAAGGAAAAGGCTGGCTGAAAGGTGATTGGTGAAGCAAGTTGGATAGGAATGGTCAAGGGCTGGAGAAGAAGGAATCTGTGGGAGAGGAGAGTGGACCACAGGAGAAATGGAAGGAGGAGGAGACCCAGGGAAAATAATAGGTAGGAGAGAAGAAGTAAAAGGTCAGAGTTGGAAATGGCGGAGGGGGGGAAGGGAATTCATTCACTGGAAGGAGAAATCGATATTCATACCTTCAGGTTGCAGTGGACCTTCACCTCAGAGACTGCAGCGGTTCAAGAAGGCAGCTCATCACCACATTCTCAAGGGCAACTAGCGATGGGCGATAAATGCTGGCTTAGCTAGTGACGCCCACATCCCGCAAATGAATTAAAAAAAAAAGGTTGGAGGTACCAGTCAGAATATAAGGCATTGCTCCTCCACCCTGAGGTTGGCCTCATCTTGGTACAAAAGGATACCATGGAACGTCACGTCGGAACGGGAATGGGAATCAGAATTAAAATGCCTGGCCATCGGGAAGTCAGTCCCACTTGCGGCAGATGGTCCTGAGGTGATCCATGAAGCAGTCCCCCAGTTTATGACGGGACTCACTCACATATTGGGAGCACCGGACTCGATAGTGTAACATCTGTAAAAAATGAATTAAAAGAGTGTTGGGGCTATTAAAGATAACATCCAAAAGACCAGAAAATCTGCCAATCCAGCACCAAGCTCTGGAGTATGATAGATTGCATTGTATAGTCAAGGGAAATATAAAGGCATCCGTTAGTCTTGCGAGACCCATGGATCTGCGCTTGGAAAGTCTTCACTCTCCAGGGCGCAGGCCTGGGCAAGGTTGTATGGAAGACCAGCGGTTGCCCATGCTGCAAGTCTCCACTCTCCACGACACCAATGTTGTCCAAGGGAAGGGCATTAGGACCCATACAGCTTGGCACCGGTGTCATCGCAGAGCAATGTGTGATTAAGTGCCTTGCTCAAGGACACAACATGTTCCCTCAGCTGGGGCTCGAACTCACGACCTTCAGGTCGCTAGTCCAATGCCTTAACCACTTGGCCACGTGCCCACACAAGGGAACTATAACATACAGTAAACACAAGAGATTCTGCATTTTCCACACATGAAATGCCAGAGGAACTCAGCAGGCCAGGCAATACCCAATGATTAAAAAAACGACAAATCTCACTACCACATGGTTAGGACACTTCCTTCAGTGCCTCAGATTACTGAGGAACACATTGGCCAGTTCCTACTGGGCGGTTACAATTCTGTTGTAACTACAGCACCATTTTAAAATTATTTCTCATCACAATATTCTAATTTTTGGCACATTGTTTGTTGATCTCTTGTCACCTCGCACTGAGGCACTTCCTTTCTGCCCCCCAGTCTGGAGACCTAGTGAAGACTTTGAGCTCGGGTTACAGAATCCTGGCTATTGCTTTAACACTCAGAATCAGGTTTATTATCACTGGCATGTGTCATGAAATTTGTCAATTTAACAACATCGTTTCAAAGTTCTAAGTAAATTTATTATCAAAGTACTCATCATATGCTACCATGAGATTAATTTTCTTGAGGGCATTCACGGTTAAACAAAGAAATACAATAGAATCAATGAAAAACAACACACAAAGACTGACAAACAACCAACATGCAAAACAAGACAAACAGCATGGATACAAATTAGTAATTAAATAACATTGAGAACATGAGTTGTAAAGTCCTTCAAAGTGACTCCATAGGTTGTAGAATCAGTTCAGAGTTGAGATGATTGAAGTTATCCACTCTGGTTCAGGAGCCTGATGGTTGAAGGATAACTGCTCCTGAAATCGGTGGTGCGGGACCTTATGTTTCTGTACTTCCTACCCGATGGAAGATCAGATGGTAGAGCTGATGCTGAAATTAGAAGGAGAACTGGGATTGCGGGTTCGAGGGTTTGAGAAAGATTACTAAGGAATAACATTATTTCTATGGGTATAAAACTCAGGGTGTTGATGTTCATTCCACACTAACGTATGGAAGCGAATGTTGGACAACATCAGAGCAAAATGAGGGAAGACTTGAAGCAACATACATCAAAGTTGCTGGTGAACACAGCAGGTCAGGCAGCATCTACAGGAAGAGGTACAGTCGACGTTTCGGGCCGAGACTCTTCGTCAGGACTAACTAAAGGAAGAGCTAGTAAGAGATTTGAAAGTGGGAGGGGGAGGGGGAGATCCAAAATGATAGGAGAAGACAGGAGGGGGAGGGATGGAGCCAAGAGCTGGACAGGTGATTGACAAAAGGGATATGAGAGGATCATGGGACAGGAGGCCCAGGGAGAATGAAAGGGAGGGGGCCCAGAGGATGGGCAGGGGGTATAGTGAGAGGGACAGAGGGAGAAAAAGGAGAGAGAAAAAAAAAAGAATGTGTGTATATAAATAAATAACGGATGGGGTACGAGGGGGAGGTGGGGCATTAGCGGAAGTTTGAGAAGTCAATGTTCATGCCATCAGGTTGGAGTCTACCCAGACGGAATATAAGGTGTTGTTCCTCCAACCTGAGTGTGGCTTCATCTTTACAATAGCGGAGACCGTGGATAGACATATCAGAGTGGGAATGGGACGTGGAATTAAAATGTGTGGCCACTGGGAGATCCTGCTTTCTCTGGCGGACAGAGCGTAGGTGTTCAGCGAAACGATCTCCCAGTCTGTACCTCTTCCTATAGATGTTGCCTGACCTGCTGTGTTCACCAGCAACTTTGATGTGTGTTGCTTGAAATTCCAGCATCTGCAGAATTCCTCGTGTTTGCGAAGACTTGAAGCTGCAGGAATGTGGTTTTCGAGAAGAATGATGAAAATATCATGGAAGGACATTCTGGAAAGCCGGAATAAGGAGAGAGCTGAAATCATCAATCAGGAAATGGCAGATGGAATTTCTGCGACATATGCTGAGGAAAAAAAACCCGAACATCTTGCAGTGATGGGAAAAATTGATGGAAGAAAAAAAATTGCAGTTGGTAGCGCTGGACATTCGTATCAAGGGATGGAAAGGCAAAAGTTTTGAAGAGTTTATTAGAACTTTTCAGATTAAGGAACAGATGGAAGTCCATGATTGCCCACGTCACGGCACATAACAATGATGATCATTCATTGGCAACATTGAGAAGGGAGCACGGCCTGGATATTAGGGTGTCCTTGATGGATGCTTCTCTCATGTGGTCGTGTTCCTTATAAATGTGCTCAGTAGTGGGCAGGCCTTTGCTTCTGATGGACTGGGCTGTGTCCACTTCTTCTTGTAGGCTTTTCCATTCTTGGGCATTGCTGTTTCTATGCCAGACCATAGTCACAGTCATACTTTATTGATCCCGAGGGAAATTGGTTTTCGTTACAGTTGCACCATAAATAATTAAATAGTAATAAAACCATAAATAATTAAATAGTAATATGTAAATTATTCCAGGAAATAAGTCCAGGACCAGCCTATTGGCTCAGGGTGTCTGACCCTCCAAGGGAGGAGTTGTAAAGTTTGATGGCCACAGGCAGGAATGACTTCCTATGCCAGACCGTGATGCACTAGTCAGGATAGCTTCCGCTGTGCATCTAGAAGTTTGTCAAAGTTCTAGATGATATACTGAACCTGCACAAATTTCAAAGAAAGTAGAGACGCTGTCCTGCCTTCATTATGATGGCACTTACATTAGCATCTCAGCTTCTTTTGCTTAACTTTTCCTGAAGCTTTCAGAATTTGGCATGTTTTTAAAATTAGAATCAATTTGTTATCACCGACACACGCCGTGAAATTTGTTCTGAGCTGAAAAGTCTTTGCTTGTGAAAAACGCACCTCGTGTATCAGAATGTGTTAAGCATTTGCTTAACTCACTGACAACCTGCCCTCCTGCGATGTCTATAATATAACAGTCCTGTGCACTTCGCAGGAGTATTTGAAAAATATTTTTTGATGGCGGGCCACATGAGACATGGGACCAATGGTCAAATGATTAAAAGTGAAGATGATTAAGAGGTTAGGATTAAGGTGTTGTAATTTTATTTTGTATATACATACAAAATGTAAAGGAAAATGTTCTGTGGATGAGTTCTAGGCATTTTTGCTTGGTTATTCTTTTTTATTGCCATTTTGATTGGAGCAGACAGGCTCTGCGGCCTACAGTCAATGAGTAACACAGCACTAAATTGAACTGGGCTGAACTAAACATTCCTAAGTGGTTTCAATGACTCTGTAGTTTGATGTTTTATATTGTGTTCTTCTCTCGTTTTTTTTGCCATTTGCGTGATTTTTTCTTTTTTGCACATTGGGTGTTTGATGCTTTCTTTGAACTGGTTCCATCGTGTTTCTTTGTTTTGTGGCTGTCTGTGGGAAGGAGAATCTCAGGGTTGTATACTGCATACATACTTTGATAATAAATATACTTTGAATCTTTGAAATGCTGGAGGAACTCAATAGATCAGGCAGCATCTATGGAAAGGAGTAAAGAGCCACCCTTCAGCGGTACTGGAAAGGAACGGGGAAGAAGCCAGATTAAGAATGTGAGGGGAGGGGAAGGAGTACAGCTGGTAGGTGAAGCCAGGTTAGGGGGAAGTTAGATAAGTGTTACCTCCCAGCTTCTCACCTTATCTCCTCTCCTTCACCTACCTAACTTCCCCCTCACCTGGCTTCACCTAACACTTGCCAGCTTGCACTCTCCCCCCACCTTCTTATTATGGCTTCTGACCCCTTCCTTTCCTGCCCTGTTGAAAGGCCTTGGCCCGAAAATCAACTTTTTATTCCTCTCCATAGGTGCTACCGGGCCAGCTGAGTTCCTTCAGCATCTAGCTTGTGCTACTCTGGATTTCCAGCATCGGCAGAATCTGTGGTTGCTTCGTCAACATTGGAGTGACTAAATGAAAAAGGCACATGTATTGGCATTCAATGAAGAGGTGTGCAGTATCCTAATTAATGATAATAACCATTCAAGCTGAAAATAATGACAGACACATCTGTTATTAAACATTGTGAAGTATAATATCAGAAATATAAATTCGCTTTTACAATTAAAACAATCCAGGCAGAAAATATCTTTTATTTACATCACCAAATAAAGATTTGTAGAACTCTCACACTGAACAGTTCCTTTTACATTTAAAATCCAATAAAATGTCCCAATGGTATGTACAAATTAAACAATATGCAGCTGGGAATTTAAAAAAAATACTTAATTGGCAAGGTCTCAGTTGTAATGTAACTGAATAATTACATAACTGTACTACAGTGAGGCTACATGTACCCATTTGCAAGCGTACATGCCAGTGCACAAATGCTTGTATTCTCAAAAACAAGACGAGCCTGAGGCAAATGTATTCATTTTTGTTTATTTAGAGGTACAGTGTGGAACAGACCCTTCTGGCCAATAAGCCGCGCCGCCAGCAACCCGCCTGTTTAACACTAGCCTAGTCGCAGGACAATTTGCAATGACAGCTTAACATACCAACCGGAATGTCCTGGACCGCGAGAGGAAACTGGAGCACAAGGAGGAAATTCACGCGGTCACAGGGAAAACAAATAAAACTCCTTACAGGCAGTGCCGGAATTGAAATTAAACTCCAGAACGCCCACGAGCTGTAATGGAGTCGCGTTAACTGCTATGCTACCGTGACTAATAAAACAAAGTAAAAGCAAACTATCTTTACTAAGGTCCTGCTGAATACTTGATGTACGAACATTAAAAGCAATGAAGTGCCATATTATTAAAGCTTAAATATTGTGTTTAAATACAAATGTAATTCATCTTGTGTGATACAGCATGTGCAGTTATATAATAGTTATTTTAACGGACTTTAATGGAGAATCTCATTGAAATCTATTGGATATTGAAATGCCTAGACAGAGCGGACCTGGAGAGGACGTTTCCTTTAGTGGGAGAGTCTAGGACCAGAGGGCACAGCCTCAGAATAGAAGGACATCTCTTTAGAACAGAGAGAAGGAGGAATTTCTTTAGCCGGAGGGTGGTGAATCTTTAGAATTCTTTGCCACAGATGGTTGAGGAGGCCGAGTCACTGGGTATATGTAAAGCAGAAGTTGATATGTTCTTAATTAATAAGATTATCAAAGGTTATGGGGAGAAGGCAGGAGAATGGGGTTGAGAGGGATAATAAATCAGCCATGATGTAATGGCAGAGCAGACTCAATGGGCTGAATGGCCTAATTCTGCTCCTACGTCTTATGGATTATTTTTGTGACTCAGAATAAGCAGAGTATAAACCAGGATTCCAGTACCCCAACACAAAGTGATAGAAATTACCCTCACAGGGAGTTCAGGATCTTAATAGTTATGGAAATTGTTCCTCAAGTAACCTCGATTTTAACCGTTATAGACTGCGAGTTAAACTATGCAGGATTGAGCTCTGAAATTCTGTGCTCAACGCTTTGACTTTTCTCCTCATTTAAGTGCCCTGCGCCTGTCCCAACTTTGCCCTGTGTGGTTTGTTCCCCAGCAGCATTCCTATGAGATGCCCTGGGAGATCTTTCTATGTTTAAGGCAAATTATTATCATGGGAATAAGTCACCCTCCCAGGTTTCTGAACTGGTTGCTCTTACTGCTGAATTAGAACAGGAGGGTGATACATAACAGTGGGGATAAACAATAGATTAATTTTTAAAAAATACTTATTTTACAAGGAAATCAATGCTCATTAATGTTCCAATGCACAAACTTCAGAATGTACAAAAGGATTTTTTTCTCTAAAAGTACAAGTTGGATAAGACAGGCTTTCCTTCACCATAATTTCAGTATATATAAATTTATTATAAACTGTGAACTTTACAAGACACACCGGTGCATTTAATACTTTTTTCCCATGATAAATATTCCAGTTACATCCAGTGCTCGTGATAGAAATGGATAAAACTGATGTGGTTCTATTCCAACCCTTTGCTTCCATTTTCATGGTACATTTGCACAGAAAACTTGCTCCATTTTATGCTCAATTAAACCATGACTATGTCCCAACACACACACACACATGCTAAACAATGTTTTATTCCTTGGAGACAAGTTACTCAATAAGCAGTCAATGCTTCCTAACACCCAACACCAAATGACAGACTCATACTGCAAAAAAATCGTTCATCTACAGTACTGTGCAAAAGTCTTAAGAACATGGTTTCATCACCTAAATTACAGAGAAAGGTTGAGCAAGTTAGGTCTTTATTCTTTGGAACGTAGAAGGTTGAGGGGGGACTTGATAGAGGTGTTTAAAATTATGAGGAGGATAGACAGAGTTGACATGGATAGGCTTTTTCCATTGAGAATGGGGGAGATTCAAACAAGAGGACATGAGTTGAGAGTTAAAGGGCAAAAGTTTGGGGGTAACACGAGGGGGAACTTCTTTACTCAGAGAGTGGTGGCTGTGTGGAACGAGCTTCCTGCAGAAGTGGTTGAGGCAGGTTCGATGTTGTCATTTAAAGTAAAATTTGATAGCTATATGGACAGGAAAGGAATGGAGGGTTATGGGCTGAGTGCAGGTTGGTGGGACTAGGTGAGAGTAAGCGTTCAGCATGGATTAGAAGGGCCAAGATGGCCTGTTTCTGTGCTGTAATTGTTATATGGTTATATGTTAACATATATATGTAGCTGGGGTGCCAAAGACTTTTGCACAGTACAGTACTGTATTTATCAACGTGGAGCGGGTTTGCAAATCTGATATGAGCAAAGGATGTTGGGAATGGTGAGGGTGGAGTGCCGCAGGAGAGGTGATAGAGCAGTGTCAGGGGTGGTGTGGGTCCAGCCCTGAGACACCAGGCAAGGTCATTTGATTCCAAACAATTGGTTTATTGATCGTTACAGAATGTCTCTCTGGTGCTTCCCACTCCCTTCCCCTTTTCCAAAACATGACTCCCCTCTGCCTGCCCTCTTCCGACTCTCAGTCCACAATAGAGACCCAGATCAGAATCAGGTTTATCATCACTCACGTATGTCATGATTTTTTTTTTGCAGCAGTACAGTGCAATACATAAAATTACTACAGTACTGTGCAAAAGCCTTATGCACCCTAGCTATAATATACGTGCCTAAGACTTTTGCAGAGTACTGAACAACAGAAGAGCAGAATCATGTAGATACGTTACAGTATCTTATTCAGGCGTACATATAAACCTTGCTAATAATGGTTCTTCAAGATTTCCTTGTGGATGTGGACCCTCTTCAAACTGAAGGCGGTCGAGTGGAGGAACTGGATACGACCTCTGCTCGGTTATTCTCGCTCTGAATCCTTCCACTGTTAATAGGAAGTTTCGCTCACCTTCTTTTCAGCCATCATCATAACTTACTTCTGCTACTCCAGATGCTCAAGGATTAATTCCTATCATGTGGCCTCATCAATGCTTCCAGCATTAAATACAAGCTCTTTCATTGGCCACCAGATATTTACAATGGTCAGGCAGCACCTGTGGAGCACCTGTTCCTGACCTGCAGCTTGTTTTGTGCTCTGGATTTCAGTATCTGCCGTCTCTTATGTCTCTTGGTATAGATAGGTATTTGATGGTCAGTCTTACATTAAAGGCTGCAATTTTATAGACTCATAGGAATGTACAGCACAGAAACAGGCCCTTATAGCCCACTTGTCCATGCCTTTAAAGTCGTTTCATTGGCCAGAGATGTTCCCAATGATGGATCTGGGGAAATAATGGGCAGCTGACACAACTGTGTCCATTTAGTGGTGGTGGGGTGGAGATACGTCTCTACCAAAGGAGTTTCCTTTAAATGTAACCATCTCTGACTCCACAATTGCCTTTGGCAGGTTGGTAGTATTTCTACCTCACAAATAAAATTAAAAACGGTTGTCCTTTCTATATATTTGCCCAACAATATGGTTTCATAAAGCAACAGTTTTAACTTTTGCACTAAGTTATGCTATTATTTTAATGAAACAGTATCTCATGGATAGAGAGATTCTTACCATGCTTAATACAATCTACAGTACTTCTGCTATTTTGTTTTTTTTCAATTACTATTGAGACTTTGAAGTCATTTATTGGGTCAAAATGACATTGAACTTATTAATCTAAGTTTTGATTGGAAACCACTGTGCCAAGTTTTTTTTATCTCTGGGCAGTAGGTTACTACAAAGACAATAGGGATTGAATTCTGCACAGAGGTGGTCAAAGTGATAGGTGGCCACCCACCCGACCAGCCGACGTCTACAAGACACGGAGATGTGGAATGCACTATGCTTGCTCTACATTCAGCAATCCAAATTCATCAGCATGCTTCGACTGGTTTTGGGCACTCCTGGGCTGGTGGACAGTTATAAAACTTATGCTCTTGACCATTATCCTGTGAAGCCCTCCTCCCTATCCTTGAAAGGACATGTGCACGTTGGACGATAGAATTGGGCAAAGTTCTGATGCTCACTGTGATCGAACAGCTGAAAAAAGTCTGCAAAGGCCCATTGTGGATCTAAAACCTTTGAGAGAAAGCCAGATGCAAAGCACTCTAAAAACCTAAGCCAAATTCTAATAATCCATTACTGGTATTGCATGTACTGATTTCAGTTAATGGATTAGGAGATGCAGATGTCTGCTGTCAATGCTTGTTCATGTGATCTGGTAGACCGTTTTTCTGGTTCTCAAAGACTTTCAGTGTGTTCAAAGTAAATTAGTACAACCTGGTATGGAAACACCAATGCCCTTGAATGGAAAATCCTGTAAAAAGTAGTGGATATGGCTCAGTCCATAATGGATAAAGCCCTCCCCTCCATTGAGCACATCTATGCAGGGATCCCCACCTCCCAGGACATGCTCTCTTCTCGCTGCTGCCATCGGGAAGAAGGTACAGGAGCCTCAGGACTCACACCACCAGGTTCAGAAACAGTTTTCACTCCTCAACCATCAGGCTCCTGAACCTAAGGGGGTAACGTTCACTCACCCCATCACTGAACTGTTCCCACAAGCTATGGACTCACTTTCAAGGACTGTTCATCTCAAGTTCTCGATATTTATTGCTTATTTACAGTATTTTTTAAAAATCTTTTTATATTTGCACAGTTTGTTTTCTTTTGCACGTTGGTTGTCCGCCCTATTGGGTGCAAACTTTCATTGATTCTATTATAGTCCTTGGATTAACTGAAAATGCCCGCAAGAAAACAAACCTCAGGGTTGTACATTGTGAATATATGTACTTTGAACTTTGATTATTGCACTGCATTTCCACTCTTGCAAACTGAGAGGATTTGTCCAACTTTTGGATTCCCTGCATGAATTCACATTTTATTCGGGACAATGTCCAGATGTATCCATTGGCAGAGGGTTATATCTTTTGGCTTCAAAATATGAACCATTGAGTCAGTGAAAGTATAATGAAATTGGGTTGCACACAGTCCTTTCTCTGTCCCATTACAAAGTACCGTGGATGCTTGCTGGTGGACAACTGCTCTATAAGCACGTGATAAAAGATGATTAGACAAATTCCGGGTCTCGACTTTCAAGACCAATGTCTATTTTTCCATGACGCATCCAGACCCACGGCAGTTGCGTGCGCTGTTCCCTGACCTGAAGCGGCGTCCTGAGGTGAGCAGGCAGATAGTTATTTCTGTCCACGTTATTTGACTGGTTTGTGTTAAAATCAGCCAGGCTTTGGCTGGAGTCACTCGGTGGGTCTGGTTTGTCGGCACCGGGCAGATTCTGCCCACCTCTCTCCACTTGAGGAGGTGACCTTACACCTTCTCGAGTCTTTTCGGGCACTTGTCGCTCAGTCTGTGCCAGGTCACTGTCTGAGCTCCGAGTCTGACTTCTTTCAGTTTCCTCTGAGACAGACTCGTCTTCTCCGCTGTCGTTCCCCAGCGGGGGTTCGTCAGCACTAGCCACACTCTCCTGCTTCAGCAGACTCCCCTTCTGGTTTCTCTGCATCCTCTCCTCAGATCCTGTACCAGATTCGGAGGCCGCATCTTCCAGCTCATAGTCAGAGCCCAGCGAACGCTCACGAGATTCCGAAGAGTTGTCTGTAATGAGACAGTGCATAGTTATTAATATCATGTAAATAGTGTCATTTGAAATCCACTGCCAATAATGTCAAGATATGAATAACTCCACAAGAGATGACATCAGAAATTAAACACTGTGCTTTACCATTAAGTTCAAACCAACCAAGCAATCATAAATATCCCAATAAGAAGCAAAAATTATTTTCAATTAATTTATTATTAATTCTGTTCATTCATTATGCGCCATGTGGTGTGATGTGGGCAATCATGGTCCTTGACCATGATTGCTATTGGAAAGTTTTTCTACAGAAGTAATTTGCCCTTGCCTTCTTCTGGGCAGTGTCAATACAAGACTGGAGGCCACCCCCCCCCCCCCCCCCCACAGCCATTATCAATACTCCTCAGAGGTTGTCTGCCTGGCGTCAGTGCTCACATAATCAGGATGTGATCTGCACCGGCTGCTCACACGACCATCCACCACCTGCTCCCCTGGCTTCATGTAACCCTGATCGAGGGGCTAAGCAGGTGCTACACCTTGCCCAAGGGTGACCTGCAGGCTAGCGGAGGGAAGGAGCACCTTACACGTCCTTTGGTAGAGACGTGTCTCCACCCCACCACCCAACTAACTCTGTACTAGTGGTAAAACGGGTGAGTTTAAGACAGGATTCAATGAGATTCATAATCCACTGCAGCTCATGTTTACACTTCTGCCGTTCAATGTATTAAATAAGAGGAAGAATGTGCATTTATGTAGCAACCTGTCACATCTCTAACAGCCCCAAATTTCTTTCCATCTAATTACTTTCCAAGTGAAGTCATTGATCTCATTAAGAAACAGGCAGCCACTGGTGAATAAGATAGAGTCACAGAGTCATACTGCATAGAAACAGACCACTTGGCCCATCTAGTTCATGCCACACTATTATTATGCTCAGTCCCACCTGCCTGAAGCAGAGCCCTCCATCGCCCTCCAATCCATGTATCTATCCAAAGCTCTTAAATCGAACCCACATCTACCACGTCAAATGGTTTGTTCCACACTCTGAGTGAAGAAGTTCTCCCTCATGTTTCCCTTAGACAATTCACCTTTCACCCTTAACCTATGACCTCTATGCTGTCACAGAGAGTCCTGTGTCTGGAATCATTTTCAGAGCACAGATCTATTAACTGAATTGGAAAATTGAGATTGAGTAATAACAGGTCTGTGATGCTGTTAGATGTCCTGGGCCACACACGCTACACGACAAGGATACACTGCCTAGTGTAACCCCATACACTGAGCACCATTCATGATCGGGATTGTGAATTGCAATTATTTCCTGTGAATGACGAATTCCCGATAAATGTGAGTGGTAAGCTTGCATTGAGCAAGTCCTTGCTCGTTGTACACAACTTCTTAGAGTTGACGAAGATAGGGCAGTGAATGTGGTGTATATAGATTTTAGTAAGGCCTTTTGACAAGGTTCCTCAAGGTAGGCTCACACAGAAAGTCAGGAGCCATGGGATCCAGGGAAATTTGGCTACAGGGATTCAGATTTGGCTTTCCACAGGGGGCAGAGGATGGTAGTAATTGAGTTTATTCTGCCTGGAGGTCAGTGACCAGCGGTGTTCTGCAGGGATCTGTTTTGGGACCCTTACTGTCCGTGATTTTTATAAATAACTTAGACGAGGAAGTGGGTTAGAAAGTTTGCAGGTGATACGGTGGTTGGTGGTATTGTGGATAGTGTAAAAGGTTTTCATAGCTTAAAATAGGAGACTGATAGGGTGTAGAGCTGGGCTGGGAAGTGGCAGATGCAGCTCAGTCAGGAGGAGTGTGGAGTGATCCACTTTGGAAGGTTGAACTTCAAGGCCGAGTAAGATTCTTTAACAGTGTGGAGGAACAGAGGGATCTTGAGTCCATAGATCCCTCAAAGTTACCATGCAAGTTGGTAGTGTGCTTAAGAAGGTATGTGGTATGATGGCCTCAATCAGTCTGGGGACTGAGTTCAAGAGCCGTGAGATAATGTTGCAGCTCCATAAAACTTGGAGTATTATAGTCAGTTCTGGTCACCTCATTGTAGGAAGGATGTGGAAGCTTTAGGGAGGGTGCAAAGGAGATTTACCAGGAATCCGCCTGGATTAGTGATCATTTCATAGGGGGAAAGTTTGAGTAAGCTGGGGCTTTTCTCTTTGGAGTGAAGGAGGATGAGAGGTGACTTGATGGGGGTGTACAAGATGGTAAGCAGCATAGATCGAGTGGATGGCCAAAGACTTTTGCCAAGATGGAAATGGCTAATACGAAGGGACATAATTTTAAGGTGTTTAGAGGAAAGTATGGGGGGCGGATGTCAGAGGTAGACTTTTTTTCACACAGTGAGAGTGGTGAGTGCATGGCAGGCACTGACAAGGGTGATGGGGAAGGCAGATTTATCAGGGGCATTTTAGAAACTCTTTCAATCAACTTCCAATCCTGCTTCTAACACCGAATAAATAACTTCACTGTGATGAAAATGCAAGGCTACATTTCCGGGTGTTTTTCAAATCAGATCATCTATGATCTCTGCCCATCTTGCAATGTACAACTTGTTCTGGTCAGTCAGAAGAGCAAGCTTTGCGTTAGAACAGAGCTCAGAACAGTACCGCACAGTACAGCCTATGACACTGAGCCAACCATATAACCTACTCTAAAATCAATCTAACCCTTTCCTCCTTCATAGACCTCCAATCATCAATGTGTTTCTTAAATGTCCCTAATGCATTTGCCTCTACCACCACCCCAGAAGTGTGTTCTATGCAGCTACCATTCTCCATGTAAACAAAACTTACCTCTGATATTCCCCTGTACTTTCCTCCAATCACCTATTAGCCATTTCCACTCCGGAAAATAGTCTCTGACTATCCACTTGATCTATGCCTCCTATCATCTTATACACCTCTGTCAACTCACCTCTCAGTTTTCTTCACACAAAAGAGAAAAGATATTTGCTGAAAATAAATAAGCATAGCCATTCATAATATACTCACCACAGTGTGTATCGGAGTACAGCCTATCTCTGTCGAACTCCCCAGTCTCATCGAGGTAAAGCACGTCACTCCCTGATCCCACACTTGCCTTGGAGGATCCTCCCTGAAATGTAAACAATTTAGAAAGGCATGTATTATTAAAACCATAAGATATAGTAGGAGAATTAGGCCATTTGGCCCATCAAGTTTTCACTGTTCTATCATGTCTGATTTATTATCCCACTCAACCCCATTCTCTTGCCTTCTCCCCATAACCTTTGGCACCCTTGCTAACCAAGAACTTATCAACCTCCACTTTAAATATATTAAAAGACTTAGCCCCCCGCAAGAAATGTTCTAAAGGAAGTCCTTGTATTCTGAAGCTGAGCCCTCTGGTTCTAGACTCCCTTCTATAGAAAACATCCTTTCTGCATCCACCCTAAATAGGCCTTCCAATATTTGATGAGCTTCAATGATTCTTTCTCATTCTTCTAAACTCCAATGAGTACTGACCCAGGGCTATCAAACGTTCCTCATGCATTAACCCTTTAATCAGGAACAATTACTGTGGATTTATTAAATTGCATCTGACAAACGGTTGAATTTTCTGAGGCTCAAACAAGGAGGATGGATCAAGGCAGTGTACTTGAGGTAGATAATAAATTTTTGACCAAGGTCCCGTGTGGCCGGCTAGTTAAAATAAAGTCGTGGGATCTAAGGGAGGGGGATAACTTGGATCCAGAATTGCTAAATGGCTGGAAACAAAGGGTAATATTTGAAAGATAGGCACAATAGACTCTGCCGATGCTAGAAATCTTGAGCAACATACAAATGCTGGAAGAACTCAGCAGGTCAAGCAGCATTTATGGAAGGGAATAAACAGTGGACGTTTTGGGCCTACCGGGATCCTTCAGTTCAGGACCCCCTCTGGGGTTTGTTTCTTGTCTTGTGACTTACACTTAACAGCTAGGTTTGGCTGGTGAACTGACTAAAGGCTACAGCACACTGGATAATGTCATTGGATGTGTGTCTGATGCCAGGGAGATGCCAGAGGTGCTAAATTAGCCCATTTTCTTTTCTTATTCACACAAGGGATTCTGCAGATGCTGGAAATCCAAAGCGTCAGGCATCAATGGAATGGTATAAATTGTCAACATTTCAGACCGAGACCCTTCATCAGGATTGAAAAGGAAGAGGGAAAGTGGAATCTGCTTTCTCCTCCCCTATCAGATTCTTTCTTCTCCAGCCCTTTACTATTTCCACCCACAAGCTTCTCCTTCCCATCCCCACCTTTTTGTTCTGGAGTCATCCCCCTTCCTTTCTAGTCCTGAAGAAGTCTTGGCCCAAAACATTGATGTTTATTCCTTTCCATACATGTTGCCTGACCTGCTGGGATTCTCCAGCATTTTGTGTGTGTGTTCTTCTATTTTTTATTTGCAGACTTGTATAATTCATGTGGATGTTCTGTGCTTATTGTTTAGCTGGATTGCACTTTTTCTGTAGATTTATTATCTATTGTTGTTTTACCTTGTACTAACTCAGAGCACTGTGCAATCAATTGATCGATATGAACAGTATGCAAAGCAAGCTTTTCACTGTACTCAAAAATTCAAAGTACATTTATTATCAAAGTGTGCATGCATTATACAACCCTGAGATTCGTCTTCTCCACAGACAGCCACGGAAGAAAGAAAGAAAACCCACTCAAAGAAAAACATCAAACCCCAACACACACAAAAAAAGAACAATGTGCAAAAACAGAAATACGAGCAAAAAATCAACGCACAAATGGCAAAAAAAGGAGCTAAAAAAACACAGAACATAAAACATCAAACCAGTCCAAGCATATTCAGTTCAGCTGAGCTCAGTTTAATCTTGCTTTGTGCCGTTCATTAACTTCAGGCCACAGATCCAGTCCCCCACCACCAGCCCCCACCGATCGAGGTCGTTCAAAATAGCAACCAGAAAGCCAGAAACATGTCAGAACGTGAACTACAGAGTCCAATCCACAAACTAGACCTGGGAAATGTGACTCTAGTGTTAAACCAATAATATTGTCTGAATCCACGTGTCTGTGATACTGCTACAAGCGACTGCTCGTGTACCTGGTGCCTCGGCAACGATCAACTGGAATTTGCCAGTAGGTATGTTTCACACCTCTGATCTACAGCCCTTAGAAGATCTGGCAGCAGACACACAGGATAGCCGGCAAGCCTGTCTCCAGGACACACTCTGTCCAGGCTTGGAAACACATCACCATCCCTGTACTGCTGATGAGTATACTGGTTCCCTCCCACAGTCCAAAGACACAGTGGTTAGTCGGTTCACTGCTCATTGTAAATTGTCCCGAGATTAGGTTAGGGTTAAATCCGGGGTTGCTGGACGAGCCTATTCTGCACTCTATCAATAATAAATTCCTGGTGTTCCCGACTTAACAGCATCATGAGAAAACCTTCATCCCCTAGAAGTTCAAGGGGGACGGATAATGACCTTGTAAAACAACGTCCACCTCTCAAGCAATGAAGAAATTCACATCCTTCCGAGAAAGGTCCTACCTCATTGTAAATATCACTTGGTGGCGCGTCATCCAGCGTATCTTCATCTGAAGCCGCGCTGAACTCTGTTTTACTTTCAAATATCTCTGAGTGGGAAGTGATCAACGTTTCCACAATCCGAGCCTGGTGAGGATAGTCAACCAAAGACGACAAGGACACAGTCGCCTCGGTCGGCCTGGGCCTCATCAGCGTGGGCCCAAATACGATTCCAAGGTTACTAGGAGACATCTTATTCTGCTGTTCAAGATCTGAAATTCTAAACATAAGCGATAGAAGTTATTCATATAGTGACAGAAATATCAGAGCATAGAACACAGAACAACAGGACCACACACTATAGGTCCTTCAGACCACAATGTTGTGCCGACCTTTTAACCTACTCCAAGATCAAGCCAATCCTTCCCTCCTACACAGCCTCCAGTTTTCTTGCATCCATATGGGGACACTCTACATTATTCTGGCTTGCTTACTTCTTACTTATTGATTGATTGATTGATTGATTGAGATACAGCATAGAATCGGCCCTTCCTGGCCTTTAAGCCAAGCTGCCCAGCAACCCATCGACTTAACTTCAGCCTAACCATGGGGACAGCTTACAATGACCAATTAACCTACCAACTGGTACATCTTTGGACTGTGGGAGGAAACCAGAGCACCTGGAGGAAACCTGCATTGTCATGGGGAGAACGTACAAACTCCTCACAGTGGAATTCCAAAAGGAATTGCCATGAGTCTTTCCAGATGGCACCAAGCAGCAAATGCTGTTGAGTTGCTGCTCAAATTTAGTTGTTTTATTAATTGTTTAACATTTAATTTTTTTTTATTTTGTGAGGATGGTTTTGGGGACAGAGAGGGGAGTAAGGGGTCAGGTTTTGGTTTTAGAAAGGAGGATGTGGAGGAATTAGAGGTCAGGCTGTAGTCTTGAGTCTCCGCTCCACATTCAAAGACCAACAACACGGACATGGAAAATCCGTTGTGGATGTTGTACCGGCAGAGAGTGGACAAAAGTGTCCCTAGGTCCAGAAGTCGAGGTCTGTTGGCCAGAGCCGAGTCTACGAATCTCTGTGACTTCAGTGCAGAGGTCGAAGCCTGATGCGTGCAGGCCCGAGTCTGGAGACTGAGGCCTATCCTGGGGTTAAAGGACTGTGCGTGTGTGTGAGTGAGGAGGAGGAGGAGCGGGGCTTCTTTTGCTGTTGTTGTTAGTGTGTTATATTTTGTAGTGTTCTGTATTGTTCTGCTGAGCTTTGTGGGGTATGCTATGTTGGTGCCGGAATGTGTGGCAACACTCGTGGGCTACTCCCAGCACAGTGTGTTGGTTGGTAAGACAAATCACTGACGCATTTTGTGACACGTGATAAATAAACTTGAATCTTGAATAACCAGTATCTGTCAATGAAGAGCCCCAGTACTCCGGCCAATTGCAGTCAACTTTTACACATTTGTGTTCTCGACAGCAAGTACTGTGCGTTTAGATGATCAAAAGCAAATCCCTTCCCATTCTCTTCACCACTACATGGCTAAGGTCAAGATGCCCCTAGCAACGGCTGGACGGAATCAGGAATCTGTGCCAGGTCTGAACTCACCTGCTGAGGTGTCTGATGATATACTGCAGCGTGGCCTTGTTGGCAGGCGGCAGCTCCTTCAGCAGGTCCTTCAGTCGCGACACTAGAAGTAAGTCCTCCTTGTCGACTGACGGTTCCTTGCCTCCTCCGTCCCCTGTGCACTGCATACTCTCCTTGGCCAGGCCCATCAGATCGTTGTAGAGGCGGAACAACATTATCGGCTCTGGAAGCTAACGTCAGACACACAAGTCAGTTTGTTTCACCCTCAAGGAAGGTCATGGACATCCTAAGAATCGATGATAATGTGTAAGAGGTTGTCAGATCATTAATTTCCTCCATTTTCATTAGACGTTTCTATTGCACGAGATTCAGGATTGTAAAACATCAGTATTTATCGTTCGGCCAAGAGCTTTAGAACGCTGTCCAATTATTGAAACATATAAGATTATTAAGGGATTGGACACGCTAGAGGCAGGAAACATGTTCCTAATGTTGGGGGAGTCTAGAACCAGATGCTACAGTTTAAGAATAAGGGGTAGACCATTTAGAACGGAGCTGAGGAAAAACTTTTTCACACAGAGGGTTGTGGTTCTGTGGAATGCCCTGCCTCAGATGGCAGTGGAGGCCAATTCTCTGGATTCTTTCAAGAAAGAGTTAGGTAGAGCTCTTAAAGATAGCGGAGTGAAGGGATATGGGGAGAAGGCAGAAAAAGGGTACTGATTGTGGATGATCAGCCATGATCACAGTGAATGGCGGTGCTGGCTCGAAGGGCTGAATGGCCTACTCCTGCACCTATTGTCTGGTATAATCACAGGAACATTCAACAATATACA
Source organism: Mobula birostris (assembly GCF_030028105.1). Classification (NCBI taxonomy): domain Eukaryota; kingdom Metazoa; phylum Chordata; class Chondrichthyes; order Myliobatiformes; family Myliobatidae; genus Mobula; species Mobula birostris. The sequence goes on along the minus strand of NC_092395.1, from coordinate 10,465,205 downwards.
GGAAGATAAAATGATTTTATGAAAACACAGAACAGTTTAGCACGGTACAGGCCCTTCGGCCCACAATGTTGTGCTGTTCTTTTAGCTTACTCCAAACCAATCTAATACTTCCCTCCCACATTGCCCTCCATTTTTCCTTCAACCATGTACCGATTTAAGAGCATCTTAAACGTCCCTAATGTATCTGCCACTACCACCATGCCTGGCAGTGTGTTCCATGCACCCACTACCCTCTTTAAAAAAATTTACTTGTGACATCCCCACTATAATGTCCTCCGATCATCTTAAAATTACTCAGGCTGGGATTAGTCATTTCGCCCTGGGAAAAAGTCACTAGCTGTCCGATCTTTCTATGTCTCTTATAACGTATACACCTGTATCAAGTCGCTTCTCACGCTCCTTCGTTCCCAAGAAAGAAACCCTTGCTCACTCAACCCTTCCTCATTGGACGTCTTATTGGTAAAGCTCAGAGATGCTGTTTTTAGATGATCTCCGATAAGATGGGATCTTATGAATCAGAGACCCCTCATCACCTGTCGCAGGTACAGTTTGAGTACGTTGCTGATGTCGTGCGGAGATGCCTGTGAGAGCTCCACCAGCTCCTTTCCATTTTCAAACGCCTGGCACAGCTTCTCAACACGGGTCTTCACACCGTTCACACGGTAGATGCCCTGAAGAGGCAAGATGAAGGGTCAAGGGTCAACTTTATTCGCAATATACATTTACATGCATTAGGAATTCACTGTGGTGTGTTGGCGTGACAGGCAACAACAAAAAATAATAACATTCAATAATTATAAGGATTATATAAAAATAAACTTCGAGGTTAAAGTACAGATATGGAATAAGACCTGTATAAATGCAAGAAAACAAGCATGTACTTACCATGCAAACAGTATTATAGAAAGTGGTTTAAAGTGTTTACAGTGCAGTGATAGATAGAGGGGGGTTGGGGGCATAACTGGAATGGTTGATCAGATTAACTGCCTGGGGGAAGATGGTGTGAAGTTTTTGTTTGCTTTCCAGAAGAGAGCTGTAGTACTTTCCAGAAGAGAGGTCTTGGAAAAGGCAGATTGTTGGGTGGGTAGTGTCCACAACGATTTTCCTGCCCACTTCTTTGTCCCGGACACGTACAAGTCTCGCAGTGATGGTAGACTGCAGCCTGTGATCTTTCCTGCTGACCTGACAGCCCGCTGTAATTTCCGCTAACTGTGAGAGGATGCTGCACCAAACCAGACAGTAATGACTGAGGTGAGGATGCTCTCTGTGGTGACAGTGTGGAATTTCAGCAGTGTGTTCTGGGGAAGATGGAGTTTTACAACTGCGGTAGCTGTCTCTCATAAAAGGAAAAGGGAGTGCTGAAGGGTCTGGAAGATACAGGAAATTGAGATGCCACCCCAGCGAAGACGCAGAAAGCATCACCTTGGAGACAAAGGAGGAAGTCGGGCTGGGATTTGGTGAGGAAAAGAATAGCGAACGCAATAAAATCAATTGCCTCACAGACAGAAAGCTGCAACAATTAACTTTATTTCTTGCACGTACTTCAAAACACTGAAACATACAGTGACATGTGTCATTTCTGTCAACAAATAACTCAGTCTGACAAAGTGCTGAGGGGACAGCCATGCTTCCGGCACCAATATAGTACGCCTACAACTTACTAACCCTAACCCACGTGTCTTTGGCATGTGGGAGGAAACCGCAGCACCCGGAGGAAACCTGTGCGGTCACGGGGAGAGCGTACAAACTCCTTACAGTGGCGGAAATTGAACTTCGATCGCTGGCACAGTAAAGCGTTGCACCAACGACTTCGCTAACATGCACTTGTCAATCAACTCATCAGTTCTACACGTGTTAATCAATATAACTTAAAATGACATTAGGGATGAGTTCAGCTGACGTGCCACTTCATGGAGGTATTGTGCTGCCTTTGTGAAGGTGTTGGGCAGAATCATGCTGCCATCCAAACCAGTGACCTTGTGTTGGGTATTGAGATTTTCGGACTTTCTAACACCTTTAATGGGCTGAATCTATCAGTACCCTTCATTGCTAGACTTCATATAGATAATTCCAGTCCAGATGGGATCCCCCAGCATTCTGCTGAGAGTTCAACACTTGAATCCCATGCCAGGTCAAACCCAGCACATCCTAAGGCTTTTAACTGGGATTCCAAGAATTTAGATAAGGAGGCAAGAAGGAAAGAAAATTATTTCTAACTTTGTTAATTTAACGTTAAGTTAATTCTATTTATTTGTCCTTCAAGTTTTTCTGATTTTCTTAAATATTTTGAGTATTAAAAATAAGAGTTGTTGAATGTCTCTGAAAGATATAAAACCTTAGAGTCAAGAATGAACTTGACAGATAGCAAGGCTTTACCTCAGCATCAGCTCTACCGTTGGATCACAGGGGGCAAGAGACACATAAGTCTGGCCCCGGCAAGTGTGAGAATCACAGCCGGCAACCTCAGACTCGATCTGACCCATAAATTTACCAACCCCGCTGAACATCCAAACAAATGGGTGCAAACCTCCATCACACTGACTACATTTGTTTGAGAACTCATTCATTCAACAGCAAGAAATCCTGAGTTGGTGTTGCATGAATGACTAAATAACTCAGTTATTGGATAATGGAGCAATTTTAGGACCGAATGACCCATCAGTGTTTAATTATTTCAAAGAAAATCTTTAAAAATTAAGATTAACTCTATTTAGCACATGTACATTGAAACACAGTGAAATGAGTTTTATTTATTTATTATTATTTTTATTTATTGAGATACAGCGCGGAAACAGACCCTTCTGGCCCAAATAGTTACGCCACTCAACCACCCCAGATTTAACCCTAGCCTAATCACAGGACAATTTACAATGACCAATTGACATACCAACTGGTACATCTTTGAAATGTGGGAGGAAACCGGAGCACCCGGAGGAAACCCACACGGTAACAGGGAGAACGTACAAACCCCTTACAGGCGGTGGTGGGAGTTGAACCTGGGTCGCCGGTACTGTAAGGCGTTGTGCTAACCACTACGCTACCTTGCTGCCCTAGTCATTTGCACCAACGGCCAACACAGTCCAAGGGTGTGCTGGGGATAGCCCCCAAGTGTTGTCACATTTCCAGTGCCAAAATAGCATGCCTCCAACTCATTAATCCTAACTCACATGTCTTTGGTAATTGGGAGGAAACCCAGAATTGTAACCCAGTCATAATTTCAAGATTGATGGCTCTGTAAAGCATTATGTTAATGGCCGCACTACCACGTCGCCTACCTTTCTTGAACACAATGGTTTGGATGTATGCTGAACGCATTAGGGATCACTTCCAACATCTAGAGAGGATTTACTTACTTTCATACTCAGAGCTCTGCGCTCGATCTCAGAGATGCATGCTTTGATAATGAACGGAATTCCATCGAGACTCTCGCGCGAGGTCTGAGTGAAGTCCCGGCCAAACAGCCTCAGTTTCCTCTGTAGCTTCTTGCGGCCACACTTGATCGCCAGAGTCTCCAGACACTTCCTGTGGCAGGCCAGATTGCACTGTAGGGCAAGTATGATTCGATTAGTGCTCCGTCAAATTCATACCATATTTACCAGTGGGAATAGTTTGCACTAATCTTCGCCTCATGCACTGAAGTTATCCTTGTCAAAATTGGAATCTAGTATTATCAAAACTCCACCATACACGGTCCTAAGCCCGGCTGTGAACTTAGGAGCTAGCGACCCCATCTTGTAAAAACCCAGAGCTATAGGAACATCAACAGAAGCTCCAAAGACCTCATCCCCAGGAGAGGAAGGATCTTCAGCTGGAAGATTTAAGGTGGGGGTACACCTGAGGACAATTTGAAAGACTGGCCCAGGACAGTGGATCTGGTGAGCAGCTGTCAGCAGTCTATGCTCCAGTAGGGGTGATGGGCTTCAGGAAGTATTATCAATCACATACTGTGCACCATAAAATAATATTCTACTGGTATTAGTCATGGCATCATATAGCTTAGAGGTAGTCCCTTCAGCCCAACAAAACAACTCTCAAATTCAACCACACATTTATACTAATTCAGCATTAAACATCTTTCTCCTCACTTACAAGGAATACTGCCACAAGAAAGCATCATCCGTCTTCAATAATTTCCACCATCCAGGCCATGCTCCCTTCTCACTACTACATTGGACAAGAAGTACAGGAGCCTTAGGTCCCACACCACCAGGTTCAGGAACAGTTACTGCCCTTCAACCGTCAGGCTCCTGAACTAGTGTGGATAACTTCACTCACCTCAACTCTGAACTGATTCCACAGTCTACAGGCTCACTTTCAAGGACTCACCTTCTCATATACACTCAGTGGGCACTTTATTAGGTACACCAAATCGTTAATGCAAATATCTAATTAGTCAATCATGTGACAGCAACTCAACGCATAAAAGCATGCAGACAAGTTCAGTTGTTGTTCAGCCCAATAGGGAAGAAATGTGACCTATATGAATTTGACTGTGGAATAAATGTTGGTGCCTGATGGGGTGGTTTGTGTATCTCAGAAACTGCTGATTTCCTGCAATTTTTGTGCACAACAGTCTCTTAGTTTACAAGGACTCTGCAACTCACGTTCTCAGTATTAATTGTTTTTTTTTTAGTTTGCACAATTTGTCTTGCTTTGCACATTGGTTGATCGTCAGTTTTTGTGTTTATGTATAGTTTTCAAAATTCTGTTGTATTTCTTTATTTTCCTGTAAATGCCTGCAAGAAAATGAATTTCAGGGTGACATGAAATGATAAAATTTTTACTTTGTCTTGAATACCTTCCTATCAAGTCCTGTAGATTCTGCTTCTCGCCTACACACCAGGGGTAACTTACAGGGGCCAACTAACCTAGGAGGCAGCAACTCCAATAGCTGTGCCATTGTGCTCCTCCTAAAATTATATCTCTTTGTTTCCATGCCTCATTCAAGGATATTAAGAAAAGATCAAAAGGTAAATGTTGTTTACAAGTTAAAACCCTATTAAAGCAAATTATTGAGGTGTCAATCACAGAGATAATGGAAAACCTACTGAATCACAATAAACCCACCAACTGGTCCAAGTAGATCAAGATGTCTTTCCAAGCTAGGGTCATGTGTCTTTGTTTGGCCCATAACCTTCAAAAGTTTTCCTATTACCCGGGATTTCTATGTTTTGGATGCGGACTGAACTATAGACTTTTTTGTTAAATCAGCCTTATAGGTTTTTTATATTCTGTGTTTTTCACCTCATATTTCTTGTTTTTTTGTGTGTGGGGGAAGGGGAATTTGGGGGTCGATGTGCCTGTTCTGTTTTTGTGCGGGGAAGGAGGGATTTGGGGGTTGATAATCATGCTGCCGTTCTCTTCTTTTGTTTTCTTTCTTGGTTTCCTGACTATCTGGAGAAGAATTTCAGAGTTGTATACTTGGATAATAAAATGAACCTTTGTGTACCTGTCCAGCAGTCTTTTTTGTATCTGCCTCAACCACTTCCTCTGGCCGCCTGATCCATATACATCAAAGTTCAAAGTAAATTTTATTATCAAAGTACTTATGTGACACCATATACAACCGTGAGATTCATTTTTTTGTGGGCATACTCAACAAATCTACAGAACGATAACTATAACAGAATCAATGAAAGATCAACCAAGTGCAGAAGACAAATAAATATCGAGAACATGAGATGAAGTGCCCTTGAAAGTGAGTCAATTGGCTTTGGGAACATTTCAGTGTTGGGGCAAGTGAAGTTGTGTGAAGTTATCCCCTTTTGTTCAAGAGCGTGATTGTTGAGGAGTAATAACTGTTCTTGAACCTGGTGGTGTGAGTCCCAGGACTCTTGTACCTTCTTCCTGATGACAGCATGAAGAAAGCATGACCTGGGTGGCGGGGGTCCCTGATGGTGAGTGCCACTTTCCTGCGACAATGTTTCAAGTAGATGTGCTCGATGGTGGGGAGGGCTTTACCATGATGGACTGGGCCGAATTCACTACTTTTTGTAGGAATTTCCATTCGAGGGCATTTGGTACTTCCAGACCAGGTTAAGATGCAGCCAGTCAATCAAAGTACTCTCCCCTACACATCTGTGGGTTTGTCAAAAGTTTTCGATGTCATGCCCAATCTCCGCAAACTGCTAAGGAAGTAGAGGCACTGCTGTGCTTTCTCTGTAATTACACTTACTATCTTTTGTGTAAAAAAAATCCTCAATTTTTGATTTAAATCTTTCCCCTCTCAACTTAAATCCAGTTCTTGATTCCCCAAGCCTGGAAAAAAGTACATTCTTCCTTTCTACGCTCCTCGTGATTCTTGTAAAACAAAATATTTTTCTTTATTCACCTCCTCACATTCAGCTCCCTGAAAGTACACGTAACTGTCACATTCTCTGCACTTGGACGGTGTGCGAAGCTTCCTGAGACGATGTGTCTGTGCAGCCTTTGAGAGGCCCACATTCTTGAAGGGACCAGTGGACACGGCTATCTCTGGAGCCATCCCGTTGATACCTGCTTGGAAATAAGTTTCCAGGCAAATTAGTAAATAGCGACAGATACCTGCCTTTCCAAAGTCAGAATTGGCCACGCTGCACTGAACTGCAGCTCATCTTGAAATAAAATGTTGCCACTTCTGCAAGGGACAATCTAAAATCTATCGGCTACATTGGTAGTCAAAACGTTCTGCAGATGGCGGAAATCTTGAGCAACACACACGCACAAGAAAAAAATGCTGGAGGAACTCAGCAGGTTAGGCAGCATCTGTGGAGAGGAATAAATGATGAAGGGTCTTGATCTGAAGCGTCGACTGTTTCTCTCCTCCACAGATGCTGCCTGACAAACTGAGTTCCTTCAACATTTTGGATATGTAAATCAAGTAATTGGGATGGCGTGGTAGTGTAGTGGTTAGCACAACGCTTTTCAATATCAGCGACCCAGGCTCAATTCCTGCTGCTGTCTGGAAGAAGTTTATGTGTTCTCCCCATGACTGTATGGATTTTCTCCCAGGTGCTCCAGTTTCCTCCCACAGTCCAAAGACTGTAGCCTTGGTCATTGTAAATCGTCCTGTGATTACGCTAGGATTAAATCAGGGGTTGCTGGGTGGTGTGGCTCGAAGGGCTGCAAGGACCTACTCCACGATATATCTCAATAAATAAAGAAATAAATCATCATGGTGAGATGCATCAAAAGCCTTGTTTCGATGTCACACCAGAACCAACCCCCAAAGATTTGGGGGCATCACCCATTCATTTTTCAGGAACCACTGGGCGATGGACTCTCTATTAGAGTTGCCTCTTTAGATGCAATGCTAAGACTTCCGACGCAGCTGCCTCTACATTGGTGAGACCCATCTTAAACTGGAGGATCGCTTCATTGAGCACCTCTGCTCCATCTGCCAAAAGTAGAACTTCCCGGTGGCCGAACATTTTAATTCCCAATCCCATTCCCATTCTGACATGTCGGTCCATGGCCTCCTCTTGTGCCAAGATGAGGCCAATGTCAGGGTGGAGGAGCAACACTTCATATTCCGTCTGGGTAGCCTCCAACCTGATGGCATGAATATAGATTTCTCCTTCCGGTAAAAACATTTTTCCCACCCCCTCCCGTCTTCTTCTATTCCCCACTCTGGCCTTTTACCTCTTCTCACCTGCCTAACAGTTCCCCCGGTCCCCTCTTTCTTTCCTTTTGCCTATGGTCCACCCTCCTTCCCTATCAGATTTCTCCTTCTCCAGCCCTTTCCTACTCACCTGGCTTTACCTATCACCCTCTAGTTAGCCTCCTTCTCCTCCCCCACCTTTACATTCTGACGTCTTCCCCCTTCCTTTCTTGTCCCAAAGGTGAGTCTCGGCCCAAATCGTTGACTCTTTATTCACTTCCACAGATGCTCCCTGATCCGCTGAGTTCCTCCAGCATTTTGTGTGTGTTGTAGAGGTATTGACTGTTACTGAGGTTTGGCTAGATGTCAACAGCCGTGATGCAGGATTTCAACCCAAAATGTCGATAGTTCCTCCCCAACCCCCCTCCCACTGCTTGACCTGTTTCGTTCTTCCAGCAGTGTGCTTGTGCTCCAGACCACGGCATCTGCACTCTCTTGTACAGCACACACACAATGCTGGAGGAACTCAGCAGGTCAGGCAGCATCTATGGAGAGGAATAAAGAGTCGGCGTTTTGGGCTGAGACCCTTCATCAGGACTGGAAAGGAAGGGGGAAGAAGATAGAATAAGATAGTGGGAAGGTGGAGAAGGAGTTCAAGCTGACAGGAGATAGGTGAGACCAAGTGAGAGGGAAGGAGGGTAGGCGGGAGAGAGGAGATGAAGTAGGAAGCTGAGAGGAAATAGGTGGAAGAGGTAAAGGCCTGAAGAAGAAGGAATCTAATAGGAGAGGACTATGGGCCATGGGAGACAGGGGAGGAAAAGGTAATGGGCAGCTGAGGAGAAGTGACGAGAGAGTAAGCAGAGTGGGGAGTAGCAAAAGAGAGAAGAAGGGATTTGGAGTAATTACCAGAAGTTAGGGAAATTGATGTTCATGACATTTAGTTGGAGATGTTGTCCTTCCAACCTGAGTGGGTTATTCCTCTCCAAAGATGCTGCCTGACCTGCTGAGTTCCTCCAGCATTTTGTGTGTGTTGCTCCAAGATGTCCAGCATCTGCAGAACATTTTCTGTGACCTCTCACATTTGCCAATGACCTTGGCTTTTCACAAATACGGTATAATCCAAGTTTTCTCACTGGGCCTCCGAACTAAATGTTACTTAACTTACTTTGCTCAAAGTTTGTGCTGCTGTCTTTATCCTCCACGTCCTCACTGTTAGACATGGTTCCAGAGGAAGGAATACTGGGCAACTTTCGAACGAAATCACCTGTGGATCCAAAGAACAGAGACATGGCTTTGCTGATAACGTTGAATTATTTGTAAATACATATATTTTTAATCAAGGGTAACAGATAAAAATATGCATCTGAAAATTCTGGAATCTAACCTTTATAATGTTACCAGTGTATTTGTGGCTGTTGGTGAACTTAATGTCTTTAAAGAAATTAAACTCATACAGGATTATTAGCTATCTCCTGTACCTAATAAAGTGGCCACAGTGTATATTCTGCTGCCCATCCACTTCAAGGTTCAATGTATTGAGTGTTCAGAGATGCTCTTCTGCACACCACTATTATAGCATGTGGTAATTGGAGTTACTGCCACTGCTTAAACCAGTCTGACCTCTCTCATTAAAAAGGAGTTTTCAATGACAGAACTGCCATTCAGTATGTTTTTTTTTGGGGGGGGGGGTTGCGCCATTCTCTGTAAACTCCAGACTGCTGTGCGTGAAAATTCCAGGAGATCAGCAGTTTCGAAGATACTCAAACCACCCCATCTGGCACCAACAATCATTCCACGGTCAAAGTCACTTAGATCACATTTCTTCTCCATTCTGATGTTTGTTCTGAACAACAGCTGAACCTCTTGACCGTGTCTGCATGCTTTGAGTTGCTGCCACATGATTGGCTGATTAGATATTTACAGTAATGAGCAGGTGTACAGGTGTACTTAGTGAGTGGCCACTGAATGTATGTCCCAACATGGAGCTATGTTGATAGCTTGGGTTACTTTACACCAAATTTTGTTGTTCAAATCATACATTAGCTGCTCGTGTCAAGGATTCTAACACCGGACCAAGCTGGGTTCAGGCCAGGCCACTCTTGCTGCTGTCAAGTCCTGAACTTAACCCAGTATATTGAGGATGGCTTTGAAATATGACAAGTTACAGGGGCAGTATTTACTGACTTAACAGCAGCATACGACACTGTGAATCAGAGGCCTTCTACTGAAATTATCTAAAATATTAAAGAATGAAACCACAGTCAAAGTAATAAGAAGCCTCCTAGAAAATCGCAGATTTTATGTAGAAATGAATGGAATTAAGAGTAGGTGGCATCCACAAAAGAACGGACTACCACAGGGATCAGTCCTGGCACCTCTACTATTTAATGTTTACACAAATGACCAACCAACCTTTCCTAACACACACAGGTTTATCTCTGCAGACGACCTATGCACAGCAACACAAGCTAACTCCTTCTAAGAAGTTGAAGTATGACTTACAGCAGTCCTCGAAGCAATGAAGCAGTATTTTGAAAAATGGTCTCTGAACCCAAATCCATCAAAAACTCAAGTGTGTGCATTCCACCTGAGGGATCGAGAAGCAGCTCGGAAACTCAAGATCTTCTGGTGTGGGAAGGAGCTCGAACACCACCCAACTCCAATTTACCTGGGCGTGACACTGGATAGGACGCTCTCATTTGCCACCCACATCCAAAAACTCCGAGGGAAAGTTGGCTCTCGTTGGAATGAGGCTTTGGAGTAAGTTAACTCCTCTTCCATCAATGCCAGGCATTGTTTAATACAATTTAAAATTCTACATAGACTACATTACTCAAAAGTAAGGATTCATAAAATATTCCCAAAGGTGTCCCCAATGTGTGAGAAATGCAAATCCTCGGAGGAAAATTTGTTATATAGTTATGCTTTACGTCCCAGGATACAAGAGTATTGGAAGCAAATATTTGAGGTCCTCTCGAAGGTACTAAAGGTACAGATAATATCAGACCCCATTTTAATAATTTTTGGAACTTCTGCGAGGTCAAATAAATTCCAGGCTACCCAGCAACAACTCCTGACCTACGGCATACTTAATGGAAAGAAACTTGTACTGATGTTCTGGAAAAAGGAGGAAACTCCATCACTCAGACAATGGCTGGCTGTATTAATGGATACTCTGCATCTAGAGAGGATACGGTACGTTATCAAGGACAGACTCAAGGAATTTGAAAAAATCTGGCAACAATTACTGTTGTATCTAGAAGAGACCGACAGCTGAACTAAGTGTGGGGGGAGGTAGGACCTAAACAGCACATACGGGAGGGGTAAGGGGAGGGGAGGGCTGGGAAGGGGAAAGGAGACAGGGTGGTAGGGTTTCCTTTGCTTTTTACTTGTTTACTATGCATACATTCATTTGACTTCCATTATGTTGTTATAAGAAAGAAAAGAAAAAAGAGGCATTGTACTTTAGGACATTGTCGGTTGTGGTTAAGCAGATGTTGCTTCACAATAAAAACATTTGAAACGGAAAGCAGGTTCTCGCAATTCTCTCTTGAGAAAAATTAGCAGGCACGAAATGGGGAGCTAATGCTCACACACTGAGATCAACTGCCCTAGCACTCTGCTATGCACCTGCAGAATACTGTGCACCTGTGTGGGGCAGATCAACCCATGCGAAGAAAATAGACCTGTTGCTTAACGAAGCCTGCCGAATAATCACGGGCACACTGCGCCCCACACCCACCAACATAATTTACTGACTTGCAGGCATTGCTCCCCCAGAGATCTGAAGACACACTACAACAAAAATTGAAAAAGGTAAACAGAACTCAGATGCACGGCACCCACTACACCATCATGTGCCAGTTTCCAATCACCTAAAATTGAGGAAAAGTTTTGCTACAGTGGAGGAACTACCGCACAGAACATCCCCCCAAACACACAGGATTGACCTCTGGCAACAAACAGAAGCCAGAACCCCACCAAACAATACAGTGCCAGACCCCACAGAAATGTTACCAGACGGGGCACTGCTTGACAGACGGAAGTGGTGCACTCTCAATGGAGCAAGAGCGGGAGTTTGTGGGACGGGAGACAATATGGTGAAGTGGGGTTTAAAGACCAGCGAATCCTGTGAGTGTGGCGAAAGGTTGCAGAACATCGAACACGTTCTGCGCAACTGCCCACTCTCACCTGATTTAGCTGCCACTGACCTGCTCAACATCAACCAAACAACACTAGAGCGGCTGACTGTCTGGTGTGACAAGCTGTGATGATGGTCATCACAGTGATTTTAAATGTCATTAGTGGATACTTGGCCATCACTTCACCATGGACACTGCATGAAGAGGAACCGAACCTCTGTGGAGATTTGCTACAGTGGAGGGATTATAACCGACTCCTCTCACATCAGGAGTGAGACTGAAAAACAAAACTGCAGATGCTGGAATTGACAAAAGCAAAAAATGCTGAAGATATTCATCATATCAGGAATGTTTGTACAGAACAAAATCAGAGTTAATATTTCAGATTTTTCATGATGAGGGATTAAATCTCTTTGCTCTTTCTCTCTCTCTCTCTCTCTCCACAGACGTATCTGTACCTGACCTTATAAGTCTTTCCAACACCATTTTAATGTTAAACTTCCAACATCCATCACAGCGAGTGGTGGGAGTATGGAATGAGCTGCCAGACAAGGTGGTAAATGCGGGTTCTTTTTTAACATTTAAGAATAAATTGGATAGATACATGGATGGGAGGTGTATGGAGGGGTATGGTCTGTGTGCAGGTCAGTGGGACTAGGCAGAAAATGGTTCAGCCCAGCCAGGAAGGGCCAAAAGGCCTGTTTCTGTGCTGTAGTTTTTCTATGGTTTCTATGGTTTAATGCTGTATCGCAAACCTTCCCTTTTGCTCTTCATCGTGTTTTTGAAATTTTATAATTTGTCCAGGTCTGACAAACCTAACACGTTTATTCAGTCTCTCTTTGTCACACGCACACACACCTTCTCTTTCTCTTACTCACATTCTCTCTTTCTCACATTGTTTCTCACTCTCTCACTCACTGACTCTCTCTCCCACACCATAGAAACCATAGAAAAACTACAGCACAGAAAACAGGCCTTTTGGCCCTTCTTGGCTGTGCCGAACCATTTTCTGCCTAGTCCCACTGACCTGCACACGGACCATATCCCTCCATACACCTCCCATCCATGTATCTGCCCAAGTTTTTCTTAAATGTTAAAAAAGAACCCGCATTTACCACCTCGTCTGGCAGCTCATTCCATACTCCCACCACTCTCTGTGTGAAGAAGCCCCCCCTAATGTTCCCTTTAAACTTTTCCCCCCTCACCCTTAACCCATGTCCTCTGGTTTTTTTCTCCCCTTGCCTCAGTGGAAAAAGCCTGCTTGCATTCACTCTATCTATACCCATCATAATTTTATATACCTCTATCAAATCTCCCCTCATTCTTCTACGCTCCAGGGAATAAAGTCCTAACCTATTCAACCTTTCTCTGCAACTGAGTTTCTCAAGTCCTGGCAACATCCTTGTAAACTTTCTCTGCACTCTTTCAACCTTATTAATATCCTTCCTGTAATTTGGTGACCAAAACTGAACACAATACTCCAGATTCGGCCTCACCAATGCCTTATACAACCTCATCATAACATTCCAGCTCTTATACTCAATACATTCTTTCTTTCTCCCACACAGTCTCTCTCTTTCTCTCTCTCTCTCTCTCTCTCAGAGACATTCCCTCTCTCTTTCTCACAGGCACATACTCTCTCTTGCTCTCTCTCCCCATCATGTGGGGAAATGGCCTGCACAAGAGGGCATATTTTTAAGGTGCTTGGAAGTAGGTACAGAGGAGATGTCAGGGCTAAGTTTTTTTATGCAGAGAATGGTGAGTGCGTGGAATGGGCTGCCAGCAGCGGTGGTGGAAGTGGATATGACAGGGCCTTTTAAGAGACTCCTGGATAGGTACATGGATCTTAGAAAAATAGAGGACTATGGGTAAGCCTAGGTAGTTATAAGGTAGGGACATGTTCGGCACAGCTTTGTGGGCTGAAGGGCCTGTATTGTGCTGTAGGTTTTCTATGTTTCTATCATTCTCTCTCTCTCTCTCTCTCCCCTCCTCACACTCACCATTGATGCATTCTGACCTGCTGAGTACTTTCAGCAATTCTGTCCCATATCAGGCTGCACAGAAAGGAACTGTTTTAGAACAATTTGTACCAGGACGTACTTATTTGAACAATTCATACCAGCCCATATTTATTTGCCCATCCAGCTGTGAGCCTGACCCTAACCTTCACCTGTGTAAATCCAGCACAAAGTGTCCTGCGTTGCCTTTAGATGTCGCTTTGAAACACTCTTTTCAGAGTCACACAGAGGGTGGTGAGTATACAGAACGGTGTGTCACAGGAAGTATTATTGAAGAAGCACTTGTATAGGTAGACGGAGAGGTAGGGCAGAAAGGGTTATGGTGCAAAGGCAGGAAATGGGGACTGGGTGGGTGGCCACTGTGGTTGGCACGGACTGGTTTTTTCTGTAAGCATGCTGTTCCGCTCTGTGACTCTATGCTGAGCCTTGGCAAGCAGCAGGTGGATTCCAAGACAAGAGGGCATCACGGACCTTGGGGTCATCCACAAGGGTTCAGCCCAAGGAAGTGCTTTTCTTAACGATCTTGTGTAGAAGCACGAAAGCCTGAGTTTTGAATCACCCGGCCCTGGCAGAACAATGTGCTTCGAACGAGCAGTAGGAAGTGAAGACATAGAGAAATAAAGCTGAATAAGTCAAGCATGAATCAGGAGCAGGAGTCAGGTTACTGTCCCTTCAAGCCAACTTCACTATTTAATAAATTAGACTGATCCAGCTGTAACCTAATTTCTGCATTCCCACCTTCTTCACCATAGAATAGGATGGAGTATCGCAGCTTGGTACGGCAACTGCTCTGCCACCTGCAGAGAGTTGTGGACACAGCTCAGCACATCATGGAAACCAGACTCCCCTCCATGGACTCTGTCTGTACTTCTCAGTGCCTCAGTAAAGCAGCCAGAATAATCAAAGATCCCACCCACCCCGGACATTCTTTCTTTCTCCCCCTTCCCTTTGGGTAGAAAATTAAAAGGCACGTACCACCAGCATCAAGAAATGCTTCTATCCCGTTGTTATAAAATTATTGAATGGTTCCCTAGTACAATAAGATGGGACTCTTGACCTCATAGTCTACCTTGTTATGGCCTGGCGCCTTATTGTCTACCTGCATGTTCTCTGTAACTGTAACACTTCATTCTGCATTCTGTTATTGTTTTCTATTGTACTATCTCAATGCACTGTGTAATGAAACAATGCCTATGGATTGTGCACAATATATGTACCGACAATAATAAATACAACCTTTGCCTTAAATATAGAGTACTGTGGAAAAGCACATGTATACTGCTAGGGCGGTTAAGGCTTTTGCACAGTCCTGTAGTAATTTTATGTATTGCACCGTACTGCTGTTGAAAAAAAAATCATGACATATGTGAGTGATGATAAACCTGATTCTGATATGGGTCTCTGTTGTGGACTGACAGTGGGAAGCGGGCAGGGAGAGAGGAATCATGGTTGGGAAAAGGGGAAGGGAGAGGGGAGGGAGCCGGAAGCACCAGAGAGACATTCTGTAATGATCAATAAGCCAATTACTTTCAACCAAACGACCTTGCCTGGTGCCTCAGGGCTGGGTGCATCTACCCCAGGCACTCCTCCTCTGCCACCTGTCCCACACCCCTCCCACAGCACTCCACCCTCATTATTCACAACATCCTTTGCTCTCGCCATATTTACAAGCTCACTATCTGCTCCACATTGCAAAATACAGTACTGTGCAATAGTCTTAGGCACCCTAGCTCTCTCTCTCTTTCTGTATATACATACACACACACACGTCTGCCTAAGATTTTTGCACGGTACTGTATTTAAAAACTCGGCAAAAAATGTGCTTCATCTTTGCCTCGCTTTAAACAGTGACGCTTAAGTCTTGATTCTCCCACAGGAGAAAGCACTCTCTCTGCATGTACCCTCAGGGTCTCAAATGTTTCAGTTTGGCTCTGGTTTCTAAATCAAATAACAATTAATAACAATATCCTATTCCGATTCAGTTTGTCTTTGTGAATGTTCTCCGTAGGTTTGCTAAACCAACCTGAGGTGGAAGAGGGAGAATCCAGGCTATTTCCTCCACCCACACTCTCGGTGTCACTCATGGTCGTGGGCCAGGACCTGTGCACCTGATGACTTCGAACCCCTGAAAGGACCAAACATCTTACTGAGTTATTCACAGATGTGACTCCAGCACTTGGCATCCTCATACAGAAACCATCATCATTATCTCTCAATGCTTTCACAAGTGGAAAACAATGCTGTACACTTTCAAATGGTTCATTTAAATCAGCCTCATGTTCTAATCCTTCCATCCAACATTCAAAGTAAATTTATTATTATATGTCACCTTATACAACCCTGAGATTCACTTTCTTGTAGGCATACTTAATAAATCTATAGAACAGTAACAGAATCAGTGAAAAACTGCCCAACTTGGGCTTTCAACCACTTTACAGACGACAACAAACTGTGCAAATAAAAAAAGAAAGAAATAATTAAAATAATAAATAAATTCGTAATAAGTATCAAGAACATGAGATGAAGAGTCCTTGAAAGTGAGTTGAGTGATTGTTGGAACAATTCAATGATGGGGCAAGTGAAGTTGAGTGAAGATGCTCTTTGGTTCAGGAGCCTGATGGTTGAGGGGTAATAACTGTTCCAGAACCTGATGGTGTGAGGCCTGAGGCCCCTGTACCTTCTTCCTGGTGGCAACAGCGAGAAGAGAGCATGGCCTGGGTGGTGGGGGTCCCCTGATGATGGATGCTGTTTCCAGTGACAACGTTTCATGTAGATGTGCTCAGTAGTGAGGAGGGCTTTACTAGTGATGGACTGGACATATCCACTACTTTTTGTAAGATCTTCCATTCAAAGGCATTCCTGTTTCCATACCAGGCCGCAATGCAGCCAGTCAATATATTCTCCGCTACTCATCTATAGAAGTTTGTTGAAGTTTTAGATGTCACGCCAAATCTTTGAAAACTCCTAAGCAGAAGTGTTGCCATGCTTTCTTTGTAATTCCTCTTTCGTACTGGGCCCAGGACAAGTCCTCTGAACTAACAACACCAAGGAATTTAAAGTTGCTGACCCTCTCCACCTCTGATATTCCAATGAGGACTAGCTCACGAAACTCTGGTTTCCTTCTCCTTAAGTCAATTATCAGCTCCTTGATCTTTCTGACATTGAGTAAGGGTTTTTTGTTATATTCAGCCAGATTTTCAGTCTCCTTCCAGATTTGTCACCACCTTTAATTCATTTCAATTTGAATATCAAAATAAGGTTACACAGCGTATCATCTTCTGAGCCAGCCCCTCAGAGCTTTGTGTCTGTGGTGGTACCATCCCAGCATGAAAGTCTGGGTGGTGAATAATGTCAGAACAGCTGAAATCTTGTTTCTTCAATTAACACTACTCTCTCGATATCAGCACATAACTCTCAGGAGAGAGAAGCGTATTTCAATGTTTTCCAAATATAATCGCGTTATTTATATTGATGCTCAGCACCCAGAACTGATTATCAGAGAGGGAGTATATCCTCCTGACAATTGCAAAATAAAGATTAGCTTTATTTGTCACAAGTACATCAAGACATACAGTGAAATGCATCATTTACGCCAACAACCAACACAATCCTAGGATGTGCTGGGGATGGCCCTCAAGTGTCACCATACTTCCGGCATGATCTCAGCTTGCTAATCCGAGCTAACACATAATTGCTTAGAATGTGGGAGGAAACCAGAGCACCTGGAGGAAACCCTCACGGTTACAGACGGCAGCGGAATTGAAGCCTGGTTGCTGGCCCTACAGTAGCATTTCACTAACTGCTAAGCCACTGTGCCACACAAAGACTCAAACTGCGTCTAGCAACCCACACAAAATTCTGGAGGAACTCAGCAAGTCATGCACCATCTATCGAGGGGGGGGGGGGAGGGGGGAATAAACTGTCGACTTTTCAGGCCGAGACTCTTCGTCAGGACCTTGCTTAAGATTTCCGGCATCTGCAGAAGCTCCTGTGTACATTAATAACAAGTTGTAGATTGGATGATCCTCACAGTTCCTTTTTGGGAATGAGATGACATAGAGTGGGACAAATATTGCAGGATGCTCCTTTTCCTGTGTAAGAGGCCGGGAGTTCAGATTTCCACACAAGCATGCTCAAACGCACAAACCCAGAACTTGCTCTCAGCTGGATTTCACCAAATGCACTCCAGCATTTGAAGCTCTGGCAAGTCTCCATCATACGTGATGCAACATCAGGTTAGGAATTACTCTCCACTGATTTCAATGGAGAAGAATGGCTGTGAGGGATTAAGTTATTAGCGATCATATTTCATTTAATTGTTTGTATTTATTTAAATGTTTTAAAATGCTTTACTTTTTTAAAGATAAGTTTTTATTTAAAGTTCAATTAAATTTTGAATCATTTTCAAATGACTCTTTAGAAACATAACTGGAACGATGTTTAGTTTTTGATAGCTGGCTAAGGCAAGTAGAACCACCAAGTATTTCTTTCCCAACAATTTGTGGGCCGGACATCTTACCTTCCTCCCCTATGTGACTGGACTTCCAAGGCCTTACTCCAAACTTGGAAAAGCCCCTTCTGCCAAAGTGTGCATGAAGTGTTCAGTGCAGTGAAAGTTACTGACCACAAACCACAAGCAAATCTGAGGATTCTTCCTTTGTTACAGAGTTTGATGGGAATTGCTTTCAGGAAGATGTAAATTTAATGGTGGGAAATGCTATTTCTTCTGACTTAGCTGCTTACAAAGATGATCTATCTTTGCAAGCAGCTAGGTCACCTTTTGAATGTTGAAAGGACCAGAGGATTTTGAGAGGATGGTTCCTATGGTGGGGGAGTCTAGGACCAGAGAGAGCAGCCTCACATTCGCAGGACGTACATTAGAAAGAAGATGAGGATGAATTTCTTTAACCAGAGGATGGTGAATCTGTGGAATTCATTGCCACAGCCGGCTGCGGCGGCCAAGTCATTAACCTACCCAGTACGTTTTTGGAATGTGGGAGAGAAGTGGATCACCCGGAGAAAACCCACACATTCCACAGGGAGGATGTCCGGAGACTCCTTATCAAACAGCACCGGATTGGACTCCAAAGTCTGGAACGCCCCAAGCTGTAATAGCATCAAGCTACCTGATACGTTAACATTGTTGTCCACGGAGTTTCATTGATTTCTTTGTATTTACCGCAGTAGCTCACAAGAAAATGAATCCAAAGGTGATATATGGTAATAAATAATAAATTTACTTTGAACTTGGAACTTTTTGAAATTTACAGCCATTCTGTTTAAAGCAATATTGCCTCTTCCCCGTCCTAGGCGACCCACTCGTACTGAGTTTTATCAATTCTATAAAGCGCAGTGTCAGCACAGTTTACACCTGGTTATTACGACTTACCTCTTCTCTCAGGGAGGCCTCCACCCCGCACCTCCTTCTGGGTCAGGGTACCCTCTGGGCTGCCTGGCTCATCTGTGGACGTCTGGCTCGGAACCTCGTTTGACGTGTTCGGAGGAAAGTCCTGAGTGTTGAAGCTACCCTTACGGGCCCTCACATGGGGGGACCTGCAAAATGAGGATAACTGTGTCTTTAGATACATCGCTGCACCAGCATTTCAAAAAGAGTAAAACTTGATATTATTCACAGCAATTATAATTGAGTAACTCTCAAAATATTTGTAACTTCAAAGGGGAGACTAGCTAGTTTTGAAGACAGTTTTAAAGGGCAGGAGATCCCTGTGGTAAAGGATCACAGCGCCGGGGGGGGGTGGGGGGAAAATCTGAAGATGTCAGACCAGAAACAAGAAACGGAAACGTCAGAAGAACTCAGCCAGTCAGAGATGTTTCTGATTCAGTGTTATTGTCCTGAAACGTTGATTGGCTTCTCTTTCCACAGACGATGCTTAACTGATTGAGTTCCTCTAGCAGCTGCTGTTGCTATGGTGTCTGGTTAATGCGCCAGACAGTGGTGAAAGTGAGGCTGGGTCGTTGGCACTGTGATAGTGTTGTGCTAACTTCTGCGCTGCTGTGCCACTCCCAAGTGCTGAGAATAAAATAAAAACAACAAACCTACTGGGGGCATCGAGTGTACCTGGTGCCCCTCTGCACTGGTGAGACCTGACATAAAGCTTTGCCTAGCCCCTCAGCTCCATCCGAGTAAAGTGGAATTACCCGGTGGCCAAGCATTTTAATTTCCACTTTCCATTCCAATTCCCGTTCCAACAGATCGGTCCATGACCTCCACTTTTGCCACAATGAGGTCGCTCTCAGGATGGAGGAGCAACATCCCATGTTCCTTCTGGTTAGACTCCAAGCTGATGGCATGAATATCGACTTCTCCTGCCGGTAATTTATTTTTCTCTCTTCCCCTCTCCTTTTCTGTTCTTCCATTCTCCACTCAGGCCTCTCACCTGCCTATCACCTCCCCCTGGTGCCCTTCCCCTTTCCTTTCTTCTACAGTCCACTCTCCTCTCCTATCAGATTCCTTCCTCTCCAGCCCTTCACCTTTCCCGCCCACCTGGGTACACCTGTCACCTTCCAGCTTGTCCCCCTTCCCATCACCCAACCTTTTTATTCTGGCATCTTTTCCCCTCCTTTCCAGTCCTGACGAAGGGATTTGGCCTGAAACATTGACTGTTTATTCATTTCCATAGACGCTGCCTGACCTGCTGAGTTCCTCCAGCATTTTGTGTCTGCTGCAAAGGAAAAAAATGCCTGAAATGTGAAGAAAATACATCAGAACTTTAAACAATTAAAGGGAAAAGTTGGGCATTTTTAACGCTGACGGGCTGGTTATGATTCAGCAGGACTTCCTCTGTAAACCACCTGGCACTGATGGGTCAGAGAAAACTTCAATGCCTTTATTTCATGGAAACAACAGGTTTAGTGGAAGCAGTTGAAAAGGTTGCAAGTTGATGGGGTGGTTAGGAAGGTGTATCACATGTTAGCCTTTATTAGACGGGGAATTGAGTTAAGAGCCATGAGGTAATATTGCAGCTCTATAAAACCCTGGAGGAGGATTTTGGCCAACTGGGTCGGGTAAATACCTTTGCGAGACTATAGAATTGTGTGTCTGTATTGCTTAATGCCTGGATCGGCAGAAAATTGTGGTGCTGCCCTCTGCCCTACTGCTGTAGAAATAAGATTATGTGCTGTTGCCCTTTAACCTACTGCTATAGATATAAAAATTCATGATGACGCACTCTGGCCTACAGTTGTAGACCACGAGGCTACGTGATTTAGGTGTTTTCCCTCTAGGTTGCTTAGAACGATACCAAATATGGAACTGTTGAACAAACCATAAAGAGGGTGCATGTACTGACTGTTAAGTAGAGCTGTTAATCTCAGGAGGGACAGCTCTCCATGTCACGTAAATAAAGAGTCTCCTAACGAATACCTGGGTCTGAGTCTTGTGTGGAAAAGGAAATTGCCTAACAACCACACTTGGAGTATTGTGTTCAGTTCCTTTTACGCAATATGTCAATGATTTGGACGATGGAATTGATGGCTTTGTTGCAAAGTTTGCAGTCGATATGAAGATAGGTGCAGGGGCAGGTAATTTTGAGGAAGTAGAGAGACTACAGAAGGACTTAAGACAGTTTAGGAGAATTGGCAAAGAAATGGCAGATGGAATACAGTGCCGGGAAGTGTATGGTCATGCACATTGGTAGAAGAAATTAAAGTGTTGACTATTTTCTACATGGAGAGAGACTACAAAAATCTGAGGTACAAAGGGACTTGGGAGTCATTGTGCAGGATTCCCTGACGGTTAATTTGCAGGTTGAGTCTGTGGTGAGGAAGACAAGCGCAATGAGAACACTCATTTAAAGAGGACTGGAATATAAAGCAAGGTTGTAATGTTGAGACTTTATAAAGCAGTAGTGAGGCATCACTTGGAGTATTGTGAGCAGTTTTGGGCCCCTTATTTTAGAAAGGATGCGCTGAAGCTGGACAGGGTTTGATGGAGATTCTCAAAATGATTCCAGGATTGAATGGCTTGTCATTTGAAGAGTGTCTGATGGCTCTGGGCCTGTGTTGACTGGAATTTAGAAGGGTGAAGGGTGATCTAATTGAAACCTATCCAGTGGTGAAAGGTCTTGATAGAGCGGATGTGGAAAGGATGTTGCTCATGGTGGGAGCATCTGAGACTAGAGGACACAACATCAGAATAGAGGGATGTCCTTTTAGAATGCGTATCTTTACCCGAGTGAATCTGTGGAATTCTTTGCCACGGGCAGCTGTGGAGGCCAAGTCTTTATGTATATTTAAGGCAGAGATTGATATATTCTTCATTGGTCAGGGCCTGAAGAGATATAGCAGCAAGGAAGGAGATTGGGGCTCGATAGGAGCAGACTCGATGGGCCAAATGGCCTAATTCTGTTTTTATGGACTTATGGAAACTCTTAAATAGGTACTTGGATGATAGGAAAATGGGGGGCTATGTGGGAAGGAAGGGTTAAAAAGTCAGTACAACATCATGGGCCCATGCTGTAGTGTCCTGTGTTCAGACTTGATCTGTGACTAGAAGATGGGTTGCTGAATCTGAAGGCCTTTCCCAATCCAAAGCTACCTTGGGTTCTAAACTCACACAGTAGCAGAAGGTGATACTCACTGTCCATTTCATTTCAAGTTGCTGTTACACTCCCCTGAAACAAAACACTCTGAGAAGAGAAGCACCTCTCCAAGATTCAGGGTGTCATTGAATGAAGAAACATAAAACAGAGACGGTTCTGACTTAACTAGCACCTATGATTAATAAACTGCAAAGGTTCAAAGGTACATTTAATGTCCGTGAAATGTATACAATATACATCCTGAAATGCTTTTTCTTCACTCAGCCCATTGTTAAATAAGGCTTCTGTTTAACAATTACTGAGCTTTTCCTGAATTTACCAAACCTGAAAAAGCGCGATCTCCCAGTAGTCACCAATTTTAATTCTACTTCCCATTCCCATTCTGACATATCAGCCCACGGCCTCTCCTACCGTCATGATGAGGTCACACTCAGGCTGGAAGAACAACACTTTTTATTCCATCTGGGTAGTCTCTAACCTGATGGCATGAGCACCGATTTCCCAGGCTCCCAGTAATGCCCCACCATCCCCATCTCCTTCACCATTCCCCATTCCCATTTCCCCCTCTCACCTTCTCTCCTTACCTGCCCATCGCCTCCTTCTGGTGCTCCTCCCTCTTCCCTTTCTTCCCTGGTCTTCTGTCCTCTCCTATCAGATTCCCCCTTCTCCAGTCCTGTGTCTCTTTCACCAATCAACTTCCCAGCTCTTTACTTCACCCCCCCCACCCTATTTCACCTATCACCTACTACCTTATATTTCTTCCTCTCCTCCCCCCGCGTTCTGACTCTGACTTTTCATCTTTTCTCTCCAGTCCTGATGAAGGGTCTCGGCCTGAAACGTCGACTGTTTACCCTTTTCCATAGGTGTTGCCGGGCCTGCTGAGTTCCTCCAGCAATTTGTGTGTGTTGCGCAATTTTATAGTACTGTAGTAGCATTGAGAGTGTTCTAATTTGTTCTGTATTTCATTTAAATACATAATTTGCTACTAAGTTGAATGGTAGTTAGTCTATGTTATACCTTTATAACAATTTCTATGAAACCGGCTAATTGGGGCTACTGCTGAATTGGGCCAAAATGTACTAACCCTGGTGTGTCCCAATTAACTGGAATCCACTGTATTTAAGAAACTCTCAGAGAGGTACATGGATGATAGAAAAGGGAGGGCCGTGTGGAAGGGAAGGGTTCGATTGATCTCAGAGTGGGTTAAAAGGCTAGTACAGCATTGGCATTGTGGGCCGAATGGCCTGTACCACACTGTAGTGCTCCATGTTCCATGTTCCAGGTAAAAGTGCTTTGAAGTATATTTGATAGACCAGAATATCAAAGACCCAGACTTGCCAAATTAGCAAGAGTTTTGTTGTAGGTACGACCAGCACTGACCACGTCTGAGAACGAGTGAAAGGAGCAAGTCAGAGAAGAAGGCAGAATGAGGTTGAAAGGGATAATAAATCAGCCATGATCAAATGGAGGAGCACAGATGATGGGCCGAATGGCCTGATTCTTCTCTGTCTTATAGTCTTCTACACTTATGGCTTTTCGTAAGTCCCTCTCCTGCAAGTGGCAGAGTCAAAAGAAACGCACTGCGAGGTCTTTGGAGTAGCACGGTAGTGTAGTGGTTAGCACAACGCTTTACAGTACAGGCGACCTGGGTTCAATTCCCCCCGCTGCCTGTGAGGATCTTGTACGTTCTCCCTGTGACCGCATGCGTTTCCTCTGGGTGCTCCGGGTTCCTCCCTCAGTCCAAAAGACCTACCAGTTGGTAGGCAAATTAGTCACTGCAAATTATCCTGTGATTAGGCTAGCGTTAAATTGGGGAATTGCTGAGTGGCACGGCTCGAAGGGCTAGTAGGGCTGACTCCGCACTGAATCCCAATGAATGAATAAATAAACAAACAGGTACATACCAGGTCGTCTGTGATAAATAGGACTCAAAATCATAATGTGTTTCAGTCTCAGCCTCCATCTGCAGGTCCTTGACGTAGGATGCGTACTGCTGGCCGGGGTCGTAAAGCTTGCTACTCTCACACAGGGTCTGAAAGTGCACTGGAAGAGGGGCCGTCTGCATGTGCATCATCTGGTAGTAGGAGATGGTGGCCTGAAAATTCCAACAGAGAGGTCAGTACAAAGTGGGCAGAATTTGGATTTCGTCTTGAAGCACTGGAAAATAGCATGAACAGATAATGACAATCCCATTTTTACCAAGGAGGTAGAATCTGAAAATCCCAGGGGAAACACAGTCATTCAGGGGTTTCAAAAGGGGACTGGTTAGACACTCGAAGAAATATAAACTGCAAGGCTATCAAAGCCAAAGTCAAAGTAAATTTATTATCAAAGTTACCAGATTTTGGCAAGATAGCACCAGTGACCAATGCGACTATTGGCCAAGTCCTGAAGATAGCCCATGAAACTACTTATTTTAAATATACCTCTGCTACTGATCTGTGTGTGATTGGAGCCTGTCATTTACATTTCAATCAGGTAATTTTGGGCCGACTGAGCGATCTGTCGCTGTTGCTGTCTCTGAGGGAATTCGGCAGGGCTGAGAGCGAGACTGGGAATGGAATGTGCGGCCTAATGCCAGACCCACAACCGGTTCCAAATCTCTACCAACTCGTCGATTAAGGAGTCGAGCGAGATTGAAATCAATGAGGATGAGAGCAGAAGGTGAGCGGGTGTTCAGCGCCATCTACCTATGTTTGACAAGTCTCCCTCTCGCTCGCTGCAGAGGGAGGTGCAGGGGTCTTGAGTCTTGGACAAGGTTTGATCAGCGCTGTTTGTGGATTGTACTCATTTTTAGGACTCCGCAGTTCATGTTATATAGTATGTATTCTCAATTTCCGGTTACTCCTTTTTTGATTGCTATTTTGCACGATTTTGATCAGGGCAGACTGGCTCTGCGGTCTGCATTCAATGAATGATACAGTGCCAAACTGAACTGAACTAAACTGCATATTTCAAGACTATTTACAGTGACTATGGTTGGATGTTTTATATTCTGAAACTTTCACTCATTTTTGTTCTTTTTTTGTATGTTGGGTGTTTGATCTTTTCTTCGAACGGGTTCCATGGTGTTTCTTTGTTTTGTGGCTGCAGGAAAACGAATCTCAGGGATGAATACTGCACACAAACTTTGAATAATACCCTGAAATTCATCTCCTATCATCTCTACCATCAGTGAGAAGGTACAACGTCCTGCAGTCACACACTCTAAGTTATAGTTACAGCTTCTGCCCCTCTGCCATTAGATTTCAGAATGGACAATGAACCCATGAACACGATCTCACTACTTTTCCTCTATTTTTGCACTACTTATTTAATTTTTAATGCAAATTTCTTATTGTAACTTTAGTATATTTTATGTATTGCACTGTACCGCTGCTGCGAAACAACAAATTTCACAACATATGTCATTGCTGATAAACCTGATTCAGAGTCTGATTTTTGCAAGCATTTACAGGAAAATGAAGAAATACAATAGAATTAACAAACAACTATACATAAGAAAAGACTGACAATCAATTAACATGCAAAAGAAGGCAATTTGGATGGCGGGGTGGAGATATGTCTCTACCAAAGGAGGTGTAAGGCACTCCTTCCCTCCGCCAGCCTGCAGGTCACTCTTGGGCAAAGTGTAGCACCTGCTTAGTTCCCCCCCCCCCCCCCGATCAGGGTCCTGTGAAACCGTGGGAGCAGGTGGTGGATGGTCACTGGTGCATATCACAAGTCCTAGTTATGCAACCACTGACGCTGGGCAGGCAATCTCTGAAGTGTATTGATAATGGCTGGGGTCACCATGGTCATGGGAAGACCATGATCACCTACATCGTACATCCGTTAGTCTTGCAAGACCATGGATCTGCGCCTGGAAAGTCTTCACTCTCCAGGGCGCAGGCCTGGGCAAGGCTGTGTGGAAGACCGGCAATTGCCCATGCTGCAAGTCTCCCCTCTCCACGACACCGATGTTGTCCAAGGGAAGGGCATTAGGACCCATACAGCTTGGCACCAGTGTCGTCGCAGAGCAATGTGAGATTAAGTGCCTTGCTCAAGGACACAACACGTTCCCTCGGCTGGGGCTTGAACTCACGACCTTCAGGTAGCTAGTCCAATGCCTTAACCACTTGGCCAACGTGCCCACACTACGTCGTACAACACGGCACGTAACGATATGGCAATAAATAACACTGAGAACATGAGCGGAAGATTCCTTGAAAGTGAGTCTATAGGTTGTGGAATCAGTTCGGTGTTGTGGTGAGTGAGGTTATCCACACTGGTTCAGGGGCCTGACGGTTGTAGGAGAGCTTGGTCTGGATGGATGGGGTCCTGGATGCTGTTTTTTTGTGGCAGCACTCCACGTAAACGTGCTCAGTGGTGAGGAGGGCCGTGTCTGTGATGGACTGGGTTGTATCCACCACTTTCGCTGTGATACGGAATGGGGGTGGAGAAAGAGTAAAGGAATAGGATTGTTAGGGTTGTGTGGCGCGTGGCCAAGTGGTTAGGGCGTTGAACTAGCAATCTGAAGGTCGTGGGTTCGAGCCCCAGCCAAGGCAGCAAGGCACTTAACCACACATTAGTCCACCCGTCTGAGAATGGGTACTGGCAAAAATGCTGGGGGTTAACCTCACGATAGACTGGCGTCCTATCCAGGGGTGGGAGGAGTCTCATACTCTCAGTCGCTTCGCGCCACAGAAACCTGCATAAGTACCGGCCTGATGGGCCACAAGGCTCGTGATAGACTTTAATCTTTAACTTTAATTGTTAGGATTGCTTACTGGAGCTGGCATACGTACAGTATAAGTTGAAAGAACTCCTTCTGTATTTAAAAAATTCAGTCGGGATCCTTACCATATTGCAGTGTTTAATGTCTTCATTTATAAACATAAATCCTATCTGGTTTTGATGCTTTAACACCCTGCTCTACTGACCTCCTACTGTGTGGTCAATACCCACGCGCCACTGATAATTCTGACAATGGTATCACACGCGTTCCCTGTCTGTTTACATTTGACTTCACTCATTCTGCAGAAGCATCACTAAGTGGCTGGTGACTGTGAGGCCGAGGTACACAAAGTGGCAGCAAGCAGATTAGACAAGGACAGGACAGGACAGCAGAGGCAGATGGAGTGGGAAGTGCCACTGTTGTGCTGTCACACAGGCAGGTGTACACTTTAACCCCCAGGGCGAACTCTGACCAGCATGCTCCCTTCCCGTGACTGCCTGATCTACGGTCTACATCAAAAGTAGAGGGTACGGCCCAGTCCACCACAGGAAATGTGCTCCCCATCACTGAGCACACTTACAAGGAGAGCTGCCACATGAAAACAGCATCCATCATCAGGGATTCCCAGGCCATGCTCTCATCTCACTGCTACAGCGGGAAGAAGGTACAGAAGCTATAGGCCCCACACCACCAGGTTCAAGAACAGTTATTACCCTATAACTATCAGAACCAGAACCAGAACCAGGGAGAATAACTTCACTCACCTCAACTCTTGAGCTGATTCTACAACCTATAGATTCACTTTCAAGAGCTCTACAGCTCATGTTCTCAGTATAATTTTTTTTCAACTATTTGCACGAGTGGGTCTTCTTTTGCGTATTGGTTGTTTGTCAGTCTTTATCTATTTATCGATTTATTTATTTTTTGAGATACAGCGCGGAATAGGCCCTTCCAGCCCTTTGAGCCGCGCTGCCCAGCAATCCCCTGATTTAACACCAGCCGAATCATGGGACAATTTACAATGGCCAATTAACCTACCAATCGGTATGTCTTTGGACTGTGGGAGGAAACCAGAGTCCCAGGAGGAAACCCACACGGTCACAGGGAGAACATACAACCTCCACATAGATAGCGTCGAGAATTGAACTCGAGTCGCTGGTTCTGTAAACCGTTGTGATAGCCGTTATACCACCATGCTATGCTTGCAATAATTTTGCATAAATTCTATTGTATTTCTTTATTTTCCTGTAAATACCTGCAAGAAAATGGATCTCAGGGTAGTATATGTGGGTCGTTACATATTTTGATGTTAAATTTAATTTTAATTTGATTGATATTTTCTCCTTCCAACCAAGCGGAAACACTGATACTAAATCTGCAGGGGATGGCGGGACACACACCGACTTCAACGTCTGGTCACTCTGTCGAATGACTTCCTGGATCTGCCGTAGTACGTTCACTTTCACATCTTCCAGCTCTTGTTTCTGCGTCTTGGCGTCCGCAATGCACGTTCTGTAAGTTGCTTCTGCTTCATCGGCCTGTGGGGAGCAAATGCCTGCAGTTAGACGAGGAACGACAGGAGCTAAACGTAAAGGTCATCGGCTGCAGTCCACCATCACTGCAGGACTTGTATGTGTCCGGGACAAAGAAACAGGCAGGAAAATCATTGTGGACACTACAATCTGCCGTTTCCTAAAGTTCCCTACTGGAGGGTTATTAAAACAAAAAAAACTCACATCATCCTAAAAGTTTCTTCACCCAGGCAGTTAATCTGATCAACCATTCTAGTTAGCCCTCCCCTCACCCCCATCTATCTTTTATCCCCATCAATGCAAAGTAAATACATTAAAGCATTTTTTATAATGCTGTTTACATTGTAAATACATGCTGGTATTTATGTATTTACACACATTTTATTCCATATCTGTACTTTAGCCTCTAATAAATCTCCATTCTTTGTAATTTTGTATGTTGTTTTCTGTTGCACATAATGCCAACAGACCAACATACCATGGCTAATTCCTAATACATTGTAAATGTATATGGCAAATAAAAGTCATCCTTGATCCTTGAGGAGAGTAAATGCCAGCAAGGAGAGGATTCAGATTCAGATTTGTTCATCAAATATACATCGAAAGATACAGTGAAGAGCATCATTTGTGTTCATCACCAACACAACCCAAGGATGTGCTGGGAGCGACCTGCCAGTGACACCACACATTCCCACCTCAACACAGCATGCCCACCATGTTCGGCAGAACACAAGCAACAAAACCAATGGAACAACATCAATGCAAGTCCCATATATATATATATATATATATAGAGAGAGAGAGAGAGAGAGAGAGAGAGAGAGAGGGGGGGGAAGAGAGAGAGAGATGGAAGAGAGAGGGAAAGAGAGAGAGAGAAAGAGAGAGAGATATAGACAGAGAGCGAGATCGAGAGAGAGAGATAGAGACAGAGAGAGAAAGAGAGAGAGAAAGAAATATATATATATATATGTACATAGAGATGGTATGGACTCTACAGAGCCCTATTCTTAACATCATCAAGGATGTCTGGGATTACCTGGAGAGACAGAAGCAAGCAAGACAGCTAAAGATTGCAGAAGAACTATGGCAAGTTCTCCAAGATACTTGGAACAACTTACGAGCCAATTTTCCTATAAAACTGCAAGAACATTGATGCTGTTTTAAAGGCAAGTTATTGATTTGATTTAGTTGTTTTCTGTTAACTGCTCTTTATAGAAATTGTTTTGATATCTAGAAACTTTTCCTTTCATTATTTTTGGAAGCATCTTCACCTTACAGAGTCTTTTACACGCGTTGAAGACTTTTGCGCAGTACTAGATTTCATATTGTAATTAATAGCTTTTTTAGGTATTGCAATGTTATGCTGCCACAAAACGACAAATTTCATGACAGATGCCAGTGATATTAAAGCTGATTCTGATTCAGACTCATTTCCCTGGGTCAGTGACCCAGGACTCTTGGCTCCTGGTAAATTGTCACCGTAAGTCCTCTGTTAAATCATATGAAAGTGAGACGGCCACTGTACATAATAACTATTGTTACAGGACTTGGTGTCAAAGTAGTACTACAACATTAACAAGGACATAAGATATAGGAGCAGAATAAGGTCACTTGGCCCATTGAGTCTGCTCTGCCATTCTGTTATGACTGATTTATAATCCCTCTCAACCCCATTCTCCTGCCTTTCCCCCATAACTTTTGATGCCCTGACTAATTAAGAACCTATCAGCCTCCACTTTAATAAAGAGTCATAGAATCATAAAAAAGTACAGCACTGAGACAGGACCTTCGGCCCATCTAGTCCATGACAAACCATTTAAACTGCCTACTCCCATTGGCCTGCATCAGGAGATAGCCCTCCATCCCCCTACCATCCATGTACCTAGCCAAACTTTTCTTAAACGTTGAAATCGGGCTTGCATGCACCACTTGTGCTGGCAGCACATGCCACCCTCTCATGACCCTCTGAGTGAAGAAATTTCCCCTTCTGTTCCCCTTAAACTTTTCACCTTTCACCCTTAACCCACGACCTCTAGTTGTAGTCACACCTGAACGCAGAGGAAACAGCTTGCTTGCATTTACCCGAGCTACATACCCCCTCATAATTTTGTGCACATCTGTCAAATCTACTCCTCTCAGACTTCCACGTTCTAAAGAACAAAGTTCTCACCTATTCAATCTTTTCATATAACTCAGGTCCTCCAAACCTGCCAACATCCCAGTATGTAATCAGAAGCTTGCACTTTTGGCACTAGGCAGAACGTGACGGTATACAGTGAGTTGGAAGCTGTCATTCCATAGACAGAGGTAGACACCCAGTTCCCAATAGCACCCAAGCATAACTATAAGACTGATGAACACATGGTATTATTCATCACAATTGCATGTTTACAGTCGACTGCTCTCTGTTCAGTGAGATAACAGTTCTGATCCGGTTTGTGGTCTGAATGATTTCACTGCCTGTGAACTGTCAATATTCAGAGCACCTGAAGCCTATCAAGTTGCTGTACAGCACTTAACACCGGTGACCTTCGGTTCAGATAGCTCTCTTTGTAATTTGACAAGTAAAACCATTAATAATGATTTTTTAAAAAACAGTTATGGGGCTGTACGTTATGTGTCTCATGTGTTGAGCTAACATTGTGAATAAATGAGACCATAAGATATAGGAACATGATTAAGCCATCAACATTTTTTAAATATGCCCAATGACTTGGCCTTCATAGCCGACTGTGGCAATGAATTCCACAGATTCAGCACCCTCTGGCAACAGAAATTTCCCCTCATCTCTGTTCTAAAGGAATTCTTATATCCTGAAGCTGCACCCTCTGGTCCTAGATTCTCCCACTATAGGAAACAACCTCTCCACATCCAGTCTATCTAGGCCTTTCAATATTTGATAGGTTTCAATAAGATCCCCACTCATTCTTCTGAGCTCCATCGAATACAAGCCCAGAGCCAAATGCTCCTCATATGGCAACCCTCACATGGTAATCCTGGGATTATTCTTGTGAGTTTCCGCTGGAACCTCTCCAATGCCAGCACATTCTTCCTTAGATAAGGGGACCAAAACTGCTCACAATACTCCAAGTGTGGTCTAACCAACACCTTATACAGCCGCAACATTATATCCTTGCTTTGATATTCTAGTCCTCTTGAAATGAATGCTAGCATTGCAATTGCTTTCTTTACCACCAACTCATCTGCAAACGAGATCGTGCTCCAAATCAGATGGTTGCTATGTTTACCTTCAAAACTAACAGCAAGGCCATTGTGCAAACGGAACTCACAAAGTACTATGGAATGTTTTAAATATCACTTGGCAGATGCCAAATACACTCTGTAGCCATTTTATCAGGCATCTTGTGAACCTAATAAAGTGACCAGTTAGTGTATGTTTGTGGTCTACCACTGCCGTAGCCCATCCATTTCAAGGTTTGATACGTTGTGATTTCAGAGACGCTCTCCTGCACACCAGTGTTGTAATGCATGATTATTAGAGTTACTGTCGCCTTTCTGTCAGGTTGAACCAGTCCGGCCATTCTCCTCTGAGCTCTCTCATTTTCAAGTCATTTTCTCCCATGGTACTGCTGCTCACTGGATACTTTTTGTTTCTTGCACCATTCTCTGTTAGCTCTGGAGAGTGTTGTGCATGAAAATCCCAGGAGATCAACATCTGGCACCAACAATCATTCCATGGTCAAAGTCACTTAGATCACATTTAGATTACGAGAACACTCAGTCCTCATTTATTGTCATTTAGAAACGCATGTATGCATTAAGAAATGATACAATGTTCCTCCAGAGTGATATCACAGAAAAACAGGACAAACCAAAGACTAACACTGACAGAACCACATAATTATAACATATAGTTACAACAGTGCAAAGCAATACCATAATTTGATGAAGAGCAGACCATGGGCACGGTAAAAAAAAGTCTCAAGGTCCCGATCGACTCCCGAGTCCCCGACAGCAGGCGGCAAAAGGGAGAAACTCCCTGCCATAAACCTCCAGGCACTGACAACTGCCGATGCATTGGAAGTACCTGACAGCAGTCGACACTGAGTCCGTCCATCTGAAAACTTCGAGCCTCCGACTAGCCCCTCCGATACAGCCTCCCATGCACCATCCTCTGCTGAGCTCCTTCGACCTCGCCCCGGCTGCCAAAACAAGGATTCGGGGCCTTCTCCTCTGGAGATTCCGGACCACACAGTAGCAGCGGCAGTGAAGCGGGCATTTCTTCCCCAGTCTGATGTTTGGTCTGAACAACAACTGAACCTCTTGACCACGTCTATATGCTTTTATGCACTGAGTTGCTGCCACCCTGATTGGCTGATTAGATATTTGCATTAATGACCAGGTGTGCAGGTGTACCTAATAAAGTGGCCACTGAGTGTAACTACCAGTAACCTCTGCAGAAGTTTAGAGCTGCTGCAGAGTAGTGTGTGGCAAAAGAGGATCTGAAAGATCAGAGATAAGATATGTAAGTTGACCCAATGAATATTTTTAAACTTATTGGGTAGATGTAGAATTCTAGATTATAAACCATTATCGTAGAAGCAAGCATCCTATGTAGAGTTTGCATATTCCATGAACCCAGGTTCTCCAGTTCCCTCCCACAGGCCAAAGATGTGCCAGTTGATAGCATCAAAGTCTAATGTAAATTGTAGTTGAGTGGTAGGAAGCAAGGAGTTGGTATAGTTGTGCAGACACGGTGAGTCAAGATGTAATCAAGGAGCAATTGGCCAAAGAGTCATAGGAAGCGAGGGGTTGGAGTAGCTGAGTGGTAGGCAGTAAGTTGTAGTTGACTGGTAGGAAGGGAGGGGTTGGTGTAGACATGGTGAGCCAAAGGCGTACGTGTCTATGTCACTGTGCCCCCTGCATTCAACAGGAGAAGGTTCCTATCCATTCTCCGGGACGTACCTTGTTGCGAGCATCCTCCTCCGTCTTCCTCTTCTTGTCCAGAGTCTTGCTGGTGTTACTGCTGCTTGTGCTCTGCTGATCCTCCTCGGCTTTCACCGTCAGGATCTTGGCCTTTTCGTGCTCCTCGGAACGCTGCATGTACGCCTGCTTTGCCTTTTTAAGGTTGGTCTCCGCTTCTTGCTGAAAGGGAAAGGCCGGGTGATTTTTTAATATTTTAGATATACAGTGTGGAACAGACACTCCTGCCTACTGAGTTGCACAGCCCAGCTAATCTAACCCTAGCCTAGTCACAGGACAATTTACAATGACCTACTAATGTGTACACCTTTGGACTGTGGGAGAAAACCCAAGCACATACGGGACTGTGCAGATATCGTTGGTCCAGGCCTCAAAGGTCAGATGGAACTCTGCGATTTCACCAGATGTGCTAACATGTTTCTTTCAATACTGCGACACAAGAGATTCTGTGGGTGCTGGAAACCTTGAGCAACTATGCAGAGGAATAAAAAGACAACATTCTGCACTGAGACCCTTCATGGGTTCTGGCCTGCTGAGTTCCTCCAGCATCTTGTGAATGTCACTCTGAATTTCCAATGTCTGCAGAATCTCTTGTATGAAACATAAGCCTATGCAAACAGACCCATTAGATATTTTTAACCTTAATATGGAGGTGTAGAATTCTAGATTTCTGAGCCATTATTGTAGAAGCAAGCTGCCTGCATGGAGTTTGCACATTCCATGAACCCAGGTTCTCCGGGAAAATCAAAGACTTCAGAAATTAACAAGGTTGATGAATCAAATCACCAGAAACATCAAATCCTTTTGCTAGGTAGCATCTGAATCCTAATCCCATAAATGAAGCGTCTGGAACTCCCACAAGCAAACAAATTAATTATGAACTTTACATTTAGTTTGTAGTTCAGGATATTGACAATAATTGAGGTTAATTTTAGATTAGGTTCAGTTATTTTTTTTAATTTAGAAATAGAACATAGAACAGACCCTTCCAGTCCAATAATCCAGCAACTCATTGATTTAACCCTAACCTGAACACAGGACAATTTTACAATGACCTTTGGACAGTGGGTGGAATCTGAAACGCTCTGAGCTATAACAGTGTCGCACTAACCGCCACGCTACCATGGTGCTCAAATTACACGCCGTGTTATGTACAAGGTAGATTGTCGTACCAGCTTCCTCTGCGCCCGGTGCCACTGCTCTTTAATCTCTTTTCTGCGCTTTTCATGATCCAATCTTCTTCCAGCTAACGGCTGTGTAAAGATAAAACCAGCACACATGTTCAGCGTGAACAGCTCTCGCACACGTACAGGTTGCCTCTGGAGTTATGAAATTGTAGGTAAGGTAATAATGGATTAACTAAAATGAGAACCTGTCTTCGGGTATTAAAACCCGTAAACAATTTAACTTCAAACTGATACTTCAGGGGCAGTGAAACTAACCATTGGGTGTGGGACATTCGGAGGGGAATCTGTCCCACTGATACTACACAGGGAAAGACAAAAGGTGGAAGTTTCAGCTATTAGCACATTGTTAAGGTGCAGCACTGCCATCCAAGGCACAGTTCAGGACAGAACTGCTCTGAATCTTCACCCTCTGGTTGGTAGAATATTCATGGGGCCACCGTTCCAACACTATAACAAAAGATGTATATTTTGGGCGTCTGGAGTTTGTGGTCTTCACCTCCTTGGAACTGACTCTAGAGGGGTTCCGTTAGTCGGAATGTGCTACCATTGTCAATATGGAATTTTGTAAATATACCTGACTATATTCAAAATGTTAGTTAAGTAGGTGATTATAGCAATAACATTCAAAGTAAATTTATCAAAGTACAACCCTGAGGTTCGTTTTCTTGTGGGCATACTCAATAAATCTATAGAATAATACCATAACAGAAGCAATGAAATTTTTAATGGAGGTCGGGATTGAGGACGTGATTTTAAGTTTTTTAACTCTGTTTGGTTTCAAGTTAGCCCATTGCTTTGCTTTGCTTTTAGTTAGTTGCACGGTGGGTTTTTTTTGGGGTTTTTTTTTTCCTTTTCTCTATTGATATATATAAAAATTAGTATACTATTATGTTACCTTGGTACGTTATGTTTAAATTACATAGTTTGTATTATTTTTTTTGTATTCATATCTCCTGTAATTTTATTGTATTAGTGCCTATATGGCTTACCTTTTTGTATACTTATTCAATAAAAAGATTTAAAAAGAAAGAAAGAAGCAATGAAAAACTGCACCAAGTTGGGGTTCAACCAGTGTGCAAAAGATAACAAACTGTGCGAATACAAACAGAAAGAAATAATAATAATAAATAAATAAGCAATAAATATCAAGAACATGAGATGAAGAGTTCTTGAAAGTGAGTCCATAGGTTATAGGAACATTTCAGTGATGGGGCGAGTGAAGTTGAGTGAAGTTATCTACTTTGGTTCAAGAGCCTGATGGTTGAGGAATAATAAGTGTTTCTGGGTCTGGTGATGTGAGTCCTGAGAATCCTGTACATAGTCATAGTCATACTTTATTGATCCCGGGGGAAATTGGTTTTTGTTACAGTTGCACCATAAATAATTAAATAGTAATAAAACCATAAATAGTTAAATAGTAATATGTAAATTATGCCAGGAAATTATGAAATAAATCCAGGACCAGCCTATTGGCTCAGGGTGTCTGACCCTCCAAGGGAGGAGTTGTAAAGTTTGATGGCCACAGGCAGGAATGACTTCCTATGACGCTCTGTGCTGCATCTCGGTGGAATGAGTCTCTGGCTGAATGTACTCCTGTGCCCAACCAGTACATTATGTAGTGGATGGGAGACATTGTCCAAGATGGCATGCAACTTAGACAGCATCCTCTTTTCAGACACCACCGTCAGAGAGTCCAGTTCCATCTCCACAACATCACTGGCCTTACGAATGAGTTTGTTGATTCTGCTGGTGTCTGCTACCCTCAGCCTGCTGCCCCAGCACACAACAGCAAACATGATCGCACTGGCCACCACGTCCAGCAGATGTTAAAGGACCTCAGTCTCCTCAGGGAATAGAGACGGCTCTGGCCCTTCTTGTAGACAGCCCTTCCTGATGGCAACAGCGAGAACAGAGCATGACCTGAGTGGTGGGGGTCCCTGATGATGGATGCTGCTTTCCTGTGACAATGTTTCATGTAGATGTGCTCAATGGTGGGGAGGGCTTTACCCGTGATGGACTGGGCCGTATCCACTACTTTTTGTAGGATCTTCCATTCAAGGGCATTGATGTTTCCATACCAGGCTGTGATGCAGCATCAATATACTCTCCACCACACATTGACAGATGTTGGTTTTAAACGTCATGCAGAATATCTGCAAACTCCTAGTGAAGTAGGGGAACTGTCGTGATTTCTTTGTAATTGCAAATGTGCTGGGCCCAAGATTCCCACCTGGCAGAAGACATCTGCGGCCCCACAGCAGCCGGGAAATCCACCCCACCCACACCCAAACACTCGTTTGTACACATAGGTTTTGCATTCCTCAGGTTTTCATAAGCTGTGGAGGGTTGGTATCAGTTTAGAGGGTGTAAACTAAAAGAGATTGGCCAAACTTGTTTTCTCTGGAGCATCAGAACTGAGGGTACATCTGATAAAGTTTATAAAACCATGAGATTGAGGGATAGGGAGAGACTTTTAAGATTGAAATTGGTGGAGGGAAGGGGTGGAGCAAGAGCTGGCGGGTGATAGGTGGATCCAGGTGAGGAGGGTGATAGGGAGATGAGGGGTGGGGAGAGAGCAGGAATAGAGCTAGAAGCTGAGAGGTGATAGGTGGAAGTGACAAAGGGCTAAAGGGCAAGGAATCTGATTGGAGGGGAAGTCAGCACAGGGAATAACGGGAGGGACACCAGTTGGGAGGATCGTGTGGTTGATGGGCAGATGGAGAGGGTGGCAGAGAGTGGGGCAGGGGTAAGTGATAGGGTGATGGGAGCCAGGTGGATCAGCAGAAGGGGGAAAAGTGAGAAGGGATGGAGAGAAAGCTTGCTTTATGCTGTTGGATGTTGTTGAGAACATCAAGGTGGCTGGCTCACGGTAAGCCGTTTGTCATCAGGTGTTTTCTCATTGTGAAACTGATGGGTTATCGCAACTGCAAAGGGTTAGTGGCTGGGTGCGAGAAATGTGAATCTGCTTCTAGGCTGCCTGCAGTAAATACATGACTCAGAAATGAAACAGCATTGAAATTTGCTTTCCTGTGTTCCATTTAAATCACTGAAGTGTCACATCATTAACGATTGCATCATCCAGGACATGCCCTCTTCTCATTGTTACCATCAGGTAGGAGGTACAGAAGCCTGAAGGCACCCACTCAATTCAAGAACAGCTTCTTCCTCTCTGTCATCAGATTTCTGAATGGACATTGAACCCACAAACACTAGCTCACTACTTTTTTTGCACTACCATTTGACATTTCGACAGTTTTGTATTGTGTATATTGCAATACATGACACCGGTCAAGATGGCACCAGTGAACAACAATTCCTCAGGTGACATCTTCCAGATAGTCAACTATTTCACTTTTTCTACACCTTCAGCTTATTCTTTTTCTCTTAATTGTGTTTCGGAAACTGTTGGAGCCTGTGATTTACAGTTTGGAGTTCAGTCGAGTGATCTAATGCTCTGCTGTCCTCAAGCAAATTCCAGGAGAGGACCACAAGCACGAGCTGTCTCGAGCAGAAGACCAGAGACAGGTTGTGGGGCCATGATCAAGTCCGTTTCTCACCGATTGCAGCCTCAAGGAAGATGGAAACACCGAGGCAAATACAGGAGAGGCCGGGTTGGTGGTCGCTCTCCATGGGAGGCTGGGTCAGTGGCTATGGTACATGGGAGGCTGCATTGGGCCAGAGGTCAGGAGGCCACAGGTCAACAGTCACTCCACGCAGAAGGATTGAGTTCGAGCTGTCACTCTCCTCGATGCTGACGGAGGACGTTTTCGAAGTTCCAAGGCACATGTGATTACTGGCGTGGACTGTAGTATATTTATGGCCTCCTTCAGTTTTGTGTGTTTTCTTTCTTGTTGCCAATTTGTGGGTGGGTGATATGTTACTGTTAAGATGAGGGAGGGGTTGGGGATTTGGGATCTGATGTTCTTTTTGGTAATTTTCCATGTAGGCAATCTGTTAGTTTTTCGTGTAAAAGCGAAGGGGTTTGGGGTTTGATGTTTTAGTTGCCATTTTCTGGTGGGCAATCTGATAGTTTTGTGCAACTGGCTTTGGGGTTTGCCAGTTTGGTTTCTTTTTCTTTTTCAGGCGGGAGGGTGGAGTTGATGTCTTTTCTTTCAAAGACTCCCATAGTTTTTCTATATTTCACGGCTAGCTGGAGAAGACAAACCTCAGAGTTGTATTCTGTGTATATACTTTGATAAAATAGCCTTTGACCCTTTGAACCTTCATACTGCTACCACAAAACAACAAATTTCACAACATAAATCAGAAGTTAAACTTGATTCTGATTCTATATTTTGTATTTATCAGATGTAAAGATTAATCTTCTGCCCCATGAAATGTTGCAAGCTGTGGTATAGATGAAGAAGACACTTAAATTCTTCCCCTTCCTCCTCCCGTTTCTCTCTTCCTTTTCCTTGTTTCTCTTCCCACGTCCCCCTTTTCTTGTCTCCTTCACCATTCCTCTTCTCACATCCCGTTCTTCTTCCCACTTCCAGATCCTCTTCCACTCCCCGATCATCTTCAGTCTCCCCATTCCTCTTCCCCATCACTAATCTTCTTCCTTTTTCTCATTCCTATTCCTGCTCCCTCTTTCTCTTCCCACTTCCCTATTCCTCTTCCACAACTCCCCAACATTCTCCAACACCTTCTTTCATCCTTGACTGCTTTCCTCCACTGTTTCACCCCTCTCCTCTCCACGGTCTGTTCTTCACTCACCAACTCCCTCCTGGAATGTTGGTGCAATGAATTATCCCACAGCCTGACAAATGCTGGCAAGGACACCCAAGGGTATCACTATAGACTCATAAAATAAAGGTGCAATGTACATTTAAACAAAGCAGCCTTTAACACATATTAGGTGGCTGACTCATTGTAAACTGTCTCTCACGTTTTCTCATTGTGAAACTAATGAACTATCTTGACTGCCAAAAGTGCTACCTGTAAATTGGGTGTGAGAAGTGTAAATCTAGCAAAGCCCTAAAGTGTATCTGGACTGAAATCTGCTTTGAAATACTCTATTTAAAGTCAATGAAATGCCATTGTAGTAATATGTTCTACAGGTTAATTTTATGATCAGGAGAATTAATGTAGCAGTATTTTTAAAAGTGCAAATAGTCCTACAACTTCCCTCTGAACACTAATTAGAATCAGAATCAGGCTTATTATTATTGACACATCGTGAAATGTGTTGTTTTGCGGCATGAGGGGTTGCTAATACATAAAGAGCAAATAAACAAGTTACAATAAGGAATATACAAAAATACAAGTAGTGGAAAAAGCCAGCAAGTTTGTGAGATGGTGCTCATGACTATTCAGAATTATCAATTATTATTCATTAATTCAACATTAGGATGACAATCAGAATCATATTTTTTATCACTGACATATGATGGAAAATTTATTGTTTTACAGTAGCAGACAGTGCTACAAAAATTTTCATCTCATGTTCTCATTACTTATTTAAACGCAGACAACAGGCATTCTGCAGATGCTGGAAATTCAAGCAACACACATCAAAGTTGCTGACGAAGGGTCTCGGCCTGAAACGTCGACTGCACCTCTTCCTACAGATGCTGCCTGGCCTGCTGCGTTCACCAGCAACTTTGATGTGTGTTGCTCTCATTATTTATTGTTTATTTAGTTATTTATTTTTCTCTTGTACTTGTACAGATCGTTATTCTTTCAACATTGGTTGCTTGTCCATCCTGTTGGGTGTGGTCTTTCACTGATTCTTTTCCGGTTCTTGGATTCGCTGAGTGTGCCCGCAAGAAAATGAATCTCAGGGTGGCATATATATGGTGGGAAAATCTAAGACCAGAGGACACAGCCTCAGAATAGAATGATGTCCTTTTCCAATGGAGATGAGGGGTAATCTCTTTTGCTTAAGGATGGTGAATCTCTGGAAGGTACAAGATCCTTAGGACTCACACCACCAAGTTCAAGAACAGTTACTACCCCTCAACCATCAGGCTTCTGAACAAAAGGGGATAACTACACT
The DNA here is from genome assembly GCF_030028105.1 of Mobula birostris. Lineage (NCBI taxonomy): Eukaryota > Metazoa > Chordata > Chondrichthyes > Myliobatiformes > Myliobatidae > Mobula > Mobula birostris. The sequence goes on along the minus strand of NC_092395.1, from coordinate 10,424,527 downwards.
TACTTATCACTTCGTTGAAATGTTCCTACAACTAATGAACTCACTTTCAATGACTCTTTATCTCATTATATCATGCTGTCATTATTTATTGCTATTTATTTATATTTGCATTTGCAGAGTTTGTTGTCTTCTGCACTCTAGTTGATCTTTCATTGATCCTGTTATACAGTAGTTACTATTCCATAGATTTGTTGAGAGTGCCCGAAGGAAAATGAATCTCACAGTTGTATATGGTGACATACTTTTATAACAAATTTACTTTGAACTTTGATTACCCTCCCTCACTCTCTCTCCTGTTCAGATAATCTTGTTTCTTTCTTTAATCATTCATCTTCTTTCTTACTTCTGATTAAAGGCCACAGACCTGAACCATATTCTGCTTCTCCTTCCACAGATGCCGTTGGCCTGCTGGGATTTCCCAACATTCTCATAGCCGTAGAAAAGTACAGCACAGAAACATGCACCTCAACCCATCTAGTCCTTGCTGAACCATTTTAGCTACCTACACCCATTGACCTGCACCGGGGCCATAACCCCACCATACCCCTACCAACCATGTACCTATCTAAACTTCGCTGAAACGTTGAAATTGAGCCCACATGCACCACTTGTGCTGGCAGCTCGTTCCACCCTCTGGGTGAAGAAGCTTCCCCTCATGCTCCCCTTAAACTCTTCACCTTTCACCCTTCACCCATAACCTCTGGTTGTAGACCCACCCAACCTCAGTGGAAAAAGCCTGCTTGCATTTACCCTATCTATACCCCTCATAATTTTGTATATCTCTGTCAAATCTCCTCCCAGTATTCTACGTTCTAAGAAACAAAGTCCTAACCCATTCAATCTTTCTTTATAACTCATGTCCTCCAGACCCAACTTGTAAATTTTCAACCTTAATTACATCTTTCCTGTAGGCGGGTGACCAAAACTGCACACAATGCTCCAAATTAGGCATCCGCAATGTCTTATACAACTTCAACATAAATTCCTCATACAGAGCATTCTCTGTTCCATTACAGATTCACGGGATTCAGTTCTGTTTTACCTGGAGAAAGGTTTGATTCTGAAGGATGTTGGCGCCTTGCATCACGCTCTGTCCGTACTCCAGGTCCTGCTCCAGTGCCAGCGAATAGATCGACAGGAAGGGCACGTGATACTACAGAGACACAAGTAAAGCAAAGAGGAGTTATTTAAAGAGACACAGCGGGTTAGTCACAATGCCGTCATGTATGAAAATGCTACGTTGTCCTTCTGTAGCTGGTTCGACAACTCTGACACCACCTGCGCCAGGCGTCGCCTCTTAAAGATATCCTCCAGCACCTGAGGATTGTTCTTAGTAACACATTTTGCTGGAGGATCTCAGCAGGCCAGCATCGAGAACACCTTTAAAAGACGATGCCTCAAAAAGGCAGCATCCATCATTAAGGAACCCCCCATCATCCAGAACATTCCCTCCTTTCATTACTACCATGAAGGAAGAGCTACAGGGCACACACTCAGTACCTTAGGAGCAACTTCTTCCCACCACCATGGGATTTCTGAATGGACACTGAACCCATGCACACCATCTCACTATTTATTTCTTTCTTTGCTCTCCTTTTGCACTATTTATTTAATTTATATATATATATATATATATATCATCATCATCATCAAGGTATGCTGTGTCTAATGAGGAGTCCAGCCCAAGACCCCTACTGGACTGTCACCCACCACCTGGGCCTGAGTCCTGAACCCCCCATGCCACAGTGGGAGGCACAGCCCAGACAGTTCCCGGAGTCGGCCCCGGGCTCGGCCTGAGGTACGTCCTCGTCCACCTGCGATAGACGTCAATTTGATGGTGTTGCTCCTTTGTGTGTGTGTGTGTGTGTGTGTGTGTATATTTATTTCTTATTGTAATTTATAGATTTTTTTAATTATGTACTGCTCTGTACTGCTGCCACAAAACAACAACTTTCACGACAGATTCCACTGATATTAAACCTTACTCAAATTCTGCTCTCTGGGGCTTATATTCAAACCTGAGATTTGTTTTAGGCTGAAGATCGGAACCGGAATCACAAAAGCTGAGGGTTGTTTTTAATAACACACACAAAATGCTGGAGGATCTCAACAGGTCAGGCAGCACCTTTGGAAAGTCAACATTCTGGGCCAAGACTCTTCTTCAGGATTGGACATTCTTATATATTTATTCTTCTCAGATATTTATTTACAAAGATTTGTACTTAGGATACGTATTAAAAAGGTTCGAGTTGGGTGGCGGGGTGGAGATACGTCTCTACTAGAGAAGGTGTGAGGCGCTCCTTCCCTCCGCTAGTCTGCAGGTCGCCCTGGGGCGAGGAGTAGCGACTGCTTAGCCCCTCGATCAGGCTCACGTGAAGCCATACGAGCAGCTGGTGCACATCACAAGTCCTGGTGATGCGACCACCGATAACAGGCAGACAGTCTCTGAGGAGTGTTGATAATGGTTGGGGTCATCTGTCTTGTAAAGACACTGCCCAGAAGGCAATGGGAAACCACTTCTGTACAAAAATTTGCCAAGGACAATCATGATCACGGAAAGACCATGATGGCCCACGTCATACAACATAAAACATGATGAATGAATGAATGTACCAAGGCATAGTGACAATAATAAACCAATTTACCAAATTGACTTCTCTTGCATGTCAGCCATACAGACCATTTCTTCACACCTGTGCATTGAGGTAGCACCAGGGAAAAGCAACAACAGAATTTACAATAAAGTGTTAGGTACATACACGTAGTGAACTGGATAATCAACTACTTGTCATCATTCTCAACTGCTGTTTGACCATGATAGTTCATGCTGATTGAATTTTAAATCAGGTTTTAGATTCAGCAATAAATATCCACACAACTCTGTTTACTTGCCAGTAAGCTAATTACTGTGATTCCTTACCTCATGAGTGATAGCCTGCCTACAAGTATGGATCAATTTTATCAGGCCTTTGGCAAAGTCCAGTTCTGTATAAATTAAAAAGACACCACTGTTATAACACAGGAAGAACACAGCAGTTTTTGTAACATCTTCCACTTTAATGTGGCTGATTTCTCATGGGAGTACCCTTCAACCATGTACTCACCCGGACTTCCTAACACAACTACATATCCTTCCTAGGAACTTATCTTCTCTGGCCCTTGACCTTTCCCACCCACCTGGCTTCACCTATCATCTTCTACCTATCCTCCTTCCTCTTCCCCCACCCTTTTTATTTTGGCGTCTTTCCCCTTTCCTTTCCAGCACTGAAGAAGAGTCTCGGCCCGAAACATCGACTGTTTATTCCTTTCCATAGATGCTGCCTACGTAGTGGGCAGTGGCTCCATATGTCACTACTACAGGACGTGATGACCCTGCCTCACACAAGTCCCGGGCTCAGCTGGCTCCGGCTGACAGTACCCAGTATGGGCCCCTATCCAGGGTTACGGATCCCATTGCCTTGTGGGTATCTTCGGGAGAAGAGAAGGCTAAGGAGTAAACCCTACACAAATCCGGAGTGGAGCCCCTAAGGTGGTTGGATGATCTATCACGTCACCTCCCGGCAGCTCCTGCAGCCAAGCTGATGCCAAATGTACTGCTTCGCATTCCTTTGGGCCACATTCGCGAGGCCGAGAGGGGGATCTTGATGTTTGGGCAGCTCAGGATCTCCATATTCATCGCCTAGGTCTGCGCCCTGGAGAACCAGGCACTTTCATTGTCTACTTAGACAGGCGAAGCCATTATTATTATAGATGCTGCCTGACCTGCTGAGTTCCTCCAGCGTTTTCTGTGTGTTGCTCTGTAGAACTGAAACTGCTTAGTGCACTGAGGAAAAAAGGGAAGGGGGAAAAACAACAGAGGGGGGTGATAGGCAGAAAAGGAAATAAAGAGATCTGCAGAAGCTGGAAATTCAGGCAATACACACACAATGCTGGAGGAATTCAGCAGGACAGGCATCAATGGAAGAAGAGTAAACAGTCGACGTTTTGGGCTGAGACCCTTCACCAGGACTGCTTAAGTATGCAACATCCATGGTCAACCCCCAACCAAGAGAGGGCCTCACTTATACGATGGTTCTGCCCAGCAACAGCAGGGATTTCGGAATTACCATAGAAAAAATTTACACTGATTAGGTCTCAGTGACTGTGATGTTAACAAACTCAGCAGCCCCTCACCCAAAGCCATTCTCTTTTCCAGGTAGGTAATGAGATCCTTCATGTATTTGGAAACGGTCTTGGCATACTGCAAAGCAGCTTCAACTCCACCCTCGGATCGCTGTAGGATGATATCCACCTCTTCCGTGGAAGGACTCCCTGCAATCCAAAATGAGAAACAAGGCTTTTGGTTACAGCTATTTGGGGTAAGTGGACGTGTAGTCCATTGGGGCTACTTTTCCGCTTGATTGGGCAATACTCAGCTTCTGGCTTCAGGGAATAAAGACATAAAATCCTTGTGTTTCAGATCTCCACCAACTACTTCAAAATCAAAGTCAAAAGTCAAAAGAAGTTTACTATCAAAGTACATACAGTACATGCCATTTACTACCTTGAGATTCATTTTCTTCCAGGCACTTACAGGAAAATAACAAAATGCACTAGAATTTATGATCAACTGTACATGAACAATACTGACCACAATGGGGTTGGCGATATACAGCAATGTTTTGCGGGCAGCTTACTTAGAGAGTCATTGAGCGACTGAAACCTGCAGCACAGAAACAGGCCCTTCTGCCCATCGAGCCCTTGCCAAACCATTTAAACTGCCTACTCCCATCAACCTGCACCTGGACCATATCCCTCCTTACACCTACCATTCATGTACCGATTCAAACTTCTCTTAATTAAAGACTGGGCTTTCAGATTAAGTTTGATCAGGGCTATGAAGAGTTCTGAGAAGGGCTAGCTAAGATTAAAGTGGATTTATCATCTGGGTAGATCATGTGCATCATAGTTTACTAAGGGAGGCAAGGGATTATATTGGCCATAATCACAACAGATTCTGGAGATGCTGGAAACCTTGAGCAACTCGGCAAGTCAGGCAGCACCTATGGAGGGGAATAAGCAGTTAACGTTTCGGGCCAAGACTCATTTTTTTCAAAAGAAGTGCAATACAGCAAATCCAAACAAGTATGGGCCAATTAGGGAAACAGTTATCTATGATAATCACAGATAGTTCAACAATCACTTGATCAAGTGAAGATTGATGAAGGAAATTGTTAACTCCCACATAGGAGATTAGTGGGCAAAATTAGGGCACATGGTATTGGGGGCAGAGTACTGACATGGATTGAAAATTGGTTGGCTGACAGAAAACAAAGAGTAGTGATTAATGGGTCCCTTTCGGAATGGCAGGCGGTGACCTGTGGGGTACCGCAGGGTTCAGTGCTGGGACCGCAGCTGTTTACAATATATATTAATGATTTAGATGAGAGAATTAAAAGTAACATTAGCAAATTTGCTGATGACACAAAGCTGGGTGGCAGTGTGAAATGTGAGGAGGATGTTATGAGAATGCAGGGTGACTTGGACAGGCTGGGTGAGTGGGCAGATGCATGGCAGATGCAGTTTAATGTGGATAAGTGTGAGGTTATCCACTTTGGTGGTAAGAACAGGAAGGCAGATTATTATCTAAATGGAGTCAAGTTAGCAAAAGTGGAAGCACAATGAGATCTAGGTGTTCTTGTACATCAGTCACTGAAAGCAAGCATGCAAGTACAGCAGGCTGTGAAGTAAGCTAATGGCATGCTGGCCTTCATAACAAGGGGAATTGAGTATAAGAGCAAAGAGGTCCTTCTGCAGCTGTACAGGTCCCTGGTGAGACCACACCTGGAGTACTGTGTTCAGTTTTGGTCTCCAAATTTGAGGAAGGACATTCTTGCTATTGAAGGAGTGCAGCGTAGGTTCACAAGGTTAATTCCCGGGATGGCGGGACTGTCATATGTCGAAAGATTGGAGCGACTGGGCTTGTATACTCTGGAACTTAGAACGCTGAGAGGGGATCTTATTGAAACATATAAGATTATTAAGGGGTTGGACATGCTGCAGGCAGGAAGCATGTTCCTGCTGATGGGTGAGTCCAGAACTAGAGGCCACAGCTTAAGAATAAGGGGTAGGCCATTTAGAACAGAGTTGAAGAAAAACTTTTTCACCCAGAGAGTGGTAGATGTATGGAATGCTCTACCCCAGAAGGCTGTGGAGGCCAAGTCTCTGGATGCTTTCAAGAAAGAGATGGATAGAGCTCTTAAAGATAGTGGAATCAAAGGTTATGAGGATAAGGCAGGAACTGGATACTGATTGTGGATGATCAGCCATGATCACAGTGAATGGCGGTGCTGGCTCGAAGGGTCGAATAGCCTACTCCTGCACCTATTGTCTATTGTCTATTGATGAGGTAAGAGTGGATCAATGAAGGATCATGAGGTGTACGTGAACATGATCAAGCACCAGGCAAGGGAGTATTCCATAGAATAAAAGGGCAGGGATGGAAAATGGGTTCCCTGACAATTAACTGAGTGAATTAGAAGACTGGAGCATTTCTTAAAAGGGGAAAGTAGCCCTGATGTTCAAGGAACCAAACATTACTGTAGCATTTGGTGAAGGACAGTTAAGATGGGGAACAGTTTCGTCCCCCAGGCCGTGAGACTGCTGAACACCCTGCCACCACCCAGGTCTCATCACGTATGAAGCGCCAGTAGCGTTCTACTGTTTACTTTTTAACCACTGTCACAAATGCGGCTCATCTAAATAAATAAATAAGTAGTTAATTTATTTGCGGCAATATTACTTTCTGTGTTGTGTGTGGGTTACATGCACTGTGTTGGGCACCTTGGTCTGGGGGAACACTGCTTCGTTTGCTGGTGTGCATGTATACAGTTCAATGAGAATAAACTTGAACATGAATTGAATTCACTTTATTACGTACATCCTTCATATACCTGAGGAATAGAAATTTTTATGTTACGTCTCCGTCTAAATGTGCAATGTGCAATTTATAGTAATTTATAATAAATAGTATGTACAACAGGACAGTCAATATAACATAGAAATACAACTGTATCAGCGTGAATTAAACAGTCTGATGGCCTGGTGGAAGAAGCTGTCCCGGAGTCTGTTGGTCCTGGCTTTTATGCTGCAGTACCGCTTCCCGGATGGTAGCAGCTGGAAGTTTGTGGTCGGGGTGACTCGGGTCCCCAATGATTCTTTGGGGCCTTTTTACAGTCCTGCCTTTGTAAACATAAACATTCCGTCTTTGTAAACATCCCCCGTGGTCAATCTGGCTGCCGTGATAAAGAACTCCACAGCCTTACCACCCTCTGAGAGAAGAAATTTCCCCTCACTTCCTCTAAGTGCCTTGTTCACATTTTGAGTTATCCCTCACTCTAAACACCACAGCAGTCTTTCACCTCTTCTTTTATGATGTTTGCTCACTATTCAATCCATGCAGACAAAATGGCACAGCAAGTGCGTTACCTGCGTCACTGAACTCATCTTTCACCTGCATCGCATCACCTTGTACAGCAATCCCACCACACAGATTCTCCATTGACTGCAAAGACAAACAAGGTGAATTAGATTTTATTAAAGGATTGATAAATACACCAATTGGTTGAGACACGAGACCGAAGCAAACCCTCAGCTTCTGCCAGATCAATCCCATCGATCCCACTGTTCAACAGTAATAGGGAGCACCGCCCTACAAAGATTACAAGTGCAGTTATGGCCGAGTATTCCTCACCTCAGAGAGCAGAAGCAGGAGATATTCCCAGGTAAAAAGCCTCTCACTGAATCGGAACCAGCTACAGCCTGCAGGCCAGGCCGCTCACAGCCAAGGCCTGTTTTGAGGCGTTGGAACCAAGCTTAGCACTCCTGAGGTCAGAAGCAAATAAACTAACTCGTAATCCACATCCACTGAGGTCACTGGTAAAGACTGGAACTGGTTACCTGAAGCCTCTTGGTTTCTACAGGAGCAACGTTCGCTTGGGTGAAGCGGGAGAATATAACTGGCACTTGTGAGCTGCATCGCACTCCACAACGACGAGATACAATAGAGGGGAGCAACGAGGGAGGCACCATTTTATCTTTACAAGAATGTAAAACACTTGAGGAACATCTTGGCCAAACCAGGCTGTAGTTCACTTCCTGTTGCTCTGGCCTTAAAGTGGAGATTGTGAAAGGACACAGTGTAATAGTGCTGGGTAGATGTGGCCCTGGAACTGCGTTCGTCAGCCAGCCGAAGAGGACAGTTTGTTGACTCTGACATGAACATTTAACGCACTGAAACTTCACTGTGACAAAATGCTCAAAGAAGCAAAAAGAACCCAACTTCTCAATAAGAAGTATTTTAGGCAGAAATCAAAGAGTCATAGAAAACAGAAACATGCACAGATGAAGTGGATACACCCAGAGACCGTTCCCCAGGGCAGAAATGGCTAATATGAGAAGGCATAACTTTAAGGTCTTTGGAGGAAAGAATGTTAGATGGCATTTATTTTCCACAGAGTGGTGGGTGCATGAAATGTACTGTCGGGATAGTGGCAGAGGCAGATATATTAGGGGCATTTCGTAAACTCTTAAATGCACATGTGGATGATTGGAAAATGGAGGGCTCTGTGGGAGGGAGGGATTAGATTGATCTCAGAGTAGGTTAAAAGGTTGGCATAACATCATGGGCTGAAGGGGCTGCACTGTGCTGTGATCCCCTATGTTCTGTGTTCTAAAAACAGGCCTTTCGGCCCAACTCGTCTATGCTAAACAAGATTTCCATTTAACATAGTCCCACTTTCCCTCATTTGACCCATATCTCTCTAAACCTGTTGTTCCCAACCTTGTTTATGCCATGGACCAATACTATGAAGGACTCCAGGTTGGGAACCCCTGCTCTAAACCTTTGCCTTCAATGCACCTGTCCAATGCCCACTATGCTATACTCAATAGACTATAAAATACCTGGGGCTCTCAGCTGTCTGTTCTCAGCCATTGCCAATGGGAATATTTCAACAGAGTTCCAGAGCTGGTGTCACATCCAGCCACCATCTGGATCTTGCCCCTCTTGCCAGTACCCTGATTTTTTTTTAACTCCACTTTTGGAGCAGTCTTCCAGCGAGACAATGTTTTCCCTCGTGGTAGCCACTTGTTCCTTCACAGGATGTGGACACATTGTCAACATTAGATTTCATGTCTAACTGCCCTGGACTGAGGAGGCAACCACGAGCCCAGCATGGGTGGGTCAGGAGTCACATGTGCTGTCTGGGTAAGGACAGCCGATTTGCTTCCCCGAAGGACGACACAAAACCAAATGAATCTTTACAGCAATCTTTGTAGTGATCGTGGACGTCAAGAAGAGGAAATTGGAATCGGCGGTGGAAAGGGTGAACAGCTTCTAGTTCCTGCGCACCAACATCTCAGAGATTTTATCCTGGGCCCACTGCATTGATGCAATCATGAAGATGGCACACCAACAGTTGTACTTCATTAGGAGCTTGAGGAGATACCAAAGGTGTTAGCGGATTTCTACAGGTAGAACATTCCGACTTGGTGCATCACTGCTTGGTATGGAGATGCCAATGCACAGGATCAAAAGAGACTGCAGACAGTTGTAGGCTCAGTCAGCTCCATCACAAACACAACCCTCCCCATCACTGATGACATTTACAAAAGGTGGTGTGTCAAGAAGACAGCATCAATCATTAAGGACCCATCTGTTCCCTATCCATTCTGACATGTCAGTCTATGGCCTCCTCTATCTGCCATGATGAGGCCACCCTCAGTTTGGACTAGGATACCTCCTATTCCATGTAGGTAGCCTCCAACCTCTGATCTCAAACCTCTGCTGCCTTGCGGCTACATCCGCTCCAACTTCTGGCAACTTCTTCATCCCTCTCCCTTCTCTCTTCAATTCCCCACTGTCCTCTTACCTCTTCTTCTCACTTATCTATCACCTTCCTCTGGTGCCCCTCCTCCTTCCCCTTCTCCCATGGTACACTCTCCTCTCCTATTAGATTCCTTCTTCTCCAGTCCTTCACCTTTCCCACCTGTCACTTGCCAGCTTCTTCTTCCATTCCCCCTTCCCCACACACCTGGCTGATCCTATCACCTTCTGCCTTTTTCTCCTTCCCCTCCCCCGACCATCGTTTTCTAGCATCTTCCCTCTTCCTCTCCTGTCCTGATGAAGGGACTTGACCTGAAACATCGATGCTGCCTGGCCTGCTGAGTTCCTCCAGCACTTTGTGTGTGTGTTGCTCCAGAAACCCATTGCCTGAACGAGCAGCTCAACGTGCCATGACAAATGTTCCTATGGACAATTGGCCATACAAATGTGCTGCTGCCCTGATATTAATGTCCATTATACCTGCTCTTTCTCGGCTAATGCAAATGTCTGATGCGAATCAATTTTATTTATTTCACAAAATCTGCAGATGCTGGAAATCTGAACAACACACACCAAGTGCCGGAGGAGATCAGCAAGCCAGGCAGCGTCTATGGAAAAGAGTACAGTCGACGTTTCGGGCCAAGACCCTTCAGCAGGACTGGAGGAAAAAAGGTGAGGAGTAGATTTAAAAGGTGTGGGGGGGTGAAGTAAGGGAGAGAGAAACACCAGGTGATAGGTGGAACCTGGAGGGGGAGGGATAGAGTAAAGAGCTTGGAAGTTGATTGGTGAAAGAGAAGGCGGCCATGGAAGAAAGAAAAAGGGGGGAGGAGCACCAGAGGGAGGCGATGGGCGGGCAAAGAGATAAGATGAGGGAGGGGAAAGGGGATAGGGAATGGTGAAGTAGGAGAGGGGGGTGGGAGGTATTACTGGAAGTTTGAGAAATCGATGTTCATGCCATCAGTTTGGAGGCTACCCAAATGGAATACAAAATGTTGTTCCTCTGACCTAAATGTGGCCTAATCAGAACAATGGAGGAGGCCATGGATGGCCATAACGAAATGGGAATGGGAAGTGGAATTAAGATGGTTGGCCTCTGGGAGATCTCGCTTTTTCTGGCAGAATTTTATTTATTTATTTAGCAATACAGCGCAGAGTAGGCCCTTCCGGCCCTTCAAGCCGTTGCCCTAGCAACCCCACAACCTTGATGAACTATAACATAATCGTGGGACAATTTAAGATGACCGATTAACCTACTTGGTGCGTCATTGGACTGTGGGAGGAAACAGGAGCACCCAGAGGAACCCACGTGGTCACAGGGAGACCATACCAACTCCTACCCAGTACGTCTGAGAACGGTGGGAGGAAACCGTAGCACACAGGGGAAACTCGCGCATGCGACGGGGAGGACATACAGAGGCTCCTTACAGATGATGTCGGAATTGAACTCTGAACTCCGATGCCCTGCGCTAACCGCTACGCTACCATGGCGCCCACATTTTTATTTAGAGATACAGCGCGGAACAGGCCTTTGTGGCCTAACAGGCCGGGCTGCCCAGAAACCCACCTACTTAACACTAAGCTAATCACAGGACAATTTACAATGACCAATTAACCTACTGGCTTCGAACTGTGGGAGGAAACTGAAGCTCACTGAGGAAACCCACGTGGTCACGGGGAGAACGTACAAACTCCTTACAGAAGACATCGGAATTGATCTCCAAATTCTGACACCAGGAGCTAGAGCAGTGTCGTACTGACTGCTATGCTACCATGTTGCCCCAGTCTGTGCCTATCACGAGCGGAGTCAAGGCCAGGATCTGTACTGCCTCAGTACCTCCCCTAATGACTGGTTATTGTTTGGGAATGTCCAATGGTCGACAGAAGAGGAAGACAAAATGAAATTTCACCACCAAAATGTTTTGCAAAATAGAAACCTCGAAATTCTGCAGAATGAAAACTCAAATCTGACTGTGAAGTATGACTCTGCTTTGACTAAGCCAGGTTGTTATTTAATTGCTTTGTGGATGTTAAAAATTTCCATGGGGTCATTAGGAGGTCCTGAGTTTAAAACCAACGACAGCGCACCAGGGAAAATCTGATTTAATATGGAGATGTAAACTTTGGAAGATGGCACGCAGATCTGATGAATTCAACTACAACCTGAACGCCAACTTTACTTAAACCATTCTTCAAGACACTTGAGCAGGAGTAAAATCCCCCAGGCACACAAATTATAAAGCTCTTTCAGAAATTAATTCCTAACAATTAGACGAAGAGCTTTTCAGAAGTGGTTTGTGTACACGCGCAACGGTTCTTGTATAACGCGGATCCATTCCGTCAACTCACCCTGGACTTATCCACCAGTGGTAATGATAACAGGGTGCTGCTGTCCACCTCGCCCATGAGGAATTCCGAGACACTGCCAAAGAGGAAGCAATAATTATAGCAGTTGACAAGCCTCAATTTATACATTTCTATTTGTTTTCAAAAGCAAAAATTTCCTCTTACGTATTCTCGTTCAATTACACACCAAGCAGTTCAGAAAGGCCTTCAATCTAAGTCTAACAAATATTTCTTCATAACCAATTATCAGGGAGAACCCAAAGAGTAGCATACGCTGACTTGTTCCCTGAATCCTTTCTTTCTGCTTCAAGGGAAGGAAACCTATTGAAAGGTCTAGACAGAGTGGATGTGGAGAGGAACTTCCCTATAGTGGGGGAGTCCAGGACCAGAGGACACAGCCTCAGAATGGAAGGACATCCATTTAGAACAGAGATGAGGAAAAATTTCCTTAGCCAGAGGATGATGAATCTGTTGAATTTGTTGCCACAGATTGCTGTGGAGGCCAAGTTAAAGGGGATATTTAAAACAGAGGTTGATAGATTCTTGATTAGTAAGGGTGTCAAAGGTTATGGGGAGAAGGCAGGAAAATGTGGTTGAGAGGGAAAGTAAGTCAGCCATGACTAAATGCCACAGCAGTCCCAATGACTGAATGGCTTAATTCTGCTCCTATGTCTTATGGACTGGTTTAGTGCTCTTCAGTCAGTCCTTTCCTCTGAAATCGGCACCTGAAATAATCCAGATGAAAATGCAGATGCTGGAAATCTGAAGAAAAACCTAAAATATGTTAGAAAAATTCAACAGTTCAGGCAATGTCTGTGGAGAGAAAAACAGGGCAGAATTAGGGTTGTGGGATGAATCATATTTCTCACTAACTTATGACCAGAGGTTTTGGAAAGTTATAACCAGTGGAATCAAACCTCACATTGAGATGAGGAAATGAAAAGCCAAGAGGATTGGCACTGTCTAGAGTAATGTTCCGCTCATCCACCATCTGGAAATGTATGAGGAGTGTTTGATGGCTCTGGGACTGTAGTTTAGAAAAATGAGGAGAGATCTCATTGAAACCCATCGAGTATTGAAAGGCCTAGATAGAGTGGACGTGGAGAGGATATTTCCAATAGTGGGGGAGTCCAAGACCAGAGGGTACAGCCTCAGAACACAAGGGTGTTCCCTTTAGAAGAGAGAGGAGCAGGAGGAATTTCTTCACACAGACGGCGGTGAATCTGTGGAATTCATTGCGATGATTGGCTGTAGAGGCCAAATCATTGGGTACATTTGAAGTAGAGGTTGATAAGTCCTTGATTAGTAAGGGCGTCAAAGGCTACTAGGAAAAGGCAGGAGAATGGGGTTGAGAGGGATTATAAATCAGCCATGACTGAATGGCAAAGTAGACTCGATCTAATTCTGCTCCTATGTCTTATGGTCTAAAACCAATACTCATTGGTAGTCCTCTCTTCCCCCTTGCTGAATATACGGAAAATATGGCTTTCAGCGTAGACTACAGGGCTACCTCCATTGCCAGTTTTTTTTTAATGGAACCTCCGATTCTTCGTGTTACAAAATGTCAGCAGTGCAATTATCTTTTGGCGGAAAAATAATGTGAACAGTGTTCAAGTTTCCAATACACACTGAACTGACCCACAATAGATCTTCGGCTCCTCTATGATTAATTTTAGTGTTCTCTAGTGACAAAGCAATGGGCGTTCCACTAAAGATTACAGGTTTTAAAGTTTGTCACGTGTACATTTAAACATCAATCCATACAGTGAAATGTGTCGTTTATGTCAGTGACTATCACAGCCTGAAGGTGCGCTGGGGGTAGCCTGCAAGTGTCGCCACACTTCCGGACCAACACAGGAAGCCCAAAACCGACTACCCCGAACCCATTCACCTTTCTGGGATGTGGGAGGAAACCGGAGCAGTCACAGGGCACACATACACACTCCTCATAGACGGTGGCGGTAACTGAACCCCGATCATCTAGTTACTGCCGCTGCCAGAGGGAGGTGTCGAAGACTTGGGACTTGGTCAAGGTTTGATTAGCGTGGTTTGTGGATTTGTCTCAGCAGTTCATGTGGATGTGTTTCTGTTTTCTGAGTACTCCTTTTTTGTTGCTATTTTGCGTGATTTTGATCAGGATGGACTGGCTCAGCAGGCTGCAATCAACAAACTGAACTGAACTGAACTGAACTTTCCTAGTCTGCTTCAAGGACTCTGTGGTTTGATGTTTCATATTCTGTGTATTATGCACTTGACTTTTTGCTGTTTGCATGATTTGTTCCTTTTTTTGCATGTTAGCTCTTTGACATTTTCCTCGAATGGGTTCCATGGTGTTTCGTTAATCTGTGTTGTCTGCAGGAAGATGAAACTGAGGGTTGTATACGGCATACATACTTTGAACTTTTGAACTTTAATGGCCCTGAACTGTTGTAGGTGATGTGACTACAAGGAACCATAGCTGAGCCACATCCTGCTCTCGACAGTCATGCCATGTAGCGATCACAAGTATTGTTCTGATCAGGTGAGGGGTTTTTCAAGTGCATACGCAGCAACAGCAGGATTTCAGTGCCATTTCCCAACACACCAATGCAAGAAATCTTAATTAAAAACTACTTGCATTCCTGTGGTGTCTTTACTGGGCGGTACAGTAGTGTAGTGTACAACATTTTATAGTACCACTGACCCGGGTTCAATTCCCACTGCTGTCTGTAAGGAGTTTGTATGTTCTCCCCGTGACTGCATGGGTTTCCTCCGGGTGCTCCAGTTTCCACCCAAAGACATGTACACCAAAGTTCCTAAGGTAGCACCTTTCAGACCCACGAACACTACCATCTAGAAGAATGAGAACAGCAGATACCTGGGAACACCACCACTTGGCAATCCCCCTCCAAGTCACTTATCATCCTGACTTGGAAACATATCGCCATTCCTTCATTGTCGCTGGGTCAAAATCACGGAATTCCCTCCCTAACAGCGCAGTGGATGTACCTACACCTCAGGGACTGCAGCAGTTCAAGAAGGCAGCTCATCACCACCTCCCCAAGGGCAACTAGGGATGGGCAATAAATTCTGGCTTATCTGACGACGCCCATGTCCCATAAATGAAAAAAAAATCATACCAGTTGGTAGGTTAACTGGTCATTGTAAACTGTCACGTGACTAGGCTAGAATTAAATTGAGGGATTGTAGGGGGCATGACTCAAAGGACCTATTCAGTGTTGTATCTCAATAAATAGTGTCTATAAAAAGTATTCACCCTCTTGGAAGTTTTCATGTTTTATTGTTTGTCATAGGAGATATAAATCGTTCACTTTTTGACACTGATCAACAGAAAAAGACGCTTTTGTGTCAAAGTGAAAACAGATCTCCACAAGGTGATCTAAATTAATTACAAATATAAAACACAAAATAATTGATTGCATAACTATTCCCCCCCTTCAATATGACACACCAAATCATCACTGGAGCAGCCAGTTGGTTTTAGAAGTCACACAATCAGTTAAATGGAGATCACCTGTGTGCAGTCAAGGTGTTTCAATTGAATATAGTAAAAATACACCTGTATCTGGAAAGTCCAACCGCTGGTGAGTCAGTATCCTGGCAAAAACTACAGCACAAAGACAAAAGAACACTCCAAGCAACTTCACGAAAAGGTTATTGAAAAGTACAAGTCAGGAGATGGATACAAGAAAATTTCCAAGTCACTAAATATCCCCTGGAGTACAGTTAAGTCAATCATCAGGAAATGGAAAGAATATGGCACAGCTGTAAATCTGCCTAGAGCAGGCTGTCCTCAAAAACTGAGTAACTGTGCAAGAAGTGAACTAGTGAGGGAGGCCACCAGGAGACCTATGACGACTCTGGCGGAGTTACAGGCTTCAGTGGCCGAGGTGGGAGAGTCTGAACATACAACAACTGTTGCCAGGGTGCTTCACCAGCCGCAGCTTTATGGGAGAGTGGCAAAAGGAAAGCCACTGTTTGGGAGCGGAGAAAATCTCACATGAAATCTTGAATAGAGTTTGCCAGAAAGCATGTATGGAGACTCTGAAGTCAGCTGGAAGAACTCTTTATGGCCTGATAAAACCCAAGTTGAGCTTTTTGGCCATCAGACTATGCGCTATGTTTGGCATAAGCCAAGCACACCATCACTACTGGGAAGCATGGTGGGGACTCCATACTGTGGGGATGCTTCACTGCAGCCGGCCCTGGAAGGCTTGTGAAGGTAGAGGATAAAATGAATGCAGCAAAGTAGAGAGAAATCCTGGAGGAAAACCTGATGCGGTCTGCAAGAGAACTGCAACTTGGGAGAAGATTTGTGTTCCAGCAAGATAATAAACCCAAGCATAAATCCAAAGCTACACAGGAATGGCTTAAAAAGAACAAAGTGAACATCCTGGAGTGGCCAAGTCAGAGTCCAGACCTCAATCCATTTGAGTATTTGTGGCTGGACTTGAAAGGGCTGTCCATTCACGATCCCCACGCAATCTGACAGAGCTTGAGCAGTTTTGTAAAGGATCGGGAAAAATAGCAGTATCATAGCAGTATCCAGATGTTTAAAGCTGATAGAGACCTATCCACACAGACTCAAGGTTGTAATTGCTGACAAAGGCACATCTACTAATTACTGACTTGAAGAGAGTGAGTAATTATGCAGTCAATTATTTTGTGTTCAATAATTGTAATAAATTTAGACCAATTTGTAGAAATTTTGATTTCATTTTGACACAAAAGAGTCTTTTTCTATTGATCAGTATCAAAAAAGCCAAATTAAATCCACCATGATTCAATGTTGTGAAGCAAGAAACATGAAAACTTCCAAGGGGGTGAATACTTTTTATAGGCACTTTTTATACTTTTTATGTACTTTTTATATGTATGAATGATTAAACAAACATACAAACATATGTCCCTATCAGAGTGAGTCAAGGAGTATTGTTTGTTGACTTCTAAAAAATTATTTGCATGATTTGTCCTCGATGGGCCAAATGGCCTAATTCTGCTCCTATATCTTATGGTCTTATATTTTCATATACACTCTGTGGCTACTTTATTAGGTACACCTGCTTGTTAATGCAGATATCTGATCAGCCAATCATGTGGCAGTAGCTCAATGAATAAAAGTACACAGACATAGTCAAGAGATTGAGTTGCTCTTCAGACCAAACATCAGAGTGGGGAAGAAATGTGATATAAGTGACCTTGACCGTGGAATGATTGTTGGTGCCAGACAAGGTGATTTGAGTATCTCAGAAACTGCTGATCTCCTGAGATTTTCACACACAACAGTCTCTAGAGTTTACAGCGAATAGTGTGAAAAACATTTAAAAAAATCCAATGAGTGTTAGTTGTGTAGGCAAAACTGCCTTGATAATAAGGTAAAACAGAGGAGAATGGTCAGACTGCTTCAAGCTGACAGGAAGGTGACAACAACTCAAATAAAGATGTGTTACAATAGTGATGTGCAGAAGAGCATCTCTGAACGTACAACACACCAAACCTTGAAGTGGATGGGCTACAGCAGCAGAAGACCACAAATATACACTCAGTGGTCACTTTATTAGGTACAGGAGATGTTTAATAAAGTGGCAATTATATCAAAATAAACTGTTGATGATAAAAAATATTTGTAAGAATAAATCGTGCAATGCATTTTCATTCTTGCGTTCAATGTGTTAAGTAGTGTTTTATTAAAACCAATAGCACAGCTGCTCCTTGGGGTGGCTCACTACGACAATAACTGAGGGTTTCCTCACCCAACCCAACCCCTCCCTCTCCAGTAGGACCCTACGTGGTGGCCCTTCCCCGCCGAGACCTTGTGGCGGCTGCACCAGGTCTCAGTGCATCCCTCAGCATGCACTCCTGCTGAACGTGCCAGTCAGCAGGATTCCTCCACGGACATCTCAGTGGGCAAGCAGACCAAAAGCAGAGCTCAGCGTTTCAATGCAGGCAATGGAATCCCATCTCAGGGAACAGCCATCACGGTCCGTACAGCACATAGAAGAAAGGAGGCCAGATTAGCAGGAAATCTGCCTGTTTACACTGCAAATGGTTTGAACATCTCCAGTACACAGCCTCACACCTCCTCATCGTTAAGAATTGTCACTTGATAATTTGGCCACAAACTCCACTTCCTGCCTCTACGTCAGTCCTCAGTTCTTACCAGCCACTTCCTGCAAACAAACTGAAAACACGAAGCAACGCACACACAAAATGCTGGAGGAACTCAGCAGGTCAGGCATCATCTATGGAGGGGAACAAACAGTTGACATTTTGGGCTGAGACCCTTCTTCAGGTCCTGAAACTCTGACTGCCCCTTTCCTCCATATGGGCAGCCTCACTTGCTGAGTTCCTCCGGCACATTGTGTGTGTTTCTCGAGATTTCCAGCATCTGCAGAACCTCTTGTGTTTACGAAAACACAAAAGCATGCATTTAAAAAAAAATCAATGTTTTTAAAATCCAAAAACTATTGAAACGTTTTAAAGCCACCTACCTTTCTGGTCTCTCTCCCTGCACCCTTTAATGGCTTTTGAAATGTTACTTCCTAATCCAACCTTCAGGTGAAAGGCCCAGTAGTCTAGAAGGCTCTGGACTCATTATCATCAGCCTGTCCCTCAACGAGTCAATAGGACTACCCTCTATGAGGGTCGGCTTCCTCACCCGATCCGCAGATGAACCTAATGCTAGTACCAATCTGTCTGCTGGAATTAACCACATTTTGCACTTCCTCTTGTACACTTGCTGGTGTCTACTTACTTTCTGAATGTAATTGAAATGGGAGACTGTCGTTTGACTTGTGTTAATGGGTTCAGATCTTGAGGTCAAAAGCTGACAGAAATTAAGCAGAGACAAATACTGAAACACCTTAGGCTGGATCAGTCCAACAGTTAGAAGAATCTAGCAGAAAAAATGTTAAGCTACTCATTTGTTTGTTTGTGGGTGGCAGGATGGTGGAGATAGCCCTCTACCAAAATACCACAGTGCTGCCCAAGACATGAGCTTAGTGCTGTATGCTCTGTTCACATTAAGGACCATACATAGACAAGAAGGTCTGATTAAAGTTAACTGGTCAGGAGCAACACAAGAATGACATAAAAGGTTTCTATTAACCATTGTGGTGGGGTAGAGATACGTCTCCACCAAAGGAGGTGTAAGGCGCTCCTTCCCTCCACTAACCTGCAGGTCACCCTTGGGCAAGGTGTAGCACCTTACTGGCCCGCCCAAGCAGCGTGACGTGAAGCTGGTGATGGTCGTATGAGCAGCCGGTGCCTATCACAAGACCTAGTTATGCAACCACTGATGCCAGGCAGACAATCTCTGAAGAGTATTGACAATGGCCGGGGTCACCCGTCTTGTAAAGACGCTGCCTAGAAGAAGGCAATGGCAATCCACTTCTGTAGAAAAATTTGCCAAGAATAATCATGGTCATGGAAAGACCAAGATCGCCCACATCGTACAACATGGCACGTAATGAAGAGTTATTTATTTAGAGACACGGTGTGGAATAGGCCCTTCAAGTTGCCCACCCAGCAACCCCTGATTTAACCCTAGCCTAATCAAGGGACAATTTACAATGACCATTTAATCTACCCAGTACGTCTTTGGACTGTGGGAGGAATTACAGACTGTTTACGGAGGATGCCGGTATTGAACTCAGAACTCCAACGCCCCCCAACTGTAATAGCGTTACACTAACTACTACGCTGTCCTGTCAGCGACTTTCAGCAGCAAACCCAGCAAGTGCAGACGCAACGTACCGATTTTCGGTTACGAAACATTACTTTTCCATATTTATCATTAAACTGCTTGCAATTGCATTCAGGCATAGCACTTGCAAAAGGAGAAAAAAATACAAACGCAGTCTGCAGATGCTGGAATCTGGAGCAAAGAAAACTGCTGGGGGAGCTCAGCAGGTCAGGCAGCATCTGAGGAGGAAGTGGGCAGCCAGTGTTTTAGGACCAGCCAAGGTGAAGGGTCTAGATTTGAAATATAGTCCACAGATGTTGTATGGCCCATTCAGTTCCTCCAGCATTTTGATACTTGCACAAATATAAATTCAGATTGATATTATATTTATATTCATATCCCATTGTTCCCGCTAAGGTGAGCACATGTGCATGCACACACATCTTTTGCTACTAGCTCACAAAGGAATTTAAACTGCGCACAAAAGGTTGTCACCCTCTACCTCATTGGCATATTTCACAATCGTACACAATCACATTGCCTTTTCCGGTTTCTGATGCGGACGGTGCTGACAACGTGGAGTTTGCAATGATTTGTCTGCAGATTTTAGAACTGACTTATTTATGCTGTTTTTATTGAAGAAATTATTCAGTGCTCACATGTTGTTGTCACTGGGCAAAAAATTGCACAGCACAAGAGTTTTGTGTACACTAGTCATTACAAGTTAGAGGGAACATTGTTATACACATACATAAAATATACACAGATGGCAATGCATACATGGAATGAGCTTTCAGAGAAAGTGGTTGAGGCAGGTACAATTATTATACTTGAAGGAAACTTGGCATGACACATGGACAGGAAATGTCTTGATGGATATGGGCCAAACACGGGCAAATAAGAATAGCAACACACATCAAAGTTGCTGGTGAACGCAGCAGGCCAGGCAGCATCTGTAGGAAGAGGTACAGTCGACGTTTCAGGCCGAGACCCTTCGTCAGGACTAACTGAAGGAAGAGCTAGTAAGGGATTTGAAAGTTGGAGGGGGAGGAGGAGATCCAAAATGATAGGAGAAGACAGGAGGGGGAGGGATGGAGCCAAGAGCTGGACAGGTGATAGGCAAAAGGGGATATGAGAGGATCATGGGACAGGAGGTCCGGGAAGAAAGACAAGGTGGGGGGGGGGGACCCAGAGGATGGGCAAGAGGTATATTCAGAGGGACAGAGGGAGAAAAAGGAGAGTGAGAGGAAGAATGTGTGCATAAAAATAAGTAACAGATGGCGTACGAGGGGGAGGTGGGGCCTTAGTGGAAGTTAGAGAAGTCGATGTTCATGCCATCAGGTTGGAGGCTACCCAGACGGAATATAAGGTGTTGTTCCTCCAACCTGAGTGTGGCTTCACCTTTACAGTAGAGGAGGCCGTGGATAGACATGTCAGAATGGGAATGGGATGTGGAATTAAAATGTGTGGCCACTGAGAGATCCTGCTTTCTCTGGCGGACAGAGCGTAGATGTTCAGCAAAGCGGTCTCCCAGTCTGCGTCGGGTCTCGCCAATATAGCCAAATGAGAATAGCGTAGATAGGAATTTGACACTGCATGAACTAGTTGGGCCAAATGGCCTGCTTTCATGCTGTATTACTCTGTGACTCAACCATCAGGCTCCTGAACCAGTGCGGATAATTTCGCTCAACTTCAATTGCCCCATCACTGAACTGTTCCCACAACCTATGGACTCACTCATGTTCTTGATATTTATCTCCTGCTTGCTGGCTTAATTATTTACGTATGTATTTATTTATTTGCACTTGTATTTATATTGCACAGTTTGTTGTCTTTGTCACACAGGTTGTTCGTCCACCCTGTTGGGTGGGGTCTTTCATGATTCTATTATGGTTCTTGGATTTACTATGAGAAAACAAGTCTCAGGGTTTGTATGTACTTTGATAATAAATTTACTTTGAACTTAATGTTCACGAGAGACAGTCATGAGATGGCTCGACAAGCCTAGGGTTAAAACAGTAAAACAGGAAAGATCGGATTCAGTTCCTGAATTGTGACTCTTTTCCATACATGGTGCTGCTGCTAACTCGATCCCCGTGAATCTGTGATCTACTTACTTGCTGCTGAATGCCACCGCCATTGTTTCAATTGCCTTCTCAAACTCTTTTTTGTCATTTTCATTGTTGGATTCATAATGGAAGCCTAAAGGAGGAAGAAGCACACGTTTCAATGAGCAAAAATTCTGAGCAAGTGTTCCCGTCTGTTCCTCTCCATAGACATTGCCTGGCCTACTGAGTTCCTCCAGCATTTTGTGTGTGTGTGTTGTTCAAGCTTTACAGCATCTGAAAACGTTTATGAAAACGCGGAGCACCGCAGGGGAACGGAAAAGGCTGCAGAGGGTCATAATCTCGGCCATCTCGATCACGGGTGCAACACTCCCCAACACCGAGGACATCTTGAAAAGGTGATGCCTCAGAAAGTTGGCATCCTTCATTAAGGACCCCCACCAACCAGGACATGCCCTCTTCTCACTACTACCATCAGAAAGGAAGTACAGGAGCCCAAGGACACACAGTCAATATTCTGGAACAGCTTCTTCCCCTCCACCATCAGATTTCTGACCAGATAATAAACCCATGTACACTACCTCACTATATTTTTGCATTACTTATTTAATTATTTTTACATATTTCTTGTTCTAAATTATATTTTTTGTATCGCACTGTACTGCTGCTGCAAAACCAACTGATTTCACAACATACAGTATGTCGTTGATAATAAACCAGATTCTGATTCTGATCTGCAGAACCTCCTGTGTTTCTGACAGTGTAACATTTTTGCACAGTTATAACCTGCAGTAATTACTTCAAACAAGTCATTAACCCTGCCTAAGAGACCAAGATCGCCAGGGGGTTTGAACGTCCATCATCGCTCCCTGCAATCTATCAGCTGTTCACCCTGTAATCTTCTCCCAGGTTTCTAGAGAGGGCCACTTTGACAGATCTGGTCACTGGTTACAGCCCAGGGCAAGAGTTACAACAGAGGTAACCCTCCCTGCAGCTTGCTTAACCTCAAGTTGCACTGGGAGAACTACACCTTAGTGAAGCTCATTTCTGACTCCACATGACAAAACAAAGATCCCTTGTTTTAATACTTAATTGTTATTTTTATTTGATTTGGGAAATCTGATGAGTTAGTAAAATATTTTGCCAAGTTTAGTTACACACATTCCCAATAAATGCTTCAGACTTCCCAGAGAGACTCTTCTGCAGCTCAGGGAATGAACATCCAGTGTGGCCAGCATTTCTCTATAAGTCAGAGTCCAGGCATCATCCTCATAAACTACTCCAACTTCACTATGTTTTGGTCACCTACCTACAGGAAAGATGTAAATAAGGTTGAAAGAGTACAGAGAAAATTTACAAGCACATTGCCAGGACTGGAGGACCTGAGTTATAAGGAAAGATTGAATAGGTTAGGACTTTATTCCTTGGAACGTAGAAGATTGAGATGAGATTTGATTGAGGTATACAAAATTATAAGGGGTATAGATAGGGTAGATGCAAGCATGCTTTTAGACTGAAATTATATGGGACTAGACCAGAGGTGATGGGTTAAGGGTGAGAGGTGAAAAGTTTAAGGGGAACATGAGGGGAAACTTCTTCACTCAGAGGATCGCGAGAGTGTAGAACGAGCTACCAGCACAAGTGGTGCATGTAAGCTCAATTTCAATGTTTAAGAGAAGTTTGGATAGGTACATCGATAAAGGGCTATGGTCCCGGTACAGGTCGATGAGAGTAGGCAGTTTAAATGGTACAGCACAGACTAGATGGGCCAAAGGTCCTGTTTCTGTGGTGTAATTTTCGATACCTCTCCTGCAACAGGGTGACCAAAACTGAACACAATACTCCAAGTGCGGTCTCACTGACGATGTATATACTTGCGACACGTGTAGGTGATGCAGTGATATCGCAGGAAGGGCTCGGGTGACCCCGTTTCGGACCGCCGCGCCCACCTGAGCTTCCCTCTAGTGCTCCGTTTCTTCCCCCATCCCAAAGACGTTAATCAGCCACGGTAAATGGCCCCTCGTGTGGATGGGAAAATGAGGGGGTGTTAATCGACATGAGAGAGAGGAATTATGCGAAGGACTGATGGGATTGCTTGGAGACCTGGCACAATGGCAGAAGAAAACACTTCAAAGTTCAAAGTACGTATATGTCACCCTGTACTACCCTAAGTATCATTCTTTTGCAGGCATTTGCAGGAAGATTAAGAAAATAAGTTTGTACGTTCTCCCCGTGACCGCGTGGGTTTCCTCCAGGTGCTCCGGTTTCCTCCCACAGTCCAAAGACTTATGGGCCAACAGGTTAATTGGTCACATGGATGTAATTGGGCAGCGTGGCCTGGTAGGGCCAGAAGGACCTGTTACCGGACAGCATCTCTAAATAAAGTAATATAGATAGATAGATAAATAAATAAATAAGATAGATAAATGGAGGTCTCAGCCTGAAGTGTTGACTGTTTGCTTTCCTCCATAGGCGCTGCTTGACCTGCTCTGTGTATGTGTGTGTGTGTGTGTGTGTGTGTGTGTGTGTGTGTGTGTGTGTGTGTGTGTGTGGTGTCGTTGCTGCTGCAGCAGATTTCTAGAATCTGCAGAATGTCCTGTGTCTCCATGAATGGAAGTAGACCTTTCTGCCCCTTCATCCTATCCCACCAGATTCCGATGAAATGAGGGGAATAATTGGCAGGGTGAAAGGGAAAGGGCAGGGATTGAAAGACTGGCTGGTTTGCACGACTGGTACCAACTCAGCCGGCCTCTTGCTGTGCCACTACACCTCAGGGAGCTGAAGCCAGGTTGACGGCACTGAGTGAAGAACACCCACCAAACTACAGGTTTTCATGAAGGTCTGAGTGAACACTGGCAGTTTTACTTTCAACCTTGTTCCTGAGCAGCACACAGATCCCATTGCCAGGCCCTGAGGGCCTGAATTATAGGGAATATGCTAGGACTTTATTCCCTGGAGTGAGGGGAATGAGGGAATGAGGGAATGAGGAGAATTTAATAGAGGTATATAAAATTATGAGGGTAAATGTAAGCAAGCCTTTTCAACTGAGGTTGTGCAAGACTAAGACTAGAGGTCATGGGTTAAGGGTGAAAGGTGAAATGTTTAAGAGGAACATGAAGGAGAACCTCTTAACTCAGAGGGTAGTGAGAATGTGGAATGAACTGCCAGGGGAATTGGTGGATGTTGGTTTGTTTTCAACACTTAGGAGAAGTTTAGATGGGTACAGGCATGGGAGAGGTACGGAGGTCCAGGTGCAGGTAGATGGGACTGGGCAGAATAATAGTTTGTAGAGACTACATAGGCCGAAGAGCCTGTTTGTGCTTTATGACTCTAGGTGCCATTCAATCTTGCACCCTCAGGAGAGAGAAAGGGCTCCATTTTATATTCGATACATTGGAACAACTTTAAATTGGGCACAAAGGAGACTCAGATATTGGAGTCTCGTGCAAGAAACGAACCACTGGAAGACCTCACTGGGGACAGCAATATCTGTGAGGGGGGTCAGCGATTGTCCAAGCTTTGAGTCGAGTCTCTGCCTCACGTCTCAATGCAAGTTTTCTACCTAAGGCAGTGACAGTATCTCACAGATGCTGCTCGACCCGCTGGGTTCCTCCAGCAGTCTGTTCACTGGTTTTAAACTGGTGGGCAGGTTGCAGGATGGACAGAAAACTGCACTGAGGTCATGCTGGACCATTATCACCACCTCATTCTCCAAGGACGCTGCCTGGCCTGCTGTACATTCCTTGTGCTTTCAGCTTTTGTGTCACGTTTTCTTAAGCTGCTGTCTCTCTCTTGTCTCCAGGAACAAAAGCAGTTATTGTAAAAATATAGAGTTATTCTGAAACTGCCCAGCCTTCTGTTGAAGATATATGGCTAGACTCGCTCAGATATTTATTCGTGTTCTGAGATGCCATTTAGACACAGAACATCACGACACAGTGCCGACCTTTTAACCTACTCAAAAGTTCAATCCTAACCCTTCCCTCCTACGTATCCCTCCATTTCTACAGAGGTACTGTGGAGAGCATCCTAGCTGGCTGCATCACTGTCTGGTACGGGAGGGCTACTGAACAGGATCGAAGTAAGCTGCAGAAAGTTGTGAAGCCGGTCGGCTCCATCGTGGGTACTAGCCCCCTCATCATCCAGAATATCTTCAAAAGGGGATGCCTCAGAAAGGCGGCGTCCATCATTAAGGACCCTCATCACCCAGGACATGCCCTCTTCTCATTGCCACCCATCAGGGAGGAGGTACAGGAAACCGAAGGAACACACGCAACGATTCAGGAACAACTTCTTCCCCTGTGCCATCTGATATCTGAATGGACACTGAACCCATGAACTCTACCTCACTACTTTTTTTGTGCGCTGCTTATTTAATTCAGCTATTTAATACACTGACTGTAAATCACAGTTTTTTCCATCATTATAAACGGCATTGTACTGCCGCATAGACAACAAATTTCACTACATATGCCAGTGATATTAAACCTGATTCTGAATCTGACTATTAAAAATCATCTACGTGCCTATGTAAGAGTTTTGTAAATGCTCCTAACGTATCTGCCTCTACAATAAACCCTGGCAAGGTCTTTCGTGCACCCACCACTCTCTGTGTAAAACACTTACCTCTGATACTTCACTCCAATCACCTTAAAAATCATGCCCCCTCGTAGTAGCCGATTTATTTAACAGTACCGATGGTGAGGAACAAGGGTTCAATGATCACCACACCCAACCATACTGTTTGGAGAGCATTATGGAATTAGAGTTAATTTCCTGCTATTCAGCCCTTCCCAGGAGAGTTTAATCACCATCTTCAGTTGTGAGTTGTTGTCGTTTGCTCTTGGTGTTTGATTGACACGGCAAACGAACCTTGTTTTCACCCGCAGAGTGAACTAGCTGATCTCAGCAAAGCAGCTTCATAAGAGAATGAGTCTAAAATCCAAAAGGACCATAGAGCACAGGGGCAGGGTTAGGCCACTCGGCCCATCAAGTCTACTCTGCCATTCCACCATGGCTTATTTAATATCCCTCAACCCCATTCTCCTGCCTTCTCGCCATAACCTTTGATGCCCTTACTAATCAAGAACCTATCAACCTCCGCTTTAATTATGCCCAATTACTTGGCAATAAATTCCACAGATTAACTGTCCTCTGACTAAAGAAATTACTCCTCATCTCTGTTCTGAAGGAACATCCTTCTATTCTGAGGCTGTGACCTCTGGTCCTGGAGTCCCCAGCTACAGGAAACATCCTCTCCACATCTACTCTATCTAGGCCTTTCAATATCAATAGGTTTCAATGAGATCCTCCGTCATTCTTCTAAACTCCAGTGAGTACAGGCCCAGAGCCATTAAACGTTCCTTATATGTTAACCCTTCATTCCTGGGATCATTTTCGTGAACCTCCTCTGCACCCTCTCCAATGCCAGCACATCTTCTCTTTGACGAGGAGCTCGAAACTACACACAATACTTCAAGTGCAGTCTGACAAAATGCCTTATAAAGCCCCAGCATTTCACTTCGGGTAGTGACACTGAATAATGTGCGAGAAGACTGTCCTACAACAGGCTCCAGCAGGTAGAGAATGTATCTGAATGCAGTCATTTTAGACAATGTCCTGAAAGCAACAACAATAACCAGGAGCACCGGACGCAGTATATGACCTCAGCAGACTCACAGGTGAAGTGTCACCTCACCTGGAAGGACTGTTTGGGGCCCTGAATGGTAGTGAGGAAGGAGGTGTAGGGGCAGGTGCAGCACTTGTTCACTCAAGATTGCTCTCACCCCATCCTCCTGCCACCTTACCCGGGACAGGGTTTGTCTTGTCCTCACCTACCAGTACACCTGCCTCTGCGTCCAGCATATAATTCTCCAGAACTCACGCCATTTCCAGCGGGATCCCACCACCAAGCACATCCTTCCCTCCCCCCACCTTTCTGCTTTCCACAAAGATCCCTACGCGACTCCCTTGTCCATTCGTCCCTCCCCAGTGGTGTCCCACCTAGCACTTATCCTTGCAAGTGGAACAAGTGCTACACCTGCCCCTACACCTCCTCCCTCACTACCATTTAGGGCCACAAACAGTCCTTCCAAGTGAGGCAACACTTCACCTGTGAGTCTGTTGGGGTCATATACTGTGTCCGGTGCTCCCAGTGTGGCCCCCTGTATATCAGTGGGACCTGACATAGATTGGGAGACTGTTTCGTCATGCATCTACGCTCCGTCCAACAGAAAAGTGGGACCTCCCGGTGGCCACCCATTTTAGTTCCACTTCCCATTCCCATTCCGATATGTCTATCCATGGCCTCATCTATTGTCAGGTTGGAGGAACAACAGCTGTCTTGGTAGCCTCCAACCTGATGGCAGAAACATCAATTTCTCAAACTTCTGGCCATGTCCCCCCTACACACATCCTCTCCTTCACCAGTCCTCATCCTCTTTTCCCTCTTTCACCTTATCTCCTTGCCTGCCCATCACTTCTCTCTGGTGCTCTGTCTCCCTTTTGTTTCTTCCATGGCCTTCTATCCTCACCTATCTGACTCCCCCTTCTCCAGGCCTATATCCCTTTCATCAATCAACTTCCCAGGTCTTCACTTCATCCCTCACCTTCCAGGTTTCATCTGTCACCTTGTGTTTCTCTCTCCCCTTTCCCACCTTTTAAATCTACTCCTCAGTTTTTTTTTCTCCAGTCCTGCTGAAGGGTTTCGGCCCGAAACGTTAACTGTACTTTTTTCCATAGATGCTGCCTGGCCTGCTGAGTTCCTCCAGCATTTTGTGTGTGTTGCTTGGGATGACACCAGTTGTAGATATTACTATCAGGACAATGTATACCCTGTCCATGTTCCATAATCTTTCAATTTCCTCTTTTAATTCAGCAAATTTCTGGTGTTTTTCACATTGATTCCTGTCAGTTATGGGCATTTGGAATAACAGATTGATCATAATATAAATTGTGGGATTCTGACTCTAAAACTGGATCAGGCTTGTATTTGTGGTAAGGTACGGTGCCTTTTATGAATTTGTATTTTAAAGCAAGATTTTGATGAATGATGTTTGCCACTTGAATGTGCCTATGTAGGTAATCAGATTGAGGTTAAACTACTGCAGGATCCTGTAATATGTTGAATTTGTTTCTGGTTTCTTTTGGCATTTTCTGCATTTATCATCTTGAATTTGTTGGTCTTTTGTTATGTATTTTTAATTTATTTTTGTGTTAATCATCTGGTTCTGTATTGCCACAAGGAACTCCCCTGTTTCTGGGAAGAGGTCTCCAACTCTATTATTATCATTATTTTTTTTTAATTTTCTCTCAGCTCAAGCTGGTAAAACCCGAGGTACAGGCATAGCTAAGGACACTTATTTCCCAATTGCTGTAACTTTCAGACTATTCTAGTGGTGTTTAGTATTGTTGCTTTCTGGAGAGTTACATAGATATTACTGTGTAGCCCTAATTGTTTAATACTATTATGTAGTGCCTTTGGGATGATACCAGTTGTAGCTATTACTATTGGGACAATGTATACCCTGTTCATGTTCCATAGTCTTTCAATTTCCTCTTTTAATTCAGCATTTCTCTGGTGTTGTTCACTTATTGAGTTTAGTAAGTTATGTGTGTTTGGAATGGCTTTATCTATTAAATAAATTGCTCTTGCTTGTTTACCCTGTATTATTATATCTGGGCAGTTATTATGGGTTGTCCTATCTGTGATAACTGATAAGTCATAATATAATTTGCAGGATCCTGACTCTAAAAACTGGATCAGGCTTGTACTTATAGTAAGATATGGTCTTTTATGAGTTCGCATTTTAAAGCAAGATTTTGGTGAATGATGTTTGCCATTTGATTGTACCTCAAATCTAAGTAATCAGATTGAGTTAAACCGCTACAAGAATCTGTAATGTGTTGGATTGTTTCTGGTTTTTCTTAGCATATTATTATTATTATCATTGTTATTATTTGTTTATTTTAGTACTTGCACTGTTTGTCTTCATTTCTTATTTACTTTATTTAGAGATACGGTGCGGAACAGGCCTTTCCGGCCCAGCAACCCACCTATTTAACACTAGCCTAATCACAGGGCAATTTACAATGACCAATTAACCTACTAGCCGGTATGCCTTTGGACTGTGGAAAGAAATAGGAGCATTCAGAGGAAACCCATGCATTAACAGGGAGAACGTACAAACTCTTTACAGACGACACCGGAATTGAATTCCAAGCTCTGGACTGCCCTGAGCTGTAATAGTGTTGTGTTACCCGTTATGCTAGTGGTGCCAATTTGCACGCTAGTTGCTTGTCAGTCTTTGTTTCTGTGCATTTTTTCATTGACTATATTGTATTTCTTTGTTCTACTGTGAAGACCTGCAGAAAATAAATCTCAAAGTGACATATACATACTTTGAGAGTAAATTTACTTTGAACTATATCAGTTTTACTCATCCATATTGTAAGTGTTATGAACATTTTACAATAGTAGAGTCATAGGGTCAAAGAGAAGTACAGCACAGAAACAGGCCCTTCAGCCCACCTAATCCATGCCGAAACTTTTTAAACTGCCTTCTCCCATTGACCTGCACAGGACCATAGCTCTCCATATCCTTACTATCCACGTACCTATCCATTTCAGTTATCAAGTCTTGGTTAAAAATAAACACGAGAAATTCTGCAGATGTTGGAAATCCAGAGCAACACACACACAAAATGCTGGAGGAACTCAGCAGGACAGGCAGCATCTATGGAAATGAATCAACAGTCTGTCATGAACCTTTCAGGCCAGGTCGAGGCACAGAGCGTCAGGCCGTGGTGCTCTGACACACCGTGGTATCACTGATTTGTTTCAACTAGAACTTGTTAAGTGACTGGCTTGACCGTCAAGCTTTCCTGTTTTTTTTTTGTGCTGCTTGTATTTTGAATGTGGGTTCCTTGTGCAATTATTTTAGTTTATTTTTAGTTTATTGATTATGATACGCACGGCATTCCTGTGCTATATGCACTATTTAAGTTTGCCATCGCTGTGTCCTGAACCTTGGGCTCCAAATGAACGAGTGATTTGTGTACTCTAGACCTCTCGAGAAAATACATTCTAAGTCATTTGTTACTTCTCTGTAATGTTCTTCAAATAAATCCTCATTGTTACTTTCAATCTTCGAGTGTCAAGTTAACTACGCGCCTGGGATCGTTGCGTAAAAATGGACTCTCAAGAATTCTTCATCTCATGTTCTTGATATTTATTGTCCTGACGAAGGGTCTCGGCCTGAAATGTCGACTGTACCTCTTCCTAGAGATGCTGCCTGGCCTGCTGCGTTCACCAGCAACTTTGATGTGTGTTGCTTGAATTTCCAGCATCTGCAGAATTCCTGTTGTTTGCTTGATATTTATTGCTTTTTTATTTATTATTATTATTTCTGTTTTTTCTTTTGTATTTGCAGTTTGTTGTATTTTGCACATTGGAAAATTGGATTGTATACGGTGACATATAGGTACTTTGATAATAAAATTTACTTTTTACTTTGGTTGATGTCCATCTTGTTGGGTGCGGTCTTTCATTGATTCTGTTATGGTTCTTGGATCTATTGAGTATGCCCACAATAAAACAAATCTCAGGCTTATATATATGGTAACATATATTTACACATAGATAGTAAATTTACTTTGAACTTTGAAATGGACTAGCAGCCTGGATTCAAGGATTTGAACTCGTATCCCTGGATCCAGGCTGTGAGTGTTTTTCACTAAATCACTATACCTCTGTACCCATCCCATCTTAACTTATGACACAGTGTCATTTGCCATTGCATCAAATCACAGCTGAATACATAATGGCCCAAAACTTTGGACGGGGGTGCAAAATAATTCGGGGAGACGTCCCGGCAAATTCCAACTGCTCCTAGATTACTCCAGGTTTATTTTTCCCTTTTAAGTCCTTTTATCTCAACTGTATCCGTCGGGTTAAGAATTACTCAGAAACATAACCTTCCATCCTGCAGTAAACTGTTAAATTCACAACCTTTCATTCAGTGGTATTTGAACCCTTGACCTCTGTATATAAAAGGTGCCACCTACAATTCCGCTGTATTTTCCCTGAAGCTTGAGATGACAGGTGCTGAACAATGAGGCTTTCTTAATTAATTTTCCCCTTTAAGTGTCCGCAGCACATTTGAAGCGCACCGGTTACTGTGTGAATCCTGGGTTGATACCTGCTGAGAATTTCTTTTTTGTCTTACCTTTGACTTTTGAGATCAGTGTGCCCGCAGCGGTCAGGGTCTCCACCGTGTTCAGAAGCGGATATTTATTAATAACCTGGCGTAGGATCCTCAACACTTCCCCAAGACACTCGTGAGCCACGGGACGCCGAGCTTCGGATTTCTCTGGAAAGGAATGCCAGTCCATAGTTAACAATGAGCACAGGGTATTACAAATAGCTTATTGATTTCACATAAACACCATAAACTGGAGATGTTGGGGCTTATAATGAGAATTACAGTTGCTTATTATTGTCACGTGCACTGATGTACAGGGCTGTATGGGGTGCTCTCTCACCTTCGGGCTCCACTGGACACCCAGCTCATAACCCGTGGCCCCAAGTAGCTGTTTGCACGCCACAGCGGCCACACCCCGGTACACCGCTTCAACGAGTGGGCTAAAGCAGGTGCAGGTAGCCAGCGGCCTCGTACCCCGGTGAGATAGGGACACGCCTGTCCTAGCGTGCAAACTCAGCTCTGGTGGACCAGGCAGATGAGATCCAATGGCCAGGAAGGTGGTTCTGCAAGGGCT
The DNA here is from genome assembly GCF_030028105.1 of Mobula birostris. NCBI lineage: Eukaryota > Metazoa > Chordata > Chondrichthyes > Myliobatiformes > Myliobatidae > Mobula > Mobula birostris. Next base: position 10,391,793 of record NC_092395.1, on the reverse strand, counting down.
TTGTGGAGAGCGAAAGGCATAACAATGCACAGAAGACAACATGGTCAGGAACACTCCAGTTTGTGACGCTTGTTCATACCACTGGACCTGGACTTCTGACGTGAAGAGAGTGGAAATGCCCCACTGGAATGACTTTTCCCCTTTAGAAACTCTCCCTTACTGGATTCCTGTCATTGCTAGACACCATGGACCATCACCACTGAGCTACAGTGAAAAGCTTGTCTTGCTTACTTTTCACACAGACCAAATCATTACACTGTGCTTTGAGGTAGAACGAGGAAAGGCAAAAGAATACAAGATGCAGAATAAAGGGTTGCAGTTACAGAGAAGGTGTGATGCAAGTAGACAGTGAAGTGTAACGTCATACCTGGTTTTGAGGTCAAGAGTCGATCTAAAACAAAGATAGAAAGAAAGTAAGAAAGAAAGAAGGAGTCAAAAAAAAATCAAAAAGTGCTGGAAATACTCAGCAGGTCAGGCAGCAACAATGGAGATTGAAGCAGAATTGATATATTGGGTTTGCGCTAATTCTTGAGATAAATCATCAACTCAAAGCATTAACTCCGCTTCAATGCAGCCTGACCTGTAAAATATTTCCAGTGGTTTTATTTTAAGAGCCAAAGAGTCACACTGCATGAAAACAGGCCCTTCGGCCCAACCCGTCCATGCTGCCCATTGGAGATAGTCCCATTTGCTCACATATGGCCCATTGGAGATAGTCCCATTTGCTCACATATGGCCCATTGGAGATAGTCCCATTTGCTCGCATATGGCCCATTGGAGATAGTCCCATTTGCTCGCATATGGCCCATGAACTCTTACTATCCACATAACTTACCTGCCTCGATCACATCCTCTGGCAGCTCATTCCATACACTTTGGGCGAAAATTATTCTATACGAATGCTTGTTATTGTTACTTTCAGCAGTTACTAATGAACAAACTGAACGTGAAAAACTTGCAAGCCTTGTTGTTTTCCATTTAATGACTCACTGTGTTTGCTTAAGTCCTATATAGGATTTTTATGCTCCCATTACACACCAGGGGGAGATAATCTCCTCCGGGAGATCAAAGGGTCCTCTTACCATTACCTGGTTTTCTCAGAATGGTCTGTTTATCATGTAAACAGCCACAGGAATTCATGTGGTCTGAAAATGATAGCTAATTTAGTTCTAATCAAAATGTTGCCCGCTCAGAGTATGAGGAGGAGCATTTCTCGGTTGCTTTCCGTTCAGCTAAGTTGTGGTTTCACTTTTGTTGCTTGAGACATACGCTACACAGGATTATTACTTCTGCTACACTCCTGTCCATGTCGCTGGCCTTTGAACGCAGAGTGCAGAGCTGAGGCCTAGACTCTGGCCTGACCTGTAACTCCACCATATCTCTGCCTCTAGACCTTAATCTGACCTCTAACTCCCCCACATCCCTGTCCCTAAACCAGGGGTTCCCAATGGTAGGGTCCATGGCGTAAAAAAGGTGGGAATCGCTGGCCTAAACCCTAAGCTGACCCCCTAACTCTCCTCATTGTCCCTAAACCCATCCCCACAAACTTAAAAAAAACACTAGATCTGAGCCACGACCTTGACAGAGACTCGGTGCTATCTTGACCAGCTATTATGTTCTGTAGCTTCAGAACATTAAATTAACACAAGGGAAGACATAGATGTCCGATATACAAGTGTAACTTTGTCTTGAAGCGAGGCACGCATGTATCATGTGGTGATGACATATACAAGTCACGCATTTTTACATCTAACCCGTAATTAATTATTTAAACAAACAGGGATGCCTAATCAACCAATACATATATACAAGATTAATCAGATATTACTGAAATATTAAATACACAACACCAACCAACACTGAGCATTGACTGAGGCAGAATACCCACTCTGAACGGTTTAGGAACAGCTTCTTCCCCTCCGCCATCAGATTTCTGAATGGTCCAGGAACGCATGAACACTACTTTGCTATTCCCCTTTTGCTCTATTTATTTTCATTGTAACTTATAGAGATTTTTATGCCTTGTGCTGGCTGTACTACTGCCACCAGACAACAAGTTTCATGACATACACTCAGGGGCCACTTTATCAAGTACACCTGTACACCTGCTTCTTCGAGCAATAAGTAATCCGTCATTCATGCAACTCAATGCATAGAAGCATACAGACACAGTCAAGAGATTCAGTTGTTCAATCCAAATGGGGAAGGAATGTGCTCTAAGTGGCTTTGGCTGTGGAACGATTGTTGGTGCCAGATAAGGTTTGAGTATCCCAAAAATTGCTGACCTCCTGTGATTTTCACGCACAAGAATCTCCAGAGTTTACACAGTGTGAAACACAAAAAAAAACATCCAGTGAGTGGCAGTTCTGCGGGCAGAACAAACCCTCGTTAATGAGAGAGGTCAGAGGAGAATGGCCAGACCGGTTCAAGCTGACAGAATGGAGACAGTAACTCAAATAACCTCACGTTACAACAGAGGTGTACGGAAGAGCACCTCTGAACGCACAACACATTGAACCTTGAAGTGGATGGGCTACAGCAGCAGAAGACCACGGACATGCACTCAATGGCCACTTCATTAGGTACAGCAGGTAACTAACAAAGTGGCCACAGAGTGTATTGTGTGTTAGTGATTGATAACAAACCTGATTCTAATTCTGAGTAATTTTATCAGTCCCAGTTCATTTCCCCCTTTTCATACAGCTTTGCTTTGGGATACCAACCAGTCGAATTACCCTTTGAATGCCCTGAAAGATGCTACATCCACAGAAGTTACCGTGAATAGGTTGCAGATCATTAGTGTGTTTGCACTTTCCTCACCTTCTCCCTGCAAAGAGTTTTCTTTCTGTGTCCGCTGTTCATCTAATTGCCTTCTGATGGGAACAGATTCCCGCGATCAAATCTCCTCTCGACCTCCCTTGCTTCAACAATTCTGAAGTTGTTCAGTCTAACCTGAATTCCCTCCGCCCCAGGAACTGTTTTAGAAAAATATTTTCTCTACCCTTTCGAGGACTTTCACACCCTTCCCTTCTGTAATGGTGAAGGGTTGTGGCCCAAAGCATCGACTGTTCATTTCTCTCCGTCGATGCTGCCTGACCTGCTGAGTTCCTCCAGGGTTTCAGGAGTGTACTGATTCTATTCAGGAACAGTTATTACCGTACAACAATCAGCCCCCTGAACCAGTGAGGGTATTTCACTCACCTTAACACTGAACTGATTCCACAACCTATGGATTCACTTTCAAGGGCTCTACAACTTGCGTTCTCTTTATTATTTATTACATAGTTATTTATTTATTTTTGCTTCGTTTGCCTTCTTTTACATATTGGACTTTTGTCCGAATATGTGTAGCTTCTCGTTGATTCCATTGTATTTGATTGAATCCACTGTGAATGCCTGCAAGAATGCCCACTATTATTGGTAAAAAAAACATGCAATGTACTAGTCAATACATCGTACTCTACCTTTGAAATGGCATGGACGGTGGGCATCAGGGTCACTCCCCCCCCCACCCCCAACACTGCAATGTACTGACGGTACCACAGCAGCTCCCTGGGGACAGATCTTAATGCAGTTATATTTCAGCAATGTTTTTTTGGGGAAATGTTGCTTCCGGAGTGAGGGCATCAGTCTGCAGGAGGACAAGTGCTCCTCTTGTATCTGGTATTTGTGTTCTCGGAGAGCGTGAACTGCCACTTTGATTTCTTTCCCTTAGTTCAGTTAGGGTTCAGGTTAGACAACAGTAACCTCTTCACATTGGAATTCACCAAGCGAAAAGTTACAGAACACAGAACACTACAGCACTTCCTGACCTAACAATTTTAGTCTTATACTGAGTGCCCGAGATTTTTACACAATACTGTATGCATCTTCACGTAAAAGCAGATGGTTGAACCTTCAGTAAGATTCAACAGATACAAATACCACAATGAGACACAAATACCAATGATCTATGTTATTACAAAGGGATGTTGGGTTCAACGATTCCCCGTTTAATATAAAATGAGTAATACCTTCAAGATAGATTCTTGATAAACAGCATTTGTTCGTTCGTTTTGTGCTGCGTTGTATGACGTGGGCGATCGTGGTCTTTCCATGACCATGATTGTTCTTGGCAACTTTTTCTGAAGAAGAGGTTTGCCATTGCCTTCTTTTTTTTTTGGCCACTCCTCACACAGACATTTTCGCAGTATTTTCCCTTTTTATTTTACGAGGTCGAGTTGCGATCTCGACACTCAACCCGGCACGGATGGAAAGCGTGCTCAGGAGCAGACCTGACTAGTTTCGAACCAGGGAACCTCCGCTCCCAGGTCTGGCGCCAATGTCGTTGCGCCACCAGCCAGCCCTGCCTTTGCCTTCTTCTGGGCAGGGTCTTTACAAGACAGGTGACCCCAGCCATCATCAATATTCTTCAGAGATTGTCTGCATGGCGTCAGTGGTCACATAGCAATTCTTGTGACATGCTCATACGAACATCCACCACCTGCTCCCATGGCTTCACATGACCCTGATCGGCGGGAGAGCGTGGTTTGCAGCTGCTACATCTTGCCCAGGGGTGACCTGCAGGCTAGCAGAGAGAAGGATCATCTTACACCTCCTTTGATGGAGGTGTATCTCCACCCCACCACCAATCCAAACAGCATTATACCCTTTGAATGTTACAATTACCTGTAACACACTCTCTCCCTGCCATGTATAATGCATTTTACAGCTCACAGGAACAATGTTATTTTACTGTTGAAGCCAGTGGGTAACTAAGTTAGGTCATAATGTTAATTCATTGAAGATAGATCCCAGCTACCGACCTGAGCCTAACCACAACCACTGTTCCCTCCAAGCTGCACGGGTGCGCGGCCACGCAGTAACAGAAATGCTCCCACGCACATAGCCTTTGCTGCTGTGCAGCTGGAATTTTCCCTTATATAATGTTCCATTAACGTACCGCTCAGTTTTCAGGCCATGTAAAAATTTCCTGCTCAGAGCCATGGTTGGTCTGCGCAGCTGTAAAAAAAACTTGATTGACCACCATCCAGTTATATTGCCTCTCGTTGCACAGTAGAACACGTGTTACAGCGCCAGTGATCAGGATTCGTTTTCCGCTGCTGTCCGTAAGGATTTTGTACATTCTCCCCATGACCGCATGGATTCCACCGGGTGTTCTCGTTCCCTCATTCCAAAGATTTACGGGTTAGGAGAAGTTATTAAATTGCTATTCTGGCAACAATTGCCGGCTGCTCCCAGCTCATCCTCGCACTGTGTTGGTCATTAACGGAGGCAATGTGTTTCACTGAATGTTTCCATGCTTTCTGGCTGAAGAAGGAATCTGATCGGTGAGGAGAGTGGACCGCGGGTGAAAAGGAAGGAAGAGGGCCACCAGAGGGGGGTGATGGGCAGGTGAGGAAAACTGAGAAATCTGAAATTAGGGAAAACAGCCGGTGCTGGAGACACTTAGCAAGTCAGGTAGTATCAGAGGAGCAGAGTTGAGGAACCTATGTCAGAAGTGGGAAAGTGAGAATCAGATTAGTATTAAGTTGCAGGGAGATGGGAATGAAGAGGAGATAGGGAATTATCTTTCAATGACTGACACCAGGGTTGTCATGGCGATAAGCAGTTGATGAAGTTATCTGGCTGAAAGCCAGTGAAAGTAAATTTGCCAGAATTCCTGAAGGCTAGTGGCCAAGGTCCCTTCTGTGCCTGTGGACTCGGAGATCTCCAATCAGTTTACATTTGTATATAGTTCCATGTATTACATTCTTATGGTAACTTTGACCCTGCTCAGAGGAACGTCTACCACACGCACACACATACACACACACACACACACACACACACACACACACACACACATACGCATACACACACACTCAAAATGCTGGAGAAACAGCAAGCCAGGCAGCAATCTATGGAGGGGAATAAACCGTCGACATCCAGTCCTGATGAAGGGCCTTGGCCTGAAACATCGACTGTTTATCTCTACCATGGATGGCCAAGCCCGGCTGCGGGAGGAAGGAAGAGGGTTGGGCATGGAGCTAGCAACCCCATCCTGTAAAAACCTAGAGCTGCAGAAACACCAGCAGAAGCTCCAAAGACCCCATCCCTGGGAGAGGAAGGACCTTTCTTTTATGGGATACACCTGTGGACAACTTGCAATGCTGACCCAGGGCAGACGACTCTAGCGAGTTGCTTATCGGCGGCCTAAAAGTAAGTATAAATGATGCCTGAACTGCAGAATTCTTCCAGCATTTTGTTGCCAAACTTTGCAAAGGGTCTATTTTTGAGCAGGATAGCTCTCTGACTCAAATAAGAAGTCACACCTGTTGAATATAGCCCTTTGGGTGCCAGTGTTTTGCAATTAATGGATATATTCTCCATTCAACTGGTAATAACACCCAGTAAGTCATTACCCTCCAGGCATCGCTACAAACTGTTATCTAACTGCAGCTACATTGAACTGTTTTTAAAGTCAATTTAACATAATTATCTTACACCTATTTGAATTAGGAACAGTTGTAAGCATTTGGCCCACAATCCTGTCCTCATTAACATTTCAATCAGAGGACTTGGATAGGATGAATGAGTGGGCTTGTTTGCAGCCACCGTAATTCACATTGGGTTGGAAGTTTCACAGGCATAAAAAAGTACCATTTGGTAGTTGTGAGTTTACCTGGCCTGAGAAGTTTCTTTGAAACAATTATGTTCATGATTGACTAGGCGGTCCTGAGGGAGCTCAGCTGCTTCCAGGTGCAAGGCTCTGGCCCCACCCAGTCAGGCAAAGAACCTACCCACCCCAGACACAGCTCAGCACATCGCAGGAACCAGCCTCCCCTCCACAGCCTCTGTCTATGCTTCTTGTTGCCTCAGTAAAGCAGCCAACATAATCAAAGTCCCCGGACAATCTCTCCCATTGAGCAGAAGACACAAATGCACGTACCCCCAGACTCACAGACAGATTCTATCCCACTTTTATCAGACTCTGGGAGAGCGGCATGGTATCGTAGTGGTTAGCATAATGCTATTCCAGTGTCTGCTGTGAGATTGCGGTTCAATTCCTGCTGCTGTCAGTAAGGAGTTTGTACATTCTTCCCCATGAACGTGCATGGCAGTGGTGTGGTAAAAAAGAACAGCTTAGACTGGAATCATCATGGTTCACTCAAGCCTCACCCTGTCCACGTGCCTAGAAAATGAATATTTTCTTGTGCCTGCTCTGGAGGGCGTGCTTATCAGAAAATTAGTCTACTTGTGATTCACCCTCACACAAGTTTTATTTCCCTATTGTATTTCCCCTCAGGTGATGATGTCATCACAGCACACTCTTTGAAAACAACTTACAAACTTTCTAAATAACTCAAAATAAAACAACTTCTGTGTGACACGCTGAAAGTGGTGAAGCATACGTGGGCTAAGATGACCTCCGCAATAGTTTCCATTTGAGAAGGAGTTGTGTTCCAGCCCAGCGACCTCTGACCTTCTAACCACAGCTCCGGGCCCTGTCGATCTTTGCCCAGCGCAGCCAACTGATCCTGCGTCTCGCTGGCTTTGGCATTACGTCGTCTTGTTGGCTGGCCCCTTTCATCAGAGGCATACCGAAACAAGACTTTAGAGTTTATCTAACCCAAGTCTGCACCAACCATCAAAACACCGAGTTACACTGATCCCATTTTATTCCCTCCCCCACATCCTCGTTAACTCTCCCCACCCCCAGATACCAGAGGAGCTGTAATGGAGGAGCTACAGGAGCCTCAGGTCCCACATCACCAAGCTCAGGACAGTGATTACTTGTGTGTAGTTTTTCATTGACGATTGACTCAAAGCACCGAAATAAGGATTTGGATATGTACAAATCTGAGGAACAGAAAAATAAATAAGATAGATACTACGATACTTCCCATCCCATTCTGACGTGTCTGTCCATGGCCGCCTCGACTGGCACAATGATGCCAAATCCAGGTTGGAGGAGCAACACCTCATATCCTGACTAGGTAGCCTCTAACCTGACAGGCATGAACACTGACTCCTCCAACTTCCCGTAATTTCTCCACCCCCACCACCTCCTCCTCTTTTTCTATTCCCCATTCTGATCATCCTCTCACCCCTTCTCTTCCCCACACCTGTCCATCACCTCCCTCTCGGTGTCCCTCCTCCCTCCCTTTCTTCCAAGGTCCACGTTCCTTTCCTATTCTTCTTCCTCGTCCTTTACCTCTTTTGCATTTCACCTCCCACCTTCTTACTTCCTCTCCCCTCCTTCCCCCTCCCCTGGTTTCACCTATCATCTGCCAGTTTGCACTCCTGCCTCCCCCCATTCTGGCTTCATTTCCAGCCCTGGTGAAGGCCCATGGCCCAAAATGTCAACTGTTTTTTCCCCATTTAACACATCAAAAATCCCACAAGCCTAATTTCTAGGTATATCCCTAGTAACCTTTGTTTTGCCTAATAAGAAATTTGCCCCACACAGAGCCTGATAAGCTCTCTTTAAGAGTTAATTTGAGAGCTTCATTAGCCAATCTCTTATACAAACTAAAATCAGAATCAGGTGTAATAATTTACCAGTTTCAAAGGAGAAGTGGGGGGTAAGTTTTTTTACACAGAGTGGTGGGTGGCTGGAATGCACTGCCTAGAGGCAGATAATATTAGGGACTTTTAAAAGATGTTTAGATAGGCACATGAATGTGAGGGGAATGGAGGATATGGCCATTGTGTAGGCTGATTTGCTGCTGCATTTTGGCTGTGTTGCTCCTGTAGATACTAGTCTCTACGCTGCTGGTGCCTAAAGGGTTAATTCTATCTGCTTTGGCTGTAAGCAGAAACTAGAGCTTCTTCTGCCATGTGAACATCTTCAGAGGGCAAGGGGGTGTCACATGAATGAGAGGGTTGCTCTTAGTGTTTTCACATGCAGTTCTCAATACTCTACCGCAGCCACCAGTGTAACATGACAAATCCATTCCAAAGCATTCACAGAAACACAAGAGCAGTCCATTGATCAAAGACTTGCATCTATATGCGTACAACAGGAATTCTGCAGATGCTGGAAATTCAAGCAACACACACCAAAGTTGCTGGTGAACGCAGCAGGCCAGGCAGCATCTCTAGGAAGAGGTACAGTCGACGTTTCAGGCCGAGACCCTTCGTCAGGAACCCTCCTGACGAAGGGTCTCGGCCTGAAACGTCGACTGTACCTCTTCCTAGAGATGCTGCCTGGCCTGCTGCGTTCACCAGCAACTTTGATGTGTGTTGCTTGCATCTATATGGTGTGTTTCACAGCTGCAGGAAGATCCAAACTAGTATTGAATCTACTGTAACTGCAGAAATGCCATGGCCAATTTGCATTCCACAAGACCGTCAGACGTAAGGGCAGAATTAAACCATTCGACCCATTGAGTCTGCTCAGCCATTACATCATGGCTGATTTATTATTCCTCTCAACCCCATTCTCCTGCCTTCTCCCGTAACATTTGATGCTCTTACTATTCAAGAATCTATCAACCTCCGCTTTAAGTATATCCAATTACTTGGCCTCCAAAACCGTCCGTGCAATGTTTCTGTTGATATTATATTTATATTTATACCCCAATGTTCCCTCTAAAGTGAGCACGTGCACACGCACACATCTTTTGCTACGAGTGCACAAAAAATTTTAAATTGCGCACAAAAGGTTGTCACCCTCTACCTCACTGGCATGTTAAGTATGTTGCCTTTTCCGGTTTCTGATGCAGACTGTGTTGACAACGTGGAGTTTCCAATGATTTGTCTGCAGATTATAGAACTGGCTTATTTATACTGTTTTTATTGAAGAAATTATTCAGTGTACGCATGTTGTTGTCACTGGGCAAAAAAAATTGTGCAGCACAAGATTTATGTGCACACTGTTCATTACAAATGAGAGGGAACATTGCATCTGTGACAATGAAATCCACAGATTCACCATCCTCTGGCTAAAGAAATTCAAGTCACGTTTATCGTCATTTAACTATGTACATGAATACTGTTAAACAAGACCAGGGTGAAAAGCACAGTAGTACACATAACACACAGTAACTTAGGAAGTAAAGATAAAACCTACAAATTAGTTTTACAGGTATACGGAGGATTTTAAATTGGGGGATTATATGGCAGGCAGGGTTTAAGGGGCAGCACAATATTGTGGGCCGAAGGGCCTGCACTGTGCTGTACCATTCTATGTTCTATGTTCTAAATAATCAAAGTAAAGTGCATAAACTAAATTTTGTAAGGTACAGGACAGATTATCTGGTGATACTTCAGAGTTCCTCCTCATTTCTGTTCTAGACACCCCTCTATTCTGAGGCTGTGCCCTCTGGTCCTAGACTCCGCCACTATTGGAGATATCCTCTCCACATCCACTCCATCTTGGCATTCAGCAAGTTCCCAGCACTGGTAATGAAAGAAGTCATCAAGTTGTCTGTTTTAAATTGGCTGCAGTGTGGTGGGGACATTGGAGAGCACTCCCCAATACTGACATCTAGGCCATTGTTCACACCCAGTAGATCTTTGGAATCAGTTACTGAAGCTGTTTTCCCATGCCAGTAAAATGAATCCCCTGGCACAATGATGAAGAACGGGAGAGCTCTTTCTGGTACACTCAGCCCATAATTTGCATGATACAAGGGGCAGCACTGTAGTGTAGTGGTTAGCACAGTACCAGTGTCCCGGGTTCAATTCCCACCCCTGTCTGTAGGGAGTTTGGACGTTCTCCCTGTGACCTGTGAGGGATTCCTCCGAGTGCCCCAGCTTCCTCCCACAGTCTAAAGACATACTGGTTGGTAGGTTAATTGATCGTTGTAAATTGTCCCGTGATTAACCTAGGGTTAAATCAAGGAATTTCTGGGCATCGCGGCTCGAAGAGCTGGAAGGGCCTATTCCACACTGTATCTCAAAAATTTTAAAAATAAATAATAAACAGATTTATCTAGCCATTGTTGGATTTTGTTGTGCTTAAAGTAGCTGTTGACTCAAGACCTTAAGATATAGGAGCAGATTTGGGCTATTTGGCCCATTGAGTCTGCTCTGCCATTTCATCATGGCTGACTTATTATCCCTCTCAACCCTATTTTCTTGCCTTTGCCCTATAACCTTTGAATCCTTTAATAATCAAGAATCTTATCAACCTCCACCTTAAATATACCCAATGACTTGGCCTCTGTAGCCATATGTGGCAATGTTTTATAGAGTCATCGAGTCACAGAACACTACAGCACAGAAACAGGCCCTTCAGCCCATCTAGTCTGTGCCAAACTATTAATCTTTTCTTTTTAAATCTTTTTATTGAATTAGTACACAAAAGGTAAACCATATAGGCACTGATACACAGTTGCAATATAACTTTACAAAAGATATTAATACACAAAAAAAAAGTTAGTACAAACAGTGCAGTTTAGATATAAAATAACCAGGTAATATAATAGTATACTAATTTTCAAATATGTCAATAAGGAAAAAAAACCCAAAAGAAAAACCCACTGTGCAACTAAACTAAACAGCAAAGCAAAGCAAAGCAAAGCAATGGGCTAACTAGGTATCAAGTAGAGTTAAACAACTTAAAACAATCACGTCCTCAAACCCGACCTCCATTAAAAACAGTCAAAAAGCAAGAAGGGAATGCTCGTTTTTATTCTCATATTAACCCTTTGTGTGACAGATGTCATGGGGAGATAGCTTCCTTAACTCATATGTTTTGGGCCTGTCCTACTCTGGAAACTTTTTGGAAGGATATTTTTAATATTATTTCAAAGGTATTGAATATAGATATTTCTCCCCATCCTATTACTGCTATCTTTGGATTACCTAAAATTTCCAGTAATCTTTCCCCTGCAGCCCGTAGATTGATTGCATTTCTTACTTTAATGGCGAAAAGATGTACTTTACAACATTGGAAGGAAATTAATGCTCCAACTACATTCTGTTGGTTTTCCCAGACGATATTATGTTTAAATCTGGAGAAAATTAGAAGTAATCTTTATGATTCTTCAGTTAAATTTGAATAGACTTGGAGATCTTTTATTTAACATTTTCATTTAATGTAACTTTTTTTTTCTTTCTCTGGCCATTCTTGCCAAACTATTAATCTGGCTAGTCCCATCGACCTGCACCCTGACTATAGCCCTCCATACCCCTCTGATCCATGTACCTATCCAAATTTCTCTTAAATGTTGAAAATGAACCCAAATCCATCACTTCTGCTGGCAGCTTGTTCCACACTCTCCACACCCAGAGTGAAGACACTCCCCCTCATGTTCTCCTTAAACAGATCACCTTTCACTCTTAACCTATGACCTCTAGTGGCTTGCATTTTCTCTATCTATATCCCTTGTAATTTTGTATATCTCTGTCAATCTTCCATATCCAAGGAATAAAGTCCTAATCTATTCAACCTTTCCCCATAACCCAGGTCCTCAAGTCCTGGTAGCATCCTTGTAAATTATCTCTGTACTCCTGCAATCATATTGACATCTACATTACAACCATGACTGGGCTTCAGGATTCCTTAGATCTTTCTTTGCCTTGCCTGATGTTATGAACGGCACTCCAGAATTGCAAGTCTGTTTATATATTTTTTACTGAGTACACTTTTATTTATTTCACGATTCCTTTGAGCCATGCTGCCCCAGCAACTCAATAACCCCGATTAACCCTACCCTAGACACCAGGACAATTTACAATGACCAGTTAACCTGCCCGGTACGTCTTTGGACTGTGGGAGGAAACCGGAGCACCCGGGGAAAACCGACGCATTGCACTGGGGGAAACGTACAAAGACTCCTTACAGAACAGTGCTGGAATTGAACTCCGAACACCGGAAGCCCCAAGCTGTAATAGCGTCGTGCTAACTGCTATGCCACCGTGGCATCCTTTCGTACCCATACACATCCCAAAAGGACAAGTGAGTTACAAAAATCTTCCCAAATTTCAACTCCAACTTCTCAACATTCAAAGTTCAAAGTAATGTTATTATCAAAGTGCATATATGTCTCCATACCCAGACATCCCACCCTGCAAAAATTCATTTCAGGGAGGTAGCACCATCAATTTGCGGGAGACTCCTGGAACTTGCGGGAGAGGTGGGATGTCTGCAACAGAGTAGCTCCTTAGCAACTAGCCAGCTAGTTTAAATTAACGTTAGCTATGCTAATGAATGAATGACACCTGTTAAACTCACCTCAACGTCTTTTACAGTCTTAACCCACTATGGGCAATAGAAAAGTCACTGTTGCAAACAGTGCAGTGAGCAACACTGTCATTATTTTTGACCCCTATTAGCGTAGTCTGGGGTGACGTACGTTTTATATTTTCTTTTTTTGGAACACTCTGCCATGGCGTGCTCTCTCTCTCATCGCTCGCGCGTGCTCTCACTTGCTTTCTCTCACTCGCTCGCTCTAACAAAAATTGATTTCCGTGATATCGTATATAATTTGCGGGCATCAGGGAGCCACTATCAATATGCAGGAGACTCCCAGAACTTCCGGGGAAGGTGGTATGTCTGCCATACCCAACCCTAAGATTCATATTCTTGCAGTCATACTCAATAAATCCAATAACTATAATAGGGTCAATGAAAGACTGCACCCAACAGTGAGGGTGTGCAAAAGACAACAAACTGAGCGAAGAAAATAATCAATAAATATTCTTCTAACCTTCCAGATGCATTAAAGCAATCCCCAACAATTACAGGTTTTAAAATGTCTAAAGTAGCAAACTTTTCAAGTGACATTTTAAAAATTGTGCAACCAATTTTACATTCCCGTGCTATTGTGTATGCGAGTGCTTTTCACAGTCCTAACACCATTTCAATCTTCCACACAGTGATCTGGACCAGGAACGCACCTTGTGTTTAGCAAACCTCTGCAAGGAATGTAACGGTGAAACCTTACCCAACGCATCATGGAGACAAGAAGATTGTTTCTCTTCTTCAAGATCACTCAGCAATAAGTTCACCACATCGCGCAGGCACATCTTAGCAGGAGTAGCTAACCCTCTGCTACACGGCTGTCACTGCAATTGAGATCAGTGCCAGGAATATCAGGAAATTGAGACCAGATCGCTGAAGGAGTCTGGAGTCTCTGCTCTTTGTGTTCAACGTTACACAGATGCAGCCTAGGAGAGTTCAAGCTATGCATGCTGGGCCTTGCCTGGAGCTATAAACTCTGCAAACTAACATGTTCGGGATAACGAGGACAGGAAGGAGATAAATGGCTCCTGGCTCAAGGGCTCATCTCATTAAAATGCAGGTGACAGGCAAGTAACAAGCTGGTGCCTGGGTGCAGGATCAGAAATACCCAAAGGAATCCCTCTGCATTCAGGCAGTTGTAATGTTCAGAACTAGAATCAGAATCAGATTTAATATCACTGGTATATGTCGTGAAATATGATGTATTGCGGCAGTAGTACATTGCAATACATAATCAGAAATCTATGTTACAATAATATATATAAAAATTAAATCAGATAAGTAAAACTTACAAGGATGTTGCTGGTCTGAAGGACCTGACTTAAAAGGAAAGATTGAGTTTATTCCTTGGAACGTAGACGATTGAGAGGAGATTTGTATAGAGGTATACAAAATTATGAGGGGTATAGATCGGGTAAATGTAAGCAGTGTTCTTCCACTGAGGTTGCGAGGGACTACAACTAGATGTCGAGATTCAAGATTCAAGTACATTTATTATCTAACAATGTATAAATTATACAATCTTGAGATTAGTTTGCTCACAGGTAGCCACAAACAAGAAACACGAAAGAACCCAATTAAAGAATAAAAGAATAAAAATAGAACTAAAAGACCAACACCTGATGCGCAAGAGAAAGAAAAATATACAAATCATGCAAACGATTGAATCAAACAACAGCATTCCGAACCAAAATTGAGGCCTCAGATCCGAACCCCGGGGCAGCCCCGAATAGGCCCAAAGCCTAGCTTATCAGTTCCTCATATTAGCAGTCTTCGTAGCCTCAGTGCCACAGAGATGACCATCATGGAGAAGAAGCTCTTGTCCCGACCGACACTCTGTCTTTTTGGCCTACCTGGGCTGGTGTTTAAATTGACCAAACAACGGAACAGTGAAAGGATCCGGCACCCTGGAGAGAGGAGTGAAGCCATGGGTTATGGGTGAAAGGGGAAAAGTTTAAAGGGAACATGAGGGGAAACATCTTCACTCGAGAGGGCCTTGAGAGCGTGGAACAGGCTGCCCACCCCAGTGGTGCATGTGAGATCGATTTTAACATTTAAGAGACGTTTGGATAGGTATATGGATGGTAGGGATAGGGAGGGCTAATGTCCCGGTGCAGGTCGATGGGTGAAGGCAGTTTAAATGGCTAGGCATGGACTAGATGGCTGAAGGACCTTTTTCTATGTTGTACTTTTCCATGGCTCTACGACTCTAAGTAGTGTGAGAAAGTATTGAGGTATTACACGAGTTCACGGTCCATTCAGAAATCTGATGGTGGTGGGGAAGAAGCTGTTTATGAAACGTTGAGTGTGTGTCTTCAAGCACCTGTACCTCCTCCTCGATGGTAGCAGTAAGAAGAGGACATGTCCAGGGTGATGTGCGAGGGGGCCTTAATGATGATTGGCGCCTTAGTGAGACATCGCCTTTTGAAGATGTCTTTGCTGCTGGGGAGGTCAGTGCCCATGATGGAGTTGTAAAGGTTGTGCACCTTCTAATCCAGGTTTAAAACCACATTTGCAGCAGCAGCCTCTATCTACCCTCTGGGCTTTACGTCGCTATCTTTACCATCAAAAAAAACCTGACAGACTTACAAACAGCTGTAGCTGAGATGTTTTTCCAGTTTAACGACATAGTGATTTAAAATTTTGCATGCTTGTTTGCGAATGCCTCTAGCGGCCTCACCCTTCTCTATCTCATCCAGCCTCTGAGATATGATCAGGGATCGCTGCTTTCTTTCATTTCTGCACATCACGGAGACCAGCCTCTCCTCCATGGACTCTGTCTACACTTCTTGCTGTCTCAGTAAAGCACCCAGTATAATCAAAGACCCCACCCATCCCAGACACTATTCTTCTCCCCTCTCCGACTGGGCAAAGGATACAAAAAAGCACATACCACCAGGCTCAAACACAGCTGCTATCACAAGGCAAAACACACAAAGTGCTGGAGGAACTTAGCAAGTCAGGCTGCATCAATAGAGGGGTATATTAAC
Source organism: Mobula birostris (assembly GCF_030028105.1). Lineage (NCBI taxonomy): Eukaryota > Metazoa > Chordata > Chondrichthyes > Myliobatiformes > Myliobatidae > Mobula > Mobula birostris. Next base: position 10,375,626 of record NC_092395.1, on the reverse strand, counting down.
GGTCAACATTTCAAGCCGAGACTCTTCCCCTCTTCCTAATGAAGGGTCTCGGCCTGAAACATCGACTGTTTATTCCCTTCTACAGATACTGCCTGACTTACCGAGTAACCTCTTCATCATTTTGTGTGTGTTGCTCAAGATTCCAGCATCTGCATGATCTCTGGTGTCTGTGATTTGCAGCTTCTACCCTGCTGTTATAAAACTATTAAGGGGTTCTCTGGTACAATAAAACAGGCTTTTGACCTCACATCTACCTCGTTATGATATTGTATCTTATTGTCTACCTGCACCGCACTTTCTCAGTTGCTGTTATAATTCATTTCTGCATTCTATCATTTTTTCTGTCTCAATGCATTGTGTAATAATTTGACCTGTATGATCGGTATGCAAGACAAGCTTTTCACTGTGTCTCCGTACATATGACAATAATAAACCAATTCCAATTCAATTCTTCATCCCGCCTTCAGATGCCCTGTACTCCTCACCTAATCTCAAAGAACGTAGGGCAGTAAAGTACAGCCCCTTTGGCCCCCAGTGTCTGATGACAAAGCAAACCGATAATGAACTTTATAAATACAAGTTGTTCGATTTTCCCCCCAAACTACTTCTGATACAATTTACTTGGAGTGAAACTTGACTTGTAAGAATCAGTGGAGAAGATAATCGGTAAATGTAAACAGAACAGCTCTTGGTTTGTAATACTTTTCTCGTTGAATGCCAATTCCACTTTACCTGCTTATCTCTTCTCTTGGTGGTACCCCTCCTTGCTGGCTTACAAGGCCAACTCCCTTCAGTAATCTGGCAGCACGGTAGCGTAGTGGTTGGCACAACGCCTTACAGTACCAGCGACCTGGGTTCAATTCCCGCCGCTGTCTGTAAGGAGTTTGTACGTTCTCCCCGTGACCGCATGGGTTTCCTCCGGGTGCTCTGGTTTCCTCCCACAGTCATTGATGTGGCCCATACTTTCATTAACCTTGTCCAACATTACTCACCTTTATTAACCTGGTGTGCGCTGGGTCACATCATCAGTGATGTAACCTGGGGTCAAGGTTAGGGTTAAATCAGAGGTTGCTGAGCAGTGCAGCTCAAAGGGCGAGTAGGGCTGTACTCAATAAACACCCGATGTCAGTGAGTGTCAGCAGGCAATTCCGCCACACACAGCATCACACTCCTGCAGCAAGCACTTAGAATCAAGTCTATCACTGACCTAGCTCATTTCATCAAACATGGCGTTGATTTGTGGCAGCAGTACAGTGCAAGACATAAAAAATTACAATTTACAATAAATAGATAGAAAGACAGATAGACAGAGAGAGAGAGGTGAGGAATAATGAGGTAGTGTTTCATAGGATCAATGGACTCTTCAGAAATCTGATGACGGAGGGGAAGATGTTGTTCCATGCTCTCTTCCCACTGCTGCAATCAGGAAGGACGTACAGGAGCCTCAGGACTCACATCCCCAAGTTCAGGATCAGTTATTACCCTTCAACTATCAGGCTCTTGAACCAACGGGGATAACTTCACTTGCCCCATCAATGAAATGTCTCCACGACCTATGAAATCACTCTCAAGGACTCTTCATCTCACGTTCTTGATATTTATTGCTTATTTATTTATTATTATTATTTCTTTCTTTTTGTATTTGCACAGCAAAGGACGGTACCATTATCATGGAAAAAGATGAGATCATGAACAGATGGACTGAGTATATTCAGGAATTGTTTGGAGACGATCGAGGCGAAAAACCAGGAATTAAGAAGAACACTGAAGGTCCAAGTATTTTAAAATCTGAAGTTCGTAATGCAATAAATAAGATGAAGAAAAGAAAGGCAGCAGATCTTGATGAATTAGTAATAGAACAAATTATCACCCTTGAAGATTATGAAATTGAAAAACTTACTGATTTAATCAATGACATTTATGAGACTTGAATAATACCAGAAGAGATGAAAAAAATTATCTTTCTAAGAAACCTGGAGCAATAGAATGTGAATTACATAGGACCATAAGTTTAATGAGTCATATCACTAAAGATACTTCTAAGAATTTTGATGGTAAGAGCTAAAAGTAAGATACAAGCTGAAATAGGTAAAGAACAATGTGATTTTGTGAAAGACAAAGGTACAAGAAACGCGATATTGATGTTAAGGATACTATCAGAACGAGCTATTCAAGTGCAAAAAGATTTGTTTGTTTGTTTTATCGACTACACAAAAGCATTTGATAAAGTGAAGCACAATAAGTTATTCGAAATATTACAGGAAACTCTAGATCTAGATTCGAAAGACCTCCGCCTAATCAGAAATCTGTACTGGGAACAAACTGCCGCTGTAAGAATAGATGGAGAAGTGAGTCAGTTTATGAAAATCAAGAGAGGCGTTAGACAAGGGTGTGTTTTCTCCCCTGATTTGTTTAATGTGTACAGTGAAACAATATTACAAAAAATAAGAGACATCTTGGGAATCAAAGTTGGCGGTGAAAACATCAATGATTTCAGATATGCAGATAACACTGTGTTAATTGCAAGTACGGAGGAAGAACTACAAAACTTAATTGATATAGTTTTTAAAGAAAGTGCAAAAATGGGTCTATCTATCAATTACAAAAAGACAGAATGTATGGTGATATCCAAAAAGAAGGAGAATCCTATCTGCAGGCTGAGAATAAACAGGGAAGACATAAAACAAGTACAGAACTTTTGCTGCTTAGGAAACTGGGTGACATCAGATGGCAGGTGCGACTTGGACATCAAAAGAAGAATAGGGATGACGAAAGACACCTTTACGAGAATGAAGAGTATACTGACCAATACTAAACTAGGCATGACAACCCGCCTCAGAGTACTGAAATGTTATGTTATATGGCTCAGGATGTTGGACAATATCTAGCAACACGAGGAAACAACTGAAGCAGCAGAGATGTGGTTTTTGAGGAGGATGCAAAGAATATCATGGACGAAACAAATATCTAACGAGGATGTCGTGAACAGAACAAGCACAAAAACAGAAATAATGTATGAGATCATGAAAGGGCAACATGACTTCATTGGACATGTGATTAGGAAAGAGGAGTTAGAATGCATGGTAATTATGGGAAAGACTGGAGGGGAGAAAGCAAGAGGAAGACAAAGACAAATGATGATGGAGACACAGCAGCCAGAGAACTGGAAATGAATACCAATGAATTGATCCACTTGACCCGAAACAGGAGTGTGTGGGCCATGGCAGTCAAAGCTCAAACTGGGCATGGCACCTGATGATGATAATGATGACAGTATGTTGTCTTCTGCACTCTGGTTGAACATCTAAGTCTTCCATTGATTCTGTTACGGTTATTATTCTATGGATTTACTGAGTATGCCCTCAAGAAAATGAATCTCCGGGATGTATAGGGTGACCTATATGTACTTAGATAATAAATTTACTTTGAACTTTGAAATCTGTTCCTAAAACATTGAGTGTGGGTCTTCTGGCTCCTGTACCTCCTCCCTGAAGAGAAGAGGGCATGTCCCAGCTGGTAAGAGTTCTTAATGATGGATGCACCATCGTTTGAAGGTGTCCTTGGTAGTGGCCCTGCAATGGAGCTCTCCTTCCAGCCCAGCGCACTGGCACCTCCATACCACGCGGTGATGCAACCAGCCAAATTGCCCTCCACCGTACAGCTGGAGGAATTTGCTAGAATTAAGAACCCACAGAATTAATGTTGGTTCTTAAGTCAGAGCAGTCCGTGGTCCTTTGGGGATCTCCAGCCTGTCATCACCAGACCAAGAGCACTGCTGGCCGAGGCCTGAATTCCCCAGCATGAACCTCCCGGTGGCTCGGCACATCCAAACTGGGTCTGAGCTGCAACAGGGCAGGAGTTGTAACCCTACCACTGAAATCAGTGACTCTAGGTTAGGGAGCGAGAACTTTCAATCATGGTGGAGCATCACCTGGTTCCGACTGTAAGTGTCTGAGTTTAACCGCAAGACTACTTGTGGCTCAACACATCGACAGGACCATAAAGAAGGCATGCCAGTGCCTCTACTTCATTAGGAGCTTGGGGAGATTTGGTGTGTCACCAAACACCCCTATCGATGTCGAGTGGAGAGCATTGTGACTGGTTGCGTTACTGCCTTGTATGTGCAGCATCGAAATGGGCGGCAGAGGGTTCTTCTTCACAAGGCACAACCCACCTCACCATCGAGGACATCTTCAAGAGGCAGTGTGCCAAGGAGGGGCATCCATCATTCTCATGGTAGAGCACCATCTGGGACACGCCCTCTTCTCTGCTACCATCAGAGAGGCGGCAGAGGAGCCTGAAGACACTCACTCAACACTTTACAAACAGCTTCTTCCCCTCCACCATCTGATTTCTGATTGGTCCATGAACCCTTGAACACTACCTCACTATTCATTTCTGTGTGGGCAGGTCGGTTTGGGTTGGCTTCAGACATTGTGAGCCGAAAGGGCCGCGCTGTACTGTTTGATGTTCTTTGAGATTAGGCGAGGGATACAGGGCATCAGGGGGAGATGAAGAATTGAATGGAGTTGGATTATTATTGTCATGTGAGTGGAGGGCAGCACACACACACAAAACACTGGAGGAACTCAGCAGGTCAGGGAGCATCTATGGAAATGAATAAAGAGTTGACGCTTCAGCCCACGACTCTTCTTCAGGGTTGGAAAGGAAGGGGGGAAGATGTCAGAATAACATGGTGGGGGGAGAGGAACAAGGCTAGCTGGAAGATGATAGGTGGATGGGAGAGGTCAAGGGCTGGAGAAGAAAGAATCAAACAGGAGAGCAGAGTGGACCATAGGAGAAAGGGAGGGAGGAGGGGACCCTGGGGGAAGTAATAAAGTCAGGGTGGGGAGTAGACGGGGGGGGCTGAATTTGTTTACTGGAAGGAGAAATTGACATGATGCATTGAGGTACAGTGAAAAACTTAACTTCATACTCTTTATATAGATCTAATCATTACACAGTGCTTTGAGATAGAACAGGGTAAAGCAATAATAGAGTTTAGAATGAAGTAGAACAGCAACACAGAAAGTGTAGCACAGGTAGACAATAAGATAAAAGATCATAATGAGGTAGATGTGAGGTAAAATGTCATTTTATTGCACCAGAGAATCATTTAATAGTTTGAAACAGCAGGGTGGAGGCTGCAAATCATAGATACAAGAGATTATGCGGATGCTGGAAAGCTTAAACAATACACACAAAATGCTGGAGGAACTCAGCAAATCAGACTGCACCTATGGAGGGGAATAAATGGTTGACATTTCACAACGATACCCTTCATCAGGAACCACCCACTTTAAATAAAAATAAATAAATGAGTCTCAAGGTGAATTTCTATGCTACCCCCAAAAGCCAAACCCCGAAGTTTTCGTTCAGCTTCTCCACTCACTGGATGTATTCCCAAGCCCTCAATGAGAAGAGGTTTAGTGTCAGTTTTCAAATCCCACAAGGGAGTAAGCATCTGCTGGCAACACACACAAACCTCCTGCTGATAACCGTGCTTCAAAGGTCGCAGAGTACAAAGCAGCAGTGTTGCCCTTTAAATGCAGCCTCTCCGCAGGTATAGTGTAAACAGCAGAAGTTAAAATAGCACAGGACAGGAGCTGAAACCTGCACACACGATGGACCGCAGATGGTGGAACCTGGAGCAGCCCGGTGGGGAAGGACTACCGCCCAGGGTTATTCAGCTACTGGAGAGGGAGGGGCCGGGTTGGGGAAAGAAACGCTAAATTATTGCAGTAGTTATTATCCCACCCCAGGGGCAGCAGTACTGTTGATGTGTGTGAGTGCAATGGAGAGCTTTGACTGAATGTGAAGAATGAAAAGGCTCTGGGCAGTTTATTCTTGTAAATATGTTTTATTTGAATAAAGTTCATTTTGTTTCAACAAAACCTGCTGGAGGAGCTCGGCGGGGCGGGCAGCATCTGTGGGAGGAAAAGAAGAGTCAACATTTCGGGTCAAAGCCCTGCTTCCAGACCAAGTATCGCGGCCAGGGCCTGAAACTTGCTCAGGCTGAGATGGACTGTGGGAGCGTAGCTGGGCTCCATATCTAAGAAAGAATGTGCTGGCTTCGCAAAAGGTCCAGAGGAGGTTTGTGAGAATGATCTCAGAGAGAAAGGGTTAATGTATCAGGAGTGTTCAGTGGCTTTGGGCCTGTACTCGCTGGAGTTTAGAGGAATGAGGGGGTCTTCATTGAAGTACCTGCAGAGGATATTTCCAGAAGTGGGAGAGGATAGGACCAGAGGGCACAGTCTCTGAATACAAGGACATCCCTTTAGAACAGGGATGAGGCATAATTTCTGTAGCCAGAGGGTGGTGAATCTGTTGAATTCGCTGCCACAGACGGCTGTGGAGGCCAAGTCATTTGGTATCTATAAAATGGAGGTTGCTAGGTTCTTGATTCGTAAGGGAGTCAAAGGTTACAGGGAAAAGGCAGAAGAATGGGGCTGAGAAGGAGAATAAACCAGTCATGATGGAATGGTGCAGCAGACTTGATGGGATGAATGGCCTAATTCTGCTCCTACGTCTTATAGTCTAAACTCCACCCAGGGAAGCAAATAAAAACTGCAGTGCTGGAAATCTGAAACGAAGTACTCCATTCTGGGAAGGGTCTAAGATCTGAAACATTAACTCTGCCTCTTGACTCGATTAGCGATTACAGCATTTTCCGTTTACATTTTAAACTCTGCACCTGGCTGATCCTCGCTCGCACGTGGGTGGAGCGTGTCTCCCTGAGCAACATGTAAAGGGTGACGCGCTAGTGTGGCGATTAGCCCAACGCGTCATAGCACCAGTAAAAAGGGTTCGATTTCCTCTGCTGTCTCCCCGTTACCTCCACATGCTCTGGTTTCCTCCCACATTCCAAAAACGTATGGTTAATCAGTGAGTGGTGGGCATGCCATGTTGGTGCCAGGACTGGGTTCCACCGTGTTTCATGGCTGCCTGCAGGACAGCAAATCTCAGAGTTGTATTTTGTCTATGTATCATGATAATAAATGTATTTTGAATCTTGGAAAACTTGCGGGCCACCCCCCCCAGTGCATTGGAAACGGTGGCACAAACTTTGACTTTCACCAGCGCATCCCCCCACCCCCACCCCACTTCCTTTCCAGTTCCGATGAAAGATCTTGGCCTGAAACTGTTATTCCCCCTCCATAGATACTGCCTGACCTGCTGAGTTCCTCCAGCATTTTGTGTGAGTTATTCTCGATTCACATCTGCAAAATCCCCTGTGTTTATGATTCACCATATGCTTCAATGTACAAGTGACAAAAAAAACTAATCTTACCTAATCCTCATTCAATTTAACCCTTATCTAATCCACAGCCCATTTTCTTTTTGTCTATGTGCCTATCTAATAGTGACTTAAATACCCCTACTGTATCTGCCCCTATCACTACCCCCAGCATCTACACTCTACACCTATTCAGTAAGGCGATAGCTGGTCTATTCTTTGCCCTCCATTTTGGTGTTGGTTTTCATGATCCTTCAGTCAGTTTCTGCATATAGACTTCAGGAGAAGGAAACAAGAGGCCCATGTGCTGGTCCTCACTGGAGGATCAGAGGTAGAAAGAGTCAGCAACTTCCAATTGCTGGGTATTACTATTTCATAAGCCCATAAGGTACAGGAGCAGAATTAGGCCATTTGGCCCATCGAGTCTGCTCCGCCATTTCACCATGGCTGATCCACTTTCCCTCTCAGCCCCAATCTCCTGCCTTCCCCCCACCCCCACAATATCCCTTCATGCCCTGACCCATCAAGAATCTATCAACCTCTGCCTTAAATATACTTAGACTTGGCCTCCAGAGCTGCCTGTGGCAAAGGATTCCATGGATTTCAGAGGATCTGCCCTGGATCCATCACGTAAGCCCAATTGCAAAGAAAGCACGCAGTGCCTCTACTTCCTTAGGAGTCCGCGGATATCCAGCATGACATCTAAAACTTTGACAAACTTCCATAGATGCGTTGTGGAGAGTATATAGACTGGCTGCAACACAGCCTGGTATGGAAACACCAACACCCTTGAATGGAAAATCCTACAAAAGGTAGTGGATTCAGCCCAGTACATCATGGGTAAATCCCTCCCAACCAGTGAGCACAGCTACATGAAACACTGTCATAGGAAAGCAGCATCCATCATCAGAGATCCCCACCACCCAGGACATGCTCTCTTCTCACTGCTGCCTTCAGCCTCAGGACTCACACCACCAGGTTCAGGAACAGTTACTACCCCTCAGCCACCAGGCTCTGGAATAAAAGAGGATAACTACATTCACTCGCCCTATCATTGAAATGTTCCTACAACCAATGGTCTCACTTTAAGGACTCTTTATCTCATGTTCTCATTATTTATTGCTTTTTATTTATATTTACAATTTGCACAGTTTGTTGTCTTCTGCAATCCATACATTAGCTAAGTATGCCCGCAGTAAAATGAATCTCAAGGTTGTATATGGTGACATATATGTACCTTGAACTTTGACCAAAGTGATTTGCATTGATGTCAATGTAATCAGCTCAAAAAACCTCAGGAGAGACAGAGGCCAAAAAAAAAGTTAATACAATGCTCATGAACTTTTCAACTTGCTCCTCATGGAAGGCTTCAGAGGAAAAACAAAGATCTAGTTTATGTGCACGAAGGACAGGCTTTTTGTTAGGTCGTGTGAGTCTTTGTCAACACTGGTTCACCCTTATTGGCATGTAAAGTCTGTCCTTTTTGAGGCAAACTCATTAAGTGGCATTCAGCTGTAAATCCAGCCTGATTCTTACATAAACACAGGAGATTCTGCAGATGCTGGAAATCCAGAGCAACACACACACACACAATGCTGGAGGAACTCAGCAAGTCAGGCAGCATCTATCTATGGAAATGGATAAACAGTCTGACCCTTCATCAGGACTGGAAAGGAAGGAGGATGATGTCAGCAAAGAATGTGGGTGGGGGGGTGGAGGGGACAGAAGACAAGTGAGGTGATAGGTGAAACCAGGTGGGTGGACGAAGAAAGAAGTTGGGAGGTGATAGGTAGAAAAGGTAAAGGGTTGGAGTAGAAAGAATCTGATAGGAGAGGAGAGTGGACTATGGGAGAAAGGGAAGGAGGAGGGGCACTAGGAGGTGATAGGCAGGTGAGGAGAAGATATAAGAGGCCTGAGTGGGGAATCGAAGAAGAGCAAAGGGGGAGGGAAAAAATTACTGGTAGTTGGAGAAGTTGATACTCATGCCATCAGGTTGAAGGCTACCTATGCAAAGTACAAGGTGCTGGTCCTCCAACCTGAGAGTGGCCTCATCATGGCAGAAGAGGACATGGACTGACATGTCGGAATGGGAATGGGGATAGGAATTAAATGCTTGGCCCCCAGGAAATTCCACTTTTTGTGGATGGAGCAGTGGTCCTTCATTTGATTCTTACATAAACACTTGGTTGTTCTGTGAGACTGAGTGCTCCCTTTCACTTTATAAAAATGTGCCTACACTGGATACAGACAAAATACTGAAGAACACGGGTCATAAACACAAAGCAACACACAAAATACTGGAGGAGGTCAGTCAGGCAGGGAAGGTCTATCCAGAAGTCAGGGAAATCAATGTTCTTTGGACGTTAAAGAAATCGATGTCCAAGGCTGTGTGCTTAGCCCCCTGCTCTACTCACTTTACACTTACGACTGTGAGGCTGAGCACAGGTCCAATGCCCTATTTGTTTGCTGTCGGCGGCGGAATCGAAGGTGGTGACAAATCAGCCATTGGAGGGAGATTGAAAATCTGGCTGAGTGGAGCCACAACAACGACCTCTCACTCAATGTCAGCAAGACCAAGGAGTTGGTTATCGACTTCAGGAGGAGGAAACCAGAGGTCCATGAGCCAATTCTCATTGAGGGATCAGAGGTGGAGAGGGTCAGCAACTTTACATTCCTCGGTGTTATCATTTCAGGGGATCTGTCCTGGGCCTGGCACGTAAATGTGATTATGAAGAAAGCACGGCAGCAGCTCTACTTCGTTATAAGTTTGTATAGATTTGCCACGACATGTAAAATTTTGACAAACTCTTATAAATGTATGGTGGAGAGTATATTAACTGGTATGTTAATATACACAGCCTGGTATGGAAACACCAATGCCCTTGAACAGAACATGCTACAAAATGTAGTGGCTACGGCCCAGTTCATCACGGGCAAAGCTCTCCCCTCCATTGAGCACATCAGCTTGGAGCACAGTCACAGGAGAGCAGCCTCCATCATCAGGGACCCCCACCACTCAGGACACGCTCTCTTCACACTGATGCCATCAGGAAGGAGGTACAGGAGCCTCAGGACTCACACCACCAGATTCAGGAACAGTTATTACCCCTCAACCATCGGGCTCTTGAGCTGGTGGGGACAACCCAACTCAACTTCACTTGCCCCATCACCGTACAGGACTCACCTTCAAGGACTATTTATCTCATGCCCTCGATATTTATTGTTTGTTTGTTTATTTATTTATTCTCTTTTGGATTTGCTTAGTTTGTTGTCTGTTACATTGGTTGTTTGTCTGCCTCATTGGGTGCAGTTCTTCGTTGATTCTATAATGGTTCTTGGATGTACTGAGTATGCCCAGGAGAAAATGAATCTCAGGGTTGTATATGATGACCTATATGAACTGTACTTTGAACGTTGAATGGACTCGATGGGCCAAAGGGCCTGATTACATGCTGGATCTCTCTATGACTGCATGTCTAAATCAACTTAAGAGTGTCCAGGGGTCACAACATTTGCAACGTTTTATAGTGGGAAGGAACTTAATTTGGGACAAAAGCGCAAAAAAAAACCACAAGAAAATATTTCGGACATTCTTTTAAGATGTTGCCACTTGAGTGGAAAAGCCCTGCAGACCACGGAAGCTTTAAGTTTGATCTCAGGGCATGTCGTCAGCTTATCTCAGTGACGGGGGCATCAGGAATGACCTTAGTGTCCAAAGGTCAAAGGAAGAGCAATCAATCAATCAAGATTCGTGCTTCAGATCGCTGTTTCTGATTGGGAAGGCAGCACGTGAGAGATGGGTGTTGTAAGTTGAAGAGAGACTAATTGTTGGATTCAGACTCTGGCACTTTGGGAAAAACTGGGGTTCCTCACCCTTACAAAGTGTTGAAGGAACTCAGCAGGTCAGGCAGCATCTATGGAAAGGGAAAAAAAAGTCGATGTTTCGGGCCAAGAATCTGTCTTCTTCCCCCTTTTTCTCCAGCCCTGATGAAGGGTCTTAGCCCAAAACACTGATTGTTTATTAATTTCCATAGATGCTACCTGACCTGCAGAGTTTACTTACAGTATTTATCGAGATACAGTGCAGAATAGACCCTTTCAACCGTGCCACCCATCAATCACTGATTTAACCCTGGCCTAATCACAGGACAATTTACAATGACCAGTTAACCTACTAACCGGTACGTCTTTGGACTGTGGGGGGAAACTGGAGACCTGGAGAAAACCCCCGCGATCACAGGGAGAACGTACGAGCTGCCTACAGGCAGCAGCGGGAATTGAACCCTGGTCGCTGGTACTCTAAATCGATGGGCTGACCACTACCCTACCTTGCCACCCCATAACATCTTCTTCCTCCAGCACTCTGTGTCGCATTAGAAAGATTAGCCTTATCTGTCACATACACATCGAAACAACAAAACCTACAGTGAAATGTGCTGTTTGCGTTAAAGTGAAATCAGCGAGGATTGCGCTGGGCAGCCCACAGGTGTCACCACACCTCCGGCGCCAACGTAGCGTGCCCACAGCTCAGTAACCCTAACTGTACGTCTTTGGAAGGTGGGAGGAAACCAGAGCACCCGGAGGAAACCCACGCGGTCATGAGAGGGATACACAAACAGAGAGTGGTGGGAGTCGAAACCCGATTGGTATGCACCGGCGCTGCAAAATGTTTGCGCTAACTGTGCCGCCCCTGGTGCCAGGAAAAACTGGTCTTCCGGAGCAGCACAGGCACGCAGCCTCAGAGGCACGGCCTTCTACAAGGCAGGCAGCATCCGAGACACAACTCTCACAAGGATAACAGAAATCAAGCATAAATTATACAAGAGAGAACATAATTAGAACAAAAAAAACGTTTCTTTGTGATGTAAAATGGTCGTAGTACAGATTGTCCACAAATTAGGCATTCGTAAGTGTGGGCGGGCCTGCATGACCAAATAATCCACCTGGTGCCTCCTGGCTGCTGATTAAACCCTCAGATACTACCAGAACATTCCTGTTTGTCCTTGATGGTCCACTTTAGCCTGTGGAACAAATTGCCATCTTCAGTGTAAGGGAACCAATGCATGAAAGTCAGCAGACACTCTATGCATTCAGCTGTTTGGAGATACAACATGGAGTGGGCCCTTCCAGACCCACCACCATAGCAACCACCGACAACCCCGATTTAATCCTAAACTTATCACGGGACAATTTACAATGACCAGCTAACCCACCCGGTGCGTCTTTGGACTGTGGGAGGAAACCGGAGCACCCTGGGGACAGACCCCTTACAGATAACGTCGGAAACGAACTCCGAACTCCCGGTGTTTTGAGTTTCAGTAGCATTGCGCTAACCACTACACTACCGTGGCACAAGAGTTTATTTAAAGTTACATTCCGAGAGAGAGAACCTTATATAACTGGAACACTTATTAAATTCTCCCTCCTTTCATTAAACATTTGACTCTGAGGAAATTCTCAAGTAAGTCAAAAAACCTGTTCCTGTCAGCTTAGATAATAAGGTGTCGTGTCTCACACAATGAAATTTGCTTTCTAACTTATAATATACTCCATCTCCAGCTTCAGTTTTAGACTCTCTTTTAGAGGTCTGGCAACTACCTTTGAAGTGACATTGGTTGAGAGAAAGGTATTGACAGATCAGCATTTTACAAGCCAGGTTGTGGGATCTTACAAGACCATCTGAGCGGACAGAAGACGACTTCATTTAACATAGAGTCATAGGGCATGGAACAGGCCCTTTGCCCCAACTCGTCCATGATGACTGTGTTGCCTCGTGAGCCAGTCCCATCTCCCACGTTAGGCCCATTGCCTGCTAAACCTCTCATATCTATGTATTTATCCGGAGGGTTTCTAAATGTTGCCTCAACCACTGTTTCTGACAGCTTATTCTAAATATGTCTCCTATGAAAGATGGTACAACAGGCAAGACCACACTCCCTCTGAGCTTGGATTTGTTGGCCAAATCTCTAGAGTCCCCCAAGAGGACCACAACCTTGTTATTGGGTTTGGAGGTTTGTGTGCCTCAGTGACCCAGAGAGCTATGCTGCCTGGTCAGAGCTTTATGCTTTGGCTCATGATAGGGTCACCCATGACAAACAGGTCAAAGGGTGGAGGCCAGACTAAGAGTGGTCCACCTGTCCTCCAGGTTTGGGGGTTCAGCTCAGGGCTAACAACCCTGACTAGTAAAACAAAATTGTTACAGAAACAGCAATAAGGAATCCTTCTACATTTGAGTGTGATGGTATTCCTGAGTCTCCACCCGGGACTTGCATCACTGGCAGTAGTATACACTGACATGATGAAGTAAGCCCTGAATGCTGCTAGAGATGGAGGACCTTCATTGTTGCCCTAAACCCCAGCAGCGTAATGGGCTGTAAGACGAAGAGGTACAGTATCTAGAGTGTGATTTAAAATCACAACCTTCAGACACAGAGGTAAGATATCAGTCACTGGGAGGATCTCATTGAAAGCTATTGAATATTGAAAGGCCTAGATGGAGTGGGTGTGGAGAGGACATTTCCTAGAGTGAGGGAGTCCAGGACCAGAGGACGCAACCTCAGAATAGAAGGATGTCCCTTTAGATCAGAGATGAGAAGGAATTTCTTTAGCCAGACAGTGGTGGATCTGTGGAATTCATTGCCATGGACGGCTGTGGAGGCCACGTCTTTAGGTATATTTAAAGCAGAGATTGATAGGTTCGTGATTAGTACACGGAGAAGGAAGGAGAATGGGGTTGAGAGGATTAATAAATCAGCCATGATGGAATTGCAGAGCAGACTCGATGGGCTGAATGGCCTAATGTCTTATGGTCTTAATGGAGCCTCAGTGGGATCAGCTTGCCAGTACAGAAATGTCTAAAATTTCTCATAAATTCAAAATATTTCAATGAGTCAAATCAATTCAATGTGAAACTCCCTGTAGGTTTCCTGTTATTCAGACTTTGCTCAAAGAGCCTCAGAGCTTGTGGCTTGTCACAAGCTCAGTACAGTTTCGAATAGACAGTGAACTTAAAGAAACAACCAGGCCCTGAGTCAATACTTCCCCTTCACAGCACTGACAAGTGAATCTCTTTGCTGAAGTATTCTGAGGTAGGAGTAATTCAAAAGTTCAAAGTACCTTTATTATCGACGTACTTGCAGGTACAACCCTGAGATTTATTTTCTTGTGGACATACTCAATAAATCTATAGAATCATAACTATAATAGAATCTTTTGGACAGGTACATGGAGCTCAGAAAAATAGAGGGCTATGGCTAACCCTAGTAATTTCTAAGGTAGGGACATGTTCGGCACAGCTTTGTGGGCTGAAGGGCCTGTATTGTGCTGTAGGTTTTCTATGTTTCTAGAATCAATGAATGACTACCAAATCTAGCATCACTTTACGTACATGCAATTAATCTAGGTATATAAGCTACGCATAGTGTTTATATTTATTGTGATTTTTAGATTAACAACTATTTCATTCTCCTTCACACTTGTGTAATGGAAATTGCATTAAACAATCTTGAAACTAGAAAACTCAGTGCACCCATATTTAACAATGGATGGACACTAGGTGACATCTGTGTTACCTAGCCAGTGAGGGTTAAAGACGAAGCCAGCAACTCTTTATCCAGCTCCAAATGTTTAGTAATTGTAAGGGCAGTAGATCAGCCAGATAAAGGATTGCCCTCTCTTTCTTCTTCGCCACCCCCCCCCCGGCCTTTCCTCTCTCCTCTTTCTCTTTTAGATAGATAGATACTTTATTGATCCTAAAAGAAATTACAGTGCACAGATATAAATATTAGAAGAGAAGTAGAAACAGTAAAAAATAAGTTACCACTAACAGTCTAACAAGAATGAGTCATCATTTCCCAGGCTATAGGTCTGCTCATTACAGCCTAATGGTCAAGGGTAAGAATAACCTCATGCAGTGCTCTTTGGAGTCTCCCCTCTCTCTTTCTCCCCTATCTTTCTTCTCTCCCCTTTCTATCTTTCTTTTCTCACCCTCTCTTTCTCCCTATTTTTTTCTTTTCTCACTTTCCTCTCTCCTGTAAGGCACCATCTGTAAGGAGTTTGTAAGTTTACCTGGGCGGTGGGGGGGGGGGGGGTTCCTCCTTTACAGTCCAAAAACGTACCGGTTAGCAGGTTAATGGGTCATGGTAAATTGTGCTGTGACTGGGCTGGGGTTAAATAGGTGGGTTGTAGATGGTGCGGCTTTTGTGCTGGAAGGACCTGTTCCAAATGCTGGAGGAGCTCAAGCAAGTCAGGCAGAATCTCTGGGAGGGTTTATTCCCCTCCATAGATAATAAACCGGTTTCTGATTCCAATCCACATTTTCAGAACAGTTCTTCCCCACAAGGGGGCATCGGTTAGTCAGGACCTCCCGTTGTCACATGCACTTCTCAGCCATTAGCTGTCGCTTTCTTTCATCCAGCCTGCGCCATTAAATCTCTCGTTATTTTCTGACAACTTCTTTTGTCTGAAAAGATGTTTTGTGTAACCACTTAGGGCAGCACCACTTGCTCAGCCACATTGTGTTTTTTTTTCCAAAATGTACACTGTGGTATTAGAAGTAAGCATAGACACGAGAAATTCTGCGGCTGCTAGAAATTCAAAGCGACACACAAAACGCTGGAGGAACATTCAATACGATTCAAGTTTAATTGTCATTTAACCACACCTGAATACAGGCCAAACAGCGTAAACAGTAAAAAAAATCAAACGTGTTCAGAGAGCTTCTGGTGGTGAGGGAACGTCACAGGTTTCCTGTCTGTGTGAAAACTCTGGGTTTTAGTAGCGGTCCGACCCTCTAAGAGGTAGCTTATTGCTGGGCCCTCAGGTGGTGAAGATGCTGAAGTTTGGCCAATGCTGGAGCACATTTGGAGGCAACTCAAAGCGTCAGAACTGAGGTGCGAGGAACCACCCGCTGTCCGGCCAATTGAAGCGACCGGCCAGATTGAAAAGGTCAGGGTGTAGGGAGGGGCCAGAGGAAAGGGACTGGCTTGCTGCTCGTGAGGTTTACTCATCTCTGCACTGGATGGAGGCCGCAGCCTTCATCTAACAGGCTCCTGGGTCGGCTGGGACCGGCTTCGTGGCGGTCATGCTCCCAACGTGCAGGAAAAAAAAACAAATCATGCAACCGGTAACATTAAGCAAATAACACTCAGAACTGAGGTTCTTCTGTGAAGAGGTTCTTCTAAAGGTCTTCTTTCTTAATGGGTTCTATTGGGCTTCTTGGTTTTGTGGCTGCCTGTTAGGAGACAAATCTCAAGGTTGTATATTGTATACATACTTTGATAATAAATGTACTTTGAACTTTGAACAGAAGTGGAGAACACCTGTGTGTGAGTTTGATTAACATGAGGAAGCTAATACGTGGGCAGCCACCACATGGTTCTTGTCCGATCGGGGTCAGCGTCCAGTGGTGTGGAGTGCAAGGTGACTGGGGATCCTTCACTGTTGCAGCCTTCCTCCATTTTCACTGCCATTGTGACGTGTCTTCATCTTCCACCAGCTCCACCGTTGAGGCCTTGGTTGGATCGCTCTTTGCCTGGACCTTCTCCCTTGACCTTACCTCCCTGGGTGGCCCTACCAGGAGGTAAACTCCAGGCGGCACCACTCGAGGGAACTCAGGAACTCACAAGCCTCTCCACCATGACAAGGTGGCGGTCCTTGGAGAAACGTTTCATTGCATGGGATTCAGAACCTGATGTATTCCAGTGAGACGTCTTCATGTGCCAGGGACGCGTTGGGTTGGGTTCATTAGCATGGTGATGCAGCAGGCAGGAGGATTCTGTGTGACCAATGATCTCATGACCAACAAATGGGCTGAGCTTGGCTGTAACAGGTCCAGTCCCATTCGGTGAGTGTGCTATATTTAGCACAGAATAAGAACACAAGACAAAAGCAAAAATAGACTTTTTATTAGGCTGTTCCAGCCCTTTCCGCCACACTGCCAGCACCCCACCGAGTTAACCCTCACCTAATTGCGAGCTAATGAATTTACAATGACCAATTGACCTACTGACCGGTAGGTATTTGGACTCTGGGAGGAAACCAGGTCACCCGGAGGAAACCCAAGCGTTCCTTGGGGAAGATGTACGAACTCCTCCCAGAGGAGTGCGAACTCTGACACCCCAAGCTGAAATAGCGTCATGCTAACCGCGGTGCCCCTCGACCCCAATTAGCCCAACGAGTCTGCTCTATCATTCGATCCTGGCTGATTAATAATCCCACTCAGCCCCATTTGGTCTGGTGCCAAACTGCATCGGTCTCTGCCATCCCCTTGGATTCATCAGCTGCGTGGAGAGGGGGAGCCTGCTGCACGGGCAACAGCTGGCCCTCCATATCGTACCACCCTGTGTGTCACACAGACAGCCAGCTCGCAACACCTGTGGTCGACTCCGACCGACGGAGGGCTTAATGATTGTTGTTCCATTCCCACTTCTGTCTGTAAGGAGTTTGTACATTCTTCCCGTGACCGCGTAGGTTTCCTCTGGCTGTTCCAGTTTCTTCCTATATTCCAAAGGCGTACAGGTTAGAGTTAGTACCTCGTGGGCATGCTACGTTGGCACCAGAGGCGTGGTGACACTTGTGGGCTGCCCCCCAAGCACACCCTCAGCCTGTATTGGCCATTGACGCAAGTGACACGTTTCACTGTATGTTTCGAAGTTTTGGTGTACTGTACACGTCACAAATAAACATTTAGTCTAAACTAATCTTTAATTTGTGAGTTTAGTAAATGGTCCCACTTGCTGGAAGCACAACAGCCGCACCAGTTGTGCTATGAAAACGTAAGCCTGGAAAGTGGGTCGGCCATCTTGAGGACTGCCTGCCCTGTGGCCGCTGGAGACTTGAACTGAACTGAATTGACTTTATTCCTTACATCCTTCACGTACATGAGGAGTAAAAATCTTTACGTTACATCTCCGCCTGAATGTACAAGTTATTGTAATATGTAATACATAGTTTGTACAGTAAGACATACAACAGAACAGTCAATATAGCTTAGAAACACAATTGGGTCAGCGTAAATTAATAAGAAATGCAAAGGGAACTACAGAAATTAGCAGCACACTGTGAAGTTGGTATGGAGCTCCAACATGGCTGCATACGCGGCACCATTTTGTGGGGGCACAGGTAGTGGTTGGGGTGCAGAACCTTTCCAAAACAAGGGTTGGCAGTTCATGTGTCTCCCATTCTTCACTGCTCCATTATTCCGGGTTCAGTTCTGACCTCTGGTCTGTCTGTGTGGAGTTTGCATGCTCCCACATGATGACATGGGTTTCCTCCACATCCCTGGGTCGTGAGGGTTGGCAGGTTGAACAACTCCTGTGAATTACTCTCTATCTTAGGGTGAGTGGTAGAATCACAAAGTTCAAAAGTTCAAAGTAGATTTACTATCAAAGTGCATACAGTTCACAATATACAACTCTGAGATTCCGTTTCTTGCAGGCATTCACAGCAGAGTACAGGAATCCAATAGAATCAGTGAAAAACTACACACGAAGACTGACAAGCAACCGGTGTGCAAAAGACAAACTGTGCAAGTACAAATAAATAATAAATAGATAAGATAGATAATATTGAGAACGTGAGCTGTAGAATCCTTGAAAGTGAGTCCAGAGGCTGTGCTCAGTGATCAGTTCAGTTTTGAGGTGAGTGAAGTTATCCACGATGGTTCAGGAGCCTGATGGCTGAACAGTAATCACTGTCCTGAGGCTGGTGATGTTGGACCCGAGGCTCCTGTAGCTCCTCCATTACGGCTCCTCTGGTATCTGGAGGTGGGGGGGGCGGTGGAGTTAATAAGAACGAGGGGAAGGGGCATGAAATGGTATCAGTGTAAATAGACGTTTGATGGTTGGTGCGGACTTGGTCAGAGAGACTCGAAGTCCTGTTTCGGTATGACTCTGATGGATGAATGCAGCCAGTCAGTCAATGTGATGCAACAATAGTGGCTGCACCAGGCAAAGATTGAACAGCCTCTGAGCTGCCGTTAGAAGCTTGGAGATCCCTGAACCTTCACCATGGCGTGCCAGAACACAATTCCTTCTCAAACGGAAACTACTGGGGAGGTCATTTTATTTCACATATGCTTCACCACTTTCAGCATGACACACTTTTTGTTTTATTTTGAGTTATTTAGAAAGGTCATAAATTGGGATCTTTTAAGTCGGGATCTTTTGATGTAGTTTCTGTTCTTTTATGCTGACGACACACAGCTTTATCTCCCCTTGAAACCAAACGACCAGTCAAATCTAGTCAGCTTCATGAACTGCCTTGAGGACATAAAGTGTTGGATGGCACAAAACCTCCTACAGCTGAATGAAGGCAAGTCTGAAGTTGTCCTATTTGACCCCCCTGACTCCATCAAAGTGATTACCAACAGTCTTGGTAACCTGGCCACCCTTGTCAAACCCCATGTCAAAAACCTTGCTGTGACATTTGATTCCATCTTTAAGTTTGACAAGCAAGTTAATGCAGTAGTAAAAGCCAGTTTTTTTCAGCTTTGTACTATTGCCAAAATCAAGTCCTTTCTCTCTTTCAAAGATCTCGAGAAAGTCATCCACGCCCTTAGATCCTCCTGCTTGGACTACTCCAACTCCCTGTATGCTGGGATTAGTCCATCGTCCCTGTCCTGTCTGCAACTGTTCCAGAACGCCGCAGCCAGGTGCCCAGAAGAGGGACCATATTACTTCTATCCTGTCCTCTTTCCACTGGCTACCAGTACGGTCTAGAATTGATTTTAAGGTTCTCCTGTTTATCTATAAAGCCCTAAATGGGCGTCCCCCCTCCTATATCATAGACCTTCTAACCCCTTATTCTACTTCCAGGTCCCTCAGGTCCGCTGACCTGGGGCTCCTGGCTATCCCACAATCTATATTTAAGTTTGGGGTGACCGCGCCTTTGCTGTTGCAGCCCCTAGACTGTGGAACAGCATTCCCCTCCCTATCAGATCTGCCCCCTCCCTTAAAACTTATCTTTATTCACTCGCGTTTGAATCCTCCTGATGTGGCTGATTTTTGGCTTGTGCCTAGGCTCATGTGTTGTTTATTTTGTGCCTGTAAGCCGTGTGCCTTGTTGTTTATATCTGTGTTTCTTGTATTTGAGATTTTAGCTACCTGTTATGGTTTGTATAGCATTTTCGTCAACATGGGTTGTTTTTAAATGTGCTTTATAAATAAATTTGACTTGACTTGACTCTTCTCATTGCTACCATCAAGGAGGAGGTTAGCAGCCAATCATGTGTTAGCAACTCAATGCATAAAAGCACGCAGACATGGTCAAGAGGTTCAGCTGTGGTTCAGAGCAAACATCACCTGCTTTTCATGGTTCACGACAGGTACTCCCAGGGCACAGGTTGACAAATTAGTCAGACATTACAATGTTGTGGGAAGGCCTCCTCTTTTCTGCGTACAGGTATGATTGAGGTCAGAGTAAGACAGAAGAGATGAAGCAGATGGGCAGCTGTACGGATACAAGATCCTTTAAAATTCAGGTGTTCCCAACCTTTATTATGCCATTCAGCAAAGGGCCCACAGACCCCAGGTGGGGAACTCCTGCTTTAAATGGAGGAAAAGTAGACAAACACATTCAATTATTCTGGATTTAGCACAAAAATTTTACTTCATTTTTCAAAGGAATTCAAATATTTCTTTAATACGAACACAGTGTGGTATCAGTAGAATAAACACCAATACTGCCTTAGAAACTTCCCTCCCACATGGAATCCTTAAATGTCAGACATTTTTCAATTTATCCACTGTAACTGGGGAATTCCAATGCTATTATTCCTGGGGACAAGGATAGCTAAACAATGAGCTGTATGATTCAAAATTAAATGTAAATCTATTACCAAAGTACATCTCCCTGAGATTAATTTTCTTGCAGGCATTCACAGTAGAACAAGAACGCAATGGGACTAATGAAAATCTACATACAAATAAGGACTGACAAACAAACAGTGTGCAAAATAAGCAATAAATACATAAATAATACTGAAACATGAGTTGAAGAGTCTTTCAAAGCGAGTCTGTAAGATTGTGGGATCAGTTCAGTATGGAGGTGAGTGAAGTCATTCCACGCTGGTTCAGGAGCCTGATGGTTTAAGGGTGATAACTGTTCCTGACCTGGTGGTGCAGAGCCAAAGGATTCTGTACCTCCTTCCCGAGGGCAGCAGCAAGAAGAGAGTATGGCTTGGATGGTGGGGGTCCTTGATGATGGATGATTGACTTCTAAAGGTTTCTAACCCAGGGCGCTAACCAGCCTTTTCCAACATAACTGGAATGTCTTTAAGCAGGTGGAACACTGGAATTGGTATTAGAGGTTCTAGCGACGTCTCACACCATCGCCACTCTCCTAACCAGGGATCATCTAGTATTATGGTCACCTTTTCCTTTGCTGAGCATGTCCAGTCCTCTGGTCCACCACTGTCACGCACAGACTCCAGAACATGCCTCCTGCCTTGGAGATCAAGGAACGCTGAGTATTTACGTATTGACTCCTGCCAAGCTTGGAATGCTGGTGGGATTCTTCTTGTAGACATCCGGGATCTCAGGCTAAACGTATTACGGCTGCGCCCAATCACCTGATCGTGGACCGAACGGAAGTGGGACCATTGAGTCAGCAGCGACTAGGTGTAGAGATCTTGGTCAATAGTGCACCTTTCTCCTTCCTGTACGGCCGAACTACAGAATGAGCAGGAATCTGAGACCTCCTGGTCTAAAAGGGAATGCAATGAACAATGACATGACATCTTTCTTTCTCCAGAGGTGGTCAATCTGTGAAAGGACACCCCCATTTCCCTTCACAGATGCTGACGTTTATACACTACTCACATTGACGGAGGAACTGCTTTCACTGGAAGTGTAGTTGGTAGTGTCGGATTCTGTTGTTTAAATCCAAGGTTCTTTTAGAAGTCAGGAATGAGGCATGGAACTTGCTGCTTCACCATCATTTTATTAAGTGTTGATGGAACAAAGAGAATAGGAACAGAACAGTGCCGGGGGAGTCACAGCTACTTGAAAGACAGGATCTAACATGGCACTGAGCATATTACAGCTACTTTTATATCCAAAGATAAGAAAATTTCATATGTAAGAATAATCCAATTAGAAAATACTTTTTCAACACTGCAGTAAAATCAGCCAATGAGAAAATACTCTTTCAGCACAAAGAAGCTAATAAACTTCTAGAAGTATACTTTACACAGCCACGAGGTGTGACAGCTGCAGAGCCTCAGTTGTGGCAAAGCCTTCCCCATTGGTGCTGCCCCCCAGAGTTGGATCGGTGGAATGACAGGTTGGATTGCATCTGGGAGACTGCACCACCAATCTGCAGGACATGTCGTTCAGGGTCTTGGATTATTTATGTGTTATATGGTGTGGCTATGTTTTTTTTTTGGTTCATTATTTTGAAAGTGCTGTGCATGCTTTGCACCTTGGCCTCAGAGGAATGCTGTTTTGTTCAGCCGTATCCTTGTATGGTTGAATGAAATTAACCTTGATTGGATTTGATTTTGATTTGATACAGGCATACTGAACTGTTATGTATATAAAAGCTACTTAAAATACATGCAGATAATTGATTGTTAAACTACAAAGAAAACAACAATCAAAATTTAACAGACAGATGCAACTGTAGTTAGAGGATATGGCCCGCATCTACTCAGAGAAAAATATTTTTAAGTAGTGATTAGGAATCCATTGCCAGAAAGGCCAACAGAAGAATAATGAGAAATATTCTGAGTGGAATTCTGGACTAGTAAAATGCTGTGGGCTTTAGAAAAAAGGGAGCGTACTGGGCAGCAGTGAGGCAGCTCTTTCAAAGAGTCAGCAGAGGAAAGATGGGTCGAGTGTGTTCTGTAGCCCTATGTTCCTCTGAGTCATGGCGCGGTTCCTAATCATTACTGAGTGACTCACCCCTTCACCTCTACAGAAAGCAGGTGCACAGCTATGATCCTGTGCACTGACAATACACTTTCTATTTGAGCAGTAACACACACTACAGCATAGAAACAGGTCCTTAATCTGCCTCGTCCTATCAACCTAAACTCAGACCATACCACTCCCATCCATGTACCTATCCAAAATGTTGAAATCAAACCACATCCACCACTTCTGCTGGCAGCCTGCTCCATTCTCTCACCACCCTCTTAGTTCCTCTTAGACATTTCACCTTTCACTGTTAACCCCTGACCTCTAGTTCTAGTGCTCCGAAAGGACTCAAAGAAACACAGAGCTGCTGAACAGAAGAATCCAAGCTATCAAGTTTTGGAGAACTGGAGGATCAGTCAAGGTCAACGAAAGCAGGGAATAAACAAGTAAGAGTCTTTACACCGTTATAGGGATTAGTAGCGGCAAGCAGCCAGCATCTTCACCACTTCAAGATTATTTAATGTCTTTCTTCAGTATACAAGCATGAAGGAGGACAAAATATAAAGGACAGAAGAATAGCTGATGGCAGGAGGCAAAGAGTTTGAACAAAGCGGATGACATGGCCCCCGAGCTGCCAGAGAGAGTGGTTGGGGTAAGTACAGTAACAACATTGAAAAGGCATTTGGACAGGCACATAGATAGGAAAGGTTTCAAGGGACTTGGGCCAAATATAGGCAAAAGAGATGAGCTTAGATGGGAATCTTGGCCAGCATGGTCAAGTTGGGCTGAATGGCCTTTTTTATGCTATATGACTCGATGACTCTGCGATTGGAACCACGTTGAAAAAGTTTTCAACTAATCTAAAATCACAATGGGCCTTAAATATAATCCAAATGATAAAGGAATTAAATTTTAACAAGTCACGATTTCTAACACAAAGATAACATCTCCCCGGTCAAATCGTTACCTTTGTCTCTGTTTCCTTTCTTCTCTCCCACATGACACATGATTTAATATAATCCCACCCACGGTGGTTGTCTCTAGGTTCTTGGCTACTGTCATTCTTATCACACCAACAAGCTGTCTGAGAACTGAGCAAAACAGGTCCTCAGGGAGAACTCCAGGCAACTCATCCAAAGTTTGTGTTTTTTTATCTTATTGTGCTGTAGTGGATCCAGAGTAACAATGATTTCATTCTCCTTTACACTTGTGTACTGGAAATGACATTAAACAATCTTGAATCTTGAACTACCTTTCTCTCTCCCAACTGCCTATCAACCCCCCTCACTGAATCCACTTACTGTTTGCCTGCTCTTGCCCTACCCGTTCCCCTCACCTCCTTACACTGATGATCTCCCCTCCACTCTGTTAGTCCAGATGAAGAGCCGTGATCTAGAATGCTCACTATCCATTTCCTTCTATCGGCGCTGCCTGACCCGCCGAGTTGCTCCAGTTGTTTGCTTCCCGCCACTGTTCAAAGCTGGGTGTCAGAGGTGAAGGGGGCAGTTTCCCCTGAAGGGGTCACTGTGCAGTGTGCAACTCCAGACCAGGATACTCCTGAAATGCACCCAGTCTCTGCTGAGATACTGGTCTAGAAAGTCTCACGCTTCTCGTCAACCTAATGACGCCCGAAGCTTTAGGAGGAAAATGCTGGATGTCATCCAGTGAATCCCGTCTCGTGCTACATCACTAACATGGGACAAGGCAGCAACACAGGGCCCAGAAGGGCCTAGACATCCTGTCTAGACGTATTGTTTTAGATCCATTCCTGGAGAAGACAGCTTGGATGTTTAACCTTGGCAGACATAAAGGCTGTAAAGTGTGGTGCAACATTAACTCACTAATTAAAGCGTCTAAAGAACAGATAGTACACTGGAACGCCTTCGGGAAACTACAGCAATGGCAAATTAATTTTAAGGCCAAAACTACGATTGATTGTCTCCTGTTTCTAGTCGCCTGGTTAAGGTGCCTGTCGGTGACACAGATTTCCAAATAACCTGCAGCTTTGCATATTAAGCCACAAGTATTAAAAAATAAGACTGTTTCACTGATAAACAAACTCTGCATTTCTCATGTGCCTGAATAGGACAGGAGATGGTTGGCCAGAGGCAGAACAAAAATTCTATGCCACAGTTCACTGAAAAGTCATATCCTGTCCTTTTTCCCCTTAATTCACCACGAGTGTCAAACGCTATTTATAATATTTTGTGAAAAAATCAAACCAAAGCAACACAAAAGAATCAGCATCTTCATCAAACATTAATAAATTAACTTGTATAATTTACCTTTAATGGTAGAATTAAATGAAGGCTTTAGTTCAAAGTTCAAAGTAAACTTACTATCAAAGTACTGAGGCTGATTTTCTTGCAAGCACTCACAGAATAAACTGGCGTGGTGGAGATATGTCTCTATCAAAGGAGGTGTATGGTGCTCCTTCCCTCTGCTAGCCTCCAGGTCACCCTTGGGCAAGGTGTAGAACCTGCTACGCCCTCGTCCAGGGTCACGTGAACCCATGGGGGCAGGTGATGGATGGTCGTATGAGCAGCTGGTGCACATCACAAGTTCTGGTTAGGTGACCACTGATGCCAGGCGGACAATCACTGAAGAGTATTGATAATGGCCAGTGTCACCCGACTTGTAAAGACACTGCCAAGAAGCAGACAATAGCAAACCATTTTGGTAGGAAAATTTGCCATGAACAATCATGGTCATGGATACAGAAAGGAATAAGAAGAGATGGAAAGACAGATAGAAAGACCATGATCGCCCATGTCATACACATGGCACATGATGATGATGATGGTTTGTCAGATTGTGGTCTTCCCCAAAACAATGACTGCCAAATATATTGTCATGAAGTTTGTGGCCTACTCTTCTCCCTCTTGATGGATGTGAATGTGTTCACCAACAGCCCCCCCCCACCGCCCCAACACCCATCTCCTACCCCCAATTTTCAGCACATTGATGCAAACCTAGGTTGCTAAGGAAATAGAAGAATACTCGAAACATCTCAGTCATGTTTCCTGAAGGGAGAGGCCCAGCTTTGATTACTGGCCCATGTTAGTGTAGTTAACTCTCAGCATCTGACCTTCTCCTGGTTTAAAGAAAAGAAGTCTCCCCCGCATTCCTGCACACTATGAGGCCTCCATCGGTCGAGGTCCACAATGGATGGTGCGTTCAATCTGTCTGCGCTAGCCAGCATGCAAGCCAGGGCAGTACGATATGGACAGCAGGTGGGAGGGCTACTGGACAGGATCGAGATAAGCTGCAGAAAGCTGTGAACTCAGTCAGCTCCATCATGGGCACCAGCCTCCCCCAGCATCCAGGACACCTTCAAGGAGCAGTGCCTCTAAAAGGCGACGCCCATCACTAAGGACGCCCCATCACCAGGACATGGCCCCTTGGCTTTGTTACCATTGATATGGTACAGAAGCCTGAAGACACACACTCAATGATTCAGGAACAGCTTCTTCCCCTCTGCCATCTGGATTTTGAATGGACACTGAGCCCATGAACACTACCTCACTACTTTTTTGCACTACATATTTAACTATTTTATATCTTTTTATATATATAAAGGAACATGGTTGGGTTGACTTGTTCTCTGATCTTGGCAAGATTGGAGAACAACTCAACCTAACCATCAACCACCTGAGCTACACATTTTCCGAATTATTTCCAGCAAAACAACATAGTTTACCGTACACGCTGGTGAAATTAAACCTGATTCTGATTCTGAAATATCTAAAACAAAATTGCTTTTACTTTCGCATCATGAAATCAATGAAGCTGATTGATCGCAGGATCTCAGAGTGCTGCTGCCCAGCGTTTAACCTAGTCTTCTATAATAGTATGGGAAGAAGGAGTGTTTTTATTGCTCACTCTGGGCTTTAATTATAAAATAAATAAATAGACCATGTGGAGTTCAGCCATGCATTTACAAGCATTTAGGTGCAGCCCAATCTATCAGACCTCAGAAATGGCCAATCCTGATGTTTGGCAAAAGGCCAGAGTCAACTCCTTTTTTTAAACTGCCTTTTCTTTTCCCATAGGAATATTATTTCTGGAGATCGTCCTCCCTCCCACGACTTCTCTTGCCCTGTTTGCTTTGAGATCCATGCCGCAGATTGCCCTCCCTGCCAGCCTGCCCTGGCGCGGAGCTCCACCTCGTACTGAGGAAGTGGTTAGAGAAGGACCGCAAACCGTCAATGCCAAAATGGTGTCACATTTACGACCACTTGCACCACCTGTGTCCCGGGGTTTCCAGGCTCTCCAGATGACATTCTTGCAAAATCCCATTTTATTTCCTTACAACCAAAAGTTCAAAGCTCAAAGTAAAGTTATTATTAAGTTACGTATATGTCAGCATATAGTACCCTGCGATTCATTTTCTTGTGGACATTCCTAGCTAAACAATAATTCAATGAAAAACTATACCCAAAGACTTGACAAACAATCAATGGGCAAAAGAAGGCAAATTGTGCAACTACAAAAACAAAACAAACAAATAGTAAATAATGAGTTGTAGAATCGCTGGAAGTGAGTCCATAGTTTGTGGAATCAGTTCAGTGTAAAAGTGAGTGGAGTCATCCACGTAAACACGAGGCATTCTGCAGATGCTGGAAATTCAAGCAACACACATCAAAGTTGCTGGTGAACGCAGCAGGCCAGGCAGCATCTCTAGGAAGAGGTACAGTCGACGTTTCCGGCCGAGACCCTTTGTCAGGACGGCAGTGCTTTCACAGTCTGACACGACACAGATATGCATGCCATTGATATCACAATGTGCACAGATTATTCAACACTCTTGATGTGAAAATATTATACTTCTTACTAACTTAAGTGTTTCTTTAAGCCTCCAATTGTTGCCTGATAAAAGGTCTCAGCCCAAAATTACTTACTGCCCATTATGCTGCTGGCATTTAGGATAGCAACGAAAGTCCTCCATCTCTGACTGTCCTTGACCACTCAGATGTAGAAGGATTCTTCATTGCTGTTTCCCTAACAGTTTTGTTTTACCAGTCAGGGTTGTTAGCCCTGAGCTGAACCCCTGAACCTGGAGGACCGGTGGGCCATCCTTAGACTGGCCTCTACCCTTTGACCTGTTTGGCATGCGTGACCCTACCAAGAGCCGAAGCATGAAGCCCCAACTCCAGCAAACGTACCCCTCCGGGTCATTGAGGCATGCAAGCCTCCAAACCATATGTCAAGGTTGTGGCTATCTCAGAGGTCGGCCCAAAACGTTGACTGCTTATTCTTCTCCATAGATGTTGCCTGACCTGCTGAGTTTCTCCAGCAATTTTTGTGTGTTACTATTTGTTGATGTAGGTTAACCTGCAGGGCAGAATTGATGTCAGGTTGCAAGCTAAGGTTAAGTGAGTGCCGAAGTTTAAATGGTTGAATGAATTGTTGCTTTTCAGAAATTCCGTTATGTTCTACGATAAATGTAAAGAAGTAACTAGGAGGGGCGTTAGTTAAGGGTGAGGGGGAAACAAATAAAAGGGACTGGAGGGCATTCTTTACATGCAGAAGGTGGGAAATCCAAATCCAAATCAGGCTTATTATCACTGACATATGTCATGACCTGTTTGCATGTGGGGGAGAGGGGAGTCTTTGATGCTCACTGCCATTTGCATGTTTTGTCTTTTGCACATGGGGGTGGGGTTTATGTTTCGTTTTTCAAATGGCTTTCATGATTTTCTTTTGCTTCATGGCTGTCTGGAGAAGACGACTCTCAGAGTTGTATTCTGCATACATATTTTAATAATAAATATACCATGAACCTTGAAGTTTGTTGCTTTATGGCAGCAGAATAGTGCAATACATAAAAAATTACCATAAATTACAATATGCAATATAAGATAATAAATAAGTAGTGTAAAGAGACAGCAAAATAGTGAGTATATGGAATGAGCTGACAGAAGACATAGTTGAGGCAGGTACAATAGTTTCCTATACTGGGTGAGTCTAGGACCAAAGGATACAAACTCAGGATAGAGGGGTGTTCCTTTCGAACAGAAGTGTGAAGGTATTCCTTTAGCCAGACTGCAGTGAATCCCCCATTGCCAAGTCATTAAGTATATTTAAAGCGGAGGTTAATAGGTTCTTCATTAGTCAGGCTGTCAAAGGTTACAGGGAGAAGACAGGAGACTGGGGTTGAGAGGGATAATAAAATAGTCATGATGGAAGGGCAGAGCAGACTCAATGGGCCAGGAGGGCTAATTCTGTTCCTGTGCCTCATAGTATTATGGTCTTATCAATCTTGGGGAGAGGGGGCTTAGTGAGATAAGGGACTAATACACGATATTGGGACTAGGTGGGTGGGCTCCGTTGTTGGTGTGGATTGTTTGGCCAATACCTGCTGTATTGCTCTTTGACTATGGGAACATCCATCACCGAGGACCCCCATCATCCAGGCCATCCTTCTTCTCATTACTGCTATTGGGAAGGAGGTACCGGGAGCCTTAGGTGTCACCCTACCAGGTTCAGGCTCCCGAACCAGAGTGGATAACTCCAGGAAGAGGTACAGTCGACGTTTCGGGCCAAGACCCTTCGTCACTGCTTCCTATGAGGGGGACCATCTCCAGATTCAGGGTCAGGAACAGCTATCAACCATCAAGCTCCTAAACCAGTGTGAATAACTTCAACCACCTCACTGATGGACTCACTTTCAAGGACTTTACAACTCATGTTCTCTGTGTCATTTATTTATTCAGTATAACTTTTTTTTTGTATTTGAAGTTGTCTCCTTTTCCACATTGGCCATTGATCAGTCTTTGCTAACATGTAGTTTTTCATTGATTCTATTGTATTTTTTTTTATTCTACTGTGAATGCCTGCAAGATAAATCAAATTAAATAAGCAGTGCAAAAACAGAGCAAAAATAGTGAGGTAGTATTCAAGAGTTGATTGTCTGTTCAGAAATCTGATGGCGGAAGGGAAGCAGCTCTTCCTAAAATGTTGAGCGTGTCTCCGGGCTACTGAAGGTAGCAACGAGAACAGGGCATGTTCTGGGTGGTGAGGGTCCTTAATGATGGATGCCGCCTTTTAGAGGCACCGCACTTTGATGGAGTCTTCCATGCTGGGGAGGCTCGAGGCCGAGATGGGGCTGGCTGAGTTCATTACTTCCTGCAGCTTTTTTCCTGACCCACCATGCCACAGGGTGATGCCACTAGTTAAACTGGGAATTTTTTATTATTGCCACAGGCACCGAGGTACAGTGCAAAGGTGGTCTTGCATGCCGCTCACATCGATCATTCGTTACAACAGCGCACTGAGGTCGAACAAGGTAAAATGATAGAATGACACGGAGAACTTGGATTTAAAAGAGAAGAATGATTATAATCAAAGTAACGAGTGGATCTGCAGGAGGTCACACCCTGGCACCATCTTCCCCAAGTGGGCCATTCTTTCCTCACACACATCCACTCTCCAACAGGGTTCCCAGGGTATAAATCAGCACCGGCCTTTCCCAGGCAGTGATCGTGCCCCTCCCTTAACCCTCCCACCCCTGGCCTGAGATCAACTAACAACCCACAGGCTGAGATCTGACCTCGGCAACTCCGTCTCCATGGGATGGCATGATGTAACTGTTCACTAGGAAAGGGATTCTCACCTCACATCTTTGCAACAGCTTTCTAATTCCTAGTAGAAAAGAACTACAGAGAGGTGCCACCTCTATTAATCTCCCACCTGATTTTTTTTTTGGCAGTATTTCCATGACGACTGCTGTACACCAGGATAAACTGGGATGGAAACAAAAACATTTGCTCTACGTAAATATGGAGCCAAAAAATAGGCTGAAAATTCCAGGGTCACAAAGTCTTCCTTTCATTTATGGAGAAGTTTTGATTCTGTCAGCAGCTCATTTCCCAAATCCCCAGCGGTACTGTCAGAATGCTCGTTTACCCTTCAGTTCAATGCATTATGTTCCCGCAGGGAAAGCATGGGAATATTTCTCTGCTGAGCTTTCTTCACGCTAAGTGCACTGAAACATCTATTTGCAAAGGCCTGGCCACCATATCAGGCTGCTAAACCCCAGACTGAGAGCAAGCTCTTACAGAAGCCCCCTCAGTAAACCACAACCTGGCAAACCTAATGACACCAGCAGCTGTTCACGACCACCTGTGAACATGGCTCAAGAGCCATCACAGCCACGGATTCCTTTTGTACGGTAGGGAGGAGGAGAAGATGGTGGCGCAACGCAGCATGTGCGGCCGTTCCGAATGATATTGTATGTGTTAACTAGGGGGCCGTGCACAATCCTGATTTGATGGAGACAGCCGTGAGAAGCACGGAGGAACACCTGGAGAAACTTCTGAAATGCCCGCTTTGCTGCCGCTGCTACTGTGCGATCGAGAATCTCCGGAGGGGAAAGCCCCAAATCCTTGGCTTTGCCTATTGCCTGTTTCCGGGGCCGGGGTCGAAGCACTCGGTAGAGATGGTGCTCAGTGTCGGAGAGCTGGTCGGAGGCTCAGAGTTTTCGGACGGACTTGGAGTCGGACTGTGGTCGGATGCTTCCGGGATGCTGCATCGGCAAGTTGGCGGCGCTGGAGGTTCACCGTCTGCGTGAGATGATGGGACTTTTGAGAGACTTTGAGACTTTTACCGTGCCCATGATCTGTTCTTATCAAATTACGGTATTGCTTTGCACTGTTGTAACTATATGTTATAATTATGTGGTTTTTGTCAGTTCTTAAGTCGGTTTGTCATGTGTCTCTGTGATATCATTCTGGAAAAACATTGTATCATTTCTTAATGCATGCATTACTAAACGACAATAAAAGAGTACTGCGTCTCCTCATAATCTAGTCTAATCTAATCTTCAACGAAGGCACCATGGCATCTCACAAGAACCTCACCAAACGAAAATTCAGTGTTGAGCCACTAAAGATGTTAACATTGCTCTAAGTGGTAAGTTTACAATAAGTACTTCCAAGAGGAGAAAAGGCTAAGGAGGTTTGGCACATCACCAAACACTTTGACAACTTCTATACTGGTACTGTTGAAAGTATCCTGACTGGTTGCATCATGGTCTGGTATAGTAATTCAGATGTGCAGGAACGCAAGGGTCAGCGAGTTGTGAACTCAGCTCAATCCATTCTGCCTGCATCCCTCCCTCCCCACCATCAGTAGTACCTACATGAAGAGCTGCTCAAGAAAGCAACATCAAAAATCTCCGCCACCTGGGTCGTGCCATCTGCTCACAGCTACCATTGGGCAGGAGGTACAAAAGCCAGACGGCCCACACCGCCAGGTTCAAGAACAGTTACTTCCCCTCACCACACACAAAATGCTGGAGGAACTCAGCAGGCCAGGCAGCAGCTGCGGAAAAGTGTAAACAGCCGAAGTTTCAGGCCAAGAGCCTTCAGCAGAACTGGAGACAAAAAGACGAGGAGTAGAGTTAAAGGTGGGGGGCATACTCTCCTCCTCATCTATTTTTCTCCAGACCTGCCGAAGGGTCTTGGCCCGAAACATCAGCTATACTCTTTTCCATACAGAGTTCCTTTAGCACTTTATGTGTGTTGCTTGGATTTCCAGCATCTGCAGATTTTCCCTTGTTTGCGATGGGACCTCCCTTCAACAATTCAGTTTTTGAAATAACCACCACAATATTAAAAGTAAATTTCTTATAAAAGTATGTACAGTATATGTCACCATGTACAACCCTGAGATTCATTTTCTTGCAGTCATACTCAATAAATCCAATAACCATAATAGAATCAATGAAATAGCATACAGTGGAAACCAGTGTGTAAAAGACAACAAACTGCAAATACAAAAACAAAGCAAAAGAGAAATAATGATAACAATAATATAAAATAAGCAATAAATATGGAGAATATGAGATGAAGAGTCCTTGAAAGTGAGTCCATAGGTTGCGGGAACAGTTTGCTGATGGGGCAAGTGAAGGTGAATGAAGTTATCCTTTCTAGTTCAAGAGCTGAATGGTTGAGGGGTAATAACTGTTCCTGAACCTGGTGCTTTGAGTCCTCAGGCTCCTGTACCTACTTCTGGCACCAGCAAGAAGGGGGCATGACCTGGGTGGTGGAGATCCCTAATGATGGATGCTCCTCTCCTGCAACAATGCTCCGTGTAGATGTGCTCAATGGCGGGGAGGACTTTAATTGTGATGGACTGATCCATATCCACTACTTTTTGTAGGATTTTCCATTCGAGGGCATTGGTGTTTCCATACCAGGCTGTGATGCAGTCAGTCAACTTACTCTCCACCACACATCTATAGAACCATATTAGTCAAACTTTGACCACTTCGCTGTTTTTGTTCTAATTGTGTTCTTTCTTGTATAATTTTGTACAATTTATCTTTATATTTTTCTTGTGAATGTTGTGCCTGTGATGCTGCTACCAGTAAGTTTTTTCATTGCACTTGTACATATGATAACAAACAGGTCTTTAATTTTGTTTTTTGAGGAGCGAATCAGGGAGTGATTCCAGATCTGAAGGTCCTGGCAGCAAAAGACAAGGCCATCACAGGAGTGGATAATTAAATTGGTGAAGAAACAAGATGCCAGAAATGGAAGAACACATATCAACGAGGAGCAAGTTAGAGGTGTGGAGCAACGTTTCCTCTCTGGTGTGCGCACGCACATATCTTTTGTTACTAGTGCACAAAGGAATTTAAACTACGCAGAAAAAGTTGTCACCCTTTACCTCATTGGCATATTAAGTAATTTCATAATTGTACACAATCACATTTCCTCTTCCAGTTTCTGATGCAGGCAGTGTTGGCAACATGGAGTTTGCAATGCTTTGTCTGCAGATTTTAGAAATGGCTTATCTTTATTGAAGAAATTATTGATTCTCTAGGTCAAATTCCAAAGAAGCAAGGGTGTGAAGCACAAATAAACTGCTAATTCATTTAAAGCAGAATGGCTTAATGAAACAGTAGAAACTGCTACACCGAAAGCTTATGTGGTCAGGAATGTACACCTAAGAGAGATATTCATGTAAACTGCAGAAACTGGTGTCACCTGTGTGTATTCTGTGTATTCCATTTAAAAATTCAGTGAGCTCAAGTTGTCGCTGGACAAAAGATTGCACAGCACAAGATTTTCCAGCACACTGGTTGTTACAAATTGGAGGGGACACTTGTAAATAAGGAAGTGAGTGAATGCTCTTCATTCTCTTACATACAGCAATTTATCCACCTCTGCGTTGGATATTCTTGGCAAATGCACACCCACAAACCTCTTGGGTAATGAATTCCAAAGATTCATTATCCCCCGGGAGAAAAAAAGTCTTTTCGTCCTTGTTCTGAATGTGACGGTTACTTTGAGAGTGCAGAACCATAACCCTTGAATGTATTAAGCCTCATAATGATATTACTCACTCAGTGGCCACTTTATTAGCGACCTCCAGTACCTACTAAAATGGTCACTGAGTGTACGTTCATGGTCTTCTGTTGCTGTAGCCCATCCATTCCAAGGTTCAATGTGTTGTGCATTCAGAGATGCTCTTCTGCATACCTCTGTTGTAACATGTCATCATTTGAGTTGCTGTTACCATCCTGTCAGCTTGAACCAGTCTGGCCATTCTCCTCTGACCCCTCTCATTAATAATGCATTTTTGCGACAGAAGTGGACACTGGACGTGCTTTGGTTTTTCACACCAATCTCTGCATGCTCTGGAGACTGTTGTATGCAAAAATCCCAGGAGATCAGCAGCTTCTGAGATACTCAAACCACCCTGTCTGGCACCAACAATAATTCCACAGACAAGATCACTTAAACCGCACTTCTTCCTCATGGACATCACGTCGAACCGTGAAGTGGATGGGCCACAGTAGCAGAAGATCACAAACATACTCAGTGGCCACGTTACTAGGTACAAGAGGTACCTATAAATTGGCCAAGTATATGTAACTTTAAAATAATAATATTGTTATTTTTAAATCTAGTTGAACAATGTTATCAATCTTTTTAAATCTTTACTAATCGGATCATGTTATCAGTCTTTGTAAAAGTATCCTCTCAACAGGACACCTAAATGAATGTCTGCTGCCAACCTTCAATTGCGAGACGTCTGTTACAGGAAATGCAATGAACAGGATGAGATATGTTGAAGAGGAAATGGTATAGGTACAGTTTTTCAGTGTTCAGAAGCCACCAGTCTCAATGTATGCTGTTATTGCAAATTACTGATTGAAATATGGATCAGAAAAGTTGGCAACAGCCACAGTGAAGATACTAGTGATTTATATCAGTCAAAAGAATTGTCACGGTCGGGTTCACAGACAGCATTAACTACAGCAGACAGTAATGCATTTCTAAAATGACGATAAGTTGGGCTGGGGGATTTTTAAATTAGCCATTCAGAAACCAAGCTTTTCAGTGCTTAAAATTAACCAACCAGTGGTGAAATTTGATTTATAGCTTCAAGACCTGGCCAGTCTCCTTTGGCTAATAAATCAAACTAGAGTAATGTAAGTAGCCAAGTTTTGTTTTCCATACTTTGTAAACCTTGTACCACAGAGCTAACATCCTGAAAATGAAGAGGTGGTGCCTATAATTCTATATCGGGAATGGGGGATAGGTTTGATACAGGAACTGGGAAAATTCATCATCTGTCAGAACTCACAGTAATGCGCAACTGTTGTGACACCAGCTCGTGGTCAAAACCGTAAAGAACTACGGGAGATCCTGAATTTAAGCATGTAGTAAATAGGCATTTATGCACCCTGTGTCACCTCCCACATAAGACATAAGAGCAGAACTAGGCCATTTGGTCCATTGAGTCTGTTCCCCCATTTCATTATGGCTGATTTGCTATCCCTTTCAACCACATCCTCCGGCTTTTCCCCTGTAAACTTTGATGCCGTTACCAATCAAGAACCTATCAACCTCCACTTTAAATATACCCAGTGACTTAGCTGCTTTCAAATCATCACACCACCCCTATGTCCTTCTGATCCCATTGGGTGGGTTTCAAATCTCACCAAGGCAAGTGCATCTGATATCAAGGGGCAACACCAGACCTTACCACAAAATCCGTAGGGATATTCCAAAAGTTCCCACAAGTCATCAGATCCCATTTGGGGCTCTTGCAAATCCTGTCAGGTCCAACCTGCAACCAATTCCATTCCTATACCAAACAGTCCCAGTGACCTCAGCGCTTACAGTGAAGGTGGAAATTTAACTTGCCTGGCGTTTTGTGTAAGAGGGTGGGAGGGAGGAACAGGGCTTGTTTTGATG
Source organism: Mobula birostris (assembly GCF_030028105.1). NCBI lineage: Eukaryota > Metazoa > Chordata > Chondrichthyes > Myliobatiformes > Myliobatidae > Mobula > Mobula birostris. The sequence goes on along the minus strand of NC_092395.1, from coordinate 10,339,318 downwards.
TTGTTGTTTTGTTGCTTGTTGTGTTTCGTGTTGTTCTGCCGAGCATTGTGGGCGTGCTATATTGGCACCAGAATGTGTGGCGACAGTTGCAGGCTGCCCCTGGTGCACCCTTGGGTGTGTTGGTTGTTAACGCAAACAGAAGTCGCTGTATGCTTCGAGGTACATGTGCTAATTAAATCTGAATCTGAATACATTCAGTAAACAAGCCAACTGTCCTCCATCTGACCCGTGAGATCAGCAATGCCGCTTAAAAACAAAAATTGTGTAGAAGTCTCTTTGCTATTAGCATTTCAGATCTTTAAATGCATTTTCAAGGATGCAAGTGGCCAAGGAAGGACTAGAATAGATCTTCCACTTTGTAAACTAGCAGCAGGAGCCACTGGGGAATCAGTTAATTCCAGAGCTTTCAACATGAGCACAACTCGATGATTTACTTTAAACCAAAGGCTATTTTCCATTTTTAATCTTTTTTGGCAGCTACAATTTGGCCCTATGATCCTGGTTTCCTGGAAATCACGTAGAAATCCAGACTTAGATCATAAGACCATAAGAGATAGCAGCAGAATTAGGTACTTTGCCCATCGAGTCTGCTCCACCGTTAGATCATGGCTCATTTATTTTCCCTCTCAACCCATCCATTCTGAGACAGTGCCCTCTGCCCCCAGACTCTCCCATTATAGGAAACATCCTCTCCACATCCACTCTATCCAGGCCTTTCAATATTCAGTATGCTTCAATAGATACTTATCAGATACTTCCAACAGATAATTGGACCAGGCAATGGTGGCACCATAGAATACATGCTGAAGGTCCCACAGAATATCCATGGGTATTTTAAAGCATCCAACTCTTTTGGCTAGAAATTTACTGGTCTCAAAAAGTCCATTCATATGACTTTATATAGAGCTCCAATATAGGTACTTTTAAGATTCCTTTACCTCCCCAAGTTTTCTTCCCCATGAATGTCAACAGGTGTCCCTTAACCTGAGGAGCAAGATTAGGGTGTGGTGGTAGGGATGGGGATCATTTAATAATAGCTCTCAATTCCAGATCTCCGTGAACAATCACTCTTTAAGGGAAGGAAGGCGCTTTTAAAAGTGAGGACATATTGTTTCAATTCCAATAATATCAAGAGTTTGGCAGCAAAAAGAATGTTGTTAAGAAGGTCCAGGAAAGATCTAACAGAAAGGTATTAAAAAAAGACCATTCTAATGTTGGGTCTGAATGACAACTGAAGCATTTGACCGTGTCTGCATGCTTTTATGAATTGAAGTGCTGCTGTATGATTGGCTGATTAGATATTTGCATTAATAAGCAGGTGTACAGGTGTACCTAATAAAGTGGCCACTGAGAGTAGAGTCACAATGTCATGCAGCAGAAAATTATGTCCTTTGGCCCACTGAGTCCATGCCAACCATTAAATACCCATTTATATTAACTTTGTATGTAGGTATGTATTAGTCTTGTATCGGCACAGATTGTCTTCTTTAGCACACTGGCGGTTTGTCTTTATGTATAATTTTTGATAAATTCAATTGTATTCCTTTATGTTTCTGTAAATGTCTGCAAGAAAATTAATCTCAAAGTAGAATGTGATGATATTTATGTACATTGATAGTAAATCTACTTTGACTCGGAATGGGAATAGTTTAAATGAGCTTCTTGGTCTCATTTAAATGAGCTTCTTCGTCTAGTTAAATTAGCCTCTTGGGTGGAATGGACCAGTTGATGAGTCTCTTGGTTGGAATGGACTAGTTGATGGGACTCTTGGTTGACACAAACTAGTTGATGAGTCTTTTGGTTGGAATGGACTGGTTGATGAGTATCTTGGTTGGAATGGACTAGTTGATGGGTCTCTTGGTTGGAATAGACTAGTTGATGGAACTCTTGGTTGGAATGGACTAGTTGATGGAACTCTTGGTTGGAATGGACTAGTTGATGGAATTCTTGGTTGGAATGGACTAGTTGATGAGTCTCTTGGTTGGAAGGAATTTGATGAGCCTCTTGATTAGAATGGACTAGTTGATGGGACTCCTGGTTGGCATGGATAAATTGGGTTAAAAGGTTTGTTCCTGCAATATTTCTGGTCTTTGAATACTATATCCTAGATCAATACATTATCACAGATTTCTCATATCCATATTTCACATTGCCTTATGACATGAAAGGGAGCCATTCGGCCCATCAAGTCTATGCCTGCTCTTAAAGCATTCCCACATTTATTTTCCCTCTTATCTCTCACATATCCATAAACAACCCCCTTCCTCCACTCTCGATTCTCACACCAACCATATACACTAGGAGTATTTTACAGGCTGTTAATCCCAAGCAGCACATTTTTTTGGGATGTGGGAGGAAGCTCCTTCACTCAGAATTAAATCCACATGGTCCCACGGTAATCTCTTCTCACACACACACACACACACACACACACACACACACACAACACTGGAGGAGAAGATGGAGCTGAGGCTACTTGAGCCAACACACTCGCACATGTAAAGTTTCTTTGATAACTCATATATTAATATTCCATGAAATATCTTGGAAGAATAATTACCATTATCAAAAAGGGAACATTGAGAACTGCTGCCATCCCTCTATAATAGCCAGGAGTGGGACATCTGTTTCTACAGTTTTGGAACTCAGCATACCTATCATAACTCAAGATAATACCAGTAACTCCGACCCTGATATAATTTAATCCTCATAACTCAGTTCCACACTGGTAAATTAATTATCCAACTGTGCTTTAAATGGAGCTTGACTTCATCTAGTTCATTTAAAGAATTACAATTTCCAGACTTCATTATTTATTGCCCGCTGAGATCACCTACAAAGTGTCCCATAAATCCTCAGTCTGTCAGAAATAGTAATCCACTAAAATTGTTTGAATAACATTCTTTTACTTAGTGTATATTAAGTAGAGAATGAAAGAATTAGTAAGGCAGATCAAACCTAGTTCCTCCTCAGGCTATGCTCAATTTATGAATAATTCCAACCAGTTGACAATCTTCCAAAAGGGGGGACTTTAAGCAAATACTCAGATGCTAAAGGAGGTAATTATTAAGGCAATCCATCAAATCCTGTGTCTCCAGACTAGTCTGACTACACCCAAGAGCTCATACTATTGGACTGATTCAGTCTATTGATCACTCAATAGAAGTCATAGTAGATTTGTAGTCAAAGTCACCATATCCTACATTGAGATTCATTTTCTTGCAGGCATTTACAGGACAATAAAGAAATGCAATAGAATTTATGGAAAACTATACATAAGCAAAGGCTGACAAGCAACCAATCTGCAAAAGAAGACAAATTATGCAAATAAAAAGTAAGTAATACTGGGAACATGAGTTGTAGAGTCCTTGAAAGTGAGTCTGTAGGTTGAGGAAGCAGTTCAGTGTTGAGGAGTGTGTAGTTATCCACGTTGGCTCAGGAGCCAGATGACTGAGGGCAAATAACTGTTTCTGAACCTGGTGATCTGGGACTTAAGCTTCTGAACCTCCTGCCCCGACGGTCGTAGCGAGAAGAGAGCATGGCCTGGATGGTGGAGGTTCTTGAAGATGGATGCTGCATTCTTACGACAGCGCTCCATGTAAACGTACTCAGTGGTGAGGAGAGCTTTGCCTGTGAAGGACTGGGCATATCTACCACACTCTGTAGAGTTTTCCATTCCTGGGCGTTTCCATACCAGGCCATGATGTAAACAGTTAGGATACTCTCCACCGTGCATCTAGATTGTTTAATTCCCCTCACATTAAAACAGCGACTACACTTCCAAAGCAACACCCACAAAATGCTGGAGGAACTCAGCCTGTCAGGCAGCATCTAAGGACGTTTCGGGCCGAGACCCTTCTTCAGGACTGAGAAGGAAGGGGAAGACACCAGAATAAAAAGGTGGGGGGGGGGGAGGGGAATGAGGCTCGCTAGAAGGTGACAGGTGAAGCCAGGTGGGTGGGAAAGGTCAAGGGCTGGAGAAGAAGGAATCTGATAGGAGAGGAGAGTGGACCATAGGAGAAAGGGAAGGGGGGGGGGAGGGTACCCAGGGAGGAGTGATAGGCAGGTGAGAAGAGGTAAGAGGCCAGAGTGGGGAATAGAAGAGGGAACATTTCTGAAGTACTATCTTCCTTTGCATTCCCTATATCCTGTATTTTTGTGTCTTTTCTTTCCTTGTTTACCCACCCTGAATGCATTACCACATACTTTATTGGATTAACCTCCACGTACCATTATTTCTGCCTCTTCACCCATCCATCGCCAACTGCTATCTCACAATCAACCACATTCGCTATCAAGTATTAAGAGCTATTCAGTTCTTGAACCAATTCTCACAATCCTAATTACCAGAGCTTAGTGACACCATGACCACTTTGCATTAAAATTGACTTTTTTGCTCTCATTGTGTTTTTTTCTCATCAAGATTGTGTATAATTTACGTTTAATTTCAAAGTTCAAAGCATGTTTATTATCAAAGTACGTATACACTAAACAACCTTGAGATTCGTCTCCTTACAGGCAGCCACGAAACAAAGGAACCATAAAAAAAATGTCAAACACCCAACGCGCAGAGAGAGAAAGAAAAATCAAGCAAACAATAAAAGCAAGCTAATTTGTATTCAGAACTGAAGCTCACGAACGAGAATCCATCCACAGATACGGAGGCACGGCCTCAGTTCAGCACACGGCCAAGGAGACGTCGCGGACGTGGCCCCAACACCCCGACCTTTTCAACTTTAAATCGTCCAAACACCGGGTCGTTTCACTTGTGAATGCTGCCTGTATGAAGCTATGTTCTGTGACACTGCTGTAAGTAAGTTATGCCATAGGGTTGCAAATTTCAGAGGATTCAAGATAGTTTATTGTCATTCTGCAGCACACGAATGGAAAAGGAATCTGACAGGAGAGGAGGGTGGACCATAGGAGAAAGGGAAGGAGGAGAGGACCCGGGGAGAGTGATAGGCAGGTGAGAAGAGCTAAGAGGCCAGAGTGGGGAGTAGAAGAGGGGATATGGAGAGAATATTTCTAAAGTACTATCTTCCTTTGTAATCCTCATATCCTGTACTTTCATGTCTTAAGTACAATGTAATTATACTCTGTACCTGACACATATAAAAAAACACAATAAGCATAAAGAGCACAATAAAAAGCTAAAAAACCACTATAAGTATAAAAGCAATCCTATAAAACATGATTTGTATATATATTGATTGACTGTATGTACATAAAGTGATGCTAGGAGATGTGTATGTCGTGGTGGTGAGGGATAGTGCAGTGGGGTGTGGTGAAGGTGTGGATTACCCTGACAGCTTCTACTTATATAAATATAAAGGTGATTGGAGGAAAGTATGGCGGGGGGTGGTTTCAGAGGTAAGTTTGTTTTATACAGAGTGGTGGGTGCATGGAATGCCCCAGTTGAGACAGGTACATAAGGGACATTTAAGGAACTCTTAGACAGACATGAGGATGATAGGAAAATGGAGGGCTATGTGGAAAGGAAGAGTTCGATTGCTCTTAGCAAAGGTCAGAAGGTTAGCACAACATCGAGGGTCAAAGGGCCTGTGCTGAGCTGTCCCGTTCAACGTTCTATGAAACCAGCATGGTGAAGGGGAGAATGTACAAACTGCCCACAGAAATTGGAGAGGATTGAACCTTGATCACTGATTGCTGGCAGTGAAAGCCGTTGCGCTAACCGCAATGATACTGTGTTCTTGTGAGGGCTGTGTTGAGCTCCCTTCTTGAGCTGTTGCCTGAAATTAAAACGAACATGTGATGTTTAGTTAAAGATTATGATGCAGTTTTGAAGGGTGGGGGGTTGTGTGGATGGGAGGAGGGTCCGGCCCGTGCGAGATGTCAGGGTACACTTTCAATTCAGCCACTGGAACTGTAGCTGGAGTAAGTGTCGCCAAAGCTGCAGTACCGGATATCTAAATTAAATACAGAAAATACTGGGAATACACTGTACATCCTTCAGTATGTGTGTCTCCACCCGACACAGGAATGTCAAGATCATCTGCCCGGATCACTAATCATAATTTCCAGGCTTGTTATGATATCAGAAAATAGATTTGTAAAAACCCAGGGATTTAGAAGTTGTAGATGACTGCAGGTCTCTGTACTTGGCATGGCAGCCTGTTCCCTTCAATCCTCCCGTTTCTCTTTCGCAAATATCTTCAGAGCAACTCTGCTCTGGGGCATGTTGTATTTTTAATTCCAGTTTCCAGTATATGCAATTTTTAAAATCCTTACAAAATGTACTGAATAAGTATTTAATGAACAGAGCTCACATTTATTAGAATATTTATATAAATATAAATTCATGTTAAGTACAAGCACATCCTTGGACTTCATTCTAACACAAAATGACACATTTCACTGTATGTTCCGATGATTTGATTCACATGTGACAAGTGAAGCTTTAGTAGCTCGGGATGGGCAATTAAAAGCTGACTCATCCTGCAAACCCTATAACCCTTCAACGAATATCGAACTTTATTAAGTTACTGAAGCCTCTTTCACTTATTACTGCTGTTCATTTATGTGCTGAAGTACACTAAGATGTTATAACCTCCTGTACAATCACTGTCTTCTTCTGAGAGGTGGGTGAAGGGATGGAGAAACGTCTCCACCAAAGGAGGTGTAAGGCTCTCCTTCCCTCCGCTGGCCCTACAACCCCCCCCATCGATCAGGGTCACGCAAAGCCATGGGAGCAGGTGGTGGGTGGTCGTGTGAGCAGCCGGTGCACATCACAAGTCCTGGTTATGCAACCACTGATACCAGGCAGACAATCTCTGAAGAGTATTGATAATGACTGGGGTCACCCGTCTTGTAAAGACACTGCCCAGAAGAAGTCTATGGCAAACCACTTCTGTAGAAATATTTGTCAAGAACAATCATGAGACCATGATGATCCACGTCGTACAACATAGCACATGATGATGATGTCATATGACATGACACATGATGATGTCACATGACATGGCACGATGATGATGTCATATGATATGACATTATGACGATGATTATTTTGACAGAGATGTCAGCCATTTATTTCCAATTTTAAAATAATATCCTCAGACATTTCTGATAACTAGATTAATCATCCACACACCAAATGGGCGCCGCGGCAACATGGCGGTTAGCAGGACGCTATTGCAGCTCAGGGAGTTGGAGTTCTGAATTCAATCCCAGCATTCTCTGCATGGGGTTCGTAGGCTCCCCCCGTGGAATGGGTGGGTTTTGTCTGGGTGCTCTGGTTTCCTCTCATAGTCCAAAGATGCGTCAGTTAGTAGGTTGTCTGGTCATTGTAAATTGCCCCGTGAGTAACTTTTGAGTTAAGTCGGAGGTTGTCAGGGGTTGCTGGGCAGCCTGGCTCGAAGGGCTGATTGGCCTATTCAGTAACGTATCTCCAAATAAGTACTGACTTTACCTTCTGAGATTAGACCTGGCTTGCAAATCAGAAATGGCACTAATAGTACATTTTTAAAAAATTAAAATTCAGAGATACAGCAGGGCAACAGGCCCTTCCGGCCCAATGAGCCTGCAATGCCCAATTACACATATGTGACCCACTGACCTACTAACCCACACGTCTCTGGAATGAGGGAGGAACCCGGAACCCCAAAGGAAACCCACGCCGTCACGGGGAGAGCATACAAATTCCTCACAGACAGCGGTGGGAAGCAGACGTGGGTCGCTAGTGCCGTAAACCGTTGCGAAAGCCTCTATATTACCATGCTGCAAAATATTTTTAATAGTACGAGGGAGATGACAACTTTAAAAAGGCTTTCCCTCAAGGAAGACAGCAGAGCTGACTAGGAATATTCTATTTTTGTAAGGAGCTACTGCAATTCCTATCTAAATCTGTAAACATCTCTTATTTTATATTAAAGTTTTTTTTAAAGTGGCCTACAAAGAACACTACACCCTTACATTTAGCTCAAAGCAAGTTTACAACACCGAGCACTTACTTCCTGTGACAAGGGGAAGTGAAAAGGGCTGCTGTGCTGATATACCTGCTGTCAGGGTGCCTAACGCCTGCTATAGTCAGACCGACAAGAATAAGAGGAAATAGAAACAGAGACAGTTTCATAATTGCTACCCGGCAACAATCAATAATGGGCTTCTTGCAAAGAGCTTTTGCACAGGACTGTAGTTTCTCATCTCTTCTTCAGTCCACTCTATTAACGGTGAATGTTCCTCTTACCAAACCTGATAACACCTTTTAACCACAGAAGCTGCTATGGGAGTGATGTAGAAATCCAGCTATTGTTTCTAATTCAGTAGCAAACTGCTTCACTGACTTGGGACCAATTCAACTACGCAAATTTCTGGCTCTGGGACGGAATTCCACCTTAATTTGTTATACAAGGGAGGAAAATTCCATTCCTGGATCCAATAAGAATTCCTACCAGAGGCACATTACTTTTCCTGAATAATGGATGCCTCCACCACAAAAATGCAACTTATTGCCTTGCAAAGAAATATGATTTGGTTGATTAATAGGAATTACTGCAGGAAATAGGCATTTTTTAGACTCATTGTGCCGTTCCATTCCACATGATTCATATAAACCACCCAGGGACAATGACGACAGAGCACCTGTTATGACTTTTGGCTTCTGTTATAGGTCACAATACTTGGACAGAAACACCTTGACCATTAAGAACCTGCTCACCTCAACTTTAGACCCTCTCAGACAGGGGTTCCCAATGTTTTTTTATGCCATGGACCCCTACCATTAACCAAGGGGTCTGAGGACCCCAGGTTGGGAACCCCTATTCAGGGTGTTTAGCACAACGCTCTGTAGTACAGGTGACCTGGGTTCAATTCCCGCTGCTGCCTGTAAGGAGTTTGTACGTTCTCTCCTTGACCGTGTGGGTTTCCTCTGGGTGCTCTGGTTCCCTCCAAAGGCGTACCAGTTGATAGGTTAACTGGTCATTGTAAATTGTCCCGTGATTAGGCTGGGATTAAATCAGGGGTTGCTGGGTGCCACGGTTTGAAGGGCCAGAACCTGTATCTCAATAAATAAACAAATAAATAACTAAATTATCCAACTTTTAATGCATTAGAACAACTGGAAGACCAGACATCTGAATTAATCAGTCACAGGACTGAAATAAACATCACCATTATCTTACCTTAACCACCACCCTTAACATGAACAAGATTACTCTAACAGACCCCAACTTCAGAAATAGTGAATATTTGATTTTGGACTTTGTTCTTGAATATTATTGCCTTAAAATTGTTCTAGTTCACAAAGAGTTACTCTATTAAGTACAAGTTACAGAAGGAGGCATTGCTTAATATCCCTCATCAAGTCCCTGTAAACTTGCCCAATAATTACATTGGACTATTTCCTGCTTTGTATTGTTTTTTTTTCTATTTTACCTGCTTGATAATTGATATTTCCTGACTAAATGGCGAAGGAGCTGGAGAATAATAAACGATCAGCACCTGTTTCATGATCAACGGGCAAACTTAGAAAGCTTTTGTGTTCTTCATCCAAACTTTATTTTGGTTAATTTGTTTTTACTGTTTTGAAACTCCATAATGTCTGGCATTAGAACGCATTTTAGTTCGAGTTCAAATAATTCAACCGTATAGATGCTACATAATGCGTCTCACTGGCGCATAAGCAGCAACCTTGCTATTTCCATAGCTTTTGCCTGGTTTACGAGACCGAGTTGCTAGCTCAACGCTCAACACCACACGGTGCAATGCGTGTAAGGAGCTGGCCGGATTCGAACCCGGGATGAGTCACCCCGGTGCAGATGCCACTACACCAGCCAGCTTAACAGTACACAAGTACACCACCAAACGAAACAACGTCCCTCTGGACCAAGGTGTATCACACAGTACATATAACTCACACACCTAGCACATAAAGTACTAGTACCACAAATAGATTAAACTACATTCCAGAAAATTGACATACGGCATAAAGTGCATTTACAACGCAAGTTAAAAAATATCACTATAGGTATTTTATAAGTGGACAGTGACAGAGGGTTCAGTAGTCTCATGGCCGGGGCGGGGGGCGGGGAGAAAGCTTTACTATCCTAACAGTCCTTGTCCTAATACCACGGTACCTCCTGCCTGATGGCAGGGGGTCAAAGCAATTGTGGGATGTATGGGAGGGATCATTGACAATGCTAAGGGCCCTGCACACACACAGCGCTCCTGATAAATATCTCTGATGGGGGGAGAGAGACCCCAAGGATCATCTCAGCAGCCCTCAGAATCCTTTCTAGGGTCTTGTGGTCAGATGCCTTGTAATTCCCATCCCAGACAGAAAGGCAGCACTGCCTAATTAGCTTCATCAAGGTCAGTTCTCCCTGCCCTGTCCGACAACATTCTAGTTCTAACTTTAGTTAGCATTAAGGAGTACGTATCTTACCCTGGGGTGAAACAGCTGTCTATAGCATCCCACAACACCACCACCCGCCCTATTAGGAAATAACAGTAATTTTCTAACCTACAACACTGTCCTGTTATCATCATTCCTACTTTGATCATGTCAATACGCACCAACAGCATTTTACCTCTGTGCAGGATCGGGGTTCCCAGCCTGGGGTTCACGACCCCTAACTTAATGGTATTGGTCCATGTCATAAAAGAGATTGGGAACCCCTGATGTAGGTTTATCTTTAAGCCAATAGGAAAAGTCAAATTCATGTAATGAATACAGTATAAAATCAGATTAATCTCTGGAAGTATCTATTCAGAATCCTCCATTGTGCAGTATCTTATAAGACCATAAGATATAGGAGCAGGATTAGGCCATTTGGCCCATCGAGTCTGCTCTGCCATTTCATCATGGCTGATCCATTTCCCCGCTCAGCCCCCATCTCCTGCCTTCTCCCCATCATGCCCTGACTAACCAAGAACCTATCAACTTCTGGCTTAAATATATCCAATGACAGCCTTCATAGCTGCCTATGGCAACAAATTCCACAGATTCCCCCTCTCTGGATAAAGAAATTCCTCTCATCTCTGTTTCAAATGGACATCCCTCTATTCTGAAGCAGTGCCAGCTGGTCCTAGAGTCCCCCACCATAGGAAACATCCTCTCCATATCCACTCTATTGAGTATTGAGGCCTTTCAACATTCAATAGGTTTCAATGGAGACCCCCACCCCAAAAAAAAATTCTGCCATTCCACTGGGGAAATCAGAAGACCAATGTCTGCGAGTCCACGAGTGCTTTGGAGGCTGGAGGCCCGGAGGACTCGTGGCTGCCTGTCCTGGCATTGGAGGACTGACTGTGTGCACAAGCAATGGGTCGGTGGGTGAGCGGGAGGAAAGGAGCTTGTTTTACTGCTGTCATAGTTGTTGCTAGTGTTGTTCTGCCGAGCATTGTGGGCATGCTACTCAGATGCCAGAATGGGTGGAGACACTCACAGGCTGCCCCCAACACATCCATAAGTTGTGCAAACACCGAACTTCAATGTATATTTTGATCCACAGGTGATAAATAAATGAATTTGAAATCTACGATCAATAGCAAGGAATCAATATTTTATATCATGCAGGCAGGGAAGAAGTGTACCAGTCCAAACTAGCTGCATGGAAAGTCAACTGAAGTAAATGGTACCAACTGTGTAAGCAAAGGTGTTCACAAAGGACAGATTTCTGCCCCACAGTTTTTACAGTCTGAGAATTAATGAGCTGAGTTGGAACAAACACCTTCTTCCTGCATTTCTATCTGGAGACTCTAGACCTCAGAAGAACAGGAAGTCAAGACGACTGGTAATTTCCTTTTATAAATCATCAGACATTTTGTACGGCTTTTGCTTTACATAAAACAATGCCCAGCTGATATGAGCCTTGCCTCGGAATCAAGAGGTTATTCTGTTCCAGAGTTTTCAAAGATGACTTCACTGTCAGAGATGTTTCAAGTTTGATGTTGCAAAAAGATCAGAAAAATACAGGAGATTCAATGGCAATAATTCAAAAGCAAAAACAAACCAACTGCCCCTAAAGAGAGAAGGAGGAACTGTTGACAACTGTTCAGAGATTCTATCTGATGTAAGTCCTCCATCCTTCCCCAAACATTTATAATTATGTCCATGTTATACAACGAAACACCTGTACACCTGCTCGCTAATGCATTGAGTTGCTGCCACATGATTGGCTAATTAGATATTTGCATTAACGAGCAGGTGTAACAAATAAAATGGCCACTGAGCATAAAGTGGGGTTTCTCACATCTGCCTATATTAATAGCCAGTGGTTGTTAATAAAGACATTGGGCCAAGGAGCTGGATTCTGCCTCTGTACTAGAAACCGTCCTTTACATGTTTTCTTCCTAGACAATTCCCTGTGATAAACCATCAATGTTCTTGCATATTAAAATTAAACTGCATGACTTTACAATTGCTGTACCAGAATACTTACATCATTAATTTTGAGCAGTGAGGCAAATTCAGAAGTAGTTAACATGCAACATTTAACGAACAGGAAAATGCTGAAAGCACTCAGGGTCTGTGGACAGAAAATTCTGAGGTCAAAGAACCTTCATCAAAATTGAGAATAAAGTTACTTTTAATTTGCAGGGAGGAATGGATGGAACAAAGGAAGTATCTCTGATCGGGTGAGGCTCGGGTCGCTGTGGTGATAAGAAACTGTCTAGTTGGGAGATTAATGAGGGAAATTAGAGGGCAAATGATTCCTTGACATGAGGTGTATATCCAAATTAATTTATAGATTGATAAAGTCTAATAAAAATTAAAACCTCCTTCCAAGTTGACATAATTTACTTAATCATTAAAGTAATTAATAATTTCTAGATGAGTTTAAGAATTATTTTGACAGTGGCGATGGTTCTCGTTTGAGCTCTGTTACACTGCCGCAGTAAGTGCCTTGCTAGAATATTGTTTATTTATAGATACTGCCTCAAAAGGACGACTTACTGGTTTAACCGCAACTGGCTATCCCAAGCTCACTAAAGACAAACCTGAAAAGCAACCAATTTTTCTAAAAAGTATAGCAGTCTGGTAGGGTCATGACAACACACTCAATTGTGTCCTTAACACAGATGATACTCAGCCTTTTCTCCTTGGAGCAATGGAGGATGAGAGGTGACCTGATAGAGGTGTACAAGATGATGAGAGGCATTGATTGTGTGGATAGCTAGAGGCTTTTCCCCAGGGCTGAAATCGCTAACACAAGAGGGCATAGTTTTAAGGTGCTTGGAAACAGGTACCAAGAGGAAGTCAGGGTTAAGTTTTTCACACACAGAGTGGTGGATGTGTGGAATGCACTGCCGGTGGCAGTGGTGGAAGCGGATACAATAGGGTCTTTTAGAAGCCTCTTAGATAGGTACATGGAGCTTAGGAAAATAGAGGGCTATGCACTAGGGAAATTCTAGGCAGTCTCTAGAGTAGGTTACATGGTCAGTACAACATTGTGGGCCAAAGGGCCTGTAATGTGCTGTAAATTTCTATGTTCTATATATAAAAGCTTTTTGAAGTCAATTCTGGTGTTCTGAATTTAATCATGGATGCCAAAGAAACCTGTATTATACATCCCGTACCTAAAAGAAAGGCCACTGAGTGTATGTTTGTGGTCTTCCGCTGCTGTAGCCCTACATGTAACTTCGACATGTTGTGCATTCAGAGATGCTCTTCTGCGCACCACTGTTGTAACGTGTGGTTATTTGAGTTACTGTCGCCTTCCCATCAGCTTGAACCAGTCTGTCCATTCTCCTCTGACCTCTCTCATTAACAAGGCGTTTTCACCCGCAGAAATGCCACACACTGGATGATTTTTGTTTCATGCACTATTCTCTGTAAACTCTAGAGACTGTTGTGCATGAAAACACAAGGAGATCAGCAGTTCCTTAGATACTCAAACCACCCCATCTGGCACCAACCATCATTCCATGGTCAAGGTCACTTAGATCACATTTCTTCCCCATTCTGATGTTTGATCTGAGCAACAACTAAACCTATTGGCCATGTCTGCATGCTTTTATGCATTGAGTTGCTGCCACAGGATTGGCTGATTAAATATTTGCATTAATAAGCAGAAGCACAGGTGCACTCAATAAAGTGGGCATATCAATTCCACATCGAGACTTAAGAATTTTATCCTGACAGCAAGTACTGAAGGCAAGTACTCCATCCAGCATTGCTGGCATCAATCATCTTTCTAAACACAATTTAAAGTAATTACCAACATAAATATTTAGAAAGGAAGGGAGTGACTTCCTGTTTTGGTTGACGGAAGCTGAATTAACTATTTGGCATTGATAATATTTTCTTCTCAGGTGTTGAATTTATTGAAGAAAGCATGAGTTCTCTCCAGTAATATTTTGTTTATATTTCAACGGGAACTTTAAACTCTTAATGCCAACGGTCAGACGTGAGGCATTCTACCAGGGGTAAACAGGAAATGGTGACAACAAAAATAGTGCAGAAACAGGATGTGTTGTCATCTCGACCAGATCCTCTCCTAGCCTGCTATATCATGTTCCACGTGCAAACGAAGTGATGTCCCAACGTGTTAGCAGTTGAAGTTAACAACCAAAGCTCAGCATGGCAGATGTATGTGCCCATCCCTGCAGCAATAGTTACTGAAAGGGGACTGAGCTCCCAATGGCAAAGCTGGATTGCATTATCTGGCAAACACTTAGAAGGTTATGACCATAATTCACTGAGATTTAACATAATTATGGAAAGCCAGCAAGATGGTTTAGAAGTTATTAAATCATGAGGACTAGGACTTGGCAGCAGTGGATTGGGAACAACTATTAAGATTCAAAGTGCATTTATTATCAAGGTACGTATGCAGTATACAACCTTGAGACTTGTCTTCCTACAGACAGCCACAAAACAAAGCAACACCATGGAATCTGTTCAAAGAAAACATCCACCAACCAACGCATAAAAAAAAGAACAGATTGTGCAAATGGCAAATGATGAGCTAAAACCACAACATAAAACATCAAACCGCAGAGTCATCAAACCGCAGAGTCATGGGAACAGTCTAGGGATGTGCACTTTAGTTCAGTTCAGTTCAATTTAGCGCTGTGTCGTTCACTGACTGCAGGCCGCAGAGCCGGTCTGCCTCGATCACAACTACACAAAATAGCAAGTAAAAAGGAGTGACCAGAAAACAGAAACACATCATAACATGAACTGCGGAGTCCAATCCACAAAATGCATTGATTAAGCTTTGCCCAAGACCCAAAACTCTGAGAGTGAGAGCAAAAGAGACAGAGAGAGAGAGAGAGAGAGAGAGAGAGAGCATGCAAGACAGAGCGAGAGAGAGAGTGAGAGCGTGAGTGAGAGTGAGAGAGTGAGAGTGAGCAGTCAAATGCAGACACCTTTTTCCGGGAGCAGTGAACAAGGAGAGAGAGTCTGGTCAAGCACAGGCAGGCAGCACCGAGCACCCGCTCGTCTTCTGTTCTCATCTGCATTGATTTAGGTCATAGTCCTACAGTAATACAGAATAGAAACAGGCCCTTTGGCCCATCTAGCCCATGCCAACCACAGCATTCTCCCTGATAGTCCCAGTTGCCCACTTTCAGTCCATAACCCTCCAAGTCCCTCCCCTCTGGTACCTAGTCAAATGCTTCCCGCCTTCTCTTTGTGAAGTCAAAGGGGTGTCAAGAGGAGAGAGTGAAGGCTTAAGTTCAGGGTTCCCAATCGGAGCTCCACAGACACCTCTGTTAATGGTAAGGGTCCATGGCATAAAAAAGGTTGGGTTAGATCAAACAACAGGAATACTGCAGATGCTGGAAATTCAAGCAACACACATCAAAGTTGCTGGTGAATGCAGCAGGCCAGGCAGCATCTCTAGGAAGAGGTACAGTCGACATTTCAGGCCGAGACTCTTCGTCAGAACTGAGTTAGTCCTGACGAAGGGTCTCGGCCTGAAACGTCGACTGTACCTCTTCCTAGAGATGCTGCCTGGCCTGCTGCGTTCACCAGCAACTTTGATGTGTGTTGCTTGGGTTAGATCAAATTTGCTTACAAATTTCCCCCAGCCATCAGGGTCTTAATCTGACCTGCATAACCCTAACCTTACCTCAGCAACAGAACACTACGGACCACCTCTTGCACTACCTGGACTTGTCTCTGATTCGGTCTTCCTTCTTGCACTGTTGTCTTGTTTTTGCCAAGTGTGTTTGTCTCTCTGCTCACTGTCTCGTTTCATTTATGTATAGTTTATGTCTGGAGCATTGTCTCTACTGTCTGCTGAGGATGCTGCTCCAAGCCTGTTTGACCACTGTACCTGAATCTCACCATACTTGTACACTGGACATTCAACTCAATTGGACTTGACTTGCTTTAGCTGAAGAGAAGGACGCCCAAATTTGATTTCTCACCAATCGCCAACTCAATTTCACCGTTAAACCATTGTGGTTCCTCAAGGTTGTCATACCCGAGGGTGGTAGTGGGGATAATCTCCCACTACCTAATTAATGCTCCCAATGGTGTGCGTCTTAAATAGCCTCTGACAAGCAAGGCCAGCTCCAAGCCTTCATGTGTGCTTAGCTACTAAGCCCAGCATGACTGTTTCTCCTGACAGGAGAAGGGGCAAAGGCAGGTTACTGGCACCTTGAAACCAATCGATTCGGAAAGGCGGGGGTTCATCAGCCATGATTGGCAGCTCACCCGGGAGAAGGAAAACTCCGATCACAAGCCTTCACTGCCTTGCAGCTGTACCCATTGATGAGGAGGGCTTCAGAAGTAAACCCCTGAGGAAAAATCTGGAGCTGGAGTCCCTGAGGCAGTCCTATGTTGAGTTCAACGCTGACCGGCAATTCCTGCGATGCCACCAGTGCCAAACTGTTTCGGTCTCTGCCGTTCCTTTGGGTTCATCAGCTGAGCGGAGCGGAGGAGCCTGCTGCATGGGCAACAGCCTGCCCTGGCTCGCGTATCACACCGACAGCAAGGACACAACATCCGTGGTCAACCCTGAACACAAAGGGCCAGTTAATAATAGTAACGTACAGTTGAGATCAGTGACCCTGGGAGTCCTTATCATTGTCTTCGGACTCTACGATGTCTCATGTAGGTCAGGCTAGGGAAAGGGACAGAAAATTTCGTGCTGATAACTGTTTCTAATCTCGGATACAAATGTCGGTGACTTGTCTTCCTCAAAAGGTCAGAAAGATGTTATAGAAAGATCAGCTTTAATTGTCACATGTACACCGAAACATACAGCATCCATTGTTCGCTGATTAAAGCGATGAGGGAGATTGAAACATCGAGGTGAATGTGGAAGCTTGGAGATCGTTCAGGTGCTTCAGTGCTCTGCAGTCTCTGAGAAGGTTCCGGGAGACAAGAGACAGCGTGCACGAACTTCATGGCGGGAAGGTCACGGAATGGGGCGCAAGCCATTGTTCTGACTCCGTTTTGCTGATTAAAGCTTCCATTATTGTTCACCAAGTAAATCAATGAGGAAGACTGAAGCATCGAGGCAAGTGTAGAGGGTGAGCGCGGGCTGCCTGTCTTTTCATGGCTCTGCAACGGAGAGTGAAAGGTCTACTGCCGGGCCCGGAGAATGTTGCCTGCGTTTTCTGCGTTTTGGATGTGGACTTGGACTGTAGACTTTTTTTTCAGTCTTACAGTTTTTTTTATATTTTGTGCTTTTCACCCGATCTTCTTTGTTTTTTTGTGTGGGCAGGAGGGATTTGAGGGTCGATGTACTTGTTCCATTTTGTTCTTTTTTTGGGTGGAGGGGGGATTTGGGGGTCGAGGTACCTATTCCATTTTGTTCTTTTTTTGGGGGGAGGGGGGATTTGGGGGTTGATGATGGCGCTGCCTTTCTTTTCTTCCTTGGTTTCATGGCTACCCGGAGAAGAAGAATTTCAAGTCATAAACTTTGATAATAAGTGCACCTTTGAACCTTTGAAAAGCATCACTTGCATCAATGACCAACACAATCCAAGGGTGTGCTGGGGGCTGCCCACAAGTGTCGCTACTCATTTACCCTAAGCAGTACGTATTTGGACTGTGGGAGGAAACCAGAGCACCCGGAGGAAACCCACAAGGCCATGGGGAGAACGTACAAACTCCTTACAGACAGCAACAGTATTCAACCTGGGTTGGTGGGTCTGTAATAGTGCTATGCTAACTACTACAGTACCATGCTGTCACCAGCATTCAAAAACAGTTTACAAACAATCTTACACTAGGGCTGCCCTTTGTGCTAATTAGTCTCATTTTATGCAAGGTTTTGTAACGAATTGATCCAATGGAGTAGCGTTGTCCACTTGCTGAACATTCTGTTACTTAATTAAGCATTGTCATTTCATTACACAAGTAGTTACAGGAGATAAATATATTTGACTGGTTAATAGGAAGTTACAGGGTTAACGGAATGAGGTCTAAGTGGTCAATAGCTGCTTGTCATGCCCACCATGGTAGCACTGAGACAGAAAGAGAGGGGACCTGCACTCGTAGCTGAGTCGAGACGTAACAGCTGAACGAGTAACTCCTAGAACCTTGTGCGGGTGAAGGGAATGTACTTGTTCCCTGCTCATGCTACGTTTCAAAATCAGAGAATGCTTACGACACAGGAAAAGGCTACTTGGCCCAACACGCCTGTGTTGGCCAACCAAAAGCTACCCAGCCTCACTCCACCCACTCTAGTCTGCAGGCCTGTGGGTCAAGTCTCTTCAGGTGCATGTCAATGCGCTGGTTTTAAATGCAAGGAGCAACTCAATTCTCTGTGGGCGAATTTACTTCCTTTATCTTTCCTTTCATCTTCTACCAATTACTTTAATTCTACGACCCCCGGCTTTTGACCTTTCCACCTTTTAATAAAAGTCCTTGAAGCTTAGAAAAAATCAGTGTAGTGAATGAATGGTTGGTAAAATGGTAATAGGATGAAATAAATTGTAATTCCTTAAACTCAAAAAAACTTTGCACAAAACTTATGAGGATACGGAATCTTACGCCACAAAGCATTGTTGAAGCAGATTGGAAATGTTATTTTTATTTTTATTTAAAGATTCAGCACAGTAACAGACCCACGAGTTCACACCGCCCAATTCCACCTATGAGACCAATTAGCCTACTAACCCATACATCTTTCGACTATGGGAGGAAACTGGAGCACCCAGAAAAATTCCATGCTGTCATGGGGAGCATGTACTGTACAAAATCCTTGCTGACAGCAGCGGGAATCGAACCGAGATGCTAGCGCTGTAATAGTGTTACACTAACTACTACACGACCGTGCTACCCCAAAATAACTTTGTGAAAGAAAAACTTTCCACAAACGTTATTAGGATATGGAATCCTCTGTCAGAAAACATTGTTGAAACAGAAACCACGTAAACTTAAAAAACTAATTGTGTGCTATGTGCTAAAGGATTATGTACAAGTAGAAATTTTGAAGCATATAGAGAGAGACAGTAATGGATCAGATGGAAAACTATTGCCTCTAACGTACTGAGTCACCAATTTCACAAAATTACATCCAGTTCAAAGTTTATTTATTATCAAAGTATGTATACTTTATACAACCTTGAGATTCGTCTCCTTACAGGCAGCCACTAAATAAAGAAACCCAATAGAACCCATTAAGACAAAAGAAGATCATCGAACACCCAATGCGCAGACAAATCAGGCAAAAAATAAAAGAAATGAAGTTCACAAAAGCGAGTCTACAGCCGATTCAGAAGCCACTGGTTGCAGGCTACAGCCTCAGTTCAGTGCAGAGCTGAGTAAACCTTGGGGAGCAGTGAGCTGAACCAGCTCGTCCTTTGCCTCCGGATCCAATTGCACAAGGAGTCAGTGTTATATGACAGAAAATGTACATGTGATGGTCACTAATTCTAATTTGTATCCAACTTACCTTTGATCCATAATTTAACTTAAACCCTGATTCTGATCATTAGAAATAATGTAGCTCATGTTCACATGTAGCAGAATTTCAGAACCAGAATCAGGTTTAATAACCCTGGCATATGGCATGAAATATGTTGCTTTGTGGCAGCAGTACATAATAAAAATCTATAAATTACAATAATAAATCTATTTATAAATATAAATTAGATAAGTAGTGCAAAAAGAGAGCAAAAAAAGAAGAAGAAAATGATAGTGAGCTAGTGCTCATGGCTTGGTTCACTGTCCATTTAGAAATCGGACAGCAGAGGGGCAGAAGCTGTTCCTGAAATGTTGACTGCAGCAACTTTATTTGCGGCAATGAGAAGAGGACATGTCCTGGGTGATGGAGTTCCTCAATGATGGTGGACGCTTTTCTGAGGCATTGATTTTTGAAGGTGTTCTTGTACCGGGGAAGCTAGTGCCCACGACGGAACTGGCTACTTTTGCAACTTTCTGGCGTTCTGACTGATCCTGTGCTGCGGTCCCTCGGGTGCTCTCCACGGTCCATCTGAAGAAATTTGTGAGTGCCTTTGCTCACATACCACGTCTTCTCAAACTCCTAATGAAGTGTAGCCCCTGTTGGCTACATATCTAGACAAATGAGTATTAAAACCAGGCATGGGCAGAGCTAGTTGTTGGGATGGGTCGTTTAGCCTCACTGGGATGGAAATCGACCTCAAACCTTGGGCACCCTAGCTACCTGTATACATATGTGCGTAAGATAGTACTGTACACAGTGGGCTATCCAGCTGCAAACCTTACAAACACATATTACACAGAATTAATTCATACAGAATATTTCGACCTCTAATTATTTCAGAATCAGAATCAGGTTTCAAATCACCGGCATATGTCGTGAAATTTGTTAACTTTACGGCAGCAGTACAATGCAATACATGATAATATAATACATACTAAGAAACTGTAAATTACACTAAGTATGTGTATGTATATTAAATAGTTTAACTAAGCAGTGCAAAAACAAAAATAAAAAGTAGTGAAATAGTGTTCACGGGTTCAATGTCCATTCAGAAATCTGATGGCAGAGGGGAAGAAGCTGTTTCTGAATCGGCAAGTGTGTGCCTTCAGGCCTCTGTACCTTCCTCCTCATGGTAACAGTGTGAAGAGGGAATTTCTTGGGTGGTGGGGATCCTTTATGATGGACACTGCCCCCTGAAGATGTCTTGGACACTATGAAATCTTGTACCTACGATGGAGCTGACTAAGTTTACAACTCTCTGAAGCTTACTTTATTTGCAACTGCCTCTGAGAAGAAAAAACAGCTGATTTTCTACTTCTCCCTATGTCAGAACTGCAAGTTAGATTATCCAACCTACTTATTGAATATTAACCTCAACATGAAAATCTTCCAAGCTCCAGAATGTCCTGGTGCTAAAGAAGTTACTGAAGGCAAAGTTAAAACAAAGATGAGGAGACATGATGGAGGTGTACAAGATAATAAGAGGAATAGATAGAGTGGATAGCCAGCGCCTCTTCCCCAGGGCACCACTGCTCAATACAAGAGGACATGGCTTTAAGGTAAGGGGTGGGAAGTTCAAGGGGGATATTAGAGGAAGGTTTTTTACTCAGAGAGTGGTTGGTGCGTGGAATGCACTGCCTGAGTCAGTGGTGGAGGCAGATACACTCGTGAAGTTTAAGAGACTACTAGACAGGTATATGGAGGAATCTAAGGTGGGGGCTTATATGGGAGGCAGGGTTTGAGGGTCGGCACAAAATTGTGGGCCGAAGGGCCTGTACTGTGCTGTACTATTCTATGTTCTGTGTTCTATGGCCCAAGTTCATGACTGCCAAGTTTGCCAAAATCAGCCAGGGCAGTGGTTGAGATAGCAGGACAGGAGGTGGGAAGCCAGATTGTTAGCTACTGCCGATGCCATGGCTGACATCTCTTTCAGCTTCAGTGAGGGTGCAGCATCAGTGATTCCAGATGTCCAACTGCCCCATACCTTCATCTGGAGCTCAGATAATATCTCAAAGTCTTCTGGTGTGGGAGACCATCAAAATGGTTGCAATCACTCCCCCGTATACCATCAATCAGCAGAACTCAAAAATTTCACATCATGGACTCTGGTTAACTAAGCCAAAAGTTAGTCAGGGCAGCAGCTTATTTGGCACAAATCTTAAAGAACAACAACTAATGGAGAAAATAGCCCAGATTCTCATTGCTTATTTGGGACACTATGCTGCTTAACTCAGGCAGGAGACTGTTGCTGAACAGTTTCTAACCAGCGTCAGACACATGCAATTTTGTGGCCATTAGGCACTACACCGCACTCAGTTTTTAAATAACATCAGTTGCATGTGTTTGTGTTTCGTGGGGCTGACGGATGATGATTCAAAAAGCAGTGATTTTTATTCACCTTGACTTTTAAAAAAAATTCAGACCCTTGCCAAGTTGCTATGAAAAGATTTGACACTAGCTGAAAAATATGTCACTTGGTGTCTGCTGATTTTGTTCATTTATAGTCAATCAAAAGAACACATCGATGTACACAAGATGAATTCCTCCACTGATAACTATTACAAACTAATACAGTACATAGTTTAGTACTGCAGTAGTGTTGGTAGTGTTCTAAGTTGTTCAGTATTCCATTTAAATACATACCTTGTTACTCAGTTAAATGGTAGTTTGTCTTTTTTTTATAGCATTTTAACTATTTCCATGAAACTTTGGCTAATTGGGGCAGCCGCTTAGTTGGGCCAAAATGTACTGGTCCTGATGTGTCCTAATTAATTGGAATCCACTGTATATCTGTCTTGCCAGGCAGAACAAATTGATTCACATCTCTCTCTTATGGGC
Organism: Mobula birostris; assembly: GCF_030028105.1. NCBI lineage: Eukaryota > Metazoa > Chordata > Chondrichthyes > Myliobatiformes > Myliobatidae > Mobula > Mobula birostris. The sequence goes on along the minus strand of NC_092395.1, from coordinate 10,316,648 downwards.
AAGATGTCACAAGATCACAAGACAAAGGAGCAGAAGTAGGCCATTCGGCCCACTGAGTCTGCTCCGCAGCTCCCCCATGAGCTAAACTATTCACCCATCTAGTTCCAATTTCCGGCTTTTTCCCCATATCCCTTGATGTGTCTTTAAAGTTTAGATCTCTTCAAGAGCCCCGTCGGCACCCTAGATGCTAGGACTGCATGGCTTTCCATGTGCTCCTGTTCTCGTGTGTGTTCATCTGTGGCCCTTGTTGGGGCAGGAATATTCTGTCCTGTGACACCTCCAGCAGGACTTCATACACAGCCCTGGAATTGGTGAAAAGCTCCCTTATCATTCCAAACATCCACGATTCCACGCAAAACCCCAAGGATTTTGAGAGGAATATTGGCCCTCTTGTGCCCAGAAATGCAAGCCAGAGGCAGAGCTTATCAGACAAGAAGTTTCCAAATTAGTTTTATTTGTCACAGATACATTGAAAGATTTAATATTTGCCTCAGATCAAATCAGTGAGGATTTGATTTGACGTGTCACCATGCTTCTAGTGCCAATGTGGCATGCCTGCAGATCACTAACCTTAACCCACACATCTTCAGAATGTGGGAGGAAGCTGTGCTACCCAGAGAAACCTCACGCTGTCACAGGGAGAACGTACGAACTCCTTACTTTTACAGTATGGGCATCACTGGCTTGAGACCTGAGACATTGATTTAGTGTCTCTCTCCCCCACAGTTGCTGCATGACCTGTTGAGTTTTTCGACAAGTGCTACACCTGTCCCTACACCTCCTCTCTTGCCACCTTTCAGGGCCCCAAACAGTCCTTCCAAGCGAGGCAACACTTCACTTGTGAGTCTGTTGGGGTCATCTATTGCATCCGGTGCTCCCGGTGCGGCCTCCTCTACATCGGTGAAACCCGACGCAGATTGGGGGACCGCTTCATCGAGCACCTCCGCTCTGTCTGCCAAAACAGACAGGATCTCCCAGTAGCCACCCACTTCAACTCTGCTTCCCATTCCCATTCAGGTATGTCCATACATGGTCTCCTCTACTGCCATGATGAGGCTAAACTCAGGTTGGAGCAGCAACACCTCATATACCATCTAGGTAGTCTCCGGCCCCTTGGTATGAACATAGAATTCCCCAACTTCCGGTAATTCCCTCCCCCTCCCTTCCTCTATCCCTATGTCACTCTGCCCCCGCCCCCAGCTGCCTATCACCTCCCTCATGGTTCTGCCTCTTTCTACTACCCATTGTGTTTTCCCCTATTCCTTCTCCACCTTTCCTGCCTACCTCCTCCCTGCTTCCCCTCCCCCACCCCTTTATCTTTCCCCTTACTGGTTTTTCACCTGGAACCTACCAGCCTTCTCCTTCCCACCCTCCCCCCACCTTCTTTATAGGGCCTCTGCCCCTTCCCACTTCAGTCCTGACGAAGGGTTCCAGCCCGAAACGTTGACTGATCGTTTCCACGGATGCTGCCCGACCTACTGAGTTCCTCCAGCGTGTTGTGAGTGTTGCTTTGACACCAGCATCTGCAGATTAATTTTGAGTTTTTCAACTACTGCTTCAAATGCCCAGTACCTACTGAGAGGATCATAGTGCTCTCCCTACTCTTTTGGGGACATTTATCAGGAGCGCTGCCTACGCAGGGCCTTTAGTATTATCAAGGATCCCATCCATCCATCCAGCATCCTCTTTGACTTTCTACCATCAGGCAGGAGACTCCAATGCTTAAAAACAAGAACGTTCAGGATGGGAAACAGCTTCTTCCCCCTGGCCATTAGGCTTCTGAACTCCCTGTCGCATCACATCCAAAGTGTCCCCAAATAATTTGCACTGTACCCTACAATATTTAATTTTTGCACTTTACTTTGTTTATCTATGCATAATTCATTTGTAGATTTAATTCTTACTTTTCCAAGATATATGTGTGTTATGTGTGCTACTGTGCTTTACACCCTGGTCCGGAGAAACGTTGTCTTGTTTGGCAGTATACATGAATATAGTTAAATGACAAGAAGCTTGACTTGACACATTTCACCCACTTCCAGTCCTGGACTGAGGTTATCCTCTCTGATATCAATGGCAAATGGCCTGTGTCGATCACATTTTAGGCTCAGACATGAAGACTGGCCTCGCAGACCTGCAGTGTGGGAGTTTGCTCCTTGGTACGTTGATTCAGAGTGAAAACAAAACAAGGTGAATAAAACAGCGCAGTTTCGCCACACAGATTTCCCACTAATTCACTGTATGGGCGAATAAGAGATGAAACCTGAGCAAGTAAGATCCCACTTTTTGGTTTCTCTAATCGTAGCACTTAGAGCAAATGGCATGACCAGAAACCAGCAACAGATGAAATGTATTTGTCTGCTGCATAACACGGCCAACAGGAAGTTGCATCTAACACTAATCTAGTCAGATAAGCTTCTAGTGACTTGATGACTCATGAAGCATGCAGTTGTGCACAAGAAAGGAAATTATTTGTTGCTTTGGATACTTAAAAAAAACTAGTTTATTAAAGCTCTGCATCCTGAAAGCCAATGAATACTAGCAGTACTTGTCAATGTTAGGATCTGCAGATGCCTCCATATCAGTTCTGTCTGTTGACATCATATCCCATTTACCTCTGTTCACTTAATATGGAACTGATATGATTGTCATTGGCACAGAGATCCACAGACTCCTGGCTTAATGGAAATGGTCCATGGCATAAAAAAAAGGTTGAGATCCCCTGGCCTAAACCAGTCACGGTGCTTAAATGAGAAGTCTTATCATCGCAACAATTTTCAGATGGTTAGGGAGGATGCAGTGGATAATGATCCCAGGAATGAAAGGGTTAACTTATGAGGGACATTTGATGGCTCTGGGCCTGCACGTGCTGGAATTTAGAAGAACGACAGGGGAATGACATTGAAAACGATCAAATATTGAAAGGCCTAGATAGAGTAGATGAGGGAAGAATATATACAATATTGGGACAGTCTAGGACCAGAGGGTACAGCCTCAGAATACATGGACATCACTTAAGAACACAGATGAAGAGCAATTTCTTTAGCCGGAGGGTAATGAAGCAGTGAAATTCATTGCCAGATGCTGTGGAGGCCAACTCATTGGGTATACTTAAAGTGGATTAGTAAGTGTGCCAAAGGTTATGGGGAGAAAACAGGAGAATGGGGTTGAAAGGGATAGTAAATCATCCATGATAGAATGGCAGGGCAAACACAATGGACCGAATGGCCTCATTCTGCTCCTACGTCTTATGGTTTTATTAGGAGCACTTGCCAAAAGATTTCATCCCGGAAACTCAAAAAGGCTCTGCGGCTCTTAATACACGGGAGTTAAGCAAGTATTCAGGCTTCCCATGGGCTTCAATCAAGTTCACTCAAGTTACTTAACCGAATTCCTTTGGCGACTAGAGGCTGGCGCGCTGGCCTTCATCAGTCAACGCACTGAGTAGAGGCGTCAGTAAGTTCTGTTAGATTTATATAAGACATTGACGAGGCCTCACTTGGAGTATTGCGCAGTTTTGTTCATCCTGCTACAGGAACTACGGTATTCAACAAGAAAGAGTGCAGCCAAGATCTATCATGATGTTGTCTGAACTTGGAGGCTTATGACGTTGCTGCAAGTTCTTTTATTGCACCTGTGCATACATGTGGCTGTGCATGTGACAATGAACTATTCCAGTGACCAGTAGCCAGAGAGTAATGTTTCCTTAATATCGCACCTAAATTAATTTCTCCACAGATTAGACTCATATCCACAGTTTATCCTGCAGTTTACCAAAGTCTGATCAGTCCAATCTCAGAGCCTTAAAAATCTGTAACTTCATGGTGATTCGTCGGGATTTTCCTAACCACTGAGATGTTTCCAGGATCCTCTATTTTTGAATCACTGCGTTTGGGAACTGAAGGTAATTTTATGAGCGATTAAGTATTTTAACTTCAGATTTCCAGCATCTGAAGTTTTTTTTTAATGATTTCTGCATCTACGACAGCAGTTATAATGGGTGACTTCAATCTACATGTAGATTAGGTGAACCAAATTGGTAAAGGTGCTGAGGAAGAGGATTTCTTGGAATGTATGCGGGATGGTTTTTTGAACCAACATGTCAAGGAACCAACTAGAGATCAGGCCATTCTGGACTGGGTATTGAGCAATGAGGAAGGGTTAATTAGCAATCTTGTCATGAGAGGCCCCTTAAGAGTGACCATAATATGGTGGAATTCTTCATTAAGATGGAGAGTGACATAGTTAATTCAGAAACAAAGGTTCTGAACTTAAAGAGGGGTAACTTTGAAGGTATGAGACGTGAATTAGCTAAGATAGACTGGCAAATGACACTTAAAGGATTGACGGTGGATATGCAATGGCAAGCATTTAAAGATTGCATGGATGAACTACAACAATTGTTCATCCCAGTTTGGCAAAAGAATAAATCAAGGAAGGTAGTGCACCCGTGGCTGACAAGAGAAATTAGGGATAGTATCAATTCCAAAGAAGAAGCATACAAATTAGCCAGAAAAGTGGCTCACCTGAGGACTGGGAGAAATTCAGAGTTCAGCAGAGGAGGACAAAGGGCTTAATTTAGGAAGGGGAAAAAAGATTATGAGAGAAAACTGGCAGGGAACATAAAAACTGACTGTAAAAGCTTTTATAGATATGTAAAAAGGAAAAGACTGGTAAAGACAAATGTAGGTCCCCTACAGACAGAAACAGGTGAATTGATTATGGGGAGCAAGAACATGGCAGACCAATTGAATAATTACTTTGGTTCTGTCTTCACTAAGGAGGACATAAATAATCTTCCAGAAATAGTAGGGGACAGAGGGTCCAGTGAGATGGAGAACTGAGCGAAATACATGTTAGTAGGGAAGTAGTGTTAGGTAAATTGAAGGGATTAAAGGCAGATAAATCCCCAGGGCCAGATGGTCTGCATCCCAGAGTGCTTAAGGAAGTAGCCCAAGAAATAGTGGATGCATTAGTGATAATTTTTCAAAACTCGTTAGATTCTGGACTAGTTCCTGAGGATTGGAGGGTGGCTAATGTAACCCCACTTTTTAAAAAAGGAGGGAGAGAGAAACCGGGGAACTATAGACGGTTAGCCTAACGTCGGTGGTGGGGAAACTGCTGGAGTCAGTTATCAAAGATGTGATAGCAGCACATTTGGAAGGCGGTGAAATGATCGGACAAAGTCAGCATGGATTTGTGAAAGGAAAATCATGTCTGACGAATCTCATAGAATTTTTTGAGGATGTAACTAGTAGAGTGGATAGGGGAGAACCAGTGGATGTGGTATATTTGGATTTTCAAAAGGCTTTTGACAAGGTCCCACACAGGAGATTAGTGTGCAAACTTAAAGCACATGGTATTGGGGGTAAGGTATTGATGTGGATAGAGAATTGTTTAGCAGACAGGAAGCAAAGAGTGGGAATAAACGGGACCTTTTCGGAATGGCAGGCAGTGACTAGTGGGGTACCGCAAGGCTCAGTGCTGGGACCCCAGTTGTTTACAATATATATTAATGACTTGGATGAGGGAATTAAATGCAGCATCTCCAAGTTTGCGGATGACACGAAGCTGGGCGGCAGTGTTAGCTGTGAGGAGGATACTAAGAGGATGCAGGGTGACTTGGATAGGTTGGGTGAGTGGGCAAATTCATGGCAGATGCAATTTAATGTGGATAAATGTGAAGTTATCCACTTTGGTGGCAAAAATAGGAAAACAGATTATTACCTGAATGGTGGTCGATTAGGAAAAGGGGAGGTGCAACGAGACCTGGGTGTCATTATACACCAGTCATTGAAAATGGGCATGCAGGTACAGCAGGCGGTGAAAAAGGCGAATGGTATGCTGGCATTCATAGCAAGAGGATTCGAGTACAGGAGCAGGGAGGTACTACTGCAGTTGTACAAGGCCTTGGTGAGACCACACCTGGAGTATTGTGTGCAGTTTTGGTCCCCTAATCTGCGGAAAGACATCCTTGCCATAGAGGGAGTACAAAGAAGGTTCACCAGATTGATTCCTGGGATGGCAGGACTTTCATATGAAGAAAGACTGGATGAACTAGGCTTGTACTCGTTGGAATTTAGAAGATTGAGGGGGGATCTGATTGAAACGTATACAATCCTAAAGGGATTGGATAGGCTAGATGCAGGAAGATTGTTCCTGATGTTGGGGAAGTCCAGAACGAGGGGTCACAGTTTGAGGATAAAGGCGAAGCCTTTTAGGACTGAAATTAGGAAAAACTTCTTCACACAGAGAGTGGTGAATCTGTGGAATTCTCTGCCACAGGAAACAGTTGAGGCCAGTTCATTGGCTATATTTAAGAGGGAGTTAGATATGGCCCTTGTGGCTAGGGGGATCAGAGGGTATGGAGGGAAGGCTGGTGCAGGGTTCTGAATTGGATGATCAGCCATGATCATAATAAATGGCGGTGCAGGCTTGAAGGGCCAAATGGCCTACTCCTGCACCTATTTTCTATGCTTTTCTATGTTTAACTGGCGTTGAATTAATCTGTGAGGATTCCGTATGCACAAATGCAAATGATATGACACCATTTAGGCTCCTTGCCTCGCCGTTCCACTTTGTACAAATCTTTATACCAAAACCAAGCTTACTTAAATCTGACCACATCCTACTTCATCAAAGTTGCTGGTGAACGCAGCAGGCCAGGCAGCATCTCTAGGAAGAGGTACAGTCGGCGTTTCAGGCCGAGACCCTTCGTCAGGACTAACTGAAGGAAAAGTTAGTAAGAGATTTGAAAGTGGGGATTCTAGAAGAGAGAAAGGCCCACTTTCAAATCTCTTACTAACTTTTCTTTCAGTTAGTCCTGACGAAGGGTCTCGCCCTGAAACATCAACTGTACTTCTTCCTAGAGATGCTGCCTGGCCTGCTGCGTTCACCAGCAACTTTGATGTGTGTTGCTTGAATTTCCAGCATCTGCAGAATTCCTGTTGTTTACATCCTACTTCAGCTTTTTGGCTTAGTCCCCTGCTCTCTATTTGAAAAATCAAGTTTAACAATGTGAGTACCAATGGCACGAAATCACTCAGTTAGATCTGCCATGACCGTCCGCTAAATCAGCACACAAAACGCTGGAGGAACTCAGTAGGTCAGGCAGCAGCTATGGAAATGAATTATCAGTCAATGTTTCAGGCTGACCCCTCTTCAGGGCTGTAGCTAAAATACCCTTTGAATGCCTGTGCAAGTTAATAGCTTTGAATTTAAAATACTTTTATTTATTTATTTAGAGGTACCGCATGGAAGAGCCAATTTCGGCGCAATGAGCCACACTAACCAGCAACCCATCAATTTAACCCCAGCCTAATCACAGGACAATTTACAATGACTAATTAACCTAGTAACCAGTACGTTTTTGGCCTGTGAGAGGAAATCGGAGCACCTGGTGGAAACCCACTGGAATTTAGAAGGATGAGAGGGGATCTGATTGAAACATATAAGATTATTAAGGGATTGGGCACGATAGAGGCAGGAAGCATGTTCCCGCTGATGGGTGAGTCCAGAACCAGAGGCCACAGTTTAAGAATAAGGGGTAGGCCCTTTCACCCAGAGAGTGGTGGATCTGTGGAATGCCCTGCCCCAGAAGGCAGTGGAGGTCAAATCTCTGGATGCTTTCAAGAAAGAGATGTATAGAGCTCTTAAAGATAGCAGAATCAAAGGTTATGGGGATAAGGCAGGAACTGTATACTGATTGTGGATGATCAGCCATGATCACAAAGAATGGCGGTGCTGGCTCAAAGGGCCAAATGGCCTACTCCTGCACCTATTGTCTATCGTCTATTGTTCACGGGTAGGACGTACAAACTCCTTACAGAAGGAAGCGGAGTTGAATTTTGAACTCCAACACTCCAAGCTGTAATAGCATGCACTAACCACTAACTATTGTGCCCCCCCACTCCCCCCCAATACAGGGGATCCCCAGATTATAGGTGATCAGATTCAAAGAAATCTGGCTTTACACAAATTCTCTCGTACATTTCTAAAGGAATGTTGAAGCTAGTAGTAGTAATAATAATCATTATCATATTTCAAAATATAAACTCGTAAAAGACACCATACAAGCCCTATGCAGTTTTAGAGTCCGAGTCCCACAAAGTATATTCCAACTGACCCGTTATCACAGATAGGGCAATCCATATTAACCGTCTGGGTATAATAATACAGGATAAACAAGGATGAACAACTTACTTAATAGACACAAACAAAATGCAGGAGGAACTCAGCAGGCCAAGCAGCATCTATGGAGAAAAGTACAGCTGATGTTTCGGGCATCTATTTTTTCCATAGATGCGGCCTGGTCTGCCGAGCTCCTCCAGCATTTTGTGTGTGTTTCAATGATCTCCACCCCCCACCCATTCTTCTAAACTCCAGCAGGTACAGGCCCACGGCCACGGTCTGCATCAAACACATCCAAACGCTCTGCAGCCCCATGCAGCACCAGATTCTAGGCACTCACTGCCACCAGGAAGGGCAACAGACAACTGTGCAAACCTCCTCCCACCCCACCCCCAAACCAGCTGGCAAATGCAGCATTTTTCCATTTTCATCAATGGTTCAAAGCTCTGCGATTTTCTACCCAACAGTTCTCAGGAAGCAGCTCCATTCCCAGAATGCCATGCTCCAGGAAGGCGCCTCATCTCATCCTTCCCAAAGGGAATTGGTGCAAACCCTTAATTGCCCTCAAGAAGATGGCGGCGAGGTCTAGAATAAACAACTGTAACATCCAATTGACCGACACATTCACTGACAATGACCTTACAGCAAAATAAGTCACAGCCAAGAAAGAAATTGTCTCCCCTACATTGGGGAGACCCGTCGTAAACTGGGGGACCGCTTCATCGAGCACCTCTGCGCCATCCGCCACAAGCGGGACTTCCCAGGCCAAATATTTCTAACTCCCATTCCCATTCCAACATGTCTGTCCATAGCCTCCTCTTGTGCCAAATGAGGCCACCCTCAGAGTGGAGGAACAACACCTTATATTCCATCCGGGTAGCCTCCAACCTGATGGCATGAATATAGATTTCTCACAGATTTCCCCTCCCCCTCCATTCCCTACTCTGACCTCTTACCTCTTCTTCTCCCCTGCCTATTTCTTCTTCTTGGGTCCCCTCTTCCTCCCCCTTCTCCTATAGTCCACTCTCCTATCAGATTCCTTCTTCTCCAGTCCTTGACCTTCCCCACCATGTTTCGCCTATCACCCTCTAGCTCGTTCCCCCTTGCCCTCCCCCCACCTTTTTATTCTGACATCTTCCCCCTTTCCTTCTCAGTCCTGACGAAGGGTCTCATTGCTGAAACATCGACTATCTATTCATTTCCATAGATGCTGCCTGGCCTGCTGGGTTCCCCAGCATTTTGTGTGTATTGCTTTGGATTTCCAGCATCTGCAGACTTTCTCATGTAAATAATTACCCTGTCACTTTTGCACTGACTGTGCACAGTCAATCCTTTTACACCCAAGTGACCAATGAACCTACTAACCGGTACGTCTTTGGAAAGCAGGGGGAAACTGGGGCATTCAGAGGAAATGCAGGCAGTTACAAGGAGAACGTACAAACTCATTACAGGCAGCGGCGGGAATTGAAGGCAGATCACTGGAGCTGTAATGCTGTTACGCTGACCACTCTGCCTTTATGATGAAAACCACTCTGGATTCAGGAGCCCAGCCGTGGAGATGCAAAATATCATTCGGAGTTGGAGACCATTTTAGATGAGGTGTTTGCTTCTGAACCAGTTATTGTGTGGCTTACTGACAGGGCAAATGAAAGAGTATTTCCTGTTTCATTGTGGCATACCACAGAGCTTCACAGAGGAAACTGAAGGTCACCATTGTGCAAGTTAGTTCAGACACAAGCAGAAAAACACAATTTAAGGGAAGGAGAGAGAGGAGACACTTTTAAATTTACCTCTGAATTTCTCTAGCAAATATTCTCTTACTTTAATGATGATCGGATAATCCCATAATTTTGTCCTTGTAAGTTTCTGTTTTAAAAATTACTTGTTTGTGACTAAGATTCGATGAATTTTCAAAATCCTTACAGCTGCCAGGACTGACGTCATGCATGCACGTTCCACGCTTCAGCCCTGCACTTTGAGGATCTTTAAAGAAGGTTTCTCAACTGGAATAAAACTTGAACCCCTGACCCTTCCAACTACAGTGTCACCCTCCTCACTATCAAGTTTGAATCAGTTGCTCACTCTGTCTTCCCACCCTCCCTCTCTCTCCATTCCCCATTCTAGTTCATCACTCACCCCTTCTCTTCTCCTCACCTGCCGATCACCCCCCTCTGGGGCCCCTCCTCCTTCCCTGTCTTCTATGTTCCTCTGGCTTTCCTATCAGATTCCTTCTTCTTCAGCCCTTTACCACTTCCACCAATCACCTTCCAGCTTCTTATTTCCCACCCCCTTACCTCCCCACCCACCCCCTTACCTCCCTCATCTGGTCTCACCTATCACCTGCCAGCTTGTACTCCTTCCACTCTCTCCAGCCCTCACCCAACCTCATTCTAGCTTCTTCCCCCTTCCTTTCCAGTTCCAATGAAGGGTCTCAGCCCGAAACATCGACTGCTTATTCCCCTCCACCGAAGCTGCCTGACATCCTGGGTTCCTCCAGTACCTTGTGTGTGTTCGTCAGGATTTCTAGCATCTGCAGAATCTCTTGTGTTTATGACCTTGTGCTGGTCTGTGTTGGAGATTTAGGATTATTAAACACATTTCTTTACAATGTTGCTATAATAAGTAAATTTTCTGTCGCATGAAGAAGGCATGTTTGAGTTTGGGGAAGGGGGTTCATTGATGTAGGGATAACAGAGCTGCTATCCCTCAGCAAGTACCCCAGAGACTCGATCTTCCTCAGGAGAAAGATCATAGTGGGGGAGGGTGTGGTAGAAATGAGCAGCATGAGGTACGGGACCTGTGAGAATGGTGGCAGTTCCTGGCAGATCTCCAGTGTCAATGAGGCTAGTGATGGTTCAGGAGGCAATGACCTTAGTGAGGTCTTCTCTTGTTCAAGGGGTAAGAGGTAAGAAACGGGGAGCGTGGGATACAGGAGCTCTGAGATTGACGGCGGTGGAGGTAAAAATGAGAAATTCGGGGTGTGGGGAGGGTCTTGGCCCAAAGCGTCGACTGCTTATCCCCTCCATAGATGCTGCCTGAATCTGTAAGTCCACTGGAGGCTGGAGTCGACCTTTCCCATTGGTTGGCTTGCGTGCCACGGTGCGAATTTCTGGTTCCCGGCACCTTGGGCAGGGAGCGGGTGGGGGTATAAAAGAGTGCGTGTGGTAGGCTTGGTCTCTTTCTTTTCCTGTGTCCCCAGAGCACGCTTCACAGGACCACTGGGAAGGTATGCTCCGTGCGTACTTTTAGCTAGGTACATGTCTGTCGAATATTTGATTTTGTAGTTTGTGTAACTTGCGGGCACTCGAATGGTTGGTCGAATTTTTTACTGTAAATAAGTGATTAATATGCTTATTTGTAGTCAGTGCCACTCACCAAACCCATAAGTCCGCTTCCACGTTCCTGCCTTATAGGTAGTGGAAGAGCATCTAGTGTCCTGATGAAGAACTAAATAGAATAACAGCCTTGGACTACAAGCAGAAACAAGCCCTTTGGCCCATCTAGTTTGGCACTAACCAGTGCTCTACGACTTCGATTGGCTGCTGCTCAGGTGGTTGGAATCTTGAGGGTGAATCCAACAAGAGCAGTAGCATTCTTTATTTTTCATCTTCTGCTATTTCATCACATTGGACAACAGTGTTTATGTTATCTGCTGTTCCTTCCTGTGTACAGTCCTGTTTATAGCTTGTAAAATACTTGGAGACACGATAAAGTGCTTAAGTATTTTTTCCCTCCCCATTTATAGAAATGCTGATCCACCGAGAAACGTTTCAAAGGAAACAGCATACCCATGATCTGCAGATGGGTTACTGCCAAAGAAAAACAAGTACAATCCCTAGTCTGATGTTGTAGTGTGCTCCGAACACCGTGAAAGGACCATCTAGGCAGATAAAGTCATCTGCCACCCCTTCACCAACACTTTCCTTGATCTGAGAGGTACACGCCACTCCACCTGAGTAGGAAGTTTGGAAGACAGATAGAAATAAACTTAGGAGCGTAAAATACTTGGAGACACGATAAAGCTTGTTTTAGCAAGCTTCAGAGTGCGGTTTTAAGTCTGGTGCTTTGGAGCCATCCAAGCTTTCTCAGAAGGGTTTAATTGTACTGTAATCTTCTCAGGACAGATTCATGGCACGGCAGCGTGGCAGTTAGGGTAACGCTTTACAGCAACCCAGGTTCGATTCCCGCTGCTGCATGTAATGAGTTTGTATGTTCTTGCCATGACTGTGGTAACCCTCAGGTGCTCCATTTTCCTCCCACATCCCAAAGACGTACAGGTAAGTAGGTTAATTAGTCACTTTGAGCAGCCTGTGCCTGTTGGGCTAGAAGGACCTGTAACCATGTTGCATCTCTAAATAAAACATAATCATATAAAATAAAGTCCACTGGAGGCTGGAGGTGGGAGATAACTGAGCCACCCAACATGCACAGTCAATGTACCCCAACATCCCCAACAAGTGCCCATTGTCCACGATTCCACCAGAGGTCCAGAGGCCTATCCTGGGGCTGGAGGACTGTCTACATGAGTGTGTCGGTGGGAGGGAAGAACGGAGCTTGTTTTGCTGTTGTTGTTTCTTTGCTTGTTGTGTTCTGCTAAGCATTCTGGGCATGAACATAAGACTATAAGATACTGGGGCAGAATTAGGCCTTTTGGCCCATCGAGTCTGCTCCACCATTTCATCATGGCTGATCCATTTTCCCTCTCAGTCCCAATCTCCCTTTATCCCTTCACACCCCATCCAATCAAGAATCTATCAACCGTTGCCTTAAATATACATAAATACTTGGCCTCCATAGCCACCTGTGGCAACAAATTCCACAGATTCACCACTCTCTGGCTTACGGGCCACTTCCCACCCGCAATCCCCACACATCCTTGGGACTTGTTGGTTGTTAACACAAACGATGCATTTCACTATGTGTTTCGATGTACATGTCATAAATAAATCTGAATATGAATCTGTAGTTGGTAAGTACGACCCAATGACACTCTTGGCAACAGCGTGGGTGAACAGGACAGCGTTACCAGAGTTCAGCGGCAGTTCCAGCCATAATTCCCCATTCCAACGGCACCCTGTCTCCATTGGGAGCAGATATTTTAGGCCAGTGTGTCTGCCGGAATGCGTCCATGCAGACTCTCAAATTAACTGGGCAAGGTTTACTTTAATAAGCTCTCATAGTCGTGATACACAGGATTCTTTATCATCTTCAGCTTCCATAAATAACTACTGGACCATCAAATTTTGGGTAGGAAGTTGTCTGCTGTTCAGAGGAAAATAAATTACTCCTATAACGGCATGGGACTGGTAAATAGTTTCGCTAAGTGTTTGAAATCCTGTTATATTAGTGACAGACAAACCATTGGACTACAAGCTAAGAACAAGCATCATGTTAAAGCCCAGAAGTGTGTGAGTATGAGTCTACACCATGGTTTGTGTAACAAGCCATAATTTCACTGCTTTAGTAAGACAAATCACTGCTTGAAACACTCTTGTAACTAAGAACAGGTTTTCTCCTAAGTGCCCGGTAATTTAAAAATGGTTCAAAATGTCAAAATGGTACAGTTCATATTCTAAGCCATCAGAAATACTTTTTAAAGTATCCCTTCCGATTTCAGTTTGCAAATTTCTCTTTACGATATTTATTCAATATTGTTTCTGAGGAAATGAGAAAATGGGCAAAAGCTAAACTTCTGTGGGTAGAAACTCATTTTTGGTGTTGGTTTATTAGGGTGGCGGGGTAGAGATGGGTCTCTACCAAAGGAGGTGTAAGGCACTCCTTCCCCCTGCTAGCCTGCAGGTCACCCTTGGGTGAAGTGTAGCTATCCCATTTGCTAGAGTTTAGCCCATATTTCTCTAAACTTTTCCTATCCATGTACCTATACAAGTACATTTTACATGTTATTGTATCTGCCTCAACCACTTCCTCTAGCAACTCATACAATATACACCTTCACTGTGTGAAGCTGTCCCTTTGAATTCACTTTCACCTTAAACCTAAGCCCTCCAGACTTGGATTCCCTTTCCCTGGTGGGAGAAAAGCTGTGTGCAATTTCCCTCTCTATGCCGCTAATGAGTTCATTTAAAAAATTTATTTTATTTAGCGATACAGCACGGAATAGGCCCTTCGAGCTACGCTGCCCAGCAACCCACCAACATAACATTAGACTAACCACAGGACAATTTACAATGACCAATCAACCTACTAACTGGTACGTCTTTGGACTGTGGGAGGAAACCGGAGCACCCGGAGGAAACCCATGCGCTGTTGGGAAGGAACGTACAAACTTGCTTACGGAGGACACCGGAACTGAACTCTGAACTCCGACACCTCAAGTGCCACCCCACTTCTATGCACCTTTATACACCTCTATAAGCTCACCGCTGTGCTTCAATAAATATAGTCTTAGCCTGCCCAACCTCAAGCAACGTTCTTGTAAATGTTCTTTGCCTTCTTTCCAACTTAATGGCTTCTTTCCTATAACAAAACTGAGCACAGTACTCCAGGTGAGTCCTCACTAATGCCTTGTACATAAGTCTGACAACTCGTCCACTCAACGCTCTGACAGGTGAAGGCCAGCGTGCCAACCACCACCTTTGCCACCCATCATCTGGACCTCTTTGTCATTCTACTGAAGTTACTCATTCAAGCAATCACGTTTGAACCTTCCAGGCATAACGACGGGCTCAACAATTTTAGATAACCATCATTTTCAACATATTTCTATCTTGATTTTGGATTTCCAGCATCTGCAGTATTTTCCTGCGGTGAGTTCAGATAATGACCATCCCCTTACCCTCTTCTTCCTTCCCCCAAACTGACTCCCCTCTTACCTCTACACCTTAGTTGTTTATCACCTCCCCCAGTGCCTCTCCTTCCCTTTTGTCCATGGACCACTCTCCTCTCCATCAGATTCCTTCTTCTTCAGCCCTATACCTTTCCCACCTATCAACCTTCCAGTTTCTTACTTCACTCCCCTTCCACCACCCACCTCGCGTCACCTATTACTTTCTAGCTTATCCTCCTCCCCCGCTATTCTGTTATCTTCTCCCCTTCCTTTCCAGCCCTGAAGAAGAGTCTCAGCCTGAACTATCAACTGTTTATTCCTCTCCTCTCCTGACCTACTGAGTTCCTCCAGCATTTTATGTGTGTTGATCCCAATATTTCTATTTTTCAACTCTGTCAAGCAGCCAGTTATTTTGTTACATGCCCCATTGCCATCCTCTTTCACTTTGCCTGTCCTCTTCTGTCTGTTACTCTCTTCTACCTTGTACTCTGTCACTGATATTTTCTCCTCATCCCCTTTCCTCAGCAGTCGTTCTCTGACCTTTCCTGCTTCTAAAGGTCAACAACATGAAACTGCAACTCTGCCTTTCCCTCCATGGGCTCTGTCTGATCTGCTGGGAATCACCTGTCTGACCTGCTCCCAACCTGCACAGGCAAGCACCTCCGAGTCTCCACTCAGCTAATAGGATTCACCTGCTGCTCATTCCAGACTCGTCACCTGCAGCCTATTTAAACCCCAGTTCTCATCCACAGTCTTTGTTCGCTCTCCTGCAGCCTATTTAACCCCAGTTCTAATCTACAGTTCTTGTTCACTCACCTGCAGCCTATTTAACCCCAGTTCTCATCCACATCCCTTGTTCACTCTCCTGAAGCCTATTTAACCCCAGTTTTCATCAACATCCCTTCTTCACTCACCTGCAGCCTATTTAAACCCCAGTTCTCATCCACTGTCCTTGTTCACTCACCTGCAGCCTATTTAACCCCAGTTCTGATCTACAGTTCTTGTTCACTCACCTGCAGCCTATTTAACCCCAGTTCTCATCCACATCCCTTGTTCACTCTCCTGCAGCCTATTTAACCCCAGTTTTCATCCACATCCCTTCTTCACTCACCTGCAGCCTATTTAACCCCAGTTTGCATCCACAGTCCTTGTTTGTTCATTGAACCGATTGGCCTCAAGCAATATTCTCTCTTGTTTTGTGGCCCCTTGTGACTTGTTATTTTGCAATCTATTATTAAAGTTATCATTCGGCGCTGAATCATCTCTGGTGCTCTGCTTTTGGATCAAGCCTCCTCCACACTACCTCGTCTACATCAACAAAATTTTGTGTTTTTATTGTAGTCATTATGCAATGGAGTGCCCCAAAATTCATCTCTGGGACATTTTCATGTCTGCTGTATTCTTACAGTTGAAAAATGTTAATCCAAGACAGAGATTCTGTTATATTGTATTTCTCACTGAATGGGGATAAGCAGAGAATTAATGTATGTGTTTTGACATGACAGCATCCTCACATTAAAAGCCTGGATAGCTTTTCAATCTAAAAATTTATCCTCCTCAATTCACCGTGCGAATATCTCCTGTATGTACAGAAGGTTGATAAGGAGCAGAATTTTGGGAAGGTTTTGCATCAATACTGACTGATTTTATTTTGCTTCTACAAGCTTACAAAAGTTAGGGCTCACCAATATCACTGTATCACATTTGGCGATGACTGCCATTCCAAAACATCCCCATTTGCAGTTATTTCACTCTCTTTTGGCAGTTACATCACTGATATGTGGAGGAAGGAATTTGACACAACTGTTGCCAGCTAAATCTCAGATGGTGAGGAGGTATAGAGAGAGATATACTCAGTGACCACTTTGTTAGATACACCTATACACCTGCTCGTTAACGAAAATATCTAATCGGCCAATCCTGTGGCAGCAATTCAATGCGTACAAGCATGCAGACATGGTCAAGAGGTCCAGTTGTTGTTCAGACCAAACATCAGAATGGGGAAGAAAAGTGATCTAAGTGACTTTGACTGTGGGATAACTGTTGGTGCCATATAGGGTGGTTTGAGTATTTCAGAAACTGCTGATCTCCTGGGATTTTCATGCACACAGTCTGTAGAGTTTATAGAGAATGGTGAAAAAATCAAAAACATCGAGTGAGTGGTAGTTCTGTAGGTGAAAATACCTTGTTAATGAGAGAGGTCAGAGGAGAATGGTCAGACCGGTTGAAGCCAACAGGAAGTGGCAGATAGAATACTGTACAGAGTAGGGAATTACATGGTCATGCCCTTTAGTGGAAGGAATAAAGAGGGGGACTATTTTCTAAATAGGGAGAACATTTTAAAATCAGAGTGCGAATGGACTCAGGAAGAAGCGTCTCAGCCCAAAACATCAACTGTTTACTCTTTTCCGTAGATGCTGCCTGACCTGCTGAGTTCTTCCAGTATTTTGTGTGTGTTGCTTTGGATTTCCAGCATCGGCAGATTGTCTCCTGTTTGCAATTTTTATACAATTCTTTATCATTTTGAATGCTGTTTTTCTTTTGTTGCACACACCACAGCAAATTCCCAATACATTCAAGATTCGAGATTGTTTAAACTCGTTTCCAGTTTACAAGTGTAAAGGTGAACAAAATAATTTTTACTGCGAATCGTTTGCAGCACAAGAAAAAGCACGCTAACATGCACACAGTCCTTTAATATAAACGTAAATGGCAAAGCTGATTTCTAGGTCATTTGACCACCAGTCCTTCAGAAGAGCTAACCGTTCTAATATAAAGAAGCATGTGTTTCATGACTCCATGTCGTACATGATGGAAAAACTGAAATAAACAAGTTTTTGCTTCATCCTCTTGAGATTTGTTAAAGAGAGAAGATTATTGATGTGTGACACACTCTCTCCGCTAAGAATCAGATACAAAAGAGAGGTGCATTTTCAGAATCAGAATCGGGTTTATTATCACCGGCATATGTCATGAAATTTGTTAACTTTTTGGCTGCTAGTGGAAAATTGGCATTGGTTTATTATTGGTCACATGTATCAAAATACAGTGGAGGTCTGAAAAGTGAAATGCACACAAAAAATTGTACAAAAAGCAGGAAATGGAGCACTTACCATAAGATCATAAGACATAGTAGCAGTATCAGGCTATTCAGCTCACAGAGGCTTCTCCACCATTCTATCATGGCTGGCCAATGACTTGGCCTCCACAGCACTTACCATAGGACCATAAGGCATACGAGCTCTTACCATAAGACCATCAGACATAGGAGAAGAATTAGGCTATTCAGCCCATTAAGTCTGCTCCACCATTCTGTCATGGCTGATTTATTATCCCTCTCAGTCCCATTCCCCTGTCTTCTCCCCATAACCGCTAACGTCCGTACTCATCAAGAACCCATCAACCTCCACTTTAAATATACCCAATGATGGCCTCCACAGCTGTCTGTGCCAATGAATTCCACAGATTCACCACCCTCTGGCTGAAGAAAAATTCCTGCTCATCTCTGTTTTAAAGGGATACCCTTTTATTTTGAGGCTAGGCTCTCTGGTCCTGGACCTTCTCACTATAGGAAACATCCTCTTCACATCCATTCTATCTAGGCCTTTCAGTAGTCAATAGGTTTCTATGAGATCTCCCTTCATTTTTCAAAATTCCCATGTGTACAGGCCCAGAGCCAGCAAACACTCGTCATACATTAATCTTTTCATTCCCCAGATCATTCTCATGAACCTTCCCTGAATCCTCTCCCATGTGATTCCAATACACCACAGGAAACTGTATGAAATAAAACGATCACACCTTCATCACTTAGAGTCAGAGGATCTGGTAAGTCAGGCCACAGTTTCTAAAGATCTCCACTCACCTTCTAAGACCATGTCCTTCAGTTTCTCCAATGCCTCTGCAAACCACGCCACGTCACGCAGTAGCTGCGTGATCTCCTCCACCTCGAGGCCCTCGTTGCTTTCTGAAGTGCCACCTCCAGAGGTCTTATAGCCTTTCGTGGCCCCCCACGCGCCAGGGGAGCTGAGCGAGAAACCGGCGGCGCTGGAGTGTCTGCTCAGGGTGGTGGGTCGCTTGAGGGTGTTGACGGCACTCGGGCTGGAGCTGAGCTTGGACAAGGAGGAGTTCCCGGCAGGTAGTTCCGAGAAGGAGCCGGCCTGGGAAGCCGGTACCTCAACAGCATCTTTACGAGGCAGTTCCTGTTAATGTAATAGGAGGGAGTCACAAAACCACTGGAAATCATAAAGCACAAACCAAGACTCCAAGAGTCAGGTCCTGATGCAAACCCACACTTCACGAACTGTCCCCACCTTATCCAAAGTTTTCCTGCTTCTCTAGTTTTCTATCCATTGGTTCTGGGATCTTTGGCAACCCCTTCTCTGCTGTAATATAAAGAGCAGGAAGCTACACACTGAGTGTGTGCACAATTATATCAGTGACGCTGTAGTTTAGTGGTTAGCACAACGCTTTACAGTCCAGGCGACCCAGGTTCAATTCCTGTCACTGCCTCTGAGGAGTTTGTATGTTCTCCCCGTGACCATGTGGGTTTCCTCCAGGTGTTCTGGTTTCCTCCTACAGTCCAAAGACGTACCGGTTGATAGGTTAATTGGTCATTGTAAACTGTCCTGTGATTAGACTAGGGTTAAATTAGGCAGTTGCTGGGCAGCACAGCTCAAAGGGCTGAAGGGCCAATTCTGAGTTGTATCTCAATAAACAAACAAATAGAAAGCATGCAAAAATGCAATAGCAACCAAACCCTTTGAAGTCAACTTAATCCTCACCAACACTTATCCATACAACTTCTTTATCAAAATTTAAAGTTCAAAGTAAATTTATTATCAACATATATACATGTCATCACACCCCAAATTAATCCTGAGATTAACTTTCCCGCGGCATTCACAGTAGAACAAAGAGATACAACAGAAGCAATGAAAATCTACACTCAAAGGCTGACAAACAACCAATGTATGAAAGAAGACAAACTGTGCAGATACAAAAAGCAAAACAAATAATAATAATAAATAATAAATAAACAATACTGAGAATATGAGTTGTAGAGTCCTTGAAAGTGAGTCCCCAGGTCGTGGGATCAATTCGGAGTTGAGGTGAGTGAAGTTATCCACGCTGGTTCAGGAGACTGATGGTTGAAGGGTAATAACTGTTCCTGAACCTGGTGGTGTGGGATCTAAGGCTCCTGTACCTCCTTCCCGATGGCAACAGCAAGATGGATGGTGGGGGGCTTTGATGATGCATGAACTACCAGTGGCCGCAATCTCATTGTAAAAAGGTGGTTCTGTTTGGGCAGTACAAGGAATTCCAGAAAGTTTCTACCCCCAT
The DNA here is from genome assembly GCF_030028105.1 of Mobula birostris. NCBI lineage: Eukaryota > Metazoa > Chordata > Chondrichthyes > Myliobatiformes > Myliobatidae > Mobula > Mobula birostris. The sequence continues at coordinate 10,296,388 of NC_092395.1, read as the reverse complement.
GCCACCTGAAGGCACAGAGAGAGTGTGCCAATATAAAAGAGCCACCCTGATCCTCAGACCAACCGTATAAGGCAGTGTGCCTAACATGTAGGATATGTCTTCGGACACCACTCTGCATTGGGAATAGATTGGCTTCACGACCAAGTCTTTAAACAGAAACACCGATAGACACCACTTACAGACATGGGGTCAACACAGTAGTGTAGCGGCTAGTGCAACCGTTTACAGTGCCAGCGATTAGGGTCCAATTCCAGCTTATGCCCGTAAGGTGCATGGGTTTCCTCCAGGTGCTCCCACATTCCAAAGACAGATGGGTTAGGCTCAGTAAGTTGTGGGAATGTAATGTCGGCGTCAAAAGCAGAACAACACTTGCGGGCTGCCCCCAGCACATCCTCAGACTGTGGTGATGGTTGACACCAACAAGGCATTTCACTGTATGCTACATGTGACATATAAAGCTAATCTTTAAAATGTTGTAACAGATGTTACTCTTTATTTTAATATGTTATATATCATTGAAAACACCAGATAAATGAGAAGTTAACTATTTGTTCTATTTATGTATTGAGATACAGTGCGGAATAGGCCTTTCCAGCCCTTTGAGCCATGCTGCCCAGCTATTCCCCGATTTAAAAATCACAGGATAATTTACAATGACCAATAACCTACCAACTAGTATGTCTTTGGACTGTGGGAGGAAACCGGAACACCTAGAAGAAACCACTGCAGTCTTGGGGAGAACGTACAGGCTGCACTGGGAACTGAACCCGGGTCTCAGGTATTGTAAAGCATTGTGCTAACCAATACGCCATTGGCCGCCCCAATTTTAAAGGCACAGATTGCATAAGATTTAATTTTGCTTTTGAATTTCTTGTTAGAATTTAGAAACAGAATGACAACCAATAAGCATAATCAGTTCCTAACACTCCTTTCGCATTTGGGGTGTGATTGACTGGAAAGAGTGTAAAGGAGATTCTCCAGGATATTGCCTGGTTAGGAGGACTGAAAGACCACAATCCCCGCTGACATCCATCTCCCAGGACGTGCCCTCTTCTCATTTCTACCATCAGGGAGGAGTTACAGAAGGCACACACTCAACGATTCAGGAACAGCATCTTCCCCTCTGCCATCAGATTTCTGAATGGACATTGAGCCCATGAACACGATCACACTACTTATTTTTGTTTCTATTTTTTGCTGTACCTATTTAATTATATATGTTTACTGTAATATTTTTTCTCTATTAATATGCATTATATGTACTGCCATTGCAAAACGACAAATTTTACGACATATGCCGGTGATATTAAACCTGATTGTGATCTTTAGTCATGGGAAGAGATTAGATTAGATGGGACTGTTTTCTCTGCAGTGAAGGACACTGATCAGTAGCCTAGGGGAAATCTCTAAGATGATGACAGGCATTGGTTGTGTGGATAGTCAGAGGCTTTTTCCCAGGGCTGAAGTGGCTAACACGAGAGGGCACAGTTTTATGGCGCTTGGAAGCAGGTACAGAGGAGATGTCAGAGGCCATTTTTTTACACAGAGAGTGGTGAGTGTGTGGAATGGGCTGCCGGTGATGGTGGTGGAGGCGGATATGATAGGGTCTTTTAAGAGACTCCTGGATCAATACATAGAGCTTAGAAAAATAGAGGGCTATGGGTAACCCCAGATAATTTCTAAAGTAAGGACATGTTGGGTACAGCTTTGTGGGCCAAAGGGCGTATATTGTACTGTAGGTTTTCTGTGTTTCTATGAAGGACCTGTTACGATGTTGTTACAGCTCCGTGATTCACTCATCAAAGCAGGATGATGGACCACACTATTGTGCTGCGTCATGACAGCCATAAATGGTGGGGAATAGTCACCCTAAAGCCTCTCCATTTAACAGTCTCTCGTCAATTTCCCATAAACGTCTGGCCATTCTCTGAAGCAGCTTCAGAAATAGAATCAGATTTGCTATCACTGACATACAGTACGGTGCAAAAGTTTCAGGCACAAATAACTAGTGTGCCTAAGACTTTTACACAGTACTGTAGTAATTTTATGTATTAGACTGTGCCACAAAAAAAACAAATGTCATAACATATGTGAGTGATGCTAACAGACATCCCACCCTGCAAAAACTCATCTCAGGGAGGTAGCACCATCAATTTGCAGGAGACTTCCGGAAGAGGTGGGATGTCTGCAATAGAGTAGCTCCTTAGCAGCTAGCCAGCTATTTTAAATAACGTTCGCTATGCTAATGAACGAATGATACCTGTTAAACTCACCTCAACATGTCTTTTACAGTCTTAACCCACCATGGGCAATAGAAAAGTCACTGTTGCAAACAGTGCAGTGAGCAACACTGTCATTATTTTGACCCCTATTAGGCAGGGGTACACTTTAGTGTAGTCTGGGGTGATGTACATTTTATATATTTTTTTGGAATACTCTGCCATGGTGCGTGCGCGCTCTCTCTCTCTCTCTCTCTCTCGTGGTCGCTCGCGCGCTCTCACTTGCCTTCTCCCTTGCTCTCTCACGCTCTCTCGCTCACGCGCTCTCTCACGCTGTTGCTCGCTTTCTCTCTCGCGCTCTCACTCTCTCTCGCGCGCACTCTCACTCTCATGGTCGCTGTCGCTCGCTCTCAAAAAAATTGATTTCCGTGATATTGTATATAATTTGTGGGCATCAGGGAGCCACTATTCATATGCGGGAGACTCCCAGAACTTCCGGGAGAGGTGGGATGTCTGTGATAAACCTGATTCTGGTCTGGGTCTCTACTGTGGACTGAGAGTGGGAAGGGGGGGCAGGGAGAAGGGAATCATTGTTGGGAAAAGGGGAAGGGAGAGGGAGGGAGCGGGAAGCACCAGAGAGACATTCCGTAATGATCAATAAACCTATTGTTTGGAATCAAATGAGCTTTCCTGGTATCTCAGGGCTGGGTGTGTCTGCATCTGCACTCCTCCCGCTGCCCCTGACACGTTTCTACCAGCTGTCCCGCACCCCTCCCGCGGCACTCCAACCTCGCCATTTCCAACATCCTTTGCTCCCAGCAGATTTACAAACTTGCTCTGTGCTCCCTCCACATTGACAAATACAGTACTGCCCAAAAGTCCTAGGCACCCCAGCTATATATGTGCCTGAGACTTTTACACAGTACTGTATGTCGTGAAGTTTGTTCATTTGCAGCAGCAGTACCGTGCAATACATAAAAATACTATAAATTATAATAAGTAGAAATATATACTTCAAAAGTAAATTAAATCAGCAGTGCAAGAAGAGAGTAAAAACATGCACTCACACAAATCTATACAATTCATTTGATCTACGAAGGAAATACCCTATCAAGTTTCCTCACATCTCAAACTCAATCAAGAATATCCCCAAAACAGCAGTTACACTTTATCGGCTGGATAATAGCATGCAGGTCTGTACAGTCATAAATTTTAGTTCAATTACATCATTTATTCTTACACTAGCCAATCCTTTTTGAACCAAACATTCATTCTTGGCACCACACCATTAATTATATTAACTGATGTTAACCAATCTGCTTGTCCATTATGCTCTTGAGCAGGGCTTCCTACCCTTTTTTATGCCGTGGATCTCCACCATTTACCAAAGGGTCCATGGACTCCAGGATAGAGGAAAAAATAAGCAGAGTGGAGGTACAGAGACATGACCCATTGTCACTGATCTCAGTGTATGACGAATGAGAAGGACACCGCAGAGGTTCTGGCACAGGCAAACACGAAGCAGGCGCTAACATTTTTAGAAGCGCGGTTCTCTTTCGATAACTCTAAACAAACATATCGAAATAGATGCCGTCTACGAACCCCTAAGAGCCAAAGAAACGCAAGCCAATAGAATTCAAAGGGGAACTTAAGGGGTAGCTAATCAGGACCAAGGCAAGCAAGCGGTGATCTATATAAACGCGAGCACTCCCAGAGAGAACAGCAACAACTGCGCACTGACAATGTCACCCTGACTGGTGAGACGCCTGCAAGCTAATTACCAAGCTCAGCGAATACCGCAACGTCAAATGCCTCAACCCAAGCCACCAATATTCACCACCATCCTAATCAGATAGATATTCACTGAGTCATTACTTAGGATTATACGCAAATCTAATAAAGCAGTGGTCCCCGACCACCAGGCCGCAAAGCAAGAGCTACCGGGCTGCGAGGAAACGATATGATTTGGCGAAATGAGTCAGCTGCACCTTTCCTCATTCCCTGTCACGCACTGTTGAACTTGAACACGCACCACCACCCCCCCACCCCGTCGGCTGGTCTGCAAGAATATCGTCAATATTAAACCAGACCGCAGTGCAAAAAAGGTTGGGGACCCCTGTAAAGTATAATTCTTCGGAAGTAAATCTGTTGTATTTCTTTGAATGTTTTTCTCAACTAAAAGTGAAGGCAAACAGGAAGAGAATGCACCTGTAGACAATACTCAACAAAGTAATTAATCCCCTGTGTGACAATTTAATATTTCAGCCCATGCACATGATACACTCAGTGGCCACTCTATTAGGTACACCTGTACATCTGCTTGTTAATGCAAATATCTAATCAGCCAATCAAATGGCAGCAATTCTTGGCATAAAAGCATGCAGACATGGTCAAGAGGTTCAGTTGTTGTTCAGAACAGGGAAGAAATGTGAGCTAAATTACTTTGACTGTGGAATAATTGTTGGTGCCAGATGGGGTGGTTTGAGATCTCAATCTACTGATCTGGGATTTTCACACACAACAGTCTCTAGAGTCTACAAGTAATGGTGCATGAAACAAAAAACATCCAGTGGGCGGCAGTTCTATGGGTGAAAACGAGAGAGGTCGGAGGAGAATGGCCCAGACTGGTTCAAGCTGACGGGAAGGTGACAGTAACACAAATAACCACACGTTACAACAGTGGTGCGCAGAAAAGCATCTCTGAATGCACAGTGCATTGGACCATGAAGTGGATGAGCTACACCAGCAGAAGGCCACAAACATACGCTCAGTAATCACGTTATCAGATGCAGGAGGTACCAAGTAAAGTGGCCACAGGGTGTAGGTTATGTGATTGATGAAAGTTAGGTTTCTGGTGTCACCTTCTGCTTTTTTGTTCTTTGAAATAACCACACCAACTTTGAGATAAGCAAACGGTTCGAAAGTTTTTTTTAAAACTTGAGAAATGTTAGTTGCAAAGTTTACACTGTCAAGTATAAAATAATAACACAACAAAATTGACTGGCCCTTTGTGAACACTGAAAGAGATTATGGAGGAGAAGGGGAAGGCAGATGTAAAGCAGCTTAAACTCTTCTAGGCTAATTTTTGTCGCAGTGTTAGTATTAAAGTACTAGCAGTCTATTTCTGCTTATAGAGTTTTTACTGTAATTATGACTTTTACTAAAATACTTCTGTCAGAGCAAATTATATCTTGCTGATTTTTTAAAATCAGGTAAGCTTTCAATATTATGCTTAGAACCAAGATATATGGTGGGTACATCTGACCTGCCAAGGTGAGAAACAAATAATTAGCATAAAACCACAAACACAAGAAAATCTGCAGATGCTAGAAATCCAAAGCAACACACACACACACACACACACACACAATGCTGGAGAGGATGCTTCCAATAGTGGGAGAGTCCAGGACCAGAGGGAACAGCCTCAGAATACAAGGACATCCCTTTAGAACAGAGATGAGGAGGAATTTCTTTAGGCCGGAGGTGGTGAATTCATTGCCCCAGACGGCTATGGAGGCCATCATCAGGTGTATTTAAAGTGGAGTTTGACAGGTTCTGATTTGTCAGGGCATCAAAGGTTATGGGGAGAAGGCAGGAGAATGGAGTTGAGAGGGAAAATAAATCAGCTGTGATCAAATGGCTGTGAGACTCGATGGTAGAAAGGCCTAATTCTGGTCCAGATGAAGGGTCTCGATAGAAAGAGTTGACTTGTTATTCCTTCCCATAGATGCTGCCTGGCCTGCCGAGTTCCTCCAGTATTTTGTGTGTGCTACCTCCCATAAAATATTGCAAGATGGTTAATTGTCATTGTCAATGTCAGCCAGATCGTTTCACACACATTAGCATCCCAAGCTGGCTTACGGACAGCAGCTGGCAGCTTCTTGGGCAATTAAATTATTAACATCCAACATATATGGCTGCTTAGAAGCTGACAATTGTTCAGGATAAAGTAAAAGCCATTGAAGGTCTTGGTAAACCTCAAACTTTATGAAGAGTTTTGTGTTACAATGTGTGCTTTTTGTTTTAGCTAATTCAGTGCAATCTCTTTGAAACAGTATCAACCAACTCTGAATATGTACATTTTCATGGAACTTCAGTTGGAAAACGAATGGAGCAGAGAGAGAGAGAGAGAGAGAGATAAGGACAGAATGACGTAGGTCCAAGCCAACAGAATTAAAATAACAAAATAGCAAAATTGTCTCACAAGCAGTGAGCAAACGATTCCACTGAACCTAGTAAATGTTAAAGTTCAAAGTAAATTTATTATCAAAGTACAGATATGTCACCATATACAACCCTGAGCTTCATTTTCTTGCGGGCATACTCAGTAAATCGGAGAATCAATGTAAGATTGCACCCAAAAAGACAGGCAAACAACCATTATGCAAAAGACAACAAACTGTGGAATACAAAAGAAAAAAGAAATAATAATAAATAAATAAATAAATAAGCAATAAATATCAAAAACACGAGTCCTTCAAAGTGAGTTCATAGGTTGTGGGACAGAGACAGGGCAAGTGAAGTTGAATGAAGTTATCCCTACTGGTTCAAGAGCCTGATGGTCGAGGGGTAATAACTGTTCCTGAACCTGGTGGTGTGAGTCCTGAGTCTCCTGTGCCTTCTTTCTGATGGCAGCAGCAGCAGGAAGGCAGCATGTCCTGGGTGGTGGGGGTCCCTGATGATGGATGCTGCTCTCCTGCTACAGCGCTCCATATTGACGTGCTCAATGGTGGGGAGGGCTTTACCCGTGGTGTTCTGGTATCCACCACGTCTTGTAACAAAAACCCAATGCAAATCATATCAGGCAGATACTAGAAATCAAAGGAAAAAGCAGCAAGCACTGGAAGTACTGAGCAGATCAGGTACTATCCTCTTATCTAAGAAAAGATGTGCTGACATTGGACAGGGTCCAGAGGAGGTTCACAAGAATCATCCCAGGAATGTATGAAGAGCATTAGATGGATCTCGGGCCTGTACTCACAGGAGTTTAGAAGAATGAAGGGGGAATCTCATTGAAACCTATCAAGTATTCAAAGGCCTAGAATGGGCCTTTGAGAATGATGTTTCCTATAGTGGTGGAGTCTAGGATAAAAGGCACAGCCTCAGAACAGAACAACATCCCTTAAGAACAGATACTTCTTCAGCCAGATGGTGGTGCATCTGTGGAATTCATTGCCGCAGACAGTCGTGGAGCCAAGTCATTGGGGATAGTTAAAGCCCAGGTTGATAGGCCCAAATTGATTAGTAAGGGTCTCAAAGGTTACAAGGAGAGGGCAGGAGAAGTTGGTTGAGAGGGATAATAAATCAGCAAAGATGGAATGATGGAACAGACTCGATGGGCCAGATGGCTCGTGTATCTTATGGTCTTATCTGCATAATGGTTAATATTTTGGGCCAATGACTTTCCACTGGAGAGCTATCAAGCATATCTCTATATTGAATGCACCAATGTCCATTTTAAAACTCTTTGGATGACCATGAAGCTTTTAACATTGTCTCCTTTCCAAACTGTAGACACTGACCCCAGTTTTGATGGCTCATTGTTACTTAACCTAAGATGATGTAACCAAGCAGAGAGAGAGAGATTGACGTTAAAACCTCACCAGTTCATCGGGCTCAAAACCACGACTGATAGGTTCACTCACATCCACTCAGGCAAAGGACAGCTGCAGATCATTCTTCTAATTTATCTTATGTTTTAAGTTACAGTTTCAGCTTTGTTTGCTTATTGTAACGCATGCTGCGTACTTTTGATGTTCATACTTGTGCCAGTTGACAGCTGTGGTATCATTTTCCACATTTCCACAGATGTCATGTTGCAATGACCTACTGACAGCTTCACTTTTCCTGTTTTCAAAAGCAATGTGAAATGTTCTAGATTTCAAAAGTATATGACACAGAGTCAGACCGTCCAAATATCTGCCACCAGTGCGAATCCAAAGTTCAAATTAAATTTATGATCAAAGTATGTATGGGTCATCTGCACCATGGATGGTCCCAAGCCCAGCTGTGAAAGGAAGAGGTTGGACAAGGAGCCAGCAACCCCATCCTGGAAGAATCCAGAAACGCCAACAGAAGCTGCTAAGACCTCATTCTAGAAAGAATTAGGATCAGTCTTGCTGAAGGGCTTCAGCCTGAAATGTCGACTGTACACTTTTCCATAGATGCTGCCTGGCCTGCTGAGTTCCTCCAGCATTTTGTGTGTGTGTTGCTCCGATTTCCAGCATCTGCAGATTTTCTCTTGTTTGTTCTTTGCCTAGAAGATAGGCTGCACCTGAGAACAGCTTGAAGGATTGGCCCAGAACAGAGGGCTCTGGCAAGCTGCTGTGGGCGGACTATGCCACAGCAGGGCTGATGGGCTTTAGTAGGTGAGTGAAAAAGTCTTAGGTGCGCACACACACACATATATATATATGGCTCGGCGGCCTAAAACCTTTGCATGGTACTGTATTTGTCAACGTGGAGCAGTAAGCAAGTTTATAATTCTGGTGGGTGCAAAGGATGTTGGGGACAGAGATGGTAGAGGGGGAACAGGTGGCAGAGGAGTAGTGACAGGGGCAGGGGTGGGGCAGGTGCAGACTCACCCAGTCCTGAGACACCAGGCAAGGTGATTTGATTCCAAACAATTTGTTTATTGATCATTACAGAATGTCTGTCTGGTGCTTCCTGCTCCTCTCCCCATCTCTCTGCCCCTTCAGTCTACAATGGAGACCCAGATCAGAATCGGGTTTATCATCACTCACATATGTCATGAAATTTGTTTTTTTTTGTGGCAGCAGCACAGTGCAATCCATAAAATTACTACAGTCACCAAAAACACAGTATGTCACCATACACAGCCCTGCCATTCAATTTCTTGCAGACATTCACAGTCCATACAAAGAAATGTATCGGAATTGATGAAAAAACTACACAGAGACAAACAAAAAAATTGTGCAAGTACCAAAATAAATAAATACACAGATAGACAGACAGATGAATAATTAGTACTGAGAACATGGACTGTAGAGTCCTTGAAAGTGAGTCCATAGGCTGTGGAGTCAGTTCAATGTTGAGGTGAGTGAAGTTCTCCATGCCGATTCAGGGGCCTGATGGTTGAAGGGTAATAACTGTTCCTGAACATGGCGGTGTGGAATTTAAGGCTCCTGTACCTCCTCCCTGATGGCAGCAGCGAGAAGAGAGCCTGACCTGGATGGTGGTGTGGGGTCCTCAAATCTGACATGGGGTTTCAATTCCCACCTGCTGACTCCATATTGCTGCCATTTAGCATCGTCACCAGTGACCCATCTCAGAGTCACAGGCAGCTGACTCCACAAACAGGCAGACGTACACTCAAAAGGAAAGTCTGATACCACAGGACGTGAAAGAAAATGTAATTCATACTGCAGTTGCTCCTAAGGCCAAATTTTGCTGGAAAAATTTCGTATACATTTTTTAAAAAATGAGAGATTCTTCAGATGCTGGAAATCCAGAGTAACACACACAAAATACTAAAGGAGCTCAGCAGGTCAGGCAGCATCTATGGAGAGGAATAAGTCGACGTTTTGGGCCGACACCCTTCACTGGGAATGGAAAGGAACAGGGTGGAAGTCAGAATAAGGCAACGGGAGGAGGGGAAGAAATACAAGCTGGAAGGTGATAGGTGAGACCAGGTGAGGGGGTAGGTGGTTGGGTGGGGAGGAATGGAACTGGCACACTCTCCTCTCCTATCAGATTCCTCCTTCTTCAACAGTGTACAGCTTCCACCCATCAGCTCCCAATTTCAGACTTCACCCACCTACCTCCTCCCTCACCTGGCTTCACCTATAACCTGCCAACACATATTTAACTACTTTTTCTTTGTGATTTCAAGATAAGGAAATAGTTGTGACAGCCATATTTCCTTAAATAGTGTTAACTGTGCCTATGTGTAAGATGTCTTATCAAACTTGCTCTGCTCAACAGATCTCACTTCCTGTGTGGTGGAGCACCTTGCTATCACAAGCCACATGCTAATATCGAGACTTTGCCATGCTTTAAAAATATGATGTAGTCCTTGAGACAGCTCAAGACCACCCCATTAAACCTGAGTAACATCACGGGATTGCGAAGGATTACATAAGGTAAGCAGAAATGTCATTCAGGGCAACGTGCGTCTGCCAGATCAATGCTCCATAGGTGCCTCCTCCCGTCCTCCTCACCTCTGCCTAGAATGGGCCACTCTTCCATTCCCCTGTAGAGGCTTGATCAACCTCCGCTTGGATACATCACATCCATCAATGATTCTCCACGCCCATGAGCTCTACACTTAAGTCCCCCTTTGGGTAAAATTACTTCTGTGCTGGATTTCTTGGGAACTGGAGGGCTACGCAGGAGGGATGTGTTAGATTGATCTTGGAGTAGGTTAAAGGGTCAGCACAACATTGTGGGCTGAAGGGTCTGTAGTGTAACGTCCTGTGTTCTAACTATCTTATTTTGAGGAGTCTGTGTTCTCTTCTCTTCCAGAAGTGGAAATATCCTCACTGCAACAACTCTTAACAAAACTGCCTTCCTAAGAGAACTAGTCAATGCAGCTAATGCTAAGAGTGTGACTGACAAGCCTCGCTCAAAGCAAACCCACAGTACTTCTTCTGAGGTTGCACCTTTGATGAAACTACAACCAACCAAATTCAGCACAACTGTAAAAAAACAAGGCCTTACAAACTTCGTGTGAAATGACTAAAACTTCAGGCAATTCACTATCTTACAGTCAAAGATAGACAAGTGATTGACAGATGACACCCTCTCACACTACAAACTCCAGGCTTACAAACTTCTTGTGAAATTAATAAAACCTTAGACAATATTTCATTCACAATCTTAAAGCCTAAGATAGACAGATGACATTCTTTCACACAATAAATTCCACACTTGTCTTCGTACATTTTCATGAATTTATATGTTGCATACTGTATACTCCATATTAAGCATTATATATTATATACTATATATTATACAGTGTGTGTGTGTATATATATATATATATATATACATACACACACACACATACAGTATATGTGGGTGCTGGTGTATCAACTTAAAGACATAAATGGAAACAATATGAAGTTTCTATTTTAATATACACATTAAATTAGTGAATTATTTATTTATTGAGAAACGGTGTGGAATAGGGCCTTCTGGCCTGCCAGCCGCGCATCCCAGCAATCCCTTGATTTAATCCTAGCTTAATCACGGGATAATTAACAGTGACCAACTATCCTTCCAACCAGTGGGTCTTTGGACTGTGGGAGGAAACTAGGCACACGAAGGAAACCCACGCGGTCACGGGAAGAACGTACAAATTCCTTACAGACAACGGTGGGAATCGAACCTGTGTTGCTGATACTGTAAAGCACCGGGCTCGCAAGAAAATGAATCCCGGGGTTGTATATGACGACATATATGTACTTTGATAATAAATTTACTTTGAACTTTGTATCTTATTCAGTGCGTTATAATTCAAAAATGTCAATTTTAATAAAAATAAACAAGAATTGCCGAAACCCACAACAGATCAGGCGGCATCTGTGGAAAGCTAGTCCCCAGGCCTAGATCTGGGAGCATTTCTTGTTATCGAACCAACTTTTCAACTGGATTTTTTTCCCAACTAGTTACCCCACCGTCTACACGCGTGCATTTTAAAGCCTCTGTCCAGCTTTGCAAACCGCTGCTAAATGCAAAATAAAACGTCTATTTAAAGAACGACGACATGACTCGCTATCACCGGTCTCTTTGAGGTAGGGACAACGTTGACCTGCCAGGGTCACACGCCGATGTGCCTTTAGCCGAATACACTGTTTAACGCATCAGTAGGTAGAAGCGGCTTAAAATTGAATATGTTGATTGTACAATTGACTGCTACCGAAAAAAAACGGACTCCCGGAAGAGATGTTTACACACTTCGTAGTAGAATTGTGTCAGTAGTCGGAACTGTGAACAAACCAGGCTACGGATGCTAAACTATTGCAAAACCTTTACCCCAAGTAAAAGTGCACGATAATTAATATAAACATTAGACGCTCTGGAGATGCTGGAAATCCAGAGTAACACGCACAAAATGCTGGAGGAACTCAACAAGTCAGGCAGCGTCTATGGAGAGGAATACAGAGTCGACGTTTCGGGCCAAGACCCTTTATCAGGACACGATAATATCCCAGCAATGCTGTCCATTTGAGATTATCGCACACCCATCCATCGGTTCACCGCCAACATCTATTACCAAGAATTAAGCAAGAATGAAAATGTTACTAAACTCTCTGAATAAAGAGTTTTAAGTTCCCAAGTTCCTTCTACCTACCGTGAGCCATACCTTTGGGCGGTTGGGTAGTGCATCCAGACCCGCTTTTGACCTCGCTTTCTTGCCCCTCAGTGCTATGGTGTAGGGACTGTAACTCGTTTTCCCAGCGCTCCTCTTGTTCAGCATCCTTCTCCCAAACCTGCCCCCACCCCCCACATACAAGCCCACAGGTCGAAAAACTCAACGTCTTGCCTAACGTGGCATTACTTTTCTTTCTCTAACTTAAGAGTGGAGAGGGCACAGCCAAATTCGTCAATTCTTTGCTTTCCACGCAACCTCGCCCTGTCAGCCAAAATTGCAAGTGCGGAGGATTTTGCAATCACCCCAGAGATCATTTGAATACATTCGGGTGAAGTAGGGAGGATGCTTGCGACTTACAGATGTGCAGTGCGACACGGGACTTCCTGTTCTGTTTTTCATAGATATTGAAGGCGTTTTGATCAATTCCCTTTTCTTCCGAGAAAACATTTTTTCTTCCCCTGCCTCTTACGCGCCCGTATCTGTTGCTGCCTCCTTCTCTTCCAGGACGGTCCGATGTGGAGGACACCCTTCTCTCCCTGGCGACCAGTTGCTGTTAGAAACTTGCCTCCCTGGCTTCAGTCCATGAAATCTTCGCGGTTGAGTCGCGCTGCGTTAAAACCGCAGCAGCGCAGAGAGCCCAGCGCGCTGGTGACAGTCAAGCACATTCCGTTACTTTGTTCTCCACTCGCGGGGTGGCCCATGTGACACTCATCCGCTTGTCTCATTGGCTTCGAAACGGTAACATACACCTCTGCTTGTAATATTTCCATACGTTACTCCACCTAGACTGTTCTGCATTACCTACCTGCGGCTCGCCGGGCTGCTTTACAGTATCTCCAGCTTGGCGTGCTATCTTGCTTACTCGCAGTTTAGACCCTAAGTTACTAACCCTCAACCATCAGGCTCTTGAACAAAAGGAAATAACTATACACGTTCTATTTCTGGTGTTCCCACAACCGACTGTCTTACTCTTTATCTTGTTTTTTTTTTCATACCCGTTATTTATTGCTATTTATTTATATTGGCATTTGCACAGTTTGTTGTTCACTGATCTTGTTTACAGTTACTGTTCTATAGGTTTGCTCAGTATGCCCACAGGAAAAAGAATCTCGGAGCTGTATGTGGTGACATGTATGTGCTCTGATAATAAATTTTACTTTGAACTTTGAACTTAAGTGTTTGAATCCACTGTTCATATTTATACAAAGGCCATTCGGCCTGTAATCTCCGTGTCTGCCCTTTAAAGGAGCCATCCAATTAACCCCACTCCCCTACCTTTTCTCCATATCTCATGCGTTACCTTCTTTTCCAACTGAAATTCCATTACGAGCCCTCAAATTCTGCACTGTACCCCAAAGTATTCCAATTTCTTACTGTATCTCTCACACTTTAACATTCTCACACTTTAACACCTTGCCCAAGGTTACTTAGAGAAAAATATTCCCCCTCCCCCACCTTCTTCCTCTCCAGTTCTGATGAAGGGTCTCGGCCTGAAGCACCAACTCTATTCCTCCCCGTAGATGCTGCCTGCCCTGCTGAGTTCCTCCAGTGTTGTGTGTGTGTGTGCTACTCTGGATTTCCAGCATCTGCGGAATCTCTTGAGTTGAAACAGGTTGGTCAGACTTAGAGATGCCAAGTTTGGTTCGATCTCTGCGCCTCTCATCCAGGTTGCAATGTTGCAATTTGCATCAATGTCTCTGAGCTGGACAGAGCAGAACGGTGGTGCTCTGCGTTCCAGTGAGTGACATCCTCACCCCATCCCGCGTCCTCGGACAGGAGACGTGAGAGACCACAGATGCTGGAATCCGGAGCAACTGCGGGAGGAACTCAGTGGGTCAGGCAGCATCTGTGGCGGGAAGCAGAGGGCCGAGGTTTCAGGTTGAGACCCTGCTCCTTCATCGTCATCAAGATGAAGGGAATCGGTAACTGTCCATTTCCCACCACAGATGCTGACTGACCCACTGAGTTCCTCCAGGTGATCTGGTTTGTCAGGATTCACTCCACGGCCGAATGTCCTACAGGTATTTGACCACTCAGTGGTGAAAACCGCCCAGCGCATCACTGGCACCAGACTGCCCGCCGTCAAGGGCATCTATACAGAAAGCTGCTAGAGGAGGTCCGGTAACATCATGAAGGATCCCACCCACCCTGCTCATAGACTGTTTGTCCCACTCCCATCAGAGAGGAGGCTACGTGGCATCCATGCCAGGACCACCAGACTCAGAAACGGTTACTTTCCCTAAGCAGTGAGGCTGATCAACACCTCCACCCACTAACCCACCCCTCCACACCCCCAACCTACCCTACTTTATCATTTCCTGCCAGTCACTTTATGTACAGACACTCCTGCAGCTAGTGTCGTTTCATGGACATGAAATATCCATGTATATGAACTAATATATTTATATTGTCTTTTTATTATTACTGTGTTCTTTACCTTATTGTATTTTTTTTTGTGCTGCATCGGATCCAGGGTAACAATTATTTCATTTTTCCTTAGACTTGTGTGCTGGAAATTCCATTAAACAATCTTGAATCTTGAGAAATTCACTCTCTGGACTCATATTTGAATAAATAAAACCATCAGGAGGAACTTTTTACTCAGGCAGTTCCTCCTGAGGGAAGGTAACTTGCTTCCCCTCCAGCCCTGTGACGTGGTGGAAAGTACCAGCATGGGAGGGGTTTTCCTAACGCAGCAATATAGTGGAAATAGAACTTTAATCAATATTCTAGACGATCGTGATTGTCGATACTCTCAGGTATGCTGACATGACACCCTGAGGTGGATGAAGGTCGGCCATTGCCAGAAGAGAGAGCGCTGGGGTGGACTTCAAGCCAGATTAAAGTGTCTGGGCCCGAGAGCAGCAAACAAACCAGTGTTCAGCCCCACTTCTCCATGCCAGCCAGGACCTCCCGCCCGAGCCCGGCCCGTCTGCCTGCATTTGACCTGTCTCCCTCCCTTCTCACTACGAGCAGCAGGCAGGAGGTGCAGGAGAGTTGGGTCCCACACCATCAGCTCCGGGAACATTTATTGCCCTGCAACCATCAGGTCCTGGACCGGCAAGGATAACTTCACTCACCTAGTGCTGAACCAACTCCACAGCCTGTAGACTCACCTTTCAAGACCCCTCCTTTGTTATGTGTGTGTTTTTAATGGATTCTGTCATATTTCTTTACTTTCCTGTGGCTGCCTACAGGAAAATAAATCTCATGGCTGTATATAGTATACGTACTCTACTTTGATAATAAATTTGTCTTGAACTTTGGCTGCTAATTAAGGCCACCAGTACAATTTGAGGATTCATCTTGGACTTCTGTGAAGTCTTTATCCCTGGGAGTTCTGTCCATAGGTAACTCTTACTGGACACCATACATTTCAGAACTCTGTTCCCAATGTGATTTATAATAAATCCCCCTCCTGTGCAGTAAAATTCAGAATCAGGTGTATTGTCACTGACGTAAGTAGTGAAATTCAAGATTCAAGACTGAAGGTTGTTGTTATTCTTCAGTACAATTTTATAAAACTCTAGTTGGGCCACGTCTGGAGTATTGCGCACAGTTCTGGTTAGCCCACTGTCGGAAGGATGCTGAGGCTTCGGAGAGGGAGCAGAAGAGTTTCATCAGGCTGCTGCCTGGTTTAGAGGGCACGTGCTATCAAAGGAGGCTCAAAAAAACTTGGGTGTCTTCTCTGGAGCATTGAAGGCCGAGGGGAGATTGGATGAGAGGTTTACAAGATTATGAGAGGCATGGATAGGGTGGACAGAGAGTATCCGTTTCCCGGGGTTGATGTGTCTAATACCAGCGGGCTTGCATTGAAGGTGAGAGGGGGTAGGTTCAAGGGGGATGTGAGGGTGAAGTTTTTTACAGTGAAAGTGGTGGCTGCCTGGTACAGTGGTAGAGGCAAATTCAATAGAGGTATTTAAGAGGTGTTTGGATAGGCACATTAATGTAAGGAAAATGGAGGGGTGTGGACATGGTGTAGGTAGGAAGGGTTAGTGTTTGGGTGTTTTTAATTTGCTTTTTAGCTGGTTCAGCACAACATTGTGGGCTGAATGGCCTGTTCCTGTGCTGTACTGTTCTGTGTTCTGTGTTGTATGTACATCGGTGTAAAGGAGAACAAAAAATGATTGTTACTCTGGATCTGATGCAGCATAAAAACAATAAGTATAAATATAAAAGCAATACTATAAACCACAATGTACAAGTAACTGCTGAGAGTGCAGTCATATAACCTCCACGAGGACCACAACATTGTCATGGTTTGGAGGCTTTTGTGCCTCAGTGACCCGAAGAGCCATGTTGGCTGGAGTCCAGGCCTTGTACTTTGGCTCTTGGGTAGGGTCACCCATGCCAAACAGGTCAAAGGGTAGAGGTCAGACTCCAGCAATGACGAATCCTTCTACACCTGAGTGTTATGGTATTCCTGAGTCTCCACCCAAAATTTACATGATTGACACTAGTCAGTCAGTCAGTCAGTGGGTGGCGGCTATGCACCTCCAACTTCTTCGATCTTGCGACAGCACCGAGTACAGCCTCTCCTCCAGTTTGTTCTCACTGGCCGCCTTGGCACTGCCCACCGCAGCCCCCGTCAAACTTGAGCCCGAGACTGTGTCAGCTTCCAGCCGCGGCCGCTTCTTGAAGCTCGGCCCTTCCTTAGGCGGAGGCCTTGAGTAGGTCCAGGCACACGGTGCAGCGCCCGAGTTCATCATGTCTCTTCTAACTAGGTGCATAGCGTACGATTCGTAGATACGTGGTGAGGCTTTAATCTCTTCCACAGAAGATGGCCGTTGGCTCACAAGGAGCTCATCCACCCTTTGTCAGGTCTTGTTTTTGTTTAGTCCTGCTGGGTGTCCTCACACCCTCCTCACCAGACTAAGTCCGGTGGGGGAGCTGGCCCAAGTCGCCGACCACTCGACCAAGCGTCCGGTGCCCGACGGAAAACCATGGTCAAGCAGCTGGCGACCAAACCGGAGGTAGTGAAGAACGAGCTACTGACACCATGAAGGAAACCCTGAGCACCGCCAGAGATGGAGGACCTTCATTGCTGCCCTAAACGCCAGCGGCGTAACAGAATCTTGGTCATATATATATATATATATAGATAAGATTAGTTTAGTCGGATTGCACGTACATAAGGGTGGCACGGTAGCACAGTGATTAGCGTAATACTTCACGGTACCCGCAACCAGGGTTCGATTCCCGCCACTGCCTGTACAGAGTTTGAACATTCTCCCCGCGTGGGTTTCCTCCGGGTGCTCTGGTTTCCTCCCACAGTCCGAAGGTGGTTAATTGGTCATTGTAAATTGTCCTGTGATTAGGCTAGGGTTAAATCAGGGGTTGCTGGGCGACTGGGCTGGAAGGGCCTGTTCTGTGTTGTATCTCAATAGAGTGACACCAGGTGCAGGAGTTTCTGAACACAGGGTGACTGACAGGAAACCAGGAAGAGGAACTTTTCCAGGTAGCAGCAAGGCACGTGAAAACACAGTAACTGTGTCGGTGTAGATATGAGGTGCGGAGTGTAAGTGTCGAGAGGCAGTGTATGGGGGGGTGAAGGACTCTGAGGGTCTGTGGAGAGGAGTGTGTCGGTGTAGATATGAGGTGCGGAGTGTAAGTGTCGAGAGGCAGTGTATGGGGGGGTGAAGGACTCTGAGGGTCTGTGGAGAGGAGTGTGTCGGTGTAGATATGAGGTGCGGAGTGTAAGTGTCGAGAGGCAGTGTATGGGGGGGTGAAGGACTCTGAGGGTCTGTGGAGAGGAGTGTGTCGGTGTAGATATGAGGTGTGGAGTGTAAGTGTCGAGAGGCAGTGTATGGGGGGGTGAAGGACTCTGAGGGTCTGTGGAGAGGAGTGTGTCGGTGTAGATATGAGGTGTGGAGTGTAAGTGTCGAGAGGCAGTGTATGGGGGGGTGAAGGACTCTGAGGGTCTGTGGAGAGGAGTGTGTCGGTGTAGATATGAGGTGCGGAGTGTAAGTGTCGAGAGGCAGTGTATGGGGGGGTGAAGGACTCTGAGGGTCTGTGGAGAGGAGTGTGTCGGTGTAGATATGAGGTGCGGAGTGTAAGTGTCGAGAGGCAGTGTATGGGGGGTGAAGGACTCTGAGGGTCTGTGGAGAGGAGTGTGTCGGTGTAGATATGAGGTGCGGAGTGTAAGTGTCGAGAGGCAGTGTATGGGGGGGTGAAGGACTCTGAGGGTCTGTGGAGAGGAGTGTGTCGGTGTAGATATGAGGTGCGGAGTGTAAGTGTCGAGAGGCAGTGTATGGGGGGGTGAAGGACTCTGAGGGTCTGTGGAGAGGAGTGTGTCGGTGTAGATATGAGGTGCGGAGTGTAAGTGTCGAGAGGCAGTGTATGGGGGGGTGAAGGACTCTGAGGGTCTGTGGAGAGGAGTGTGTCGGTGTAGATATGAGGCGTGGAGTGTAAGTGTCGAGAGGCAGTGTATGGGGGGGTGAAGGACTCTGAGGGTCTGTGGAGAGGAGTGTGTCGGTGTAGATATGAGGCGTGGAGTGTAAGTGTCGAGAGGCAGTGCTCGGGGGAGAAGGGCCTTGTTTTGTGCCGGCAGCACAATGCAGCATAACAAATTATTCTCAGTACAATAAATGTGTATTAATAAATAGGGCAAAAGAGGAAGAGTGAGGTTGTGTTCATGGGTGCACAGACTAGTCAGAAATCTGATAGCAGAGGGAAAGAAACTATTCCTAAAACGTTGACTGTGTGTCTTCAGAATCACATCTCTCCACTTCCGCTTGTCTTGAAACCCATTAACCTGTCCATCAAACAGACACATCCTATAAAATACACCTACGTGACCTCTGCCCCTACAAACCATTAATATGAACAGGTTATATTACTGTTAAATGTGAGATCCACTTCCCCAGTAAATCACTCTCTCTGCACGTCACATTAATTTAATTAAAATCGAGTGACCAACGCAAAGCTCAGTGACGGCACATCCCATCTGCAGTAAGATGTCAAAGGCATGTGGTCTGGTTTCATAGAACACACACTCAGTGCCCACTGTATCAGGTACCTCCTATACTGTACCTAATAAAACAGCCTCTGAGCGTGTGCTCATGGTCTTCTGCTGCTGCAGCCCATCCGCGTCAAGGCGCGATGTGCTGTGCGTTCAGAGGTGCTCTTTTGCACATCGCTGTTGTAACACGTGATTATTTGAGTTACTGTCACCTTCCTGTCATCTTGAACCAGAGAGGTTATTTCTCTTCTGACCACTCTCATCAGCAAGGCGATTTTGCCCACAGAACTTCCATTCACTGGATATTTTTCACACCATTCTGTATAAACTCTAGAGCAGGGGTTCCCAACCTTTCTTATCATTATTCCCTACCATTAACTGAGGGGTCCATGGACCCCATGTTGGGATCCCCTGCTCTGAAGATTGTAGTGTGTGAAAATCTCAGGAGACCAGCAGTTTCTCAGATACTCAAACCCCCCCATCTGGCACCAACAGTCAAAGTCATTTAGATTACATTTCTTCCCCATTCTGACATTTGATCTGATCGCAACTGCATCTCTCGACCATGCCTGAATGCCTTCACGCATTGATTTGCTGCCACATGATTGGCTGATTGAATATTTGCATCAACGAGCTGGTGTACAGTGTACCTAATGAAGTGACTATGAATGTAGAACAGTCCAGCAATTGACAAGCAACTCAGCCCACAATGCTCAGTCCTCACCATATGACTCTTGATTGTCAGATTCCATCTTATACAGAGAAATTACTACACTGCTGCAGGTATCTCCTTCTGATGAACATTAAAAATCTGACAGTAATATTAATCAGAAAACAGAAATCTCCCAGTACAACACACACAAGGTGCCGGAGGAGCTCAGCAGTCCAGGCAGCATCTATAGAAAAGACTACAGCTGACGTTTTGGGCCGAAACCCTTCGGCAGGACTGGAGGAAAGAAGTGTTTAAAGGAGTAGAGGTGTAGATTTAAAAGCTGGGGGGAGGGGAGAGAGAAACACAAGGTGATAGGGGAAACCTGGAGGGGGAGGGATGAAACAAAGAGCTGGGAAGTTGATTGGTGAAAGAGACAGGAGGCCACGGAAGAAAGAAAAAGGGGGGAGGAGCACCAGAGGGAGGCGATGGGCAGGCAAGGAGATAGGTGAGGGAGGGAAAGGGGGATGGGAAATGGTGAAGTGGGGGGCATATACCAGAAGTTTGAGAATTCAATGTTCATGCCATCAAGTTGGAGGTGTATAAGGTGTTGTTCCTCCAACCTAAATGTGGCCTCATCATGACGGTGGAGGAGGCCATGGATGGACATATCAGAATGGGAACGGGAAGAGGAATTAAAATGGGTGGCCACTGGGAGACCCCGCTTCTTCTGGCAGACGGAGCGTAGGTGCTCGGCGAAGTGGTCTCCCAATCTACATCGGGTCTCAGCAATATACAGGAGGCCACATCGGGAGCACCGGAGACAGTATATGACCCCAACAGACTCACAGGTGAAATGTCGCCTCATCTGGGAGCACTGTTTAGGGCCCTGAATGTAGTGAGGGAGGAGGTGTTCTCCCAGTACCTTAGCCGACAGTCAACCTTCATATCCGACACTAAAGTAAACATTAACTGGTCACTAACCTCACTGCCGTTGCAATTTATGTTGACAGCAGCAACCTCGAAGTAATCATGTAAATCAATCAATGATTTTCCATTCTGTCGGGACAAGGTGAGAGAAACTTTCCTCAAACTTATAATTAAGAGAGATTAGTTTTATTTGTCACATGTACATCAAAACATGTTGGGGTGGAGGGGTGGAGATGCATCTCTACCAAAGGAGGTGTAAGGCACTCCTTCTCTCCGCTAGTCTGCAGGTAACCCTTGGGCAAAGTGTAGCCCCCCCGACCTCCCAATCAGAATTTATTAATTATTGTTTCTGAGGAAGTAAGGAAATAGACAGACGAAAGCAAAAGTTCTGTGAGAAGACAGTAATTTTTGTATTGGTTTATTAAGCTGGCAGTGTGGAGAAATGTCTCTACCAAAGGAGGTGTAAGGTGCTCCTCCCTCTGCTGGTCTGCAGGTCGCCCTTGGACAAGGTGTAACACTTGCAGTCACTCCTCCTCCGAGCAGGGTCACGAGAAGCCATGGGAGCAGGTGGTGGATGGTCATATCACAAATCCTGGTTCTGCGACCACTGACGCCAGGCAGACGATCTCTGAAGAGTATTGATAATGGCTGGGGTCACCCGTCTTGTAAAGACACTGTCCAGAAGGTGGCAATGGTAAACCACTCTGTAGAAAAATTTGCCAAGAACAATCATGGTCAATCAAACACACAGAGGAAACCCACACAGTCACGGGGAAAATATACAAACTCCTTACAGACTGCCACGGGAATTGAACGCTGAACTTAGAGCCATTTATATAAAGCGCGCCACTAACTGCTACACTACCATGTCATAGAAGGAGGCCATTCAGCCTATTGGGTTCATGCCTGCTACTAAGGAGCAATTCCATTCATTTCATTCCTCCACTTCTACCACCTCCTTGTAACTTATTCTCAATTTCCCATTGATTCCCTCGGTCATTGTACCTAAGGGATAATTTACTAAAGCCCACTCACTCCACAAAGAAAGGTTTGCATTTATATAGCTCCGATATGTTCTTCACAGCTAATGAAGAACTTTTAGAATGTAGTGTCTATGGTAACAAAGGAAGCATTTGTAACTGGCAAGATCCAGCAAGCGACAATGTAACATTGACCAGGTAGTCTGATTAGGGAACATGAGCAGAACCTATGGCACAGGGGCACCTCTTTTACACCCCTTGGCAACTCTGCCTGGGATCTGTAAGATCTGACCCAGCGTAAGTCTCCATTTCACGGCTGGTAAGAAAGGCAGCAGCAGATTCAGCTTTATTTATTACATGGACGCCGGAACATACGGGGAAATGAGATTTGCATTAACAACCTACACAATCCAATGATGTGTAAGTGTCGCCACACTCTCGAGCACCACCACTGCATGCCAACAATGCCCCAGCAAACTGGCATAAAGTGGTACTTGTTCAGTATGGAATGGGGGGGTCTTGATTTTGCAGGTTGGGGCTACATCTTAAACCCACAATTTTTTTTGGATGGGAGAACAGCTGATCAACTCCATTTATCCTTTGTGCAATGACTTGGACACACACACACATTTTTTTGTGCTTGCGTGACGGCTGTGTTGAACACGTTAGACCGTTCCGGTTATCACTTCCAGGTGGACGTGTGACCTCCTGGAAATTGCCCGGCCACCCAGGACTCGTATATTTTGGCTCAATTAGCAGCTGCCCCAATTAGCCCAAGTTTCATGGAAATAGTTAGAAAGGTATAAAAAGACAAGCTACCGTTTCACCGAGTAACAAATTATGTATTGAAATGAAATAATAAATGAAATAAAAATGAATAAAAAATAAATGAACTAATTCGAACACTACTAATGCTACTACAGTACAATAAAAACTGTGTAGTAGTTCCTAATAGTTATTGATGGAAGAATTCATCCAGTGTATGCCATATATGGGGTGTCCATGGAGGGGTAACACCACTGGTGAACGGGCTTGTCGTGTCTGTTCTGGGGCAGCTCACTCACCTTTGGTTCCCACCAGACACTCAGCTCTCACCTGTGGCTCCAGGTAGCTGCCTGCATATGACAGCAACCACACCCCAGCACACCGCTTTGACGGGGGGGGCTAAACCAGGTGAGGGCAGCCGGCAAGTCTCACTCCCGGGAAAAACAGGGACATGCCTGTTCCAACATGTGAGGCCGGCTCTGGTGGACTGGGCAGATCCAACAGCCGGGAAGGCGGTTCTGCGATGCTTCATGGAGATGGGGTGGCAAGGCACAGAAGTCATGATCAATCACTGCAACCAGAGCAGAGCCCAGTTCGTGACGACTGCTTGTACTTCTGGATCCTGACCAAGCAGATGGACTGGTTAACCTGAATCCACTGAAGACCCAATGATTGGCCTCCACAGCCATCTATGGCAATGATTTCTACAGATTTATCAACCTCTGACTAAAGAAATTCCTTCTCATCTCCATTCTAAAGGTATGTTCCTCTACTCTGAGTCTGTGCCCTCTGGTCCTAGACTCTCCCACCTCGGGAAACATCCAGAGGTGGCTTTTTAATATCTCATGCCCATGCCCACTCATTCCACAAAGGAAGGTTTACAGTTATGTAGCACCTTTGGTTTTCCTCACAGCCAATGAAGTACTTTTGGAGTGTAGTGTCTTTGGTAACATAGGAAATGTTTGTACATAGCAAGATCTTGCAAGCAACAATGTGTGACTCTGTTTACGTGTGACTGGGGTGTGTGAGGAAACCAGAGCACAGGGGAACCAACCAGGTGACTGGTATAGTGTAGAAACTCCACCCCACACACAGACACAGACACACACAAACAGACACACACACACACACACACGCACACACACACACACACACACACACACACACAGACACACACAGACACACAGACACACATACACACACGCACACACACAGATACACACACACACAAAACACACAAACACACATGCACACAATACACATACACACACACACACAGACGCGCGCACACACACACACACACACACACACAGACAGACACACACAGACACACAGACACACACACACACACGCACACACACAGATACACACACACACACAAAACACACAAACAACACACATGCACACAATACACACACACAGACACAGATACGCGCGCACACACACACACACACACACACACACACACACACAACACACATACACACGACAAACACACACGGCACACATACATACAGACACACACACACACACACACACACACACACACACAACTGGAAGTTGGAATTGTACATAGGGCTGTGAGACCATAAGATCTTTCGAATTAAGCCATTCAGCCCATCGAGTCTGCTCTGACATTCCATCATGGCTGATTTACTATCCCTCTCAACCCCATTCTCCTGCCTTCACCCTGCAACTTAGATGCCCTTACAAATCAAGAACCTGTCAACCTCCACTTTAAATATACCCAATGACTTGGCTTCCACAGCTGTCTGTGGCACAGGTTCACCAGCCCCTGGCTAAAGAAATTCATCCTCATCTCTGTTCGAAAGGGAGTTCCTTCTATTCTGAAGCTGTGCTCTCAGGTCCTAGACTGCCCCGCACTCTCCACATCCCCTCTCTCAATATTCGACAGATCTCAATGATATTCCCCTCCCTCCCTTATTTTTTCTGAACTCTAGTGAGTACAGGCCCAGAGCCATCAAACACTCCTCGTTTCATACGTGGGACCTCCTCTGGACCCCTGGTAATGTCAGCATACCCTTTCTGAGATAAGGGCCCCAAAACTGCCCCTGAGACTCCGAGTGAGACAGGAGTGCTGACCGATGTACCGCCATGTTCAGTTTCACAGCAGCTCTCTTCACTGAGGAGAGGCGTTCTTCAGGAGTCTGTTTCAAGCCACATGCAGAGATCACTGACCCTTCGATCAGCTAGCATCTTGCCCTCTCGTACCATGGGTATCTATGGAACCAGGTCATCACATAGAGATGGCCCAGGGGGTGGCTGTGACTCCCCTCACTTCCATGGCTGCCTTTTCAATAGTTGTACCACGTTTGCCATGAAAAGTATTCTTCAACTGTTGACTCACTTCCCCGAAGTTGGGGAAAGATGAGCAGTCGGGACAAAATCTCAACAGCTTCCATTTCAGCGCATGGATCTGAATGCTGACGCCATATCATTACTTTTAATGTTTCCCTTGTGAATTTCTCTCAGGACATGGAATACTGTTTGCAGCACATAATGAAAGACTGTCATCCCCAATGCAAGGGAAGCTTTTTCAACCTTTTGACTACATCACAGGAAGTGAATACACACAGCAAAAATAATACTGAATCACAAAATAAGCAAAATCTTATCCTCCTACTTTTAATATCCCTTGGGTGACTTCCGGAATTTCTTTCCTGTTACACTTGAGATAGGAGCCGAATTAGGCCATTCACCATTCACCAGTCTGCTCACCATTCCATCATGACTGATTCATTATCCTTCCCAACCGTAACTTTTGACGCCCTGAACAATCAAGGATCTGTCAACCTCCGCTTTAAGTCTACAGCAATGACACAGCACAAGATAGTCCTGGAGATTTTGCAGTATTGGCTGTTCTACAGAAATATTTCCTGTTTAGATTCAGTTCAGATTCATTTATTTAGCATACGTACATTGAAGCAAACAGACTAAAGCGTGGAGGAAGATTGAGATATTGAGGCGAACGCAGAAGGCGAGTGACGGTTCAGTGCCGACTGCCTGCCTTTTGATCGCTGCCAAGAAGGAGTCTGTGAGCGGCCTGTTGCTGTGGTTGGCAGGTGGGTAGGTCTCTCTGCCTCATGTGGTGTCCCCCTCTTTCAATAAATGTCGGTGTTATTGGAGGATAGTATCGTGGTTCTGCGCTTGCGGATTGGACCATATGGATTGTGGACTTCGTTCAGACTTGTGGTTTTTATATCCTGTGTTTTTTTTATCACCTGTTCCTTTTCCATTTTGTTGTGTGAGGGGAGGACATTTGGGGATTGAAGTTCTGTTAGCTTTTTTGTGTGAAGAAGGGGTTGTTTTTTGGGGACCAATGTTTCTGTTCTCTGTTGTGTGGCGGGGCAGCGAGATTTTGGAGGGGGCTGGTGATCAAGCTGCCATTTTTTTTGTGGGAAGGGGTTTGTTGTTTCTCTCTGAATGATTTTCATGTTCCTTTTTCGTTCCATGGCTATCTGGAGAAGACAAGTTTCAGAGTTGTATATGGACACATGCTTTGATAACAAATGAACCTTTGTACAGTGAAGTGCATCACATGCCACATGTTCCCCCTTCCTTTCCGGTTCCGATGAAGGGTCTCGGCCCGAAGCATCGAACGTTCATTCCTCACCACAGATGCTGCCTGACTCATTGAGTTCCTCCAGCATCTTGTGTGCTGCAATGAAGTGCCTCATTTGTGTTAACAACCGAAATGGTACCATGGTAGCGTCTTGGTTAGCGCAACGCAATTTCAGCTTGGACCATCGGGAGTTCAGAGTTCATTCCCAGCGTCCTCTTAAAAGAGTCTGGACATCCTCCATTTGGAACATGTGTGTTTTCTCTGGGTGCTCTAGTTTCCTCCCACAGTCCAAAGGCGTACCAGTTGGTAGGTTAACTGGCTATTGAAAATTGTCCTGGGGTTAGGCTGGGGTGAAATTGGGGGTTACTTGGTGGCAGGGCTCAAAGAACCAGAAGGACCTATTCCGTGCTGTATCTCAATTAGTAGAAAACAACCTAAGGATGTGCTGGGGGCAGCCCGCAAGTGTTGCCACACATCACGACACAAACATAGTGTGCCCACCCTGCTCAGCAGAACAACACAACAAACAAACCAAAGCAACAGCAAAACAAGCTCCTTTCTCACCCTTCTATCCACCCGCCCACTCACACCTCCAACACATGCCTCCAACCCCAGGACAGGCCGTCTCCAGGCCCTGGACTCTCAGGCTTATAGACCTCAGGCCTCCAACCCCAGGACAGGCCGCCTCCAGGCCCTGGACTCTCAGGCTTATAGACATCAGGCCTCCAACCTCCAGACCCTTTCATCTGATAAGTTTCATTCTCAGTGTTTTACTCCAGAGGTGGGTCTCCAGTTGGCACAATCTTACCCCTTTTCTATACTTGTGATCGTATCAGTGATAAGCAACCATTTTATGCCGGATTGCAAGATCAAGAGATCTCTCTAGCATTTCAGTTCAGTTTCTCTGTCTGCCCGCACAACCAAGTCTGATTATATAAACCCTCCTTGCTACACCAACACTTGTTTTCAGCATGCACTTCCTGCCCACATCACACCTACTTCCTGCAATGATTTCCCCATCACAGATTACTGTCTTGATGGAACAGAATTTGGTTTCTTTTGACAATGTATATCTGTGGCCTTGAAAATGTTGCGATGCTACATTACACGACAGAACAGCTTCTACTGTTACACTGCATTTATCCTCAGGAATGTCTCTGGAGGTACAATCTTATGTGGAAAGTTGCATTCTGAGCTAATTAAAGTATATGGGCCAGAACAAATAATCCATGTTGAAATATTGCAAATGTTGTAAGAAGCTGCGTTGATAACATCGAGGGAATAATGGGGCAGATGGGGCCCGACTGCCGTGGTTGGCAGCTCATCTAGGAGAAGGAAAACCACCAATACAAACTGGAGAAAATCTGCAGATGTTGGAAATCCAAAGCAACACACACAAAATGCTGGAGGAACTCGGCAGGCCAGGCAGCATTTATGGGAAAACGTACTGATCGTCGTTTCGGGCCAAGACCCTTCGGTAGGACCCTCTGCTGCCTTTTGGCTATACCCACTCATGGGGAAGGCTTTGGAAGTAAACCCCAAGGGAAAATTCCAGAGCTGGAATCTCTAAGGCAGTCCAATGTTGAGTTGAGTGCTGACTGACAACTCTTGTAACGTTGCTGGTACCAAACTGTATCGGTCTCTGCCATTCCTTTGCATTCAACAGCTGCGTGGAGAGGGGGAGCCTGCTACACGGGGAACAGCCTGCTCCCCGTATTGTACTGCCCCGGCTTGTGTATCCACTGGTGGCACTGAAACAGCTAGGCCACAACATCCACCATCGACACCAACCAACGAAGGATCTCCTCAGTGAATCATGATAAAATCATGTCCTGTTTTGTAAAACTGTAAATTTTGTGAGTAAATTGTATCTTTGACATTGGCAAAAAGTCACTTCCAACATCTTAAACAAGAGAGAATCTGCAGGTGCTGGAAATCTGCATCCTGATGAAGGGTTTCAGCCCGAAGCATCAACTGTTTACTCTTTTCCATAGATGTTGCCTGGCCTGCTGAGTTCCTCCATCTTCTAAACTAGTGCAATGTAGATCCTATCAGTTCTGTTCTAGTGTTATCTCAATCAGCAAATCACCCACATCAAACCAACTGCTAAAACTTAAAAACATGCTTTGGGCTTGTACAGAAGACTGACAGTTCTTCTCTGCAAGCAGAATACTGCTGCTTATTTGGAATGTCTGAAGAGTAAAGAAGCGATACTCTCCTTTACATCAGTAAATTGGATGATCTGAGCTGAGAGAACAGACAGATTTCAGTAGATTGGGAAAAGTCTTTCGCCGTTTTAAATCTGTAAACTGGATGACAAAACAGATAGATTTCAGTAGCTTGGAGGTTATTACTTTGCAGAAGTTTCTATTAACTCAAGGTTACGAAAAAAGGGAATAATCTGGACTCTGACTTGCAGGGGTTCCCAAACTTTTTTCTGCCGTGGACCAAAACCATTAGGTAAGAGATCTGTAGACCCCAGATTCACTTACCATAAGACCATAAGATATAGGAGCAGAATTAGGCCATTTAGCCCATCAAGGCTAATCCACCATTTCATCTTGGCTGATCCAATTTTCCTCTTAGCCCCAATCTTCTGCCTTCTCCCTGTATCCCTTTATTCCTGACCAATTAAGAATCTATCAACCTCTGCCTTAAATGTACGTAAAGACTTGGCCTCCACAGCTGCCTGTGGCAAAGAATTCCACAGGGTCACCATTTTCTGGCAAAAGAAATTCCTCCTAATCTCCATTCTAAAAGAATGCCCCTCTATTCTGAGGCTGTGTTCTCTGGTCTTAGACTCTCCCACCATAGGAAACATCCTCTCCACATCCACTCTATCAAGGCCTTTCAACATTTGATAGGTTTCAATGAGGTCACCCCTCATTCTTCTTAATTCCATTGAATAAAGGCCCAAAGCCATCAAACGCTCTTCATATGACCAACCATTCAATCTTGGAGTCGTTTTCATGAACTGCTTTTGAACCCCCTCCAGTTACAACACATCTGTTCTAAGACAAGGTGTCCAAGACTGCACACAATACTCCAAGTGAGCTCTCAGCAGTGCTTTATAAAGTTTTTAGATTAGATTATGAGGACACACAGTCCTGTTTTAGTGTCATTTAGTAATGCATGCATTAAGAAATGATACAATTTTGCTCCAGTGTGATATCACAGAAACACAAGACAGACCAAGACTAAAAAACTGACAAAAACCACATAATTATAACATATAGTTACAACAGTGCGAGCAATACTGTAACTTGATGAAGAACAGGCCATGAGCATGGTAAAAAATGTTCAAAGTCTCTCGAAAGTCCCACATCTCACGCAGACGGGAGAAGGAAGAAAACTCTCCCTGCCATGCCCAACCACAATCCGACTCTGAGTCGTCGGAAAACTTCGAGCCTCCGACCAGCCCTCCGACACTGAGCACCGAGCACCATCTCTGCCGAGCGCTTCGACCCCAGCTCCGGCCGCCAGCAGCAAACAAAGCCAAGGATCTGGGGCCTTTCCTCAGGAGATTCTCAATCACACAGCAGCAGCGGCAGCGAACCGGGCATTTCAGAAGTTTCTCCAGATGTTCCTCCGTGCTTCTCACGGCTGTCTCCATCAAATCAGAATTATCCACGGCCCCCTATTTAACAAATACGATATCATTTCACCGGAGAGGCTGTTTCAACATTACATCCTTGCTTTTATATTCTCATCATCATCATCATCATCATCAGGTGCCGTGCCCAGTTTGAGCTGTGACTGCCACGGCCCACACACTCCTCTTTCGGGTCAAGTGGATCAATTCATTGGTATTCATTTCCAATTCTCTGGCTGCTGTCTCCATCATTTGTCTTTGTCTTCTTCTTGCTTTCTTCCCTTCAATCTTTCCCATAATTACCGTGCATTCTAACTCCTCTTTCCTAATCACATGTCCAATGAAGTTATGTTGCTTTTTCATGATCTCATACATTATTTCTTTTTTTGTGTTTGCTCTGTTCATGACATCCTCGTTAGATATTCGTTTCGTCCATAATATTCTTTGCATCCTCCTCAAAAACCACATCCCTGCTGCTACAATTCGTTTCCTCATGTTACTAGATATTGTCCAACATTCAGAGCCATATAACATAACTGGATAGACATAACATTTCAGTACTCTGAGGCGGGTTGTCATGCCTAGTTTAGTATTGGTCAGTATACTCTTCATTCTCGTAAAGGAGTCTTTTGCCATCCCTATTCTTCTTTTGATGTCCAAGTCGCACCTGCCATCTGATGTCACCCAGCTTCCTAAGCAGCAAAAGTTCTGTACTTGTTTTATGTCTTCCCCATTTATTCTCAGCTTGCAGATAGGATTCTCCTTCTTTTTGGATATCACCATACATTCTGTCTTTTTGCAATTGATAGATAGACCCATTTTTGCACTTTCTTCAACAATTATATCAAGTAAGTTTTGTAGTTCTTCCTCCATACTTGCAATTAACACAGTGTCATCTGCATATTTGAAATTATTGATGCTTTCACCACCAACTTTGATTCCAAAGATGTCTCTTATTTTTTGTAATATTGTTTCACTGTACACATTAAATAAATCAGGGGAGAAAACACACCTTTGTCTAACGCCTCTCTTGATTTTCATAAACTGACTCACTTCTCCATCTATTCTTACAGCGGCAGTTTCTTCCCAGTACAGATTTCTGATTAGGCAGAGGTCTTTCGAATCTAGATCTAGAGTTTTCTGTAATATTTCAAATAACTTATTGTGCTTCACTTTATCAAATGCTTTTGTGTAGTCGATAAAACAAACAAACAAATCTTTTTGCACTTCAATAGCTCATTCTGATAGTATCCTTAACATCAATATTGAGTTTCTTGTACCTTTG
The DNA here is from genome assembly GCF_030028105.1 of Mobula birostris. NCBI lineage: Eukaryota > Metazoa > Chordata > Chondrichthyes > Myliobatiformes > Myliobatidae > Mobula > Mobula birostris. Next base: position 10,265,088 of record NC_092395.1, on the reverse strand, counting down.
TCTTTCACAAAACCACATTATTCTTTGCCTGTTTCAGCTTGTATCTTACTTTTAGCTCTTGCCATCAAAATTCTTAGAAGTATCTTGGTGATATGACTCATTAAACTTGTGGTCCTATATAACTCACATTCTGTTGCTCCAGCTTTCTTAGGAAGAGTGATAAATACTGATATATTCTATATATTTTATATTCTCGTCCTCTCAAAATGAATGCTAACATTGCAATTGCCTTCCTCATCACAGACTCAACCTACAATTTAACCTTTCGCGAATATGCCACAAGGGCTCTCAAGTCCCTTTGCCAGGGCCGGTTTTAGTGGGGTTGGGGCCCCTGGGCTGGAGGCTCTGATGGGCCCCTGCCGACACCGTAAAATGCTGCTGTACTAAGCAAAAAAAGGCAAGAACAAGAGCAAAGGTCTTACTTGTCTACATATCAAGGCTGTGGACCAAGATATTCGTTTAGTACAATACGTAGGCTATAAACTTACAGGCCTTAAGAAGGAGGACAGAAAGTAATGCAGTTTCTTAGTTTGAATCTGCATCTAAAGCACTCAAAAATTGACCCGGGCTTAGTTGGCTTAGTAAAGTTATGAGGGAGATGAAGTATGATGTACCCAATCTTAAATCTTTATTTAGCTATTGCTGCACATACCGTAGGCCTTATTTCTCAAACAATGCCAAAGCATTTTTATCTAGGTGTTTTTCTCAACCGTGTGTTCTGAGAAAGTAAAATGGAAATGAGAGACAAAAAGGCCAAGAGGGATGGCACTATGGTAAACTAGGAAACTTGACAATACTCCAACAATCCTTTTGAAAAATGAGATCTAGTACATACTAACTTATTGCTGTGCTGTGTGGCTTGCAGAGTAAAGACCACTTATTACTTACTAAGATTGTAAACAGTCAACTATTAGCCTATTGCCACAGAAACAGGAACAGCACTGACACACAAGCCTAGATATTTACAAAGTCAGATGCTTGTTTTTCAAAATTAAAGCCTAGTTCTTCTGGACTTCTTTGCAGCAAAGTCCTTGATCAGATCACTAAAATTCAGTTTCTGAACAAATTAAACTTTCAAGTGACATCAGAGTAAAATAACTCAGCCTGTCCTGTCCCATTGTGGATCTGAGCCTATGTAGTTGCCGTTATCAGGCCTGCCAAATATGTCACTGGAGCCTCGGATAGCCAGTCCTCTCTTGACCAAAAACTTCACAACCACCAACACTCTTCTCAATACGTCGGTCCAGTAGACGCACTCTGACTCGAACTGCTTTTGCAGTTCTGTATCTATTCTTCCGCTGTCAGATGCTAGTGTAACATAGGTCAGTATCGTTTTCCTGTGGTGTTCGCTATTTTCACGCTCTCCTATGCGCTCAGCGGCATGTTTCCAGTTGCTAAAGCCAGTTTGGAAGATGGACTGACAGTTACCATCACTGGAGATGCGGCACGCAAAACAAAACACACAGCCGGTGGGAGGGGAATGTAAGAGCCATTGCCTTGATATGTACTCACCATTTACCAGCTTGCGTTTGAAGTGAAATTTGGAGAAAAAATGACGCTGCTGTTTGTATACTCGTTCCGAAGCTTTGATATCCACATCCTTATTCTGGCAGGACTCCGGCCTTTTCTTAGCCCAGTACGCTCGGACTGAATCATCGAACGTTTCCTTTCCCCAGCGAGCAGGATCAGCGCTGTAAGGATCCTCAGTAGCAGTAATGTTAACATTAATGGCGGCCCGACTTGGTTGTTCGGAGGCCCCTGTGGTCGGGAATCCCAAAGTCATGCTCTCTGCCTCTTCAACGTTAGCTGCTGACTGTGGCAAGGACAGTGGTCCTGTGCTAACGCTGGTGCTAGCGCTAACTGTTGAACAAGTCTCCATTTGTCCACCGGTCTCAGACTGTGACAAGAGCGATGGTACTGCTGCATCGTCGAGAACAGGTTTAAAGAATTCTGTCAATTTCAATGTCTTTTTTAATGCTTCTTTCTCATGGTCCGCTTTTTCTTGTTTCTTTTTTCTTTTCTGTGCTCCACTCTCGTTTTTTTTTGTCCGCCATGATGATAGCGACCTACTTTGGGCCCCTGGGCTGCAGCCCAGCCTAGCCCTGCCTAAAGTCCAGCCCTGCCCTTTGCACCCCAGTTTTTGTATTTTCTCTCCATTTAGAAAATATCCAACACTTTCATTTCTTCTACCAAAGTGCATAACCATACACTTCCCAACACTCTATTCCATTGGCCAATTTTGCCCATTCTTCTAATCTGTCTGTCCTTCTGTCGCCTTTCTCAAAGGTGCCTGCCCCTTCACCTATCTTCATATTGTCTGCAAACTTTGCAACAAAGCCATCAATTCCATCTTCCAAATCATTAACATATAACATAAAAAGAATTGGTCCCAACACAGACCCTGGCACTGGCAGCCAACCAGAAAAGGGTTCATTTCCATACTGTTCATACTAATCAGTCCATTGCAACAGCGCATTGAGGTAGTACAAGGGGAAACAATAACAAAATGCAGAGTAAAGTGTGATATTTACAGTGAACGAGAAACGAATACTGTATCTGGAACAAGATGCTTAAAGAGGAGTGGAGACAGATATAATTACAATCTTTAATAGGAATTCAGACAGCCATGTGGACAGGAGTAGAGTGATATAGGCCTAATGCATGCAAAAGGGCTTGTGGTCAAAGGCGTTCTCCTGGAAGAACTTTGCTACGTGGGATAGGTATGCCGGCAACGACCAGCTGACTGGGGCGTTGCGTGGGAGTGGGGCCAGACCCATCCTTCGTAGCCAGGGTGACAAGTAGAACCTGGGCACATAGTGGTACTTGGTGCCCACATACCTGGGCTCTACACACAACCTGATGCAGCCACATACGAAGCTGGCCATCAGGGTGAGGGCGACATTGGGGACGTTCTTGCCCCCGTTGTCCAGGGACTTGTGCATGGCGGTCCGTCTCACCCGCTCCATCTTGGATCCCCAGACGAATCTGAAGACAGCTCGGGTGATTTCCGAGCTGTAGGAGCGGGGGACGGGCCAGACCTGCGCCAAGTACAGCAGCCCTGAGAGCACCTCACACCTGATGACCAGGTTCTTGCCCGTTATCGACAGGGAGCGCCCTCCCCACAGTCCCAGTTTCTGTTTCACCTTGGCAGTCCGCTCCTGCCAGTTCTTGTTGCACGCCTCAGCCCCTCCGAACCAAATCCCCAACACCTTCACGTGGTCGGACCTGATGGTGAAGGGGACGCTGGATCGGTCGGGCCAGTTGCCAAAGAGCATGGCTTCGCTCTTTGTGCGGTTGACCCTGGCCCCCGACGCTAGCTCGAACTGTTCGCAGGTGCCAATCAACCTGCGAACTGACCTCGGATCAGAGCAGAAGACGGTGACGTCGTCCATGTACAGGGAAGTTTTCACTTGGGTCCCTCCACTGCCTGGCAGCGTCACCCCTCTTATGCCCTCATCCCTCCTGATGGCTTCCACAAAGGGTTCTATGCAGCAGACAAACAAGACAGGGGAGAGGGGGCAGCCCTGCCTGACTCCAGACCTGATGGGGAAGCTGTCTGTTTCCCACCCGTTGACCTGGACTGCACTACGGATGTCTGTGTAGAGCAGTCTGATCCAATTCCGGATTCCCTCCCCAAATCCCATTTTGGAGAGCACGTCCGCCATGTACGTGTGCGATATCCTGTCGAAGGCTTTCTCCTGGTCCAAGCTGACCAGGCAGGCGTCCACCCCCCTGTCCTGCACGTAGGCGATGGTGTCCCTCAGCAGCGCGAGGCTGTCTGAGATCTTCCTGCCCGGTACAGCACAGGTTTGGTCCGGGTGGATCACCTGTCCCAGAGCAGACTTGACCCATCAGGCAGTGGTCGGCACGAAGTGTCCTGCAGGCACTGCAGGAGAAGGACGTGATGGACACAGTGGGGTGGTTCCCTGAGCAGACTGTCCAGTTCATCTGGCAAAATGCCTCATCGCCAGATCTCACCAACAGGCACCAAGACCTCGCCTGGCTGGCGGTGAGAGGGGCCCTCCCAGTCAGAGCCCTCCTGTACGCCCGGAACGTCATCTCCGCACCCCACTGCCCACGGGAGGACTGCAGTGAGGAGGAGTCTGTGACCCACCTCTTTGCACACTGCCAGTTCGCAAAGAGGGTGTGGAGGAGGATGGACGGGCTAGTGTCACGTTTCATCCCCAGCAGCTGCGTGACAGAGGACTCTCTGATCTACGGGCTGTTCCCGGGGACGCACACGGAGACCAACATCCGGTGCTGCTGGCAGATCATCAACTCGGTGAAAGACGCTCTTTGGTCAGCCCGAAACTTGATGATCTACCAGCACATGGAGATGTCCGTGGGAGAATGCTGCCGACTGGCACATTCTCGGCTGCAGGAGTACGTGCTGAGGGACGCACTGAAACTCGGTGCAGACACCGCAAAGGCCCGGTGGGGAAGGACCACAGTTTAACGTTCATCACCCGTAGGAGAGGGAGAGGTTGGGTGGGGAGGAGACCTACCCTCATCAGTGGTGTGGACAGATAATCAACATGGTGCCCAAGGAGTGGGTGGAATTGTTAATTTGGGAAAGTATTAGAGCCATTGCCTGCCTTTATTGTTGAAAATTTTGATTGTTAATAAGTCTTAACTCTTGACCAAGGGTTGAGAGTAAACGCATGATTTACTGTAAACATCTTTCATTTGTAAATGAACAGAGTCAACGCAAAATTTTTATTGTTAATAACTGTATTGAATAAGGACTCACAGTCAACGAATGGTTTTCTTTTCTTGTATGTAATTATTTTTATTTTGTAATATTTCTGAATAAAGTATTTTTGGAAAAAAAAAGCAAAAGGGAGGCGCACGGGGACGCGCACGGAGACCAACATCCGGTGCTGCTGGCAGATCATCAACTCGGTGAAAGACGCTCTTTGGTCAGCCCGAAACTTGATGATCTACCAGCACATGGAGATGTCCGCGGGAGAATGCTGCCGACTGGCACACTCTCGGCTGCAGGAGTACGTGCTGAGGGACGCACTGAAACTTGGTGCAGACACCGCAAGGGCCCGGTGGGGAAGGACCACAGTATAGGTTTCTCCACCCGCGGGAGTGGGAGGGGTCGGGTGGCGGGGAGTATAGCCTTCAACAATGATGTGGTAAGGTGAACAACTGGAGGGCCACATGGGTGGCCATAAGTATGGATATGTACAGACCATAATGGAAACGTATGTAAAGGATGGAAAGTTATTGAATGGTTTATTGTAAATAATTTTATTTTTGAATAAAGTATTTTCTGAAATTTAAAAAATGCAGGCAAAAGGGACAGTTTATTAGGTACACCTGTACACCTGCTTGTTAATGCAAATATCTAATCAGCCAATCGTGGCAGCAACTCAAAGCATAAAAGCATGCATGCATGGTCAAGAGATTCAGTTGTTGTTGAGGCCAAACATCAGAATGGGGAAGAAATATGATCTAAGTGACTTGGACCATGGAATGATTGTTGGTGCCAGATGGGGTGGTTTGAGTATCTCAGAAGCTGCTGACTTCCTAGAATTTTCACCCAGAACAGTGTCTGGAATCTACAGAGAGATGTGTGAGAAACAAAAAAAAAAATCCTGTGAGGAGCAGTTCTGAGAGTAAAAATACCTTGTTGCTGAGTGAGGTCAGAGGAGAATGGCCAGATTGTTTCAAGCTAACAGGAAGATGACAGTAACTCAAATAACCACCTGTTACAACAGTGGTGTGCAGAAGGATATCTTTCTCAGAACGCACCACACATCGAGCCTTGAAGTCCACAGTAGCAGCAGACCATGAACATGCACTCAATGGCCACTTCACTAGGTACAGGAGGAGGTATCTAATAAAATGGCCACTGTGTGTATATCTTTGTATTGACACTGATACAGTCAGCACAACATTGTGTTGAGAATATGCGTTCAGAATGTGAAAGAAAATCCTCCAGACCTCAAGGAGAAGTTGAGCAATGAAAATGTGCAAAGTGTGTCATGACTGGTTCAAGTGGAAAGTAAATCACGAGAGTGGCTATATTTCATTAGAAGTTTGAGAAGACTTGGTATGTCACTAAAACCACTTGTAAATTTCTACCGATGTAAATATGGAGAGTATTCCAACTGGTTGCATCACCGTCTGGTGTTGGGGGTGCTACTGCACAGAACTAAAGCCAGCTGCTGAGAGTTGTAGACTGAGTCAGCTCCATCGTGGGCACTGGTCTCCGTAGTATCCAGGACATCTTCAAGGAGCGATGCCTCAAAAAGGCGGCGTCTGTCATTAAGGATCTCCATCACCCAGGTCATGCCTTGTCCTCATTGCTACCATCAGGAAGGAGGTATGGGAACCTGAAGGCACACACTCAATGATTCAGGAACAGCTTCTTCCCCTCTGCCATTTGATTTCTGAATGGACATTGAACCCTTGGACACTACCTTATTAATTTTTAATTTCTATTTTTGCACTACTTATTTAATTTAACTATTTAATATAATACTTACCATAATTCACAGGGTTTTTTTTCCCTTCTATTTTCATGTATTGCATTGTACTGCTGCTGCAAAGACAACAAATTTCATGACTTTAAACGTGATCCTGATTCTGCAACAAACAAGAGAAAGTCTGCAGATGTTGGAAATCCGAGCAACACACACAAAATGCTGGAGGAACTCAGCAGGCCAGGCAGCATCGGTGAGGTACTGTCGACAGTTCAGGCCGAGACCCTTCAGCAGGGCTGGAGGAAAAAAGATGAGAGTGGATTTTAAAGGTGGGGGGAGGGGATGGAGACGCACAAGGTGGGGACAGGCGAAACCGGGAGGGGGAGGGGTGAAACAAAGAGCTGGGAAGTTGATTGGTGAAAGATACAGGGTTGGAGAAGAGGGAATCTAACAGGAGAGGACAGAAGGCCATGGAAGAAACAAAAGGGGGAGGAGACCAGAAGGAGGCGATGGGCAGGCAAGGAGCGGGAAAAGGGGAGAGGGTGAAAGAGTTGGGTGGGGGGGCATTACCAGAAGTTTGAGAAGTCACTGTTCATGCCATCAGGTTGGAGGCTACCCAGATGGAATATAAGTTGTTGTTCCTCCAACCTGATTGTGGCCTCATCGAGGAGGCCGTGGATAGACATATCAGAGCGGAGTGATGAACCAGCGACTCCTTTGCTTGTACCTTTGGAAACAGCCCTATTTCCATCGTTAATATCTCTATTTTTCCCTTTCAGGGTTCTTTCAAAGACCCTGACCTGGAGTTACACGCTGACTTCGGTTCTTTGCGGGAATGGGACCCACTCTCGGAGTTTCATGACTGGCCGTTGTTCGGCGCACCAAGGGCTCGGCCTAAGTATTGGCTCGGCTTTGGAAGCCTAGGATCTCGGGGCTCTGGAGACGGGCAGATCAAGGGTCGGTGTCACGACAGGAGACCCGTGTGTCGTCGGGGGAGTCAGAATATCTGCGGCTGTGTGCCCAGAGACTCGTGACTTGCTAGCAGGAAGAAGCTTAAGAATGAAATTAGGAGAGCCAGAAGGGGCTATGAGAAGGCCTTGGTGGACAGGATTAAGCCAAGGCATTCTACAAGTATGTGAAGAGCAAGAGGATAAGACATGAGAGAATAGGACCAATCAAGTGCGACAAGGAAAAGTGTGTATGGAACCGGAGGAAATAGCAGAGGTGCTTAATGAATACTTCGCTTCAGTATTCACTGCAGAAAAGGATCTTGGCGATCGTAGGGATGACTTGTAGTGGACTGAATAGCTTGAGAATGTAGTTGTTAAGAAAGAGGATGTACTGGAGCTTTTGGAAAGCATCAAATTAGATAAGTCACACACACAAAAGTTGCTGGTGAATGCAGCAGGCCAGGCAGCATCTATAGGAAGAGGTACAGTCGACATTTCGGGCCGAGACCCTTTGTCAGGGAATCTCTTCTTTCAGTTAGTCCTGACGAAGGGTCTTGGCCCGAAACGTCGACTGTACCTCTTCCTATAGATGCTGCCTGGCCTGCTGTGTTCACCAGCACTTTTTGTGTGTGTTGCTTGAAATTCCAGCATCTGCAGATTTCCTCGTGTTTGCGTTTTTAAATTAGATAAGTCACTGGGACCGGACTGGATGCACCCCAGGCTACTGTGGGAGGCAAGGGAGGAGATTGCTGAGCCTCTGGCAATGATCTTTGCATCTTCAATGAGTATGGAAGAGGTTCTGGAGGATTGGAGGGTTGCGGATGTTGTTCCCTTATTCAAGAAAGGGAGTAGGGGTAGCCCAGGAAATTATAGACCAGTGAGTCTTACTTCAGTGGTTGGTAAGTTGATGGAGAAGATCCTGAGAGGCAGGATTTATGAATATTTGGAGAAGCATAATATCATTAGTCAGCACGGCTTTGTCAAAGGCAGGTCGTGCCTTACGAGCCTGATTGAATTTTTTGAGGATATGACTAAGCACATTGATGAAGGTAGAGCCGTAGATGTAGTGTATATGGATTTTAGCAAGGCATTTGATAAGGTACTCCATGCAAGGCTTATTGAGAACGTAAGGAGGCATGGGATCCAAGGGAACATTGCTTTGTGGATCCAGAACTGACTTGCCCACAGAAGGCAACGAGTGGTTGTAGACGGGTCATATTCTGCATGGAGGCCGGTGACCAGTGGTGTGCTTCAGGGATCTGTTCTGGGACCCTTACTCTTTGTGATTTTTATAAATGACCTGGATGAGGAAACGGAGGGATGTGTTAGTAACGCAAACACGAGGAATTCTGCAGATGCTGGAAATTCAAGTAACACACATCAAAGTTGCTGGTGAACACAACAGGCCAGGCAGCATCTCTAGGAAGAGGTACAGTCGACGTTTCAGGCCTAGACCCTAGGGTCTCGGCCTGAAACGTCGACTGTACCTCTTCCTAGAGATGCTGCCTGGCCTGCTGTGTTCACCAGCAACTTTGAGGTGTGTTGGATGGGTTAGTAAGTTTGCTGATGACACAAAGGTTGGGGGTGTTGTGGATAGCGTGGAGGGCTGTCAGAGGTTACAATGGGACATTGATAGGATGCAAAACTGGGCTGAGAAATGGCAGATGGAGTTCAACCCAGATAAGTGTGTGGTGGTTTATTTTGGTAGGTCAAATATGATGGCAGAATATAGTATTAATGGTAAGACTCTTGGTAGTGTGGAGGATCAGACGGATCTTGGGGTCCGAGTCCATAGAACACTCAAAGCTGCTACGCAGGTTGACTCTGTGGTTAAGAAGGCATACAGTGCATTGGCCTTCATCAATCGTGGGATTGAGTTTAAGAGCCGAGAGGTAATGTTGCAGCTATATAGGGCCCTGGTCAGACCCCACTAAGAGTACTGTGCTCAGTTCTGGTCACCTCACTATAGGAAGGACATGGAAACCATAGAAAGGGTGCAGAGGAGATTTACAAGGATGTTACCTGGATTGGGGAGCATGCCTTATGAGAATAGGTTGAGTGAACCTGGCCTTTTCTCCTTGGAGCGACGGAGGATGAGAGGTGACTTGACAGAGGTGTACAAGATAATGAGAGGCATTGATCATGTGGATAGTCAAGGGCTTTTCCTCAGGGCTGAAATCGTTAGCACGAGAGGGCATAGTTTTAAGGTGCTTGGAATTAGGTACAGAGGAGATATCGGGGGAAGTTTTTTACGCAGAGAGTGGTGAGTGCGTGGAATGGGCTGCTGGCGGCGGTAGTGGAGGGGGAAATGATAGGGTCTTTTAAGAGACTCCTGGATGGCTACATGGAGCTTAGAAAAATAGAGGGTTATGGGTAAAACCTAGGTAGTTCTAAGGTAGGGACATGTTCGGCACAGCTTTGTGGGCCGAAGGGCCTGTATTGTACTGTATGTTTTCTATGTTTCTAAAAAAAAGCGAGGTGGTGCACTCTTAACATCGTAAACCAGTGAGTTGTTGTTGTGTCTTCCCTCTCGCTGTGAAAACAGAGACTCCTCTTTCTTTCCCTTATTAGGGAGAGAGAGAGCCTGAGGTATGTCAAATGCCGGGTGAAACGCTAAGTTTTTGGAGTACTGCAAGTCTGTGTCTTTGCTGTTGCCTTGCTGACGCTTGCGTGCCCGGTAGCGGGTGCCAATGCTTCCTTTTGTCGATGGGGGGAGGAGGGAATTGTTGCTCGCTGCCGCTTATGCGTGGGAGGGTAGAGCTGGGGGGGACTTTGGGGTTCTAACTGTCATTCATTCTTTGGGGCACTCCTCTATTTTCATGGATGTTTGCGAAGAAAAAGCATTTCAGGATGTATATTGCATACATTCCTCTGACATTGAATGTATCTTTGAAACCTTTGAATGGGAAGTGGAATGAAAATGGGTGGCCACTGGGAGATCCTGCTTCTTCTGGCAGTCAGAGTGTAGGTGCTCAGTCTACGTTGGGTCTCACTGATATACAGGAGGCCACACCGGACACAGTAAATGACCTCAACAGACTCACAGGTGAAGTGTCACCTCACCTGGAAGGAGTGTTTGGGGCCCTGAATGGTAGTGAGGGAGGAGGTGTAGGGACAGGTGTAGCATCTGTTCCGCTTGCAAGGATAAACGTCAGGAAGCAGATTGGTGGGGAGGGACAAATGAACGAGGGAATTGCTGACATCTACCTTGCTGAGGCTCAGCGGCAACCCGCAGACACCTTCTCTTTCTTACTCCTCGAACAGGACCCCACTACGGATCGCCAGGCCATTGTCTCCCACACCATCACTCACCTTATTTGCTTTGGGGATCTCATAACCACTGCCATTGACCTCATAGTTCCCTTAACCTGCACCTCTGGTTTCTACCTCCTGCCCAAGATCCACAAACCTGCTGGACCAGGTAGACCCATTGATTCAGTTTATTCCTGCCCTACTGAATTCATGTCTGCACATCTCAGCTCTGTTTTATCCCCCCTAGTCAATCCTTTCCTACCTGCATCCATGACACTTCACACACTCTGGATCTTTTCAATAATTTCAAGTTCCCTGGCCCCCAACATCTTATTTTCACTATGGATGTCCAGTCCCTGTACACCTCCACCCACCAGGAATGCCCCAAAGCTCTCTGTTTCTTTCTGGACACCAGACCCAACCAGTTCCCCTCCACTACCACTCTCCTCGGTCTCGCCGAATTTGTCCTCACTCTAAATAATTTCTCCTTTGGCTCCTCCCACTTCCTTCAAACAAAAAGTGTAGCCATGAGCTTTCGCATGGGTCTCAGCTATGCCCGTCTGTTTGTCGGCTACATGGAACAGTCTATGTTCCAAACCTTCACTGGTGACCGTCCCACACTTTTCTTATGCTACGTCAATGACTGCATTGGTACTGCTTCCTGCACCCATATGGAGCTCGTTGACTTCATCAACTTTGCCTCCAACTTCCACTCTGCCTTCAAACTTACCTGGTTTATTTCTGACACCTCCCTCCCCTTTCTTGATCACTCTTTTTCTATCTCTGGAGATAGCTTGTCTGTTGATCTTTATTATAAACCCATGGACTTTCACAGCTACCTGGACTATATCTCTTCCCACCCTGTTATTTGTAAAAACATCATCCCCTTCTCTCACTTCCTCCATCTCTGCTGCATCTGCTCTCAGGATGAGGCTTTTTATTCCAGATGAAGGAGTTGTCCTCCTTTTTCAAAGAAAGGGGCTTCCCTTCCTCCACCATCAACGATACCCTCAGCCACATCTCTTCTATTACATGCACATCTGTTCTCACCCCATCCTTCCGCCACCCTTAGGAATAAGGTTCCTCTTGTCCTCACCTACCACCTCACCAGCCTCTTCATACAGCACATGATTCTCCAGAACTTCCGCCATCTCCAGTGGGATCCCACCACCAAGCACATCTTTCCCTTCCCCCCACTTTCTGCTTTCTGCAGGGATCACTCCCTACCTGATTCCCTTGTCCATTTATCCCACCCCACTGATCTCCCTCCTGGCACTTAAAATGGGGGTCATTTACTGTGTTCAGTGCTCCTGGTGTGGCCTCCTGTATATCGGTGAGACCCAACGTAGATTGGGAGACCACTTCACCGAGCACCTACGCTCTGTCCACCAGAAGAAGCAGGATCTTCTAGTGGCCACCTATTTTAATTCCACTCCCCAATCCCATTCCCATTCCGATATGTCAATCCATGGCCTCCTCAACTGTCTCGATGAGGCCACACTCAGGCTGGAGGAACAACACCTTATATTCCGTCTGGGATATACAGCCTCCAACCTGATGGCATGAACATCGATTTCTTGAACTTTTGGTAATGCCCCCCCCCCGAAGTCCTTCACCCTCTCCCCTATTCCCTCTCTCACCTTATCTCCTTGCCTACTGAGTCGCCTCCCTCCGGTGCTCCTCCCCCTTTTTCTTCCTTCCATGGCCTTCTGTCCTCTCCTGGTAGATTCCCCCTGTATCTCTTTCACCAATCAACTTGCCAGCTCTTTACCTCACCCATCTCCTTCCAGGTTTCACCAATCTCCTTGTGTTTCTCCCTTCCCCCCCACCTTTTAACTCTACACCTCACCTTTTACCCCAGTCCTGATGAAAGTCTTGGCCGGAAACGTCAACTGTACTCTTTTCCACAGATGCTGCCTGGCCTGCTGAGTTCCTCCAGCATTTTGTGTGTGTCACCTACCACCCTGTACTTCTTCCTCTCCTCCCCCCCCCCACCTTCTAGTCCTGACCTCTCACCTTTTACCCCAGTCCTGATGAAAGTCTTGGCCCAAAACATCGACTCTTTTCCACAGATGCTGCCTGGCCTGACGAGTTCCTCCAGCCCTTTGTGTGTGTTGCGCAGATTATTAAACATTGGAGATTGACGTGATGGGTGTGCTTCCCCTGTCCGGCCAGTTGGTGGCAGTGTAACCCGCCATCATGGTGAACAACCGGACTAGACCACAGAAACGTGTCCAGCTTCATCCATGATCTTAGCTACATGTTTAGTGCTGAGGCTCTGGAAAACCATTTCAGTGTGAGAGCCACTTTAACCCCTAAACTCTAACATTGTTTATTATTCCATAATGGCTGCTTTCTTTTTACTTTTTAATATTTTTTCTTCTTCTATATTATGTATTGCATTGAACTGCTGCTGCTAAGTTAACAAATTTCACGACACATGCCGGTGATAATAAACCTGATTCTGATTCGGATTCTTTCTCTCCTTATATTTCACGTTCTGCTTCACATTACCTAAAGTTCAGCCTGACCCTGTCTTAATATATCACTCCCCCTCTCTCCCCTTCTCCTGCCCGCTCCTTATCCCCACCCTCTGTCTTACACCATCTCTCCCTCCGTCTGCATATCCTCTCCCTCCCGATCTACTGTCTCCTCCTCTATCCCTCCCTCCGTTACCCTCCGCCTCTCCCCTCATTTTCCAAGTTCCTCTTCTTCTCATCTTTCCTTCCTTATTTGCCTGAATTTTTTTTATTGCATATGTCCTCGTTCAATTTTCTTTCAGTTTCTCACTCGCTCCTTCTCTCTCACTCTCTCTCTATTTCTATCTATCCACCTAAGTCACCTTACATCAAGGGTTCCCAGTCTGGTGTCCACAGACCCCCTTGCTTAATGGTATTGGTCCAAGACATAAAACAGGTTGGGAACACCTACCTTATGTGCAGACACTCTTTACCTAGTCTCACTTGAGCTACATATAATCAAACCATGAATATAAGCTATCTTAAGTATTTATATTTATTGTTTTTTATTATTGGATTCTCTATCTTATTGTGTTTTTTGTGCTGCATTGGATCCAGAGTAACAATTATCCAATTCTCCTTTATGTTTGTGTGCTGGAGATGACATTAAACGATCCTGATTCTATCTATCCAATCACAAACAAAAGACAGTCTGCAGATGCTGGAAATCCGAGCAACACACACAAAATGCTGGAAGGACTCAGCAGGCCAGGCAGCATCTGTGGAAAAGAGTACAGCAGGACCTGAAGGGTCTCGGCCCAAAACATTGACTGTACTCTTTTCCACAGATGCCCCCTGGCCTGCTGAGTTCCTCCAGCATTTTGTGCGTGCATCTGTCCATCCAACTCTCTCTGCCTCAGGAAGCTATTTTATTTTCCTTCCCTCTCACTGCCGGTCTCTCTCTCCCTTACATCATCCCAACATCGGTGGCTTTATTGCCCTCTCCACTTCTCCAGTATGCCTCATTTGCTGTCTTCTTGTACGTATCATCTGTGTTTCTCCCTCATTCAGACCGTAAGAGACCCACATTTTGAATCAGAGTCAGAATCACTGACGTATGCTGTGAAATTTGTTGTTTTGTGGCAGCAGTACAGTGCAAGACATTAAAAAATCTGTAAATTACAGACAGAAATACATTTTAAAATAGTACAAAAAGAAAGCAATATATTGAGGTGAAGTGTTGTGACCATGAGGGGTGTCAGTGTGGAGATACGTCTCTACCAAAGGAGGTGTAAGGCATCTCCTTCCCTCCGCTGGCCTGCAGGTCACCCTTGGGCACCTGCTTAGCACCCCCCTCCCCCCCGATCGGGGTCAGGTGAAGCCATGGGAGCAGGCTGTGGTGGTTGTATGAGCAGCTGGAGCAAGTCCTGGTCATGCAACCACTGACACAAGGCAGACGATCTCTGAGGAGTATTGATAATGGCCAGGGTCACCTGTCTTGTAAACACACTGCCCAGAAGGCAATGGCAAACCACTTCTAGAGAAAAATTTGCCAAGAACGACCATGGTTGTAGAACAACCATGATCACCCACGTCATACACCATGCACATGACGAATTAATGACTTCATGAAATCTAATGGCAACAGGGAAAAATTTGTTCATAAAATGTTGAGTGTGTGATTTCAGGCTCCTGTACCCGCTCACTGAAGGTAGAACTGGGAAGAGAGCATGTCCTCTGTGATGGGAATCCTTAATGATCGATGTCATCCTTTTGAACTTGGGTGTCACTATCAGAATTGGTTGGTTGTTCGTCCATTGTTGACATCGATGAGGACCTCGACACCATTATGATGGTGTTGAGACTAGTGCGTGATTTGGATTTAAGTGAGGGAGAGTTGCGCAGCGTCAGGCTCACTCTCTCTTCCCAATTCCCATCTGGGTCCAGTGGCAAGACAGAGTCTAGACGGCTGGAGATGGGACTAGGCGCAGTGGATGACCAGAACATCTTCTGTGTCTTGTCCTGCTCTACACGTTCCACGACGTTTGCAGAGACCGCCTTCTTGACCGTTGGACCTTCCATTGGTCTCGTCTGCTCAATCCGCCGGAGTCTGTCTTCACATGCTGGGATAGACAACTCCCTATCTCACCGAGGATTTGAGACCTGTCGGCTACCCTCACCTGGTTTAGCCGGCTTGTCGAAGCCGTTGCCCGGGGCGTGGCCGCTGTCGCATGCAAACAGCTACGGAGAGCCACAGGTGAGAGCTGAGTGCCAGGTGGGGACCAAAGGTGGACTAACTGCCTTGAAAAGGACGCGACATGTTCCCCCATCAGAATTAGAATCAGGCAACACACACAAAATGCTGGTGAACGCAGCAGGCCAGGCAGCATCTATAGGAAGAAGTACGGTCAGCGTTTCAGGCCGAGACCCTTTGTCAGGACTGGTAAGAAAGAGGGAAGATGCCAGAATAAAAAGGTGGGGGAGGGGAAGGAGGCTAGCTGGAAGATGACAGGGGAAGCCAGGTGGTTATGGAAGATAAAAGGCTGGAGTGGCAGGAATCTGATAAGAGGGAAGAGTGGACCATAGGAGAAAGGGATGGAGGAAGGTACCTAGGCAGGTGAGAACAGGGAAGCAGCCAGAATGGGGAATGGAAGAAGAGGGGAGATAATCAAACCCTGGTCTTACAGCTGGACCGCGGTAATGCATTGCGCGGTAAATGCCGGAGGTATGGCGACTCTTGTGGGCCGCGGTAATGCATTGCGCGGTAAGTGCCGGAGGTATGGCGGCTCTTGTGGGCTGCTCCCAGCACAATCGTCGTTAACTTGATTTGACACAAATGGTGCATTTCATTGTGCGTTTCGCTGTTTCAATGTAAATATGACAAATAAAGCTAATCTTTAATTCAGTAAATTTAATGGATTTTGTGCCAATATCCTGAGAATTCAAAAACAACGTAATAGAGGCCATTTGCTTTTATCCTTCTGGTGATTTCAGAATGAACCTCTTGCATTCTACGCTGACAAACACATACCTGTTGTTCCAGAAATAGCAGGTGAGGGTCAACTGTCTCACCTGGGAGAAAATGCTGGGATCCATTAGCACTAACCCTGTGCCAGTGCACTTAGAGAATCAAGACATGTGCGAGAAGGATCAAGATGGATTTAGAAAACGAAAATTGAGCAGTCAGAGGCCACTCTATTAGGTACACATGTGCACCTGCTTGTTAGAATTTCAAGCCTAATTGTCATTCAACCGAACATGAACGCCCATGAACACAGCCAAATGAAACAACATTCCACTGGGACCAAAGTACAAAACATAACACCAACAGTCACTCACAGCTCAAGGCACATATAACACATATGTACCACCTTGGGATAGGTTTCACTGCTAACATAATGGTCTTTCTGTAGAAGCAGTGTTTGGGTTATGGTTAGAGGTAACAGGTGCTTTGGAGTGTGAGCTGGGTCCTTTGTTGGACGGGAGATGAAGAGGGAAGATGCAGGAGAGAACTGGTCGTAGGATTCGACCCGGTGGGGGACCGTGATTCGATAGAGCAAGGTGCCAGGACCTGCTGAGGATCAGTCAATATTATTGTTACAAGTTGGAAGAGTGAAGCTCCAACTTCTGCATATTTGACTGTTTAATTATAATGGGCCTTTTTTGTTTTTTTCTTTCTTTCTTTTCTTTACTAACACTGTAGTCAAGTTAAGATTCATAAATATAATTTCTTTAATCGTTTGCAGTGTGCCGTCAGTTGTTTCTTGGCACTGAGTTGTAACAGGGTAGCAAGTTACACAGCATCCACACAAGCCGCGGATTGGGGTGGGGAAGCTGTCTCAATCTCACGGGTTTGACAGGACCAGAGTGTGTATTCCCTAGACTTACGCAGCCCAAGGAAACTGGGGGGGGGGGGTAGTTTCACATATAATTATGATAGCAGTAAATGTACAGACACACAAAAAATTTAATAATATAAAGATGAGAAAGTCTACAGATTCAGGAAACCCAGAATAACACACACAAAATGCTGGAGGAACTCAGAACTGAGGAAGGTCTCAGCCTGAATCATCAACTCATCAACTGTTTATTCATTTCCATAGATGCTGCCTGACCTGCCGAGCTCCTCCGTTACTAATAATTATGCAGCCCAGGTCCCTGAGTGTTATGTCCCTGTAGACTGATGGTGCACGGGATGTGGCCGGCAAGAACAAACTCACAGCAACCTGATCATTATGTGCTTGTGCTGCCACAGGTGAACACAATCCAGCTTGTCTTCCACTGAGTGAACACCAGAGGGCAGCACCAACAAGAGGGAGCAGCTTGTCTTCCGCTGAGTGAATACCAGAGGGCAGCACCAACAAGAGGGAGCAGCTTGTCTTCCGCTGAGTGAATACCAGAGGGCAGCACCAACAAGAGGGAGCAGCTTGTCTTCCACTGAGTGAAAACCAGAGGGCAGCACCAACAAGAGGGAGCAGCTTGTCTTCCGCTGAGTGAACACCAGAGGGCAGCACCAACAGGAGAGACCAGTCCACAACCCAGCATGGACACCCACCACGCTACACCACCTCCGGCGTCTCCTCCCCGGGCGGCTGCAACAGGCGATCCCGTGGCACAAGGGCCTGGTCCATGCTACAACCAAGGCCACACAGCTCCCCCACTGTCGATCTCGCCCATGAAACAGTGAACCAGACGCGTAGTATTCTACATTACCAATGTCCAACAGGGCCTTGTGGTCACAAGAAAAATGTCCCAAGACAATCACTTGCACCCTTTGTTAGACGGCGCACTGAGTCTGACGCCTTCCTGTAGCTGATGGCCACACGGTCGGCAGCAAGTCCAGCTCCTTCACCATCTTACTGAGAAGTATTTAATCAGCCCCGTCATAAGGCAGCAACACAATGCATAAAAGCATGCAGACATGGTCAAGAGGTTCAGTAGTTGTTCAGACCAAATAT
Source organism: Mobula birostris (assembly GCF_030028105.1). Taxonomy (NCBI): domain Eukaryota; kingdom Metazoa; phylum Chordata; class Chondrichthyes; order Myliobatiformes; family Myliobatidae; genus Mobula; species Mobula birostris. Next base: position 10,247,035 of record NC_092395.1, on the reverse strand, counting down.
CAGAATGGGGAGGAAAAGTGAGTTTAACCTTGGGATAATTGTTGGTGCCAGACAGGGTGGTTTGAGTATCTTAGAAACTGTTGATCTCCTGGGGTTTTTTACACACGATAGTCTCTAGAGTTTACAGAGAATGGTGCAAAAAAAATCCAGTGAATGGCAGTTCTGTAGGTGAAACCACCTTGTTAATGAGAGAAGTCAGAGGAGAATGGCCAGACTGGTTCAAGCTGACAGGAAGGCAAGAGTAACTCAAAGTATAATGTGCTACTGTAGTGGCGTGCAGAGAGCATCTCTGAACACACAACACATCGAACCTAGAAGTGGATGGGCTACAGCAGCAGAAGACCACAAACGTATACTTAGTGACCATTTCATTAGATACAGGAGGTACCTAATAAAGTGGCCACTGAGTGTATTTAGCTGAGCTGTTGGAGTACTTTGAGTAGGCTGGACAGATCTATGTGCAGCAGTGCTTTTACAAAAAGCATTTGAAAATATGCCATGCAAGAGAATACTATTCAAGGTTTGGGCTCCTGGGATTGGGCGTTATATAAATACGTACTGAGGATTCTCTCCACAACACAGGTTGGGCCAATGCTTTATACAATACCCCCATTCAGTCTGCCAGGGTCACCCTGTGTTTCTAGTTACCTGTCACTTCAGTTCTCTCTCCCACCTCAATCTGATCATCTTGTTCTGGTCTGCCAGTGTTCTAACCTGACCTTCTCAATCTGGCCCGGTGCCTAAATCGATGTTCAAACATTGAGTTCACTTGCTCGCTGTGCTCCAGGGCCTGGACCCCACCACCCAGATTCGGCCTGTAACCGACCTTTCAGATTGGGCACGGCGCTTAAGTCTCTGTCCAAACAAGACAGCTGAGGTAGAAAGAAATTGAGTAGAATTTTGCCAATGTCCACTCATGGGAAAACAGTTCCCGAATCGATACATGAAGGGTCCCAGCCCAAAACGTCGACTGTTTATTCCTAGCATTTTGGAGCACCTCCAGATCGTTGCTCAGGCAGGATTTAATTCTAGCCATGACCAGCCTCGCAAAGCACTTCATCACAGTAGATGTGAGTGTTACCGGGTATGGTCTGTGTTCCCTAACATCGTTCTTGGCTTGACCAGTTGTTTTGGGATGGATTACATAGTTCAAAAGTTCAAAGTTCAAAGTACATCTATTATCAATGTGTGTATACACTATATAACCTTGAGATTTGTCTCCTTACAGGCAGCCACAAAACAAAAAAACTCAAATGAACCCATAAAAAAAGACTGACAAACACCTAATGTGCAGAGAGAGAAAAAGAGAAGCAGGTAAATAGCGTTCTGAGCTGGAGCCCACATGAGGAGTTCCGTAGTTCAGCACAGAGCTGAGCGAACCTCGTAGAGCAGTGATCTGCAGCAGTTTCAGGCCCAGACACTCTGACCTTCTCGATCTGGCCTGGTGCCTAAATCAATGTTCAAACATTGGGTTCAATTGCTCGCTGTGCTCTAAGGCCTGGACCCTACTGCCTCGATTTGGCCTGTAATTGACCTTTCAGATTGGGCACAGCGCTTAAGTCTCTGTCCAAACAAGGCAGCTGAGGTAGAAAGAAGTTGAGTAGAATTTTATTTTGCCATGAGCCAATCAGGGAGAACTATTTTGATGCCATACAGCTAAAGAAATAAAGGATGCTGTTGGTAAGTAATGAAGATCTCAAATTAGAAAAGGAAAGTTTAAATTTGTTTAACTAACGAGGCAAGAAAACCAATTTGTCTGTTCAGCAAGAATAAATCCATCATACAGGCTTGATATTCACCGAGGTTTGTTGAAGAAGTGTTGTTATAAAGTTCAGAACAAGCTCACAAAGTTTAGAAACTAATTTATTGTGTCGAAATACAATTACAGAGAAAATTGCCTTTACAAAAGTTACATTAAATCAAAACATCCCTAACTACCCTCTGTGACCACTTTATTAGGTACACCCATACACCTGTTCGTTAATGCAAGTATCTAATCAGCCAGCTCAATGTATAAAAACATGTAGACATGATCAAGATGTTCGGTTGTTGATCACACCAAACATCAGAATGGGGAGGAAATGTGATCTAAGTGACTTTTGCCATGGAATGATTGTTGGTGCCAGACAGAGTGGTTTGATTATCTCAGAAACTGCTGATTTCCAAACTTTCACACCCAATCAGCTCTAGAGTTTACAGAGAACGGTACAAAAGTGAAGAAAGACACCCAGTGAGCAGCAGTTCATGGGCAAAAGCATCTTGTTAATGAGAGAGGTCAGAGGAGAATGGCCAGACTGGTTCAAGCTGACAGGAAGGTGACAGTAACTCAAATAACCACCAAAAGTGATGTGTAGAAAAGCATCTCCAACACATCAAAACTTGAGCAACACACGGAACATGCTGGAGGAACTCAGCAGGCCAGGCAGCGTCTATGGAAAAGAGTACAGTCGACATTTCGGACCGAGACCCTTCATCAGGACTGCTGAAGGGTCTCAGCCCAAAACATCAACTGTACTTTTTTCCATAGATGCTGCCTGGCCTGCTGAGTTCCTCCAGCATTTTCCGTGTGTGTTGCTTGGATTTCCAGCATCTGCAGAGTTTCTCTTGTTTGTGACATCAAAACTTGACGTGGACGGGCTACAGCAGCAGAAGACTATGAACATTCACTCAGTGGCCACTTCATTAAGTACCTCCTGTACGTAATAAAGTGGCTACTCAGTGTATAATTTATCACAACTGATCTGACTATTCAATTACTGAAGAGCATTCTACAATAATATATGAAACAAATTGAAACACAGACTTGAGAGTGCAGTTAAATTTTCCAATTCACAACTTCAAAATCCATTACACTTACACAAAATGAATTATTGCAAAGAAATTAATTCTGTCAATATGTTAAGTGTAATTATAGTTTATTATTATACCTTATTTCTGAGGAAACATAACTTGACTCTGCGACTATGCTGGTGGGTGTATAACTAATAACATGCAGACAAATTCAGCAGCTAATTTTAGGCATTAAGCTCTACAAGATAATCAGGACCATAAGACCATAAATTTAGGAGCAGAATTAGGCCATTCAGCCCATCGAGTCTGTTCCACTATCCCATCGTGATTGATTTATTATCCCTCTCGACTTTGTTCTCCTGCCTTCTCCCCGTAACATCAAGAAAGCTCACCTCTGTCCCAGGATACTGACGAACTTTTACCGCCGTACCATTGAGAGCATACTCACCAACTGCATCTCAGTGTGGTATAGCAATTGTCCCGTATTGGACCGCAAAGCACTCCAGCATGTGGTGAAAACTGCCCAGCGGATTATCGGCACCCAATTGCCCACCATTGAGAACATCTACCATAAACGCTGCCTAGGCAGGGCAAAAAGCATTATCAAGGATGCATCTCACCCTAACCATGGACTTTTTACTCTCCTCCCATCCGGTAGGCGCTACAGGAGCCTCCGCTCCCGCACCAGCAGGCACAGGAAGAGCTTCTTCCCTGAGGCTGTGACCCTGCTGAACCTCTCATCACAGCGCTAAGCAGTATTGCACCCATATTGTACTGTCTCAGTACTTCTATATTTGTGTGCTATAGCACTTACTTTTTATTCACAGTTATTTTGTAAATAACACTATTCTTTGCATTTCTGATCAGATGCTAACTGCATTTCACTGGCTTTGTATCTGTACTCGGCACAATGACAATAAAGTTGAATCTAATCTAATCTAACCTTGATGCGATGATTAATCAAGAACCTATCAACCTCTATTTTAAATATATCCAATCAGTTGGCCTGCATCATTGCCATCAGTTCATGGCAATGAATTCCACAGATTCACCATTTTCTGGCTAAAGAAATTCCTCCTTATCCTTCTTCTAAAGGGACATCTTTGTATTCTGAAGCTGTGCCCTCTGGTCCTTGACTCCCCCACTATAGGAAACATCCTCTCCACATCCGTTCTATATTGAGGCCCTGCACTGGTGACGGTCGACCACGGACGTTGTGTCCCAGCTATCTACGAGACACACAAGCCGGGGCAGTGCGATACAGAGAGCAAGCTGCACCCCTGTAGCAAGCTCCCCCTGACGAATCCAAAGCAACGGCAGAGACCAATAAATTTTGGCACCAGCAGCGTCGCAGGAGTTGCTTGTCAGCGTTGAACTCAACCTAGGACTGCCTTAGAGGCTCCAGCTCCGGGATTTACTCCCAAAGCCTTTCCCATGAGTGGGTATAGCCGCAAGGCAGCGGAGGTTTGAGATCAGAGTTTTCCTTCTCCTAGATGAGCTGCCAACTATGATTGATGAGCCCCATTTGCCTCTGAGGTGACTGGTTTTAAGTTGCCAGTAGCCCACCTTTGCCCCTTCACGTGTCAGTAGAAATGGATCCATCGGGCTTAGTAGCTAAACCGCACGTGAAAGCCAGGAGCTGGACTTGGTTGTCAGAGGCTATCTGAGACGCATACTATTGGAAGCATTTAATAGGTAGTGGGAGCCTTATCCCCACTATCGCCCCCCTCCCACCCCCAGCCATCACAACCTGAAGGAACCCCACTCATCTATGTCGGCCTTTCAAAATTCCATAGGTTTAAATGAGATTCCCTCTCATCCTTCTGAACTCTAGTGAGTGCAGACCAATAAGCTCCTCATACATTAACGAGTCGTAGATTAATGAGACAAACAACTGATTCCACTCTGGTTCAATCCTGTGTCAATATCATGGACGTCTCTACTTCTTCCCGTGAGTATAAATGGTTGATTTCAATTACTGCTTTCTTACTTATCTTTTTTTCCCTTTTTGCTCAAAATTTTTGAGTACCATTCCTTCCTCTTATTTATTTAGAAGCAGAATAAAGGAAACTGATTGAATTCCACAGGCAAAAATCACCATTCTCTGTATCCTGTGTGTTACCATTCATAATGTATGCTGTGGGATGTTCCCTTCCAGTCACCCTGCATGGACGCTTCCCAGTACAAGTCAGTAACGGAGGGGCGGGACACTTGGTAGATAGTTTTGTCTTTGATGCATGAACTAGTTTTCCAGTCTGACGTCAAGGCAGTTCATAGAGATTCTGTGGTTGCTGGAAATACTAGAGGAACTCATCAAGTCAGGCAGCATCTATGGAGAGTCAACGTTTCTAGCTGAGATCCGTCATCAGGACTGGAGAGGAAGGGAAACTCTCTACTGCATGATGAAGCCAAACTCGGGTTGGAAGAGAAACACTTCATATTCCATCTGCGTAGTCTTCAACCTGATTGCATGAACATCGACTTCTAGTAAGTTCTCCCCTCTCCCTCCTCTCATTCCCCATTATGGTTACCCTTCTCTTCTCCTCAGCTGTCCATCACCTCCCTCTGGTTCCCCTCCTTCTTCCCTTTCTTGCATGGTCCACTGTCCTCTCCTATCAGATTCCTTCTTCTTCAGCCCTTCACCTGTTCCACCTATCACCTCCCAGCTTCTTACTTTATCCTCTCTCCCCCACCTTCCTCCTCACCTGGATCTCACCAATCACCTGCTGGATTGTACTCCTCATTCTGGATTCTTCCCTCTTCCTTTCCAGTCAACATTTTCCTTAAATGTTCTCCACATTTATTTCCAGTAATTTCATTCCAAATCATAGCCTGCAAATTACTACTAGCAAAATTAGCAAATGCTCATCATATTCCTAAGAAAGTTCCCAGCTTTAACATTACCAAAGTTTAACTGGGTTGCCGTCTCTATCAAATAAACACTGAGGTAAATACAAACAGCTGTAAAAAGCGTTTTAACGTTCATTTTAAAGACACAACTTGATTTAATACCACAAATTTCAACACGAGGAACCAACAGATTTCTGTTGAATGATGCCATTCATTGTCATTTCAATTCTCGCTGAGCGATGTCCGTGTTGATGTATGTGCCATCGTATGGTATCACGCAATAAACTTCTGCCATCCCCTGTGGAATTGAGCTAGAAGTGAATTGTAAAGATAAGTTAATTTATTTCTTTGAAAAAGTAAGCAAACAGGTTCAGAAATTCATTTAATCTAATGCAAACACACGGGCAAATCATCAGAGGTAATATCCTCGCCACCAGTGAGTATATCTACAAAGGGCACTACCACAGGAAAGAATCATCGATCATCAGGGACTCCAGACATCCAGGCCGTGCTCTCTTCTCACCGCTGTCATCAGGAGCCTTGGGTTCCCTACCACCACATTCAGGAACAGTTATCACCCCACAACCATCACGATGCTGAACTTCACTCATCTCAACACTGAACTGATTCCACAACCTATGGACTCATTTTCAAGCACTCTACAACTTGTGTTATCAATATTATATGTTTATTGTTATTATTATTGTTTTATATTTGCACAGTTTGTCTTCTTTTGCACATTGGGTTGTTTGTCAGTTTTCTTTATGTGTAATATTGCATTTATTCTAGTGTATTACTGGGATTGCCTGCAAGAAAATGAATCTCAAGGTAGTATATGGTGATATTTACATATGTTCTTTGATAATAACTTTACTTTGAAACTATTTACAAATTTTACAAATTTATAATCATAATAATACAAATATTACATCATTTACAAATTTCATAATTATCAAACACCATCCATTAAGAGTTCTCTTTGTCAATAAATCCAACGGTTCACCAAATCTTTCACTTCTACACAACCCCCACACCCCACCTCTCCCAACCTTACCTGCAGAGAAGGTGAAAGATATTCACTCTTAAAAGGTTAAGATTTTTATTTCACTTTTACTTCACCACTGACCATTCCTCAGATAAATATTCCTTTTATTTCCCCGCCCCCCGGCATTGCCTCACACAATTGTGATCAAAACTCTAGTATTTATAAATAGATGCTCTTTCTTCCTCTCCCCGGTCTAAAGGAGATCATAAATGGCACCTTGTAAATATACTCTTCATCAAGAGAGATTAAAACTATCTGCTTATCTCCTCTGTTAGATCTTCGAGTGCGTTACAGTACCATTCTATCCCTAACAAGGGTACACCATTTAGCAGACAGATCTGTGACCTCATTCTCCATACCCAGCTTTTCCCTGTACAGCTTATAAATGTGTTTATCGATGACCCAAAACCTGCTTGATTATCCCATTTTGCAGAAAGCCACCAGGAACCGAACATTTAACCTTACCAGCCAGACTACATTATATTTGCTATAGAAATTGGTGGGAAAGCAAATTTGAAACTTGGCCCCATTTAAATTCTACTTTCTATTCCAATTCCCATTCTCATTCTGACAGGTCAGTCCATGGCCTCCTCTACAGTCACAATGAGGCCACACTCAGGTTGGAGGAGAAACACCTCACAATCCATCTGAGTACCCTCCAACCTGATGGCATGAACATCGATTTCTTTAATTTCTCCCCCCTTTCGCTCTTCTCTTTTTCCATTCCCCATTCTGGCTCATCTATTACCTCTTCTCTTCTCCTCACCTGCCCATCACCTCTGTTTGGTGTCCTTCCTCCTTCCCCTTCTCCCATGTTCCACTCTCCTCTCTTATTAGATTCCTTCTTCTTCAGCCCTTTACCTCTTCCACCAATCACCTCCCAGCTTCTTACCTCATCTCCCCTCCGCCACCCACCCACCTTCCCCCCTCACCTGGTCTCACCTGCCAGCTTGTACTCCTTCCCCTTCCCCACCTTCTTCCACTAGCTTTTGCCCCCTTCCTTTCCAGTCCCAACTGGTTATTAATCTCCATAGACAGACAATAGACAATAGACAATAGGTGCAGAAGTAGACCATTCGGCCCTACGAGCCTGAACCGCCATTCTGAGATCATGGCTGATCATCTACTATCAATAGCCGGTTCCTGCCTTGTCCCCATAACCCTTGATTCCCCTATCCATAAGATACCTATCTAGCTCCTTCTTGAAAGCATCCAGAGAATTGGCCTCCACTGCCTTCTGAGGCAGCACGTTCCACACCTCCACAACTCTCTGGGAGAAGAAGTTCCTCCTCAACTCTGTCCTAAATGACCTATCCCTTATTCTTAAACCATGCCCTCTGGTACTGGACTCTCCCAGCATCTGGAACATATTTCCTGCCTCTATCTTGTCCAATCCCTTAATAATCTTATATGTCTCAATCAGATCCTCCCTCAATCTCCTTAATTCCAGCGTGTACAAGCCCAGTCTCTCTAACCTCTCTGTGTAAGACAGTAGATGCTGCCTGACCTGCTGAGTTTCTCCAGCATTTTGTGTGCCTGTTCCAGGGTTCCATTAATGTCAGTATTTTTAAAGCACCTGATTTCTTCCAAGTACAGCAAAGGAGGAATTTATTCTAAGAAGTACAGTCGACATTTCGGGCTGAGACCCTTCGTCAGGCCTGCTGCGTTCACCAGCATTTTTTGTGTGTGTTGCTTGAATTTCCAGCATCTGCAGATTTCCTGGTGTTTGCATTGAGGAATTTATTCTGATATTTTTCAACCTCAGTGATACATTCCTTTTGTTTCTGTCTAAAGTTGTCTGACACTGTTACAGAAGTCCCAGTCATTTTACCATCATCGAACTGCTCGCAACTATGAAGAAACAAAGGCTGGAGATGTTTTCAATACTCACAGGTCATTAGTGGTGCCGGCTTGTTCTAAAGCAAGCGAGAAACAAAGGAAGTTATTATTCTGAGGGTCAGCTCAAGTGGCAACAGTAACTATTTTACGGAATGTCTGCTTCCTGCATCTTGTCCCAACCCGGTTACACCAACTCACCCATAACTCCCAAACTTCTTTCCCATGATTATTGATATTTCTAAAATTTGCCATAGATTCTGTCTTTGTCCTTCCTACAGAGTCCCAACAAACATATCACAACTCTTGTCAATAGGCAGTGCCTCAAGTAGGTAGCATTGTCATCAGGAACCTTCACCATCTCTGACAGAACCACATACAGTCCTGCACAAAAGTCTTAGTCACGTATATACAGTACTGTGCAAAAGTCTTAGTCACGTATATACACTATAATGCAAAAGTCTTAGTCACGTATATACAGTACTGTGCAAAAGTCTTAGTCACGTATATACACTATAATGCAAAAGTCTTAGTCACGTGTACTGTATATAGGTAGGGTGCCTAAGGTGCTTGCACAGTACTGTGTATTGGTTACAACAGGAAGGTGGTTGGGAAACAGAAATAAGAGTACTCTATTAGCTCTGCAGTATTAAGTGTTATTTGGTAACCGGAAAGGCACACAAACTGCATGTGCCTAAGACTTTCGCACAATACATTTCCAATCCTTGCACCCGTCAACGTTGTGATTGTCTCCACCTCTACCACTTTGCCCAGCAAAATCATTCAACATATTCATCATTCCTTGTGTGAAAACCTTTCCCCTCAGATCCCCTTCCCAATCTCACCTTAAAGCTCCAGTTTTAGACTCCACTTCCCTGGGGAAAGGACTGTGACAATTCATCTTACCCATCCTTCCTGTGCTTTTTTTAAACCTCCAGGTCACCCCCAGTACACTCCAGGAACAGTAATATCAGCTTTTCCAGTCTCTCCTTGTAACTTACTCCTCAGTCTGACAACATCCTGTCAAAGAGGGTGTGCGTCCTTCCTGCCGCTGGGTGACCTGGACTGCACACTACACCCCAAGTGCATTCTCATCAACATTATCTACAGTTGTAACAGTTCATCCCAACTCTTGTGGTCAGTGCCCTGACTGATTCTTCACCTGCGCCTCCACTTCCAGAAAATTATTTCTACGTCTCTCTGTTCTACAACATTCTCCAGGGCCCTGCCATTTATGATACAGCTTCTGCCCAACTTAACTTCGCAAAATGCTGCACTTGACACTTGTCAAAGTTAAATATGAGCTTTAGCAACCCAAAGACTTTGAATATTTTTAAGGAAGATTCTTGGTAAGCAAGGGGGTGAAGGGATACCAGGTTCAGGCAGACGCACAGAACTGGGGTGATGTGATTTTACATAATGGTGGATTTATTTGTCATGTGTATGTCGAAACATACAGTGAAAGGTGTCATTTGCATTAACAACCAACCATGATGTGCTGGGGGCAGCCTACACGTGTCGCCACACATTCGCACGCTAACATAGCGTGCCCGTCATGTTCAGCAGAACCTCACAGAACACAACAGAACAGAACAACCCAAACAACAACAGTGAAACAAGCCCCTTCCCTCCCTCCCCGCTGCCAACACACACACTCAATCCTTCTACCCCATTTCTTTAGGCAGGGAGTGGTGAATTTGTGGAATTTGTTACCAACGGGCAGCTGTGGAGGCCAGGTCATTGGGTATATTTAAGGCAGAGCTTGATAGGTTCTTAACTGGACATGGCATCAAGGGTTATGGGGAGAAGGCTGGGGAGTGGGGCTGAGGAGGGGAGAAAAGGATCAGCCATGATTGAATGACAGAGCGGACTCAATGGGCCGAATGGCCTAATCCTGCTCCTATGTCTTATGGTCTTTGGTCTCCAGTTTCCAGTGGACTCGTGGATTCGCAGACACTGGGGCCTTACAAGATCAGCAGACTAAGAACCTTGTAGTTATCAAGATCCCACTCCCTAAACCACTCCAGTTTCCTCTCCATGGGCCTTCCAGAAGTACTCACTTGCTGGCAATTAAATCTGAAGGCTTCGATATGATAGAAATATTGAGGGTGACGTTAACGTCGCCCATCTGTCAGGAAACTGACAAGTTGAGGGTTTGGCACTGCAGGTCAGGGTTTGCAATGCAAAGGAAGTATAAGCTGGTCAGCCTCAACTTGAGGGACTAACTAAACATCATTATGGTGATTATGGTTTCAACATAAGTTACCTTGATGGTTTCTCCTGCATCTCCAAACGATCACTGATATTATTAAAAGAACTGCTGCTCCTGCCACCACAGGAATAACGATGAGGATTGGATTGTGGTGATTGACAGCATCTGGAGATCCACAACGACAGATTAGATTACTCACAGGTTTCTACACGTGTACCATGGACAGCATTCTAACTGGTTGCATCAAGAGGTTATAAACTCAGCCAGCTCCATCATGGGAACTATCCTCCTCAGTATCAAGGGCACCTTCAGAAAGGTGGCATCTGTCACTCCCATCACTCAGAACTACCCTCTTCTCATTACTACCATCAAGGAGGAGGTATGGGAGCTTGAAGACACACACTCAATCTTTTTAGGAACAGCTCCTTCCCCACTGCCATCACATTTCTGAATAGACAATGAGCCCATGTATATTACCTCAATATTTTATTCACAAAATAATCTGCAGATGCTGGGGTCAAAGCAACACTCCCAACACGCTGGAGGAACTCAGCAGGTCGGGCAGCATCTATGGAAAAGATCGGTCGATATTTCGGGCCGGAACACTTCATCAGGACTGAAGAGGGAAGGGGCAGAGGCCCTATAAAGAAGGTGGGGGGAGGGTGGGAAGGAGAAGGCTGGTAGGTTCCAGGTGAAAAACCAGTAAGGGGAAAGATAAAGGGGTGGGGGAGGGGAGGCAGGGAGGTGATAGGCAGGAAAGGTGAAGAAAGAATACGGGTAGTAGAAGGAGGCGGAACCATGAGGGAGGTAGTAGGCAGCTGGGGGAGGGGGCAGAGTGAAATAGAGATAGGGGAAGGGAGGGGGAGGGAATTACCGGAAGTTGGAGAATTCTATGTTCATACCAAGGGGCTCAATATTTTATTTCTTTTTTACTGTTCTCTTTTTGTACAACTTATTTAATTATATATAAATATATATTTCTTATTGTAATTTGTAATTTATTATAACCATATAACAATTACAGCACGGAAACAGGCCATCTTGGCCCTTCTAATCCATGCTGAACTCTTACTCTCACCTAGTCCCACCGACCTGCACTCGGTCCATAACCCTCCATTCCTTTCCTGTCCATATATCTATCCAATTTAACTTTAAACGACAACATCGAACCTGCCTCAACCACTTCTGCTGGAAGCTCGTTCCACACAGCCACCATTCTCTGAGTAAAGAAGTTCCCTCTCATGTTACCCATAAATGATGTATTGCAATGTTCTGCTGCCGCAAAACAACCAATTTTAATGACATTTCAGTGATGTTAAACCTGATTCTGAGCTTAAGTTGGCTTTATTTTTCACATGTAGATCAAACATGAGGTGAAATGCGCCAGTTTGGGTCAACGACCACCACAGTCCGAGGATGTATTGGCGGCAGCTCGTCAGTGTCGCCATGTTTCCAAGGCCAACAAAGCATGTCCACAACTCACTAACGCTAACTGTATGCCTTTGGAATGTGGAGGGAGCCCAGAGCACCCAGCCAAAACTCACACGGTCAGGGGAGAGCTTGCAGGCTCCTTACAGACAGTGGCGAGAATTGACAGTGGCGGTCAGCTGTAAAGCGTTTAACTGCTACCATGCATTCAGCAAATGAATTTTCCAGCCAGTGGACCAGCTCAGCCTTTGAGGGAGAACAGTCAGATTTCAGAGGATGCACAGCGGGGCATCATGGTAGCCTAGTGGTTAGTGTGATGCCCTTACATTTCAGATAGACAGATAGATTGCCTGTTACACCGCTGGCGTTTGGGGCAGCAATGAAGGTCCTCCCTCTCTGGCGCTGTTCACAGCTTCCTTCATTGTGTCAGTAGCTTCCTCTCAGTTTTCACTACTGTCAGCCATACGAGTCTGGGGTGGAGACTCAGAAATACCCTCACACTCGGGTGTAGAAAGAATCTTCGCTACTGTTTCTGTAACAGTTTTATTTTAACATGTCAGCCCTGAGCTGAACTGCCCCCCCCCCCCAAACCTGGAGGACTGGTGGACCGCTCTTAGTCTGGCCTCTATCCTTTGACCGGTTTGACACGGGTGACCCTACCAAGAGCCAACGCATAAAGCCCTGACTCCAGCCGACATAGCTCCCCGGGTCACTGAGGCACACAAGCCTCCTAACTATGATAAGGTTGAGGTCCTCCTGGGAAGTTGGATTTCAATCCCGGCTTCCTCCTTAAGGAGTCTCTGTAGAGTCCCCTCTGCAGAATGCGTGAGTTTTCTCCGGGTATTCCGGCTTCCTCCCTCAGTCCGAACACATACCTGGTCATTGTCAATTGTCCCGTGATTAAGTTGGGGTTAAATTGGGTTGCTGGAACGTGCAGCTTGAAAGGCCAGAAGGGTTTATTCCACTCTGTATCTCTAAATGAAAAATTTTTTAAACATTAGATTTTCAACTCCATTTTCCTTTGTGGTTGGCTCCTTGTGATAAGGGGCAGGCACGTGGATTTTGGAGATCACCCTTACTTGGTGTGCTATGTTCAATGCCATGCCTGGTTGGGAAAGTTCAGGGAAAAAAAATTGCAATAATGGTAAAATTACCTATAAAAGAATCGTTCAGGTGGTCTTCGTGCTGTCTGCTTCCAAAAAAACGTGGCCTAAGCAGATTCCCAGTGAGAGGTGTTGGTGGAAATCATCTCTGCTTTCTCTTCCCGTTGGGAATCATGGAAAACATTAAAGGATTCTCTCATGGGAAAACAGTGCCTGAGGGGCTGAGCGACGGGTTGCAAAGATGGGGGCTGAGGATGAAACGTCTTCCCATCAAACCACACAGCCCCAAAGACCTTCAGAACTAAGCAAGCCCATGCTGTGGGAGGTTGTTCAGGCAGAGAGTACAGCTTGTGTCCTTGCTGCTGAAAGCACTGAGATCCAGCAACCCTCCCCACCGTCAAGGATGCCTTCGAGCGACGGTGCCTCAAGATGGGGCAAGGGGGAAATGCCAGAGTAGGGTGATGGGGAGAGGAGAAGGAGTACAAGGTGATAGCTGAGACCAGATGAAGTAGAAGGTTGGTGAGTGGGGGGAAGGAGGGATAAAGTAAGAAGCTGGGAGGTGATAGGTGGAACAGGTGAAGGGCTGGAGAAGAAGGAATCTGATAGGACAGGAGAGTGGACCATGGGAGAGAGAGAAGGAGGAGGGACATCAGAGGGAGGTGACGGGCAGCTGAGGAGAAGAGAAGAGGTAATAGAGGAGCAAGAATTAGGAATGGGAAAAGAGAAAAGGGGAACAGGAGAAATTAGTGGAAGTTAGAGAAATTTATATTCATACCACCAGGGTGGGGACTACCCAAACAGAATCTGAGATGTTGCTGCTCAAACCCAAGTGTAGCCTCATCATGGCAATAGAGGGCGGCATGTTGGGTTGGGAATGGGAAGTAGAATTAAAATGGCCACCAGGATATCCCACCCTTCGTGGAGTCGCCACTGGTATTGTATAGGAAAAGGCACAGCCGATTCCCATCTCTGCCACGGATGGTCCCAAGCCCAGCTGCAAAAGGAGGAGGGTTGGGTACAGGAGCTGGCAACCCCATCCTGTAAAAACCCAGAGCCACAGAAACACCAACAGGAGCTCCAAAGATCTCATTCCTGGAAGACATACAGAATGCGGTGAAAGCAGAAGACAAGGGGCCAATCTGTGCTGGGAACTCTGGTGAGCTGTGTCAGTGGTCTGTGCCCCAGCAGGGGTGATGGGCTTAAGAAGAAGAACAGCCAATTCAACACAGCTGAATCAATGATAAGCTCAGGTTTATTGACATATGCACAGGCACATTGAAAAACTAACCTGCAGCGTTCAAAAGACAGCATCTCTGACAGTGAAGCACTCCCCTGGAACTTACCGTAAGTGTCAATTTAACTTATCAAGTTCGTTTCTAATTCAAGTCTGGAATCCGTTCTGGGTCAGGGGCTGGCCCCTGCAGGCTGGCTCTCCATCACTGCTACCCTCCAGTCTTTGCTCCCTGGAAGACAAGCTGGATTGCCTTTGTCTGTGCTGATCCAGCACAAGATAGGGAACTGCTACGGCTTGTTCTTACAGAAACGTGGCTGCAGGACAACATCCCATGCGCCATCAATCTACAGGCCGTGACACTCAGGGACTTGTGCCAATGTTATTTTTTGTGACTGCGTGTGCTGTCGTAACTATATGTGCTGTGTATTGCACCTTGGCCTCGGGGGAATGCTCTCATTTCGCTGTATACATGCGCACGATAGAACAACAATTAAACTTGAACTTAGTTCAGCTCCAAAGTCCTCACTGGTTGGACAATACCAGTTCATAAATAGAGAGCACTGAAGTATACTGATTTGTCATTGCTTTATGTGGCGGGCAAGTGTCTATTTAAGGAAAGTTCCTAAATCTGTCTTTTCATTTCAGGTTTCGCTTCTAGGACAGTGGATCATGTTGGGTTTTTTTTACAATGGGAATTGTTAAGCTGAAAACCAGACAGAATGCTAATGAACTGCCACTTTTATTTGGGTTTAGAAAAAGTTGACAAACAGGAACTAAGATCGTTTTCCGCCCTTGGTGAAATTTGAGAAAGGCATGGAACTCCACAGGGATGGTCATACCTATTTCTTGATTGTGCTTGCATTGAAGAACACATAACACGGGACATCGAACATAGAACTGTATAGCACAGGAACAGGCCCTTCAGCCCACGAGGTTGAGCCCAACCAATTAAATTAGTAATCAAATGGCCAACCAAACTAATCCTTCTGTCTACACAACGTTCATATCCTTCCTTCTTGCTCACATTCATGTGCCTACCTAAATGTCTCTCAAAAGTCCCTGAACTACTTGCCTCTACAGCCACCCCAGGCACCCACCACTTTGTGTAAACTTGTCATTCACATCTCCTTTGACTTATCCCCTCTCACCTTAAGTGTATCCCCACTGGTATTAAACATTTCAATCCAAGCAAAACAATACTATCTGTCTGCTCTGTCCAAGCCTTTCATAATCTCATAAACCTTGTTCAGATCTCCCTTCGACCTCGGCCCCTCCGGAGGAAACAACCCAAGTTTGTCCAGCCTCTCGTTATAGCACACTCCCTCTAATCCAGGCAACATCCTGGTGAAACTCTTCTGCACCTCCTCCAAAGCCTCGATGTCCTCCCTGTAATGGGGGCGACAAAAACTGTATGCAATACTCCAGATGTGGCATGAGTTTTCAAGGCTTGGAGGTTAACTGCTTTGCAATTGTTTAACATCAACGAAACTGTGCCAAGCACCACTTCTTAAATTCAGTAGATACCACTTCAGCTTTTCAGACTGCAGGTCTTGAATGTGTCCAGAATAACGAAGTGAAGCAGGAAATATCATTGCAGACACTACCCACACACCAAATTGGTTTTTCCAAAAGCTCCCTTCTGCAAAGCACTATAGGGCTATTAAAACAAAAACTTCACACCAAATTAAAAGTTCCTTCCTCCAAGCAGTTCATCTGATCAACCATTCCAGTTATCCCCCCCACCCCCGCCCACCTATTACCCCTGTCACTGCACTACACCGTAAACACTTCAAACCGCTTTTTATAATACTCTTTACATTGTAAATACATGCTGGTATTTATGCATTTATACAGATTTTGTACTTCTAATCATACTTTATATAATTCTTTAGACTGTGTAATTGTTGATTTTTGTTGCATGTCATACCAAGGCACAACAGCAAATTCCTAACAGATGTAAATGTATACGGTGAACAAAGTTGATAATTTTTCTTTGAAACAACGTACACAAAATGCTGGAGAAACTCCAAGGCCGGGCAGCATCTGTGGAAGAGAGTACAGTCAATGTTTTGGGCCGAGACCCTTCAGCAGTCCTAATGAAGTGTCTCAGCCCGAAACGTCGACTGTACTCTTTTCCATAGATGCTGCCTGGCCTGCTGAGTTCCTCCAGCATTTTGCGTGCGTTGCTCGGATTTCCAGCATCTGCAGATTTTCTCTTGTTTTTCTTTGTTCTTGCTCATACTGACACTGAAGATACTGTCTGTGTGAAGTTTGTATATTCAAAGTTAAAAGATCCAAGTAGGTGTACTATCAAAGTCACCTTATACTACCCCTGAGATTTACTTTCTTACAGGCATTCACAGTAAAGACAAAAACACACAATAGAATCAGTGAAAAAATTGCACACAAAGACAGAAAAACAACCAATGTGAAAAAGACAACTAATTGTGCAAATACAAAAAAGAAAAAAAAAACAAAATAATAGTAATAATAATAAATAAATAAACAGGTAACAAATATTGAGAACATGAGTTGTAGAGTCCTCAAAAGTGAGTCAATGGGTTGTGGAATCAGTTCAGTGTTGAGGTGAGTGAAGTTAACCAACATTGGTTCAGGAGCCTAATGGTTGAAGGGTAATAACTGTTCTGCACCTGGTGGTGTGGGATCTAGGGCTCCTGTACCTCCTTCCAGATGGCTACAGGTTACAGTGAGAATGATGATATTCTCACTGCGACTGCATTTGTTTTCTTCTGGTACTCCAGTTTCCTCTCAATCATCTGTGGGTTGGTGGGTTAACTGGTCACTGTAAATTGCCCCTAGTACGTAGGTGAGTGAAAGAAAGCACAGCTGCGCCTCTGCTTCCTTATAATTTTACGAAGATTCAACATGACATTCAGAACTTTGACCAACTTCTACAGGTGTGTAGTGGAGAGTATATACACTGGCTGCATCACAGCCTGGTACGGAAACAACAATGCCCTTGAATGGAAAATCTTACCAAAAGTAATGGGTAAAGCCCTCCCAACCGTTGAGCACATTTGCATGGAGCGTGATCGCAGAAAAGCAGCATTCATCGTCAGGGACCCCTGCCACCCCAGGACATTCTCTCTTGTCACTGCTGCCATCAGGAAGAAGGTACAGGAGCCTCAGAACCCATACCACAAGGTTCAGGAACAATCACTACCCCTCAACCATCAGGCTCTTGAACCAAAGGAAATAACTTCATTCAACTTCACTTGCCCCATCACTGAACGGTTCCCACAACCAATGGACTCACTTTCAAGGGCTCTCCATCTCATGTTCTTGATATGTGTTGCCTATTTATGTATTATTATTATTTTTTCTCTTGTATTTGCATAGTTTGTTGTCTTCTGCAATCTGGAGCCAACAGACACAAAATGGTGGAGGAACTCAGCAAGCCAGGCAGCATCTATGAAGGGGAATAAACAACCAAAGTTTCAGGTTGAGACTGGTCTTGGCCCAAAACATCAACTGCATATTCCCCTACGTAGATGCTACCTGACTTGCTGAGTTCTTCCAGCATTTTGGTTGAATATGCAAGACGTGTGAGATTAATAAACTAATTCCAATTCCACTTCCACTGTAGGTACGAAGGGTCTCAGAAGCATATAGGAAAGCACGGTTTATCACTATTCAGTAGTCAGGAGATTTGTGCCAGGTCTGACGTTTGACTTTACAAACACCTACAAGGCTGTGCAGGCAATGATACAGTTTTATTAACTATTCAAAAATATTATTAATAGAACTTAAAGATCAGCTTAATTTGTCACAGGTATATCAAAGCATACAGACAAATGCATAATTTGTATCAAATCAAATCAGTGTGGATTGTGCTGGGGGCAGTCCACAAGCGTCAGCACACTTCCAGCACCAACACAGTGTGCCCAAAACTCACTAACCCTAAACCGTACCTCTTTGGAATGTGGGAGGAATCGGAGAACCTGGAGGAAATCCACACGGTCACAGGTAGAACACACAAACTCGTTACGGACCACAATGGTGTGGGACTTCAGGTCTTTGTAACTCCTGCCCATATTAGCGACAATATTAGCGGCAAGAAGATGGCATGGCCTAGATGGTGTAGGGATCTGGTAACCGCGATGCAATCATGTCACCAAATTCTTACACTGGAGAAACCGGTAAATTCAGTTCAGCAAATGCCACAGGTTGGCTAAACAGACCAGCACACTGACCTTGACAGATTGTGTTGTGAGTTGTCCAGACGCCAGATGCTTGGCACGTAATTGAAATGGTCCCATTCAGAATAAATCCCGGTTCACAGGTAAAGGTGCACACAGACTGGAAGTGCTTCTCTCCGTGCAAGTCTTTGCATTTAACTTGGCTATTGTTTGGTTTAATAAAACCTGGACACACTTTAACTGGAAAAAAAAGGTGAAGAAAAAGGAGTTGTCTTTATAAGGAGGCTTTTATTTGGACCCAAAGAACTTTGTGGCTGATTAAGCAGTTTAAAGTGTAATCACTATTGATATTATAGAAAAGATAGCAACATATAAGCTGTAAGTAATTTTTCATTTTGTTTTCTTTTATTTATTTCGAGATATAGTGTGGTAACAAGTCATTCTGGGACAACAAGCCCACGCCACCCAATCATACCAATGTGAACAATTCACCTACTAGTTGGTGCATCTTTGGACTGTGGGAGGAAACTAGAGCATCCAGAGGAAACCCACGTGGTCAGGGGGAGAATGTACAAACTTCTCACAGACAGAGGGGGGAATTGAACCCAGGTCCTGGCGCTGTGAAGTGTTACACCAACCATTACACCACCATGCCGTACTGAGAAAGGAAATGACGATGGCCAGAAAATGAAGGAGAATTCCTCTTCTTTTCTATCAGAGTGTGCCATGGAACCTTTCACACCCACACGGGCAAGTAAACAGAATCTTGTCTTAAAGTTACATCCAAAGGTAGCACCCCAGCATTGAGCCACATCCTGTTTACTGATGTGTTCAAATAATGCTTTTGTTTCTTGATTTCAATCCAGGGTCTAATGACGCATAGGATCATAGTGTTATCATTTCTGACAGCCCAATATCAACATGTTGCTTTTTGTACCTGTGTATGCTAATTCCAATTAAGTCCTTAGACCCAGAGATTAACATACTGTCATCAATGAAGTGAAATACAAAGTTATTCTGGTCATGAATGCAGAGCGCTTAAAGATTAATTTTTTAATCCCATGCTTGCAAATGTTTTAGCTACAACCAGGCAGGTTTCAAAGTTTAGACACAAGAGGCACTGTGGATGCTGGAAGTGTAGAGTAATACACACAGTGTGCTGAAGGAGCTCAGCAGGTCAGGCAGCATCTATAGATGAGAATAAACAGTCGATGCTTCGAGCCAAGACCCTTTATCGGGGCTGGAAAGGAAGGGGAGAAGTGAGAGTAAGAAGGTGGGGGCAGGAGATGAAGAAGTACGAGGTGGTAGGTGACAGGTGAAACCGGAAGAGGGGAAGGAAGTGCTGGGAAGTTGATTGGTTGAAGAGATAAAGGGCTGGAGGTGGGGAAATCTGACAGGAGGACAGAAGACCGTGGAAGAAAGGGAAGGGATGAACAGGTAAGAAAAAAAGGTGTGAGAGAGAAACAAGAATGGACAATGGTGAAGGAGAGGAGGCAGGGTAACTACTGGAGGATCGAGAAATTGATGTTCATGCCATCAGGTTGGAGGCTACCCAGGCGGAATATAAGGTGTTGTTCCTCCAACCTGAGTGTGGCTTCATCTTTACAGTAGAGGAGACCGTGGACTGACACGTCAGAATGGGAATGAGAAGTAGAATTGAAACGGCTGGCCATCGGAGGAGCAAGTTTTTGTGGTGAAAGTGCTCGAGGAAGTGGTCTCCCAATCTACGTCGGGTCTCACCAATACACAAGAGGCCACACTGGGAGCACCAGGTACAGTAGACGACCTCAACAGACTTGCGGGTGAAGTGCCACTTGACCTGGAAGAACTGTTTGGGGCCCTGAGTGATAGTGAAGGAGGGGGTGTAGGGGCAAGTGTGGCTTAGAAATATAGAGACAAATCACAGAATAGTATCTACCTCTTGAAATACAAAGAAAAATGTGGTTCTCAAGCAGAGAATGCTTATTAACATTCTGTAGTGGACGTAGATTACAGGAGTGGCAACATTAGCAAAAAGCCTGATGAAACTCAATTTGAAGTTTATGAATCCATACTGGGCCTCTTGGAATATTGGTAGTTCTAATCAACAACCTGAATAAATATGTAAGACCTAAAGCCATTGATGTAAATTAACCAGGAAGTTGCCGGGATTAGAGAGCATGTCTTATGAGCATAGGTTGGGAGAGCTAAGGTTTTTCTCTGTGGAATGAAGAAGAATGAGAGGGAACTTGATAGAGGCGTGCAAGATGGTAAGAGGCATAGGTTGAGCGGACAGCCAGGAACTTTTTCCCAGGTGGAAATGGCTAATATTAGGACATAACTTTAAGGTGTTGGGAAGAATGTACAGTGAGGGGGGGGGGAATGTCAGGGATAGGTTTTTTACACATTGTGGTGGGCGTACGGAACACGCTGCCAGGAATAGTGGTAGAAGTAGATACATTAGGGACAAGTTAAAGACTCTTGGATACGTACATGAATGAATGAACAATGCAGGGCTATGTGCATGAGAAGGGTTAAATTAATCTCGGAGTAAGCTAAAGGGTCAGCAGTACACCGTGGGCCAAAGGGCCTGTACTGTTCTATGTTCTAAATAGGAATGAAGGCAATGGTTACAAAGAGAAAACAATGTGAAGTTGGTGGCTTCCATTCAGTTAGTGGTTTGAAACTGACTTCCTTACACAGGCAAAGTCTCTGCCGGTTGTGCTTCTGGGACCTACGGGATGTGCCAGGTTAGTCAGAGCAAAAGCAGGAAACATGCAGCTAGAGAAAGGGATGTAAATGAGACAGAGTCCCAGTCACCGCTGGGCTGTGTGGGTGAGTGCGACTGTCTGGAGGGACACCCACCAGCTTCAGCTGAGAGACCGCACACCATCTCCTAATAACTCAGCCCAGTCGTTGGTGAAGAATGCTAGTGTGGAAATGGGAGCTAAAGTCTACTAAGCTTTATGGAATTGTATTCCAACCAGTTGTCCAGCCTTAATGGGAACGTATTTGATGTCTTTTCTTTTCCATGCCTTACCGTTTTCACAATTGTTTCCATAGAAACCTTGGTCACATGTGCACCTGAGCCCAGAAGGCAGTTCAGAACATGTGCCTCTTCCATTGCAGGCTGTTGATTTGCATTTCTCTGCAGAGACATCAGAACAAATTTTCACATTGAGCCCACGTCAGTCAGCAAGCGTTAGTCTTAGAGCATTGCGTAGGGTTAGCCTATTCTGTATATCTAATCCAGATATAGAACCTAGACCTTTCCTAACACTCTGCTGCCACCCAGTACCCATGTACACCCTGTCTGAATAACCTAATGCTCCCTCCACACCACTTCCCAACGTACGGGCACACTGTCAACCTGCACAGGTCATTTTTCACCTTTTATTGCTGCTGTTTCATGTATTTATACAACTGCTTGTTTTATTATAATCATACCTGTAACATTATACTGGTTATATACATGTCATATATATGTCTTATATACCTTGCAGTTTCTACCAAACAGTCAATCTTCAGGCCATGACACTCAGAGACTTGTGCTAATGTTATTTTGTGACTGTGTGTGCTGGATGGTAACTCTATGTGCTGTGACTATATTTACTGTGCTGTGCACCCTGGCCCCAGTGGAACGATGTTTTGTTCAGCTGTATACATGTGTATGGTTGAAGGACAATAATCTTCAGCTTTAATTGTAATTTGTTGAGCAAGGGGCACAAAATGCTGGAGGAACTCAGCAGCTCGGGGAGTATCTATGGAAATAAATAAGCAGTCTACGTTTTGGGCTGAGACCCTTCTTCATTATGGAAAAGAAAAGAGCAGGAGCCAGAAGAAGAAGGTAGAGGGAAGTTGATTCTCTCCATCACCTCAATAATCAAAGTTTTCTGGGTTTGATGGCCTTATTTTCACTATGGACATCCTGTCCCTAAACACTTCCATCCCCCATCAGGAAGACCGTAAATCTCTCGGCTTCTTACTGGACAACAGACCCTAATCAGTTGCAAATTGTTGCTGTAAGCAGGCAGGCTTCAAACATTTTCAAAGTTCAGATTTTGAACTTTGAATTTTTTTTGTATGGTTGTGGCTGGAAAGTTTTTGAGATAAATCTCAGAATAGCAGCTACCTATTGAAATACAAAGCAAAATGTGTTACCCAAGCAGAGAATGCTTGTAAGTGTTCCTCATTGCATGTAGATTACAAGAAGCCTGATGGTACACAGATGGAAGTTTATGAATCCTGTGATCCATTCCTGGACTCTTTACAATGTTGCTTGCTCTAATCAACAACCTAAATAAATATGTAAAAACTAAAACTATTGGTGTATGTAAAGTAAGCAGAAAGCTGCTTGGATTAGAGGGCACGTTTTATGAAGATAGATTGAGAGAACTAAGTCCTTTCTCTTTGGAGCGAAGGAGGATGAGAGGCAAATTGTTAGATGGTAAGAGGCATAGATCGAGTGGACAGCCAAAGACATCTTCCCAGGATGGAAGTGGCCAATATAGGGAGCATAACTTTGAAGTGTTGGGAGAACAAAGTCCTCCCAACACTTCAAGGTACAGTGGGGATGTCAGGGATAGTTTATTTACACAGAGAGTGGTGGGTGTACAGAACAACCTGCCAGAGGTGGTGATAGAGCCAGATACTTTAGGAGCATTTAAGGAACTCTGAGATAGGCATATGGGTGAAAAATGGAGGGCTATGTGGAAGGGAAGGGTTAAATTATGTTTGGAATACGTTAAAGGATCAACGGCACACCGTGGGCCAAAGGGCCTGTACTGTTCTATGTTCTAAATAGGAATGAAGGCAATGGTTACAAAGAGAAAACAATGTGGAGTTGGTGGCTTCCATTCGGTTAGTGGTTTGAAATTGACTGCCTTACACAGGCAAAGTCTCTGCCGTTGCGCTTCTGGGACCTACGGGATGTGCCAGGTTAGTCAGAGCAAAAGCAGGAAACATGCAGCTAGAGAAAGGGATGTAAATTTTGAAAGCGGTGATAACAGCACATTTGGAAAGCAGTGGAATGATCGGACAAAGTCAGCATGGATTTGTGAAAGGAAAATCATGTCTGACGAATCTCATAGAAGTTTTTGAGGATGTAACTAGTAGAGTGGATAGGGGAGAACCAGTGGATGTGGTATATTTGGATTTTCAGAAGGCTTTTGACATGGTCCCACACAGGAGATTAGTGTGCAAACATAAAGCACACGGTATTGGGGATAAGGTATTGGTGTGGGTGGAGAGTTGGTTAGCAGACAGGAAGCAAAGAGTGGGAATAAACGGGACCTTTTCAGAATGGCAGGCAGTGACTAGTGGGGTACCGCAAGGCTCAGTGCTGGGACCCCAGTTGTTTACAATATATATTAATGACTTGGATGAGGGAATTAAATGCAGCATCTCCAAGTTTGCGAATGACACGAAGCTGGGTGGCAGTGTTAGCTGTGAGGAGGATGCTAAGAGGATGCAGGGTGACTTGGATAGGTTGGGTGAGTGGGCAAATTTATGGCAGATGCAATTTAATGTGGATAAATGTGAAGTTATCCACTTTGGTGGCAAAAATAGGAAAACAGATTATTATCTGAATGGTGGCCGATTAGGAAAAGGGGAGGTGCAACGAGACCTGGGTGTCATTATACACCAGTCATTGAAAGTGGGCATGCAGGTACAGCAGGCGGTGAAAAAGGCGAATGGTATGCTGGCATTTATAGCGAGAGGATTCGAGTACAGGAGCAGGGAGGTACTACTGCAGTTGTACAAGGCCTTGGTGAGACCACACCTGGAGTATTGTATGCAGTTTTGGTCCCCTAATCTGAGGAAAGACATCCTTGCCATAGAGGGAGTACAAAGGAGGTTCACCAGATTGATTCCTGGGATGGCAGGACTTTCATATGAAGAAAGGCTGAACGAACTGGGCTTGTACTCGTTGGAATTTAGAAGATTGAGGGGGGATCTGATTGAAGCGTATAAGATCCTAAAGGGATTGGACAGGCTAGATGCAGGAAGATTGTTCCCGATGTTGGGGAAGTCCAGAACGAGTGGCCACAGTTTGAGGATAGAGGGGAAGCCTTTTAGGACAGAGATTAGGAAAAACTTCTTCACACAGAGAGTGGTGAATCTGTGGAATTCTCTGCCACAGGAAACAGTTGAGGCCAGTTCATTGGCTATATTTAAGAGGGAGTTAGATATGGCCCTTGTGGCTACGGGGGTCAGGGGGTGTGGGGGGAAGGCTGGGGCGGGGTTCTGAGTTGGATGATCAGCCATGATCATAATAAATGGCGGTGCAGGCTCGAAGGGCCGAATGGCCTACTCCTGCACCTATTTTCTATGTTTCTAAATGAGACAGAGTCCCAGTCACCGCTGGGCTGTGTGGGTGAGTGCGACTGTCTGGAGGGACACCCACCAGCTTCAGCTGAGAGACCGCACACCATCTCCCAATAACTCAGCCCAGTCGTTGGTGAAGAATGCTAGTGTGGAAATGGGAGCTAAAGTCTACTAAGCTTTATGGAATTGTATTCCAACCAGTTGTCCAGCCTTAATGGGAACATATTTGATGTCTTTTCTTTTCCATGCCTTACCGTTTTCACAATTGTTTCCATAGAAACCTTGGTCACATGTGCACCTGAGCCCAGAAGGCAGTTCAGAACATGTGCCTCTTCCATTGCAGGCTGTTGATTTGCATTTCTCTGCAGAGACATCAGAACAAATTTTCACATTGAGCCCACGTCAGTCAGCAAGCGTTAGTCTTAGAGCATTGCGTAGGGTTAGCCTATTCTGTATATCTAATCCAGATATAGAACCTAGACCTTTCCTAACACTCTGCTGCCACCCAGTACCCATGTACACCCTGTCTGAATAACCTAATGCTCCCTCCACACCACTTCCCAACGCACGGACACGCTCTCTTTCGTGAGCCTTGCGGTTCTCTGCGGCTTGCCATAGGCCATTGGGCTTCTGTGTTTTTGAGCTCCTGTGTTTACTAATTTTGTCTTAACCAGAGTCATTATGTCCTTGTCCTCTCTGCTTAATCTTGTCAAGATAATTGTGACTGGCACGGGCTTTCTACGTTCTATCATTATATAGTGCTGACCCCCCGATTAGCGCTGTTGGTGGAATCCTTCTGCATTGAGAATGATTTGTCTCACGGTGCCGCTCAGTCACACCACCGATGATCTGTTGACATTCCTATATCTAACCTCTTGCTTCCATCTCTACAAGGGAGCCTGATGTTCCTCCGCACATGGGTTCAGTTGTCGCCGGCACCCACCGTGACCCTCGTCCTGCACTGGTCACGTTTCAGCTGTTTCACACATTTGTATGACTGCTTGTTTTACGATAATAGTGTCAGTGACATTATACTGTCTTAGATAAACGTACACCTCGCACTTTATATCAACTTGTCAACCTTCACACCATGTCACTCAGGGACTTGTGCTAATATTACTTTGTGACTGTATGTGCTCTGTGCGACTATATATGCTGTGTTTTGCAGAGGAAACTTGTTTCATTTAGCTGTATAAATGTTTGTGATTGAATGACATTTAACTTGAACTTGACAGAAGGGTATAGCACAGTACAGGCCCTTTGGCCCATGATGTTGTATCAACCTATCTAGAAATGCCCCATGAACAATCTGACCCTCTTGATGTCATAAGGGTTAATCTAACCCATTATGGTAGATTTGTAACCCACTATCATTGTTCCCTACAGAAGTAAAATTCTTAAACCAACACATCGAAGCAAAAGTTATTCTGAAAAATCCTCAAATTTCAAAATAAGTGCATAAGATACAGGAGTAGAATTGGCCCATTGAATCTGCTCTGCCATTTCATCATGGCTGATCCATTTTCCCTCTCAACCCAATCTCCTGCCTTTACCCCATATTCCTTCATGTCCTGACTAATCAAGAACCTATCAACCTCTGTCTTAAATGTACCCAATGATTTGGCCTCCATAGCTGCTTGTGGAGGCAATGACTTTCAAAGATTCACCACTCTCTGGCTAAAGAAATTCCTCCTCATCTCCATTCGAAATGGACATCCCTCTATTCTGAGGCTGTGTCTTCTGATCCTAGACTCCCCAACCATAGGAACCACCTTCTCCCACATCCGATCTATTGAGGACTTCAAACTTTCATTAGGTTTCAATGACATCCCTCTGATTGTTCTGAATTCCAGTGAGTACAGTCCCAGAGTCATCTCTCTTATTGTTCTCTTATAGTGAGTACATCCCTCTTATAGTGAGTACAGCAGCCCCAGAGTCATCAATCGAACCTCACTGACTCTGCTCTGCCATTTAATCATGGCTGATTCATTTCCCCTCTCAGCCCCATTCTCATGTCTTCTCTCCGTATCCCTTCATGCCCTGACTTGAGTAATTAAAAGCAATTGGTTCTTTAGCACTCATATTCACACAGATTCCTCCGGCTCCCCTTCGAACCACGCAGTCCGGCAAACCCTCGATTTCATCCTAGCCTAATCTCGGGACAACTTACAATGACCAATTAACCTACCAACCGGTACGTCTTTGGACTGTGGGAGGGAACTGGAGCACCCAGTGGAAACCCACGTGGTCACGGGGAGAACGTACAACTCCTTATGAGGTAGCGGCAGGAATTGAACCCAGGGTCGCTGGTACAGTAAGGCGTTGTGCTAGAGCTGCAGTCATGTGCTGCCCACAATTTTTAGAGTAAGAACCATATTTCTGCTTCTAGATTTAGCTCTACTTGCAACATTCTGTGTTTCTCGCCCAATTCTTCCTGTTTTTGTTTTTGTGCGGGGGAGGGGGACATGGGGGTTGTTACTTTGATAATAAAAAGCCTTCAACCTTATATGTCCTGACCAATGAGACAAGTGAAGCTATTGACCATATATTCTTCACTTTCTCCATTTCTGTTGAAACCATTGCTTATTTGTAAGCTTCAACCCATGGGAACTGGGTGTTGGGTTGGAAACACATCTCTACCAAAGGAGGTGTAAGGCATTCCTTCCCTCCACTACCCTGAAGGTCACCTTTGGGTAAGGTGTAGCACCTGCTTAGATCCCCCCCCCCCGCCCCCGACCGATCAGGGTCACGTGAAGCCATGGGAGCAGGTGGTGGATGGTCGTGTGAGCAGCTGGAGCAAATCACAAGTCCTGGTTCTGTGACCACTGATGCCAGGCAGACAATCTCTGAAGAGTATTGATAATGGCTGGGGTTACCCGTTTTGTAAAGACACTGCCCAGAAGAAGACAATGGCAAACAACTTCTGTAAAAAGATTTGCCAAGAACAATCATGGCCATGAGACCCTGTTTGCCACTGTCATATGAGGGCTAGATAAGATAGAGACAGGAAAGTTGTTTCTACTGGCAGGTGACACTAGTACTAGAGAACATAGCTTCAAAATTCGGGGGAATAGATTTAGGATGGAGATGAGGAGGAACTATTTTTCCCAGAGAGTGGTGAGTCTGTGGAATTCTCTGCCCAATGAAGCAGTGGAGGCTACCTCAGTAAACATATTTAAGACAAGGTTGGATATATTTTTGCATAGTAGGGGAATGAGGAAAAGGCAGGTAGGTGGGGATGAATTAAGGATTATGGGGGAAGGCAGGTAGGTGGGGATGAGTTCCATTGTCAGAGCAGCCATGATCTTATTAAATGGTGGAGCAGGCTCGACGGGCCAGATGACCCACTCCTGCTCCTTTTTCTTATGTTCTTATGACACGGCACAAAATGGTGACGATATATAAAGAAGCTAAAAATTATTCAGAGGTTTATATTAATGAAAATTAACAGATGTGAAGCATCTCAGGACAAAAGTCCTTTCATCATTGCTAGATCTAAAACTTCTAACTCCCAACCCAACAGCACTGTGCCCACTCCGTCGTTCAAGGCGTGTACGCACACGTGTGCCAGCTGAAGACAGGACCGGATTCAATCCAATTACTTGCCTTTGCCAATTGCCATCAACACAGAGAAATATACACTGAAGAATCATTTCTTCAAGAGATACTGGGATTATAGTTTTGAATACTCTTCATGTTTTCTCTTACCATTTTCACACGTGTCGCCATAGTAACCTTGGTTACAGCTGCACTTAAAACCGTCAATCAATTCAGAACACGTGCCCCTTCTGTTACAAGTCGTTTCTTGGCAATGAACTGTAAAACCATTAGCAAAAGCATAATTGTTAACAATCAGATTTGATATAATCACTCGAAAATCTTTGCAGTTTGATTACTTACACCAAATCATACAAGTGACTGAGGTGAAACAATAATGTGGATTGGCATAATCAACAAGGGAACCAACAATAACTCATTGACTCTAGAAATTCGGCAGGCCCTTGTTCTTTCGCTGTAAGGTAGGACACTGCTTTCCATCACACTTCAACGTGTGGAGGATGTGGCCAGCAAATGTGTTTGTTCAGGGATAGTTTCGGCCAGAATGGAAGCAGAATTTCAGCTTCATAAGTGAAAAAAGTGGATAACTTGGCATGATACTTAACTCCTATCATCTCGTATCCTAAACCACAAGTCAGTGTTAACAGTGGTAAGGCAAGATTCTTGGGAAACCCAGCAGCCTGTGGACAACTAACGATTCAATGGTTCCATTGAATATCAGAGAATGTATACAGTTTACAACCTGAAATTCGTACTCTTCACAGACAACCACGACACAGAAGAAAAATGTTAGACGGGGAAATGTTAGAGCCCCTTTCCCTTCCCATGCACGAGCAGCAGCAAAGCACCAACCCTCCCCCTCCCTTTCCCCTCACTTATTCCAGCAGAAAGCATCACCCCCCCCAACACCTGCCAAGCAATTGGAAGCCCCCAGAGAACACAATCTACAGGCCATCAAAAACCATTATTCATCCCTACAGTTTGACTTCCCACAAGTGCTCATTCTCTCTGTCTCTCTCTCTCTCTCACACACACACACACACACACACACACGGGAGAGAGAGGCATTCAAGCAGCAATTATTCTAGACTTTTGATTTAGAAACAGGTGCCTGAAATCCCAGAAGGAATTTAAATTCAAATTCTATAATTTAGGGCAATTTGTCTGTGCTGTACTGGTAAATCATCCTTTGTAGACATCAGTTACTTACAGAAAGATATCAGCTTCCACACACAGGTACTGTCCACCCATTAACCCTACTTTACCAAGTAGTCTTGAATCTTGAATCACCATTTTACAAATCTCAAGCTTCTTTTCCAAATTCTATACAGTTTAGTTACTCTTTATCGGAATTACTTTTCCAATAGTCCAAACTTCACATAGTGCACTTAAAATTTTGATATATTGCTTTGTCCTTTAATGCAATCAGTTAAATCTTGTTCTATTTTACTCTACGCTTTGTATTTCTTCCCAAAAGCTTTGTTTCATGGCTACTTTTTAAAAGCCTATAGAGACCTCTTCTTTCAGCTGTGTCTTTGGCTTCCCCCTCTCTAAATTGCTCAGAATAATCTGCCTTTTCTCAGAATCAGGTTTAGTGTCATTGGCATATGTCGTGAAATTTGTTGAGATTCCTTTTTCTTGAAATGATGCCCTTTTGCAGTAAAAGAGCAGAAAACTGAGTGTGTGTGTGTCTAGGTGGGAGGAATGGGGCTTGTTTGGCTGTTGTCCTGTATTGTTCTGCCGAGCATTGTGGGGATGCTTTTTTGGCGCCAGAATGTGTGGTGACTCTTGCAGACTGCCCCCAGCACATCATTAGGTAACGCACACACAGAATGCTGGAGGGACTCAGTAGGTCAGGCAGCATCTATAGAGATGAATGAACAGTCAATGTTTCAGGCCGAGACCCTTCTTCAGGCCAGGAAAGGAAGGGGGAAGATGCCAGAAGAAAAAGGTGGGGGGAGGGAAGGAGGCTAGCTGGAAGGTGATAGGTGAAGCCAAGTGGGTGGGGAAGGTAAAGGGCTGGAGGTGAATGAATCTGATAGGAGAGGAGAGTGAACCACAGGAGAAAGGGAAGGTGGAGGGGACCCAGGGGAGCTGATAGGTAGGTGAGAAGACAGAAGAAGAACCCGATATTCATGTCAACACGAGGAAATCTGCAGATGCTGGCATTTCAAGCAGCACACATAATAGTTGTCTGCTGCGTTCACCGGACACTTTTATGTGTGTTGATTGATGTTCATGCCATCAGGTTGGAGGCTACCCAGGCGAAATATAAGGTATTGATTCTCCACCCTGAGTTTGGCCTCACCGTGGCACAGAGAAAGCCATGTGCTGACATGTCAGAATGGGAATAGGAATTCAAATGTTTGGCCATTGGAAAGTTCTGCTTTTGGTGGATAGAGCGGAGGTGTGCAATGAAGTGGTCCCCAATTTATGACAGGTCTCACCAATCTAGAGGAGGTCAGATTGGAAGCACGGACACAGTAGACGACCACAACAGATTCATAGGTGAAGTGTTGCCTCTCCTGGAAGGACTGTTTGGGGCCCTGAGTGGAGGTGAGGGAGGAGGTGAATGAGCAGGTGTGGCACTCTGGCCACTTGCAGGGATCAGTGCCAGGAAGGAGATTAGTGGAGAGGGATGAATGGACAGGGAATGAAGAGAGAGAGAGAGAGAGAGAGAGAGAGAGAGAGAGAGAGAGAGAGAGAGAGAGTGAGAGAGTGAAGAGAGAGAGTGAGAGAGAGTGTGAGTGAGAGAGAGAGTGTGTGAGAAAGAATGAGAGAGAGACTGTGAGAGAGAGAGGTAGAGAGAGAGAGAGTGTGTGAGAGAGAGAGGTAGAGAGAGAGTGTGTGAGAGAGAGAGTGAGAGGTAGAAAGAGAAAGAGTGAGAGTGTGTGAGAGAGAGAGAGGTAGACAGAGAGAGAGAGAAGTCATGGAGGATGATATGTTGGATGTGGAGGCTCATGGGGTGGTAGGTAAGGACGAGAGAAACTCTATCATTGTTAAGGTGGTGGGAAGGTGGGGTGCGAGTGGAAGTTATACTGGTTGTTAACACAAATAACATTTTCATGTGATAAGTGAAACTGAATCTGAATCTGAATCTGAATCAGAATCTAGATGGATGAAAAATCTTAACAGGATCACCAAATAAAGAAATCCAGTGACAGAGATATGAGACTACACATGGCAAAATCTGAGGCAAAGACAAAATAAACTGCCGGAGAGATTAGGTGAAGTGCCTCAACGCAAAATATCAACTATTAACTTCCCTCAGGTGCTTCCTTACTCCTCCAGCATTTTGTTTTAATTTTAAATCCAATGACAAATGACCTTGTAAACCTGTCTCCAACAATCTTTGCGATTATGGAAAACACTACTTACATTTCTGGCATACAAAATAGTTTTTGTCATCACAATTTTCATCATTCCACTCATGGTTACCGAGCATCTCGACACAATTCTCTTCTCCGCCAAAGAAGAGGACTTTGTAGTTGTTTGGCTCTCCATCTGCCCAGTTGGTGTAGGAGACCCTACTAAGTGAGCTAGGATAGCACCAGTCTCCACCACACTTCAGCACTCCGATCCAAGCAGTGTCTTCGACTACTAGTGATAAAGCCCTTTGCTCCTGTGAATTGTGGACTTCAGCAAGTCCATCAAATGCTCTGGTACAATATTGTCGAGACTCTTCAAATGATTTGGGTATTTTCAGGAACTTGTAGAATACACCTTCAGAAACAGGGGGGTAATCTGTGTGGGAAAGACAACACGTGAAACTTATGAAGAATGGTGATAACCAGGTGAAAGTTCTATGAAGCTCACACAAAATGTTGCAGGAACTCAGCAGGCCAGGCAGCATTTATGGAAAAGAGTAAGCAGCTGACATTTCGGACCGAGACCCTTCATCGGGAGTGTGTTTGTAAATTCTATGAAATTCATTGTAATCACAAGAGGTTCTGCAGATGCTGGAAATCCAGAGCAACGCACACAAAATGATGGAGGAACTCAGCAGGTCAGGTAGCATCGATAGAAATTAATCAACACTCTACGTTTCACCCTTCATCAGGACTGGAAAAGAAGGCGGGGTGGGGGGGAAGATGCCAAAAGGCAAGAAGTTAGCTTCAATTCTTGAAACCAAACCATTACACTGCTATTACATCTTATTTGTAAGTTTAATTACCTAAGATGAATTAGTCTTTTACTTTCCTGTGAATGCCTGCAATCTCATTCTGCATACACATACTTAAAAATCAGTATCTGGTTTAATATCACCAGCATATGTTATGAAATTTGTTAACTTTACAGCAGCAGTAGAATAAAACACATGATAAAAATAGAGAAAAAAAACTGAATTACAGTAGGTATTTATGTGACTAATAAATAGTTAAATTAAAATAAGTCATGTAAAAGAAAACAGAAATAAAAAAAGTGGTGAGGTAGTGTTCATGGGTTCAATATCCTTTTAGATAATAACTTTACTTTTGGCTTTGAATGCATTTGTAATATCTATGTCCATATTCTTGCTATCACTTGATAAATTCACAACACGCACTGAGTACATTACCTGATATGAAAAGGATTGCAATAATATTTTTCCACATGGTGTCACAACAAAATCCGTTGAAGAGCATGGAGGATTGGTTTTGTTCAAGAAGCTGCTTGTTCTCGAAGGTAAATAATCAAACAATCCTGGACTAATAAAACTTACGATATAACGAGGCACCAACTTTCAATCAACTGGGAAACAGAATGACGAGGGTTTTCTGTGTTTGTTTGGTGATTGCAAAATGAAAGTTAACTTGCAGGGCAAATCTGATTGAAGGTAAGATGATAGACTTCTTCTACCTCCTACGTACTTTGACCAATTCAAGCCTTGTACTGTTTCCTCAATGAGGGAACATGAGCCTGACCAGTAGGCAAGGAAAACCAGATGTTCGCATAAATTGAAGGAACTGAAACCGTACAGAAAATGCTCAAAATGACTTGAGGAATTTCCTTACAAAAGAGAAGTGTTTGATATGAATTTGGCAGAGTTGTTTCATCTTGTGAGGTAACAAATAATAGGATGCAGCTCAGTCCATCACAGGTAAAGCCCTCCCAACTGTTGAGCACATCTACGAGGAGCGTTGTTGCAGGAAAGCAGCATCCATCATCAAGTACACCCCAACGTCTTTTGTGTGTAGTTTTTCATTGATTCTATTGTATTTCTTTGTTCTTTCGTGAATGCCTGAAAGAAAATGAATCTCAAACATTTTGAACGTTTTGAGGCAGAAATAAATCCAATAGGAATCTGGGGAGAAGCATTTTTTTTCAGAGGTAGGAAAGATGAGATTGTTGATCAGACAGTCGGACGGAGGCTCAACAGCTCAATCCAATTCCCTACCCTCTTTCAGCCAGCACTACCACCATTTTCACCTTTCAGTGTCTCTTGGTCTCCTCTCTATCAAATATTCCCTTTGTTATCTGTACCCCTTCCTCTCCCTACACCTTCAAATACATTTTCACATTTCCTTCGTTCATTCTCCCTGAAACATTAACTCTGTTTCTCTTCCACAATGTTGTCTGACCTCCTGTGTGTTTCCGGAAATTCTGCTTTTATTTCGGGTTTCCTGCATCTGAACTGCTCTGCTTTTTAAGCAGCAGATATCCATTGGGCTGAATGTTCTATTTCTACTCCAGATTCCTTGTAATTCTCTTCAATCTGCAGCTGTGTATCTTTGCACTCTCTCTTTCTTCCCGTGTCCCGTTCTCTTTCCCTTTCCCTGCCTCACTCTTTTCTCTTCTGAACTCTTTCTGAGACTTCTCTTCCTTTTCTAGATCTCCATCTCAGGAGACAAACTTTCCACCAATCTCTACATTAACCCCATGGAGACCAACTGCTGCTTCCCACCATGTCTCCTGCAAGAATGCCAACTCTTTCAGTTTTTCTGCCTCTTCCACAAATGTTCTCAAGATAAGCTGTTCTCCTTCAGAACTTCTGAAATATTTGCCTTCATCAAGAAACACCATTTTCCCTCTGCTGTAGTCGAAGGAGACCTCTCATGTATTTCTTCCATTTCCCACATGTCTACTCTCATCCCTCGTCCAGACAGAACAGATGGAGTCCACTTGGTCCTCACCTTTTACATCACTAGCCTACGCACCCTTCACCATTTCACCAGTTCCATCAAGATCCCCTCACCAGCCACATCTCCCCTCCTCCTCTTTCTGCTTTCTGCTGACTCTCTGGTTTATTCATCCTTTACCACCTACCCCACCTCATTTCCTGGCACTTCCACCAGCAACTGTAGGAGAGAAACCACTTGTCCCTTCACCTCCTCCCTCTCCACCCTCAGGGGATGTAAACAGCCCTTCCAGTGAGGCAGAATTTCACATGCACTTCCTCCTCCCTATTCTATTTCATTCAGTACTTGTGATGTGGCCTCCTTTACATTGGCAAACCCAAGTATATCCCTACACCCGTCCAAAATATCTGTACTTCCTCAGTTATAGCCTCTGACATGCCCCATTATCTAGTTGAAACGCTACTGGTGGCGGTAACTTCAACTCAAAGTTCAAAGTAAATTTATTACCAAAGTTTTTATCTCACCTCATTCTACCCTGAGATTCATTATCTTGCACACATACACAGGAAAATAAAAAAATATATAATGGAATTTATGGAAAACTATACATAAACAAAGACAACCAACCAATGCGTAAAAGAAGGGAAATCGTGTAAATAAAAGAGACTGTCAAGGCTCTGGAATTCTCTGCCAAAATTCTTTGTTTTTCCACTTTCAAATCTTGTCTTTGATCGAATTTAGTTGATCTACATCAAATTGCCATGTATTATTCCATGTCAAATTCTGTTTGATGGCCCTCCCAGGAAGCTCCTTTGAACATTTATCACATTAAAGCTACTGCATGAAGCTGTAATCTGTGTCTACTTTGGGGATTGGAGGCAAATCCTTCGTTCCGCCAACATACAGCTGGTGAGGTCTGTGTATTGGTTTCACTTCTTGCCTAAGAGTCCCTGCACTAATCCTTCATCTTGTCTTTTCCTGTTCAAATTTTCTGAAGCATGTTGCACAGTCCTAATCTGGACTACGTTCCAACCATTAGTTAGAGAAGAAACTCCAAATTATGTTGATCACATATCGACTTCCATTTGCTTTATTGCTGTTGCTTTGGAATGATTTGATATCATCCAATACCTGCCAAAAGAACATCTGCAGGCATTCTGACCTCTGCAAGGGACTGGCAGCTGTTGGTGGACCTCGAACGGCAGCTGAAGTTCCCCAACCATATCGCAGCCACCACCCTGCGACCAGACATTGTCCTAGTGTCTGAGTCGACTAAGCAAGTGGTGCTGCTGGAGCTGACAGTCCCATGGGAAGATAGCTTGGAAGAGGCCTTTGAAAGGAAGCTCTCCAAGTACGCAAGACTGGTCAGCAACTGCCAGCAGGCTGGATGGAGAGCGAGGTGTCTCCCAGTGGAGGTTGGTTGTAGGGGATTCGTAGCCTGTTCCTTAGTTAGAGCCTTCAGCAATTTGGGCATCGAGGGAGAGGGGAAGAGGAGAGCCATCCGCAGCACCACCGATGCGGCAGAGAGGGCCTCAAGATGGCTGTGGCTCAAAAGAGGGGAGCCATGGAGTCATAAGTAGCTAGCCATCTGGACACAAGCTGGGGTCTGATCAGCCCCGGCTGGGTCACCTGGAGGAGGTTGTATGATGTTGAAAGACCCGAAGCACCTGATGATTCCAGGAACATCACTGAAGATGTGTCCAGAAGCATCAGGAGATGTATGTACACAGCATCAGTACTGGACTGATTAAACCCCAGACTGTAACTGCTTCAACATTATTCAGAAGAATAAAAAGAAATGAGAATATGTCACACGGCCTGTCAAACCTGCTCTGTCATTGAATGGGGTCTCGTATAATCTGAATCTGTTTTTGGCCCCACTTTCTTTTTGTTCCATATAATCCTTGATCTCCAAGGATTCTAGGGGTTCCCAGTCTGGTGTCCACTGACTCCTTGCCTTAAGGTACTTGTCCATGACTTAGGGTTGGGAATCCCTGCATAGACCAAAAAACCTGTGAATGACTCCTCCTCCAGGAGTCTCCAGTCTACAGAATTTCCAAGATTTGGCAGATACATTAGGGAAATTTAATAAGCTCTTAGAAAGGATGATAGAAAAATGGAGGGACATGTGGGAGGTAAGGAGTAGATTGATCTTCGAATAAGCTAAAAGGTGGGCACAACCTTGTGGCTGGAAGGTCTGTATTGTGCTGTGAAGTGCTGTGTTCCATTACTCTCTGGGAGTAAAGCAATCTCAGCTCTCTCCTTTTCTGCAGCACTGGCCCTTGTTCTAGACTCCTGCAAGAGGGGAGACATCTCATCAGTGTCAATCACTCTCAGAATCTTACCTCTCTTTCTTCTCAGCTCCACCTCTTTTAGGCCCAGTTCTTCAACCTTTCCTTACATGTCGGCCCTATCATCCCGGGAACCAGCAAATGAGCGTCCTGTGATCTCCCTCCAATGCAAGTATTGTATCAGATCTGTATGTAATATGTTGGATGTGATCTCAGCAAAATCCTGTAATTTTTGTACCAAGATTTATTGTTATTGCTATTTTGTTTGCTTTTGATCGGGATGGATTAACTCTGCATGACACACAGCTAAATTTAACTGAACTGAACTAAATTAACTTCCAAGAGGACCACAACCTCACTGTATGGTTTGCAGGTTTGCATGCCTCAATGACCCAGAGAACCATGTTGGCTGGAGTCAGAACTTTATGCTTTGGCTCTTGGTAGGGTCACCCATGTCAAATGAGTCAAAGGGTAGAGGCCAGACTAGGAGTGATCCACCAATCCTCCAGGTTCAAGGTTCAGCTCAGGGCTAACAACCTCGACTGGTCAAAAAAATTATTACAGAAACAGCAATGAAGAATCCGTCTATATCTGTGTGACTGTATGAACAGAGATGGAGGACTTTCATTGCTGCCCTAAACACCAGTAGCGTAAAGAGCAGTAAGAAAGAACTAAACTGAACAATTGGCGACCGTTTAAATGACTTTGTGGCTCGATGATTTATATTTGGTATTGTTCACTCGCTTTTTGCCATTTGCACGATTTGTTCTTTGCACGTTGGATGTTCAATGTTTTCTTTGAATGGGTGCTTTTTTGTCTCATGGCTGTCTGTGGGAAGTTGAATCTCATGGTTGTATACTTTAAAAGATAAGTAAACACAAAACACAAAAACCCTCCCACCTTCCCACCCTCCCCCCACCTTCTTTATAGGGCCTCTGCCCCTTTCCTCTTCAGTTCTGACGAAGGGTTCCGGCCCGAAACGTCGACTGATCTTTTCCACGGATGCTGCCCGACCTGCTGAGTTCCTCCAGTGTGTTGTGAGTGTTGAAAATAAGTGTAATTTGAATCCTTGAACCTTTGAAGATTTCCCTACTTTTTTCACTCTTATCTGCTACACTCTTTTACAGGTCGGCTGTCTTTATTCTCCTCTTGCAACCTATCCTTCCAAAAACCCCAAGAATATTTAGTTCTCAGCTTTTATTACGTAGCAACCACTTTCTGTCACATCTGGCAGATCATGTCCACCCTCCACTTGTGCCATTAAGTTGCTCACAACAGGAAAGATGTGCATATTCAAATATTGAGTGTTTAATCTGCCTTTTTAACATTTATTTATTGAGGTAAGGCATGGAATAGGCCTTTTCAGCCTTTTGAACCACGTTGCCCAGCAATCCCTGATTTAATTCTAGCCTAATGACTGGACAATTTACAATGACAATTAACTTACCAGCCAGCACGTCTTTGAACTGCAGGAGGAACCCAGACCACCTGGAGGAAACCCATGCGGCCACGGGGAGAGCGTGCAAACGGGCAGTGGCAGGAATTGAACCCAGGTTACTGGTACTGTAAAGAGCCAAGCTAGCCACTTCACTACCGTGCTGACCTTAATGTCAATGTGCAGGTACATCCTTACGTATGTAGGCTCTGTCCTTCATTATAACACCTGGCTGTCATTGTACCTTTCACCACATGGCATTTTTGCCTTGTCCTTTCTCTGCTAATTTTTAAAATTGCTTTTTAGAGCAATAAAGCACATATACAGGCCCTTTGGCCCATCAAGTCTATGCTGACCACAGTGCCTACCCTTCATTGGTTAGGGTTGACCATGCATGTTGCGTCCTGGCTGTCTATGAAAGCCAGGGCAGTACGATATGGAGGGCAAGCTGCCCGTGTATCAGGCTCCCCTCTCCACGCAGATGATGCACCCAAAGCAGCAGCACAGTTTGGCACCAGCGGCAAAGCTGGAATTGCTGGTCAGCGTTGTACTCAATGTAGGACTGCTCTAAGGAATCCAGTTCCAGGTTCCTCCCTCAGAGTTTACTCCTGAATCCTCCCCCATGAGTGGGTCTAGCAGCAAGGTGGCGTTGGTTTGAGATCAGAGATTTCCTTCTCCTCGGTGAGCTGCCAGTCACGGCTGACGAGCCCCAACTGCCCGAAGCGACTGGTTTGAGGCACCAGTAACCTGCCTTTGCCCTTCTCCTGTCTGTAGAAACGGTTCAGCCGGGCTTAGTGGCTAAGCCACACGTGAAGGCCAGGAGCTGGACTTGGTTGTCAGAGGCTAATTGAGGTGCACGCCATTGGGAGCATTTAATAGATAGTGGGAGCTTATCCCCATTATCACTCCCCACCGATAACAACCTTAGGGAACCAGTGCCTGCCCATCTAGTCAAATTGCCTGCCTTCAGCTCAATCCCTCTAGGTCCCTCCCCCAATGTACTGTACCTGTCCAAGCGCTTCTTAAATAATACTGTTGTAGCTGCCTCAACCACTTCCTCTGGTAGCACAATCAATATACAGTCCACTGTCTGTGTGGAAACAAAGCCTGCACTCAGGTTCCTGTCAATTCTTTCTCCACTCTCCCTAATTCTATAGCCCTGGTTATAGACTCCCCTACTCTGGCAAAAAGTCTGCTACCATTCTCCTTATCTCTGCCTCTCATAATGTTAAACATTTCTACAAGGTCTAAGTGACTACTGTCTGGTGGCACTGACGCCAGTCATCACAGAGAGCTATGAACGACTGGTAATGGTACATATCAAAAACTCCAATCATAAGACCATAGGATATAGGAGCAGAATTAGGCCATTTGGCCCATTGCTTCTGTGCCACCATTTCATCATGGCTGATCCATTATTTCTCTCAGTCCCAATCTCCTGCCATCTCCCCACATCCCTTCATATCCTGACTTGTCAAGAATCTATCAAACTCTGCCTTAAATATATATGAAGACTTGGCCTCCACAGGTGCCT
Source organism: Mobula birostris (assembly GCF_030028105.1). NCBI lineage: Eukaryota > Metazoa > Chordata > Chondrichthyes > Myliobatiformes > Myliobatidae > Mobula > Mobula birostris. The sequence goes on along the minus strand of NC_092395.1, from coordinate 10,207,194 downwards.
GTGGCAAAGAATTCCAGAGATTCACCACTCTCTGGCTAAAGAAATTCCTGCTCATCTCCATTCTAAAAGGACATCCCTCTATGCTTTGAGTACATCCTTTGGTCTTAGACTTTCCCGCCATAGGAAACATCCTCTCCACATTCACTCTGTCAAGGCCTTTCACCGTTCGATAGGTTTCAATGAAATCACCCCTCATTCTTCAGAATTCCAGTGAATACAGTCCCAGAGCCATCAAATGCTCTTCATATGACAAGCCATTCAATCCTGGAATAATTTTCCTGAACCTCCTTTGAACCCTCTCCAGTTTCAGCACATCCTTTCTAAGATAAGGTGCCCAAACCTGCTCACAGTACTCCAAGTGAAGCCTCACTGGTGCTTTATATAGTTTCAACGTTACATCATTGCTTTTATATTCTCATCCTCTTGAAATGAATGTTAACATTGCATTTGCCTTCCTCACCACAGACTCAACCTGCAAATTAACCTTCAGGGAATCCTGCACAAATACTCCCAAGTCCCTTTGCACCTCAGTTTTTTGTATTTGCTGTCCATTTTGAAAATAGTCAATTCTTTCATTTCTTCTACCAAAGTGCAAGACCATACACTTCCCGACAATGTATTCTCATTCTCCTAATCTGTTTAAGTCATTCTGTAGCATCTCCACTTCCTCAAAACTACCTGCCCCTCCAGTTATCTGCATATCGTCTGCAAACTTTGCAACAAGGCCATCAATTCCACCATCTAAATCATTGACATATAATATAAAAAGAATCGGTCCCAACACAGAGCCCTGTGATACACTACCAATCACCGACAACCAACCAGAAAAGGCTCCCTTTATTCCCACTCTTTGCCTCCTGCCAATCAGCCACTCGCTTTATCCGTGCTAGAATCTTTCCTGTAATACCATGGGCTCATAGGTTGTTAAGCAGCCTCATTGTGGCACTTTGTCAAAGGCCTTCTGAAAATCCAAGTACACAACATCAACTGATTTTCCTTTGTCTATCATACTTTAAAGAATTCCAACAGAATTGTCAAGCAAGATTTTCCCTTGAGGAAACCATACTGACTATTGCCTATTTTATGATGTACTCTGAGTACCTCATCCTTAATAATCGACTCCAACATCTTCCCAAACACTGAGGTCAGACTAACAGGCCTATAGTTTCCTCTCCTCTGCCTCTCTCCCTTCTTGAAGATTGGAGTGACATTTGTAACTTTCCTGTCTTCCGGAACCATTCCAGAATCTAGTGATTTTTGAAAGATCATTACTAATGCCTCAACAATCTCTTCAGATACCTTGTTGAGAACTCTGGGGTGTACACCATCTGGTCCAGGTGACCTATCTACCTTCAGACCTTTCAGTTTCTGAAGAACCTTCCATCTAGTTATGGTAACTTCACACACTTTATGACTCCTGACACCTGGAATTTCCATCATAATGCTAGTGTCTTCCACTGTGAGACTGATGCAAAATACTTATTCAGTTTTCCCACCACTTCGTTGTCCCCCATTACTACTTCGCCAGCATTGTTTTCCAGTGGTCTGATAACAACAGACTCACCTCTCTTTTACACTTTATGTGTCTGAAGAAACTTCTGGTATCCACATTAATATTATCGGCTAGCTTACTTTTGTATTCCATCTAGTTGCCTTTTGGTGGATTTTAAAGGCTTCCCGATCCTCCCCGTTAATTTTTGCTCTATTATATATCTTCTCTTTGGCTTTTATGTTAGCCACAGTTGTGTCATCTTTCCTTTAGAATACCTCTTCCTCTTTGGGATGTATACTGTATATCCCGTGTCTTGTGAATTGCTTCTGAAAATTCCAGCTATTACTGCTCTGCCGTCATCCCTGCCAGTGTTCTTTTCCAATCAATTTTGACCAGCTCCTCTCACATGCCTCTGTATTTTCCTTTACTCCACTGTTATACTATTACATCTGACTTTAGCTTCTCCTTCTCAAAATTCGTTGTGAATTCAATCATATTATGATCACTCCCCCCTAATGGTTCTTTTACCTTAAGCTCGCTAATCAATTTTGGTTCATTGCACAATCCTGCCCCATTGGACACTCACCAATGTTCTTACTGACAGAACCACTCTATAACAAATGCCATAGCATCTGTCATGCACCTGGCCCTGACACACTTTGAAAACAAGGACTCTTATGTCAGATTGCTGTTTCTGGATTTCAGTTCAGCATTCAACACTATTGTCCCATAGACCTTGGTGAACAAACTCCTACTCCTTGGTCTAAATACACACTGTGTAACTGGGTGTTGGACTTCCTAACCAACAGACTTCAGAAAATTAGCATCTTCACTCCTTTCTCCCTAGCATCCCCAACACAGGTGCCACCCTTCCACCCCGGGGATGTATGCTGAGCCCATTCCTGTATACTCTTCTCACACATGATTGCACAGCCATACACCCGAGTAGTCATATTGTCAAGGTTGCTAATGACACGACTGTGGTGGAGCTTATCGCCAAAAATTATGAGATGGCCTACAGAGAGGAGGTGGAAGAGTTTGAGGCCTCCGTCTCTCTCACCATTGTCTGTATGGAGTCCGTTCTCCTTGATACCCTATGGTCTTTCTCCAGGAGCCCAGGCACCCAGGTTTCCTCTCACATCCTAAAGATGTACAGGTTGGGGTTATTAACTTGTGGCCATGTTACATGGGTGGCGGAAGTCTGGCAGCAGTTAAAGGCTGCCCTCAGTACATCCTCAGACTGCGCTGGTTGTTAATGCAAACAATGCATTTCACTGTATGTTTCAATGCACATGTCACAAATTAAGCTAATCTCTTTATCCCACTTTATACTACAAAGTTTATCAAAGTAGATGTAGAATTATTCTAACCCCCACCCCCCACACCGCCCAGCTGTTGTGCTCCAGCTGAAAATATGAGGTTAGTTTATTCCCCAGCCCTCAAATTTAGCAAAAGGTCAATTTAGTTTCCATTGCTAGTGTGTCTTAACAAATTCAGCTCTGATGTTTGCTTAAAGCAGGAAAATAGCAGCTCTTTTCAATTCCCCCATGCACCAAAGTCCAGAGTTCCGTATTCCATAGGATTTGTACTCTGTACGACATATTCCAAACTTGTGCTAGCTGGACCTGTTAGTTGCCATTTATAATAATTATCAACCAATTTCATCCAATTTATTTATTTATTGAATATGTTAAGGATCATCACAATAAGTTCACATCTGCCACTAAGCAAACACCTTATCTACCACTAATAGTGAAAGAAACATAGCGTCTGCAGCTAAGTGCCAATACAAACTCGAAGCCACTCTCAATAATTTCTCCTTTGGCTCGTCCCATTTCCTTCAAACAAAATATGGGTCCCAGCTATGCCTGCCTGTTTGTCGGCTACACGGAACAGTCTAAGTTCCAAGCCTACGCTGGTGTCATTCTCCAACTTTCCCTACGCTACATCAATGACTGCATTGGTGCTGCTTCCAACAGAGCTCATCAACTTCATCTCCAACTTCCACCCTGCCCTCAAATTTACCTGGTCCATTTCCGACACCTCCCTCCCCTTTCTCGATCTCTCTATCTCTGGAGACAGCTTATCTACTGATATCTATTATAAACCCACTGACTCTTACAGCTACCTGGATTATATCTTTTCCCACCCTGTTGCTTTAAAAATGCTCATCCCCCCCTCTCAATTCCTCCATCTCTGCTGCATCTGCTCTGAGGATGAGGCTTTTCATTCCAGAACAAAGGGGATATCCTCTATCTTCAAAGAAAGGAGCTTCTCTTCCTCCACCATCAACACTGCCCTCAAATGCATCTCTTCCATTTCGCTTATATTTCCCCCCACCCCACCAGGAATAGGGTTCCTCTTCTCCTCACCTACCACCCCACCAGCCTCAACATCCAGCATAATTCTCTGTAACTTCCGCCATCTCCAGCGGGATCCCACCACCAAGCACATCTTTCCCTCCTCATTCCCACTTACTGCTTTCCACAGGGATCACTCCCTAGGTGACTCCCTTGCCGATTTGCCCCTCCCCACTGATCTCCCTCCTGGCACTTATCCTTGCAAGTGGACAAGTGCTACACCTGCCCCTACACCTCCTCCTTCACAACCATTCAAGGCTCCAATCAATCTTTCCAGGTGAGGCAACACTTCACCTATGAGTCTGTTGGGGTCATAGGGAGGATAGGCAGGGGACAGAGATCAGGAGCAATCAGACCAAGGATGTAGGGGAAAAGGAAGAAAAAGAGAACAAAGTTATTTGCCCCATTAAAGATAAACAGAGAGTGGGAGGTGGAGAGTTTCTAAAATGCATCTATTTTAATGCTAGGAGCATTGTAAGAAAGGTGCATGAGCTTAGAGCATGGATTGATACCTGGAAATAGGATGTTGTAGCTATTAGTGAAACATGGTTGCAGGAGGGGTGTGATTGGCAACTAAATATTCCAGGATTTCGTTGCTTCCGGTGTGATAGAATAGGAGGGGCAAGAGGGGGAGGTGTTGCATTGCTTGTCAGAGAATATATGACAGCTGTACTCTGACAGGATAGATTAGTGGACTCGTCTAGGGAGGCTATTTGGGTGGAATTGAGAAATAGGAAAGGTGTTGTGACACTTATAGGGGTGTATTATAGACTACCTAATGGGGACCGAGAACTGGAGGAGCAAATTTGTAAGGATATAGCAGATATTTGTAGTAAGCACAAGGTTGTGATTGTGGGAGATTTTAATTTTCCACACATAGACTGGGGAGCCCATTCTGTAAAAGGGCTGGATGGTTTGGAGTTTGTCAAATGTGTGCAAGATAGTTTTTTGGAGCAATACATAGAGGTACCAACTAGAGAAGGGGCAGTGTTGGATCTCCTGTTAGGAAATGAGATAGTGCAGGTAACGGAGGTATGTGTTGGGGAGCACTTCGGGTCCAGTGATCACAATACCATTAGTTTCAGTGTAATTATGGAGAAGGATAGGACTGGACCTAGGATTGAGATTTTTGATTGGAGAAAGGTTAACTTTGAGGAGATGCGAAAGGATTTGGAAGGAGTGGATTGGGACAATTTGTCTTATGGGAAGGATGTAATAGAGAAATGGAAGTCATGTAAAGGTGAAATTTTGAGGGTACAGGATCTTTATGTTCCTGTTAGGTTGAAAGGAAAGATTAAAAGTTTGAGAGAACCATGGTTTTCAAGGGATATTGGAAACTTTGTTCAGAAAAAGAGAGGGAACTTCAATAAATATAGGCAGCTTGGAGTTAATGAGGTACTTGAGGAATATAATGAATGTAAAAAGAATCTTAAGAAAGAAATTAGAAAAGCTAAAAAATGATACGAGGCTGCTTTGGCAAGTAAGGTGAAAATAAATCCAAAAGGTTTCTACAGTTAGGTTAGTGGTAAAAGGATAGTGAAGGATTAAATTGGTCCCTTGGAAAATCAGAGTGGACGGCTATGTGCGGAGCCAAAAGAGATGGGGGATATTTTGAACAATTTCTTTTCTTCAGTATTCACTAGGGAGAAGGATATTGAATTGTGTGAGGTAAAGGAAACAAGAAGGGTAGTTATGGAAAGTATGAAAATTAAAGAAGAGGAAGTACTGGTGCTTTTAAGGAATATAAAAGTGAATAAGTCTCCGGGTCCGGACAAGATATTCCCTAGGACCTTGAGGGAAGTTAGTGTGGAAATAGCAGGGGCTCTGACAGAAATATTTCAAATGTCATTAGAAACGGGGATGGTGCCAGAAGATTGGCATATTGCTCATGTGGTGTCATTGACTAAAAAGGATTCTAAGAGTAAACCTGGCAATTATCAGCCTGTGAGTTTGACGTCAGTGGGTGGGTAAATTGATGGAAAGTATTCTTAGAGATGGTATATTTAATTATTTGGATAGACAGGGTCTGATTAGGAACAGTCAACATGGATTTGTGCGCGGAAGGTCATGTTTGACAAATCTTATTGAATTTTTTGATGAGGTTACTAAGAAAGTTGACGAGGGTAAAGCGGTGGATGTTGTCTATATGGACTTCAGTAAGGCCTTTGACAAGGTTCCACACGGAAGGTTAGTTAGGAAGTTTCAATCGTTAGGCATTAATATGGAAGTAGTAAAATGGATTCAGCATTGGCTAGATGGGAGATGCCAGAGAGTAGTGGTGGATAACTGTGTGTCAGATTGGAGGACGATGTGTACTGGGTCCAATGTTGTTTGTCATATATATTAATGATCTGGATGATGGGGTGGTAAATTGGATTAGTAAGTATGCAGATGATACTAAGATAGGTGGCGTTGTGGATGATGAAGTAGGTTTTCAAAGCTTGCAGAGAGATTTACACCAGTTAGTAGAGTGGGCAGAAAGATGGCAGATGGAGTTTAATGCTGAAAAATGTGAGGTGCTACATTTTGGTAGGACTAATCAAAATATGACATACATGGTAAATGGTAGGGCATTGAAGAATGCTGTATACAGAGGGATCTAGGAATAATGGTGCATAGTTCTCTGAAGGTGGAATCTCATGTGGTTAGGGTGGTGAAGAAAGCTTTTGGTATGCTGGCCTTTATAAATCAGAGCATTGAGTATAGGAGTTGGGATGTAATGTTGAAATTGTATAAAGCATTGGTAAGGCCGAATTTGGAGTATTGTGTACAGTTCTGGTCACCGAATTGTAGGAAAGATGTCATTAAAATTGAGAGAGTACAGAGGAGGTTTACTAAAATGTTGCCTGGGTTTCAGCTCCTAAATTACAGAGAAAGGTGAATAGATTAGGTCTTTATTCTTTGGAGCATAGAAGGTTGAGGGGGGACTTGAAGAGGTGTTTAAAATTATGAGAGGGATTGATAGAGTTGACGTGGATAGGCTTTTTCCATTTAGAGTGGGGGAGATTTGAACAAGAGGACATGAGTTGAGAATTAAAGGACAAAAGTTTAGGGGTAACATGAGGGGGAACTTCTTTACTCAAGAGAGTGGTAGCTGTGTGGAACGAGCTTCCAGCAGAAGTGGTTGAGGCAGGTTCGATGTTGTCCTTTAAAGTTAAATTGAATAGATACATGGACAGGAAAGGAATGGAGGGTTATGGGCTGAGTGCAGATCGGTGGGACTAGGTGAGAGTAAGAGCTCAGCATGGACTAGAAGGGCCAAGATGGCCTGTTTACGTGCTGTAATTGTTATATGGTTATCTATCGTATCTGGTGCTCCTGGTGTAGCCTCCTGCATATCAATGAGACCTGATGTAGATTGGGAGACCACTTCACCGAGCACCCATGCTCCATCCCAGTGGCCACCCATTTTAATTCCACTTCATTCCAACATGTCAGTCCATGGTCTTCTCTAATGTTGCGATGAGGCCACACTCAGGTTGAAGGAACAATACCCTGTAATCTTTCTGGGTAGCCTCCAACCTGATGGCATGAACATTGATTTCTCAAACTACCAGTAATGCCGCCCCCACTTCACCATTTCCCTCTCTAACCTTATCTTAACTGCCCATCACCTCTCTCTGATGGCCCTCCCCTTTTCTTTCTTCCATGGCCTTCTACCCTCTCCTTTCCAATTCCCCCTTCTCCAGCCCTGTATCTCACCAATCAACTTGCCAGCTCATTACTTCACCCCTCATTTCATCTGTCACCTTGTGCTTCTTTCTCCCTTCCCCCCACCTTCTAACTCATCTTTTTTTCTCCAATCCTGAAGAAGGGTCCTAACCCGAAGTGTTGATTGTACTCTTTTCCATAGATGCTGCCTGGTCTGCTGAGTTCCTCTCAGCATTTTGTGTGTGTTGTTTGAACATCATTACAATCCTTCGTTCACCGTATTTTGTTTTCTGTAGACTTTATATTCCAGAGAACTAGACTTTGTATCCTGATAGCTCATAGATGTTTTGTGTCCCTTTAGTAAAGATCACATTTGTCTAAACGAACCTGTATTTAAGAACACAAGACACAGGAGAATTGGGCCATTTGGCCCATCAAGACTACTCCACTATTTGATCATGGCAGATTTATTATCCCTCTCAATCCCATTCTCCCACCTTCTCCCTGTAATCTTTGACAGCCTTACTAATCAAGAAACCATCAACCTTAACTATGTCCAATGACTTGGCCTCCATAGCCATCTATGGCAATGTAATCCACAGATTCACAATACTTTGGCTAAAGAAATTCTTCATCTCTGTTCTAAAGTGACGTTCTTGTATTCTGAGATTATACCCTCGGGTTCTAGACTCTCCTGCTATTGGAAACATCCTCTCTAAATCTATAAACCGATTTTCAATGTAGTACTTGCAGTATCATAAACACTGGGCAAAATTCTCAGCTGGTTCCTTGAACATAACTCTGAAAATATTGGATGATCCAACACAGCTGAACCCAGTGTCACTGTAGTCCAAAATTGTGTTACTGTCAGTGTGGATTCGCTATATTTACATGCTCTTTTCAGATTCACAAAACGTATGTTTAAAAATATCTCAAACAATAAAAAAAATCTGCTGGAAAAAAAGTTTAACCTCCAATTACCCCCACCAAAAACAGGATACTTTAATCTCCAATGTGGAAATCCTAATGGCTCAGCATCTGATGTTTTCAATATTCCCCAGAAACTTCATAGGGATTCCCATTGCTATGCTCTCCAAAACTCAGCAAGGCCCTTGGTTCCAACACTCCCCTTAAACTTAATAATTTACCTGTTAAAATTGTTGGAATACTGTGAAACATCAAAAAAATTGAAAGCTTGTTAGGATGTTGGTAGAAGTAACATCTAAGATTTTGGAAAAACCTGCTAGTCTGCCAAAGTGCAATGTTATCAGTTTTACTGTGGTCATTCAGTATTGCTGGTGAGCATGTTTGCCCACTGGAAGCAGCATTTATTTACATGACAGCATTATGTGCCTGGACGTAGATCACTCAGGCATTCTGAAAAGGGGGATAAAATGCAAATACAACAGTATCAGTCATTTGACAAGAGAATGGGAAAGCTTTACAACCTGTATGTTATCTATTTAAAAGTATTAGACAACTATCAATAATTTATCAGGAGATACAGGGAGAAGGCAGGAGATTGGGGCTGAGGAGGAAAAGGATCAGTCATGATGAGATGGTGGAGCAGACTCAATGGACCAAATGGCTTAATTCTGCTCCTACGTTATATGGTCATATAAAGTAGTAAATGCATGAGATGCAGAGACATTAAAAGTGAATTACACAAACGCATTTTTTAAACATTTTATTTTAACAAATATTTGTGAAACATTTTTGGACTCCATCTATCATATCAATATTAGATGTTTTTGCCAATGATTTTTTATCGTGTATTCCTTAATTGTAACATGCACATACTGATAATCATTTAACGACTTGAAGAAACTTTGAATTCAGGGATTTATACACATTCAGGAATAGTGTTTTTTTTTTATTAAATCACATAAATAAGAAATTGGTGTTGAGTAAAAAGTCTATTGTACTGATCTGACAAGCTTCAATCAGAACCCTTTAATGGCTTGCAACCGATTAGTCTGCATATTACCTCCAACCAGCCACCACCAATCTAAAATGGTCTCCAACAGAAGCCATTCTAATGCACTTAAAATGTCATTACGTGTTCAAAATGGCTGAATGCTCAGTTACGTTCTGTGTTGAATTTCCAGTACCGAGAAAAATGATCCAATAACTTACCCTAAAATCTCTATTTCTTGCATTTGTTTTACTTCGCAATCCAACATTCACTGACCAACCTGTTTCCCCACTGCTTCCACTAAAGGGCTATCAGATTACCATACCTCCCACAACTGTACTTCTGAATGATGTTACACACACAAATGAGAATATAAAAAAATACACTGTGGTTCTAAGTAACAGCACTGCAGCACCACTAATGGCCAACCAGTGGCACTAAAGGAAATGACAATCTCATTAAAATCATAGCTCTGCAAATTTGTAAAGTGCATTTTACTGTAATATTACAGCTCAAATGGTCATGGGAACTAATGGGGTTTCTGCATGTACTGGTTTGTTATTTTCTAAACTACTCCAATAAAAACAGAACCTATAGCATCTCTAGACTGAGTCAGACCTTGCAACCTATTCAAGTGTTTGAGCAAATTGAATCATACTACCATATAGCATCTTTCCTGGACTTTTGTGACAAGAGGTAAAGGTTATTATAATTGCACTGGCAGTTTCATTTTAACAAGGATAAATTAGGTTCGTTTAAATTTAAAGGCAACACAACTGGTGCTTTGCCTGAACCACATTGCCTCTTTATCCCCTTCTGGGAATGTTTCAATACTATTTCAGTTTGCAACAATATCTTGCTTCTGTGATTTTAAGCTCCCTCAAATCCTCTACTTTAAAGAACCTTCTCTGACACATACGCAAGTGCCATTCCACACATCCACTTACTGAATTACTGTAGACATCTTGACAAAATAGGCTTTCACGGCTTAAGTAGTTAGAATACATAAAGGTTTACTTATCATTTTATACATTCATTCTACAGTATCTAAGATTCTAAGTACTTCTTTAAAAAAATGACGTTATTTGCTTGCAAATTCTGACAGGCAGTTTCTACAATAAAATTAGCAATACATTCAAAGTCTAAATAAGCAGAGAGTTCTCTAAATAATGCCACAACTCGTGTACTGATTGGTGAAAGGGCCATAGCAATGTTGCCATTTAGTAAGCCTTCAAGTTTCAGTGCATCACCAGGGGAAGATAACAATGTTCTTATTCCAGTTTCCCAAATGCACAAAGTTCAACTGCACACAATAGCCAATTCCAATAGTGTAAAGTGCATGCACTATTTCTGAAATTCTCAGATAAATGGCTCATTAGACATCAGAACTAAGGTACCTCCTGGCTGAGTTGGGCAGAATCCTGCAATATCCAATAGCAGTCTGCTAACTTGTCTTCTTGTTTGAGTTGTAATACATTGGTGAAGTCCTGGAATAACCAAACATTTTAGATGTGCATTTCCTTATAAGTGTGTGAACTGGCATATAGCTGAGGATCTAGTTGAAGCTGAAGATTTAAGTAATAGATTACTATGAATCATTGTAAACTTATCTGAAATTCTCAAGATATCATTGAGCTCCATACAGGGTGTCTTCATTTGATTTCACAATTCTGAATTTTCTCTCATGGCTGCTTTAAGTGGGCCCCAGCTATAAAAAGAGGTTGGCTCGTAATTAAAAGACTATTAAGCTATTGGCAGAAAAAGGCATTTGCCATGTCTTACTAATTTATTATCACTACCTTCTTTATCTTACCCATTATTCATTTCTGTTGAGGATTTTATTATTTTCTGAGGGAAATCCAGTGCTGTGATTTAAGCTGCTTCAAAAACATTAAAACTGTCCGAACCTGAGAGATTGTTAAATAAACTATAACACAAAAGGAAACCGTGACATTTAAAATACATTTTTAAATGTTCATGAAACTCTGCAGTTCAATACTTTAACTGAAATCAAATAATAATAATAATAATAATCCTAATATGTATAAGTACAAGCTGGGCAAAAGGCAAGGAAAACTGCCATTCTCTCACTGTGATTAAATGTGGCCATTCTGTGCTGATAGAATGGTTCATATGTAGTCAAAGACTGCAGCAACACACTCACAGGTCTTGGCCCAAAACGTCAATTGTTTATTCCTCATTATAGATGCTGCCTGGCCTGCTGAGTTTCTCCAGCATTTTGTGTGTATTACTGTGGATTTCCAGGATCTGCAGAATTTCTTGTGTTTCTAATCTCAAAGACAGTATGCAAGATAGAGAAAATACTGTCAAGTATTGCTCACAAGGCAGGATTTGAATTTCAAAATGGCACAAACACCTGTCTCATCTAGAGATGGTTGGCCAATTAGCACCTTTGTGTTTCCAGCTTTGTGAGTAATTCATTACAATGCTGTTGGTAAAAATATTTCTTAAGTTTCAGTAAAATCATGTTACACAAAAGCTGAGTCCATGAGAGCACCCACACAAGTAAAATGGGAACAAAATCAACACGGAAAGTATTACATCTTTCCAAAATATGTTACAATAGGGAGGCTAAAGTTTAAGCATATTTTAAAAACAATTTAATGCATTACTGTTCACAGTTTTAATCACAGGGAAACACAAAGAATTTTTTCGTAAGTGGTTCACTGGATATGAATGTTTTAAAAAAAAGCCTTCTCAACCAGCACTACTACCAAGTGCATCACTCCAGTCTCTCTTAGTCTCCACCTTTATCGAGACGATCCATCGGTTCTCTCTACCCTTCTCCTTCTCCTGCAGCATAAACTACATTTGATTTCTAATTTTTTTCCTGGGTTCTGATGAAAGGTCAATAATCTGAAATATTAACACTGCCATCTGGCCTGAATATTTCCAGCTTTTTGTTTTTAAATTACAAATGTGTTTGCTACAGCTATATATAGATAAGTATGATTTTACATTTAAAAATGTACAGCAGAACACAGGTGAAATGGGACTAGAGTAACTGCGTTCAGTGTGCATCTACAACTAGTTCTTTCAGTGTTGAAATATATATCATTCTTTGTGTGAATATCCCTGTATTTTCAAAATAAATACTGCCTTATGCCAAGGTGAAACCAATTCAGCATCCAAGTCAAACCTTTCTTCATTTGTAGAATAAATGTTTTTCTATTAAACCAGTTTTTAAAAAGAACCTCAAAGGTCTGATGTTTTCTAGTGTCTGGGGCAAGTAAATAAATCATAACTAAATATAATGTGCGTGATATCAAAGTGGAGGCAGAAGGAAGTAGTGCATTTGGTGGGGGGAGGGGAGGAGAGGAGGGAGGGAAATGCTGTTAAGGTGTAGCCTGAAAATCATTGGAGGAATAGGATCATTCTTTCCTCCAAACTGCTTGACATAATTCTTTTACAAATATAATGTGGAGAGAATGCAACGTAACTCTTGGAAAGATCCTTGGAATCTTCCCAAATCTCTGCAGCTTTAATGTTGTCATTTTTTTCCTGATTGGAGATCTTTTCTTTAAAACTGACCTGCATCATACAGTCGCCATTGACAAATCACTGTTCTTGTTCTGTTTTTGTTCCACCTAGAGTGCATCACCCACTACAAAACAATTATAGATCTCAGCAACTCAGTCTTTTCACAAAATTCAGGGTGGAATTCTGTACATTTGAAAAACATATCAAACTACCCAGTAGATATCAAATTTGATGCTCCCCTACATTTACTAGTTATTGAATAACAGTTCTTGAAACCACGTAAAAGCCATGCTGTGTATACTTGCTTTAATTGTATTTTACACCAGTAACAGAAAGCATTAGTCTTCAGTATGTTGAAACATACTACCTTGAAACTTCCCTAGAAATTGGACCCATATTTAACTGGCTAAATATGTTATCACGGTAATAGAATGAGAGATTTTCCACTGAACTGTAAGGAATACACCCTTCACAAAATGTTAATTGGAGAGCAAGAGCTGAAATTAGATGTGACGTATTTTAGTTTTCTAGTTGCCTTTTGGTACTAATAAACATTTACTAATACATGTTGTTAAACATTACGAGTTAACATACTCCCCACTTAAAGATCTGGATTTTGTCATTTGTGTTATAAACTGCTGGTATAATCTAGTTTCTACATAGTAATATGTTTATACAGTAATTTGAAGCTCTCCTTATATGCAGTGTAATGTCTTTGGCTTTCATTATAATAGTGCTGTGGGTCTTTTAATCTGAAACTTCAAGGCTTAGACACTCAGCTTTGCGACAGCCCTCATTACATAAGTGCATTTCTCACATCATTAAGCAAAACAACTGCTTAGAATTGGCACCACAATAACAATACTCCTACATTCTGTGACAATACAGAGCCAAGGAGGAGGAAAAAGGGAAAATAAGCTTTTTTTTTTACACTGTCAGCCAATAAAGCACAATATTCAAAACTTGTGCCTAGTAGTAGGCACATTACTCTTCATTTCAAATATACAATAGCATACAATCAGTTTGTATCTGAGAGACCAATGAAGATCTCAAGGTCCCATTGAACTTGACTACGTATAGAAGATAATTTCTGGGACTTGCCCATCCTCTACTGATGTTCCATTGTTATTCCCAGCAGCGTAACAGAATGTGAAGACTGTTTTTGTGCCTGTTGTTGGAGATTCATGGATGACCTTACGAAGTCCTTTTGTTCCATAATGAGAATCTGGCCCCTACAGCACAAAAGAATTTTTTAAAATAATCTTTCATTGATGACAGAAACCAAGTAAAATTTGTATAAACAATAAGGCATTGAAAACAGTGACATAAGAGAAAGGAATCTTTAAAAAGCGATTTTTCAGAAAGAGTCTAGAGGGACAGCATGCTGCACGTTCATATTACCACCTAAATTGACTCATGGTATGATCACCTCTCATCTGCTCAAATTAAATACAAAACATTTTCCACAGATCAACAGAAGTAGAGCTGGTGTAGAGGAAAATGCAGAATAAACACTGTTTAGACAGACAAGTATTTTCCCTCCTGGAAAAGCTGAAATAAACACTACAAGGCCACCTGAAGATTTTTTTTTTAAAAAAGAAAGCACACCTATGAGATTTTATTTTGCAATACGGTACAGAACAGACCAGACCGTTCCAGCCCACTGAGCTGCGTCACCCAGGAACCCACCTATTAAACTCTAGCCGAATCACACAATTTACAATGACCAATTAACCTACTAACTAGCACGCCTTTGGACTGTGGGAAGAAACTACAGCACCCGGAGGAATCTTGTCTGCTCATGGCTGACTTATTACTCAAACCGTTCTCCTACCTTCTCCCTGTAATCTTCGATGCCCTTACTAGTCATTAATGTATCAACTTCTGCTTTAACTATACCCATTGACTTGGCCCTCACTGCCATCTGTGGCAATGTATTCCAGATTCCCGCATCCTCTGGCTGACGAAATTCGTCTTCTTCTATGTTTTAAGGGAGTGGTTCCCAACGCATTTTTATACCACGGACCCCCATCATTAACTCAGGGGTCTATGGACCTCTGGTTGGGAACCCACGTTCTAAAGGGACGTCCTTGTACTTTGAGGCTGTACCCGCTGCTCCTAAACTCTCTCACTATTGGAACCATTCTCCAAGTAACCTCCAAAACAAATCTATAAACATACCTTCAATGTTGCACTTGCAGTATAATTAACATTGGGCAAAATCTCCACTGGTTCCTTGAACATAACCCTGAAAGTATTAGATGATCCATCACAGCTAAAGCCAGTGTCATTTTGTCCCAAAATTGTGTTGCTGTCAGTGTGGATAATCTAAAAATGCAACATATCTCAATCAGTATATTGTTTTAACAGCAGTTGTAAAAAAAATGTGAAAGCTTGCAAATCATTTTTAGAGATAGTATATGACTAAAGGCATGATTTACATCTCCTGTAATCAGATGCAAATTGACTGAACAGAACTTGCTTAGAATGCTAAATGTAGACTAACAAAGAGCACTTGGTGTGTTCAGCGATTGACATTAGAAATACCAAAAACCTAATTACTCGGAAAAATATATATAGCGTATTGGTATATCTATGTTTAATGTCTTTCCTTGCCTCTTTTGTACTTTACAACAGTTTATCTCAGTAATTCTTACTAAATAATGTTTACAGCTTCTTCCTACAACTTAAAAAAACACTTAAAATAGTGCCAAATTCCTTTGCTATGATAACAGACAAAATTGAATATTACAAGATGTCACAGGTCATCATTTTCACATTACAAAAATGACTGTATCGAGAACAGTTTTTTTTACTCACGGCATATTTTCATTAAGCTTAATAGAAATAAGGTGCGTCTCCAGTTGCCACCTTTATACTCCCAGAAGCTCTGCCTCCAAAAGGCAAAAGACCATAAGACAAAGGAGCAGAATTCGGCCATTCGGCCCATCGAGTCTGCTCCGCCATTTTATCATGAGCTGATCTATTCTCCCATTTAGTCCCACTCCCCCGTCTCCTCACCATAACCTTTGATGCCCTGGCTACTCAGATACCTATCAATCTCTGCCTTAAATACACCCAATGACTTGGCCTCCACTGCCGCCCACGGCAACAAATT
Organism: Mobula birostris; assembly: GCF_030028105.1. Taxonomy (NCBI): domain Eukaryota; kingdom Metazoa; phylum Chordata; class Chondrichthyes; order Myliobatiformes; family Myliobatidae; genus Mobula; species Mobula birostris. The sequence continues at coordinate 10,191,157 of NC_092395.1, read as the reverse complement.
CCATAGATTCACCACCCTCTGGCTAAAAAAATTTCTTTGCATCTCTGTTCTGAATGGGCGCCCTTCAATCCTTAAGTCATGCCCTCTCATACTAGACTCCCCCATCATGGGAAACAACTTTGCCACATCCACTCTGTCCATGCCTTTCAACATTCGAAATGTTTCTATGAGGTCCCCCCCTCATTCTTCTGAACTCCAAGGAATACAGTCCAAGAGCGGACAAACGTTCCTCATCTGGTTATGCCAAAGTGCATAACCATACACTTTCCAACATTGTATTTCATTTGCCACTTCTTTGCCCATTCTTCCAATCTATCCAAGTCTCTCTGCAGACTCTGTTTCCTCAGCACTACCGGCCCCTCCATCTATCTTCGTGTAAGGGGGTTTCGATTTTTATGTTACTGCGGAGGCTAATTAAAATGGCGTTTTTGTTATGTTAATCTGGGGAATGCGGCTTTGTTGTGCTTTAACGCTGAGAAAGTTTGCGCTAGCAGCTTATTGTGGTTTAGAGGGTGATAAGAGGGTGCTATTAACCAATTGGGATAGTTGTTATGGTTTTGGTGTATTTGAAGATACTGTATGCGCGGGGTTTTGGGGCAGAAGGCGGGAGAGCGAGACAGAGGATGGACCAGGTGCTGTGAGTCCGCTAACGGGGTCGGACCCCGAGCGGGACGTTCGGCGAGGAGACGGAGACGGACTCGTGTGGAGCGTCTGGTCGACCACCGTTGTTGGTCCCAGGCGGACGGTCGAGGTGGTCCGAGGGGTTGCAGGGTGAAGAAGAAGGTCCTTGAGCTCCAACGGTTTTTGTGCACAAAGAGATTGAACTTTGATAAGTGTGGCGCCTTTTATTTTCCTTTTATATTTTATTCTCTTTTAATTATATAGTTCCAGTAATATCTATAAACTGTAAATCATTTAATTGCATCTGGTGTAATGTCTGTTATTTGGGCGGGGTGGGGTACCTCACACAGCATCCACACAAACGAATTACCCAGTTTGGCGGGGCCGAGGCTGTTTCCCTAGACGACAGCGAGCCGAGAGACCCTGAGGGTGGCCAGGGGGGCTGCATTGTGGGGGCTTTGTCCGGGATGCTTGAGTCTGTTGGTATGCTGTGTGGGTGCCCTGATTAAATCTGTAATGTGTGTCTCTGTGGGTTATTTGCTGTTGATTGCTGTATGCGTTGTGGGTGCGGTCTTTGTTCGAGTTCAGACTAGCATTGACGAGTTACAGGTGGCACTCTGGGCTGTCCATGCAGTTGGGAGAGAGAGGAAAGAGTGGTCTGATTTGGAGGTAGAGTCTGCGAATAAATGTTCTAGCTCTGGCAGGCTCCGCCTGGCACTGGGGATAGTGTCCACCCCAGGAGGGGCGGAGACGTGTGAGACGTGGGCGGAGCGGATCTCTCAGTTGTTAGATGAGCGACAGTGATTGGTTGAAAGTTTGAGTAGGCGGGCTGGTGACGGTGTTAGAGCTGTCAGGTTCACTTACACCGTAGTAACAGCTGTCAGTTATTTGAAAGAGGGGGGAAAGTTTTCAGTGTGTCTTCTCTGGCGAGGAGGGCGGCTAAATTGCTTGTAGTGCCAGGGGGATCATTTCAGGAGATCAGTTGTTCAGCTGATCAGAGAGGTGTCGGGAAACTTAGTGGAGGCCCAGTGGGGGTACGGCCTGCGGTCTCTGGGGAAGCACGTTCCTAGCAATGTACCACTGAACTTCCGCAAGGAAAAGACCCTATTCCTGAAGGCTTAGAGGGGCCACGCCCCAGGGTGTTGTTATGGATAGAGGGAAGCGATGCTAAAGCTATCCTCGACCCCGGCGCACAGATCAAGTTGTTGTACAGTTCGTTTTACAACCGGTGTCTGAAGCATTTATCCTTGACAACCACAAGGGCACCGGAGACTTTGGGTACCAGTGCCGGTAATTATCCAGAAGACGATGATTGGTTAATGACGCTGGAGTTCATAGAGGCATTTTCTGGGCACCCAGCGTGTCGAGTTGCTTCTGAGGACGTGTGTAGCAGCCTTGAGCCAGTACCGAATTTAAATGAGACCCAGCGGTGGTACGGCTTGGGGAAAGTAGCTGAGGGTGAGACCCTCTTAGTAGATGCTCCGAACCACCACGAGGGAGGGGAGTTGACCGCTGAAGACACCTCAGTGAGAGAGAGGTCGCGGCAACTGGACCCTGGCAGCGTGGAAGATGAAGGCAGCGTGTGTGTGGATGATGCGATGTGGTTTAATGTGCTGCATCTGAGGGGTGGATGTTGCCAGATCCTGAGGAGTGCGGCTGTTGAGCCGAAGATGGCCTTTATTAGTTCCCTAGGATTCTTCCGATCCGAAAAGATGCCCCAGGGCATATCCGGAGCCCCTGCATCCTTCCCGCGGGGCATGAGGAAAACCGTGGGGGAAGTGAAGGTGTGTGGAGTTTTGACGTATGTGAATGACTGCCTAGAGCTTGGATTCGCCTTAGGGGACTATGAGACGAGGCGAGTGGCTGAGCCCGGGCGACCAAAGCGAAGTGTCAAATGTGGAGGAGTTTTTGGCCGGAGGAGTTTGGTGCAATGTGAGGAAAATGACCCGACATATCAGTTGAACTTCCTGGTGTTGGGACAGACGGTGGTGGACCAGGGGATGGAAACCCAGGTCGTCAATCTGAATGAGACACAGGGAAGAGAGGGGATTTGCACCGCACTGCGGTCATACACTGACGAATTAATCCAGCGAGAAGAAACAATGACCCACCTTCGAAGGGATCAGCAGAAACTTGAGACGTCCATTCAGAACAGATTGGAAGATTTACAAGTTGGGGAAGATCAAGGAAGTGTTCTAAGGTCAACAGAAAACCGAGAGCCCAGGGAGGGGAGTTTGACTACACTCCCGAAGAGGTAAAGAAATGGAGGACAGATCTCGGAAAAGGGAGGCGGACGCTTGAAAGGAACCTGAAGATGACTATTGCGAGTTTAAATGAAGTGGAAAAACTGAAAGTTGACCTGGAAGACGCCCTCAGGAAGAAACAACCGGAGGCTGAACATCCTTTAACTGCTGCTTTTCAGGTCAGGGAGGAAGAAGCTGGTGGGGTAACTGCGTCCCAGATTGAGATGGCCAGGAACCCTGAGTCAGAACTGCTGAGGCTGTGGCGAGAGTTGAAGGAGTCCCCAAAGAAGCTGACTTCTCGATTGCAGGAGGCTGAAGGGGTAGCCTCAGCTAAATGTTTCAGCAGCTACCGATCGAAGGAATGAGAAAGAATACGGATTCGAAGGATGATGTGCTGCACATGTGGTACATGCTGCCTTTCGCTAACTTCCCCGTGATTGAGGAAGAGACCTTTGGCCCTTCTCCCACTGAGTCAGGTGTAGTGGGGAGGGCTAGCTGTGGGCAGTCTGAGTTACGGCAGGATCAGGAAGGAGGAGAGGCGGGGCCCCGGCCACGGGACAGGGGGCTCCGAGCTGTAGTGATGGTCTGAGTGAGAGAGGAGTTGGCAAGCAGGCCCGAGGTATCCCTAGTAGTGTCTGAGCCTTGTGGGTTTAGGTGAGGGGGTACGGAGGTCTCAGAGGGTTAAGAAGCTCCCAGATAGGTTGGCCTATTTAGCGCCCGTGGGACGGGAGTAAGGTCCACTGTTTGGGGAGCACTGTCACTGTGTGTATCTGTGTATGTGTGTGTTGTGTGTCTGTAGGACTGGGTGGCGAGTTATTTAGAAGTCATGAGGACATGACTTTATTTGGTGGGGGGAGAGTGTAAGGGGGTTTCGATTTTTATGTTACTGCGGAGGCTAATTAAAATGGCGTTTTTGTTATGTTAATCTGGGGAATGCGGCTTTGTTGTGCTTTAACGCTGAGAAAGTTTGCGCTAGCAGCTTATTGTGGTTTAGAGGGTGATAAGAGGGTGCTATTAACCAATTGGGATAGTTGTTATGGTTTTGGTGTATTTGAAGATATTGTATGCGCGGGGTTTTGGGGCAGAAGGCGGGAGAGCGAGACAGAGGATGGACCAGGTGCTGTGAGTCCGCTAACAGGGTCGGACCCCGAGCGGGACGTTCGGCGAGGAGACGGAGACGGACTCGTGTGGAGCGTCTGGTCGACCACCGTTGTTGGTCCCAGGCGGCCGGTCGAGGTGGTCCGAGGGGTCACAGGGTGAAGAAGGTGGTCCTTGAGCTCCAACGGTTTTTGTGCACGAAGAGATTGAACTTTGATAAGTGTGGCGCCTTTTATTTTCCTTTTATATTTTATTTTCTTTCAATTATATAGTTCCAGTAATATCTATAAACTGTAAATCATTTAATTGCATCTGGTGTAATGTCTGTTATTTGGGCGGGGTGAGGTACCTCACACAGCATCCACACAAACGAATTACCCAGTTTGGCGGAGCCGAGGCTGTTTCCCTAGACGACAGCAAGCCAAGCGACCCTGAGGGTGGCCAGGGGGGCTGCATTCGTAACATCAGCAAACTTAGCTACAAAGCCATCTGTTCCATAATCCAAATCGTTGATGTACAATGTAAAAAGAAGCGGCCCCAACACTGATTCCTGTGGAACACCACTGGTACCCGGCAGCCAACCAGAATAGGATCCCTTTATTCCCAATCTCGGTTTCCTGTCAATCAGCCAACGCTGTATCCACATACGTAACTTTCCCATAATTCCATGGGCTCTTATCTTGTTAAGTAGCCTCATGTGTGGCACCTTGTCAAAGGCCTTCTGAAAATCCAAATATGCAACATCCACTGCATCTCCCTTGTCCAGCCTACTGGTAATTTCCTCAAAAAATTGTAATAGGTTTGTCAGGCAGGATTTTCCTTTAAGGTAACCATGCTGAGTTCTGCCGATCTTGTCATATGCCTCCATTGTCATATGCCTCCAGGTACTCTGTAACCTCATCCTTGACAATCGACTCCAACAACTTCCCAACCACCGATGTCAAACTAACAGGTCTATAATTTCCTTTTTGCTTCCTTGTCCCCTTCTTAAATAGCGAAGTGACATTTGCAATCTTCCAGTCCTCCGGAACCATGCCAGAATCTATCGACTTTTGAAAGATCATCGCTAATGCCTCTGCAATCTCCACAGCTACTTCTTTCAGAACATGAGGATGCATTCCATCTGGTCCGGGAGATTTACCTACCTTTAGCCTATTCAGCTTCCTGAGTACTTTCTCTGTCGTAATTGTGACTGTGCACACTTCTCTTCCCTGCCACCCTTGAGTGTCCGGTATACTGATGTCTTCCTCGGAGAAGACCGATGCAAAATACTCGTTCAGTTCCTCCACCACCTCCTTATCTCCCATTACAATTTCTCCAGCATCATTTTTTTTTTTTTTTTTTTTTTTTTTAAAATCGGTCCTATATCTACTCTCACCTGTCTTTTACTCTTTATATACTTGAAAAAGCTTTTAGTATCCCCTTTGATATTATTTGCTAGCTTCCTTTCATAGTCCATCTTTTCCTTCTTAATGACCTTCTTAGTTTCCTTTTGTAAGCTTTTAAAAACTTCCCAATCCTCTGTCTTCCCACTATTTTTTGCTTCCTTGTATGCCCTCTCCTTTGCTTTAACTTTGGCTTTGACTTCTCGTGAGCCACGGCTACATCCTTTTTCCATTCGAAAATTTCTTTTTTGGAATATACCTGTCTTGCACATTCCTCACTTCTCGCATAAACTCCAGCCACTGCTGCTCTGCCGTCTTTCCCGCCAGTGTCTCTCTCCAGTCAACTTTGGCCAGTTCCTCTCTCAAGCTACTACAATTTCCTTTACTCCACTGAAATACCGACACATCAGATTTCGGCTTCTCTTTTTCAAATTTCACAGTGAACTCAATCATGTTATGATTACTGCCTCCTAAGGGTTCCTTCACCTCAATTTCTCTAATCACCTCCGGTTCATTACACAATACCCAATCCAGTACAGCCGATCCCCTAGTGGGCTCAACAACAAGCTATTCTAAAAAGCCATCTCGCAGACATTCTACAAATTCTCTCTCTTGAGATCCAGTGCCGACCTGATTTTCCCAATCCATTCGCATGTTAAAATCTCCCACAATTATCATAATACAGCCCTTCTGACAGAAGGGGTATAGTCAGAGGGACAGAGGGAGAAAAAGGAGAGAGAAAGAATGTGTGTGCATAAATAAATAACAGATGGGGTACGAGGGGGAGGTGGGGCATTAGCGGAAGTTAGAGAAGTTGATGTACATGCCATCAGGTTGGAGACTACCAAGACGGAATATAAGGCGTTGTTCCTCCAACCTGAGTGTGGCTTCATCTTTACAGTAGAGGAGGCCGCGGGTAGACATATCAGAATGGGAATGGGATGTGGAATTAAAATGTGTGGCCACTGGGAGATCCTGCTTTCTCTGGCGGACAGAGCGTAGATGTTCAGCAAAATGATCTCCCAGTCTGCGTCGGATCTCGCCAATATATAAAATACCAGATGCAGTATATCACCCCAGCCAACTCACAGGTGAAGTGCCGCCTCACCTGGAAGGACTGTCTGGGGCCCTGAATGGTGGTAAGGGAGGAAGTGTAAGGGCATGTGTAGCACTTGTTCTGCTTACAAGGATAAGTGCCAGGAGGGAGATCAGTGGGGAGGGATGGGGATCTGCTCAAGGGATCTCCCGTCAATTGCTACCAACCTTATAGTTCCCACACCTGGCACTTCCCATTTCTACCTCCTACCCAAGATCCACAAACCTGCCTGTCCTGGCAGACCTATTGTCTCAGCTTGCTCCTGCCCCACCGAACTCGTTTCTGCATACCTCGACACGGTTTTATACCCCCTTGTTCAATCCCTTCCTACCTATGTTCGTGACACTTCTCACGCTCTTAAACTTTTCGATGATTTTAAGTTCCCTAGCCCCCACCGCTTTATTTTCACCATGGATGTCTAGTCCCTATATACTTCCATCCCCCATCAGGAAGGTCTCAAAGCTCTCCGCTTCTTTTTGGATTCCAGACCTAACCTGTTCCCCTCTACCACCACTCTGCTTCGTCTAGCAGAATTAGTCCTTACTCTTAATAATTTCTCCTTTGGCTCCTCCCACTTCCTCCAAACTAAAGGTGTAGCTATGGGCACCCGTATGGGTCCTAGCTATGCCTGCCTTTTTGTTGGTTCTGTGGAACAATCTATGTTCCAAACCTATTCTGGTATTCGTCCCCCACTTTTCCTTCGCTACATCGACGACTGCATTGGCACTGCTTCCTGCATGCATGCTGAGCTCGTTGACTTCATTAACTTTGCCTCCAACTTTCACCCTGCCCTCAAGTTTACCTGGTCCATTTCCGACACCTCCCTCCCCTTCCTTGATCTCTCTGTCTCTATCTCTGGAGACAGCTTATCTACTGATGTCTACTATAAGCCTACTGACTCTCACAGCTATCTGGACTATTCCCCTACTCACCCTGTCTCTTGCAAAAATGCCACCCCTTCTCGTAATTCCTCTGCATCTGCTCTCAGGATGAGGCTTTTCATTCCAGGACGAGGGAGATGTCCTCCTTTTTTTTAAAGGGGCTTTCCTTTCTCCACTATCAACTCTGCTCTCAAACGCATCTCCCCCATTTCACGTACATCTGCTCTCACTCCATCCTCCCGCCACCCCACTAGGAATAGGGTTCCCCTGCTCCTCACCTACCACCCCACCAGCCTCCGGGTCCAACATATCATTCTCTGTAACTTCCAGCACCTCCAACGGGATCCCACCACTAAGCACATCTTTCTCTCACCCCCCCCCCCCCGGCTTTCCACAGGGCGACTCCCTAGGCGACTCCATTGTCCATTCCTCCCCCCCCATCCCTCCCCACTGATCTCCCTCCTGGCACTTATCCTTGTAAGCGGAACAAGCGCTACACATGCCCTTACACTTCCTCCCTTACCACCATTCAGGGCCCTAGACAGTCCTTCCAGGTGAGGCGACACTTCACCTGTGAGTCAGCTGGGGTTATATACTACCTCTGGTGCTCCCGATGTGGCCTTCTATATATTGGCGAGACACGACGCAGACTGGGAGATCATTTTGCTGAACACCTACGCTCTGTCCGCCACAGAAAGCAGGATCTCCCAGTGGCCACACATTTTAATTCCACATCCCATTCCCATTCTGATATGTCTATCCACGGCCTCCTCTACTGTAAAGATGCCACACTCAGGTTGGAGGAACAACACCTTATATTCCGTCTGGGTAGCCTCCAACCTGATAGCATGAACACTGACTTCTCTAACTTCCGCTAATGCCCCACCTCCCCCTTGTACCCTATCTGCTATTTATTTATATACACACATTCTCTCTCTCTCCCTTTTCTCTCTCTGCCCCTCTGACTATACCCCTTCCCCATCCTCTGGGTTTTTACCCCCCCTCCCCCTTTTCCTTCTCCCTGGGCCTCCTGTCCCATGATCCTCTCATATCCCTTTTGCCAATGACCTGTCCAGCTCTTGGCTCCATCCCTCCCCCTCCTGTCTTCTCCTATCATTTTGGATCTCCCCCTCTCCCTTTCAAATCTCTTACTAGCTCTTCCTTCAGTTAGTCCTGACAAAGGGTCTCGGCCCGAAACGTCAACTGTACCTCTTCCTAGAGATGCTGCTTGGCCTGCTGCGTTCTCCAGCAACTTTGATGTGTGTTGCTTGAATTTCCAGCATCTGCAGAATTCCTCGTAAGTGCCTTAGCTTACTGCTTTGGACAAGTCAGAAAGAAGCTTCACTCTGCAACGGGTGACGTACTAGTCATTGTTGTCTAAAGATAGGCAAAGGCTCAAATAAGGAACTATCTGATCTTGCAGAAGCAGCTCAAGGTATAGCTAAATATGGGAAGTATAGTGTAGGGGCTAGAATGTTCTAGAGAAAAGGGGAAAGGTCCGAATGAGGAACTGATGGGCTAGCTTTGGCTTAAAATAATTATAACTTACTGACCAATGATTATCTTACATCTAATTGTATCTTAGCATGTGATTGAAATGATTCTAATATTGTCTAAACTTGTAATCGTAAAATTTCCTGCTACCTGATCAACGTTATAAATTGTGGAGAATTGTGTAATTCGGGGGCAGTTTCTGGACTGGCTCTTTTGGGAGATCAGTTTGTAACTTCTCCCATAGCATGCTATGAGTAGGGAATAAAGGTTTGAAAAGAATTACATGTATCAGTGTATTTGTGGTATAATTGCTATTGCATCGGGTCTGATCGAGTACGACACTTGGATCTCACACCTCCTTACTTTCTGAAGGAGCCTTGCACGGGGAATCTTATCAAATGCCTTACTGAAATTCATATACACTACATCCACTGCTCTACCTTCAATGTGTTTTGTTACAGCCTCAAAGAATTCAATCAGGCTCGTAGGGCACGACCTGCCCTTGATAAAGCCATGCTGACTACCCCTAACCAGACTATGTCTCTCCAAATGCTCATAAATCCTGCCTCTCAAGATCTTCTCTAACAACTTGCCCACCACTGAAGTCAGACTCACTGGTCTATAACCTCCTGGGTTATCTCCACTCCCTTTCTTCAACAAGGGAACAACATTTGCAACCCTCCAATCCTCCGGTTCTTCTCCAGTCCCTATTAATAACGCAAAGCTCATTGCAAGAGGCTCAGCAATCTCCTCCCTCGCTTCCCACAGTAGCCTATGTTCTATGTTTCTATGTTTCTATCTCATCTGGTCCTGGTGACCATATGAAACTTAACGCTTTTCAAAAACTCCAGCACATCCTCTTTGTGAATGTCTATATGCTCAAGCGTTTCAGTCCGCTATAAATCCCCACAATTGCCAAGACTTCTTCCCTGGTGAATACTAAGTAAAGTATTCGTTAAGTACCTCCACTATCTCCTCCGAGTCCATGCACAAATTTCTACTATCGCACCTGATTGGTCCTATTCTCACAAGACTCATCCTTTTGCTCTTCACATACTTGTAGAATGCATTGGGGATTTCCTTAACCCTGTTCACCAAGGCCTTCTCATGGCCCCTTCTGGCTCTCCTAATTCCATTTCTTCCTAGCAACCTTGTAATTTCCTAGAGCTCTAACAGTAACTAATTTCTTGAACCTTTCATAAACTTTTCTTTCCTTCTTAACTAGATTTTCTACATACTTTGTACACCATAGTTCTTCAACTCTAGCATCCTTTCCCTGCCTCAATGGGACATACCTGTGCAGAACTCCATGGAAATGTTCCCTAAACATTTGCCACATTTCTCTGAGAACATCTGCTCCCAAGTTCCTGCCTAATAGCATCATATTTCCTTCTTCCCAATTAAACATTTTCCCAAATTGTCTGCTCCTATCCCTCTCCAGCGTCGTGGTGAAGGAGATGAGAGTTGTGGTCACTACCTCCAAAAAGCTCTCCCACCAAGAGATCTGAAACCTGACCAGGTTCATTTCCTAATTCCAGATCAAGTAGAGCCTCCCCTCTAGTTGGCTTAAGGCAATGTTTTTTTTGGAGAGCAGTGGTTTCCTCCATGGTGTTCTTCCATGAACACCATTCTTGTTCAGTGTTTTTCTTATAGTGGATACATGAACAGAGACTTTAGAAAATTCTAGAGATTTCTGCAGGTCTTTTGGTGCTATGCTTGAATTCTTTTTCACCTCTTTAAGCATTGCGTGGTGTGCTCTTGTGATCTTTGCAGGGCACCCACTCCTAGGGAGAGTAGTAACAGTACTGAGTTTCCTCCACTGTACACAACTTCTCTTATTGTGGACTGATGAACACTCGGGTCTTTAGAAATGCTTTTATAGCCTTTCCCAGCTTCATGCATCTCTACAATTCTTCTTCTAAGGTCCTCTGAAAATTGTTTTTGATTAAGGCATGGTGCACAAAAGCAGATCTTTCTTGAGAAGAGCAGGCTCTGTCAGTAACCTGACTTTGTGTGGTGCTGTTTTTGTTTGAAAAAAATAGGGCAGGGCATCTCTACAACTGACGCTTCTAATCTCATCTCATTGATTGGGACACCTAACTCCAGACTGCTTTTGTACAAGGCATTCCCCAGAGGTTCACTTACTTTTTGCACTTGGACTGAGATTGATGAAATGGTGTACTCAGTATTGACAAATAGTAGTACAATTGTTGGTGTATTATTAGCTTAGGCAGATTGTGTTTGTCTATTATAGTTACTCAAGAATGAGTAACTATAATAGACAAACTACGCTCCTCTATGCTCAAGAATGAGGGGAGATTTGATAGAGGTATATAAAAGAGTGAATGCAAGCAGGCTTTTTCCACTGAGGCAAGGGGAGAAAAAAAACAGAGGACATGGGTTAAGGGTGAAGGGGGAAAAGTTTAAAGGGAACATTAGGGGGGGCTTCTTCACACAGAGTGGTGGGAATGTGGAATGAGCTGCCAGATGAAGTCGTAAATGCGGGCTCACATTTAACATTTAAGACAAACTTGGACAGGTACATGGATGAGAGTTGTATGGAGGGATATGGTCCAGGTGCAGTTCAGTGGGACTAGGCAGAAAAATGGTTCGGCACAGCCAAGAAGGGCCAAAAGGCCTGTTTCTGTGCTGTAATGTTCTATGGCTCACAAACCTTTTCTTGCAACAGAATGTCAAGAAATTTGTTTTTCCAGCTGCAGTACAGTGCAATACATAAAACTACCATATTACTATGAAAAAGTCTAGCAACTTAGTTACATACATATCCCCAAGACTTTTGCACAATACTGTAAATTCAGAGTCAGGAATGATGGCAATGCCTAACAGCCACCGACTGTCCACCTGGGTGGTTAAGATAGTGATAGGTTACCTTTCTGATAGTTCAATGCGCATATTATTGTTTCATGCACAAAATTATCAAAACTATTATATAAAACTACCTTCATGGTATGTACATGTGTGTGTGTGTATATATATATATATATAAAAAACATAAATGGATTTAGTTTAGACTTGTCTCTCATCCCAAATGTGACTTATTATATGGATGCAAATATTTCAAATTCCTAAATCCAAAATACCACCGACCCCAGGCATTTCCGGTAACTGATAGTCAACCTGCATTCATTTTGGACAACTACAGAAATAATTAGAAACAGGGATTATTTTTTTTAATCTAAAGAAAATTATTAAAATGTTATACCCCAATTTCATTTCTCCTCACAGTCATCTTATAATACAAGTCATATTATACATAAGTGTATAAGCCAGGTGTTTCCAACTTCTATGCCATGGACCTCTACCATTATCCGAGGAGGTCTGTGGACCCAAGGTTGGGAACCCTTGGTATAGCCTAATATACTTCCACTTCTCTCAAGTAGCTCTACGTTCTTCCATTAACAGTAATTATAGATAGCATAGGCTGTATCAGCTTATAGTCAGTAATGACTCAGTTTGTAACTCCTTGTCAGTCAGAACTGACTGTCTCCACTTCAGTACTGAAAGCATAATATTAACTGTTATCACAGCGTGTTAGAACAATGGTCCCATTGTTTCCTCAGATGGATATAAAAGATCTCGAAGCAGGACTTTGAAGAATTGAGAGTTCTTCCCATTTACTGAACCAACATTTATAGCAAACTGATTCACTGATTATGTCATACAGCTGTTAGTGGGAACTTTTACCTTAAACTGCCCATTGCACTTCAAAAAAATACAACAGAGTACCAGTGTTTAAGGATTTTGGGACATTGCTATGTAAGGAAAGTGTTTTACAAATAAATATTTTTACCTGTATATTTACTTGGTAGTCTGTGGGCCCATGTATTGATCCATACAAGCCAAACCCAACTACAAATATCCTCCTATTCACTGTAAACCTGTGGTTTTAAAGATACATAGAATATTAGTACAATTTAACTATGTCTCCCAAAATACTGTCAAGTATTTTCTGAGGCATTATAATGAAATATCTGAGAGACATTCCAAACAGCACCGAATTCCTTTCCTGTGGTATACATCTTACATTAACTGTATATAATCAAGGTCAGGTTTGATTAGTTACTGTCACACTTTTCATACATTTATTCTTGGTCCTTGTTGCTGCTTTAGTTGCATTTTTACATGCTGAAACTATTCCTCAATGAATCAGTTTCTCTTAAACTTCATAGGTGTAGGTCCACCTTCCTGTTTCCAATATTAAATATGAAAATAATTGCTTATAATATAACTGAATATGATGCATCTACTTAAATCTCATTTATCTGTTTATTTAAAGATACCACTTGGAATAAGCCCCTTCAGCTTAACAACCCACCTAGTTAACATGAGCCTAATCAAAGGACAATTTTTAATGAGCAATTAACCTACTAATTGATACGTCTTTGGACTGTGGAGGGAAACTGGAGCACCTGGAGGAAACCCAGACGGTCATTGAGAGAATGTACAAACTCCTTACAGTGACAGAATTGAACTTCGATGCCCCAAGCTATAATATAGCTACTCTACCGTGATGCCTCAATAATATTGCTTTTATCAATAATAAAAAAATAATTTTCTCAAAATATTCTTTGAATGGAGTGTTCTGCAAAACTATTTTATTTCTATTATTTGTTTTTCCGGGATTTGGGTATCAATAGGTTCGTGTCTGTCTGTGTTGTGCCAGATTTCCAGTGTCTACAGAATCTTTTCTCAACGACAACTTTGTTGTCTTACTTTCAAATGCCCTTGTGAAGTGTATGCAAGTGTTTTCCTGAATGCCTGCAGTCGTTTGGTGAAGGTACTATGCCAGTGTTATTGGGGCTGGGGTAGAAAGTTACTATGTGTGTGGCTAGCAGTGGTGATGTTTCTATGCCCTTGCTGCCTTTGTTTTACATGGTAGTAGATGTCATGGGTTTTGGAAGTTCCCTGAGACAGGCACTGCCTTTAGCAGATGGTACATATTACAGTTACAATGTGACAGCAATCGAGGGAGTGAATGGATGGGATGCCAACCAAGTTGACTGCATGGCCCTGAACAGTTACAAACTGAGTCCTGTTGGAACTGCACGACACCGGAGAAGTGAAGAGAACTGTACTGTGCTGTTGGCTGCAAACTCGAAGGTGGTGGAAAAGCTTAAACACAGGATATCTAGGCTCTTAAACTGCTCTTGTAGTCAACTGAAATTCCAGTCAATGGTGTCTCCCTGGATGCGACAGGATAGTAGAGTTTGAATCTGATCCACTGAGTGTGGGATCACTTTGCTTTGTCTTTTGCCTGCTGTTTAGCAACCCTACAGTTTGACATCTCATTTTTAACTACACCTCCTTCAGTCATCAAGCAGTAGGGCAACTGAGTACCCAATGAAAAATACCTGCATACTTTTCTTGAGCGGAAAAAAGGGGAAGATCTGTGAACAGAAATCATACAACTGACCTAAAATAATACAGGTATTATGCCTGTTCTTTGAAAGACCTAGCCTATCACTCCTTTCCCTAAAATGCTGCAATCTCACTTTCAACTACTTTTTGATACTTGCTGCTAAATGTATATCCAACCTGTTTTCAGACAGCCCACACAAAATGCTGGAGGAACTCAGCAGGCCAGGCAGCATCTATGGAAAAGAGTTTGGTTGACATTTCAGGCAGAGACTCTTCTCCAGTCCTGATGGAGGGTCTCAGCCCAAAGCAGTGGCTGTTTAGTCTTTTCCATAGATGCTGTCTGGCCTGCTGAGTTCCTCCAGCATTTTGTGTGTGAATTGCTTGGATTTCCAGCATCTGCAGATTTTCTTTTGCTATTTGCAGGCAGGATATTAATGAATATAATAAGTTTTTCTTTTTATAAAATCCCTACTTTTTAAAAAATTAACCTCATTATTGATTAGCTGGGGACACTGGATATCCAAACACCACCACCCATCTTTAAAGTTTGTGATTTACTGTATTTCATTGCGGTCTGGCTTAACAAACATATCCAGAAGGACCTCATTTCAAAGTCCAAAGTAAATTTATTATCAAAGTCTATTATATGTCACCATATACAATCTTAAGATTCATTTTCTTGTGGACATTGAGGCTTAGGTCTTAGAGCTTATTGATTAATTTTGAAAGCCGAGTTGCAGCCAACGAACTGCATCATGGTGTATGCAACTTCACTGTCCAGATATTCTAGGGTTGAGTGAAGGGCAAATGAAACTTTTCTCACATTTTCTCTCTCTGAGGAAAGGCACCAATTTAGCTGGCAAATATAGTCAATAACACAAGCAACCCAGTAACTATTTGCAGTTTAGTTTAGTATTATGGGGGGAAAAACTGAATTCTCTGGCCTTCGGTGGAAACTGAGGGAGAAATCCTGGAAGGTTAACCATTAACAGACGCTAGTATACTAACTAACTTACATACCTAACAATTAACCCAGCAGAGATTTTTTTTAAAAAGTACCAGTCTTGTACATTATGGTCCATGGTTCTCAGTATCACATCACAGCTTACAGATACACATAATCCTTGGGGAAACTAGTTTGCATAGAAACACTTTACCTTATCCGGTCACTTGTACCACTGTAGCCCCAACGGCTTTCCACCTGTTGGAAACGATTGATGCTGCACTCTTTGCCTCTTAGACAACAACGAGGTCTGTCAATAAACTCTACCCGAGGCTTTGGATTGACTGTGAAATGTAGGAAAAGACTAACAACTTCTCGGTCTGTTAGAATTCCTGACTGTGCAGGTCCTGTGGGGTGGGGAGGGGATGGGGAGAGAGGAGAGAAATACATGTTATGTTATTTGATACTGTTACAGCAAACTCCACTCCTAGAAGTTAGATAGTCAAACAGACTTCTTACTTAGTACTTATTGAGACCAAGTCAATTTCGAAACCATTGCCTTAAGTTATTCTGGGGTTGAAGGAGAAGTTAATACTCAAATGGTATTCAATGCTTTATAATAAGGAGTGCAGATGGTATAATTGATCAGTGGACATGTCCTTCTAAAATATTCCTCAAAATCAAACAGCTTGTTTATATTTTACGTTTACATTTGCTGCAGAATGGATATTTTGATATACAACCTTTTTTATGCCATGGACCAATACCACTGAGCAAAGGGTCCACAGACCCCAGGACGGGAGCCCCTGGTGTACAGCATTACATCAGAGCATGTTAGCATAGGTGAACAAAAGCACAACGGAATTGGATTGATTTAGGAAATGACAACTATGGTGGATCTGAAGACTACTCTAAAGAATGCCAAATAAAGCATTTACCATAAATTGAAGGTAAAATTAACCATAAGTGTAGGAGCCATATATCCATTTCTATCAATTTTGTGTTCCATGTTTATTATCGGTAGTTGTCACATGGATTGGGGGTGTGGAAGAAGCGAAGAGCTTAGTTATATATCCATGCTTCGTTTTTCGTTTAGTCTAGTTTGGGTACAGCCAGGGAGTGGGCCGGGGCTGATATCTTTTCGTTGACCGCTTGAATATATTTAAGAATGCTTGGCTTAAGTACGTTTAAATACGCTAAGACTTTATTTTGTTAATTCGCTAGCTTTAGTTTCATTAGTTTTTATTGTTAAAGGTTGTTAATTTTGCTGGTTTCATAATAAAGGATTGAACGTATTCTTTGATTTTGGAACATAGTTACTGGATGGATAGCGCATCATACAGTATCAACTCCTCGCGCTTAGAGTCTAAGTGGTTTTGGTTTGTTTTCAAGTGACCACTACAATAAGCAACCATTTAATTTATTCACAAATACAATAAAAACATTATTTTCTTCATTTTTTAAAGCCTGATTTTAAAAGAGTTTGACTTTCTGAAGGAGTCTTATATGACCCATGTAATCTCTCACACAACAGTCACTGAACAGCTCAAAGCACATTAGAAGTAATTAACTTGCAGAGAGACAATTATACTTAATACAAGTAGGAACCAATGACAATCATTTTCTTTAAGATGCACTTGCAATTATGCAGACATTAACGGGGGTGGAACTCTACAGTTTTCTGAGGCACCATAGTTCATAATTGCTCTGTAACCTGTTGACAAGACTCGTGCCATTTCTGCACAGGAGCATGTCGACCATCAGCCAAACAGATTTAGTTTCGGCTGTGGCCAACCTCGTCAGTGACACTCAGCAGATTATTATGGGGATTAACTTAGTTCCCAACTTTACATACCATCTTTGTAATTTTCATGGACTTTTCATTTCAAGTTTATTTTTAGAGAGATAAAAGGCTAACCAGTTTGAACCAATAAAAAGGCTAGGTTTAGGGAGCAACTGCTTCTTTAAACAGACATCAGGAAAAAAAATACAACTTGATTAAGTGTATTGATTTATCTCCATTCATTCACTCAATCAACCTAATAAATTTACAAGGAAAATATAACTAATGTTTTTTCAGTATTTCAAGTTAATGCAGAAGTTATCCAATTTTAGCTATGTTCATGTGTTGAGATCAAGTATGCTATACTATACCACTAAAGTACTCATTGATTTAAATCTCAAAACAGTATAAAGTTTTGCCAGTTCTAAAATGCCATTGTGCTATAATAATGCAAAGTATTAACAATTAAATTAATTCAACTCTACTACTGCAGAATTACCTGCTGCAAACTCCTCAATAGTCATTAGTGGAAAACGGATGAGCGACAAGGCTTTTCCTAACACCTTACGTTTATTTTCAGGTGTGAGTTGAAGCTGCTGTCGCTGGCACTCTGCTTCTGCCCAACGAACCACAGCATTAAATAACCGAATTTCTCGGATTCCTAGAGTGTCACGTTCTAGCACCGCCATTAGCGTATCTGTAACATAAACCAACATTAAGGCCAACAATTCCAGTTTCAAAATGAAAAATGTTTTTGATAAATATACTACACCAGAGTACCCATAAAGGCCTGTTAGTTGAAACAAATGCACATAGTAATCTCTGAACCACTGTGATTAAAGAAATTGTTGTAAATGGGGCAACTACTCCAGAATCTAAAAGCTCACTTTGAGGAAAAGATACCAATTATATAGCTAAGTGCCACCAAGCGGCTTAGAGGAAAATGACATTTATTTAAAACCCAATGACTGCTATCCTATCCAGCATGAAGCTTAATTTGAGAAGGTACCAACTATATAGCTAACTGTTCGCCATCTAGCTGCTTAGAGGACCATGACATTTCTCCAAAACCCGATGACTGCTATCGTATCTGGTAAAGATAGGTCAGCAAATAGAACACTGTCAAAATACAGAATTAAAAAAATAAACATGCATGCAGGAAATAAATACATATACACTGAATATGGGTTTGGAGAAATATCATGGTCCTATAAGCATCTAGGTGGGGTCAGTTATCTATATGAATTTTAATTGTTATATGGTTATATAAATCATCACCATCTCAGCAGTGAAGTTTCTAGTTTAGATGCAGGTGAACAAAATCACTCATGATAGGTACAAATAATAGCAAGATAGGAGCACAAACTATTGAACTCATGTATGGGACAAACTATTTTAAAAACTGCCATTTTCCCCCCCCTTGCTTTCAAACTCTCATCTCAAAACTCTGAGAGGTCTCTTGTAATTCCATTAATTGTCGATGCCATCATGGCTCTAACTATAAAATTCTCTTATTAAAAAATCTCTCCTCTAAACTTCAGACATTCCCGATGTGAGGAGATCCTGGAGTACTCCTATTAACTGTTGCTTTTGAAAAGAGGGAGTGAGTTATTTACCACCGATATGTTGCTTTTGAACAGAGAGGGGGAGAGGGGGAGGAGAGGAGGGAGAGGAGGGAGGAGAGAGAGAGAGAGAGAATTAATGGTTGGACTGTCACTTTAAAGGCAGTGGAAGTAACTTTGGATTTCTACTGAGTTGGGTTTGGAGACAGCACCGAGCAGCTCGAAAGTTGCTATGGTGACCGAAAGCAGGTTGTTGATGTTACTTTCAAAGACAGGTTGCCTGCTTGCATTTCTTTGCAGACAAAGGAAGGAGGGACTTTTTGAACAACAGGTGATGCTCAGCACAGAGAAATAAATGGGAGGTCAGATGATACTGACCTCAGACACATGATCTGGACACTGAATGAGCATTGTTGTGCCCGCAGAGAAAGTGGGTTGTGGAGGATCGATCAGGCAGATTGATCCAAATTGCTATTCCAGTGAAGGAGAAGGGGTTGACTGGTGGGGAGTTGGCTATGTGTCCACCCTTGCCGAGGTGATAGCTCCACCACAGGAAAACCGGTCCCCCTGGTTAAAGTCACAGTCGGTGACTTGTGAAGGATTTCGGAGGACGACGAAAAGATCGACGGCGACAGCTCACCTGAAGACTCAACTTGCTCTCTCTCTCTCTCTCTCCATCACTAATCAACTAAATACCACGAACTGAACTGAACTTCACTCAACATCGTAAGACTGTATCTTTTTTCCTAGACTTAAAGAAGCTTGGTTTTCATACATATATATTCCACACTTACTTTAATATATAATCATTGCTAACCTGTGTGATTATTTACATTGACACTACTGTATTGCGTAGTTACTAATAAATATTAGTAGTTTATAGCAATACTGGACTCCAAAATGGTTTCTATTTCTGCTGGTTTCTTTATCCCCATCATGGGGTACGTGACATCGAGCTTTGATTAGCTGTTCTTATCTCTTTACATCGCATACTATCAAAATTTGTTTGATCATGTTGTGAAGGACATTAGGACTTCAATAAATACCACAGGAAAAGCTACAAAAATGCAGCAGGTCAAACACCATCAACAGTTCCTTCTTGACAACCTGGTGCATATTTCTAGCAGTTTGTTTTATTTTAGGATTTCCAGCACCTGCAGTATTTTGATTTTTGGATTACTATATGAATACAAGTTGTTGTTATTACTTACTTTTTTTAAGTGGCCTTGTGACTGATCCAGACCTGCTGCCTCTAGAGCTGATTGTTAAAAAGAAAACCACCGCTGCTAAATCCTGTCAGAGCTACAGAGCATCAAAATGTCTTTTACACTTCAGAATTTTAATTCATATCAAACTCAAATCTGTATGAGCTTCTTAATCTTTGGAAGTACAATATATTGTGATTTTTTTTGTTGTTTTGATGAAGTATTAGAACACCCAATGCAACCAAAACTAAACTCTTTACAACTGTAATAACTGACTGAATTGTGGACTCATGTTAAGATACATCAAAAAATAATAGAATTAGGTTGGCCCTAGATAGACCAAAGATTCCCAAGAAAGACAAGGCAGAAGAGCAAAATAAAAAATAAATAATAATTTGCACTTTGGAAATTCCCAACCTATTGTATTTTCATGCTTTGATTTCTGGTTAATTTACATCATAATTTGTGCAAATTTAAAAGTGCACCATTAAAAGTTGTAAACAGTGCATTCTTTTACTGGGCATCAGATTAGGGAGGGAATTGTAAATACAAAACAAAATCTACAAATCACTAAAATTGATATATTGAATAAATAATATGCTTGTTATGTCATACCAACAGATTACCAAGAACTGAATTATTTCTACTTAAATACAAAGGGTTACATACAAGAGTGATTTAATGTATTTAAATAGCAAATTTTGTATTAAAGATGGGAACAGTGAGAAATATGGAAATGTATTCTATGTTGTGTAAACATCTCCTGCAGATAAATTTGCTTGAATTGTAATTATTGCTGTGACAATGGCAATAGTATCCGACGATAAACAATGAAAGAGTATTAATGCAGAATCCAATGCTTTCTACATTTACATATATGGAATCTGAGAGCTGTCTGAAGATATATTTATACAGTCGTTTTATGCACAGTTCTACAAAGACTGACACTGGCCATGTGGCTGTATGAAGTTGTAAAGTTCATTATTAGTGCACAATGTCATTCTTATTACAATGATTGATAGATAGAATTTACAAGCGATTTAACCTCAGAAACGAGTACAGTTTTGTACTATACACCCCAATTAAACATAGTGAGATTGGCAAAATCATAGTGAGGGATCAGAAAGCAATTCTTTCTTCATCAAAAGGAACTTGAGGTGTGTACACTGAAATACACAAACTTTGAAAGTACTGGAAGTGTAAAGGTGGAAATTGCTAATTCAACAAGCAGCATCTACAGCAAATAAGACATTTCCGACTTGTAGTCTTTTGTCAAGACTTGAATCTTATGGATATTTAAATCAAATCATTGAATCAGAATAATATCTTTAAAGTTTTTACTGCATTTTTCTAATAAAGTTTCTTCATTTTAACATTAAACAGTCTGCGAATTTGCACTGTGGCGTAAGTAATAAAATGGTTGTAGTTGTTTATTCCTGAAGTATTTTAGATTTAAGGCTTGGTTCAGTTTTCCTGAGAACACAGTTTAGCTGATTTCAGGATACAGGCAGAGTACAAGGAGAATTTTTGTGTCTTATGTAATAAATAGCCAAAGTCCTGAGGAAGAAATGGGTGTGCTAAGTAGGCATGTAGTGTACAGAAGAAAATTGCTCAGTTTGAAGTTTCCCCAAAATATTAAAACTCAATACGGTAATTAAAAATGTGCTTTTTTAAAAATCTCTTAATGCATATACAAAAGTCTTTAGTTTTCTGTAACAGTCAGGACAAAAATCAATAAAGATTATTTGTCTAACTGAAGTGGGGCAAATATATTTACTTTTCTGTATACGCACTTAGGGATATAATTAGATTAGATTATGAGGACACGCAGTCCTCGTTTATTGTCATTTAGTAACGCATGCATTAAGAAACGATACAATGTTCCTCCAGTAGATATCACAGAAACACAAGACAGACCAAGACTGAAAAACGGACAAAAACCACATAATTATAACGTATAGTTACAACAGTGCAAAACAATACCGTAATTTGATAAAGAACACACCATGGGAATGGTAAAAAAAAGTCTCAAAGTCTCTGAAGTCCCATCATCTCACGCAGACGGTAGAAGTAGGAAGAAAACTCTCCCTGTCATGAACCTCCAGCGCCGCAAACTTGCCGATGCAGCACCCTGGAAGCACCCGACCACAGCCGACTCTCAAGTCCGTCCAAAAACTTCGAGCCTCCGACCAGCCCTCCAACACCAAGCACCGAGCACCATCTCTGCCGAGCGCTTTGACTCCGGCCCCGGCCGCCAGCAACGGGCAAGGCCAAGGATTTGGGGCCTTCCCCTCCGGAGACTCTCGATCGCACAGTAGCAGAGGCAGCGAAGTGGGCATTTCAGAAGTTTCTCCAGATGTTCCTCTGTGCTTCTCACATCTGTCTCCATCAAATCAGGAATGTGCACGGCATCCTACTTGACAGATACCGATATCATTCACCAGAGAGGCCACGCGCGCTGCGTCGCGCCGCCATCTTCTCCTCCCCCCACGCATTTCCAAACATGAAGCTAATTATAAATAAAGTAGCATAACTTACGGTTTTCGTTCTCACTGCAGTATAACTGTCAATACCCTGGTAAACTAAATTATATTGTTTGCAAAGTCTCCAATTTTTAACCTTAATACTGATTTACCCCACAAGTAAATATTATAGTTTTTTGAAAATTAAGTAGAATATAGAGAACTAAAACAGCTTAACCCTTCCATTGATCCATTATAGTTCAGTAATCTCATCATTTAATGTAAAAATTAAAATATGTTTTAAGGCACCTAATACACATTACATACTCACCTAAATCTATATCTGTAAAACCTTCTGCATTGATGGCATCCGAAGTATTTTTGTCAATATTTTCCAAGCATAAGCTGGCAAGCTGTGGTTCATCAAAGAGCCTTGCCTGAGGAACAAACAAAACAAGTGCATCAGTTTTGTAATCTTTACAGTCAAGCACACACAAGGCTTTGCAAATGACCAGTAAAGATGTCAAAAACAATTTTAGTCAAAAAAATGTGCCATCTCAAAGACCTTTTACTAGAATTGGAAGATATGGTTTTAACATTCTAGTTAAAACACTGAAATAGAAGCTCAAATCAAATATTCTCACTATATATTTCACACTTGAATTCTGTGCACTTTCAAATTACAATTTTAATTTGTTTTCAATATAGAAGTATATTTAAAAGCAATGAAGCTTTCACTTTTTTTTATGGAATCCTGTAACTAATCACCCTTCATTAAGCAACAAACACAAAATGCTAGAGGAACTCAGCAGGTCAAGTAGCGTTAATGGAGGATAATTAACAGTCAACATTTTGTGCCAAGACCTTCACCAGTCACGATGAAGGGTCTTTGCCCTTTTATTCCCCTCCATAGATACTATCTGACTTGACAAATTTCTTCAGCATCTGCAGAATCACTTACATTTACATCCTTCACTAACTTTTCCTATTATGTTGCTTAGTATGCTTGCAGCAAATAAAAGAGCACAGGACTGCATTAATCAATGAAGCTGCCACATGTGTCAATAAAGCTGCAAAATAAATTGCTTCAATAATATCTTCTTAACCAAATAGCAGTAAAGCACCTATTCAGTTTTTGGTTCTGAAAACTTAATACTTTCACTGAACAACACTGAGAAATTTTTTTTTATTAAAAACCTTCAGGTCTGATCCGATCTGAAGCCATTATTTCAATTTATGACATCAACTTTAAATTCCATCATTCACTATTTCATACAGTAGCATAATTTATATTAAAATGTTTTCTGAAATTATTACAAAAACAAATTTATTGGGAGAGGAGAGAAATGCAATAGAGGTTAGAAGAAACATCATCATCCTACCCTTCCAAAAAACAAGGCACTGTCCATTTTTTTCCCCAGAAAATAGCAAATACCATCACACAATCTCAATGGCAAAGCCATTCTCTAGTACTTTGCTAACATTTGCCATTTTATCAAATAGTGTGTGTCCACTGAGTGCTCCCTAATACAGAAAACTGATATGGAGTAACCTCCAGACTGACATTTTCACTTTCCTTAGCTTTGAACTACATACAAATTCCAACAACACCACAGCTTCCAGTTCAGCAAAAGCCAAGGATTAATTATTTTGGAGCAAAATTTCTATTTGCCCTTCTTACTAACCATTGGTTTGTTATTTTCCGAAGCTTTAACACCTTTAACTTTCAGCATCAAAAATCAGTGTGAATGCTTTATAGAAATACTTTGTGTCTTTAGGCTGATCACACAAGTGATAATGGTCTTTGCCTCAATAGGGAGAAATTGATCCAAATTAGTTAGAGCAAATAGATTACTATTACTGTCTCTAATATGCATAATTAACTAAATTACACATTTGAGGAAGTATCTTATTGATCTGTATCTACATATTTTATACTTAAGGGCTTTACAAAATAGCACTAGTGATGTATATCAATACAGTGATGTTTTGCAGGCAGCTCAGGAAACTACTGGATATTCTACTAGATACAGTTCTTTTGAACTACAATTGCTGTAATCTGCAGCCTGTAATTTCTCTTTAAGAAACATACTTTTGAACCATCTAAATGAACTAGTGATTTTACAATCATCTGAAGGATTCCGTGATTTTAACCCTCGGGAATGTAAGTACAGCACCTTGAAGACAAAGGTTGGCCTTCGCTGGGGTGGACTTTAAGGCAGGATAAAACATCAAAGCCTAACGGCAGAAAATGAACCAGTGTTCACTGCTGTTATCTGCATCCCTTGCCACTAGTACCATCAAGCCGGAGGTATAGGAGTCTTGGGTCCCATGTCGCTACCCTGCAGCCATCCGGCTTCTGGATTGGCTTAGTTCGCCTCAGCACTGAACTGACTCCACAGCCATGGACTCCAATTAACTGGAATCCACTGTACACTTTTCCTCCAATCATTTCTTTAAAATGAACTGCTCAAAAAACAGATCGTGGTTCAATAGAAAAACCAAGTTACATACACCCGAAAACGATTGTTGAAAACCAGGTGTATTGATTCCTTAGCTTTTCAGGGTACACATTTGTCCCTATTAAGTAAAAAATATTAATAAGGTAAAGGTTGCCCCAGCTGTATTTTAAAAAATAAATGCTAGGAGAGTGTCACGCATTTGGATAGCAGCCTTCACCAATTGCAAACCAGACTTCCTAACATACACTTGTATTTTCTTGGGTCCACAAATCGACTGTAGAATCAAGGTCATCAGGTAAGGCAATGTAAAAGACAGAGGTTATGGATGTGGACTTCTGGAAGCAGTTATGAGATTACTGTGCAACTGAATTTGCTCTCCAGTTGACAATATAGATCAGATCGCTTCCGTACAAATAATAGCATGATAATCTTGGAATTGTAATTCTGAAAGCTCTTGTTTTTATTCAAACTATTACTCTCTACCCAATTTCTGATCAGCTTTTCTAATCCTCACCAGCTTTTTAATGTTACATTAAAAAAGACCATAAAGTATTAAATTTCTGTGCATTTCTCAACATAATCCTTTCACATTTCAGTAAAACTCATGTGGAAGCAACAGCTGTCTGACTGATTGTTGTGCCTTGAGAACATCATGCCAAAATCATTGAAACACAACACTCATGCTACAGCCAAATATTTTACTTCAAGTATAATTGCTACTAAGTTCTATTCTATAAAACTTGCACTTCTAAAAATATATGCAATGTCTCTTTAACTCACACAAGCATGGAATCCTGAAACTGACTGCTGTAATGCTAATTGTAATAGATAATAGTAAAACCAGTCAAAAGCCTTTACTTTTGGTCAGCAAAGTTTTCATAGGTTGTTTAAAATTAGTTAAATGCAATTTAAAGCTGTTAGTTATTCACCTTTAACAATATATTTTAAAGAATTCTGATGCTTTAAACCTAGTTTTAAAGCATAAGTAATTGCAAATAAAAAATCCTAAATATACATAAGCTTAACTCTAAAGCTAGAAGCACAGCACTTAATAAGATTGCCTAGTTCAACCTGAGTGATAAGTGCAAGAAAGAATTTATTCCCAATGTGTGTTTCTTTATGTTCAGAATGGTGCTAGTAATAATTAAATGTCAAAATTCTCCAATCTCTTAGGACATTCTCCAGATCATTTCTGGATTGATGCCTGTATGCCATTACAGTACCAGATTCCAATCACATCTCACAAACTGACTCTTGTTATCTAGGGATATATATGTCTGAATGCCATTATCTGCCAGGTACCAACATATACTGGACCTCACCTCAAAATGATTTAACCTTTAAACTACTCCTCTATGTAAAAGTCTAAAATGATGGCATATTTTTCTAGTCTGAGGAAAGTGTGATAAATCAAATTAAAGTCCTAGTTATCTGCTGATGTAAACCAGGACAGGAATATTTTTTCCTGAAATATCAACTGGGACAGGATGATTAAGCATGCAGGTAAGGAACAAGGTCTGAATTTGTGCCAAGTGCTAGCAAATAAATTAAAGGTAGCTTCTTAAGATATACAAATTGATGGGAACAACTTTCATGTTAAATTTTTTTAATTGTGTAAAAGGACATTTTATGATGGAATTTTAAAAAGGCATTTGGCTCAAACCCACAATTAAAAATCATTAATAAATTTGTGTTTCCCCCAACCACAGCAATTTCTCCCTTCCATCTGATTTTTTTTGTTTTGTATGCAACTCTTGCCCTCAGCTTTCAGTGGTGGCTGCACCAGCCAGTGTTAAACTATGAACATACAATCCCTCTATGTCAGCTTCTCACACTAGGAAAAGCCCTTGGTTCTCTGAAGAGAGTACCAAATCAGTTCCTCTCCACAGCAATCATTCACCTAGATGAACTCATTTATACAATGAATGACTTTTGCAAAGCCCACCCACATTCTCAAATATCAATGGTATAATTATAGGGATTCATGAACCCGTACTATGCCTGGTTCCCCTCCATGGGACACAGAGAACCATATTAGTTTCTGTCCTACTTTAAACTGCTCTTTTTAGTACTTGTGCAGTAATTTGACAACACTAGTGTTGTTTCCTTTACTCAGATACAACTCAAAAACTTCATTACTTTTGCAGCCAACTTCCACTCTGCTGTCTTGGTAAGATGCCAACTCATCTTTATCTCAAGGGACAGGCTACAACAAACATCCGTTATAAGCCTCAACTCAGATAGCTCTCACCTACACTTCTTCCCATCCCAGTTCTGCCATCCCTTACATTTACTCCAATGGTAGTTTTTCACAAAGGTAACTATGGGGATGTCTCCTTTCTCCTGAACCACGGCTATGCTCTTTGATAGTTGTCAGAACATCTCATCTATTCTTATCCTATTTGTTCTGCTTCTCTTTTCAGATTATACCCGACCTGATGAGTGTTTCCAGCATTTTCTGGTGTTTCACTCTTGAAGATCTACTTTCTTTCCCCCACCTACCCTCTGGGTTTAGGTTTTCTTCTCTAACTTATTCCTTCCAAATATCCTGGAACAATTACTTTAAATGTTCACACTGGAATCTACCAGACAAAAGGTAGAATCAATGGAGTTTGATCATTAGAGATTTAGCAAGAAAAGCTAAATGGCTTTTATCCTGTTCCTAAAGAATATTACAACTGCACACAAAATGCAGCTAGATGATTCCTATCATTATATTTTAATGATTTGGCACAGAAATCCATCTCAACACATCTCAGAATGGTACTGGGTAAACAATTCTGTCCTTAAATGGGCAAAACACCATGCAGATTTCCGCCTGTCCCCAGAACTACCTTCATTAAAAACCTCCATCTCTAATGGGGGAAAAAGACATTAATTACCATCAACCAATTTTTAAACTACTTTCAGACATCCAACAGTCCAAAATGTAATCAGATGAAATGATTTTAATTGATTTGTGATCTCATGCAGCATAACACAGAGTAGCACAAACACAAACTGAATACATTTATGCAAGGTTTTTTTTGCTTTACCCATCACTAATCCACATAATTGAATATCAATGCAATTATGATTTCAGGTGATGAAGAAAAAGAACAGGAAATTAAATATGTTCTTTACCCATCCAAAAAAAAATTCCACCAGCATTTTTTTAAAACTAGATTGCTTTTCAGGTCTCTCCTGCCCTACCTCTCCCTCTCCAACTTGGACTCCTTCCTTAATTTCCTCGTCCCCGTTTAGTTCTCTCTCTCGATCCTCCCTGTTCCGTGGCCATACAGAAACAGAACCCTGGGATCCAGATGGCTGTCCCACGACTGCTTCGCATGGCCTTATGCAGGTATTACCACATATAGCTCTGTGCCTCTGGAATATTATTAAAAACAGTTTTAAAAGCTGAAATTTTAAAATTTTAATACCACAGCTATGTATGGTACAAAAAGGAAACAATAGTTTCAGCAGAGAACATCAAGCTACAAGAAATCAATTGTGCTTGATTCCATCCTACGGTTCCCTCTGAATCACTGTTGTATCCAATATATCTTGTTTGTGGATTTTAACACTATGGTTCCAGAGTTGCTCCAAAGCAAGCTAACCCAGCCAGCTGTACCCTACAGTATCCGTCAGTGGATTTTGTACTTCCTGACAGGAAGGAAGTAGTACGAGATCCTGGGCTCCTACTTGTCCGATCCAATGTCTGTAAATACAGGCTTTCCCCAGGGCCGTGTTCTTTCACTCCCTCCTGTTCTCACTTTATACAACTGACTGTACCTCCAGACAAATCCATTAAAATCCTAAAGTTTGCGAATGACATGCCCGCATTTGGTCTCATCTTTAATAATAATGTGACCTGCTATCAAAGAGAGGTAGACCATCTTGCAACGTGATGAGCTCGTAACAACTTGGGGTTTAACGCTATCAAGACAGTGTAAACGAGGATTGACTTCCACTGACAACCCCCTACCTGCCCATGCTCGGAAATTAATGGTCAGGCCAGTGGTTGAATCATTCAAATTCCTGGGGACTACTATTACCAATACATTGAAGTGGGACAAGCACGTTACTCTCATCACTAGGAAGGCCCAACAGAGACTGTTCTTCCTATGTCAGCTTAGGAAACTTAACATCTCAATGATCAATTTTTACTCAGCCAACATTGAGTGTTGTGACCAACTCTCTATTCACCTATTCACCAAATTGCCATCAGGGAGGCATTACAAGTCTATCACCACCAGGACCACGTCATCTCTGAAGTTTCTTTCCTGTAGCTATCCAGTTTCTCAAGGAAACTCAAGTGTAACACCCTAATTATCCCTGCACAACATTCGTTAAATGGCTTTTCCTGCTCTCCTTCTTTTGTCGGTAAATATGGAGTCTGTTCATATGTTCACATTTAAGTTTGATTATTGGCATTTGTGCATGTGACTGTACTGCTAATTGTTGATTGCTCATAGCTGCTTGCACTATTGGCTTGTAAGTTATTGGTTGCTATTGTGTTGGCTGTTATGGTACTGTCCTATATTTTATGCTTGGCACCAAAACACAATCAGTTCTGGTTTGTTTCACATACTGGCCATAAAAGTGATTCTGATTCAAACCACCAACTCCTAAAGTACCTGCAATCATATTTCCCAAATTAAACTAGTCCCTCAGCCTAGCCAGAAATTGATGAGTAATTTATCTTGCTTTTCATTCATATCATCTACTTCACATGTGACAACTTCCCAAGCCTAGCCCTTTGGTTTTCATGTCTGACAAGAAGTCCTATACTTTTTCTTTTCTTTTTCCTTTTTCTTTCTTCTCATTTCTCCCTATTTCTCAACTTTATTTCTCTCATACTTAATAACTTGTTTTGATTTGTTCAACCAGATAAATTTCTCAAAGCTATTTAGCATTGTAGGCCAGAAAATCTGAAAGCGAATTAAAATGGCTTTTCTGTTAGGCTGCACTGCAGTTTCATGCTTTAAAGTAAAATGCATTAAGCTAAACTGGGGAAGTTCAGTGAGGTGCCAATGTTTAAAAGGATTATGGATTCAACTTTCGTGTTTGATCACAAGTTTCTCATTCCACCCTTCCCAACATATTAAAAATCTCTAATATTAAATTATGCTGCATCAGATCTTGCACAATTCTCATTTCAATATAGTCTAAAAGAACTCATTATTTTTTCCAAAAATCTAGTACTTGATAACCATCAGTTCACATACTCAATTCTTCATTATTCCACTTCATTCCCTTAGTTAAATCAACATGTTAGATTTGATGACATGAAATCAGAAATAAAAGCTCTCTGTCCATCTAATTTCTAAGTTTCTTTAAATTAATGTATTATCTGTATGCGAACAGTTCCATGGCCTGTATTAATGGAATTCCAAATCAACTGCAAGATGGCAATGTAAGAGCAACCAGGGGTAATTTTTCTGCTTTTGCCCATGGGAAGATTATCAACTTGAGCTTCCTGTGTTCCTTCCCTCACAATTCAACAGAGATTGGGAACCCAAACCACTGTCTCAGTTCAGTGGTTAACACTGCAAAAAGGACACAAACCATAAAGACTACATTTGAGGTTCATGCCAATTTATTTTACCAATAAAAGTCAACATGGTAAAGTCTAATTATTTACAATTAGCAGATAACTAGTAAAGCTCAAACATCAGATTTAAATCGATGTATCCAGCTGCATGTCCATTTAAAATATGTATCCTCGATTTATAAATGACTATCCGCCTGTCACCTATCTTGATATTTAAAAAAGGTTCAGGAAGGCTTACTTGTGATTTGTGAATAAACATGTCCACTATGTACAGAGGCATTTAGATTTGGTCCCCAGTCAGAGTACTTACTGCATATTTGGAGAGATCATTAGAAAGGAATATGGTAGAGAGCATTTTCAAGTTCTGATCAAAAAGGTCACTGGCCTGAAAGTCACTCAATGTGATCAGTCTGACTAAAGCCCATTTCCAGCATTTATAATGTCTTAGCTCAGCACATTAAGAAAAGGTGATTATTGAAATATAGACATTACTTAACCGTATTATATGTAATCCACAGGAAAGTTGAAGAGAAAAAAAAAATCAACATGATCACCAGTGGCTAATTCGGGGAATAGATCTTGTTTTTATTTTGTCTGGGCTCAAATAGAGGAGAGAGTTTTGCAGAAGGAAAGAAATGGAATGCCAATTATGACACCCTGCAAATCCTATTACAAGTCACTACACAGATACAGGTCAAAGAGAAAATCACGCTCCTTCGTGATATTCCCAAACTGATAATGAGAATCAAGGCAGCATGTCAAATTTGACTGGTAAATTATGAAACTTTGTTTGAAGAAGAACACAATGGTAGCAGTCACTGATGATTATGCAAGTCAGTCCCAAGTTGCTGAGTCAACCTTCTGTCAAATAAACAATGAACTGGATTCAGTAAACTGATGGTGGAAAAGTCGTCAGTCACGAATTGCTTTCTAGCACATTAGCAGGAAAGCAAGGCAGACCAAAGGCATTTCTGCAGCACTTGCTATATATAATGTTTCTTCCGGACGTTGATCATAATATTTTGCTTTTTAAGCAGACAGTGGCAACATCGCAAAATCAAAATCGTAGGCTTATAAACTTTGAGTAACAGGATCAACACTTACCATTTTTCTGAGTTTCTTCTGCAGACAGATATCATGCATCACATGAATGTTCCAACGTACCTGTGTAAGAAGCATAAATGCATTGTCTGCTCGGAGATTCTTCTTCAAGAACTCCACACAGTGTGCTTCAAGGGCAGGTACTGCATACTTTTTAGCAGTGTACAATGTAGTCATAACAGTCTCTGGCCCGATCTGGACTTCGTCAGAATACAGGAATCTAGAGAATAAAGCATGCCAATGATCATTTTAGTCCCCCAAAACTGAAACTAACATCAACACCCTGGTTGAGAACATGAATTTGATTACCTCTGAAATGTGAACAATGATTTTAGTAAATAAATGCACAGCAAAAGGCTGGGGATCTGGAGTGCAAATCATTTGCAAGGCTACGAGGATAAGCCTGGAGCTTGGAGAGGTTGCAATATCAGGGGTAGAGAGGAGCAAGAAGAAACTTGACCAGGGCACCAGGACAATACCAAGGTCACAGAGAATTTATCCATCAATGTGTGGGCCTCAGTTATTAAAAACATATTGACGATTGTGATCATTGATCTATGTAAAAATAATAACTATTTATATAGCACCTCTCATAGCCAGGGTGCCTAAGACTTTTACACGGTACTGTAGTAAGTTTATTTATTGCAACGTGCCACTGCCGCAAAAAAAATGTCATGACATATGTGAGTGAGGAAATACCTGATTCTGAGTGGGCTTCTATTGTGGATTGACAATGGGAAGGAGCGGGAAACACTAGAAAAAAATACAGTAATGATCAATAAACTAATTACTTGGAATCAAATTACCTTGCCTGGTGTCTGAGGACAGGGCGTGTCTACACCTGTGCCACCCCCCCTACCCAGGCATTCCTTCTCTGCCACCTGTTCCACACCCCTCCTGCGATGCTCCACCCTCGCCATTCCCAACATCCTTTGTTCCCACCAGATTTATAAACTTGCTCTCTGCTCCATGTTGACAAATACAGTACCGTGCAAAAATCTTAGTCATCCTAGATACATATATGTGTGTGTGCGTGGTCAAAGGCTTTTGTACAGTATTGTAGATTGTAAAGAGTCATAAAAATGAGACAAATTAAAAATAAGACAAATGTTATAAAGAATAAAATGTAATTGAATATACCAAATTATATAAGTAATTCTACAAGTAGGCCAAATTAAAAAAAAAAGTTGGTTTTTTAAGAATTGTTTTGAGACATTCCACATTATCAGCCTGGTGTTTCTCAGTGGGTAGAACGTTCCAGACTTTTGGTTCATATGAGCAAAAGGCCGCATCACCAGTTCTTATATGCTTGGCTCTAGGAACACTAAGCAAACCAGTACTCATGAACTAAGATTACGATTAGGGATGTAAGGGGATAGAAACTCCAAAATATACAGAGGAGCTCAGTTATTCAGATCCTTATATACAATTAAGAGTATTTTAAGATTGATCCTAAAGGACACAGGCAGCCAGTGTAATGATACCATAACCGGTGAAATGTGCTCAGATTTTCTTTTCGGTTAAGGGCCTTGCTGCTTCATTTTGAACAAGCTGCAGCCAATTTATATCATGATAGTATCGTGCTTAGCAGAACACTTTACAGTACCAGAGGCCAAGGTTCAATTCCAACCACTGTCTGTAAGGAGTTTGTACGTTCCCCCTGTGACCACATGGGTTTCCTTCAAGAGCTCCGGTCTCCTCCCACAGTCCAAAGAATCATTGGATGGTATATTAATTGGTAATTGCAAATTGTCCCATAATTAGGCTAGAGTTAAATTGTGGATCTCCTCTGGACCTTCTCCAATGTAAGCACATCATTTCTTAGATAAGGGGCCTAAATGCTCACAAAACTCAAAATATGCCTTATAAAGCCTCAGCATTATATCCCTGCTTTTATATTCTAGTCCTTTTGAAACAAGACCTTATACAAATGAACACTGATACTAACAAGCACAGGCACCCATTAGATTGTGTCACCTAGTAGCAATAGATCACAGGGTTGCCAGTATCATGAAGGGTGGCGATGACTTCTTCATCTGCTGTTGTCTGCTCCAGCAGCAGAAAAAGTCTGCTCTACTATTCCATCACGGCTGATTTGTTATTCCTCTCAACCCCATTCTCCTGCCTCCTCCCCGTAACGTTTGATTGCCCTGACTAATCAAGAACCCATCAACCTGCTTTAAATATACCTAATGACTTGGCCTCCACAGCCATCTGTGGCAATGAATTCCACTGTTTCCCCAGTCTGCACAGAACGTGGATTGTCTGCTCCACCACAACCTGTAGCTCCAAACAGACTTGACAAGGAAACACCAGGTCGCTAAATCACAAAATGATGTTACATTATTTCTTCTAAAATTGTATAATTTATGTTACAACACTACAGCACAATATAAATTTAGATGAGCAGAAATTCCTTCATTCAAAGGGCAGGGAACCTGCTTTCATATAGGCTGCAAAAATCAAGTTGCTAAATATATTTAAGATAGATAAAATCTTTAGACTCAAGACATTCAGAGACTTGGAGGAAGATCAGGAATATATTGAGGCAGATGATCAGCTATAATTATACTGTATAGTACGGCAAGCTTGATGAGTCAAATGGCCTACTCTGGCTCCAATTCTCTACATCTCTAATACATTCTTACCTCTATAGCTCTAGGCTCAAAACAAAGCAGTGTTTCTGTTTGCACACTGAAGCTTGATGTCTTAAGAACACTGCAAAGAAGCTTCTCAAGACAGTGCTTCACCCAATCCAATGCCCATAATCAGCAAGAATCGCGAAGTGCCCACAGCTACTGGCCTGCCTTGGAGTTCACCATAATCACCATTTAAGTAGAGTGTGGCACGTGGCCAAGTGGTTAGGGCGTTCGACTAGCAATCTGAAGGTCATGGGTCTTGTACTCTCAGTCGCTTCATGCCACGGAAACCGGCATAAGCACTGGCCTGATGGGCCACAAGGCTCGTGACAGACTTTAATCTTTAATTAAAACCATTTAAGTAGGAATGCAGAGCTGAAGTATAGTTGGTGACACTAATTGAATTCCTTAAGTAAGACCAATCAGTGGCCAGCACATATTTATCTGGTTTGACATCTTTAAGTTGGACAAAACTCTAAATAAACCCAAGAGATCCTAATCTATCTTTGTTCCACTACACTGGTGAATAATTCTTCAGTAGTTAGTAGCTAGGTAAAAGTCTTAAGGCAATCATAAAATTCTTCAGAAATCCCTTTGGCTCACTGGGTGCTGATACCTGTGCTCCCTGTAAACTCACCTGATACATTTTCCCCTGCTCCCTTGAAATGTAATAAAATCACT
The DNA here is from genome assembly GCF_030028105.1 of Mobula birostris. NCBI lineage: Eukaryota > Metazoa > Chordata > Chondrichthyes > Myliobatiformes > Myliobatidae > Mobula > Mobula birostris. Next base: position 10,156,589 of record NC_092395.1, on the reverse strand, counting down.
GTTACCATACTGTGGCAATCTAAAAATAAAGTGAATTATAGGTGTGTGCAAGCATGAGCTGTGATAAGATCACATGGTCTGGAAAATCTACCAGTGGAGCTCCATACAAATCCCAAATGTGCTGGAGGTACACTTTTCCTGCAGTTGGAAAGACTCAAGACAATTTCACACCTTTTGAGTAAGAGAGGAAATAGATTGCATTAATGAAGATGGAGGAATTAGCTTATCAACATAAAATCACAACTCGCCTTCAGACTGCCTTAATAACACAACTTAAGGGAAAAGTCTTTATTAATATTTTTAACAAATGAAGCACTCAATAATTAGGGTAGCTAAGTTTGCCTTTCCCTGAATTATACCATGAAAGAAAACATGAATTTACTACAAAGAGAAAAAAAAAAGCAGGCAGAGTTCTTCTAACAAATTGATTGCCAGGCAGTGCAACAAAACTCAGTAATGTTTTTGCCAAGTAGTAACACTGCAACACATAGAAGTTAAACAGAATGGTACCATTTACATGATTAAGTCAAGAGGGTTTCAGCTCTACGTCTTTACTAAGTACAGTTATAATAAAGATCTTGACTAATTAGACATACAAGTCTAACAACTACTGGCTAATAAAATACAACTGTTTTAGTTACATCTCAGCCTGTCCATGTGACATTTACACAAACAGGGCCAGCAGTAAAACAATGGCTAGATAGTGGAAGATTAATCATTTTTAGCCAACTATATCTTACCATCAGCAAGCTGCTGTCAAAATCTTCTAGTTTGTTCTGAGCATAATTCTACACTTGAAGAAATATTTTACTTGGAACTACTATGGTTACTTTTTAAGAAAACATTAATGAATTTAACCTATAACAGTCTTCCAAAAGTATTTCCAAATACTAAAATGGAGATACGATTTGAATGTTAGCTTCAATAACTCCAACACTCAGCAACTCTAGCCTTAATTTGGCCTACATCCAAGACCAAAATACAGAAATATTTGCAATAAATTGAAGTTATCAAGTGTTTAAAAAATTAAGCATTCCAAACTGATTCAAAGAAGGGTGATCAGCATAAAATTTAGATTACTAAACCAATGTTTCCTCTGGAACCCTAGAGATGTTGGAAGAAGTTATAGTTAAATAATAATCAATAAAGTGAGAGTCTGCCCTTTATTGCAATCAAAAGCCCATCGATGAGTTGGTAAAAAAGCCAGACTTTCCAGATAAGAAAATACAGAAAAGTTTCTTCCTGTATTGAACAAGGCACAGGCCCTTCAACCCCATTGTTGTACTCAACCAAATGACTACTAAACTAATCCCATCTACCTGCACATCTGTATCATTCCATTTCATGCACATTCATGTGCATATCTAAGAGCTTCTTGAACATCCAAGGTAGTGCATTCCAGGCATGAATCATTGTCTGAAAAGAAATTTGCCTACACAAATAAACCTCTTATCAGATCTCCCCTCAGCTTATAAACCTCTTATCAGATCTCCCCTCAGCTTCTGGCGTTCCACAGAAAACAACCCAGTTTGTCCAACTTCTCTTTCTAACACATGCTCTTTAACACAGGCAGCATCTTGGTAAACCTCTTCCACATCCTCTCCAGAGCCCTGACATACAAATACTCCAAATGCAACCTAACGAAATTTATATATCTACATCATAAACTCCCGACTCTTGAATTGAATTATATACTAATAATGGCCAGTAAACAGGGTCCACAGTAATTTAGCAGGTAAAGGGCATCTATTTAAGGAGAATAAGAAGATATGGACTAAATGAAATAAGATATAGGAGAAGAATTAGGCCATTCGGCCCATCAAGTATGCGCCACTATTCCATCATGACTGATTTATTATCCCTCTCAACCGCATTCTCCACCTTTAATGCCCTGACTAATCAAGAACCAATCTTATAGGCATCCATTAGTCTTGCGAGACCATGGATCTGCGCCTGGAAAGTCTTCACTCTCCAGGGCACAGGCCTGGGCAAGGTTGTATGGAAGACCAGCAGTTGCCAATGCTGCAAGTCTCCCCTCTCCACGACACCGATGTTGTCCAAGGGAGGGGCATTAGGACCCATACAGCTTGGCACCAGTGTCGTTGCAGAGCAAAGTGTGATTAAGTGCCTTGCTCAAGGACACAACATGTTGCCTCGGCTGGGGCTCGAACTCACGACCTTCAGGTCGCTAGTCCAATGCCTTAACCACTTGGCCACGTGCCCACAAGAACCAATCAACCTCTGCTTTAAATATACTCAATGATTTGGCCTCCAAAGCCATTTGTGGCAATGAATTCCACAGATTCACCAACCTCTGACTAAAGAAAACCCCTTTATCTCTGTTCTGAATCCTAGATTCCCCCACATCATTACTACATCCACTCTATCTAGTCCTTTCAATATTTGGTAGTTTCAATGAGATCCCTCCTCATTGTTCTGAACGCCAGGAAGTACAGGCCAGTCATCAAATGCTTCTCATACCTTTTCATTCCTGGAATCATTCTCGTGAACATCCTCTGGACCCTCTCCAATGCCAGCACACCCTTTCTTAGAAAAGGGGCCTGAGCAAATAGGCTTAAATGACATGGTCAGCATGGACATGGGCCCATTTCTATACAGTACAATTCTGTACTCATTAAAGTTGAAAGTAAATTATCAAACTACATGTACATCATCATAATCAACCCTGAGATTCATTTTGTTGCAGCCATTTACAGTAAATAAAGTGTCATGTGTGAAGCCAAACAAAGCTGCAGAACGGATGATGTTAATGAGACAGATAATGAGAGACGACGGGGAGCCATTCAAAATGCTAATAAGAGAGAAGAGAGAGATAATGAGAGAGAGACACATAAGTCAGATGTTGGCCTCTGCCACAGACAGTTTGCTTTGAACCTGAACTGTTCATTAACAGTCCTGCTGAGACAATAGGAAGTGTGAAGTTTGATGGACAGGTGATACCCCATCAGGGGGATAAAAATAGCGGGTTTGCTAAGGCACGACACACGCCATGAGACCCTGGAAACAGCATTGTGCCCCACAAGTTGTTGGGAGTTTGGAGGACCGATTCGCGGGAATCGGTCAGAGGCTCACAGGGTGTAAAGGTACGGCCAGTGGGGACCTGTTGTGCGTCCACCCTTGCCTGGGTGCCGGGTTCACCACGGAAGAACGGTCGCATCCGGAACAGAGGGGTCACAGTCGGTGACCACAGCAGGATCAGAAGGCATCAAAAGGTTTGCCTGAAACCAACTGTATCTCTCACTCTCTCTCTCCAACGGTACAACAACAGCGATTACTTCGAACTACACTAGACTGAACTGAACTCTGCTTCACCTTAAGACTGATCATTTTACCCCTAGACTGCGATAGAGCTTGGTTGATTTCTATTACCCTATTTCTGTGTATATGTGTATACTATCATTGCTAACCTGTTACATTTATATCCTTGCGGTTAGTGTACTGTATTACTTATTTTTGTCAATAAAACTTTATTAGTTTTTAGTAATCACAGACTCCAACGAGTGTTCCATTTCTGCTGGTTTGACAACCCAGTTATGGGGTACGTAACATAAGTAATAAATAAGCAATAAATATTGAGAACATGAGATGAAGAGTCCTTGAAAGTTGAGTCCATTGGTAGTGAGAACAATTCAGTGTAGGGGTGAGTGAAGTATTATACCAAAAAAACAAGATGATTCAATCACCTTTACTATCTTTGGGAAGAAAGTATTATTCAAGATTGTACCTCTTTTTCTGTATCGAATCCTGCCATAAACCAAGCATTATCAACATTAAATAATAACAGGGCTTAATGTGACAATTTGCTTAGTTAAACAGCTCACCAACATGCAGCCCAAGTTCAAATAACAATTTCTGTAACAGACAAGTGCATACATAAATGATACTGCCACTGTGTCAAAAGCCGCATCAATTCTTTTAAGCAAGCTTTTGAAAGGCATAGCACATTAGACAGACAGTAGACAAATTCAAAATCATTGTCAACTACATGTGCATACTGCACATTGAAACAAGATGCACATAAAACGCGCCAGGTCAAACTCCAATCCAGCCTGGCTTTTTAAAGCTGTGCATTTTGGAAATGTTTAAAAGATGAAGTTTTAACATGGGGTAAACAATGTTCAAAACGGTGGGGGGGGGGGAGGGAGGAAGAAATATTGAGGAACTCTTTTCTCACATCAGACCGCAAATGCGAACCAAAAAGGTTAACAGAGAAAAAAAATCTGGAACGTCTTCAAAATGGAAACAAAACATTAATTGCACATGTTTAAAAAAAATCAAAATCAGGAGTGTTTTATAAACAAACACAGCTAGAATGCAGTCTCAAAACCAATTTTAGATTAGCCAGGTGTGAAGACTTTAAATTGCTCTGCTGTGAATTAGACTTCTTCCAATTATTCTGTAATCAAGTAACATCCCTCGGTTTCCACGGTCAACAGACAAAACGTCTAACTAACCTCGTAAAAAAACACGTACCTCTCCAAGGCACAAAAACGTGGGTTTGGTCAATCCAGTTAACTTAATAAATATTGAGAGGAGAGGGGAGGGGAGGGGAGAGACATCTGTCGCCAAGCTCTGCTCGAAGAGAGCACCGCCGCCGGCACTGTCCCCGGTTCTGCAGCCGAGCGGAGCGCATGAATGAATCGGCGGAGAGGCAGAAACCCGCCCGTCCTCCCTTCCAGCCACACACAGGGCGTGATCCAGAAAGGAAACCACCTCCGTGCCCCTGCGGCTCTCTCGCTGCTGAAAGGCAGACAAAATAACAGCGGGCCGAAACCTCACACCACCAAAAACTCACGCAATTATATCTCTGCTGAGGGGAGAAGAAGCCGTCAAAAGCAAACTGGAAAAAACCCTACCCCAAGTAGTATGACTGTAAAAAAAAACAATAAAATTCCCCGTTAAAACTCAGTAGGGTGAGGGAAAACTGAAATGCAACGGGGAAGGCGGCCGAGGGTGGTTAGCTTTTCGTTGTTCCCGGAGGGGCTCGGAGCCGCCGGTTACCGGCCGCGCAAATGGTTTTAAATTTTAAATGTTTAAATGCTCGAGCTCCCAACCGCCGTTATCACCCCCCCCCCCACACACACACACACACACACACCCCGCCATCCGCCTCTCGCCGGCCCGAGGCCGCACTCACTTGAGCAGGGCGAGGAAGGCGGCGGGCTCCACGTCGGGCAGCTCGATCTCGGTGGAGGTGGTGGCCATGCCGCCGTTGAACATGGCGTCGAAGACGGCGCTGCCGACGGCCAGCACGAAGCGGTGAGCGGGGATGCGCTGCGTCCCCATCCCCTTGCCCACCAGGAAGTGCACGTCGCTCAGGATCTCGTTGTTGAAGAGGAAGGCGAAGCGCTCCTTCACCGTCGTCTTCGTGGCCTGCCAGTTGTACATGGGCTCCCGGTAGATCACCACCGCGGCGGCGGCGGCCGCCCCGGCCCCCGGCCCGCCCGGGCTCACCCCCAACATCGAGGGCGGTGGCGACGAGCCGGTGCCGAGGGTCGGGCTGCCCGAGCCGCCACCATTAGGGACGTTGACTCGGTTGCAGGGGCTGAGGTTGCTCCCTCCCGCCGCCATCTTGAAGTGGCGTCTGTTTACAAACAGCGAGCTCAACAGCGTGGCCCTCCGTAAAGGAGGCTGGGGTAAGTCAGCCCTCCCCAATTACCTTCTCGCCACCATAACGACAAATATTAGGACCTTTTATCTCTTATGTTGTTTTAATATAAAGTGACCCGCGCCATCCTCAGACATTCAAAAACAATCTTGCATCATCGGCTCCGAGAGACCGAAAATACGTTTATCTCGGTCTGCAATATATTCAATGAATATAAGTTGACCCGCGCCATCCTCAGACCTCAAAGCTATCTTGTATCATCAGGTCTTACCTAGTGACCAGAATGTTTATCTCAGTCTGCAATATATTCAATAACTTTTCCTGCACCGCTCCACGTTCCACACTCCTGACTCACCTGTAGACCAGTTGTAAATATGTTTTGCTCAGCCTGCAGTGACTTTTCCTACAGCTATACTCACCATATCCCCGACTCGCCTAGACCGAAATGTTTATTTAATTCTGCAATATATTCAATGACTTTTCTTACACAACTCTACCTTCTATATTCCTTCTCTTTTCTATAGACCAAAATAATTCTGCATTTCATTCTGCAATCTAGTCATTGACTTTTCCTGCACAGCTCCTTTCCATAGCCCTTGACTTGCCTTTTGACCAAAAAGATGGCTTTATCTCGGTCTGCACTGGCTGTTTCTGCACAGTTTTTGCAGCAGAGAATTCCAAAGGGTCTCAATTCCCTGGAGAGGAAATACCGCCTTCTGCCTTTAATGTGGTGACCCTTTTAATCATAGAGATTTGGAGTGGCAGAGTGATAGAGCTGCTGCCTCAAAACTCCATTGACTCAGGTTCAGTCCTGAACTCTTATGCAGTCTGTGTTATGTTCAAAATCAGGTTTATTATCACTGATATATATCTATTGAAATTTGTTGTTTTGCAAGAATTGTTCAGTGCAATACATAAAAAATTACCATAAAAGTTACAATAAAAGTATATTAAAATAAGTAATGCAAAAATATAATATTAATATAGTAGTAAAAATAGTATTAATAGGCAGAATATAGTATTAATGGTAAGACTCTTGGCAGTGTGGAGGATCAGAGGGATCTTGGGGTCCGAGTCCATAGGACACTCAAAGCGGCTGCGCAGGTTGACTCTGTGGTTAAGAAGGTGTACGGTGTATTGGCCTTCATCAATCGTGGAATTGAATTTAGGAGCCGAGAGGTATGTTGCAGCTATATAGGACCCTGGTCAGACCATGGAGTACTGTGCTCAGCTCTGGTCGCCTCACTACAGGAAGGATGTGGAAGCCATAGAAAGGGTGCAGAGGAGATTTACAAGGAGGTTGTCTGGATTGGGGAGCATACCTTATGAGAATAGGTTGAGTGAACTCAGCCTTTTCTCCTTGGAGCGACGGAGGATGAGAGGTGACCTGATAGAGGTGTATAAGATGATGAGAGGCATTGATCGTGTGGATAGTCAGAGGCTTTTTCCCAGGGCTGAAATGGTTGCCACAAGAGGACACAGGTTCAAGGTGCTGGGGAGTAGGCACAGAGGAGATGTCAGGGGTAAGTTTTTCACTCAGAGAGTGGTGAGTGCGTGGAATGGGCTGCCGGCAACGGTGGTGGAGGCGGATATGATAGGGTCTTTTAAGAGACTTTTAGATAGGTATATGGAGCTTAGTAAAATAGAGGGCTCTAGGTAAGCCTAGTAGTTTCTAAGGTAGGGACATGTTCAACACAACTCTGTGAGCCAAAGGGCCTGTATTGTGCTGTAGGTTTTCTATGTTTCTAAAAAGTAAAATAGTTAATGGATTCATGGACCATTCAGAACTCTGACAGTGGAGGGAAGAAGAGCTGTTCCTATAATAAGTGTGTTTTTAGGCTCCTGCATCCCCTTTGTTGTCCTGTTCTCCCTTTAACTGCATGGGTTTCCTTCAGGGGCCTTGATTTCATCCCACATTCCAAGGGTGGGTTGATGGATGGTTAATTTTAATTTCTGTGTGACTATTTCCTGGGGAGGAGAAACATGCTGTCAGCATCCATCCTATCAAATCTACTTAGAATCTTACATGTTAAATAAGAACACTTCTCAATTATCTAAACATCAGAATCAGATTTATTATCACTGACGTCATGAAATTTGTTGTTTGTGGCAGCAGTTCTGTGCAGGACATAACAGTTAATAAATGTCACATAGATAAATAGTCATTCAGCTTACGGGGCCAGCATTGACCATCGAACACCCATCTACACTAATCCTAAATTTCCTCATCACCTTAATCTTCTACTCCTTCCCTACCTATACTAGAGGCAATTAATATACCAATCATACCCATTGACTCTGGATTGCTGCAGCACTAACTATAGCCACTGTGCACTTGTAAATCCACAGCCCAGAGGTCTGATTTCATTTCATCTTAAATTATCATTCTGGTTTGAGTCTTCTTTGTAATGCTCTAGATCAGGGGTTCCCAACCTGAGGTCTATGGACCCTTCGATTAATGGTAGGGGTCCATGGCATAAAAAAAGTTGAGAACCCCTGCTCTAGAAGATCTTCAGCAGTTTCTCAGAACTTAAGAGTGCATGTGTAGCTTGGAAATGAGACGAACTCTGAATGCGGCTTGGCAAGTTGGTCCCCGTATCACTGTCAATATTGTAGTTATTAATACTGGACTTGAACTGGGGTTATAATTAATTATAGAACATAATATAGAAGTAAATATAAATGACCATGGACAGAAAAGGAAGACAGGGAGAGAACATACTTTGTACTTTTTCATGACATAGAAGGAAGCTAGTACAGCCACTACATCTATGCTAGTTTTACAGAGCAAAACAGCGCAGGCAGAGGGCCGGCCCCAAAAAGGGCGCCAGGCCATCTTCACCAGCAGGGGGAAAATCCTGTGTGTGGAAAGGGTCTGGGAATATGCATTCCCCACAGTAGTCTCGCCCAGGGAGGGCGTGGACGGGAAGGCTTTAAAGCAGGCCGTGAAGTTTGAATAAATCTCTTTCATCGCAACTCCAACTCACCGACTCAGTGTGGTTATTCTAGCGCTGTGTGTAGCACCCCGCTACAAGGTCATAATTAAGCCTAGGTTACTAGAATTATGAAGCAGTTAAGCTGCAAGCTGTTCAATTGTGCTGACCTCTATCATCTTCCAATATCAAGTTAGTTTCTGTAATGCAGAGTGATGACAGAAGAGATCAAAAGTTCCAAGTTCAAAAAGTTCAAAGTAAATTTATTATCAAAGTACTTGTATGTCACCATATACAACCCTGAGATTCATTTTCCTGCAAGCATACTTAGCAAATCTATAGAATAGTAACTATAACAGGATCAATGAAAGATCAACCGGATTGCAGAAGTAACAAACTCTGCAAATGCAAATCTAAATAAATAGCAATAAATAACAAGAACAGGAGAAAACAAGATAAAAGAGTCCTAAAAGTGAGATCATTGGTTGTGGGAGCATCTCAATGGGCGGGCAAGTGAGTGTAGTTTGTTCAAGAGCCTGACATTTGAGGGGTAGTAACTCTTCTTAAACCTGGTGATGTAAATCCTGAGGCACTTGTGCCTTTGACCTGATAGCAGCAGCGAGAAAAGAACATGGACTGGGTAGTGGGGATCTCTGGTGATGGATGCTGTTTTCCTACTGCAGCGTTACATGTTGATGAGATCAATGGTTGGGAGGGCTTTGCATGTAACGTACTGGGCTGAATCCACTACCTTTCATAGGATTTTTCATTGAAAGGCATTGGTGCTTCCATACCAGGCTGCGATGTAGCCAGTCAATACACTCTCCACTACACATCTGTCAAAGTTTTAGATGTCGTGCTGAATCTCAGCAGACTCCTAAGGAAGTAGAAGCACTGCCATGCTTTCTTCACAACTGCACTTGCGTGCTGGGTACAGGACAGATCCTCTGAAATAAGTTGCTAACCCTCTCCACCTCTGATGCTCCGGTGAGGACTGGCTCATGGACCTCTGGTTTCCCTCTTTTGAAGCCTGCAATCAGTTCCTTGGTCTTGCTGACATTGAGTGAGAGGTTGTTTTGACACAACAGTGGTGTCATCAGCAAACATGAGTATGGTATTAGAGCAAAGGAAAACAATGCAAAAAAATTCCAAGCATGTTATACAACAAACCGTAAGGAAATCAAAGAGCACGGTAAAAAGAGATGAAAAGATCATAAATTTACTCTTCAAAAATACATTATTTTATAGCTTCTTCCATAAATTCTGTGAATTAATAGTGCATTTGCTAATGATGAACATAAATTTACTCTTCAAAATAAATCAATAATAATTTTTTGCTGCTTTTGAATGTAGGACATGTCCTCTGGCTAATACATAGAATTACATAAAATGAATAGAATTGAAACAGTATTTGGCACTAATATTCAACCTCAGTTTGAGCCTTCTCCTGTCTTACTTCCTTTAACCCTAAATGAAAATCACAGAACTGCACTTACTAGGAATCTTAAATAAAAACAGAAAACATTGGAAATAAACAGCAAGTGAGAAGGCATCTAACGCTTGAAACTCATGGAAAACTTCAGCCCCACACATCAAAGTTACTGGTGAGGTCCTGACGAAGGGTCTCAGCCTGAAACGTCGACTGTACCTCTTCCTAGAGATGCTGCATTCACCAGCAACTTTGATGTGTGTTGCTTGAATTTCCAGCATCTGCAGAATTCCTCGTGTTTGCGAAAACTTCAGCCCATCCAGTCCATATCAAACCATTTGACTTGCCTAGTCCCATTGATCTGCACCTGGACCATAGCTTTCTGTACCCCTCCCAATCCATGTACCTTTGTTAACTGTTAACATTTCATTGTTTCTCCTATCTTCTGTCTTCTATCATTTTGGATCTCCCCCTCCCCCTCCCACTTTCAAATCTCTTACTAGCTCTTCTTTCAGTTAGTCCTGAGGAAGGGTCTCGGCCCGAAACGTCTACTGTACCTCTTCCTAGAGATGCTGCCTGGCCTGCTGCATTCACCAGCAACCTTGATGTGTGTTGCTTGAATTTCCAGCATCTGCAAAATTCCTCGTGTTAACATTTTATTGTTAATATGTTAACTATTTACATCAATGATTAATTTTTCATTAGAATCTGACATGAAACATGTTTTAAATGGTGCCTGATCTGATGAGTATTTCCAACACTTTCTGTTTAATTTAATTTCTTTAATCCTTTCAGTATATCCTTCTTTCTTACTGTATGTGTTTATGCAGCTTCCATGTAAATGCCATATGCTAGATTTTTAATTAATCAATAGCTGATTTAGAACTTGGGTGTTAATTATGCAAGCCTTTGAAAATTCACACTTAATTTGTAAAAAAAAAATTTGTCTTCAATTTAAAATGCTTGCACTTTCAGGTTTAAAAAGTCCCAAGCTTTAAGTTCTAAAGCTTGCAATTTCAAATTTAAGAAGCTTCCACTTTCAGGCTTAAAACCCTGCTTCCAAGATACAGTAAAATTACATTAATAGCAAAAGTATTGTAATTGTGCATTAATTAGTATAATAATAGTATCATCATCATCATTATGTGCCATGCCATTTGACATGGGCGATCGTGGTCTTGACCATGATTGTTCTTGGCGAATTTTTCTACGGAAGTTGTTTGCCAGTCCTGCCTTCTTCTGGGCAGTGTCTTTACAAAATGGGTGACCCCAACCATTACCAATACTCTTCATACTCTTCAGAGATTGTCTGCGTGGCATCAAGTGATCACATAACCAGGACTTGTGATATGCACCAGCTGCTCATAGGACCATCCACTACCTGCTCTTATGGCTTCACGTGACCCCGATCAAGGGGCTAAGCAGGTGCTACACTTTGCGCAAGGGTGAGCTGCAGGCTGGCAAAAAGGAGTGCCTTACACCTCCTTTGGTAGAGAAGTATCTCCAGTCCACCACCAGATTCGGAGTCACGTAACTAATGGTACAGCATAATATGGGCCCTTCAACACAAAATTGTGCTGTCCTGTGTAAACCTACTTCAAAGTTCAAAGTAAATTTATTATCAAAGTATGAATATGTCACCATATATTACACTGAGATTCATTCTCTTGTGGGTATCCACAGTAGAAGAATAGAATCAATGGAAAACTGCACAGCTGTATAAAAACAAGAACGGTTAGGACAGGATGGGAAACAGTTTCTTCCCCCAAGCCATTAAACTTCTGAACTTCCTGCCGCATCGTATTCGAAGTGTCACTGGTTCCGTACCTTAACAATATTTATTATTAATGCTCTTTAGTTTGTTATTTATGTGTGATTCATCTGTAGATTGTATCCTTGCCTTCATAAGTTATCATGTGTTATGTGTGCTATGTGTACTACTGTGCTTCAGTTCATTTTTGAGGTGAGTGAAGTTATCTCGCTGGTTCAAGAGTCTGATCAATCTACTTCAGATCAACCTAATCCTTCCTCCTACACAGCCCGTAACCCTCAATTTTTCTTCTGTCCATTGGCTAATCTAAAAGTCTCTAAAAACCTATAAAAATGTCTTACCCACCACTCTTTGTATAAAAATACTACCTCTAGTATCTCCCCTAAACTTTCCTCTACTTAGTTAAATGCATGTCCTTTGGCATTGACTAATGGCATCCTGGCAAAAGGTGCTGGCTGTCCACTCTCTCTAAACCTCTCATTATCTTATACTCCTTATCAATTCGCCTTTCATCCTCCTTCGCTCCAAAGAAAAAAGCCCTAATTTGCTCAACCTTTCCTCAAAAGGCATGTTCTCTAATCTAGCCAGCATCTTGGTAAATCTCCTCTGCACCCTCTGTAAAGCTTTCACACCCTCCTGTAATGAGGTGAACACAGTACACTAATTGTAGTGTAACCAGAGTTTTATAGAGCTACACCATAACGTAGCTTGTGAACTCAGTACTCTGACTAGTGAAGGCTAGCACACCATATGGGTTCACCTATCAACTTGTGAAATGACTTTGAGAGATCTATGCACGTGGATCCCAAGATCCATCTATTCCTCCACATTGCTCCATACTGCCATTGACCTTGTACTCTGCCTTCAAGTTTGATCTCTCAAAGTGTATCACTTCACACTTTCCTGAATTGAACACCATCTGCCAGTTCTTTGCCCAACTCTCTTGCATCCTGTTGTAACCCGCAACAACCTTGTACACTATTCACAATACCTCCAACCTTTGTGTCATTTGTAATACTAACCCACCCTTTCACTTCCTCATCCAAGTCATTTATAAACATCACAAAGAGCAGGGACACCATAACGGATTCCCGCAGAACTCGACTAGTCTAATCATGTTGATTGGGATGTGGCAGAAGAGAAGACTGTAGTCATGTATTCATGCTTTGTCTTTAGTTTTAGTTTGGTTGGGGCATGGGGTAGACCAGGGAAATTGTTTTTTAGGGCTTATGTTTAAGTATGTTTGAATACACTTAAACCGCTTATTTCATTATGTCACTAGTTTTAGTTTCATTAGTTTTTTATTGTTACAAGATTGCTCGCCTTTGCTGGTTTCTTTAAAAAGCATTGAATGTACCTTCTTCAACTTAGAACTTCGTTGTTTTTGGAGTGCGTCATACAGTGTAAACCCCTGTGCTTAGTCTCCAAGTGGTTTTGGTTTGTTTTAAAGTAAACACTACTCCTACCATAGGGAACTTTGTCCAACGCCTTACTAAAATTGATATACACTGCCTCCATGTAATAGCTGTGTCCATATATTAGCTGCGTAACGTTACAATAATAGTGCATTACCTACAAGTGAATTATGGAAGGTTGTTTTAGAAAATCATTAAACATACAGATTTATTGAAACTATTTACACAGCAGTACTGAATCCTGCAGTGAAATTGTACTGTAAAATGTCCACAAATTCTTGATTGCAAACTTTCTTTGAGTGCTACAGATGTGAACTAAATTCCTTGCGACATATTAAATATGTGTTAAAGTGTTTTGTATTATCAATCGATTATCCATAGAGGCGTTTTCCGTCATTGCATTGGACAGTTGAAATTTGCCTGAATATTTTACCGTAACAGATACTTAATGTGTTATATTTCTGTTAAAGATCCAAGGGTAGTGAAATAAGGTTATCAAACTTTAAAACACAGTATTAGCATTTTCCAATAATGAAAAGTATGAATCATCTGGGTCAATTGTCAACCGCATCCCTGGTCGTCTTGCCAGCTGGCTTTATTTTCCTTTGAGAAACCACTTGTTTACTTGAGTGTGCAAAGATAAGATAAAAAACTTTCCCAAAGAGTTTGGTCTTTACATACATGCCAGGGTTTAGAATATCAGGCAGGTGGTCAACTGTTATTGGAATACTTCCAGACCTTAGAGTCATAGAGCATTACAGCCACGAAACAGTCCTTTCAGCCCATCTAGTCTATTCTTGCCTGGTTTTATGCCTAATTTCATCCACCTGCACCTGGATTATAGCCCTCCATATCTCCCTCATCCATGTACTTATGCAAACTTCTCCTGCGTGTTACAATAGACCCTGCATTTATGACTTCTGGTGGCTACTCATTCCACACTCTTAGCACCCTGTTAGTGAAGTAGATTCCCCTTAAATATTTCACCTTTCAATCTGAATCTTTAGGTTCATCCAACCTGAGGAGGAAAGATCAGCATGTATTCACGCTCTATATTTATGCCTTGTAATATTGTATACCTCCTGAGTTCCAGGGTATAAAAGTCCTAACCTATTGAACCTATTCCTGTAACTCAGATCGTCAAGTCCTGCAACATCTGTGTAAATTTTATCTGCACTCTTTCTGGCTTATTGATATCTTTCCTGTAGATAGATGATCAGAACTGCAAACAGTACTCTAAATTTGGTCTCACTAAAATCTTAAACAACTTCAGCATAACATCTCACTCTTATACTCGGTGTCCTAGTTTATGAAGGCCAATGTGAAAAAAAGCTCTCTTTTCAACTCCATGATGCCACTTTTAAGGAATTATGGATTGAAATTCCCAGGTGTCTTTGTTCTACTGCACAACTCAGTGCCCTACCATTCACTGTGTAATTCTTACCCTGGCTTGTTCTCCCAAAGTTCCACACCTTAACTTATCTGCATTAAATTCAATCTGCCATTTTTCAGCCTATTTTCCCAGGTGGTCCAGATCACTTTGTAAGCTTTGATGGGCTTCCTACTGTCCACTACACCCCTAGTCTTAGTGTCATCACAAATTTGCTGATACCGTTTACCATATTATCATCTAAGCATTAATGTAGATGATGAACAACAATGGATATTGTACTGGTCCCAGTGGCATAGCATTAGTCACAGGTTTCCGGTCAGAGAGACAGCCATCTACTACCGCTCAGACTTCTCCCACTAAGTCAGTGCTGGATCCAAGTGATTACCTCATCCTCAATGCCAAGTAGCTTAACCTCCTGGACCATGTGCAACTTTGTCAAAGGCCTTGCTAAAGTTTGTGTAGACAACATCCACTGCTTTCCCTTCATCAACGTTGTTAACCTCCTCAAAAAACTCTAAGGTTGATCATCTGACCTGCCAAACACAAAACCATATTGCTTATCCCTAAACAGCCCCTTTCTAACCAAATGCTTATATATCTTGTCTTGTATGATACCTTTGAATAATCTACCCATAACTGACATCAGGCTCACCAGTTTATAATTTTATGTCTTCTTCTTAGAGCCTTCCTTAAGTAACGGAACAACGTTAGCTATCCTCCAGTCCTCTGGCACCTTCCCTGTGGCAAAGGACATTATAAATATCTCTGCCAGTGCCCCTGTAATTTTGCACTAGCCTCCCATAAGGTCCACCACATCAGGGCCCGAGGATTTATCCACCCTAATTCTCCTCAATAGCAAGCACCTCTTCTATAACCCAGATACAATCTGTGAGCTTGCTACTCATTTTCCTCAGTTCTATAGACTCACTGCCTGTCTCTTGGGTAAATACAGATGCAAAATATTTGTTTAAGATCTCCCCCATCAACTTCAGCTCCATGCACAGATGACTACACTGATGTTCAAAGGACCAATTTTGTTCCTTGCTCTTCTTTTGCTCTTAATATGGCTATAAGAGCCTTTGAGATTCTCTTTCACTTTAGGTAGAGCAACCTCCTATCCTGGTTTATCCCTCCTGATTTCTCTTTTAAGTGTTGTCTTACATTTCTTAGACTCCTCAAGCACGACCTTCATCCTAATAATCTATACTTGATATGTATCTCTTTTTTCTTTACCAGGACCTCAATATCACTTGATTACCAAGGTTCCATAATTCTGTTAGCCTTGCCTTTTATTCTAACTGGAACTTAGGGATATTGTTCTCTCAATATTTAAGTTTTAAAGGCTTCCCAGTTACCAAGCAGCTCTTTGCGAGGAAACAATCTACCCCAGTTCACACCTGCCAGATCACTTTGTTTTCTTCCAGTTTAGAATCTTAATCTGAGGACCAGTCCAATCCTTCTCCATAAACACCATGAAACTAATGGAATTATGATCACCAGCTATGTAGTATCCAGGCCAGGATCACCAGACCCAATAACCGTTACCTTCCCAAAGCAGTAAGACTAATCAACACCTCCACCCAGTAGCCCCCCCCCCGCCACCTTTATCATTTCCTGTCAGAGTTGCCTTATATATAGTCACTCCTGTGCCTAGAGTCACTTTATGGACATGCAATCAATCTATGTATATAAGCTATTTTATATATTTATTGTATTTTTTTATTATTTACTTTAACTTATTGTTTTTTTTATGCTGCCTCAGATTCAGAGTTACACATTTGCTTCTCATTTGCACTTGTGTACTGGAAATGACAATAAACGATCTGCATTATGGTCTGGTATGGGGGGGGGGGGTTGCTGCTACTGCACAAGATCTAGGTGTTGCAGAAACTTGTAAAATTAGTCAGCTCTGTCATGGGTACTAGCCGCTGTGGTATCCAAAACATATTCAAGGAGTGGTGCCTTAGGAAGGTGGAGTCTATCATTAAGGAGCCCCCACTGCCAAGGATATGCCCTCTTCTCATTGTTATCATCAGGAAGGATAACAATGGTACAGAGGAGATATCAGGGGTAAGTTTTTTTACGCAGAGAGTGGTGAGTGTGTGGAATGGGCTGCCGGCGATGGTGGTGGAAGCGGATACGATAGGGTCTTTTAAGGGATTCCTGGATAGGTACATGGAGCTGAGAAAAATCGAGGGCTATGGGTAACCCTAGGTAATTTCTCAGGTAAGGACGTGTTCAGCACAGCTTTGTGGGCCATAGGGCCTGTATTGTGCTGTAGGTTTTCTATGTTTCTAAGGAGGTACAGGAGCACACACTCAGCGATTCAGGAACAGCTTCTTCCACTCTGCCATCTAATTTCTGAATGGACATTGAACCAATGAATACTACCTCACTTTTTTTAAATTTATGTTTTATTTGCACTACTTACTTCATCTTAACTATTTGATCGACATGCACTGTATATACTTACTGTAATTCTGTTTTTTTTCTGTTTATTTATCATGTATTTCATTGTACTGTTGCCATAAAGTTAATGAATTTCATGACATGCCCGTGATGTTAAACCTGATTCTAATTCTGATTCTGAATCTAGATCCAAACTGTTCCCTTACATTCACTTCTGTCATCTGCTCTGTCTCTTTCTCAAGAGGAAATTCAGTGCTGAGCTCTCTCTAGTTGGAACCTCTACATATTAATTAAGGAAACTTGTTGAGCATATATGACAGGCTCTATCCTATTACAGTTTGGGAGTCCTAGTCAATATGTGGAAAGTTAAAATCACCTACTGTGACAACTTACTATCACTACTGCCATGGTAACCTAGCAGTTAGCTAGGATGGAAATCTTCAAATATTTCCATTTTAGACAGCTACAACTGAAATCCACAGTTACAGCCATGGACAATACAGTAAGCAACATTATTGTAAGCCATTTAAAGACCCTGCCTTGTGTTTATAAAAAAAACTATTGCTACTCAAAGTTAACAAATTTCGGACAGCAATCTCCAGTCGCAAGTGTGGTTCCCCATTAAGACAATGGAAGAGAGAGTGCCGCGCTGGATTAAAAGTTCATTTAAGGAGAAGTGGGTTCCAATTTCCACTACTGACTATTCTGCTGGCAAACGTACAGTCTCTGGAAAATAAAACAAAAGGCCTCACAGCAAGATTGCCAGACCAGAGGGACATCAGGGGCTGTAGTGTTTTGTGCTTCATAGAGACTTGGCTATTCCCTGCCATTCTGAACGCAATGAAACAGATTGCTGGTTTCAGGCCTCACCACAAAGATAGGATTGTTGAGTCTTTCAAAGGCATAGGGGATGGTGTGTGCTTTATGATTAATACCTTGTGGTGTACAAATGTGGCAGTTCTGTCCCAGTCCTGCTCACCCGACCTGGAACATCTAGCAATCAAATGCCGTCCATTTTCTCTTCCATGGGAGTTTTCAGCCATCATCTTGGGAGCTATGTACATTCCGCCTCAGGCCCGTATCAAACAGGCTCTAGACTAGACAAATTGAACAACGTAATTAGCAGGCATGAAATAGTGCACCCTGATGTCTTCCCCATCATTTTGGGGAATTTTAACCAGGCCAGTTTGAAAAAATCTCTAAATAATTATGACTGTGTGGCTGGGCGTAGCGCAAATGCCATCTATAAATTTGCTGATGGCACAACTATTGTTGGCAGAATCTCAGATGCTGACAAGAAGGTGTACGGGAGTGAGATAGATCAGCTGGTTAAGTAGTGTTGCAGCAATAACCTTGCATTCAATATCAGTAAGACCAAATAATTGATTGTGGACTTCAGAAAGGGTAAGACAAGGGAACACACACCAGTCTTCATCGAGGGAGCAGAAGTGGAAAGGGTGAGCATTTGCAAGTTTATGGGTGTTAACATCTCTGAGGATCTATCCTCGGCCCAACGTATGGATACAGTTACAAAGAAGGCACAATAGTAGCTGTACTTCATTTGGAATTTGACGAGATTTGGTATGTCACCAGGGACAGTCACAAATTTCTACAGGTGTACCATGGAGAGCATTCTGACTGGCTGAATCATCATCTGGTGTGGGGGGAGGCCACTGCACCGGATTGAAATAAGCTGCAGGAAGTCGTAAACTCCATCATGGGCACTAGCTCCCCCAGCATCCAGGACAACTTCAAGGAGCGATGCCTCAAAAAAGGCAGCGTCCATCATTAAAGACCCTCACCACCCAGGACATGCCCTCTTCTCATTGCTAACATCAGGGAGGAGGTTCACGAGCCTGAAGGCACACACTCAACAACTCAGGAATAGCTTCTTCTCCTCTGCCACCAGATTTCTGAATGGACTTTGAACCCATGAACACTACCTCACTACTTTTTTTTCTTTCTTTTTGCACTGCTTATTTAATTTAACTTTTAAAAGGTATATATACCTACTGTAATATATAGTTTTTGTATAGTGCAATGTATTGCTGCATAACAACAAATTTCATGACATATGCCAGGGATATTAAATCTGATTAAGATTCTGATTCTTCACACCGTGCCTGAAGGTTGTCTAGTCCTTAATGCTTAATGTTTTACATGCTGAGGAGTTGCAAATGGAACGATGCCTTGGGCTCTGTGAGAAATAGAACTCTGCAGCAGCAACACACATCAAAGTTGCTGGTGAACGCAGCAGGCGTTTCTGCAGCAGCAGACTTTTTATTGCAAAAAATATTCTATACCTTGGCACATGTTGCATGCTTAATATGCCTTTCCAGGCACCAAATACTTTAAGAGTCCTATATCAGGTGTTATTAGAATGTCTGATGTCATACAGTGTCGTAACAAAGACTTTGGGATTCTTGTGCCAAAAGATTTACTCAATGTGATTGTGGAATGCAGAAGCAGAGCTACAGTGTAAAAGCCCTTGTTATCTTTGCTGAATTCTCACATCTACTGAGGATCAGTGTGATCATTGAAGCAGACAGTTACTGCTTCATTTAGACCATTGGGGGAAGAGAAAGCACCGTTCGCAGTGACCACAAGATGGAGTATTAGTGTTATTCAAACTGTATTTTAAAAACATTTTGTAACCCTTTATATTATTTGTAAAACATGTAAAAGAGATTAACTGGTAATTTGTAATAAATGCACAATAAAACTTATAAATTAATTTACAGCTGTGGGGGATACATTGATGAATAGAATGTTCCAATGGATAACCACAATAAATAACGCAAATCTGATACTGGATAAACCCCACGGATAAGTAAATCGAGTTGGTCATTAAACATATTTTAACATTAGTCATTACAATGAATATACTTTAAGTGGTTCAGTGTAAGGAAGGTGCCTTTTAAACCACAGAGGAAGATTGTGCAGCATGTTTCGACATTATCGTGATAAGGACTTTTTTCAGCAGCAAAGTAAATGATTGGCTCTGCTGTTGTCATGACTGTGACTGCTGGGACCATTTCAATTGGTTAGCTGAGGTCTCTTCTTTATTGGTGGCAAGGTGGTTACTAAGGTTACATTTGTGCTATTGTTCAGGGATGTTTTACAGTAGAATTGCATAAAGATGATCTTCAGTTTTTACATCTCGAATCATATTTTTCATTCTTTGATTAAATTTGTTACTGATTGGCTTAAGAAAATAAAATAACCAGAACGTGTGAATATGAAAAGCACAGTTTTGCTGAATGTAATTTTATGATTAAGACAGAAAAATAATTAATTTTTAATTTTTAAGATATAAATCCATTTAACCATTGGGTGAAAAATTATTATGTGTTCTGTTTTGTAACTCCAGAAATTAATTGAAAGAAAAAAACACAGGAGCTTGGAGAATGTGTCAACTTAGCTTTTTTTTTTAGTGAGATGCTCATAAATAATGTGGTGGCGTGATGATGTATGCCATTCGCGTTCTTCTTACTTATAACCCATAATGAATTATGTAAACAAAGAGTGCTTAATCAAACAATATATTTACTATATTACTCAAATATTACTAATATTGATTACATCACACTCCTGCTTAGTTACAAACTCCAACTCAAATATGTAACATATTGCTCTCTAGTCATCTATTTATGAATATATATATATAGAACTAGAATATAAAAACAAGGATGTAATGCTGAGGCTTTATAAGGCATTGATCAGACTGCACTTGCAGTATTGTGAGCAGTTTTGGGCCCCTTGTCTAAGAATGCTGCTGTTGGACAGGGTCCTGTGGAGGTTCACAAGAATGATCCTGGGAATGAAAGAGTTGACTAATGAGGAGCATGTGATGGCTCTGGGCCTGTACTCAGTGGAGCTCAGAAGAACGAGGGAAGATCTCATTAAAACCAATTAAATGTTGAAAACCCTCTAGAATGGATGCGGAGTTGATGTTTCCTATAGTGGTTGAGTCTCGGACCAGAGGGTACAGCCTCAGATTAGGAAATTATCCTTTAGAACAGAGGAGAAATCTCTTTAGTCAGAAAGTGGTAAATGGGTGGCGTTCATTGCCACAGATGGCTGTGTTCTTTAAACTCATTGGGTTCTTTAAAGCAGAGGTTAACTTGTTCTGGATTAGTAAGGGTGTCAAAGGCTATGGGGAGAAAGCACGAGGTTGGGGTTGAGAGGGATAATAAATGAGCTATGTTGAAATGTCCTAATTCTGCTCCAATGTCTTATGGTCTAACCTATGGACTCATTTTCAAGAGCTCTACAACTCATTTTCTCAGTATTATTTATTTACCCCTTTTTGTATTTGCACAGTTTGTCTTTTGTACAACGGTTGATTGTCAGTCTTTTTAGTTTTTCATTGCTACAATTGTATGTTTTATTATTTTGTTAGAACAATTTATTGCAGTAAGGTATTCTTTCAGAAGTTGACATGGTTGATGTAGGTAGGGATGATGTTCCTTCTGGTTGTTGGTGATCAGAATCAGAAGTCATGCACTCAAAGTAACTGTTGGACTTTCATGACTGAGAGTTCAAAAAATCCTTCACGACTGGTAGCAAACCTTTAGAATTCAGTACCCACGAACCTTAGTTGCTTCTGCATATTCAAAACAAAGATCTAAAGATCTTTGGAGTTTAATGAAATTAAAGAACAGGTGGTTAGTATAGGAAAGTTGCACTGAAGTAAATGATCTTGCTAAATGATAGATCAGGCTCAGGGCCAAAAGGCCTTGTCCTGTTTCTATTTTTTACTGTTCTTTTTCCATTTTATCTTAAAAGCTTCTATTCACCATCCTCCTGGGCATCACATTACATATCTTGCCTATTCATGCAATTATAAAATTTCTCATCTCTGGCTCTGTAGCCAATCTCCTTGAGTATATTTACTGCTGATGGCTTTTGATGTATTCATGTCTGGTCAAGAGAATCGGTTTAACTTAACACATTTCACATTTTTTTGACTTCTTTCTCACCGGACATTCAGCTATTATGCTGAGCTGAATGACAAAAAAAATGATCTAGTGGGTGTATATTAAATGCAAAATCTTTAGTTATTTAGTTGATTGGCTTTAGCAAGTACCTATTCAAAAGGAAGTGCCATCTGTATATTTATATCTCATGAATGTATGCCAACATCAAGAGATATCTGAAAGCTGTGATTACTAATACACAAGCCTGTGTAAAGACAATTACCATTTCATTTACACTTCAGTCAACACAGTATAATGGATCAAAGGCATTGGCATACAATCTAAAATTTCTTTTAAAATATTTTTCATTATGGCTACCAAATATGCACTGTAACTTCATTAATAAAAGCTGTTAATTTTTATTTATTTTTGTATATAATATTTAATGCTACATATTTCTATCAGATTGTAGTGTGTGACCTTCTGTTGCACTTTCCTTTTGTGGAAGCCTCTTACAATCAGCAGTTACACCCTGTTCTGACCATATCTGCTTTCTAAACAGGAAATATTCGCCAAGTTCTTACTCATTTGGCATATTTTAACATTTTTTTCATAATTGAAATAATTTCTGGTTACAGATCTCCCATTTTTACTGTTTGTTCTCTTAATCAGATTTCTTTCATCTTCAGAAATTCTCTATAGTTGTTTAATTTTACCATTCTACTGACCCATGAATCAGAATCAATGTTTGAGGCAGCAATATATTGTAATACTTAGGTAATTATAGAGGGAAAATCATTGAATTACTTTGTGTGTGTGTGTGTGTGTGTGTGTGTGTGTGGGTGTGTGTGTGTGTGGGTGTGTGTGTGTGTGTGTGTGTGATATAAAAACACAGTTCACTAAAAGAAGTAGTACAAAAATTAAAAATAAAAAATATGGTGAGGTAGTGTTCATCTGTTCATTGTCCATTCAGAAATTGGATGGCAGAGGGGAGGTAATTGTTCCTGAGTCATTGAGTGTGTGCCTTCAGACTACTGTTCCCCCTCCCCAATGTTAACAATGAGAAAAGAGCATGTGCTGGGTGATGGGAGTCCTTAATGATGGATGCCACCTTTTTGAAGGTCCTGGATTCTGGGGAAATTGGTGCCCATGATGGAGCTGATTAAGTTTACAACACTCTACAGTGCTCCCATTGCTTCTGTAAATTCAAATTTACATTCTTCTGATGCAAGGAAACTAAGTATAATAAGAAGGTTTTGATGGAGTCTGCTGCCTAGCTAACTTGAACATGGTAAATGTTTCATTGGGAAAAAAAAAGGGGGCTATATACTTTATAATTTATTGCCACCAAACAATTGGTAATAGAACGTACAATCATCAAAAAAGTGTGTTGACTGTGTAGGTCGTGTCCTTGATTATCCTGGCAGCACTGCTCCGACAGCGTGCAGTGTAAAGTGAGTCCACGGACGGAAGATTGGTTTTTGTGATGTGCTGCACCGTGTTCACGATCTTCTGCAGCTTCTTTCAGTCTTGGACAGGACAACTTCCATACCAGGTTGTGATGCACCCGAGAAGAATGCTTTCTACGGTGCATCTATAAAAATTAGTGAGGGTTTTAGGGGACAGGCCAAATTTCTTTAGTTTTCTCAGGAATTAAAGGCGCTGGTGGGCCTTCTTGGCAGTGGACTCTGCTTAGTTGGACCAAGTCAGGTCATTTGTGATATTGACCCCGAGGAACTTAAAGCTTTTGACCTGTTCCACTTGGGCACCACCAATGTAAATTGGGTCGTGCGGTCCGCTACTCCTTCTGAAGTCAACAATCAATTCCTTAATCTTGCTGACGTTGAGGGATAGGTTATTGTCTTCGCACCATGCCATCAGATTCTTAATTTCCTCTCTGTACTCAAACTCATCATTACCCGAGATATGGCCTACAATTGTTGTGTCATCAGCAAACTTATATATTGAGTTTGATGGAAACTTGGCTACACAATCATGGGTGTACAGTGAGTACAGCAGGGGGCTGAGTACACAGCCTTGTGGGGCACCGGTGCTCAGAGTGATTGTAGAGGAGAGCTTGTCCCCTACTTTTACAGCCTGGGTCCTGTCTGTGAGGAGGTTGAAGATCCAGCTGCAGATCTGAGTGCTAAGGCCCAGGTTCCGGAGCTTAGGAATCAGTTTATTTGGAATGATGGTATTAAAGGCAGAGCTGTAGTCAATGAAAAGGAGCCTTACGTATGTGTCTTTATTCTCCAGGTGTTCTAAGGAGGAATGTAGGGCCAGAGAGATGGCATCTGACATTGACCTGTTGCTCTGGTAGGCGAATTACAAAGCGTTGAGGTTGACTGGTAGGCTGTGGTTGATGTGTGCCATAGCCAATCTCTCGAAGCACTTCATAGCAATTGATGTCAGAGCCACAGGTTGATAGTCATTCAGGCATGCCACCTTGCTCTTTTCATGTGATAATACCACAGTTTTTGATCTGTGACATTATTTAAAGCTAGATTTCATAATATTAAGGAATCTTCCATTTTGCAGTGAGGGCTGATTTATTTTACTTCTAGAATATTATCTGTTCATTTATTCCCATTCTAAACTTGTAAAAGTTCCTATAGGTTAGCTGTGAAGGTGGTATTTGTTGTGTATTTAATATTTCATTAATATTTGAGTAATCGTGTATGTGTGTGTCTATATATGTGTGTGTGTGTGTGTGTGTATATATATAAAAATGTGTGTGTGTGTTCATTAAGCATTCTTGTTTGTTTAAATAATTCATTACAGGTTATATGTATAAATACATTAATTGCATAAGTCATCACGCTACCACAAGATACGTGCGCACCTCACTACGAGTAAACTCAAAGTTAGACCTGTAATCCTGGACTCCCATGTCTTCCTCTGAATTAGTTTAATATTTTTAAGTTACAAAACACAATAATATTCTATTGTTATACAAAAGCTGTGTCTACAGAAGTAGTCCTAGAGCAGAATAAATGTACAGACATGTCCTTGAAATTTGAGTCAAGGATCCAGCAAATGAAAACCGAGAAGATGGTTGAATAGGTTTGCATGAGTGAATTATGCAGATTTGAAGGTAAGAGAGGGAGGAAGTTATTTTAGAGATGGAGCATTTGCATGACTATTTAGAATGTAATGAGAAAGGAGAATGGGAAACAGACAAAAATGAGTTTTCAGTATAAAAGTCAATGATACTTTATTCCCTGGAGCATAGGAGAACAATTAGAGATTTGATAGAGGTATACAGAGTTATGAAGGGTATAGATAGGATAAATGCAAGCAGGCTTTTTTCCACTGAGGTTGGGAGAGACTAGAGCTAGAGCTCAAGGGTGAGAGGTGAAATATTTAAGGGGAACCTGAGGCGGAACTTCTTTACTCAGAAGGTGGTACAACTATTGGATGCAGGGTTGATTATGACATTTAAGAAAAGTTTGGATGGGAGGGTTATGGAAAACTATGGTCCAGGTATGAGTTGATGACTAGGCAGAAAACGTAGTCAGCATGAACTTGATGGACCAAAGGGCCGGTCTCTATGCTGTAGTGCTCTATGACTACAGAAGAGAAGGGATAGCCTCACCATTCAAGCTTTCCCTTTTAAAGTCAGTTCTGTGCTCAAAAGCTTCTGTTATTTATTCATTGTTGGTGTTTTTCATATCAGCCTGGACAGTGGGCTCTGAGACCCTTTGATTCAACAGTGATTCACAACCTGAAAAACTTCACATGATGTTAGTCGGGACTATCGTCCAGTAGAGGTCATTGGTTAGTAAACAATTGTGAGAAACCACCCGTTAAATTTATTTCCTTGTACTTTAGCAGTGCCACAAACTTAATGTTCTGCAGAACCATGCCCAGCAACTGAAAAGGGCAACTTTCACCTCCTGAATAGACTCATTTGATTTGACCTGAGACAATTTTTCACATTGTTGTAGCCCTGTTAAAATAGATTAGCTGGAGGTCTGGCTGGTTCTGGAGTGCCACATCCTCAGAATCACAGGTGCAGTCAGTGTCCAGTGCTGTCAACTGTTTCATATTATCACTTGGAATAGAACAATTGGATAAAGTTTGGTTTGTGGGTTGATGGGGATCTCAGGAGGAAGCTACAGTGGGCCATTCATTCAGCATTGCTGGTAAAAGCTGGCAGAAAATGCCCCATCCTTGTCTTTGTTGCTCAACTACTGATCTCTCTCATCTTTCATTATGGAGATGTTTTTAATGAGCTTCACTTTTCTGGTCCTTTAGTTGTCCACCTACAATTTGAGCGCTGAACTTTTTTCTGCTTTACTGGGGTGGGATTGCTTAGTTCTGTTTATTGTAATCACGTGTCACAGCAATCAACTCCAATTGTGTCAGTTGCTGTTCTTGGCATTCCCTTCTGTTCTTCATCGAACCAGATTTGGCTGTTGCCTTGATAAAAACCATAAGACTTAGAAGCAGATTTAGGCCATCCTAATTAGGAGCACTCCATAGACTGTCTTTACTCCTCGCTGACTCAGTAAAGTAGCCAGCGTAATCTGAATCCCCACCTATCCTTGACATTATCTATTCTCCCCTCTCCCACTGCACAAAGATAAAAAAGCCTGAAAGCACATATCATCAGACTCAAGGACAGCTTCTATCTCACTGTTAACAGACTCTTAAAATGACCTCTTGTATGATAAGATGGACTCTTGGCCTCACAATCTACCTTGTTATAGTTCAATAGTTCCATTTAATATCAGAGAATATATACAATATATGACCTGAAATTCTTACTTTCCACAGATATCCTCGAAACAGAAGAAAATCCCAAAGCACCCCGCTCCCCTCCCACGCACAAACAGCATTAAGCAACATCACCCCCTCCTCTCCTCCCCACGCCACCCACCATGCAAGCAATAGCAAAGTCCCTTGCATGTTATCAGTTACCTGCACTGTATTCCTTTGTTTTTATACTTAATTGTTATTGTTTTACCTTATTTTAGTTCAATGCAGTGTAGTGATTTGGCTTGTATAAACTATGCAAGACATCTTTCACTGCATCTTGGTTCACAGTGACGGTAATAAATTAAAACCATTGGGCTATCAAATCTGCTTCACCATTCAAGTTTGTGATTTTTTTTCAACCCCATTCTCCTGCCCTGTTATTCTTAATCCTTTCATCAATCAAGAACCTATCAATCTCTGCGTAAACACACCCAATGTCTTGGCTTCCACTGCTCTTCATGGCAATGAATTCCACAGATTCATCACCCCCTGGGTGAAGATATTCCTCAGTTTTAAAGGTACAGTCCTTTATTCTGCGCCTGTGCCTTCAGATCCTAGATCTCCGACTAATGTCCACTCTTTTGATATTTGCTGGGTTTCAGTGAGATCCCCCTTATCCTTCTGAACTCCATCAAGTACAGGTCCAAAGCCTTCAAATGCTTCCAATACATTAATGCTTTCATTCCTGGGATCATATTTGTGAAACTCCTTTGGACCTTTTCCAGGTCCTGCATATCTTTCCTTAGATACAGGACCCTAAATTTCTCACTGTATTCCTTGTGCAGTCTGGCCAGCACCTTATAAATCCACAACTTCATCACCATCATTATGTGCTGTGTTGTATGTGGGTGATCGTGGTCCTCCATCTATCTTTAATCTGAGAAATTCTTTTAAGCTCTTCAAAACTTTTGCCTGCTCTTCCCTTGATGTAACTCAAGAATGGCATGCGTTGTCGATCACAACTTTTTCTTACATCAGTTTTTCCCATCACTGCAAGATGTTTGAGCTTCTCTTTCCTCAGTAGATGTCCCCAAAATTCCAGCTACTTCTTCCTGATTGATGATTTCAGCTCTCTTCTTATTCTGGCTTTTCACAACACTTCCTCATTTGTTACTCTGTCCTTCCACGATATTTACATTTTTCTTCTCAAAAATCACATTTCTGCGGCTTCGAGTCTTCCCTTATTTTGCTCTGATATCGTCCAACATTTGCTTCCATATGTTAGTGTGGAATGAACGTAGCACCCCAATACTGAGTTTCCTACCCATAGAAACTTAGTTATTCTTTAGTATCTCACTCAAACGTTACTTTCTTGAGATGGTACTAATGGTCTTGAAGTTACATAATGATGTGGAATACAATTCTGCTGCTACTAATGCCCTACTGTGACTCATACATGCCCAGTTTTGAGCTGCTGGATATTAGGCTTTTCTTTTCACAAGGACAGTGTGATGGCCACTCCATCTAATACTTTTGTGATTGGATGTATTTACAACAGGTCATTCAGTGAAGATGAAGTCAAGCTATATCCCTTGTGTTGGTCCTTTCACTGCTTGCTGCTGTCCCACAACCTGGCCAGTCCAGTTAGTCCAGGCCTCTGGTTTGCTGATTCAGTAAATTAAGTATTATGACAGGATTGCTTCAAAGCCAAGATTTCCTGTGCATGGTTCACACAGTCAAAACAATCCCTTTCAATTTGGTATATCTTGTATCAGATTAGCATAGCATGGGAATTGGCATCAGTAATTGTGTAGTACCCTGCTTCCATCCACTGTGAGGGAGGAACACCTGTGAGAATTCTCTCTTCAATCTGCCAAATACTACAATACTATCAATGTGTACTTGAGATGTGGTTAGAAATTCTGATGCCACTTTATGACTCCTAGGAGCTAACTTTATCCTTAATATTCCTTCCAAGTCTTTGAAGCCTTTAAAATGTATCTTTAGAAATGTGAGAATTGAAGAAATTTTGCCAGTATTTGCATATCATGTGAATGTTATGGAATACATAATCCTTTTGTCTTCATAAAAGGAAAACAGTGGTGTAATGATATATGGATGACCATATTAATGCTACTATTGATGTTTTTAAAATGGGAGATACCACCTGACTGGAAAATTGGGTCTGCATCTAGTTGGTGATGATTCCTAATGCTTCTGGCTGTAGGTTTGAGTCAAGTAGATGATAGATGTTAGAGATTATGGAGCTAATTTTAACACCCCATGATGGAAGTAACTGGACTGAAATTACAGAAATAGCAAATGTGACATTTCCATTTGCAATGTTGATGGAATTAGATTAGAGTGTGGTAACTGATGTAGCTTCCAATGAGAAATTCTTTATTTCAATGTCTAATGGAACTGTGGGTCTAAAATTTTATGTTTATTCAAGTTTTAATACTGTCCAGCCAGGAAGTCCCAGGCCATGGGAAACCTGGTAGCTGAAAGTTTGATGGTGACATACAAAATTATGAGAAAGCTGTAATTTTGATAGGTATAGATACAATTAATGCAAGCAGGCTTTTTAAACTGAGGTTGGGTGAAACCTAGCGATCATAGGTTAAGGGTGAAAGGTGAAAGTTTGGCATGGACTCGATGGGCCAAAGGGCCTATTTCTGCACTGTCGTGCTCAATGACGCTATGAAGGAAGGTACAAATGGTTGGATCAGACAGCTAATGAGTTTATGAGCAAGAAGAAATAGTACATATAATTCTGCATCACTTGGACCCCTGTAATGGGAATCTACCTTTCTCCAGAGCCCTCATTCACCAAACCCTTTTCTTGCCCCTGTAGAATGAGAAATGAAAGACCATGTACCACAATGTACCTCTTGTGTGCTCTGTCCTTCCATTTCTGCAATATAGCAGCTACAAATCTATCTGCCCATTAGCTGGCAACTTCTTAACTTGATTGATTGGCTGGAGTACTAATTTTAAAATCATGTCTCGCTATGAGTACTAATTTTCTAATCATATGTTGCTGTTCAATTTCCAATAACCACACCTTTCTCTTCCTTTATTGGGACCCATACACATATTAAATGGTCTGGGGTTGGTGGGGTGCATGGTCCTCTTTATAAACTGTATCTTGCAGAGGAGTGGTTACCTCGCAGTCTGTTATACTTAGTCTGGTTTTGATGCAGTGAAGACTGAAAATTTTCATCTCTATTATCATAAAAATCATCACAGAGCTAAAATATACCCTTTCTCACAACCTGGCTGCAAATATGAAGTAGAGCCCTGTTTTACAGCTGGTTGGGGAGATTGTATTGCTAGTTCAAAGTTTAAGGTAAATTTATTATCAGAATACATATGCCATATACATCCCTGAGATTCATTTTCTTGCAGGTATATCTAATAAATCTGTAATAGAATAATAACCAGAACAGAACCAATGAAAAACTGCACCGGCATAGGCATTCAACCAGTGTACAAACGACACCAAGCTGTTCAAATACAAAAGAAAGAAATATTAAATAAATAAATTAGCAATAAATATCGAGAATGTGATGAAAGTCCTTGAAAGTGAGTCCATAGGTTGTGGGAACATTTTCAGTGATGGGGCAAGTGAAGTTGCATTAATTGCACTTATAGCAAAGAAATACAAACGTCTGCATTACTCCCCAGAGGAAACGCTTCCTCTGTTGTGTCTTTGCAACTACATATCAATTAAATAATGACAGGCATGCGGGAGATGGTTTTAATTGGCGTACTCACATTGCAACGAGAGAGAGAGAGAGCACAATGCGTATGTGTAGACAACAGATCAATGAGCATGCGTAGCCAACAGTCCATATGTAGTGCTGAGGAGTCATTGCTCTGAAAGAAATAGATCCATACACTACACATCCTCCCCTTTAGATTAATGCAACATAAAACTGTATGTGTAAAAAAAACATTCAATTTCCCTTTCATAAACCATATTCCAAATAAACATGCCTTCACAGTCATGGTCCATAACTAACTTCACTATATTAAGGATTCAGTCTTTTGGGTGGCGCTCTGTTTCTTTCTGGATAGCACCTCTGAACGTGGGGCGTGGCATCGGGTTTCGTAGGTGTGCTGCCTAAGACAACATTCTTGGTTTCTGGTGTCACGTTGCTGTCAGTGATGTGATCATCACTGGGATGTAAGTCTGGTGGCTGTAATGTGTCTGTCTTGTTGAATGCAATCGACTCAGGTGCGTTCTTTGGTTGAACATCCAGTAGCTGGCCCACATGACGTCTCCATGTATCATCTCCTGCATTCACTGTGTACATCAGTGGTCCAGTTCTTGTAGCCATCCTACTGGATGTCCACTTGTCTTCCCAGTATTCACGTGCTAAGACTTCCTGGTTGAACTGTTTATTCTGCACTTCCCTCCACGGGAGGTCTATGCGAGATCTCAGATTCTGACTCATGAACAGCATTGCAGGTGTTTGATTTGTCATTGCATTAACAGAGTTCCGATACACAAAAAGAAAATTATCCACCTTGTGCTGTAGAAAAATGTCTTCTTGTCCATAGCTGTAATGGACTTCTTGTATGTTTGGATAAACCCTTCAGTTAACCCCATTCATTGCCGGGTGGTGAGGAGCTGACTTGAAATGCTTGATGCCATTTTTTTTCATGAATAGTCTGAACTCTTCTGACGTGTATTGTAGTCCATTGTCACTCGCAATTTGTTCAGGTCAGCCATTTCTGGCAAAGGTAGTCCTCAGAGTGGAGACTGTCTTTGCTGAGCTGGTTGACTTCATTGGTATAACCTCCAGCCGCTTCGAATGAGCATCCACAGCAGTCAGAAACATGGAGTCCATGTATGGGCCAGCAAAGTCAATATGTACTCTTTGCCATGGTGACAGAGGCCACTCCCACGGGTGTAATGGTGCCCTTGGGGCTGCATTTTGAGCTTTTTTGGTATCCCAAACTGCTTTTGGCTAAGTCTTCAATTTGTTTATCTTTTTCCAGTCACCACATGTAGCTCCAGGTGAGATTCTTCATCTTGACTGTACCCAGGTGTCCTTCATGCAGATTCTCTAACACTCTGGTGCACAATTTAGAGGAAACCACAACCTGAGATCCACACATCAGTGTCTTTGACATACTGACAGTTGGTCTCATCTCACTGAGGACTCTGGAAACACAGGGTTACCAGCAGCTAGCCACCTTTGCATGGTGATGTCATAGACCTTTGACAATGTCAGGTCATTCCTTGTTTCTCTTTGCATTTCTGAATTTGTTAGCAGCACTGATCTACCAATGCTGTGTTGAACACTCCTGCTGGATCACAGTATGAAGACTTCCCTTCTTCAGTTGCTGAGAGTAGAAAATGTGACAAGCCATCAGCATTGCTGTGTTGTTTGGTATCCTTGAACTCTACAGCATAAAAGTGGGCTCCTAGGAACAGTGCCCAAAGTTGTAGATGAGTTATCAGTAGAATTCCCTTCCTGGGATGGAAAATGGACACAAGGGGCTGGTGATCAGTCACTACCACAAACTTGTGTTCATAGAGGTAGTGGTGGAACTTCTTTTTTCCCCGTATTATACTAAGGGCCTCGGTTCATCTATGCGTAGTTGCGTACTGCGCTCAACAATGATCTTGACGCAAACGCAATCGGATGTTCAGATCCATCTTTCATAATGTATGATAAAACGGCCCCAATGCCATAAGACAGCGGTCCCCAACCACCGGGCCGCGAGGAAACGATATGATTTGGTGATATGCGTCAGCTGCACCTTTCCTCATTCCCTGTCACGCCCCCTGTTGGACTTGAACGCACATGAGGTCATTATGCACACGTCATCCATGTCAGCACAGGAAGAAGATCAACTCCTTGAGCTTGCAAATGACGACGGGCTGAAAAGTATGTTTGACATAACATCTCTGCTTGCATTCTGGATCAAAGTCAAGGCTAAATATCCTGAGGTAGCCACGAAATCACTGAAAATGTTGCTTCCATTTCCATTTCCAACATATCTGCGAAGCAGGATTTTCTGCAATGAACGCAATGAAAACTAAATTGCGGAATAGACTGGACATAAGGAACCCCTTCGAGTATCGCTGTCTCCCATCATCCCTCGATGGCACCATCTTATTGCAGGGAAACAAGCCCAGGGCTCCCACTGATTCAGCGATATTGGTGTGTTGCAATAATTTTATATGTTCATAAGGGGGAAAATATGTGCAGAGTGTTTAATATCCAAACATTGCTTAAAATGTTATGCTATTGACTTATAAGTGACTTATAATTGACATCACTATATTCATGCGCTGTGTTACATAAAACCTAAAATAACACTAACATATAGTAAAAGCAGCAATGATATGATAAATACACAGCCTATATAAAGTAAAAATAATGTATGTACAGTGTAGTTTCACTGAGTAGAATTGCCAAAAACGATTTGTAGAAAAAAATGGGCACGTACACGCATGCGCATGTCAGGCATGGGCACATAGGTGCCCGCGCAAGGTTTCATGGTCATGGTAGTCTTTCTCGGGGTAAACACAACGTATTTGACTGCTACTCTTGTCCGTTGGCAGCCATACCCCCCCGGTCGGCCAGTCCGCAAGAATATTGTCAATATTAAACCGGTCCGCAGTGCAAAAAAGGTTGGGGACCCCTGCCGTAAGAGGATGCATCACACATCAGTCTGATGGGCAAGGATGGGTCATAATGGGTGGGCAGTTCATCTGATGTTATTAGTCTCTTTGTTTCCTTGAATGCTCTTTCACATCTTTCTGATCATTCCCATTTTGCTCCTATCTGCAAAATTGCATTCAATAGGTGTAGCACTGTTGCAATGTTTGGGTGAAACTGGTGGTAGCAGCTTACAAGGCCCAAGTATGACCTGAGTCGTGACACATTTTCCAGTTTGGGTACCTGCAGCACTGCTTAACTCTTCTCTTGTGACTTACGTAAGCCATGCTTGTCAGTAACAAGTCCACAATATGAGATTTCATTCTTGAAAAACTCACATTTCTCTCTCTTTGCACACAGACCTTACTCACTGAGCCTGGTAAGCACTTTATCAAGGTTCTAGGGGTGCTGTTCATCATTTTTGCCAGTCACAGTGATGTCATCTGGGACACGTTAGAGCATTTGGTCAATTGCTCTTTGCCAAATTGCTGGAGCTGATGCGACGCCAAAGGTGAGACGATTATACATCAACAGTCATTTGGGAGTGTTGATTGTGAGGATCTTCCTGCTTGAATCCTCAATCCTCAATCCTTTTCTCACTATTACCATCAAGTAGGAGGTCCAGAAGCCTGCCATCAGATTCCTAAATGGATATTGAACCCTTGGACACTACCTTACTTTTTTAATATACAGTATATTATTTCTGATTTTTAATCTACAGTATTCAATATATGTATACTGTAATTGATTTACTTATTATTATTTTATTTTTTTTTTCTTCTATATTATGTATTGCATTGAACTGCTGCTGCTAAGTTAACAAATTTCACGACACATGCCGGTGATAATAAACCTAATTCTGATTCTCCATTTGCAGATAGCTTGTGACAAGTCAATCTTTGAAAAAATACAAAAATATCTTGTATTCGTGGCAGGGGATACTACATAGTATGCAACACCGGGTTGATGCACACTTTGAAATCCCCACATATGCAGTCGGCTCCGGCCTTCCCCTTTCTTGATCAGCAGGATAATGAGCATGGAAGCTGCCTTCCTGGTGATGGATCTATACATCTATCTTCCTAGGTCTGCATGGTAGCATAGTAGTTAGCGCAATGCAAAAACCGGGGCTCAATCCCCGCCACTGTCTGTAAGGAGTTTGTCATCACTCCACTCAAGCTTAGAGAGAATTCCAGACGCCGCCAAGCTCTGAAGTTCAACATCCACTTTAGGACGTAGTGCATAAGGTTCTGGGCTTGCTTTATGGAATCTTGGTGTTGCTGCTTCATTCAATTCAATTCCGGCCTTCCTGCTTTTGAGTTTACCAATACCCTTCTCAAACACATTCTTATTTAGTATTACGCGGCTGTGACTGTCTCTGGTTAGACTGGGCTGCAGTTGCCTGTTGATGACATATTGAGAGCTTTGATTGTGTGGCAGTCTGGGAGGATTTTTCTCAAACGCTATGTTTGGCCTCCATACGTCACATTCACTTTTAGTTTGCCTTTAGGAGACTTGCCTGTGTAGGTCTTTAGCATCACTGGGGTCTTCTCCAATGGTATCTTAGAAAACAAGCTCCATTTTCAGTTTTATACCAGACACTTCTATTGTGAGCCATGTGATTTTGTGATCTGCTTCAGTAGTACTATGCAATTCTAGGCATGACAGTTCACCTTTGACAGACTCTCTGTTGTTGAATTCCGTTTTACCTTTGGCAACTTAGCTAAGTTTCATGTTTGAGATTTTTCACTCGGTTGTGCTTTTTGTCTGCCTTGCACATGCTGCGTATGTGACGTTGTCTGTGACATTTTCTGCAAACTTTTTCTTTGAGTCAACAATTTTTGCATCATGGGAAGATTTGACACATCAATAACACTTTTTGCACCATTCAGGGACATTTTGTGCATCTCACATTCTAACCTCCTTTTCTGTAGTTTTGTTGCATCCTTTGCTGCAGTCTCTAACAATATTGCAATGGTTAATGCCTGTTCTAAGGTTAGGTCTCTTTCTGACAGTAGCCTCTTCTGAGTGCTTTGCCTATGCATGCCACATACACGCCTGTCCCTTAATGCATCAGGAAGTCCTTCTCTAAAGTCTCAGTACTGGGAAGTTTGCACAGTTCTGCAATGTATTGAGAAATGCTTTCATCCTTTGACTGGCTCCTTTTTGTAAAATCTAAATCTCTCAGCTCTCAGTGGTTTAGGGCTCAAGTGATTTTTGTAAAATTATAACAATTTCATCAAACATCTTGATTGCTGGCTTTTCAGGGCTTACCAAGTTGCGCAAGAGACTGTACGTCCTAGCATCCATTAGGCTAAGAAGCGTGGGGGCTTTCTTTTGCTCATCCACGTTGTCTGCTTTACAATACACTTCAGCCCTCTGAATGTACGACTCCCAGCCTTCGTTAGCACTATCAAATTTGTCAACTTTCCTGACTGAAACCGTTGTCACATTATTTTCACTTTAACTTTGCTAGTTGTGTCTTTCACTGTGTGCTCCAAAACGTAAAACTAATGGAAAGAAAAACACTGATGTGGGAATAACGTCTTCTTCGTTCTCCCTTTAGTGAGGCACGCACTTATGATGACTTGTGCCATTCACGTACTTTTACCTATAACTTGTAATAAATTATGTGAACAAAGAATGCTTAATCAAACAATATATTTACAATATTCCTCAAATATTGCTGAAATATTAAATACACGTCAATACCTACTGCCTTTCAGTGTAAAGAATTTTCCTTTGTTTTCCCTCTAGTCTAGTATCAGTTATAAAATAAAGGCATCCGTTAGTCTTGCAAGACCATGGATCTGCGCCAGGAAAGTCTTCACTCTTCAGGGTGCAGGCCTGGGCAAGGTTGTATGGAAGACCAGCAGTTGCCCATGCTGCAAGTCTCCCCTCTCCACGACACCAATGTTGTCCAAGGGAAGGGCATTAGGACCCATACAGCTTGGCACCAGTGTCGTCGCAGAGCAATGTGTGATTAAGTGCCTTGCTCAAGGACACAACACGTTCCCTCGGCTGGAGCTAGAACTCACAACTAGTCCAATGCCCGAACCACTTGGCCACGTGCCCACACTAGTTACTTCAAGTCTATTCACTCTCTGTTAAAGGAGAGTGGCCCCTCCAATTTCATATACCTCAATTATATCTCCTCATAGCTTCAGTTGCAAAGAAGACAATCCTAACTTATCCCTATTGCAATTAATATCCTTGTAAATTTTTTAAAAAAAGGAAGCTGAAGACATGCGACTGGTCAGGCAGCATCTATGGAAAGTTAACATTCTGGATCTGGGGGGCCCCCCTCCAGTGTAATCATACCTTTCCTTCAATGTGATGACCAGAGATATTTGCATACCTTTCTCCTTTTTTGACCATTCTGATTCCAGAAAATGGGCTCACTTCTCATTTTTCATTGATTTCTTCTGACAATTGTGGTCACCTAATTTTATGTGCAACTACTTGGTGATGCTGAGTTGGTTTGATTAGCAGAGAGTTTTGTAGACAGATTTCCCACATGGTCCAAAGTCATCCACAGAATGTTGCTGTGGATCACTAGCGCCATCTTGACACCTTAATGGCTGATGTACCTTCAGTCAGAAACAAGAGCAAATTTAGTTAATATGCTTAACACTAATCTCTTCCTGCACAATGTTGACATTTTGTTTTTGAACATTGTGCAGTGGAATTCTAGGCCCTGGGATCTATAAGAAGTAAGAACAAATTGTTTATATACACACACAATTCTGGAGGAACTCGGGAGATCAGGTTGAGCTTATATTGCTCTTTATATACCTCTTTCAGGACAGCTATTCGAAGTAGTTTTCAACTATATCCACTGCTGAAATGTGAGAAACCCATCATCCAAGTTGTTCTCTCCAAACTCCTGTAAATAGAAGTCCAGTTGTGACCAGATTATAAGGTAACGCTAAGTGAAGGATAAATTTTGACAGAATACCCAGGTCTAACTCTTCTGCTCTTCAAAATAGTGCCAAGGATTCTTTGAGCTCTGAGGTCACTATGACTGTTTTTCTGTTTTAAATTTCACCTGAAGGATGGAACTACCAATGGTGTAGCTGTCTTTGTCTACTGTAATATTTTCTTAGATAGATAAATGTGCTTAAGCAATAAAACAACCATTATTGAAATAGTGGTCATGGTTAAACTGCATCCCTAAGGTGTCTTATAATGTTATAGCTTTTTGTGTAATCTTCTGAGAACTTTAAAAAATCTCATTGATGTTTCATTTTAAAATGACCTGTGAATTTATCTGTGATATTTTGAATTAATGAATGAAGGAAATCGGATGTCATATTGCTTGATCCTCTCCTTTACACCGTAATGAAATATGTACACAGCAAACGGTTAGTGTAATGCTTTACAGTGCCAGTGATTGGGCTTTAGTTCCTGCTGCTGTCTGTAAGTTTGTATGTTCTCCTCATGACCACGTGGGTTTCCTCCCATATTCCAAGGACATACAGTTAGGGTTAGTAAACTGTGGGCATGCTGGAAGCGCAGTAACACTAGTGGGCTGCTCTGAGGACATTCACCTATGATGGCCATTAACTCAAACAATGTTTTTCACTGTATGTTTCAATGTTTCGATGTACTGTACATACAACAAAAAAAGCTAATCTTTATATTCCACATTAGAAAAGCTAAATTAAGACAGCTGTTAAATCATTGCATTCTGCTGATCATTCCAAATTAGTCAAATCTGAGTAGCTGTTAAAATGAATTACAGCACAATGATTCACTGCCAGTTTCTTGTGTTCCTATACCTGTATTATCTTTTCAACTTGTCCTTGTAACAGCAGCTTCGCTGTCCTGATGTAATCAGTTAGAACACAATTACAGTGTGATGCATACCCGTGAAGTTCAAAATAACCTTCTTCTTCAAAGCATTTCCTTAAAACTGAGAAGGAACTTGTTTCTATTCTAGTTCAGTGGGTTCTGAGGTCGTTGATGAGGCCAGTGTGGGGCTGATAGGCTTTGTCATGGAGCAGGGGTATAGTTACTTTGGGAGGTGGTACACTTGGTTCTGTGTGCCCCTGACAAATGGACTCACTGTTTTCGATTATACTTCTCATTTTTCACAGTGTAGCTGGAGGCCAGTCAGCCCATTGAGTCTGTGTTATCTGTCAGAACAATTACAGAGGATTGCGGTTGATTAGGCCATCAGTTAATTGGGCCAAACACTTATTTGGGACAACTCTTAAAGAACAAAAACAAATTTAGAAAATAGCCAGGATTCCCTTCATTTATTTGGGACATTATGCTGCTAATTGGAGCAGGAGGCTGTTCCTGAACATTTCTAACTAGCATCAGTCGCATGCACATTGTGTGGCCATTAGACACTGCACGGCGATTAGAGTGAACAGGTTTTAAATAGCATCAGTTGTGTGTGTTTGTGTTCAAGAAGCAGTGATTTTTGTCACTGATAGTTGGCAAGTAATAAGCAGTAAGACAATTCAAAACTGTTTTGCTCGCTGTGGCTTCAAGCATTCAGAGTTAGAAATGCCAGAATTAGCTGGTAGTGAAAATGAAATGATTTCACTACTTTAACAAATTAAGAACTATGAATATCACCTTTGGTCCCCACCAGACACTCAGCTGTCACCTGTGGCTCCAAGTAGCTGCTTGCATGTGACAGCAGCCACACCCAGATACACTACTTCAATGTAGGAAGTCAGCTCCAGCAGGGTGGGATCTACAGTGAAACCCAGCGGCCAAGAAAGTGTTTCTGCAGTGCTCTATGGAGTGCGAAGAGCATGATGAGGCACAATAGAAGGCATGGTTATCCACTGCAACCAGGGAAGACCCCAGTTGTGATGTCTACTCGTACCACTGAACCCGGCCTTCTGAGGTCGAGAGAATGAAAGTGCCACGTTGCAATGACTTTTCTACTTTAAAAACTATCCTGCACAGGTTTCCTGTCATTGTCAGATGTGTGGGCAACCACCAGTAGTATTGGTAGTCTTCTACTTTGTTCTGTATTTCATTTAAGTACATAACTTGTTACTCAGTTAAACAGAAATTTGTCTTTTTTTTAATACCTTTTTAATTATTTCTATGAAATTTTGGCTAATTGGGACAGCCACTTAATTGAGCCCAAATGTACTGGTCCCAATGTGTCCCAATTAATCAGAATCCATTGTATATCTGTCCCAATGTCCAATTATTTATCAATAACCCATTCTCTCTCACAGCCCCATGAACACCCCCCTCCGGTTACTTTAGCCAACCACCCAATCCAGGTGGCAGTGTAAATTAGCCAATTGGCTCACTAACTACCATCTTGAATTACCCTTCTCTGTAATGAATGGTGAAGGGCTGTGGACTCTCAGAATGTAGGGGGAAATAACTTTTTTTTCCAAGTATGATTTAAGAGCATAACCTAATATTTTCTCTGTCCACCTGGTAATCTTTCATCATACTAGTACTTGGAATAGAAATTAAAAACGCAAACACGAGGAAATCTGCAGATGCTAGAATTTCAAGCAGCACAGATAAAAATTGCTGGTGAACGCAGCAGGCCAGGCAGCATCTATAGGAAGAAGTACAGTCGACGTTTCGGGCCAAGACCCTTCGTCAGGACTAACTGAAAGAAGAGATAGTGTCCTGATGAAGGGTCTCAGCCCGAAACGTCGACTGTACTTCTTCCTATAGATGCTGCCTGGCCTGCTGCATTCACCAGCAATTTTTATGTGTGTTACTTGGGATAGAATGTTTGTTTCAGAAGTCTCGTGTCAGGCTTGCAAATATTCCATCCTAACATTCAGAGAAATGAGGACTTCAGAGAGATGTTAGCCAGGAAGGGAGCGTACATGTTGGTATGCTTATTCTAATAGTGAATTTGGAGGATTTTACAGATTCAGTGTTATGGTATTTTTCCAGTGCTTTGAAGCGCCTGCTATAAGACATTCGTGTCTAATTAGTTAAATCTGTGTAGTTGCTAAAATGGATAAAAGCACAATAGGTCACTGCCATTTTCTTGTCTTTCTGTATCATTTCAAAGCACTTTAGCATACAGAGGGGGGAAAGATGTAGTTGCTACCCAGTTGACCGTGAGTTTTATGTCATAATTGGACATCGTGATCTTCAATAATTCCTTCATTTACTGGGACACTAAAGGCAGTGGTGAATTGTCATCATCAATATCCGCTTTTGTTGAGAACTGGTTCGTGATCAGGCCTCATTGTCAGAGAGCTGCATTGTACAGGTGGGAGATGGTGGTGTAGGACTTTGTGCAGCTGTTACATGTAAGGCTCTTTCTCTTGTGTGCTTAGTTGAAAAAGTCAATAATGACTTGGAGTTTGCCTTCTAAACATGTGCACATGCAGGCCTTGTCAACCTATTGCAGTTCAGTTCACTCAAGCTGTAGAGACCAAATAAAAAGTGTGAGCACATTCAATTAAAAAAACAATAATGTAAAGTAAAAAAGGAAGCTCAACATAAAGCATAGAGTCAATGAGCACTGCAACACACAAACAGGCCCTTCAGCCCATTTAGTCCATACTGAACTGTTCTGCCCAATCCTATCGACCTGCACCTGGAACATAGCCCTCCATACTCCTCCTGTCCATGTACTTATCCAAACTTCTCTCAAATGTTGCAATAGAACCCGCATCTACCACTTGTGCTGGCAGCTCATTCCACACTCTCTCCACCCTCTAAGTGAGCAAGTTCCACTTGGAACGTTTCACCTTTCTTCCTTAACCTATGACCTACTCGTTCTATTCTCACCCAACCTTAGTGGAAAAAGCCTGCTTGCATTTAT
This sequence comes from Mobula birostris, assembly GCF_030028105.1. Lineage (NCBI taxonomy): Eukaryota > Metazoa > Chordata > Chondrichthyes > Myliobatiformes > Myliobatidae > Mobula > Mobula birostris. Next base: position 10,115,530 of record NC_092395.1, on the reverse strand, counting down.
GCCATGCATACACCTCATAATTTTGCATATCTCAATTAAATCTCCCCTCACTCTCCTTCATTCTAGGGAATAAAATCCTAACCTATTCAACCTTTTCCTGTAACTCAGTTCCTCAAGTCCTGGTAACAACCTTGTAATTTTTCACTGTACTTTTTTGATCTTATTATATCTTTCCGTAAGTAGACGGATAGTTCTGCACACATTATTCCAATTTAGGCCTCATCAATGTTTTAGTAGGAAGTTAGAGGATTGTAACTTTAGTACTTTGGTAGAAGAAATGAAAGGGCAGACTATTTTCTAATTGGAGAGAAAATACAAAAAACTGAGACGCAGGGGGTCTTGGGGGTCCTTGTGCAGGATTTCTTAAAGGTTAATTTGCAGGTTGAGTCAGTGGTGAGGAAGGCAAGTGCAATGTTAGCATTCATTTCAAGAAGACTAGAATATGAAAGCAAGGAAGTAATGTTGAGAATTTAGAAAGCAGTGGTGTGGCCTCACTTGGAGTATTGTGAGCAGTTTTGGGCCCTTAGAAAGGATGGGCTGAAACTACAGAGGGTTCAAAGGAGGTTCACAAAAATGATTGCAAGATTGAATAGCTTGTCATATGAAGAGTGTTTGATGACTCTGGGCCTGTATTCATTAGATTTCAGAAGAATGAGGGATGAGCTAATTGAAACCTATTGAATAGTGAAAGGCCTTGATAGAGTTGATGTGGAGAGTATGTTTCCTATGGTGGGAGAATCTAAGATAGGAGGACGCAGCCTCAGAATAGAGGGACATCCTTTTAGAACGGAGACGAGGAGGAATTTCTTTGGCCAGAGAGTGGTGAATATGTGGAATTCTTCCCCACCGGCAGCTGTGGAGGCCAAGTCTTCATGTATATTTAAGGCAGAGGTTGATAGATTCTTGATTGGTCAGGGCATAAAGGGATACAGGAAGAAGACAGGAGAGCGGGGCTGTGAGGAAAATGGGATCAGCTATGATGAAGTAGTGGAACAGACTTGATGGGCCAAATGGCCTAATTCTGCTCCTACATCTTATGGTCTGGTACAACTTCAACATAGCCTTCCAACTCCTGTATTTAGTACTCTGTTTTACGAAGGCCAATGTGCCAAACGCTCTCTTTATAGCTTTATCTACCTGTGATGTCAATTTATCTATAAATTACAGATTTATAGTCCTATTTGAAAAGGAGGCATAAAGTATAGACTTGAAGAGTATAAAAGTACTCTATAAAAAGGTAGTGGATACAGTCCAGTCCATCACAGGTAAAGCCCTCCCCACCTTTGAGCACATCTACAAGGAGTGTTGTCACAAGAAATCAGTCAAATGAATATGTTTACAATAAATTAAATGAAAAATGATCCACTGTCATTTAATAACTCTTCTTTCCTTGGGGCAACTCAAAAGTTAGTTAAGTTATCCTTGTGTGCTGAGTGTCTTTACGTCACCTCATCTGTATGTGAGCTTTTACAAGAGGGAATAAATTTAAGGTCTTTTGAACCTGGTGATTATTTAGTGTGATATTAGGTGACACGGTGGTGGGTGCATAGCAGTTCCAATGATCCAGGTTTGAACCAGCCTTCAGGTTCTGTGTGTGTAGAATTTAC